>NC_080430.1:3575468-4780320 GCF_028018845.1 Melospiza georgiana | reverse complement strand
CCCTGCTCCCATCTCTGATTTCAGACATTCCCAGGTGTCACAGACATCTTTTATGGAAAATCCTTTCCTTAGGATTTTTCCTCCTGAGAAGCTGAGAGGCCTCAGGAACAAAATGTAAACATTGATTATCTGCTGCTGTGGAATGCAACAGGTGCATCTGTGATTGGTCTCATGTGGTTGTTTCTAATTAATGGCCAATCTCAGTCAGCTGGCTCGGACAGAGAGCCCGAGCCACAAACCTTTGTTATCATTCTTTCTTATTCTGTTCTTAGCCAGCCTTCTCATGAAATCCTTTCTTCTATTCCTTTAGTACAGTTTTATGTAATATATATCACAAAATAATAAATCAGCCTTCTGAAACATGGAGTCAGATCCTCGTCTCTTCCCTCATCCAAGAACCCCTGTGAACACTGTCACACCCAGGGACAACTCTCTTCTGCTCCTCCTGCATTTTCAGCTGCAGGTTGTTCCTCCATGGATTCAGAGACCCTTCCCTGGTTTGGCTGGGGGAGCATCACTCAGGTGTGGCTGTACCCACAGATCCCCTGACAGAGGAGGTGATTTTGCAGGGAGCTTCCCTAAAAAGCAGCAGGGCCTTGCTTTCATCTGCCTCCTGCTCCACAGCTCAGGTCACACAAGGCACTCACCAAATCCTCACAGAAAGGGCTCTCCCTGGGGAAGCTGCAGCAAGAAATGGTGCTTGGAAAGCCCCTCCAAGCCCACCCAGCTCAGCTTGAGACAGGAGGGTTTAGCTCTTTCCAGGGGGCTTTGGGCATGGCTAAAGCAATTTTCCCCCCAGATTTTGTGTAAGCAGCACTTCTGGTCAGGCTGGGGGAGCTGAAGGATGAGCAAAGCTGTGTTACAAACCTCTGGTGGAGACAGACAGCAGCTGGAGCAGGTAACAGCAAGTGTGCTGGTTTGGAAAGCCAGGTATCTGCCAAGGAAGGCAGGAGCCTCCCCTGAACTGGAAAATGAAAACCCCCTCCCTCTGAATTGTTATAATTTTGAAATTAAGGGGCTCTCAGGCAAAGATATGGGAGCAGGAAATAACAGTTCATTATTAGGGAAGAAAATAAAAAAATAAAATAAACAATGCAGTAAATCAAAACAACACTGACAGAGTCAGAACCCAAGCTGACACCCTGTGGGTCAGGGTGTTGGCAGCAGTCCCATTGGAATTGTGGCTCAGCCCTCCTGCAGTGTCAGGGCTGGTTCTGCTGGAGCAGGGATCCTGTAGAGAAGGATGGATTCTTCCTCTGAAGATCCAGTGGAAGGAGAGGCAGCTGCTGTTCCTCTGGGGAATCCAGTGGAGAAGCCGTGCTGGTGTCTCAAAACCTCTGGATTATATCTGGGTAGGAATGCTTGGCTCCTCCCTCTGGGCTCACATCTCCCAATGGGATGCTGTAGTTCTTATCAGTCATGCAGTGACATTCAATAGCTGTTATCAGCAGATGTCCCCTCCCGAGGGAGGTGTGATTGTGGTCACTCAAAGACAGAGATAAGGCAAACTGTCCTCTTGACAAAGGTAATCTGCCATACAGATGGTAATGGAAAACATCTTGCACTGCAATCTGGAACACTCATTGTCCAAGGGGTAAAACCATTCCACAAATAACATATTTTCTTTTCTGTTCTGTAAAGGTTGTGGCCTCATCTCATTTAATTCCACATCACTCTTGTTCTCCTGAAAGTCTCTGGGTGCTGGGGGATAAATGTTTTTTATCTGCCTGCAGTGAGTCAGCTACAAGGCAGCAAAGGGAGCCAGATTTTCTAAATTTCAACTTTACAGAAAAAATCAAGTTCTTCTTTTAACTTTTTCATAACCAGGTTGTCAGCTGTGACACTTTGTTGTGATGTTTTTTAAAATAATGAATTTGATGTGCTTGCTGACAGGCTGGATCACACAGGCACTGGGTTTGTGTGCTGTCACCCATTTTTAGGGATCTCACTACCAAAATAGGTCTCAGCTCCATCCTGGAGACAGCCAGAAATGCTGAAGCAGAGCCACTAATTAGTCATAATGGTGGGTTCTTTTCCCTGATATCATCTTGAGCTTTAGAGCAGGCACCTCCTGAGAACTGGTGTGTGATTATCCGTGAAGCAGAAATGGGATCAGGAAGAACCTGGGCAAATGAAGAGAGCAGCAGCTCATCCTGCAGCAAGTGGAGCCCATCCTGGGCTGCATCACCAGGATTGGCTCCAGCAGGTGGAGGGAGATGATTCCCCCTCTGCTCTGCCCTGGTGAGACCCCTCCTGCAGGGCTGGGAGCAGCTCTGGGCTCCCAACACAACAAAAATGTGTTGGAGAGACTGATGGAGGGACTCCAGAGGAGGCCATGGAGATGTTCCAAGGGATGGAGCCAGGCTGGGAGGGCTGGGGGTGCTCACCTGGAGAGGAGAAGGCTCCAGTGAGAGCTCAGAGCCCCTTCCAGTGCCTTAAAGGGGCTCCAGGAGAGCTGGAGAAGACAAGGGATGGAGGGACAGGACACAGGGAATGGCTTCAAACTGAAAGAGGGAAGATTTGGATTAGATATTAGGAATAAATTGTTCCCTGTGAGGGTGGTGAGGGCCTGGCACAGGTGCCCAAAGAAGCTGTGGCTGCCTCTGGATCCCTGGCAGTGCCCAAGGCCAGGTTTGGATGGGGCTTGGAGCACCCTGGGATGGTGGGAGGTGTCCCTGCCCTTGCAGGAGGTGGCAATGGATGGGCTTCAAGCCCATCCAACCCAAACCCTTCTGTGAGGCTGTGAGTGTCCCTGTCACAGGTGAAGGACTGTCCCCACCAAAATCCCCTCCTGTGACAGACCCTGCATGTTCCTGATCCTTTCCTTTCACAACCACACTTTTACCAACCACATCGTGTGGCTCACACTGATCCTTTCTCACCAATGCACAACTCAGATATTTAAAAACCTGAGGGATGTAACAAATCTTCATGTCTAGATGAAATATGGAAGTCATATTTTGAGAGGGGCATATTAATTCTTAAGGGATAAATCTTACTTTCCTACCAAGACAATTTTAGGTTGTATTTTACTGAGTTTAGGAATTGACAGAGAGGCAACCAACCCAAGCCATTCTGGAATTCTAAGAGATCCCCCCTGCCATGGCCCTGCTGAGAATGACAGCAATTAGAGATGGGTCAGAGTGCTCTGAGCTGCCTCTTTAAAGGCCAACATTTTATCAAAACAAACCTCAAACGTTGTTGATTCCTACAAACTTTCTGCTCCCCTCTTCTATTCTTAGAGAGCTCTGGAACAATACCAAAAAAAGTCATTTTTCCAACAGCATTTTCAAGGTTCATAAAGATTCTGTGATTATTATTTTATTTCCTTTATTTTTTCTTTAAACAAGCAGCAACTACAGCTTTACTGCTTTATCAACCAACAGCCTTGAGGCTGTTATAAAAAAGCTGCACTGCTGTAATGAAAGAAACACAGAGATGGGAAAGCTAAGGCTGCTGCTGTAGCAGTGAGCTGTGTGTGGCCTCTGAACGTTCAATTTTAGCTTGCAGGTAGCCTAAACCACTATTGAAGGGAGGGAAGGGGAGAGGCTGAATTCTAAATGGTCCCAGTCCAGCTCTGTAAATTGTGTGAAATCACAGCCCTGTTTTGCTAAATGCTCAGAGCTTATCCTGATGCTCTATTTAAAATTGCACAGTGCAAGGTGGGAGGGGAGGATGACTGTGCCAGGCAGGAGGGAGGATGGGGAGCACAAGCTGTCAGGGGCTGGAGCTGCCCTCAGATCTCCAGCAGCAGCTTCAGAGCATCAAACCTGAGCTGGGAAACATGCAGGAGTGGGGAAAATAAAAAAAAAAGAAAAAACAAAACCAGGTGCCTGTTTCACTGAATTCCCAGAATGGCCACGTTGGAAGAGACCTTCAAGATCATGGAGTCCAACCCAGCCCCAAACCCTCAACTAAACCCTGGCACCCAGTGCCACATCCAGGCTTTGTTAAACACACCCAGGGATGGGGACTGCACCACCTCCCCGGGCAGCCATTCCACAACTTTATCACTCTTTCTGTGAAAACTTTTTCCTGCTATCCAGCCTGTATTTCCCTTGGTGCAGCTCGAGGCTGTGTGCTCTGGCTGTGTCAGTGCTGCTGCAGACAGAGCCCAGCCCCAGCTGAGCACAGGCACCTTTCAGGAGCTGTGAGAGTGATGGGGGCAGCCCTGAGTCTCCTTTTCTCCAGGCTGAGCACCCCCAGCTCCCTCAGGGGCTCCTCACAGGGTTTGTGTTCCCAGCCCCTCTCCAGCCTCGCTGTCCCCTCTGGATGTGCTCAGTGTCCCCAGGTCCTTCCCAAGCTGAGGGGCCAGAGCTGGGCACAGCCCTCGAGGTGGGACCCCAGCAGTGCCCAGGGCAGGGGCAGAGTGAGCTCCCTGGGAAAAACAGTGCTGGGAGAATCCTCTCTGATCTCAGGTCAGACCAAGGTGGGAGTGGCCAAAAAGCCATTCACAGAATCAGGGAATGGTTTGGGCTGGAAGGGACCTTAAAACCCATCCAGTCCCATGGGCAGGGACACATCCCACCAGGCAGGTGAGGTCAGTGTTTCCCTTGTGTCCTAGAGTGCAAGGCAATGTGCATTCTATTCCCATTTGTCAGAGCTGGGGCAGTTATCTCTGTTCATGGGGCAGTTTTTTCTTTCTCTCTCCCACAGCCAACCCTCCCTGCAGGAGATCTCTGCTGTCCATGGCCACTGAGTGTCCCTGCAGGGCTGATCCAATCCCAGCATCCCATGGGGAGATGCTCCGCCCAGGGGAGGAGCCAAGCATTCCTACCTGGATTTAATCTGGAGATTCTGGAACACCAGCACGGCTTCTGCACAGGATTCCCCAGAGGAACAGCAGCTGCCTCTTCCACTGGATCTTCAGAGGAAGAATCCATCCTTCTCTACAGGATCCCTGCTCCAGCAGAACCACCCCTGACACTGCAGGAGGGCTGAGCCACAATTCCAATGGGACTGCCACCAACAGCCTGACCCACAGGGTGTCAGGTTGGGTTCTGACTCTGTCAGTATTGTTCTAGTGTACTGCATTGTTTATTTTATCCTTTATTTTTTTTTCTTTTCCCTATTAAAGAACTGTTATTTCCTGCTCCCATATTTTTGCCTGAGAGCTCCTTAATTTAAAATTTATAGCAATTTGGAGGGGTGGGGAGGGTTTACATTCTCCATTTCAGGGGAGGCTCCTGCCTTCCTTAGCAGATTCCTGTCTTTCCAAACCAAGACAATGAGGTATAGATAATTTCCTTCCCTTTTATTCAAGTGGAGGTGACAAGTGCCTGTGCCCCAACAGCATCCAAGGAACTGAAAGAATTTGAGGAGAAACCGGATCTCGGAGAGACCCAGATTTAACACCAAGTCATTAACTGGGTCCTGACCTTTTCCCTGGCACACTGCAAAGGTTAAGAAATGCTTGTCAAGGAATTTTTCTCCTTTTAATTTAAATTTTCCATATTGGCTGGGTTACATTCACCAAGTTACACCCCTTCATCCTGCATCCCATGGGGAACATGGATTTGCAGATAATCTGATTTTTACAGCCAAGAATGTCTTTGTTTTGCTAACAGAGATGCAGGAGTGGCTTGCAACCCCCTCCCCCTCAGCTCCAACACCCTAGGTCCTGTGTGGCTGGACCAAAGATGTCTCTTGGAAAAGCCAGGAACTGGGCCCAGGCAGGGATCCTAGATGGGATTTAACTTTTAGGGCAGTCTTGTCCTCATGAATTGAGGCAAAAGAGGAGGAGCCATCTGTTGGGGAAGATGAAACAGGAAAGCTTTATAAATATGATTGTCTGGGAAAAGATTTTGAGAATATGGAAACTATAAGCGAGACTGAAATGAAAGCAAGCTTTGAGATCCCTCAGTTACTGAACAACTGGAAAACAATGGTGTGGACAGCTGAAGGTGATCCCCTTTTGATGGAACAACACCCTCTGCTTGCAGACAGGCCCAAGGGTCAGAGCAGACCCTGCCAGCTTGGCAGAAGGGGCCCAAAGAGGAGTTTTTAGGGTTTAAAATGTAACACAGAGTGGTAATGTAATGATTCTTATAGGCTGTATGTAAATGCTGTAGGATTTGTATCTTGTACTAGATTGGTTAGTGAGAATCAGGATATTCAGCACAGAAGAAGATTTATGGTATTGTAATGGGAGCCTCACTCTCTTATCCTTTTACCCTCTTACCCTCTCATCCTCTCTCTCTCTCACATCCTCTCTCCCCCTCTCTTCTCTGGGGCTGCACCCAGGCTCTTTGCAATAAACCCCAAGTTCCAAGCCCTGGCTGCAGAGATCTCTCATGTCCATCCATCCCCACCATCCTACCCCCATCCAAGCCAGAAGGAAACAGCCAAGGTTGGGTGGCTCCTCCTCAGCTGCTGGGGCTGCAGAGCCCCCCTGCTTCACCGTGGTCACCCCATTGCTGGGCACAGCCTGCAGGAGGGGCAGGGTGATGAATGGGAGTCACAGAATCAAAGAAGATCCCAGGCTGAAAGAGATTCTGATCACCTGCTCCAGCCTCTCATGGAATGGAAAGGGAGCCTGGGTGAGCTTTCCATCACTGTCCAGTCCCACCTGGAAACCCTCCAGCCTTGGGGACTCTACCACATCCCTGGGGAAGTTTTTTCCATGATTCATGGAAATATTTTTTGTGATTTTCCATGACTTGTGTCAAAATAAAAGATGTCTTGTGTCAAAATAAAACCTTTTTTTTGGGCAATTTGTAGCCATTCCTTGTTCTCTCCGTGGCTCTCTGGGAAGAGAGAGGGGAGGAGAGAGCCTCCATCCTCTTTGTGGCACCTTTCAGCCCTGGGCTGCTGTGATGAGGAGCTCCCTGAGCCTTCTCATCCCCAGGCAGCAGGGACCCAACTCCTCTGGTTTTTCCTCAGGTGCTTCCAGGTGGCAAGAAGCCTGCCAGGAGAGCAGAAAGCCAAGGAGATTTGCTGAAAGGGGTGGCTAATGGCCTGGAAAACCCACCATTCTCCCAAAAAAACCCCAAAAAGCAGATGCTGCAGTCACTATAAAGGATTCCATTTCCATTCCCTGGAAAGGCCCAACCCCTTTGGTGCAGGCTGTTCCCTGTCCCTGTGCCCCTGGCTGCCCTGTCCCCTCCTGGACGCGGGCAGGGAGCGGAACTGGCACAGGGAAGGGGCCTTGGCACACACCTGCCAGCCTGGCACCACCTGCCAGCCTGGCACCACTTCTGTTTCTTCTTTTTTATTCCCTCCCCCTCCTGGAGAGTCAACATTTGTCAACAGTTCTCCTCGTGAACTTCAGCCAAAGCTCAATTTAAAATGATGTTGTTGAGAAAAAAAAAAAAAGGTGAGCGGCGAAGCTTTTGGAGGAAAAAATGGTTTAGCACAATAGGGGAGGTGTAAGGACATAATTTAGAGATCAACAGTTTGAGAAACACTGATTTCCCTCTTAAAATTTTCCTGCTCTGATCACATATTTCTGCATTTTCGTGGAAGAAAAAATAATCAGTGACTAGAATTATCATGAATACTTACCCTGCGTTCAGGTGTGGCGCCCCCAGTTCCTTTCTCAAAGGAAACTCAGGAATAACTGGGCAATGAAGAAATTGCTTGTGAAGTACCAAAAGAGATTTTTTTCACCTGAAGGGAGGCGTTATCCATGGGCGTGTGGAGCACAATCCTGGCACTCAGACACCCAAAGCTGTGGTGATGCTCCCTGAGATAATAAAGTCATTTACATTTCCTCCAGGGCGCTTCAAAGGGCAGCGCTGCCCGGCTGCACCATCTCGTGGTGTGACCGAGCCCTGCACGGCCTGAGCCTTTCAAACCGTGCTTTTCCAAGGCTTCCACCCCTGACACATCAAAACCAAACGCTGCCACTGCCCGACCATGGCACGGCTTGGAGCACCACAACCACAAAAGCCATCCAGACCTTCCTCCCTCGTGCTCCTCTTTGGGATGCAGCAGTCCCATTGTTTTCCAAGCATCATCATCATCATCACCCTGAGCATTTACCTGATCCTTCTGGTTGTTATTCCAAGACCTATCCAGCAGGTCAGGGCTGGTTACTCATCTGAACCTGCTCAGGGTGACTGAGATCTGCTACAGAGGATTCCACTGAGAGGAAAATCAGAAGGAAAGTTGAGTCACAGAGCTCCAGCCCTGTGATGCAGAGGCAAGGGCAGGACCTGTATGTGCCCTACGCCTACACAGCACCTGTCCCTCTCAGCTGTGACTCTTTTCTAACCAAAATGATTCTGTAATTCTGTCATTAAATGGGTTCTTTAGGTCTTTCTGACAAAAAGCTTCCCCTCTTATTCTAGAAGCATTTGCTTGTGAAGGAAAAAGATGCACTAAAACCCCCACAGATGAATTTTACACCGATCCCTGGTTCTCAGTCCTGAGGGTACAGCAGGTATTAACCGGGGGATCAGGCAGAGATTAGAAAGAAAGAAACCTAACAGCATTTATAAAATAATTTTCCTATTAAAAACACACACATGAAAATGCCAGACTTTCACCTTTCTGTGGGTTTGTCTTGCAGCAAATGCTTCACTTGCAGCCACCTTCTCCAGCCTGACCCTTCCATGCAGACCTAACTCGAGACATGTCAGAACCCAGGACATCCCTCTGGCTGCCCTGGAGGACTCCAGACCCTGGCAGGGGCTCAGAGACCTTGGGACAGAGTCACAAACACCTGTGCCTTTGATTTTAACCCATGGAAACAATTCCCAACTTTGTGTGAGGAGTTACAAGCCACAAGGGTTTGAGTAGAATGATAGTGAATTTGTCACAGGGTGAAAAAGTAGAATTTTGGGGTTTTTAGAATGGGGGTTCAAGAGGCAAGATGGAGGAGGAATCTAGGTATGTCCTGTCCTCCTTCTTCTTCTTCTTCTTGTCCTCCATCTTCTGCTGTGATGGTGACACTTCTGGATTGGTTTAGAGTAGAGACAGACTGTCTAATATAGGTGACAGGTATTGGAAAATCATTGTAAATAAAGTACATGTAGTTCTTAGTATAAAAAGCCAACACCACCCCAAGGGCGGTCAGTGTGCCACAGCCTGACCTGCTGGACAGACCACAGCAGGTCAGAGAAAGAATGTCATAGATAAGAGAAAAGAAACAACCTTGAGAGGCAGAGCCCAGGAATCTCGACTTCTTCTTTGGTCGTGGGGCTGGGAGAAAGACTTTTAATACCTTGGGGGTCACCTTAACCACAGAAACCTGAGAGAGACCTCAGCCAGGTGAGAAACACGTGGTGTTCCCGTGGGCACCTTGACCCCATCCAGCTCCAGCAGCTCCCCCAGCTTCTCCTTTCCCTCAGGGGATGAATGTTTGCTGCAGACTGGGTCACCCAACACCTGTGCCAGGTGAGCTGCCCAACAGCAGGCACTGTCACAGAGAGGTGACACCACAGCCTGGGAGAAGGGCAGTGATCCTGATGCACTCTCAGCCCCATTTAGCCCTAAAAACCCAGGACAAGCAGAACCAAACTGGTGAGGAACCAAACAGCTTCAGGGGTGCTGGGAATGTCATCATACACGGGGTGCTGCATGCAGGGACTGGAGGGGGTTTGTACACAACCCCACCAGCCACCATCAGGTTTCCTCCTGCCCCTTTACCCTCTCCCAAAATCCAGGACTTTGCTTTTCTCAGCTCCATCCCACAGGCTCCAGTGGCTTTGGAAAGCAGCCAGACGGATTTATCCAACCCTCAGCAGGTTCACCAAAAGGAACAGGAGCTGAGCCTTTCTGCCAAACCTGCTGGCACAGGAAGAAGGCCTTGGTGCTCAGCAGTCAAGGCTTTCATCTTTACTAAAGCCCAGCAGCTCCCAAGAGCTGAGAAGAATGGAATGAGAACTTTCTGGCCTGATTCTCTGAAGTCTTTGCTTCCCCCTCCCAATGCTTTCCCCACAGAGAAAAGGGGATTTCTGGGAACAGACCTAAACTATTTGCATTATCAGACATGAAGAGAATGAAAAAAAAAATAACACAGATAGTTTATTGTCAAACTGAATCAAAGCATGAAAAAAAAAAAATTACCAGGTTACACTGTAAAGAAATTTGGTTTCCATCACAAAAGCTCATTAAAAATCAAAGAAAACAACCCATTGTCAAGCCAGCAACTCCCCAACAACCCCCCCCAGCTTCTGAGTGCAACGTTTATTGCAAGGTTGGGAATTCAGAGGTGGTGACATCATGTTTGCAGGGACAAAAGGATCACCCCTCGTTATCTGGAGGGTCAGAGAAGTTCTCCAGGGGTGACAGAGGTTCTCCAGGGGGTGACAGAGGTTCTCCAGGGGTGACAGAGGTTCTCCAGGGGGTGACAGAGGTTCTCCAGGGGGTGACACGTGTCTGGCTGAGCGGTGACTCCTCTGTTCCCTCTGAGCAGCAGCAGCAGCCTGGTCCTTGCTGGGGTGAGGAGGGTGATGGGTGCCAGCTGTGCTCGTGTCCAGCTTTTCCTGCCTTTCCATCCCCACCAGGGGTGTCCATGTCATGGAATCAAAGCCTGGGGGCAAACCTGAGCGATGCTGCTTTGGGGAGAGCATGGCAGGCACCATGGGGGGACACAGCCACAGCCACCACCTCCCAAACTCCTTGTGAGCCCCTTTTAGCCATGGCCAAGCCTCCCCTTTTGACTTTGAGGTGCAGTGCAGGGGGACCCTGCCCTGTGGAGCCACAGTGTGTCTCAGAAATGCCCTGGACATGGCTCCAGCCATGGACATCCTCTCCAGCCATGGACACCCTGCTCCAGCACTGCTCCAGCACAGAACCATGGACACTCTGCTCCAGCACAGCTCCTTCCCACAGAACCATGGACACCCTGCTCCAGCCATGGGCATCCTCTCCAGCCATGGACACCCTGCTCCAGCACAGCTCCTTCCTCCTTCCCCATGGAACCATGGACACCCTGCTCCAGCACAGAACCATGGACACCCTGCTCCAGCCACGGACACCCTGCTCCAGCCATGGACACCCTGCTCCAGCACAGCTCCTTCCCACAGAACCATGGACACCCTGCTCCAGCCATGGACACCCTGCTCCAGCACAGCTCCTTCCCCACAGAACTCCTGCAGCTTTCCAGGGCTGCCACCTGCCCAAAGCAGAGTTACCCACTGATCCCTGCTTCTCCAGCAGAATCCAGAACTTTCCAGAACATTCCTGGGCTCCTGCCAGCGTGGCTGTGCTGGGGGCAGTCTGGATAATCTGCATGGCAAATGCTGCTTGCCAGCCCCAGCCCATCCTGCAGGGAATTGCAGAGCAGTTTGGATTTCCTCCTGAGTCAAAAAACAACAAACCCATTGGAAAGCCTATAGGTGTACAGATTATTGTGTATTCAGTTGTGCAGACACTTGGTTTCTGTCAGCACACAACAACAGGAGCTTTCTCACCACTATAAATGAGCTGTTTTATGAATTTTGAAACACTTGTTTTACCGAGTGAAAAAAACAAAAAAAAGAGAGAAAGGCATCTTTATCTTTATCTTCATCCTAAGTAGCAGCTAAGGAGATTGGTAAAATTAAAAACAAAAACAAAACAAAGCCAAACCTAAATAATCCAAAACCTGACCAACCAGTACAAGGTAAAGGCAGGTCAGGTCCTCCCAACCAATCATAGGACTAACTAAAAAATAGTTTTAATTGCACCTAATGTGCTATCTTGAGCCAGCTGCTAATTCCAACAGGCCTGAGGTTTTGTGCTCATAAAGCATCAATAATATGTGCCTTTCCTAGAAAGGAAGGCTCTGCCTAAGTCTTACTGTGTCAGATAAAAAGTCCCAAAATAGATTTTTCCAAGCAAATAAAGTGTTTTATTCAGATATTCATGTGGATATGGCAGTGATGTTAAGAACAGCTATTCAAGTAGCTGAAGCAAGCCCTTCAAAAGAAGTCACACAGCTTTGAGACTTGAACAAATTATTGTATGATCTCATCCAAGAGACCTAAATAGCTGGAACATCTGCAAGAGTCGCCACCAATTTATTTAGCAGAGTTCAGCAGCAGTTCATCAGCTCTGCCTGCACCAGCAGGTGCCAGGGCAGCCACTGAGGAGGAGGAGGAGGAGGAGGAGGAGGGACAGGCACGGGGGATTTCACCCTCTGCCACGGATGTGCATTAGCAGCAGCGATTCCCTGCTGAATCAGTGCCTGCTGCTGAAGGAGAAGTGCAGAAATGCTTTTTCCCAGAGAAGTATTACATGCACAAGTAGCTCTATTGTTAAAATTTTTTTATTTGTGACAGTAAAGAAACCATTCAATACCTGATTGACAACACTTCTCTCTCCTGCAAACACTCATATGGTATCTGTAGTGTTTCTCAAGTATTGCTGGATTGTTCATTGCATCAAAGTGTAAACAGCTCCATCGTAAGGAAAAAAAAAAAAAGGAAAAAAAGAAAGAAAGAAACATTTCCATTGCTTACTCCTCTGTTGAGGAGCTCCCAACAGATCTTTAACAAGAAATAAGAGAGAGTCAGCTGGGATTTTACAACATCATGTGAAACAGAGAACTGACAGCTGGTTTTGCATAGTTAGCCCAGAGATTTCGAAGCAATTGCCCCACGCCAGCCTCACCTGCCCCTCCTCACCCCACAAAGGCAAAAAAACATCACAGCACCTTGGAATCAGAGGCACAAACTTGTTTTTGTTTTACAAATAGGGCTGTGCAGAACTGTGGTTTATTAGGTTAAAAACAATCTGTCCAACAGAGGGTTACGCCTTCGGAAGTCACACAGCTACAGATTCTTTTTCTTGGTTTTTTTTTTTTTTTTCTTTTTTTACATTGAAATTTCAAAAGCTGCAACATCAGCACACACCAGTGTCATTTAGATACTTTATTGTCCCCAACCAGTCTAATCAAAATCATGCTGTAAGAAAAGTGATTCCGTACACTGACAACCAAAAACGCCTCCAGGTGTTGAGTTTCTTCCACGTACAACTTTTGCTGTTTTTAATAAAGACCAAAAGGGCGAAACAAAGAGACAAAATTATTCTTCCAAAGCTACCTAAATGAACACAGCAATATTGTACATTTGCCACCAGCTCCCCATGCCCAGCCTGCCACGCCTCGTGGTGTGACCAAGGATTCTGTGCACAGCCCTAAGGTCACAAATGGCAATTTCTTTGTGAACACTTCTGTTGGGTTTCAAGGGTCTAAGGCATTCTGCCTTACAGCTTCATTTAAAAATACCCATACAGGCAAAAAAACCGTTTTTTAACCCAACATAAAAAGGACAACAGAACTTCAGGCCAGGCAGCCTGTGTTTAGAATGACCAACTGGGAAAAGGGTTTTTAATATTTCTATAATATCCAGAACTAGAACTGAAACCCAGGGTTTAGAACAGCCCTGGTGACCTGCATGCAGTAACTGCACTTCAAAATATGCAAGAGATTTAGGAAACAAGGGTTGTTTTTTTAATTTTTCCTATTTGAATTTTTTTTTTTTAAATCTTGTATTTAAAATACAATCAAATACCCGTATTGCAAATTTTACAAACATTCCACTCGTTTTCTGACTTTATGGACAGAACTCTATTGCTTTTTTTTTTTTAGAATCTAGAAACTCTAAATATATAGCGTATGTGTATCCACGCAAACTCAACACTTGAAATTTCAAGTATGATGATAGTGTCAAAATAAACAACTGTGACAGTTGTTGGCCAAATCTGAATAGCCAGGGGAGTCCAAACCTGATTGCAGAGCACTCTGAGTTTTATTCCCACACGAGTTGGGTGGGTTAAAAAACAATAGAACTGATCAGAACTTATAGAAAATACTCTTAATGCTCACAGAGATCAAAGCTGTGCTACGTTTTTTGTCTTTGTATTGTCACCAAGTGTCATTTTAATGCTGTAGCAAGTTACAGTAGGTTGGGTTTTTTAAAATTTGGGGGTTTTTAAGAGCCAAAATGATACAATACAAGTATGGTTGTACAGAACATCATCAGAACCATTCCTGCAGAGGCTGGTGCAGAAGTTCAGTTGCCCATTCTATGTGGATTGGAAAACAATACAAGACACTTTAATAATAGAATCAACATTCATTCACAGACTTAAGGCAACTGGTTCATGAAATCGCTGCTTGCAGAGATGCAGACGGGTGACATGGTTTGTCTCACGTCCCACAGGTCACAACTGTCACACTGGCTCGTGGGTTATTTACTCTTTGTCTGATTGTTTGGTCTAATGCTAACGAGAAAAAGTCTTTGAATTTCTTCAGCCATTCCTCTCATACCTGCACGACTAACTACAACCTGAATACTTCCCTGCAAACTGCACTGGGGCCCTGGGGCCACAGGCACAGTTGAAAATACTGCTCAGAGAACAACTTTTTTTTTTTTTTTGTTTTTTTTTTTGGCAGCTTACAGTTTCATTACTCTGGAGTCAAATACAAAATTAAACCATCTTAAACTGAAAGCAAACGTTAATGGACTAACCAGAATCCACACGTCCTCCTTTTTCTTGCTTAATTCTTTTTGTTAGATTTTAAACAAAGTAGGCTTTTTTTTTTTTTTTTTTTTTTTTTTTTTTTTAGATTTTTCATTTTCGAACCTGACACTTTTGTCTTTTTGTTGTGGCACAGATTTATACAGTACTGAGGTGATGCCAGCTGGTTAAGAAACAAAAGGGTGATGCCCCAGAGACTCAAGGGTGTGATGGGGCTGCCTCCAGCACCCCTGGGCCCAGCCACAGCTGGAGCACAGCTGGAGCACAGCTGGAGCACAGCTGCACTGCAAGGGGGGCTCAGTTTGACACTGCACCCACCACCACCCACTCACTGCCTGTGCAGACTGGCCTGCCCCTCTCAGATGGATTTTTGTTAAGCTGCTTCACCAATGGTTTTGAGACGAGGATCACAAGCCCCAGGTCCATCACAAAGGAATTTGTGTTTTTCCCAAGTCATTGGGACTTTTCAAGGAAAAGAGAAAAGGCAAAGGGGGTCTACAATTCAGAATTTAGCACGAGGCTAATTAGAAGCACCAAATAATCCATTTAGTCTTCTCTGATGACAGCCAAACACAGCTGCACTTTTTATGTTTGCAGATTGCTGCTGTGGACAATAACTGAAAGGTGACACTGGAAAGGAGGAGGGGAAAAAAAGGTGCCTTGTTGTTCAAAGGCATAAAATATTTAAAAATCATTCATCTGAAATACCTATGGCACTGCAGAAGATGTTAAGCAGGCTCTCAGATTCAGAGATGAGTCTAACTCAACTCCAAAGCCAGAGGACAAATTTTAGTCTAGGCTTGTAAATTCTGCCCTTCAGCAAGACTTGATACAGCTCATAATCTGCACCTCACACCTTGGGGAAAAAGAAATACAAATCAAAGGTGTGGGCAGTGAGCTTCCTGCATTTTTATGTATCAAAGAAAGGAGAGGGCTTCATCTTAATTGAAAAAAAAAATCCTTTACAGGTCACCTTTAACTGGTATATCAGATACCAATGGATTAATCCATGGGGGTGGGTTATGAAGCCTGCATGTTTATTTATTGCCCAAGTTTGCAGCTTACAGAACATGTCTCATAGCACAGGCACAGTGGCAAAAACAGTATAACAGCCGATGGTCAACTCCATTTGGTGAGTATACAGTAGCAGCAATGGAAAGAAAAAAGTACTCCAAACAGCTCAATGTAGATCCAGCTTCCCCAGATGGGTTGTTTTGAGAAAAGAATCTGAAGCTAATAAATAGATCTTGCTGTTCTCCCAAGAGAATGGTTTTCCAAAAAAGAAGAGGCATGGCAGTTGTGCGTGAGCAGAGACAGCAGAACTTCATCTGTCTGCATTAAAGGTGCTTTAGGTCTATCAGCCACCTCATTTCCTCAACTCCATCACTCCCTAAACACTCAGAACAACTGCAGATATATTTTAAAACTGTGCCCAAAATCCTCATCAGTGAAACAACCATGTTAATGACCCCAGTTCACCCCTCCCACGACCGCCTGAACCTTCTGAGCATGACAAAGTGTAACACAACTCATTGTCATCGTGGAGACAGGAACCCAGCATCTTGGTTTCAACTTTTTCCTTTGTTATATATTACAGTGCTCTATAAATTTTTTTTTTTCCTTTTTCCTTTTAAAGCATTTAGACAATACAAGACTAAAAGATGTCTGGAAATACGTCTTATACAAAAATGAATTTTTATCTTAAAATAACATTCAAAAAGGCACTTCATTCTGTAAGAAAAAATTCAGAGTCAGGTCAACTGCTCTAAGCAGGGGGGTAAAATTGTCTGCATAGTGGGAGGGGAAGAAAGGGAGAGAAATTCAACTGCTGAAATACAAGCTTCTTTTTTTTTTTGGCATGTTTTAAGAAAAGCTGATCCAGTAAAAGATGTCCATTTATGAAATTAATTAAAAGAGTCCCATTTAAAATAGCTTTTTTTTTTTTTTTTCCTTTAAAAAAGTAGTCTGAACACATGACCTTAGGAGTCAGGCTTCTGAAGGCTTAATAGCATCACTCATGATTGTCCTTCGTGTCCAATGTAACAGGAAGATCAAGAGTAGCACTTCTGACTGGGGTGACCTCCCCAAGCTTACATTTGAAAGAGCTGAAAGAGATGGAGACAGCCTCTAGCAACTGCAATCTAGGAGCAGGAGTCAGCCAGAGTTAAGGGCTACCTGTTGCAGAGTTTATGAAGCATACTGTAAACTTCTTCCTCTTTGCTTAGTCCTTCAAAGAAAGGAATAAGATCTAGCAGCTCTGTGTCTGTCATGTCATCAAACCAGGACTGCACAGGCACCTGAAACAGAGCAACCAACAAACACTGAGAGGGTTTCATGATGCAAAAGACACTGAGTTTTGTCTGTGTAGGTGTTCTGTAAGCATCACCACCATGGTTAATAATAATCGTGGCAATTAGCCACTCATTAGCATGCAGGTGGAGCAGCAGGGTCAACCCCAAGCCCAAGGGGGACAGCTGAGCTTCACTGCATGTCCAGGTGACCCACATGAACCCCACACACTGGGCAGCTCTCCCTGCTCTGCCTCCCAGAACAGGCTGCAAGGCAGACACAGCTTATGAAGCTGCACTGACACTTTATTTACAGGCAATTATTTTTTTTTTCCTCTCTAAGAATTATCAGAGTGAGTCACCAGGCACAGGCAGGCAGCAACAACCCCTTCCAGCACGGGGTTTGCAGGAAATGTTTAACTGCAAGGGCAGAACATTGTTCAGGTAAAAATGTTACATCTAGTGAGTGGGTTCAGAGAACAACACAGATAATAGCCCTGATTAAATATGCAGCCTGGATTTGGGGAAGGTGTTCTGTGTATCTTGAGCACACTGAGGTCTTTCCAAGACTATCTTGGATCTTGTTACAAGCTCTGGTTTCTGCATAGACTCCAGTATCAGTCAGCCAGCAGCACTTTTCTCTACATGATTAAACCACTCTGACAAGGCCCTCAATTTCATCTCCCAAATTTCTACAGCTCATTATTTCCTTGGCACTGATTTCTGAGATACCAAATGATGATCTTGGATCAGGTTTTTAATTTTAACCACGAACATAAATTAGAGCTGCAGGTCCTGGTTATTATAAATGGCAGCTTTAAACCATGTGTGGCACCAACCAGAAAAATGTTTTCACCCCATCACTTAGGGCATCACAATATTAGGATCTGAACTTGAAAGCTGATTGCTGGAAGATAAATAGCTCTTGATACAAAAAGAAAGAAAGAAAAAAAAAGCTTCTGGAGAGGCAGGACTGTGCAAAGCAACGTTCTTAATAAAAGATTTCCTACATTGATTTTTAACAGTTCACAGAGAAGGCAGCCTAAAAACATCAAAGCCAACAGTGCACAGCCTGGTTGTCTAAAAGTCAGCAGATCTGAGAGCTCCAGCTTCTCCCCTGGCAGCTGAAGCAGATGTGAGCAGCTGTGCTGGCTGCAGCATGGATGGAGCACCCCAGACCTCTCCATCAGAGCTCCTGGAGCCAGTGCAAACACACAGTGGAAATGCACATTGCTCCTCATTGTTCTGCCCTTCAGAACTGCTGCCTGCCCTTTATCCTTATTCCTAAACCTTGATTAACTTGTTGACTAACAGTTCTAATTATGGAGCTATGACAAAAATAATTGAGAGAGAAGTGTAACAACACAATTGGATCTTGATTTTTTTTTCTTTCCCTTACCCACAAATGCAGATCTCAGTAGCAACCAGTAAATCATTAATTATCTTGCCTAATAAAATATTATTCACACAATGCAAAAAAAAACCCTTCACCCAGGATTTTTTTCTCCTAGGAAGCTGAGAAGCCTCAGAGATAAAGGAAAACAATTCTTATCTCATTTGCTTCTCCTGTGTTGTGCTCATGTGGAATGTGTTTGGAGATTGTTTACCCACAGGTGATTGTTCCATTGGATTCTGCTGGGAGTTGTTTTCACTCTTTGGCCAATCAGAGCCAAACTGTGCTGAGGCTCTGGAGAGAGTCACGAGTTTTCATTATTATCTTTTTAGCATTTAGTAAGTATCCTTTCTGTATTCTTTAGTATAGTTTAGTATAGTATTCTTTAATATAATATAGTATTATAAAGTAATAAATTAGCCTTCTGAGAACATGGAGTCAGATTCATCATTCCTGCCTTCATCAAGGGTGCCTGAAAATACAACACAAGCAAACCACTCTTTCTGCAGTCACTACTCCAAAGAACAAAATCTGTGCTGCAGGGCAGCTTTGTTTCTTAGAGCTAGGTTGGTTTTTCAGGTTCCACACCACTGTGTATCTCTCAGAAGTGCTGGAGCTCAAGGCAGCAGCCAGAGCTCAGAGCACAGGAGCAGTCATGGCTGTGACATTCTGTCAAGATCACTTTGCCCATGTCCTTCAGTGAACTCCAGAACGCACTGCAGCCTAAAAAAACACACAGTCTGACACAGTGCTCTGAAAAGTCCATTTTCTCAATCCCAAAACCTGGGTGAGGGCCAGAGAGATGAAGTTAGGCTGGAGTACTCGGAATACTTACTGCATTTTCAGGATGGAAGATGTAAGATGCAGGAGAATTATCTACTATAATAACTTTACTCAGCTCACGGCCCAGTCGACTCAGATCCTTCACGTAATTGCCTCGGTGGAAAACACAGGATTCTCTAAAGAGCCTTGCCCTGAACACACCCCAGCGATCCAGTAAGTCAGCTACTGGGTCTGCATACTTAAAAATACAAGTCAGAAACACCAAGTTAGCAACATGCAGAAAAGGCTGGTTCACAGAGAAGGGACACAAAATAGTTTCAGATAAAATGCCCTTTTTCTCCATTTTCGTCCCTGCTCCTCGTTAATTAACTCAATTGCCTGCAAACCTGAAGTGATTAATAAAGAGATAAAGCAAAAGTAGGACAATTCTCTTTCTAGAAAAACCTAACTTAATGTTTTCTGTGATTTGATTAATTAAGTTTTATTCTCAGGGCCAACTTAGTGTTAACCTGAGAGTTTCCTAGAGGTTGATGGATCCAGAGATCTCACCTGCCATTACCATAAAACCAGCCAATGCTAGTAGAAAATCAACATGAAGTTTTTCCCAGCTGATTTGTTTCCATGTGCCTCTGAAGATAAAATGCAGTGAACAAATCTGAGCCTGATATGGCTCTGCCAAATGATGCCCTTGGAGCAACTGGGTCAGCAGGACTCTTAAGATTACCAAATTGCATAATTAGGCCAAAAAGGATCAGCTAAAGATGTTATTAATACAAATACTCATGAACAATATCAGGGAAATTCACATTTTATAGATAAGATGGGATTTTAAGTGAGGCACAGCTTAGAATCCAACCATTTATATAAAGTGACCAAGAACAAGTATCTAAATAAACTCAAACATGAATAACCACATAGTTGAAAACTGTAGTTAGATCTTATTATTGCACAACAGGAGTTACCATTTTCCTATATTTTAAACCAAGTAAAAAACCTGATGTTGAAATCTATCATCTCTTGATTATGAAATAAGGCACATCATTTCAGTATGAAATTGGGGCAGTATTTAGGATTTTTTCAACATGACTGAACAGTATGTGGTAAAGAGAATGCAGGGAAAAAGGCTTTACAGGAGATCAGGGTCCTGGCCCCTGCCACCATCTCTACACTAGGCTGGAGCAAAAGCTTGCCATGCTACAGCACTACTTAGAAATAATCAAATCATTTTACAAACACACCACAAATACAATACACTGAAGGAGGTGGAGAATTCCAGATCACTCTACTACTGTAACATCTACCACAAAAACTACCTACGAGCCACTACTGCTACTGCAGGACCAGAGGGCACAAAATATTCCTGGGGATGTTCCAAGCTTTGCAAAAAAGTCTCATTTCTTCAACTCCAGGTTGAAATTGCCCCTCAAGAGAGCAAGAAGCTTGGTTCCCAATTTCCAGTGAGTTTCTGAGTCACTGGTTGATGGTGCAGACAGGGTTTAATTCGGTGCTTTATTTCATGCCCAGCTTTCATGTGCTGCTTCACTGGCACTCTATTTGTTCTAATTTCTCACTATAACCATGGTAACTTGGGAGCCTTTCATATTGGCATCATGAGCAATGCATGGAGGCTACATTATGAGACAAGCCCATATGTGATGGTGTTACCATGGAAACACTTACCCACACACTAGCAGACAAAGTACACACTGTCAGACAAAGAAGCAGAAAAGAAGGGGAAAAATTAAGATAGTACCAACTGTGGAAATAATCATCCATAGAAAACCCAACCAAAAGTCCACTGACCAGCACCATCAGGGTTAAAGAGATGAAAGGAGGAACAAACCTTGGCTAGACTGGCTGTGAAGAGTACACATTCAAAGAGCTCTCCCATCCTCTGAAGAAACTCGTCCACGTGTGGTCGTTTCAACACATAAACCTGGAATGATAACAGCATTTAGGTCAGATGCTGCTCAAGGAAAGGAAAAAAAACCAAAAAAACCAAAAAAACAAAACCACTCCTGCAATGCCAGCACTTGAAACAAAAGTTAACAGGGAAGCAATTCAAATGAAATGCTGGGGAAAAAGGAAAGTATGCAAGATAAAAGTAGAGCTGCAATAACGAGATTGGCACACACAGGCTGCCAGGCCCCTGCTGGTTATGGAGCTGCAAACACTGAGCATCATCAGGAGGGTGCTCCTCAAAAATCTCATTAAAGGCAAAGAGAGACAGGAGGGCTTCTCAAGAAGTGAGGATCTGGATCCTTCCACCAAACCCATTCTTCTGCTGGGAAGCTGAGGAGCTCCACAGAAGGAATAAATCTGATTAAACCTCTCTGACAGCAGGCATTGCTCAACAGGGACCTGTTTTCCTTCTGCGGCTGATTGTCTCATTTCTGAAATTCCAGGTGCTGAGTACCACAGCTCACTATGGAGAGTGATCAAGCCCTCCAGCTCTACAGGGAACTTTTCTCACCAAAAATCTTCCCAGCACCACGCAGAAAGCCTGAAAGTGCTGGGTTTGAAATCTGACAAAGTCTACAACATCTTCTGAAGAGGACCTTGCCAAAAGAAGGCAAATTCCCAGGATTTCTGTCCTCTTCAGCAGTGCTCTGCTGCCTTTTAGCACTGCCTTGGCTGCCTGCTGTCAACAACCTGATTAGCAGATTATTAAAACCTCCCTGATTCTCCTTGCAGAGCCCACAAGATGATTTTGTGCTCGCACAAGATACCAGAGCAAGGAAAGTGCTGCTCAGAAAGCTTGGAAACAGCTCACAATATACTGGGAAGCTGAAGAGGGGAGTCTGCTTGAAAAATATTTATCTGTCTTGTTTGCAGTTAGATTAAAAGTTTGAGAGAAAATATTGGCAGCATTTTATCTTCTTTTGTTTGGCAAATAATCCCTAATGCTGGAAATTTCAAGTGGAGAAGTCTGGCATAGAGCTGAATTCAGGAAGAATTGCAAGACTGATGCTATTTCAGGAATTTCATTCTTTGATATGTAAAACTAGATTAATTGTATGTATTTTACTAGATTCCTATTAATAAGAGGTTAAAAATAAAAATCAAGGTACTCAGAGAAAAAGCCTGAAGGAGAAAAATATGGAAACAGCAGCTTGAACTGAAGTGTAACAATTAAAGCCTTCAGCAAAAGAAGAATAAAAGGAACTGTGTAATTGAAATTGAAAACCTAAAATTGAAAGTAAAGTTTTTTTAAAAACACATATAAGGAGCTGTATCTTAATGACTAAAGCAGAAATGTTAATTTCCCACTTTATGCAGCATACAGATCATACCATGAAGTCTTTATATCTTTTAAGTTATTTCTGTGAAATTTATCGAAAGTATTTCTGACCCCATAAACATTACATTCAAACTTTGATACAGATAACAATTTATAACCCAGATTTTTTTAAACAACCACAGCAGCACCTAACACATCAAATAATGGTGACATTTTATGGATTAAAGACAGTTAACAGATGTACTTCACCACCACTCTCTTTCCAGATAATTACAGCAATGTTTCCTGTATTTCACCAGGCATAAACCAAGTAATTTCCTCTCCTATAACAAGGCAATTAATTTTTCATTTAATTCTTTCTACACAAAGTTGTGCTGTAGTATTTCCTCTCCAGATTCCACCTTTGAATCTTTTTTAAAGACAGAAAAACAGCTGCAGTCCCTCCGCTTTTGGGTATCCAGAGAGTTTCCAACTTCCCAGATGTGAGAGGAAAGACAGCAGGATCCAAGTTCATAATTAAGTTCTTGATTCTTTAGCCTTAATTTTATTCCTACACTTATTTTTGAGGGGCACCCCAGAGTCTTAACATCATTCTTGGAGAGTAAGTGCTGGAATTTAATATTAATGTCCCTTTTAAAGCCCAGTGCTTCCAGCCTCAGCAGAAGAACTCTCCTCTTTGCTCTCCATCCCTATCTCTGCCCCTGTCAGTGAAGTATTTCCACTTGGAATGTAATTACAAACTCCCTGCCAAGGATCTGAACTTTGCTGCTTGCAACACAAGCCACCTCCTCCATCAGGAGCACTCAGTAAATCAAGCCCAGAGCCCTGAGCTGCACTGGCAGCCTTGGCAATAAACACTCCCTGGCTGTTTTTAGGGCTCCTAATTCTGCCCCTAATTCAGGGTTAGCTGTGAATACACAGCATTTTTAGTTAGCCTCCCCTCTGCAGTTTGGGGCTCCTGATCCACCACAGAGCACTCACAGCCTCCTCTGCTTGAGTTTCTCCTGCTGCTTTGCCTTAAATCTTTCCCTGCTGGGACCCGGCCAACAGATTTGCTTCTCATGTTAAATGCCTAATTAATAATAAATGTCACCTCTTAAGATGAAGTCTCACCAAATTTCTCCCTTAATTATTTCCCTCTGTACAAAGCCCCAGTTCCTTGACTTTTTTTTTCTTCCATTTTTTTTTTTTTGGCAGAACAACATATCTTAATACTCTGGATAGTTATTCTCCAGAGTTGAAGTTTTCTTTGAGAAGTCCTGCTTAGAGCCTTGGAAGCAACTCCAAAATGTGCTGGTATCCTGGGCTACAAAATCTCTTTGGTTTACTCCACATAGAAAGCTTTCTTCAGCTGACAGAGCAGCTCTTTTCTCCTCTTCCTTCTCATTTGGAATTTTTTCCCCTTTACTTTGTAAGTGGCTGGACTTGAATCTCAATGCTGCATGGTTATTTGTGGCTTGGCTTTTTCCTCCATTGCCTGATGGCTTTTGAAATCTCTAGACTAACTGGCTCCTGGCATTTTTCTGAGATTTATATACTGTCTTCAGGGCATTAAAAAAAAATTAAATCCATCTTTTTTTTTTTTTTTTTTTTTTTGTATGCTCACTAATTTTTTTCCTTATCACAGCAAGAATTTAGAGGAACACAGTATTTTTTTTATTATTTAAAATGAACCCTACTCAACATTTTAAGCACAAATCAGGCACTAGGCATGTTTCCACAGGATTTTTACTAATGGCAGAACACAAGCAATTATCTTTAATCGTTTTCAAGCATTTCATATTTCCACATGAATTTTCTATACCTCAAAGCAGCCTCAGCCTACAGAGAACTCAGTATTTGTGAAATCCAACGACAAACCCAGCTCAATTTCAACCAATTCAACAGGACACATAGAATTGCATTTCAAAACCAGCTTTACAGTGAGGAAATCTGCAAGTAATGACCAAAAATCCTGCCCATGACAACTCCAACTGCTGTAATCTCCTGTTTCATGTCTCTTCTGAGCAGTGAGCAGAAAATCCCACGTGTCCCTCGTGGTCCTGGGTCACACACGTGTGGCCCCGTCCCAGTGCAAGTAACCAAGAATAGGCCAGTTAGAATGGATACAGCCTATCCTGGATTACTTGAACCAGGCCACAGCCTTCTGCAAGAAAATCCATGAATTCTGTGCTTTACAGGAAGGAAAATTATTATTCAAACAGCCTTTCCACCCATCATCAACAAAAAAGAAAAAAAAAATTGCATATTATATTCAAAGTATACATGCCAAATGTTCCCTAAGCTTTCAACAATTAAAAATAAGCAATTAATTGGATTAACTCCCCCCTCACCCCAAAGAAATACTTAAAAATTAGTTTTACTCAATAAACAAATTGTATTTAAAAATAAAATTCAAAATAACACCAAATCAAACTCTTCCTGGCTAGCTCTCTTTACTCCTGGACACCAAAAGCAAGGCACAAAGGCACTGGAATTCAATTTGGATGACAGATGAAGGACAAGCATTGCCTAAAAGCCTTCATTCACCCTTGGGGGATTAAAGCTGTGTTTGATGCAGTTCTGGGCTGGGGGCTGTGGTCACTCTGCTCTTGCTCAGTGGGTCCAAAGGAGAGGAGGTGTCCTGCAGAGTTAAATCAAGGTGCCCAACAGGGGGAACATCTCCAGCCACCACTTCCATCCCCAATGAGCCTCCTCACAGCTCCAACACATTCCACTGGACTCCCCCCCACTTGTCATTTGGGAGAGAAGGTCCAGCTCTGATCTCCTTGCACCCAGAGAACCAGAGTGGAATGAGAGGAGTGGCCACAAGGGTCAGCTTGAACCAGAACCCCCCCTGTGTACCTGGGCCACCACTGCCAGCCCAAAGCAGAGTGCCCTGGTGGCCAAGCAGGCCAATGGCTCCTGGCCTGGCTCAGGGATGGAGTGGCCAGAGGAGCAGGGAGCTCATTGTGCCCCTGCCCTGGGCACTGCTGGGGTCACACCTCGAGGGCTGTGCCCAGCTCTGGCCCCTCAGCTCGGGAAGGACCTGGGGACACTGAGCACATCCAGAGGGGACAGCGAGGCTGGAGAGGGGCTGGGAACACAAACCCTGTGAGGAGCCCCTGAGGGAGCTGGGGGTGCTCAGCCTGGAGAAAAGGAGACTCAGGGCTGCCCCCATCACTCTGTGCAGCTCCTGAAAGGTGCCTGTGCTCAGCTGGGGCTGGGCTCTGTCTGCAGCAGCACTGACACACCCAGAGCACACAGCCTCGAGCTGCACCAAAGGAAATACAGGTTGGTGTGGAAACTCAGGGCACTGGGAATATTTCTCTGTCTGCTCTGGGGTGCCCTGACCCCCAGGGCAGCACTGACTCTGACCCTCATCCATGGAGAAAGTTTCCCAGACTTCAAGACAGACTGGAATCCACAAAAGTGTGAAACAGATCATAGAGAGCAGTATAGGTGCATCACTTGCTGAGAGGTTTTGGGTTTTTTAGTGTGTTGTGGATGGCAGCAAGATGGAGGGCACAGGGTGTCATCCTGGGTTTCTTCTTCATGCTGCTTCTTCCTCCTTCTCCATGGGTTTGGGTGGCATTTTGTAATTGGGCAGAAAAGTCCCCATGGCAGCTCTGTGGGATCAGTTATTGGGTTAAAAGGGAAAATAATCCAGGTGTCAGTTCTTAATGGCATAGTTTAGTCTGAAAAGCCCTTGGAACAAGAGATTGTTGGCCATTTTGTGCCTTCTAATAAAAAGCTGCTGAACTCCCAGCAGTGAGACTGCTTTACTGATAAGAAATAATAAACTCCTGAGTCTGAACATGAACTAATGTCTCAAGTGCCTTCAATCCAGACCCAGAGAAACCAACACCTGGAATCACCACAGGCTGGGTATCAGGAAAAAGTTTTTACAGAAAGAGTGATAAAGTTCTGGAATGGCTGCCCGGGGAGGTGGTGCAGTCCCCATCCCTGGGTGTGTTTAACAAAGCCTGGATGTGGCACTGGGTGCCAGGGTTTGGTTGAGCTGTTGGGGCTGGGTTGGACTGGATGATCTTGAAGGTCTCTTCCAACCTGGCCATTCTGTGAAAATGTGGGATCCATCCCTGGAATTTCAGCTGCCCCAGGATGGGCAGCTCTGCAGGCATCCAGAGACCCACAGCAGAAAGAAAGAAAGGTTCCTTCACACTTGATTTATTTCCGTCTTAAAATAAAATGACAAATCCTTTCAAAAGATGAGGCAATTTAGGCAGGAGTAAGAAAGATGGGAAAGGGAGAAGGGATGTTAAGAAAAGCTGGTTTTTAATCTAGGGAAGCTCGTTTACCCAAGCACCCTTTAGGATGATGAATTGTCCTCCCTATAAAAAAAAACCCCAAGAGTGTTTCTGACCTTTGGATTATAAATTATATAAGGGAAAGCAAACTCCCCAAACTAAAGACATTATCTTTTAAGACCTCTGTTGAACTGCAAAAAAACCAAAAAACCCAAACCCAACCAGCATTTACCATGAAAAACTTTGCTAGATAAGTCAATCTCAAAACTCTTTCAGGAGTACAGCAATTCCATTTGCCACAACTTGTATTTTTTGGTATATGAGAGCTGAACAATCTCACATAATTCCAAGTTTCTATATGAATGGGTAACTCTGAAATGGTGTCTCTCAGCAAGGAAACTTCTTTTCCACTGGGGTTCTGCCTAAGGAAGAGGTCAAGGACAATAAAAATCTGTCAACCTCCTCCTGGTAAGGTACCAAGCTCACTGGAAAAACAGAGATATGCACTATGGACAGTGTGGTTCCACAATGTTTCCCATCTCCTGGGATATTTTGCACAGGTGGAAACATTTCTCAATGTCAGTGATTAATCCTGGAGTTTATAAACTGCTTAAGAAAATGGACACGCATTACACAGATGACAAATCCTGATAAATGACACAAATTGCTCAGATCAGTTCATTTAGGCTCTAAGTGACTACAGAATTACAGGTTTGAAGTGGGAACAGGTTGTCAGAGCTCTACAGGCTGTGTTAATGCACATCACACTCAGCCAGAATATCCATTTTTGCCCTTTATCACAGTGCAAAACAAAAAAGAAAAGATTCCTGAATGTCAGCAATACCACAAGAGGCATTACACACCCAGGCTTTGCCATATCCTGTGCGCCACACAAATTACCTTTACTTCAAGAATAACAAATTCCTTACAATTACCTTCATTTTTACCATCCAAATGGGCCTGAGGCATTTACCTATTTTAGAGGTTAAGAACTTGAAATTCAAAGAGTGAAGCAATTTCCCTGAAAATCATGCAGGGACTTTCCAGCAAAGCACAGAGACCAATTTCACCTGTTCTCTGTCAGAGGAGGAGATGCACAAATCCACTCCCTTTGGAGCCAGCTGTGAGTTTTTGTTTGTTTTCAGGGGTTTTTTTTGGTTGCTATTTTCTCTTTTCTCCACATGGAGTCATCTCCAAATGCCAAACTGCATCAGTTTTGGTGAAGAATCTCAGAGTTTGCAGCAGGGAATGGAAAAGCAACCAGGTTTTGAAATGTTTGACTATAAAACCCAAACCTTTTATTGGGGTTTGTTTCCAATGTAAATATGTCATCCTGACAAGCCAAGTGATCACAACTCTAAGCCACTCAGAAATTCACTTTTTAAAGCATTCTGTGAAGTTTTAGGAGAGAGAATTTGTCTGTTCCACAGCACCAAACACAGATAAAGCCCACATCAAATCAGGATTAAAAATCACAAATCTCCAAAACATCACTTAAATGTTGTAAGCATCAGCTCTGGTGAACATTACAGGTGGAAGTACCACAAGTGTTATTTTTTTTCTACATAAAACAGGCACAGTGTAAGAACTGTCAAAACAACTATTACTTTAAAGCACACCTCAGTCCACTGACTGATATTCAGTAATCATTTTAAGAGTGACAAATACATGGAGAGCTTCCATCACAGGAAATCAGCCAAAATTATGAACTATCTTTATGACCCACCAAGAAATAATATACAAATAAAATATAAAACCTTTTAAAATACACAAACCTCTTTGTCCAAGTAGAGATAATCCATAAAGATATGTAAACAACATTTCAGATTGTAAAGTACTTAAAATTTCTGTTAAATCAAACAGAAGGTTTGCTAACTGTAACACCCAACAGAAGATGTTTCAAACAATTTACAGAGTTCATGTATCAGAAAGGCTCAACTTGACATTAACCTGTTCAATTCATCTCCAGCAAGAACCTCAGTGTCTGCCTGAAGAGGGAGAGTAACAGCACTGTAATTTATTTGATTCAGCCCTTCAGAAATGATCACTGATTAAAGACACCAATCCAAGACACATGGAAGGGACTGATTTTCAAATTATGGGTGTTTTGCATTTACTCAAAACCATTTCTCACAGCCTTAAGTGAAGCTCTTAAAGAGCAAGACACAGAAATCAGTCTCCTCATGATTTTGTCCAGACCTTTCAAATATGCTGAAGTATATAATGATTCCTATCAGAGGAACTTGAATTACTTACAGGAATAAAAGGGGACAGAAATTGAACACAGACTGCCATAAAAACTGAATAAATGCCTGTTCTTCTTTTATATTTTTCTAAAATATAAATAACCTTTAGCATATGAGCTACCAACATATATTAAAGCCAACCTATGTCCTATTTATGTTGGAAGGAATGAAAAATGCAGTGTTCAAGCAGCTTTTTCTGGGCTCAGCAATGTTTGAAACCCCATCCTTACATCACTTCCTGCTGGAAAATGTTTTAAAATTGACAAAGAGTTGAGTATTGAAGTCCTGAGAGAGAGACTCCACCTGAGCACACAGGGATGCCTGTCTGCATTCCAGAATAAACAGCTTTGCAAGAGAAATTATTGGATATAAAGCAGCAAATGGAGGAAGAGAACATTCTGGGACTCAGGACACAATGCTGAAGAAAGAACCAGCACTTACCTGATGTATGGTTCCATCAATTTCAACAGGAACGATGAAATCAGCATTGCTAATTGGCTGGAAAGAATGACAAGGAAATAATCAGCAAAACTTTAAAAATCAAATGGTGAGAGGGAAAATTTCAGGGGCATGAAAAGGAAGAGTACCAACTTCTGAGGAACAAGTTAATAATCATTGTTGACCACACATATCCACTCTGTGTGTGCTCCTACACGAGCCAGAAGTTCCCAGTTGTAATTTCAGATGCTGCACTTCCCTTTTCTCTCCTATTTTTAAGCCTCATAAAATCCAGCACGCTTCACTGCTTGAATAACCCCCACTACCACTGAGTGTGTTCATCAGGAAAACATCTCTTTGGATAAACTCTTCCATCCAGTCTTTATGGATAAATGACCATCAAGAATATCAACCGTGTGCTGCACACATT
Source organism: Melospiza georgiana (assembly GCF_028018845.1). Taxonomy (NCBI): domain Eukaryota; kingdom Metazoa; phylum Chordata; class Aves; order Passeriformes; family Passerellidae; genus Melospiza; species Melospiza georgiana. Next base: position 4,750,842 of record NC_080430.1, on the reverse strand, counting down.
CTACTCGAGGGTATCGACTCGTGACTAAATTAAAGAGTGTGGTAAAAGTAATACCTAATGATCATATTTGAATCAGCAGCTGCAGCAAGACTAAAGGATTGTAAACATGCCAATTCAATCAACCTAATCATGTAAAATTGCATTTTAATTCCAAAAGGAAGAGCAGGCACACTCTGCCCAAGTCCTTGAATCTGTTTTTCCAGCCTGTCGAACACAACTTAATTCTCAAGACTGACTGTGAAAAACTGCTGGTCAAGGAAAATTGCCTTGGAAAGCAGCAAAGTGGCCTTGTAGAGAGTTCAGGAGTTCATAATCTAATCTTGGCTACACAGCAGGGCCAGTTGGGAAGAGGCTGCTGCCAATGTTTGCTGGTTCAAGTGGACACCACACTTAGGTACAGCTCATGCACTGTGTCCATGCTAAAAAAGCAGTCATGTAAACATGCCTGGAGCTCATTCCATCACCTGCAGCCTGGAAATGGCTGAGACAGAGCTGCCAAAGGCAGTTTTAACATGAGTGGTTAACAGCCAGTATCTTGCATGGATACTGCCCAGGCTGGGGAACATCTTCACTCAGCTCGGGGGGATTTGTACAGATGGTCCCAGCTCTCTTCTGCACCAGCAGGCTTGATCTCAGGAACCACCAAAAAGGTGCCCCTGGAGTATCTGTGGGACTGGAAACAGACTTCAAACTCATTCAAGGGGCCAAAGGTGTGCCAAGAAAGCAGAGAAGCAGCTGAGGTCAAGTGACTTGAGAAGCAGATCACAAACTGGGGAGTCTAAACAGGTGCTCTGTGAAAAAATGGTGGGAAAAGAGGATCCTGCAGTATGAACCTGCCAGCAGCACTTTGATCCCACTCCCTGGATAAACCAGATTGTAATTCCCCTGTCAGACAGCCTCCCTGCCAGGAGAGCAAAGTGACCACAAAGAATTTCTGTGGAGGGAAACACCCTTTCTCAGGAGAAAAGAAATAAAGAAGGTGGTTTGATCTGACACCTGCAAGTGCTGCTCTGAGGGCACAGGAGAGGCTACATGAAATCCTCTCATCCTGACCAGCCAGGATTGGCAACAGACCTCATGCTGCCCCCTGTGCTGATATGATCTGAATAATTCCTCAAATACACACAGATCAATCTGTATTTTTCTTATCTAACACTGAGCAATTTCCCCTTTCTGCTGTGGAAAAAGACAGAAGGGAGGCTCCCATCTGCTCCCTGCGTGAAGCCCCTCAGATAGAGAAGATACTGTGCAGCTCCAACAGCCACAGAACAGCCACACAAAAGTTCTGCTGCTTCACCTTAAAAAAAAAAAAACAACCTCAAATGAATTGTGAAGAAGGCTCAGCCACCAGTTTTCCAGTGGGTGCCAGCTCCCTGCAGACTTTGAAGAGGCTTGCACACACTTGAAGGATTTATATATGCATGACTCCCTTCAGCAAGAGAAACACTCTGCAGCAGCAGCAGCCGAAAAAGAATAGGTCACTGCAAGCTGCAGAGGTTTTGAAATCCACTGTTAAAACTCCAGCTTTTACAGAATTTAACCTAACAGGAGCAACATCAAACCACATTCAGTGTGAGCAACTTTGGTTTTTCTCAGCCTCAGACTTCGTCACCAAACTACTCCCAATTTGCTTCCCCCACTTAACTTATATTTCAGGTATTTTGTTGCTTCTTGTTGTCACTGGTGATAAGGAAAGGAGCACAGCCTGCATTCCTGTGCTCCTCAGGGAGGGAAAAGAGGAGAAAAGTCTGCAGCAGTTTGCTGGGCAAAGGTTGTTGGGCACATGAAGCACGTCCCTGCCTCCAGTGGGAAGCACAGAGACAGAGCCTGGAAGAAGGGAATGGAATTCCACTGAAAATCTTCAGCTCAGTTAGAACTTTTGTATTAAGAAAGCCCCAAACTTTCAGCATTTTAAATGTTCTAAAGGTGTTTCACTGCCAGTTTTGAATAGGACTACATTCCAGGCTTGCATGTGGTTTAATACATTTTATACAAAACTGTGTTTACATCTCCTTGATTGAATAATTTATTGTTTTTTGCTTCTATTATTGTTTTATGATGGGAATGATAACTACCCTGTCTATCTATTCCTTTTTTACTCTTGCCAGAGAACCCTAAACTTTATTCCTTTAATATGCACCTAACATGAAAGACCAGTACCTCCTTAAAGCTTCACAAATATGCAGGGGCATAAAAAGATGAGAATTACCCTCCCTCAGATGTTGCTGCTTTCATAAAGAGCACTTTAAATATTCTGCCTCTCTGGTTGTGTCAAAAAAAAAAAAATGTAATCTGCATTTGAAATATGAAGCCTATTTCATAACAGAATTACAAATTCTAAAGTTATCAGGTGCTTTAAATAAAGTCTTTTGTACTAAAACTCTCAAATTTATGTATGCTTTTCCACCTTTTAAGTGGGGAGCTACCTGGTTAGAGCAGATATGTTTTAATGGAAGGAAAACCCCCAAAATACCCCCAAACTCCTACAAAATAAAAAGCTACAAAAGTAATTTTGACTATCCAGGCAGAGCAGGGTGCACCCAGGTGTTCAAACCCCTGCTCTGCTGGAATGTATCATTATTTTTGACGACAATTAATGGTCTTAATTCAGCTGAAGAACTTGAAACAAAACCCAGACAGCACCACTGGACAGTACCAACCACTAAACAACTAAATTAATTTCCTCCAGCACTTGGTTTGCTCTTACACACCCCCAATCACAGGGTTTCATATTGAAATAACACCATTGTCACCCTAAAATTCCAATTCTGCAGAAAATCCAGCATCTGCACAACTCTACTGACCTCACACAAAAAAAGGACCAGTTTTCTTTCCCTCACACAAAACATTATTCAGTGCTCAGCATCAAGCAGAAAAAGCTTTTGGTTTTTCTTAAATATCTACTCAACATCATTTAAATACCCATTAAATATCATTTGAATGTGGGAGGATTAAAAGGAGCCCTCTAAGAAACACTCTGCAAATCTCAGTCCTACAAGAGAGATTTGCAACTGTGTCAACCATTAAACATACATTTCTTTAAAATGGTTAAAAAAAATAACTAATAACCACTTAAACTGAATCTCATTTTGTTTCAAAACCAGAAAAAAATCACAGTACAAAATTACCCACAGCACTCAGAATGCAAAATTGTATTTTTACCTTTCAGGTAACAATAAGCCCAATGCTTCAGCTTTATTATACACAATTAGACTTTTACATTCAGCTTTCTCTTCTTGTTTTTGATTCTTGCTTAAATAGGAAGGCATGGCTCCTCCCTGCCCAATCCAGCTGTGGATTTTATCTCCCTGAAAAGCTCTCCAGAGCAAACTCAGTCTGGCTACAGAAGACAAATATGGCACTGAGGCTTGGAGTTTCCTGCACACCAGAAATTATTCTGTACCATCAGGCACAACAAAGAGAAAAAAAAAAAATCTTCATTTCAGACTGAGGCACAAGAATATTTGTTCCAATATTTCCATATAAGGTTTTCTTTAAGTCAATAAAGAGAGGCTGCTGCCAAATCCTAACCACAACATGAATTACAAGTTTGCATTTTAAATACTGGCAACCAACAAGTGAAGGATTAAAAAGTGGAGCTGATGTTTCCAGTGAAAAATGGAGTGCAAGCAGCTGGAAGACTGTAAGGGTGGTTAATCTGGTTTGGGAGTGGTAAAACAACATTATTAATTCTTATAAATTCCCCAATCAATGTATAAAACCAGCAGATGCTTTATCAGTACTAGCTGTACTAACCAGAAATGCTATCAGTACCCCAAGCCAATTTAGACTTTGTATTTCTGAAGTCTCCTAATTTCAGCCCTACTTAAACAACAGAAAAAATACATAAAATACAGTATTTTGAAGAAACATTTGTTCAGCACATGCTGAACTCTGAAGGGTTACAGAAGCTGCTTCTTGAAGATGACTGACTCACCACCAACAGCTAAATGGTATTTGTTTTCCTGCTCTGAAAACTAAATACCTAAAACCAATTGCTGGGATCAGGAAAACAACATCCTCCAGCAAGAGAGAAGAGCCACCACTGGTGCCCAAAATCTCCTGGTTTAAGGTACATCCAACCCAGCACAAAGCTGTGCTGATTCTCCATTCTCCTACACTAACTATGGCATCATTTGAACTGCAAAAACAAAAAAACTTCAAAGCATCTGTTGCTATTTTCAAAGCAACAAATTCTGCACCTGTTGAAAACTCAGGTCTTTGGTGGAATACACAAAGCCCTGCAGTCAATACCTATTCCAGGCCTTGCTGCAGTCAGTGTGACTTTCTCAATAAAATAAAATAAAATTTAAGAAGCAATCCCTGTTGTTACTCCCCTGAGAGCTAAATTAGGATGAATAATCACAGGAGAGGCAATGAGGACTCCCAGGCAGAGGATGTAAGAGGAGTTCAAGTGTTAAGAGGCTTTAACAGTTCCTGCAGCATTCACTGACAGATCCAAGCTGCAAGAGATCCCTTTTGAATTTACTTACCTTAAATGAACTGTGCACTAAAGTTTCATCTAAATCAATGACCACACACTTCTTCCCATAGTCTGATGCTGTCAGTTCTGGCAGGAGGTATTTAGCTGGTGGCTATAAATAAAAAGAAAAGAGGAAGACAACAAAAAAAAAGTAAAACCTCTATGGAAGGGGCACCCTTTTGTCAATATTACTATTCCAGTAATTACTGGCAGCTGGAATACATGACTTGAAATCAAATGATTTTCTGGGCTCATCCCAAGTTTATGTATGGATATTAATGGCTCATGCAATTGCAATACCCATACAGACTTTTCTTTTTTAAATTAGAGCCTTGTTTAGAATGACCTCCAAAGCACTGGAAATGAAAATGGTAAAACACCACCACTATCCAAAGAAAAATAATCATAAAACCAGGATATTTGATACAACATCTTTTTCCAGTGGCTCTTCTCCCAATGCCTGGTTTGGGTGCTGTTGTTACCCTATTTCCAGTCAATCCATTTGCAGTCATATCAGGCTGATGGACACTTACACAAATCATTATTTCTGTTTGCCATGAAAAATGCTGAAACTGAGGAATCCATCCTGATGGAAGACAGCATTACTAATTTTATCTTCCAGGACATGTCTTCACTCTTGCTTTTACCACTTAGGAGGGTGGAGATCACCTTCCATGTGAATTATGCTCCCAGTCAAGGTATTAAAATTGCAGTGAAGAACCTGAACTGGGCTCCTGTACAGCACACCTTACTAAAAATGGAACCAATCCCATGAATTTTGACAATTTTTCTGAAAGCAATGCAGACATTCTCATATTCTTTGGATCATTTCCCACTTCAACACCACAGTTTGCAATAGAAATATGTTGCTTTCTGAAATCACAGAAATGGGAGAGAATGCTTCCATTTGGAGCTGAAACACTGCTGCCACTTGGGGTTTTTTGATGAAAGAAAAGGATTAGCTTTATAGAAAAGCATCAGTAGGGAGAAGCTTAAGACAGAGAGGAAATTAAATTAATTTAGACTTGGATACACAACTCTAACTCCATTCTTTTCCTATTTCTTTATCTGTTCACTGTCGCTCTGGTAAGGATTCATCATTTATCACTTACATTTATTTATGGGTTTGCTCTTTGCAGAGGTGCTGGCAGAGATCTGAGGCCACCCCTGTGCAGGCAGGGGTGACACAGGTGAGGCAGGGCCACCTCCAGCAGCCAGGACAGATCATCAACCACTGGCTGAATTCAAATGTCACCTTGATAGATACTGCCTAATGATGCCTAATGAACTCTTAAATGAAGCACCCAACAAATCAGATTCTGGACTTAAATTAAGTGCTTGTAGCTAAAGCAGGAGTTCTTGGGGCATTTTCAGGAGCATTCACTGAAATTGATTAAGCTCCTTACAATTAACACTGACAACAGTTCCCTCAGCCACCAAACTGGAAGCTGCCCTGCCTAAAACCACTTTTCTCAGGGCATTTCCTCTCAGCACACATCTGACAAGGACTTTCCAATTAAAACAGCTCCTGCCTAATTACTGCAAAGGCTCCAGAGCCACCCAAGCAGGCTGGGATTTATACAACACCCTGGCTAGGTTATGGACAGCCCCACAGCTGCTTCAGTTCCACCTCTGCTTGCTGGCAGCCAGGACCAGACCTAAAAGAATTTTGGGTTTTTCCTCCTATTCAAAGCCTAAAAGGTATTTAGCACCCCACCTCAGTTTTCATATTAAGAAAGATCCAAACTTGCAACCTAAATGAAGTAAAAGCTTATTGAAAGAAAAAATTTGACCCATTTAAAAACAGTAATCTTCAGAAGCCATGTTCCAGTACTTCTTGTCTTTAAAGATGAAAAAAAGGCAGGAACATCCCAAGAAACCTTAAACATACTTCTCAAAAAAAAAAAAAATAATAGCTCAGTTTATTGTTGTACTCAAAACTCTTATCTCCTTTGAATTTCTGACTACATTAATCTGCACAGGCAGTTCAAAGCCAGAAATTCCTTCTGCTATGTGAATTCCTTATCAAAATGAAAATATCTGTATCTGTGGAAAATATATGGAACTGTATATTCTTCAGTGTAAAAATGCATATATGAAAAATATGAGCACTGTCTTACCATAGGTATCTTTGTTTTTTTTTAGCTGCAAACTGTTGCATTTGTCATCAAGAAAAGGATGGACACACACCAAGGACTACAAAATGCAAGAACTTTCATCTCTAAGAGCCCAAATTCCCTGAATGCACAGTGAGGTGACCTGCATCTGTTTTTTTTTTTCATCCAAAAGCAGTGGCTGGGAGAGGCACAATTCCCCTGTGGTACCCACACAGAGATTCTGGTCACTGCTGGAGCTCCTCTCCCTCCTCAGCACTGCTTTAGGGGATCAAGTGCAGTTTCTGACCCAACTGCATCTAACAAGGGCACAACCAGCTCTCACACAAGCTTTGGCATCTTGAGTTCATTCTGATCTTGCTTCCTTAAATTCACACTTCTGAAGATCAGAACAAATGAATTTTCCATTTCACAAATTGCAATTCTGTTGCTCTCAACTGTGCAAACATTCACCCTCTGATAACAGGGATAAGGAAATTATTCTGAAGCTGAAGCCACTACAAGCTGTGAGGCTGCTAAATAGCTGGTGAAGGACTTGGGAGCAAGGGTGGCATTTTTGAGGCTTTTAGGAACTTGAAAGGATTTGTATGCAAAGTATCAGCCCATTTGTTTTGCTGTTCAAGCTTTCTGATCTAAAGCAATTTCCACCTGTCAAGGGCAGCAAAGCTTTTAGTCAGAAACAAGCGTTACTCAACACTGTGTTTTAATTTTCTCTCTAATGGAGACATACCCAAGAAGAGCTCTAAATACCAATTTCCATCACAATTAACAGTGAATAGTTATGGAAGTTTGACAAAGTCTTTTATTTTTTTACACACATCACTTTGAAGACATCTGAGATGATTAAGAATATTTCATTGTGGCCAACAGCAACTCATATTTACTATGCAACACTCCCCCAAAGGCTGCACAAAGAACTCAGCAGAAAAATGCCACGTGCTATCCCACTGGTTTGCTCAATTCCAACAAGACACAAACTGTACACAAATTAAACTAGTCACTGTTTGGGGTTTATGCATTCCAGCCAGGTCTCAGGGCTGATCAGCTCAACAGACCTTGTAGTGGAACGACTGCTGCACTGCTTCAGTCCCGTGGAAATAGTAAATTCCCTAAGAAAAAAACAAAAAAAAAAAGGGGATGGTGGCGGCAAGAGAACAGGACTTTTGGTTGAAGCATCAACAGCTGGTGAACACAAATCTCACAGAAATTCACAACCATCAGCTCTCCTCCCTGCAGGCCTGTATTTCCCACAGGTATCAGAATTAATAAGCCTTTTTTAGTCTCTCTCTCTGTCCTGGCAGTGTTGTTAAGCTCAAGTGCAGCACATTACACATTAATTTACTGTTTGTGTCCTCTGCTCACACTCTGGGCTGCACTTGCAGGCTAGCAGCTTCTCCCAGCAGCTCTGTGCAGAAAGAAGATAAATTATTCCTACTTCAAACACAGCTGCCAGAAGATGCCAGCTTCTCTTGTGGAGCGGGCAGCTCCCAAAATTTCTGCTAGAACAAGTTATAATAAGGATTTAGGATTTATAATTTCTGCTAGAACAAGTTATAATAAGGATTTAGCTAATGTAGGTGAGGACAAATGGAAACAAACCCCAATATCCCTGTGCTAAGATTTAACTCCTGCAGGGATTCTGAGGGATAATTCTGATACCACTCCTTAACAGTGGAATTTTAAGCTGAACAAAAGTGGACACTCCAACTCATTTAAGAGCTGAAGTTTGACAATATCTCATTTAATCTGTTGCATAAGCGTGGCTTTGTATTTCCATCTACATTCAAAAGAATTCCATCTTCATTCAAAAGAATATAAAATAGTGAAGATGCTATGGGTCTACTTTGATTTGGGGGCTGGAAGAAAATAATCTTTTAAAGTTCCTTCCAACCTAAACCACTGTATGATTTTATGATTTCTCTACCAAATCATTTCCAAACAAAGCTGAATAAAATCCATGAAAACACAGGCATCCTGAGCTATATCTGCATTTTTAATCAGGTCTATCAAAATGTGTCAGGTGGGGATGTTTTGGGCTTGCCTTTTTAAAAATTTTGTGTTTATTTCAGCCCTAAAAATAATTAATTTTGCAGTATAAGGAAAATAATCAATTATGCTGCTGTTTAGCCTATGCCTTAACTGGAAACAGTTTCAAAATATGAGTTACCAAGTTCATATTTAAAAAACTCCAAAGCAATGCTGTTTCTAATTTCTGAAGAACCTAACTTTAAACTGGAATATTTTTTGTTTAGCAGTCATCTTCATCAATAACCAAGTAAAAATTCACATTAAATCAAACTTCTCAATTCAGGTCAATTAATACAGGACAAATCTGATTGAGCAGAAGATCCATTTCACTGAACTGCACACATAAATGCAAATAAAAGCAATGCAAACTGCACATCAAGCAATGGAAGCTTTCAAACAGGTGACCTCAGCACACTGCCAGGTTTAATACACAATAAAAAGCACAACAAAGCTCCAGAAATCCTCATATTTTGACTGGAGGCTTCAATTTGAAAGGGGGGAGTGGGCAGAGCTCTTTTTAGAGCCACTCAGGAAATCTCTGAACACTTGAACTGATGACATTTGCAACCAGTAAATGTAAATGTCCTGTAACATGAAAATGTCCACTCAATTGTGGCCAAGCTCTGTGCCTGCTCAGAAGATTTTTCTCCTGGTTTGTACAAGAGGCAGCTCACACAGCCTCACTTCTCATCCCTAGAGAGCAGAAAATCAAGAATTTCTGCCTTAATGGGTCTGAAACACAACATTAGAGCTGTCTTGGACCAACACCCCTATTCAGACCAACCCTTCAATTTTAGGTGTTTTTCCTAACACGAGCCTGCATTTCCCTTCCCTGCACTCCCTGCATGTGCAGCTCCCCTGTGCCTTTATTTAGCTGCTGGCTGGCTCCTGAGAGGCAGCAGCTCTTTCTCTGATGCTGGCAGCAAATGTCACAGAGTGCCCAAGGGCCACGGCTGCCTGACAACACTGCCCTGTCCTGCTGCAGGGAGGAGCATCAGGTGGCACTGGAGAAGGGGAAGGAGGGTTTAAAGTCACCTGCTTGCTCAGAACTCCACAGCGTGGCTGCAGGGATAAGTGGATTTTACTGCCTGGTTAGTGCTGGGAATGTGTCTGCGAAATTACAGCTGAGCTTAAAAAAAAATAATAAAAAAAGGAGGGGAAAAAAAATATGTCCCTTCTTGAATCATTCATTTTCCTACCACTGCCCAAATCTAACACTGCTTTAACACTGCAAAGACAATGTTCTAACCAAGCATCTGATTTAATTTCTGTACCTGTCAGAGCTCTACTTATTAATCCTTCCAAAATTTTGTTCTCTTTGAATTCTTATTCTGTTAGTAGCTACAGTCACTCTTGGGAAAGGTTTTATTCCAGGTCAGAGCACAGCCAGAACATGTTTCATGTTCAAATAATTCCTAGTGGAGCAGCTACAGCCACCTAACAGAATTTGGCAGGTATGTAAAAAAAGAAAAGTAGTTTGGAAATCAGCATTTTCTGATTTACATTTGAGGTTTTTCTATTCCTAGACTTGCAGAAATACAAATCACATGCATGTCCATGCCTGCCTGCATCCACAGCATGCATGAGCCACACCAGAAATCACAGGTAAGCAATGAAGAGGAATTTCCAACAGTTCCCAAACCCAAGGAAAGCTGTTGGAAGAGGGAAGATGTGCCCAGTCCCAGGGATCTCCTGGCACTGGTGCACTGCAGCACAGACAGGGGGGTTCCTACAGGAGGATTTGGAATGCTGGGCTACGTGAGAAGGAAGGGAAAGAAGATAAAGAATGGCATCTTGGGGAATATCCAGGTCTTTAAAAGCTACCAAATATCTCAGACAAGAGGGTTGGGTCATTATCTCCACACATCAGCACTGCTGCTTGCTGGGAAACTCTGCAATGATGAAGTATTGTAAACAGCAAAGGAGCTCAGGAAAAAAAAAGTGTTTTCAGCTTTACAAAGCCTAAGCCTTCATCCTTGTAAAAAAAACAGCAGCTTTTTGACCAAAAATGGTTAAAACTAATTAAATTAAAAGCTTCAGTTTGAAGGACTCGGGTTTTTTTCTTCCTTTTATTTAGCTTTGAAAAATAATTTAGATGCCAAACAGCATTCCAAGTTTAATCCAGGGAAGATAAACAGAAATATTGAGGCTCATAAAGCAGCAGCTGATACCAAGAGCATCATCTCAAACAAGTGCAGGGATGAGCAAGTCAGTGTCCTCTGTTTTCTTAATGTGACATATTTCAAATAAATTATGCAGTTTCCAACTGTTCTTTTCAACTGGAATATAGAGGAAAATGAGAGGAAAAGGTTTTTGTAATTGTGTCTCACATAATGATGATGAATCACCTTTTGCCTCTATTAAAATAAATAATTTTCAGACTACCTCATGTGTTTTCAACATGCTAAAAATCCAGAAGAAACCCAGATAAAACCCAAACTCTTCTTTCAGTCCCTGTAGAAGACATGCAATTCACTCCACCTCTGGGGATACAACATTACAGACAGAACATAAAATCCTTTTGTTAACATGCAACACAAAACAGACCTGTTAGACTGCAACATAAAATGAATCAAAGCAAAAGTCATGAAAATTATTAAAAGAAAAAGGGATAAAAATACATACACTTGGTATAGGCATGACCTGCATCTGGTCACCCTGGGGAAAAAGAAAAAAAAAATCACTGTAAGGGTAATGGCTTTTAAAGGGTAGAACAAAGGTCTGGAGCAGTAAATGTAGCACTCAAACATTTTAAACCAAAAAGTTCCAAGTATTCAAGAAACCAGGGTAAAAAAAAATAAAAACAGGATTTTGCATTTTAGTTGCTGAAATGATCTGTTAGTATACTGGCATTTATGATTTTTAGGAGACTGGACTGATAAAACCCATGCTATGGTTAATAAGAGATGACAATAAGAAAGTACCTGTATTTACTGGAACCTTTTCAGCTTTAAGATCTACTAATGGGTGTATTTGTCAAATTGCACTGCAGCAGCAAGAGGCTGAGCCAGAGCCTGGCAGAACCCCACTCCTTGAACCCACCTGCATTTGAGACAACTGACTTAAAAATCAGCATTTTCACTCAGCAGAATGTCTGAGAAGGACACAATGATGTTAAATTAACCCAAGGAATTCCATTTTTTCCATCCAGCAGTGCCAGTGCTGCTCCCATGGTCTCACTTTTGCACCACCCTTGGGAGAAGGCAGGAAATTCTTGGCCAACCTGATCCTTCCTTCTCATCCTTGGACATGCAGAAACAAGGACAGCTCTAAAATGGACACAGCCTGGCTCAAATGGGCAATTCTCACTCAAACTCTCACTCAAATATATAAGATATTTTTTAAGCTAGAATTCTGTTTTCTCAAACTCTCATTCCAATATCTAAGAGATTTCTGAAGCCAGAATTCTATTTTCTGATGTAATCCTTCAAAACCAACTTTATTTTCTGGTGGGCACAGCACATAAAAAAAAAGGAAGCTGATCCTTCTAGCATAGATGTTGCTTGGGTTTGGTTTTATTCTTTAATATTTGGGCAACACAGGCTCTGATCTCCAGCAGAGAAATATTGAAAGGGCTGTTTTGAATTCTAGAACAGCCTCTTCCAGCTGAAGAAACCTCCTGCTTATTTGTTTTCAAGTCTACCAGTGTTGACACATCACTGACAAACAGAAATAATTCTTTATTATTTTTAAAGTGCTCTTTTTTACTGAATTTTTTTTACTGAAGTTTGCCCAAAATCCTGAGAATTTTTTTTACAGAAATTTTTTTACTGAAGTTTGCCCAAAATCCTGAGAAGCTGAACGAACAACTACCATGAACTATCAAAAACTTGGCACTAGTAAAAAGTACCTGATTTCTAGAAAAAACACACACAAAAAAGTTGGTGAGAATACAAGTTTTCCTCAGGGTAACAGCAATAAGAATAGGGAAAAAAAAAAGATAATTCAGTATATTAATGTCCTGTTAGTGGAACTGACTTTCATGGGAACCCAAAACCAAAGTTGCATTACTGTTTCCCTAATTTCTCTCAAAGAATTTCTTAAATTAAATTAAAAAAAAAAAGGGGAGAAACAAGCAAATTTCTTAAAAGGAACCCTGGAAATACCTATGCAAAAATCAAAACAGTAGTAAGAGAAATGAGAACAGGAAAAACAAGCAGAAAGAAGTGCAAGAGTCTGCTGGGAAAGCAAAAGTGTTCATGAACAGGCAAATGCTTCTTAAAAACAAGCCTGCTCTGGGAAACTTCTTACAAGCTGCTGCCTCATTTCCCAGTGCCTTGGAACAGGAAGGGAAATGGGTCAAACAGCAGAGTTTGAAAGAGATGACAGATGACTGCATTTGTTGAAGGCTTTCCACGAGCTGCTGATGTTGGGAACAGAACAAAGCTGTTCCTAGAATGCCAAAATTTCCCTATTGTGTCCCTAAGACAAGCCAGGAACTGATTTGTCCCCAGCCATTGAATGCAGGGTTTTTTTAATGGGTTTTATTTTTTCCATGCTATATACAGATGGAATGATAAATCCTATCTTTTCCTTTAGCTGCATAATTTTTCGTTTGAAATAACAATTTCCAGCACTGTGTTCCTCACTTACACTGCCTATGATCATGTGTGGCCTCAATGAGCACCAAGTGACAGGCCACAATATTTTGCTTTTTTTTCAGAGTCTGTATTGAAAGATAAGGAGCTATTTTCACTTTAGAGAAGAAGCTGACCAATGTAACAGATTCATCCTATTAGTTTCTTTAGCACAAGGCTTGCTCTACACCATGACAGGTTCTTTTACAACAGTAGTACAGTTATTATTTGACACTTAAGTGATCTGACAAACTCTCAAGCTGTCTCTTAATAAAGAAGGTCAGAATGAGTGGGCAAAGAGAGGAACCTCATCACTCTCTGCAGCTCCTGAAAGGTGCCTGTGCTCAGCTGGGGCTGGGCTCTGTCTGCAGCAGCACTGACACAGCCAGAGCACACAGTCTCAAGGGAAATACAGGTTGGATAGCAGGAAAAAGTGATAAAAGAGTGATAAAGTTGTGGAATGGCTGCCTGGGGAGGTGGTGCAGTCCCCATCCCTGGGTGTGTTTAACAAAGCCTGGATGTGGCACTGGGTGCCAGGGTTTGGTTGAGCTGTTGGGGCTGGGCTGGACTGGATGATCTTGAAGGCCTCTTCCAACCTGGTCATTCTGGGAATCTTTGAATAGGTATGGGGAGGAGATCTTGTTTTCTAAACACCTTCCACACCACATCTTGATGGTGACCAACAGAACCAAACACGTGGAATTTTCCTGCTCTGATCAGCCAAGGGTAAGCTGGAGACAAAGCACAATGATCTCCATCAATCTCAATCATCTTCCTCCACATGGAGAGGGATTCCCACCTCTGCTCAGCATCCTGTCATTACTGATGTCCCCATCACAGAGCCCACACTCCTGCTGCTCCTCGAGGTCTCCAGCATGAAGCAGATGCTACTGTGACCTCAAGAACGTGCTCCCTCCAAGCTGTTTCCTCATTTTGCTGGGCCACATTCATGAGGGACTGAGAGAAGATCCTTTTCCCTGTACTGTGCTATAAACAGAGATCCCTGAAGCAGAGGAGAGTGTTGGAGACACGAGCACAGGGCATCTGCACAGCTCCCCAACATCACCTGGGAGGTGATGGCATCATGCAGTGGGTAGAAGGAGCCACAGCTTTTGGAGTGAGGTGGAAATTCAGTGACAGGAATTCACCTGGGAGATGATGGCATCATGCAGTGGGGAGAAGGAGCCACAGCTTTTGGAGTGAGGTGGAAATTCAGTGACAGGAATTCACCTGGGAAGTGATGGCATCATGCAGTGGGGAGAAGGAGCCACAGCTTTTGGAGTGAGGTGGAAATTCAGTGACAGGAATTCACCTGGGAGGTGATGGCGTCATGCAGTGGGGAGAAGGAGCCACAGCTTTTGGAGTGAGGTGGAAATTCAGTGACAGGAAAAGCAGAGGGAGCAGCTGCTGCCCCTAGAAAAATCCTCCTCTTAGTTCTGTCTTCTTCCCTGGTGCATGTGGATCAAGAGCTTCTCCTCTAACCCAGCAAGTGTAAAAATCCCTTTCCTCATTCATGTTTCACCTCCTTAACTGGAGCCATCTGCCTGATCTGGATCTTGCTGTGAAACAAAGGCAAGGTTGACTCCAGTGGAAGTGGGCTGGGGGTGAAATGGAAAGTGCCCACAGACATGTGAGGGCTCCCTCACCCACCAGGACTGAAAGCAAAGGGAAAAAAGAGTTTGTATCTTGCTTTTCTCACCTTTGTCTATGTGGACTCCCTCCCCCTTCAAGTCTGAATGAATGAAATCTGTATCCACAAACACCTCAAAACTCAGGTAACAAACTTACCCAGAAGAAAAAACTTACAGGCAGAAAACACAAAACTTGAGTCAAGTTGCTAACTGAAGAATGGAAATTGAGATTTGAATTTATCCCAAAGAAAACAAAACACAATTCTCTCTCCAAACACTGTAAAGAAAAAAAATACAGTGGCTGGAAGGTGTTGGGGAGCTGCCTGATGCAGAAGGGGCAGGAAAATATTATAAAGGAGTTCATGAGGTTG
This sequence comes from Melospiza georgiana, assembly GCF_028018845.1. NCBI lineage: Eukaryota > Metazoa > Chordata > Aves > Passeriformes > Passerellidae > Melospiza > Melospiza georgiana. The sequence continues at coordinate 4,735,638 of NC_080430.1, read as the reverse complement.
AATATTTTGTGCTCCCAGTGACACATCTGGCTCAGCATCTGAGCTGCAGGCAGGCTGATACACCCACAGATATCACCTCTCACAGTGCATCTTCTGCTCTGCTGGAGAGCTGCTGCATTTGAAGGAAAACAAATATGCCACAGTTTCAGTAAATACAAGTTATTATTGAAAAAAATGTTGTACTGAAACTTCAGAGACAGAATGGACCATTCATTACCAGTATTAGAGTCACACTTGGACAAGCAGCTGCTCTGTGAGTAGAAGGTTTAAAAGAGAACTCAATACTTTGAAGAAGTTTTTGGGCTTTTTTTCCCCACTTAGAGAATAGAATTCAGCACTGAAAGTAACTGTTTAATCAAAACCATGCTCAATTTGGTGTTTCTTCCAACCCCATGAAGAAGTGACAGAACACTTGACATGTCAAGCACCATCAATTCACATCATGAAGCCCTGATTAATCTGAAGCACTGATTTCATTTTTTCTACTAGAGCCAAATAAGAATTGTCTCACACATCACAATTATTCTGAACAAAATTTCAGTGCTGTGTTTTCAACTACTTTATAAAATACCCTTCTCCCCCACTTTCCCTCCTTTTGAACAGGGCAGCATTTAAAAAAAATCAAGATTCCTAATTAGAAGAAAGTTGGCTTATCACATCAGCTTCAGAATGTGCCAGAAGCAACAGAGAACTCTGAATTCCAGTGACACCAGCAGAAGCTTCCCCCATTCCTTCCCTTCCTCTGAAGTCTTTACCATCAGTTTTCATGTACCAACTCCACTGAACAGCAAAGACATGAGGGAAGTACCTCCAAGCCATTTTGCACTCATTTCTAGTGGTAAGTGCTTGACATTATTGTGCAATTTTCCTTGTCCATTTTTTAAAGAAAGGGTCACAACACATGAACTGACTGGGGCCAGCCAGAAGTGAACAGTGATGTGATAAATAATTAATAACACACAGAAGAGAGAGCAGATTTAACCAAGTGACCATCTGAGCAGCAGCTTAACAGAATTTCAACAATTCCTACCTGGCAGTGAAACTAATGCAAAAAAAAAAAAGAGATTCAATGAAACAGCAGAGGAATTTAAGCAGCGGGTTGTCAGGTTTCATTTTCTTTCCTGATAGGCAATTTTGTCATTCCTGGACATTTCATTTCACCAATTTAGAATCCAAGGCCCACTGGTGCCTCCCCCACTTTTCTTATTTCTGAATCTAGACAAGATGCTCAGTGTAAACTCCACCAAATTCAAGCAGCTCTCCTGGTAAAAATCACCAGCCCAACAGTGTAACAATATTCAAACATATTCAAAAGTCTTCAGTGCTCTTTTGATTCCCTTAGAGGATTTTCCTACTTACACTGTGTTAGCACTCAAAATAAAAATAGTATAAACATATATAGAGATTAATCTTTAATACAGCATCTAAAATAGCAATGTCACTGACTTTTTTACCTGAAGAACCACCTGAAAGTTCAGCTATACTGATTTCTTCTAAAAAGATATGAGTATCTGAGTGCCTTTCATTCAGCTGAAGAAAGCACTCTTCAATTAAATTCTCTTCAATATATTCTTTGAATTTTATTTTGTCTTGCACATTTTGATCTGGTCATTTTAGGAATGCTGTGATTTTGTCCTGGCCTTGTGTACAAGTATTGCACAGCTCCAGAACTGCTCAGTGAGGCATCACAGAGTGAGAATGAAAACTTGTGTGGACACCCATGCAACCTCTCAAGGCATAGGACATATTTGGAAAGTAATTGTTTTGCAAAATGCAATCTGGACACTACTGACTCCAGACCATTCTGATTCACGTTATTCTACAGAAAAAACAAACTTGCTTTTATGTTTAGTTTCTACTGAAGTCCCATTTTCTCTCAGCTGTAGTTTTGCCAGTAGTCTCAATTCTTTTTGCTTTCAATTCCCCAGCATAGTGGAAAGGAAATTTTAGTAGCTTCCCATCCCTTTTTTTTTCCCCTCAGATGAATGTGTGCATACATGTTACACACTCCTCAGCTTTCCCTTCAGCACATCCAGGCTATATTTCCCTCCTTTCACTCAAAATGTACCTTGGCTAGCAGGAGAAGTCTAAAAATACATGTACAATCCCTCCTCTTGGCAGGATTTTCAGGGCATTTTACCTCTGTGAGAGCAGTTTCAGCAGGAACTGGTACAGTTCAGGCTTTACCTCCACACAGAAATCTCCATCACTTTCATCTGCTCTCCCTCCCTCTCTCCCACCAAAGAGTTCCTTGTTCTTTCCCCTGAACTTTTCAGAATTCAAACACAACCAGCAGAATTCAAACCAGAATAAAATGGACTGGACAAGGGAAGGAAGGAATCAGCTGCATCAGACATGAAAAACTGTGTGAAAAGCAGAAGGATAAAAAACTCAGAGACATCTCCATTTCTGCCATTATTCTCCACCATGGATTCACCTGGATTTGCAATCTCAGAGTCCTGGAAACTGCATGGAAAACTTGGCATTATTTGCCATATTGAACTGAAATTCTTCAGACCATAGCACAAATGCTCTCAGTGTTATCAGATTTATAAAGAAGAAATTTGTGTTGCACTGTTTGTATTCTATGTGTATTTGCATCTAAAATCCCCATCCATTCATTTCACTCATTAAACACAACTTAGTAACTTGGGAAAATAAGGCCAAAAGCTGCTAGCCCTGGCCTCAGCATGTACTGAATGTAAGTGGATTGCTTAGGAAAAAAAGGTCTAAATAATTATGGTCCTTTTGATTTGTTTTTATGTCACTGAAAACCCTTTAAAATGATGTTCAGAAGGTTTTACTATGTTCCAGGGGAACACATTTTAACTTTCCTGTAATCAGGAAAAGGAACCAAAGCTGGGGACAACTCAGCAGTTGAAATTTTACGAGAAGTCTCCATTTTTTTAGTGTCTTAGTCAGGTTTTAAATGTTGGTTGTTTACAGAATGTAAAGTGCCAACACCCACAACAAAAACATTAATTTTATATCACAGATGAACAGACAGCATTAGCAATCCACCATCAAACCAGCAATTTTTTTTCCTGTATCTCACGAGGGAAATCTGTCAGGACAAACCTTTGGAAGCAGAATTAATCCTTGCTTACAAACCACCCACATGACAGCAAAATAAGACAAAATCCTGACCTTCTGAAGTCCTCCATTCTCCTCCACCAAAGGAGGCAGAGCACTGGTGCTGTTGGTGGATGGTGGCTCGACATTGTAGTCACGAAAGCAGCAGAATAAGGTGCTAAAGATACTTCGACTCCTCTGCTTCTTCAAGCTGATATTACATTGGGACACTGGGGGGAAAAAAACACAACAGAAAAATAAATTCATGTGGTACAGACCTGGTTTTCCAGATTACAACAACTGAATTGAAGATGTAAGGTTTCTATACACAGAAATCTTTATCAAGTTTTAAGATTACTGAGGTTTTCTAGTCATTATATTGGGATAATAGGGGGAAAAATCACACAGGAGAAAAATAAATTCAGGTGGTGCAGATCTGGATTTCCAGATCACAACAACTGAATTGAAGATGTAAGGTTGCTATACCCAGAAATATTTATCTAGTCTTAAGATTACTGAGATTTTCCAGTCATTATATTGGGACAATGGGGGAAAAAAATCACACAACAGAAAAATAAATTCATGTGGTACAGATCTGGTTGTCCAGATTACAGCAACTGAATTGAAGATGTAAGGTTTCTATACACAGAAATATTTATCAAGCTTAAAGATTACTGAGATTTTCCAGTCATTACACTGGGACACTGGGAAAAAAAAAACCCACACAGCAGAAAAATAAATTCATGTGGTACAGATTTGGTTTTCCAGATCACAACAACTGAATTGAAGATGTAAGGTTGCTATACCCAGAAATATTTATCTAGTCTTAAGATTACTGAGATTTTCCAGTCATTATATTGGGACAACGGGGAAAAAAATCACACAACAGAAAAATAAATTCATGTGGTACAGATTTGGTTGTCCAGATTACAACAACTGAATTGTAAGATTCAGTTGTTGTAATTGAAGATGTAAGGTTTCTATACACAGAAATCTTTCTCAAGTCTTAAGATTACTGAGATTTTCCAGCAGATTGAGACTGCTCTTCTTCTTTTTTAACACATTTTTCCCTTGCCAGACTCGTACTGTGACATCCTGGAACTCTGCATAATCACACTGAGACAGCACAAAGAGTTTTCCCAGTAACACCCAAGGTGGATACTGCAACTACACAAAATAACTCACTGCCAAAATCCATCTCTGGACAGAGGAAGCAAAGAGATCTAAAAACCAGAGATGCACTAAATGCCTCCTGTAGTGTTTCTACACAACCACACAAGCATGGGTGGAACATTTACAAGTCCTGTAAGGGTCAGGAAAATCTCTGAGATGCTTCTGAGTTTGACAGCATTGCTGGAGGACAGAAGACACAACACAGAGGATACAACAACAAGGGTGGTTCTCAAGAAACAGGAGCCCTGGCCTTGACTTTCAACTTGCTTACTGGTCCACCAGGATGAAAATAACCCTTAAGTGGTAAAAAATTACATACAGCTGAATGAAAGCAAGTGTAGCATCTTCAAAGAATGAATACTGTAGTTGAAAGCAATAGTTGAGAGAAAAGACATCTAGGGATTCCCCTAAGGAAAAAAAAACTCCTGAATACACATTAAAATAAAAGAGTTGGAGAAAATTTTTAGGATGTTTTAAATAATACTTGATTTGTTCACCAAATGTTTTAATTATCTATTATCATGCTTGTACATAATGCTTATTTAGAAGTATTTCTTTCCTGCTTTGGGGAGGAAATCAACCCCCTCCCCATCCAAAAATTAGAGGGTAGGTGAAATTTTTAATAAGTGCCATCATTTCCATATTTGCCAAAATACTTTTCCACTTCAGGGCAGTGAGCACTGCCCAGGTTCAGTTATTAATTGCTGTAAGAGCAAAGCGTACCAATATAAAAAACTAAATGGGTTTTACAGACTCTCACCAATTTCAAAAGTGCTCTGATAACAGGATGGAGTCAGAACTGTGCAGAGATTTGTGTGCTTAAGGAAGTGTTTCATTACTTTAAAAAAATCTGTAAATTGAAACCAACCCAGCACCACTTATCAATATTCCAGTTAAACAGAAAACACATGAAGAACTCTGGCAACCAGTGCTGCAAGTTACAGTCAAAGGCTAATCCTCTAATTCTCAAAATGTCATATTCTGTTTGCAACAACAACACTGGCTTAGAAACGCCCAAAGGATACCTGGGCAGTTGGGAAGGACATTTTCAAAGCACTCAGAGAAAATGGTATTGCAGCACAAACAAGGTAGGTGCAATATAATCCTGGCAAGGAGAACTCCTTTCCACCATTAAAAATTGAAATATGCTGAAATTAGAACAGGAGGAACAATGCTCTGTGTCCTGCTGCCTACAGCTACTGCCACAGAAACCTTGCTAATAATTTCTGCTTTGTTTTCAGCCTCTGCTTAAAAATATGAGGGCAAATTATCTCATTTGAGTGCAGGTATCAATTACAGCAGGGTGCTTGAATTCCTAACTCACAACAGATCAACGGGAACACCAAAACCACTCCAGAACTAATACTTCTATCATCTCTACTTACTATAGAAAGAGACAGTAAATTGTTTAAATAAACATTCAAAAATCTCTAGACAAAAAATGCTGATTGGTCCAAACCTTCTAAGAATACTTGGATAGAATCATACATTTGAAATCTGGCCACTCCCTTCACTTAGTGAAACATTTTACTAGGAATAAAATCCTTCATTTTGGTTTTTAGTCTTGACAATTCTGCCATTCATAACACAGTGCTGTTTCAAACAGGTCTTTGCACTAATTTAAATGTTATTAAATAAGCTATTAGAGAAGCTTTACAGTGACTTAACAAATGATAATTTTGGATGCAGCAAGGAAAAGAAGTTTTCAGGTTTTATGTGCTGTGTTAGATTAAAATACAAGTACTGCACACACAGAAAATGTTTGCACCCATATCTCATTTTTAGCTACTCTGACAGTGTTGTGCATCATGGAAAATAGTTCCTCCCTCCTCAGTTACCCTGAGCCACCTGCAATCTGTGTGCTGCTGACTGGATTTCTTCTCCTTGAAGCAGTGACAGCATAAATATAACAACTACAAAGGTGTAAAGAAGCATTGATGTTGAATTACCAAAAATTACATAAATTTAGGCATTCTGGATGGCAGCAAATTTTAAGGAGAAAAAATGCTGAGGATAAAACCTTGAAAAGGTTTGGCATTCTTTAAAAAGTTCATAGCCAAACTGCAGGTCTGAGCAGCATCCAGCATATGGAGTTTAAAAAAACAAAATTCAGATTTTCTTTTCTCCCTCCTCCATCTGTGAGAAGTCACAAGCTCAGTTTCTGGAGCTGATTTCCTCCCCAGACACTGTGAACCATCCCTACCCCAGCACTCTGAGCACCGAGGACACCTCAGTGACGTTTTGCATCTCAAAGCCTGCACATGGAACACGTCAACACCATGGCCCAAAAAAACCCAGGCAGAGCAACCCCAGAGCATGAAAATGTGTTATCTGTGAAAGCAGAGAAGGCTGAGAGCAGCAGGTGCCTGCAGGAGGGCTGAGGAAGGATCAGGGTGAGCTGGAGCTGCTCTCCCCTCCCACCACCCCAGGTTCACTGCAAGGGCAGTTCAAGGACCTGAACATACCACATGTGTGTGTGCAAAAATCCTCAACAAATTCCCTTTTCATGGCTTTGTCCCATCACTTTTCACTTTTAGAGCCCAAAGTATCACATGGGCTGCAGCTCAGCCAAGAGTTCAGCTGCTTCAGAACTCTGAGCATCCTTGTTTCTTACCTCTCTGCAGGCCCTAATTGGTATTTCTGAAGCAGGAAGCACACACAATATCCAGGATGAAAGGAAGGAATTCCACCTTGAATTTATACACCCACACAATGCTTTGCTCTCTTGCTTTTCTCTAATAATTCTTAATATCTTACTTGAGGTTTACAACAAGTGAGCACTGGGCTAATGTGATTTTTCAGATCTGATTATAACACCAAGATCTCTTCATTAGAAGGGATTTCAGGCATCACTGAAAATATAAATCAAGAATTCTCATATCTTTCCATGCAGAAAATGTCACATGTATCTACATTTAATTCCATCTGCTATTTTAGAGGCCAGTCATTCAAAGTCATGATGCCTTCCTACAACTTTTCACAGTTAAATTTTAAATACAGATGCCCATATAAACACACACATCTATTTACATGCACCAACAAATGCATAACCTTCTCCCTCACTCATTTTGAGCACTTTATTTCCTTTTCCATGTGGTGTAAGGTCACACTGAAGAGGAGAGTGCACAGATCCAGCACTGCTTCACTCCTGGGGGTCTGCAAGAGCCTTTAGTGAAATACTTGGCCAAATTACCTGAATTTGTAAAATATTATTTACAGCAGGGTCAGAAACAGCACAATCTAGAAGGGAAGTAACTCTGGTGCAGACTGGCCCCAATTTAGGGTCTCACCTGTAGTTTCCTGATGCCATTTCTAAGCACAAGCCTCACTGCCCAGGACCCCTGTGGCATCCAGGGTTTGAGGGCATGTTCATCCCTGAATTGTCTGGAGCCCAAGAACAGTCCCAAAATTGTTCTTATGGAAGTCTTCTGGCAAGTCTTAACAACCCCACAGCCCTGCTAAGGCAGGGGAGGGGCCCAAGGAAAAAGATAAAGGCAATTTTTAAAATAAATTACTGCAATCACACAAGCTTAAATGGGAGGTATGGAGACATACTGGGGGGTTTCCAAGAGAACAGGGAGAAAAAGGCCATAACAAACCCCAGGTTTTAACACACACAGTGTAATAACTCAAATGTTAAAACAGAAATGAATACAAGAGGTGCTGACAGAAATAATCTACAGCATCTTCTCCAAGCTCCTTTCATACCCAGGAAAGAGGAGGCAGAAGGGCTGTGCTGCTCTCCCACCAGCAGCAGCACAAGTTACACAGCCAAGAAAAAGATTCTCCTCTCATGCACTGTACTCTAGAAAAGTTTAGTTGAGGGCTTCCCCCATCAGATTTTGCTGTGGTGGTGTGAAATGACAAAAGCAGATTCTTGGGTAGCCACAGCACCACAAGGAGCCACCTCAGGATGAGTGGCAGGCTCTGAGCCCACCCTCTGCAGCCAGGAGTGAGCTAATTACTGCTGAATCTGTCCTAATTAAATGAATGCAACATCCAGTTCTTCCAAATAATATCAACTGGGGAATGAGGAGACTTCTCTGCTTACAGATGAACTCAGTAAATGCAATAAAATGATCTGGGTATGGTGAGCTCTCACCATCAGTTTGTTTATAACACAGGATAGAAAGAGGAGAGTCAGAATTAAGTGATATTAAACAAAGCCTTTCTTCAAAGAAAGCAATTTTAAAACCTAAACATGATTAGAAATGCCTAATTTCTCCAACTTTAAAGAGGCTGTATCTGATTTTCTCAGAAAGAAATTTTATATCCCACATGCCTCAAGATAGAAACAGTTAAACAGAAAATCATCAACTTGCTGACACAGCTCCTCTTTTTGTGGTGTGACCAGGACAGGAATTGTTTTACAACACCTGGTGCCAAATCTGCATGTGATGCTCTCATAACTTTGGTTTTAAAATGCCATTTGTAGTTTATCATTGAAAGGTTCCATCTCCTGTGTAAACTTTGCAGCAAAAACAGCAATAAAAGCAATAAAAGCAATAAAAGCACTGTCACATCCCTGAAACAACCACCCACAACTGGTTTCACCTTCAAGCATGTAAAGCCCAAGCAAATTGCTCTGCTGAAATTCAGCATGTGATACCCCAGAATTACATTAATTTCAACTGAAACTGGCAATCTTTCTCCCCCCAGCAGCACAATTAATTAAAAGTAAGGCTTTGGGTTTTCCACTGAAATGATTACTTTGAAGGGAGAGATCCCAGACTAGTTTAGTGAAATAAAAAAATCTTTCCAAAACATTTGACTCTCCCTCTCCACCAACCTGTTTCCCAGGCATTCCATGAGTAGTTTGCTCTGGATGAAGTTGATGGGCAAAGAATAAAACCTGAATACATAAGGAAGGTGAGGACATGAGGGAAAAATGACCAAGAAACTCATTTTTATTTTTGAGAGAATTTCTTTAGGTCAGTGCCCTTGGATCTGAAAAAAAAAGTCAACATGATTTAGGAGCTTTTAGGGAATTTTAGGAAAAAACTGAGTATTACTCTTAGTAAATGATTCCATGATGCTTTGGAAAACAAGTTTATGAGTTGCATCTGCATGCTAGGATGAAACAGCTACACAAGAACTGCTTTTCCTACAACTTATCCTTCTATTAATAACTCTAACAGTGGATATCAGAAACTACAGTTTCACTTCCATACCTCCCAAAGTCATCTAACATAAAATTTCACACAATACCTAGGACAAAAATCATCAGGATGGATGTCAATTCATCCATCAATTCAGCTAAAGCTATATGAAGAAAAAAGAACTCTACCTAACCAAACAAAGCTTTGGAAATGTTTTTGTTGCAGCAGCTTAAAGCTAAAAAACTCCCCTTATTTCACCCTACATAAATGATTTATTACAGCCCTCAAATCTGAGCAGATTAAATATCTGCTGTTGGTTATTGGATGCTCATATTTTAAGGATCAAAGGTAGAGAAATTCTGAAGTCACTTTAAAGACATGACTGAGAACTCAGCACTGCTGTCTCTGGAAGGGCTCTGATGCTTCATGAAATGCAGCCAGTAAATGTTCAAAACACCAACTGCACACAGAAGCCTCTTAAATGACAAGGAGGGATAGGAAACCATGAAAAGGCTCAAAACAGCACAAGAACCTGATGGATCTCAAGGCAAATTCCAAAACCTTTTAAAGCTGCTGCTGCACTTCAGCCTTCATCCTGTGGTTTGGCTGGACACGTATATATGATGGTATAACCTTCATATTTGTGTCAGCTTCTCATGTAAGCCATGATTTAAACATCTTTTGCAGTATTCCACGAGTGAGGAGAGCTGCTACCAGGCAAGATCATGTAAAAATAAATTCATCTGTCAGAGCCCAACTCTGCATTTATTCAGCCCCAAGACTGAAGGCAGATCCACAGCTTCAGGGGTATCCACGTTACAGAGAGAAGCTCAAAAGTTAAATACTGCTTTAAGAACCCAATTAACCTGCTGAACCATGTTCTGAGCAAAACACCTTCAAATTCAAATTAAACAGGGCAGATCTTGGCTGCCTCCTCCCCTGCTCCAGTGCTGACAGGGCTACACTGAGACCACTTCCAATTCTGAGCAGCAGCACATGTAGATCTGTATCTCCAAAGGACTCCAAAGTAGGGCTCCTGTAATCCAGGAAGGAACTAATTAACAAGCAGCACTTTCATTCTTGTGCCTGTATTGCTTGCCACTGAAACAGCCAGTGGGATCAGAAGATGGATGAGGATACAAAGGAGGAGTCAGGAGATGCTCAGCTCCAGTAAAACCCTCAGCAAGAAGAACCAGGGAGCTGCTGCACCTGTGCCTTTGATATAAACACCTGAACAGTTCTTAAAAAGGAGCTGAATGTGCCCATCCAGCCTTGCCTGTGCTCTGCTTGGAGTAGCCAGGAGGGATGTGCCCCATCCTTCAAGCATTACCTGTGCACAATTCCTTATTACACAGGGCTGAAAAACTACTGGACGCACTAAAAAAGGTGCTGCAAGGATACACAACAACTTTTAATGCACACATAAAATCTTTTCCTACTGTTTGCTTTTCTTTGAGAAGAGTGATAGCACTTCATAGCTCCCAGAGCAGCCTGTGAACACATGTGCTCAAAACACACATATGCTTGAAGAAAATAAGTAAATGATTAAATAAAGTAAGTAAATAAGTACAATCATCAGCTGACAGTCTGAAACATGTACAAAAGACCAGAACCATTTAAGAAAAAAAAAAAAAAAAAAAAAAAGGGATGAAAATTAAAAGAAATAATTTGTGTCACTCATCTGCCACTACACTCATTTCACACTACACTCAAGGCCAGGTTTGCAGCACTGGAGTTCAGTGCTAGCTGGCAAAAGTGATTTGACTCCAAGCTTTTTGCCTTGAAATCTTTCACTCCTGGAGTGAAATTCATGTAGTGTAAAAGTGATGCCTTAAAGCAGTTTAAGGGCCAAGTAAAACACAGCAAATAATGAGAAAGTGGCTGCAGTGCCACAGGATTGCCATGGTTTGTAACTGGGTGGTAAACCAAGCTAAATGAAGTATGCAAGCAATGCTGGGGAGATGTATTATGATACAAAATAAACAGAACTTTCTGCAGGGGCATTATGGAGCCATTTCCCTGTCCCTGTAGCACTTCAAGTGTTTTGTCTCAGCCCAATAATTTATAAACATTACAAAGCAACAGCCACACACTGATCCATTTCCAGCACCAGCACACCGTGACTGCTCCCTTTAAAAATGGTAGTTTTTCTGAAAAACAAAGCATTTGGGCCTCTGTGGTGTTTCTGTGCAGCCTGAGCAAGGCTGGAGCTGCTGGAGCTGGATGTTTTCCCAGCGCTGGGGTTTGGAGCGGCAGTTGAACAGGAAATACTGCGCAGTCTGTGCATGCATTACATTCCTGTCCCGCCCCGAGCAGCCAACAAACAAACCTTTCTTCTAGTAAAAGAGAGAGAGAAAAAATACACTGCACAAAGTTCACCAGCAGATGTGGCCTGTGAATCCAACCCAGCCTTTTCTGCTGATAAAAAGAATTCGATGTATTCGCAATGTTGGTGTAACGTCACGGTTTGGTGGAGCTGGATCAGCAAAGACCTGGCAGCTTTAAAGCTGCAAAATCTGCACTGCTGAGGTTCCCTGAGCTGCTGCACCCACAGCAGAGGCTTTCTCTTGGGGAGGGTTTGCCAAATATTAGCAGCAGCTTCCAATAAAAAGGATTGTTTTATTTCCATTTTGCTCAGCACTTAAGTTTGTTTTCCACCATCAACCACGCACAGCAACCAGATCAGATGTTTGCATACCTCAACTCCAATCACTCCAAGGTTGGCTTGTTTGAAAAAAAATATTCTGGAAATTATTTAAAACTGATTTGTTAAATACTTGGGTGTGGGATCTCAGCACATCAGGAGTGATGTGCAGAGTGACCGAGACCACCCTTGGGGGGCTCGGGAGTCCTGGAATGTTGCCAGAAGTGTCTGGTGGCTGGACTTTGATCCTGCACGGGAGACGACACCTGTATGAGGATGGGAGGATTTCACGGGGATAAATGGTGAAGGGATAAGTTAATTAGAGTGTAAGACACAGGGTTTAAGATTTCTGTACAGGGGGGTCTAAAGAAGTAAGATGGAGGAATTGGGGCGTGTCCTGTTCTTCTTCTACTTCTTCTTGACCTCCATCTTCTGTGGTGGTGGTGGCACTTTGGGATTGGTTATTACTAAAAGTGCACTGGTCAATAAGGGTAAAAGGTATTGGGGAAAATAGGTAAATATCTTATACGTAGTTTTGGGTATAAAGATAAGTGACCGCCCCGGGGGCTCTCAGTGTGCTCATGGCTGGCTGCTGTGCAGACCTCTGTCGGGCCGAGAGAAAATCTTGTAGATAAAAACTAATAAACACTGAAGACCGAGAAAAAACCTGAAGACTCTTCTCGTCCTTTGGAGTGCGGGCTGTCCAAGGCCACCCTGAGCCTTTCCAGGCCATCAAAAACAGCTGAGAACGGGACACTTGGGAAGGAAGACAAAGGAGAAACAAACAAATGGGAACAGGAGCAGCACACGGGGTGAAAATGGCCGGATCTCAGCGTTGGTCAGTCAGGGCTGAGCCCCTCTGGCATGGGGAGAGGATCCGAGTGGGAAGGCAGGGAAGTGAATGTAAACAAGCACGTGTTTGTAGAGCAGAAATATGTCCAGCATCCGCTCTGCTCCAGCCTCTGCTGACGTGGGACACGCTGGGAAAGGCAGGGGAGAACAGTTTGCTCCATCCCCAGCAGCTCCAACCCGGGGAAAAGCAGGAACAGGCGAGAAACAGGCGGCACCCGGAGCCCTCACACAGCCCAGGCAGTCACTGCTGCCCACACATTAATGGAACTCACAGCTGGCAGCATCATAACAGTAAAAAAAAGTCTTAGAACCAATGCTGATTGAACAAGGAAAAGGGACAAACAAATTTTTCTTTAGGTTGTTTGGGAGAGTATTTTCTTATTGCGAACAGGTATGAACAGACAGAAGGATGGACACACACACACCGTCTGCAGCCCCAGGCCACATTTCCCTGAAGGAATTATGCCATGAAATTAGTGTGAAGTTACTGAAGAGCTGCAAAAACCTCTTTTTTCTGTGCTCCTCACCTAGCCACACAGCTTTTACCCAATCACTCATTTTTCAAGACAAAGAGAGATCCAAACCTAAAAAACATTGCTGGATATGGGACTTAGAATCAGCTCATTTCCTCATCAGATGGGTTCAGTTTAATAAACTGGGCTTTATAAGGGTTTTAATGGAGTTTTCTTTCCCCCCAGTGACCAAATTCAGAGCCTGGGGTTGTGAAATTAAGCAGAGCTTCTTCCTGCCTCCTGCCACACTCAGGCTGATTTAAATTGAAGTGACAGTTTTAGTTCTTTTATTTGACTTGAAAAGTGTAAGACAAGTGGTTCACCAAACACAAAGGTCAAAGAAATTCCTCTACTCTCTCCCCCCAAAAAATATCATTACACCTCCAACCAAAACCTTATCAAATTCATCTGAGGAGAATAAGCTTAATTTAATTTTCCTAAATATAGCCCAAAGATGTTCCCATAGAGACAGCAACATTCTATATGGTACTTTTTGCAGCAAATACTTCAGCAAGACATCAAATCCAAAGCATTAGTCTATTTTTGCAAGCTTTCTCCCCTCTTTCCTAGGAACAGCTCTTTCTCTAACAAATTCATCTTGCAAAAGTATGTTAAGGGTCTCTGCAAAGAAAAGTTTTGTTTCTCCATTTTGCCTTATGAATTTTTCATACTCTCCTGGGGATATTTTTGGGCCAGGCTACAAGTCTGCCAGGGAAATTCACTCATCCACAGTTTGCTCCCCAAAAGACACATCCCTAATAGGAAAATATCAAACTGGGACATCTTTTCTGCACTTCCTTTGACTTCTCTTTCTAAGCCCCATTTATTTTTCCCAACCCACTGGTATTTTGTGGATATTGAGTGCAGGTCTCATAAAACATTCACCCTGTGTGAGAAAATACACATCTAAAATGATGCTGCTTCTGGTGACATGTTCTACAGAACCCAAGCCATTTATATCATGTAAGTTCTGAAAAGATTCTTAATGGAGCAGGGAACAATGTGTGACCATGTATGAAACATTTACCTCGTGTTTTGGAAGAAAAACAGAGGTGGCTTCGCTTCGAAAAGACACTGATTTAAACAGAGATGTGGATTTATTTGGTGTCACTTCCCCATTCCTCCATGCCCCTCCTCAGATTTCTCTGTATTATGAAACCCAGATACAAAGGAATAAAGAGGAATCCCACTCCCTTGGAAGAGGAAACTTGCTCTGAATCACTGTATTATCTGTGCTTCAGTCATTAATAGAATCTGAAAGCAACAGCTGTTTCTAACAACTAAAAATGCTCTAAAAATCAATTTACAGGCACCATACAGCAAGGGTAACTTAGCAGGTTACTTGAATCCAGCCCTTCTGGGAGCAAAATAAAAACATCAGGTTTTGATTATAAACTTATTTGTTGCAGGGATTTCTCAATAAGAGGTCTGGGTTACACTGGAGTGTATCTGCTGGGACAGAATCTCACTTGGAGAAATTGTTACCAAGGTAATTTCTTCTCCAGCTTTTAGCTTTCATTTTACCCTATCTTGGATTACTCTTCATAAATTCTTTTTTAAAGATAATGATAATATTTATAGACATGTAATACAAATGCCTATTACAGAGAGAAAAATGTAATTTTATTTGCTGCCTTCTTCTTCAAGCTGTTGAATCCACCCTCACCAGTGAAGCTGGAAAGGATTTTGATCAATTTACGTTTTCAGTAAAACCTACACATCTTCTGCAACTATTTTAGATCTAAAGTAATTACAATATCAACCACTGTGGGTTTTCAGTTCAATTGAAGTGTCACCTGCAGAACAGCAGCTCTGCCAGGTATCTCTGACAAAAAATTGAAGCTGTAACAGAGCATCTATTGTTACACACTAAGTAAAGAAGTAAGGAAAAATCCCCCACAGAAGCACATTCCAAAGGCTCATTAATAATTTGCTAAAATATCTCACATTGCCCTGGTGCTGCATCTCTCCCTTCACTTTTCAAACTCCTTTTTTTTTTATTTTATATTAACTGTGTTTTCAACTGATTCCAAGAAATAAGCTGGAAAATATTCAACCCTAGCTCTTCTGACCTTGTACTTTGGAGTCATGAGTATTTTATCCATTCAGCATTCCCAGACCATTAAAAGCAGCACATTCCCACCTGGAAATATGATATTTAGAAAGCTAAAACTAGATTAAGAATGAAACAAAAGATAGGGGAAACTGCAAGCTTTGTATGATAAAGTGACTACAGTTTTGACAAAAAATAAAAGCAGTGAAACTTGATGAACTTCCAGCAATTCCTTTCTAGAACAAAGCCACAGTTTACTGCCCGTTGAGAAACTCAGCTAATAAGAAAAATTATTTTCTAAAAAGAGTTTTAGGAGGAGGGAATTTTTAAAAAAGCATTTTGATATCTTGAACAAGCACTCAGATGCCTCCACCACGCTGACAATTCAGCTGCAGGTTGGAACAGCTGCAGACATGTTTAACTGCCTCTCCTCTGACCTATTTGAAATATCCTAAACTTTGTACTAAAGGAATGCACAAGATTTAATGCCCATGCTTGAACTCCTGACAATCCTGCAGCACTGACAGCAGCCCACTTGCTATTTCACAGAGCAGGCATGAGAAAGTATGAATAACTAAGGATATTAAATAACCAGTGTCTTCAGGACTACAAGTTTAGAAACCTTATAAATAAACTGTTTCCTAAATTATATTAGAGGGGGGGAAAAAAAGCAACAAAAGCAGTACAGTGATTTTTTGCTGCTTACTGGAGCAAAAATGATAATTGTAACTATGTTGATTCATTCTACAAACCCCACTCCCAAACAAAGGCCACATATTGACCTTATCAAAGGCAGACTAAAAGGAGGTAAAAAAATTCCAACTAACCCCATTAACAAGGCAGAAACTCTTCCCCATCTTACTTTGTCAGCATGTGCCTTTGTGCTAATTTTAAGAGAGAATCCAGGCATGAGGCAAGAAGAATTATTCTAATTCTGCATCTTGTCCAAGTAGCCTCTCTTAGCCTACATTCCTGCCCAAGCTGTTTGTGCAGAACACTCCAGATCAGCTGGTCTCTGCCCAATCTGGCAATAAAACCCTGCTGCTTTCCTCCAGCACCGATGCAGAGGCAAGGGTGAGCTGTGTGTGTAGTGCATAATGATGCAATACCATCCCCAGGGCTTTGCATCCTTCTGTCTTGGCATGGAGCAGCCAGATTTTCACCATTCACATCAAACATGTCATAGCAGCACAGAATGGTTTGGGTTGGAAGGGGCTTTAAAGATCAGCTGGTTCCACACCCTGCCATGAGCAGGGACATCTTTCACTATCCCAGGCTGCTGCAAGCTCTGTCCAAACTGGCCTTGGACACTGCCAGGGATGGGGTGAGAGATCTCAGAGGTAAAGGAAGCACATTTCATCTCCTAGGGAGGCAGGAACCTTGCTTTATCACCATCACTTTCAGTAGCAGAGGTCCCACTTTAGCTCAGGGCAGAGAAGCAGATGAGGGATTCTCAAAGGTCCCACATTGGCTCAGGGCACAGAAGCAGATGAGGGATTCACAAAGGTCCCACTCTGGCTCAGGGCAGGGAAGCAGATGAGGGATTCACAAAGGTCCCACTCTGGCTCAGGGCAGGGAAGCAGATGAGGGACTCACAAAGGTCTCTGGCTCAGGGCACAGAAGCAGATGAGGACTTCTCCATGAGCCCTGAGCAGATGATGGATCCAGCACATTCCTGCACTTAGCTCAGATGGGAAACCCCAGGCATGAGGATTCATAAATGCTGGATCCCATCAAGTCTATACTTACAGAAATACTCAAGCACTCAGAGAGCCAGGCTGAGCTCTTGCTGCTCTTCCTCTCCCAGCAGGTAACAAGCTCCAAGTCCAGGCAGCCCAGCCACCATCACTCCTCCTGAGCTGCTTCCAGCTCCCTGTGCTGCTCTCAGCACCCCAGCCCGTGCCCCTCTGCAGCTCAGGAGGCTGCACTGACCCCACACACACAGGTGTTCACACAACGAGCCCCTGCCACGTGGGCTGTACTCAGACTGAGGAAAACAGGGGTACAAAAGCAACAATTTCTAACTGAAAACCCTCTGGGTGCCTCCAGCATCCCCCCAGCTGTGTGCAGCAAAGCTGCACTGAGAAAAGCAGAGCCTGAGACAGTCACACCTGCACTGCTGGGTGTGTTGTTTATCCTGAGAGCTTTAAAAATCCCTTTTGGCACCAGCAGTAAGTATTATGTTCTGTACCATACCACAGCACAAGCAATTTGAAAGGCTTTTTTTCTGGCTACTGGCTGAGCTCTATCAGTTTGGGCAGAGCCCACTTGGCTCCTTCTGCCCAGCCCCAGCACATTCAATGAATTACTCCAATCTAAACAGATTCTGCATTTCAATTGCTCTCCCAAAGCTGCAGCAGGAAAGCTCTGTATGCTCTGGCATGCCTGCTGCAAAGCAAGATAAATATCTGGCACCTCTCCCGCTCCTACATAACCAGAATGAGGACAAACAGCTGCATTATTGGCTTCATTAGGGCCTGTCTTAGATCTTATTTCTCCTGGTGACACAGAAAAACATGACAAGGGAGACAGTGGAAAAGACTGCCCAAGGAAGCAGTGAATGCCCCATCCCTGGAAGTGCCCAAGGCCCTGAAGTGCTGGATGGGGCCTGGAGCAACCTGGTCTAGGGGAAGGTGTCCCTGCATGGCATGGGAGGTGGAACAGGATGATCTTTAATGTCCCTTCCAACCCAAACCATTCTGGGATTCTGTGAAATCCATGACCCAACGGGATTTTCCCAGATCAAAATCTACCAAACACCCAGATCTGTACTCTTGCTATAACTCTGCAGTGCTGCAGGGACATTCTCCTTTCTGCTGAAGAACTGTGCTCCAGTGACACAGGAGCAGAAACCAAGGCCTGAGTCCCCTCCCACGGCTCCCCACACACACAAGGAATTCCACCCTACAAAAAATAATAAAAAAAAAACAAAATAAGGTCCAGTGTGTTTGAGACACTCACTGCCAAAAACCTCCTGCCAAGACCCAGCCAGCTGGAGGGGAAAGTCTCTGGGTAGTAATGGGTCTTGACATTGAAAAAAAATTGGTTTATTTTCTTGTTTCAACTACATCATTACAGGTCCCAAGTAGTTTCTGTTGAATTTTCTCCTCAGCCACCAAGCCCAGCTGACCACAGCAGAGCTCACAAAGCCAAGCTGATAAGAACTTGTAGGGCACAATGCATCTCATTTGTCCACACCAGAACCCACCCCAAAAATGCCAATATTGTTTTTCCCCTCTCCCCTGGGAAGCCCTGATGAACAGCTCAGCTGTTTGTACTGCAAACATTTACAGTTAAGGGAAAGATCACCATCCCCCACATCCCTGCTCCAATCCTTCCTGTAAGTCACTGCAGTTGGCCAAGACCAGGAACAGTCCAGCAAAACTTGCTTACCCTAAAAATGCTGCAAAATAACCCCTTCATTTAATCCTCCTGCCTCTGTGCCCGGTGCTGCTATTTCCTGACCACTCCACACCACTGATCTGCGCATCCAAAATGGAAAATGTTGCTCATAAGGAAAATAAAACACAGGATTAGGGCTTTAAATGAGGTTCCTCAGCAAGGCTGACTTGGGAGCTCTGGACTCTCAGCACATTTTCCTGCACCTCTCAGGTGATGCCTCCAGGATTTCTGAGGAACACTGGGAGTTCTCCATGAGGTGCTGTGAAAAAAATGCCACCATACAGAAAATTCTGATGGCAGAACATTTAGTGGAGGATCGTTTGCTCCAAGTATTTTTTGTACCAGCTGAAAGACTACAACACCATTCCCAAGGGGGAGAGCTTACACAAACAGGGCAAAGCTTCTGGACAGGCTTTCACAGCAGTTTTTTGAGGTTTTTTTTGAACTCTCTTCCTTCCTCCTTTCGCCCAGAGGTGAAAGTGGAAAGTTTTCTCAGGCAGAGAATGCTTTGACCACTGAGCACTTAAGCAAACACATTATCCACAAAACTTGGGGTTTTTTTTCCTCTTTCATTTTAGGAAATTCAATTGTTCAAAAGCCTTACTTAATCAGCTGGTGCACACCCACAGCTGAGCCCAAGCACTGAGGAAGCTGTTTCAGCCCAGCCTTTAATGCAGGATGAGCACAATTTCCAAACACCTGTGACAAGCCTCATGTCCAAACATGCTCCAGCAGCACCTGACAGCACCATGAGGTGGTTACAACACTCCTGGGATGTTTGTACCTGCTCCCTGGGCACAAGTTTTAACTTTCCCATCACCACCTTGCATCTTCTCTTCAATCCCCAGGATTATTGTATTCAGGGTTAACATTAAAAAATGGCAATTTCTATAAATGTGGGACCATCCTCCTGCTGTTTTGCTTGTGGTATTCTTGTATCAGTTTGTAATTTACATCACTGAAAGTTTCACAGCAAATATTGAAAGAATGTGGCTCCAAGTAAGTATCAAACAGGTATTTTCTCTTGCAACCCCAAGTTTTGGACACTCCCATCAAAAGGAAAGACAATTCAAGAGTTCCAAGTAAAGCCAGAAGGTATTAACTGTTCCAAATGACAGCTGGGCACGTGGAATTGAGGCTTCCTAAACTCTGCATCAAGTGAGAAACAGGCATTTTTTGTACTTCTTAATAGGATGTGTGTCCTGCAAAGCACAGGGAATAGGTCAGCCCCATCCATGAAAACCAGTCCAAGTCCAAAGAGAACCTTGGTCCCCTTTTCTGCTCCACTCCAAATTTCCATTTTTTTGGACAAGCAGCTTCTAAGTCTTTGTGCAACAGTTCCTTGTTCATAATTTTTAAACCCAGTGTAAAAACCAACTGCAGAACATTTTCTGCTTCAGTTTTATTCTTAGGTAAGGCACACACACAGAGTTGAGTAGGACCTTGGGGCAGAATACATATTAAAAATTGAGAGGTGCTCATATAATTTAATGGTAGATTCTAGAGGAGCATTTAGCTTGTAACATCCTAACTTTATTCCCTTATCACAAAGAGCAAATATTCCTGCTTTATCCAATGTCTAGAAATGACATTAACCATATCCAGGAAATCCTAATAGGTCAATCTTAGCATTTAAGTAACATTTCAAGTTAGGCCTTAAAATAAGATATAACTGTGGTGTTTGGATATTACTAATTACTGATATTTTTCTTATTCATAAACTAATTGTTGTGTAAGGATTCTAGCAAGGGAATGGAAAAAAATATCTCTAGAGCTGCTTAAACATGCAACTTGTTTTGTTTTTTGTTTTGTTTTTTTTTCCTGGAGTCATCTCAGGCAACTAAAACTAAGCATGATCTAGGAATGAGAAAGTACAAAGGAAAAAGAACATCAAAAATTATGTCACTTGGCTTATACTTCTTGTTTATACTTATACCACAGCAGGAAATATAATTACAAACATCAGTCTGCACCGGGTATAAAATATTCCATATTGAAAAGAAGCAATGTATTACATAACACTTTAGAGTTTCTCCAAATTCCAAAGCTCACACACATTCTTCCTGCCTTAACAACCCAAAAGTACACAGAGATCTGCAGGAATACATGGTGTGCACATACACACATCTGCAAAAGCCAGCTTGAAAGTGGCACAAGTAACAAAAATATGCAGCCAAGCCCTGCATCCAAACCAGAGGCAATAACTCTTAGACATGGAGTTTAAAGCAACTTCAATAAACAATCACTCCATCATTCTAAAAAGCACATTCTAACTGGAATTACCCTGACTTATTTTAGGAATTGAATTCCAGTAATGTTGTATGAATTATTCAATCATTGTATCAGCTTATTTTCAACCAAATTCTGTTTCCCTGAGGAAATTCCAGCATTGGAAATTGCATGCACCACACCAATATTAGCAAGAGCTAGAATCCTTTACATTTTTTCTTTTTTCTATACAGATAATGTATTCTTCAAGCTCATTTCCACCGAGGGGAAGAAAAAAAGCTTTCAGCTTGGCTCTCCTCATGAATAATACATTAAAAATTTAATATTAGAGCACAAATCTTCTTTTTAAGCCTCCAGAAACAGTACTATATTTGCCCTATTACTTTGAAAAGATTCATGTACATATTTAAATAAGGGTAAACCATAAGCTCCTGTTCTCCATAATTAAGCTGCAACAAAATATTTCCCCATTTATCAGCCCAGTTCTGAAACAATTCTGTAAAGCTTTGTAACTGTCATTAAAAAAGAGAATTCCTTACCATATCCACAATAAGGAGTGTAAGACATTTTGTTCCACAGCTCAGTGTAACAATCTGAAGTGGAACAGATTTTTTTCAGCCATTCACAAAACCCAGTTTTTTTTGCACGGAGGAGAATCCTGATTTCAAGAAGGCATCTCTAGTTCATGTTACTAACAGCAGACATAAATAAAACCCAAACCCACAAGAAAAAAACAGCTGCAAAAATGATGTAAGGGGGGGAGAGGGAGGGAAACAAGTGCCTGGTGAAAGGATGAGAACTTCCAGGAAGAGGAGAGTCCTTCTAAGAACAGCAACCGCGTCGATCCCGTGCCACTTGCTCCAGCCCTGACTCCGCAGGCTGAGGGCTCTGCCACAGCCTCAGGCTCCCAGCCCTTCTCAAAAACAAACAAAAATGAACAGCCTGTGGAGCACAAACCCAGATGTTTCAGGGCTCAGAAAGCAGCAGTCCCATCGTGCTGCTACAGAAATATTTTTAAGCGTTTGCGTCGAGAGGCAGCACCGCCGGGGCTCAGCTCCCTGGAGGCTTCAAGCATCTCCTCCAGGAAGCCAGCAGCAAGTTCGTGACACTCTGAGGAACTGGACAAGGTGTCCTCTGAGAAAGAGCACACACACTGCAATCTGCAGCACAAAGGACAAATTTAACCAGCAGAAACTTTGCTTTCACTGTTCAGGGCTGGGTCAGCAGGGTGGCCTCAGCACGGAGCAGGACTAATGGCTGGGTTCAATGTTTTAAAGGTTTGCTCCAGCCTAAATGATTCTAGGATTTCCATGCATTGCCTGGTCTAAGGATGAGTCAAATGGGAAAGAAAAAATGGCAAAAGATTTCTTTTTATTAAGGTGAATGGAAGAAATGTTACAAACTTGAATATGTGCCTGCACCAGCAGATTTCAGCCAACCATTCACCCCCTCCCAACACTCTTTCAAAATTACTTCTAATTTCTCTTTAAGGTATCCTGTTCTAATTTCTCTTTAAGGTATCCCAACAGGAGTTGGGATACTCTGCTCATTACTACAGCAGAACAGCAGGAAATACAGTTTTCTTCTTCACCTAACTGATCACAATTAAAAAATTATCATTACTGATTGGCATTCAAAGATTTCACTCTGGGCTGAACTTCTAGGAGGCTCTTCACATCCCCCCAAAAAGCAGATTTAAGGTGCAAGACATGGGAACCAGAGACTCTCTCTGCCTCTTCTGCAGAGAATTATCTACAAACACAGTTTGCTGATCTGTTCCCAGATGACAGATTGTGGAAGTGAGCTGCAAACCCTGTCACACACACATTTCCAACCCAGCTTTCAAAGGGAAGTGGATTCCGAGCAAGGTTTTCAGTCTGCACTGTGAAGCTGCTTGGTTTTGCAGTCCATGAAAAAGCTCCTACAAACCTGTGTCTCTTCCACTAAAGACCTGTGAATCTCCTCTGTTACTTTTTTTTCCCTACAAACTTGTTTTCCTTCTTTTCAGCCATGATTTTAAACACAGAATCCATAAGGAGCTCTTGCACCTCTCAGAAATGAACTCCTGTTGCGTTCTGAGCGGTTAAACCCATGAGGGGCTCCCTCAGGCAGCTCCTGGGCTCAGCTCTGCAGTGACAGCGACTGTCCCCAAGGTCCCTGGTGTCCCCCAGCAGCAGCAGCTGGAAATCAGTGCCCCGATGCACACAGCCCATGTTTGTCCATCACCCTTTTCCTTTTGGCTGCTGCCTCAGCTTCGCGAGCTCCTCTCCCCTCATACAGGAAGCTGGGGCCTCAAACTTAATCCTGCACATTCAGTTCTCTGCTCTTCCAGCTACCACTACAAATGTACTCTCCAGAAAAGAAAAAAAAAAAAAGAAAGAAAAAAAAAGGCACAGAAAGCTCTCGCAATCCAATCTTTGCTAAAATTCTCCACGGTGAGATTATTTCTCTTTTTTTTCTTTTTTTTTTCTTTTTAACTGAAGGAAAGATTAACAAATTCCTGCAGCTGAACAAACACACTGAACATTATTCATCAAGACAGAAAGCAGATAATCCAAAGCTAAAAGGTACAAACAAACTTTGCAACACCACTAGAGCCAGAAACTCTGGAAGGTGCCAAGGTCTTTATTCACAGGTTTCAGTGTTTCTGAAGGCACTTTCACTCCTGTGGGGCTGGAGCAGCAGCACTTGTGGGAGATGGGGAGGAAGATGGAGAAGATGTGGTTGAAAGAAGATTGAGCTTGGCCACAGCAGTCTGGGAACCCAGAGTATCAGATCAAGGAAGTAGAATGAGGAAGGAGCCATCGACAGCTCTAATTCATCTCCTTTTTCTCTGAAAGCTGCTGAGTTTCTCTGCCTGCTTGCTCCAAGTCAGCCCCTTCCATCATCAGAACTGTTTCCTTCTCAGCCTACAAGAATGAACCTCCTTCTCCTGTCTCTTGGCCATTACAATATCACCAGGCTCACCCCAGTATGTTCCAGGGGGAAAAAACCAAGCAAGCATCATAAACTGAAACACAATGTTTTGTACTGCTATTTGTGTGTGTGTGTCCCCTCCCAGCAGCTTCCTCAATTCCTTCTTCCTGAACCTCACAGCCTAAAATAGAGTAAAAAAGCCTTCCTGTCATCCTTTCCAATTATTCTGGTGCTTCCTCAACTACTGGCTGTGGGTAAAAACTCCTACACCACACATAAAGACATCTGCAATTTGCTTAAATGCATCCATGGCACTTTGGAAGGGCAGGATTGCCTGGATCCCAGCCTCATCCTTCCTTCAGCTGGGATCAGCACAACTCCACCACAGCTTTTACAGGCTTCACACTAAATAATTTTACACCATTTAAGATGTACAGCAGCAAATTGCTGTTTACTGCTGTAGGAAGGGCCTCAGCCTAAGGAGCTGATGCCTCTTTGATGCCTGTGGGTGGCTGAGGAGCAGCAGCTACTCATGGAAACACCAGGGGATGTGCAAAGGGCTCCACAAATCAAGGAGGGTATTAAAGCACCCTCCTTAAAATGGAGGTATTCTGCAAAAAGCATTTAATATGACGAGTAAGAGAAAAGGTACTTTCTGAAAAGGGAGGGAAGAACAGGCTTAAAGCACCAGCTGAAGTGATTTTTTGCAGTGATTTATTTGTCTGAAATGCTGATTCAAGGTGCTTCCCATGGTATGAATGAACTTAGTATGCTTTAAAACCCTCACTCTTTATTTACTACAGGTATAATGGTTAATAATGGAATAGCAACAAGAGGTGGGAAGAAAGGAAAAGTAACTAGACCTGAATTAACTCTGTGCAGAGTTAACCACACCAGCAAACTTCCTCTACATGAAAATCTGTATGCCAGGGTCACACTACTGTGACTTCTACTGCCAAACTCACTGGTGAAATGCTGTGGTCACACCAGTCACAGAAACCAGGGGCAGATATGTAAATAAAGAAATAAAAATCACGATACCCCTTCACAGGACAAAAAGAAGAAATTCTCAATTTGTTCAGCCTTTTATTGCAGGTCAGATTTTCTACTCTGCTTTCTCCCAGCTCCTTGGAAAGCTCTCAGCTCTAAATCCAGAGGACAAAGCTTTACACAGCAGCTCAGAGAAGGAAAAGTCCTTCCAGAACAGGGTACAGCAGGACAACTTCACCATTCCTACAAATCAGCTGTCACACTGGAATGTGTAAACAGACATATATCTCTTTTTTTCTCATTGCTACAAGTCAGATCTGACTACTACAAATACCTCAAGATTTTCTAAGGTCTACCAACACTACCAGCTGTCTTCTTGTTCTCAGTGTTTGCAGTGATTTATTCCACAAAAACTTGAAATAATCTGATTGAGTAATATGAAAAACACATGATTTATGTTTTGCTCCCTCCAGTCCCTTTCTATTTTTAGTGGAAACACCCAGTGTGGCTCAGATTTCAGTACCTGCACATTCAGAGTCTGCTCCAGGCCACCAGGTCACCAATGGGTGACCAGATCTGGATATTCCCACCTGCCATGTCCCTCTAAAGGCTGCTGCAAACATTTCTGCACCCATTTTATAGCAGCTTATATGCAGACCAGCATTTTCCTAGTTTATTCTTAAAAAGCTTCTTTTCAGCTCACGGCAATCTACTCCTTTTTGCTCCCCATGTTACATGTTACAGAATTAAGTTCAGCCTCTGTGGCATGGTTTATTTTTGAGTAGAAAAATCTGCTGGGTATTACTGGCTTCCTTGGTTTCTTGCAACATTTCTCAAGCTTCTGTGTTCTTTTCTGAAAACTGAAATTAGAAATTATGAATAAGGCAGCCTAAGCACTATTTTAGTTCTTACAGGGTTTTTTTAGAAGCTTATTTACTCTTCCCAAGGTGTCAAAGGTAACAGCTCACAGTTCTGAAGTTGTACAGTTTCACACCAGCCACTAGGCACCCAGTGATTTAATTTACCATCTGCTCCCAATTAAAGTCATAGCCAAAGACTGATGCAAGCTTCCCTCCCCCAGTTTAATACAATATTTTAGTGTCAGAAGTTGGTGACTTCCCTTTCCTGCTGAGCACCAAACCAAATCCTTTGTCTTCCTTTCATTACTACAATACTTTGCCAATCCTTTGCCTTCTCCACTGCCAGGTGCATGCTCTGGCAAGCACAAGACAGAGAACATTAAAAAGTTATTAAGGAAAAATTAAAAACAACATCCAAAAATATCAGGGAAGCAAAAATATTCTTGCTCAAACCATCCCTGTTGGAAAGCAGGGCAGACTTTTTGCAGGCTTCCTTCCTTCCTCCTGCACTGGAAAAACTCATCAAGTTAGTGAACTACAATATTTCCTATGCTGCATTTGAACTGGCACAGCCTGTGCCCATCTCCACAATAAAAAAACCTGTTAAACTGCTACATCATCATCTTCTTAAATCCTATTTTCCTTTCAGGTTTGCATCTGAAGGAACTGAGTCAGGTCTCCAGCTTCTCAGAGCTTACTGAAGTTTGCCACCCTGCAGCTCACTGGTTTTCTCACTGATTTTCTCACTGATTTTCAAGTTTTTGCTCTTGCTCCTCTAAACCTCTGATAAATGTCACCATGTCAGCCACCCTTTCTGAGCCACCTCCCACTCCTGTCCTGTGGTGCCTCCTCACCTGTGATGCCTTTAGGGATCTCTGTCAGCTGCCTTTCCCGCACCAAAGCCTGCTGCAATATGAGAAGGATGTGCTGGACACCATGCCCTGCTGTCCTCCTTCCCCAATTTTTATTGCAAAAAAATTCCCTGTACCAGCAGCCTGTGTGGCTGGAATCTCTGCAGCACTCACCTGTGGGAATGAGTGAGGGGCTTCCCTCAGGGCACAGGGACTGAACTGAAACCCCTGGAGAAACTGAGATATATGAAGCCACCAAGTGAAACAGAAATAGAGATTTAGAACATAGATTTTAGCTTTTAGTAGATACTAGTGCCTTGAGTATCTAACAAGCTGCAGCAGAGAGCAGAGGCCTTTGTGCCCTTAGGGACCATTCTACCATAGCAGTGGTATTTCTGTAAGGTTGCCTTGCCCCCCAAAAAATGTAAACTCTCACCCACCCACAAAGGGCAGGTACCTGAGTGAAGGCCCTGTGAAGGTTTGTAAGGTTTTCCAAGGAAAATTCTCCACTGCAATGTGGCTGCAGTGACACCAGCAGTGCTCATTTCACAGCCTGTCCTGCTGGGCGACAACAGACAGAACAAGAGGACACAGTCTCAAGCTGGGTCAAGGGAGATGTAAGTTAGAATTAAGAAGGAAGTATTTTACAGAAAGAGTGGTCAGATACTGGAATCATCTACCCAGTGAGGTGGTGGAGTCATCATCCCTCGAAGAGTTCAAAAACAGACTGGATGTGGCACTTGCTGCCATGATCTAGTTGAACAGTTAGAACATGGGTTGGACTTGATGATCTTACAGGTCTCTTCCAGCCTTGAATTTCTGTGATTCTGTGACACAGGAGCTTTAATGAAACTTGCCCACTGCTGCAGCTTTCTGCTGCTACCATTTATTTGTCAGTTTTGCTATTTTTAACATTTCACAGAATCTCAGAATCACAGAATTTCAAGACTGGAAGAGACCTATAAGATCATCAAGTCCAGCCCATGTTCTAAATGTTCAACTAGATCATGGCAGCAAGTGCCACATCCAGTCTTTTTTGAACTCTTCGAGGGATGATGACTCCACCACCTCACTGGGTAGATGATTCCAGTATCTGACCACTCTTTCTGTGAAATATTTCCTTCTTGATTCTAACTTACATCTCGCTTGACGCAGCTTGAGACCGTGTCCTCTTGTTCTATCTGTTGTCGCCCGGAGAAAGAGCCCGACCCCCAACTCAGCACAGCCACCCTTCAGGAGAGACCAACCCCAGCTGAGCACAGCCACCCTTCAGGAAGTTTCAGTCTTTCTTTCTTGATAACCCCATAAATGAAACTCAAATATGAATTACTGTGTCACAGAGACCCTTCACAGGGCTGCCCTGTCACAGTGAAGGACTGTCCCCACCAAAATCTCCTCCTGTGACAGACCCTGCATGTTCCTGATCCTTTCACAACCACACTTTTACCAACCTCATCGTGTGGCTCACACTGATCCTTTCTCACCAATGCACTCAGATATTTAAAACTCAGATATTTAAAAACCTAAGGGCTGGAACAACTCTTCATGTCCAGATGAAATATGAAAGTCATATTTTGAGAGGGGCCTATTAATTCGTGAGGGATGAATCTTCCTTTCCTACCAAGACAGTTTCAGCTTGTATTTCTGAGAATTTAAGATTTGCCAGAGAGGCAGAGTAGCACACAGAAGTGATCTGGAATTCAGCTCAGGTTTACATTCACCTCTTGATTTACATTCCCCCTCTGATCCAACATGAACCAGCTCTGCCCAGCTGCTTTTAAGGAAGCTGCCAATGGGACCAAGGCTCCCCTTCACACAACAAATCCAACTATTTTTGTTTGGTGGGTGTTTTTTAATGCTTAAGCCTTTTTAAAAATTAATTCTTAACTCAAATGCCTATGAGAGAAGAGTAAGAAACAACAACCAACAAACCTTTGTGCAATTCTGTAATGTTTTTAAATGAACTTTTGTGGACAGCGTTGTGTACACAGGTCTGTAAACACTATGCATTTCCTTACAGGTAGGATTTAAACTGGCCACCAACACTTTAATCAGTATTAAACATCCTTAAAGAAATATAAAATTTTGTAGCTGTCCCAAGCTGATTTTTTTACACACTATTTCTGAACATTGCTTTGTATGCTCAACTGTTTATAACACTAAAAAAAGAAGACCTGAAGAGTTCAAGGAGTGCCAAAAAAAAGAAGAAACAGAATGTTCCAGGCCAATGATGACAACTCAGAGGGACATCAATGGGTTCCCATCACGTGTCAAGCAATAACCACTGGCACCACACTCAGAGCTGACACAGGAGGTCCCCAAGCTTGAGAGGCTCTTGTAACTACAAATGTTTCTACCACCACACTCAATCCACACTATCACTTGACACAGGAATGCTCAAATCTGCTCTGTATATATGTTCATGCCAAGCAGATGAAGAGAATCACATTTGCAGGGATGAATGAAATGACTGGAGGCACATTTGGTGTGTTCTGTGTCGCTGGTGACATGTTCATCTATCAGCTTTTCAACAGAAGCAACCACCTTTCCATCATGAGATGTTTTATTATAGACCCCAGCTAAAGCAACCACAACAATTAACAGCTTGTTTGGTGTGTTTGTCTCTGCAAGTGGGTCATGAAGTCAAAAAGAGCGGGGAGAAAAGGATGAATCCTATGGAAACCTAGTGGCACTTGTGAAGGTGATGGTGGGAGGTCAGACTTGAGAAACTCTCAGAATCTCTGCTGGTCACAGTGACCCCAAGATTTGTCAGAAAGTCTCTTTTCTCAGCCCAGCAGTCAAAGAAGGAGTCAGAGCTCTTCAGTTCTTGGTCTCAAGGTTGTTTATGGTACCTTATCTACAAAATTCTTTCTCCTGGCCTGCAGAGATCTGTTCAGCAAGACAGTCCAGGCACTCTGACTACCTCAGGGCAGTGTTATCTTTTATACTAAAAACTACGTGTACATTATTTACCATAACTTCCCAATACCCATCACCCACGTTACACAGTGAGCTTCTACTCTAAACCAATCCAAAAGTGCCACCATCACTCAGAAGATGGAGGCTAGGAAGAAGGAAAAGGCACGCCCTGATTCCTCCATCTTGGAACCCCAATCCCCCATTCTAAATCCTCAAAAATCTGTTTTTCACCCTGTGATAAATTCACTATTCTTCTACTTAAACCCTCTTGACTTGTAATTCTTCATATTAAAGTTGGTAATTGTTTTTTCCAAGGGCTAAATCAAAGGCACAGGGGTCTGGGGCTCTGTGCCAAGGTCTCTGAGCCCCCTGGGAAGGGTCTCAAGCCCTCCAGGGCAGTCCGAGGGATTTCCTGGGTTCCCACAAGAAACCTTCAGCCTGATGATCCCTTTTTGAAGCAATAGGGCTCTGTGTTTGTAACCCCTTTTAAGAAGATATAAGTGCACATTAATAACCCATTTATTTTGTGGACAGAGGTGTAAAAATAAATATTAGTCTCACTCCAAACACACCATTTGCTTTAGGAAATGAGAAGCCACCAAGTATCAGTGGCAGACAAGGATGGACAACTCCCAGGACTGCACCACCAGGTTCCTTGATGAGAAAAGAACCCCACGTGTTTCAGGAACTTCTGAAGCAGCCTTTCAGAGCACAGGCTTGCCAAAAGCTTTTACTCACTGAACTTTAAGTGGAGCACTGCTAGTAGATAGCCCAGTGTCCTACATTGTTTTGGTACCAGTCAATAAAGGAGCTGAAGAGAAAAGCCAGAAGAGGAACAACCATCATCTGTTCCATGTGGAATTATGTTTTAAAGGCAAAATCCTAGGAAGCATAAAGAATGAAAGAAAGGTTGGGTGTCACAGACCCCCAACCTTTTTTATGAAAAATCCTTTCCTTAGGATTTTTCCTCCTGAGAAGCTGAAAGGCCTCAGGAGCAAAATGTAAACATTGATTATCTGCTGCTGTGGAATGCAACAGATGGATCTGGGATTGGTCTCGTGTTGGATGTTTGTAATTAATGGCCAATCACAGCCCAGCTGGCTCAGACAGAGAGCCAAGCCACAAACCTTTGTTATCATTCTTTCTTTTTCTATTCTTAGCCAGCCTTGTGCTGAAATCCTTTCTTCTATTCTTTTAGTATAGTTTTAATATAATATATACCACAAAATAATAAATCAGCCTTCTGAAACATGGAGTCAGATCCTCATCTCTCCCTCATCCTGAGACCCCTGTGAACACCATCACAATTGGGTGGTTTAAGTTTGTCTTTCTTCTGCCTAATACAACTCCTGATTAAACTTAGGTTATAAAAGGAACCAAACTCATGGATGAACAGATGAGGCTGCAGCAGGTTGGCACATCAGTGAAGCACAGAATCATTTCGTTTGGAAAACACCTCCAAAATCAATGAGTCCAACCATTAACCCAGCACTGCCAAGCCCACCACTAAACCCCGTCCCAAGGGCCACATCTGCACCTCTTTGAAATCCCTCCCTGGGCAGCCTGTTCCAATCCCTGATAACCCTTTTGGTGAAGAAATTTTTTCCTAATATCCAATTTCAACCTTCCCTGGTGCAGCTTGAGGTCATTTCTTTTGATTCTGTCACTTGATCCCTGGGAGAACAGGCTGATCCTACCTTGCTACACCCTCCTTTCAGGTAGCCAGCCATAGAGGAGAAGATGATCCACCCCTGAACCTCCTTTTCTCCAGGCTGAGCCCCCACAGCTGCTCCAGAGCCATTCCCAGCTCCATTCCCTTTTCTGGACACACTCAAATCTTTCTTGTATCAAGGGACCCAACACTGAAGACAGGATTTGAGGTTTTCTGCACTCTCTGTTCCATTTAGGTGAAATGTTTAACTCCATGGACACAACACATGTGGATTAGCTGGGAGGTTTTTATTTCATGGGGCTCTGACAGCTCAGTTTTGCTGAAACATTTCAGTTTTGCTGAAATGAGCCCCACAACAAACGCTGGAAATAGCAGCAGAGAATGATTTCCAGCAACATGTCAAAAATACACTGTCAAAGATGAACTTCTTACTTCCAAAAGCAAAGGCTCCTTTAACTGGTAATCTCCCAAACTGCAATTATTACAGGGAACTCAATTAATCCATACCAGAGACAGAGAGCACAATCTAATATATATATATATATATAAAATATACTAAGTGATATAAAATATACTAAATATATAATATAAAATATACGAAATAGTGCTGATATAAAAGATACTAAATATATAAAATATATAAATATATCAAATATACTAAATAGTGCTGATAAATCAGAGAATACTTTTCCCCAGATTGTGCAAATCCTGGCTGCATGGATTCATGTGGTACTAGAAGTCCATGTTTTGAAACATTGGGCAAAAATTGATAAATAACCACCTCCACAAACATGAGTTCTACTGTTGATGCTTCAGTTTGGGCCTTGTATCCCATAACAAAAAGCCCCTAATCCACTTTCTGAGATTTTTTTTTGGTTGTTTATTGTTGTTTTTTTTTCATTTCTCTTGACTAAACTGCAAGACTATGCCCTGCCTTCCCTTGCCATTTCACTGCACAAGAATAAAGCCTCTGTCTTATTATGCAGCTTAATGATATGTTAATCTTAAAGCAAAACACTGAAGGGAAACACTAATACTCTCCCCAAACAAACAAACAAACAATCAGAAAATGTGCTGTTGAGTGTAACAGAGCTGTTTGCCCAAATAATGTGAGAAACCCAAGCAGTAATTAACACAAATTGTTTTATTTGAGAGAATTAACAGAATACAAGCAACCTGCAATCATGATGCAGTTTGGACTTGGCTTCTTATGGGCTGGCTGGTGTTACAGCAGTAAAACAAAGGGCACTGCAAAATGCAAAGCTGAAGCTTAAAAAAAGGAGATGTCAGGATTTTATTGGGAGATACAAAGGGAATTTTATATATTTTTTTTCTTTGAAGACAGGATTCACAGGGATTTGTAAAATGAGGTACAGATTTTCTACAGGGATATTTAGCCCCTGATTTTTCTGAATCTTCTGCACTGAAAAATAATGTTCATGGTATTCTGATTAATCTAATAATAATAATTATTACTAAAATTCTTCTTGAGGCTGTGAGAACAGCAGGCTGTAGGAAGTATTAAGTTATTTTACCTCTGCAGGCTCTGTGGTAAATAAGACCACAGGGTCTTTTTAGAATATTGTTGTCCTACATGTCCCAGGAAAGTCAAGCAGCAGGAAAATTATCCTACCCACAAAAACTAAAAAAGAGGAAAAATGATAATAATAAAAATGAAATACAAAGAGCCCTAGAAGTTATGCCACAAAAAAAAAAAAAAAAACAAACAAAACCCTACTTAGTCTCAAGAGTTATTTTCTGTAACCTCAGAAGGAAGATGTGACTGGCAGCTTCAGCAAATAGGAACAGACAGAAGGGAAAAAGGGATGAAAATGCCCCCAAACCCAAAGCACCAGGGTCTCCCATGCTGCCCTGCCCTCAAAACCCAACCTGCTCTACATGAACCCCCCACAGACACCACCTCACAGCATAACCTGAAATTCTATTTGAAACCATTATACATTTAGGGAAAAAAACCCACAAACACTCTTAAAAAATGGAGAAAGTTGTCAGATATAAATTTATTTAGAAGTAACCCATCATTTAAGCTGCTTCACTGAGTTGTTTATGGATCATCATCTCATTTCTGGAGGAGGCCATAATCACCTTGTGCCACTGAATCCTCACTCCCATTTTCTGTAGAGCAGGAACATTTTTGCCTCCTCACATTCACTCTACACTCTGCAAGAGCCATTCTCATACTCCCTGAAATTATAAACACACAGACTCTGTGTGCTTTACAGAAAATCTATCAAAGTGCCACACAAAACTGCTGCAGGACATTAAGAACTGCTGAATTTTAAGGCAGAGAATGTAGATTTTCAGAGGTAAAGAATGTCATCGAAATTTGGAATCCAAACTTCAGCTGAATTCAAGAATGAGGATGAATATACACTGTTCATTTTTCTGGATATGTCATTGGGCAAATTAAAAAAGTTGATAGTTGAACAGTTTGTATTTTTCTGGAACATTCAGTAATTTGGGTAGAGCATCTCAAG
This sequence comes from Melospiza georgiana, assembly GCF_028018845.1. NCBI lineage: Eukaryota > Metazoa > Chordata > Aves > Passeriformes > Passerellidae > Melospiza > Melospiza georgiana. Next base: position 4,701,896 of record NC_080430.1, on the reverse strand, counting down.
AACCAGCACCCTAAATCTTTATCAAAAAAGGAACATCTCTTTTAAATGAAGTGACTTAACAATTCAGAGGGGGTTCTGACACATAGTATGACTTATTGAAAGTGGGATTTTTATTTACTCTACAAAACCTGAAAAGCTGCACATGCACAATAGGGAAGCTGCTCCCAACACACAATTATGCTATATAAAGAAATGGCTTAGATGAGAGTATAAAAAAATTGTTATTATTTTTAAAGAGGAATCTATAGCCACAGTATTTACAGGAAATAAATAAGGTAGGATGAAGCACTGGCTTTAAACTGGAAATCACCACAAACACTGTGGGAGAGAAGGATCTGTGCAGATAAATTATATTTAAACACAGAACTGCCTGAGTAAGAGAGAAACACTTGATAAAGAATCATTTTATTACTCCTTTGCACAGTTTGCATTTTTCTGGAACACTCAGTAATTTGGGGAGAGCATCTCAAGAGCCAGCACCTTAAATCCTTATCAAAAGAGGGCTGGAAAAGAGGAACACCTCTTTCAAAAGAAGTGACTTAACAATTCTGAGAGGGTTTTGTCATGTAGTATGACTTACTGAAAATGGGATTTTTATTTACTCTAGAAAACCTGAAAAGCTGTGCATGCACAATAGGGCAGCTACTCCCAACAGATAATTACACTATAAAAAATGGCCTAGATGAGAGCATAACAAAATTGTTATTATTTTTTAAGGAGGGTTCTACAGGCACACTATCTTCAGGAAATAAATACAGCCAAGGCAGGTGTGAGGGTAGAACAAAGCACTGGCTTTAAACTGGAAATCACCACAAACACTGTGGGAGAGAAGGATCTTTGCAGATAAATTACATTTAAGTAAACACAGAACTGCCTGATTAAGAGGAAAACATGATTGATAAAGAATCATTTAACATTTTAGGCAGACACAGATCCTGAGGAGGTTATGGAGAACACAGACTGAGATTTGTAGAGCTACAGACACAGGAGCAATACAAGAGGCAACAGATCCTACTTGCAACAGGATAAATTTCCCCTAAATATTAATAATTACTGTGGTTGAACACTCCAATATGGTTCCAGAGGCTGTGGATCCAAATTTGGAGCATCTCCATCCCTGCTCTGAACAAGGATCTCCAGAAGTCCCTTCCAACCTGGAGCCTCCTCTCACAGTAACCAACACAAAAACAGGCAACAATATTTACCTCCAGTTGTTCCATGAGATTACAGGAGCACAAACTCACCCTCAGCTACTCAAAGAATCATTTACAATGGCTGAAAATATCATTAATGGGTTAAAAACCCCACTGCTTTTATAAAAAAAATCCCTCTCTAACATTAGTCTGCCAGTCTTGTGTGAACAATAAGCCTTTTCTTTTAAATTCTTTTCTGCAGCAGAAAATTAAAGCTTAGTATTTTTATCTTGAAAACCTATACTGCCAAGGAAGAAAACCTTAAAAGGGCTTGTGTGACACCTGAAAGGTGACTTTTTTTTTTTTTTAAACTGACATTTATATCACACTGAATTCCTTAAAAGCTTTCCTCCAGTTTTCTCTTCGTTACCTTGCTCTCCTTTTTCTCAGTTTTCTATTTACTGTAGAAATATCTTCTTTTTCCAGATCCTACCTTTTCAAGCATCCTCATTCCCTTAAATTACTTCCTGGGACATTAACAGCAGAGGTAGAGGAAGCAACCTCAAAGTCTGCCAGTGGAAATAAATACACCTTGCTGATCAGTGATCACAGAAAAAAAGGGTGAGCAGTGTTAGAGTTTCAGTGTCTGCTAAATAAATGCCCTGTAAATATTTCCTAAATTGCAAACTTTGATCATGAATCTCCCCCTGCCAAGCTCCAGGAGTGAGCTGAATTTTATCCTTAGTGCCACACAGCAGCCCCACTAAAATCACACCCCTGAGCTCACAGCTGAGGCTGCAGAATGATTTCATCTGGTCCTAAGGGAGGATTTTAGAGCAGGAGTTTAAAGTTGGCTGTAAATTCAACCCCTTCCCAAGCCAAAACACAAATACCTGTGTTAATGCCTCCCCTTGAAGCAGAGCTAAGCTCCTGTACAGGGGCCAGGCACAAATACCTGCAGGATGAGGAAAGATTCCAAAATATCCCAGCTCTAAGCTCACAAGAGGAGAAAAATGGGGATGAGGGAGGGAGAAGCCATGGGAACAGCTCTGCCAAGGATTCCCCACTCCTGCATCTTTCTTTCCACTGACAAGAGCACCTTGAAGACCAAAATCACTGAAAATCCAATAAAATTCATTAAAAAATACATAAAATCTAAGTTCTAAACAGCTATGAACGTTTTGTTTTACTGTAAGTCCAGAAATTTATGCTTCCTGAATACATGAAAAGAGAAATACAGGACAGTATGGAATTCTTCTAGTGGGATACAGGCTTTGGAATTTTTTTTTTTTCCCATTAGCAGTTCCCTGGACTATCAAAATTTATAAAAGATAAATCCAGTCATAATCCAAAATTTATAGAAGATAAATCCAGTCAGAATCCAAAATTTATAGAAGACAAATCCAGAATCCAGTTCATGTGATATCTCCCCTCACTCCACAACAGCATCCCATCTCCCTCTCCAGCCAGTGTTAAATCATTATCTCAGATGAATCCCCCTCCCTTTTCAGACCTGAGTATTGATTTTCCCTTAGATGCATGGGGAAAAGAGCAGGAAATGCTCTTCCTTCAAAAAAAGCAGGAAATGAAAAATTTCTTACAAAGACTTTTCCTGAATAATCATGCAAAGCATCTCGATCTTGCAAAAATAATTTCATTCAGAAACAGGCAATTGAGACAAGATTTCATGGCAATGCTGAAGGAAAAACATAAAAAAAAGTTGGTGGTACTCACTCAGGAAGGCAGCTGACAAAATCCATCAGAGAAAGAATGAGGAGAGGTGATATTTTAGTGATATTTTATGGAATTCACTTGCAGCTTTTTGCAATGGGTGATTTGCTACCATCCTATAGAAACAGTGCCATCCATCCAAAAGGCCCCTGGGATAATAATGCAGCCTTTCCATAAGCCTCTATATTGTTCTCCTGGCTGTGCAACAGACACAAGAAATTTCTCTACACTGGCAAAACAAGCCAGCCCTGCTGATGCTGGGTTCAGGTTTGCTTTATGGAGTGGAGCCACAGGACTTGGCTGCGACATGAACCTTCCACAAATCCCAACTGAAATGCTCTGCCTCCAGCTCATCCCTGACAAAAGCACACAGTTCTTGCCTGCAACAGGGAGAGCTTTTAAATCTCTTCCATTTTTACTGAATTACTGTCAATTCACCCAGGTGCTGGGGGTTTGGCAGCACGGATGGGCTTCCAGCACGTTACCTAACGCTGGGTTTCAAAAATCTGAAAATTCATTTTAACAACCACCCCCAAGGCTGCTAAACTTAGAGAAGCAGAACATCACCACCAACCACTGAATTTCTGCTGCCAAGTTTTCCCCTCTTCTTCTTCTCCTTTCTCCTGTGAAGAGGAGCTGACTGGTGGCACTCTGCAGGTCTGTATCCCCAGTTCCACTGCGATGGAGCCAAACCCCAGTGCTGACACACAGGGTGGCAAAGCTGCCAAATCAGGATTTTGAACTCTGTTTAACTTCTCTGTGCACAGAAGTCAGTGAAAATCTGTACAGGCTTCTTCACAGTTAATGGAGTCCCCAAAATTCATGTCATCCTACAGCACCTGTGATTCCTCCACCAATTTGTAAGACAAACCCACTATATTTCTTTATTTATATGCACACAGGACAAAGCCACACTTAAATTTTTTATTATCAAGTATTATTTTACGCAAAAAAAACCCACCAAACCCAAAAACTATTCAAGTACAAGATGCCCTCACCTCAAACTTTATCAACAAAAAAAGGAAAATTCTCCTGTTCCTCAGCACCTGGTAAGGACCAGGCACAGCAATATTTTCTTTTTTCAGGTATGGAAATGGTTCCAGCAACAGTTTGAATACTTGATCATTCCTGAAAAAGTCCCTTCAGATTTTTAAGTGCTGCATTATTTAGGACCCCTCCAAGCAAGCCAAATGACTGAACTGAAAGCACCAATGATGGCAGAAAGCTTTGTCTGGAAGACAATTTTTGCCAAATGAGGATGAGCAGAGATGAGCAGGACATTGCCTCTTTCAGCCACACATCCACAGCTGAGACACAACAGAACATCTGGCTCAGCTTCTCCTGAAAAAGGCTGAAATGGATGGTGAAAACACAGTGCTGTTTGTGAATAAACACAGAAAAAAAACCAAACCAAAGCAATAAAACACCTCAGGCAGCAGAGAGGGGAGTCAGGGACGGGCAGGGAGTGCCCTGGTATTGGAATAATGCTCCCAGTATTCCCAGTTAGATTGTGCCTGGGCCAGGCTGACCCTCGCTGCTGGGCCAAAGGCAGCAGCTGTGGTGTATCACCCCAGAGATACCTTGGCTTGCTGGAGATTGCAGCTGGGCACTGAACAAGTCCAGGCTTGTTGGGAACCCCGTTTACCTCAGGAGGAATGGCTTCAGGCAATGGTGAAGAGAAAAAGGAGAGGATTCTGCTGGAGGGTTTAATGTCCAGAGGTTTATTCCATGGTTCCAGAGGTCTGAACGTGAGGAGCTGCTCCAACAGAATCCCCCTGCATGCTCTGATCACCTTTTGAGCTCAGGGACAGGGGGAGGGGAGGTACAGGTGAGCACCAACCAGGTGAGAGGGGCAGGGTCTCAGGGGAAGATGACACCCAGACAGGCCAATGACCCCTGGGCTGAGGGGCATCCTTTGAACTTGACCAACCACACGACGCCTTGCTGGAATGTTCAGCCTGATTGACAGGACTCACTCAGCATGGGGGCAAGGGGGAAGGGAGAGAGGCACAGGCACACCTGGGGGAATGACCTGGAAGTCCAAAATGGGACATTACAGCACTCCACAACACCCTGGGACATCTCCTGGCACCTCCTGGCTCCACACAGGGCAGGAACAGCGAGATGTGGGCACTCCAGCAAGCAAGGAAAGTGGCACATTTGGCCACTTGGAGCAAAAGGCAGCTCATTGCTATTATTTCCTGTGAGTGTTCCAAGGGCTGCATTTATCCTCTGGGAAGTGCTATAAATAAATGGGATGTTTTCCAGAGGGAAGGGCGTTAGTGGTCACTTCTACCCAAACATTGCCAAAGAAGTCTCCTAAAGTCCAGCATCCAAGCCCTCCCTTCAGCTGACAGGTTTTGTTTCTAGAATTAAAAATCCTATAATTAAAATGTCCAATTCTATAATTAATTCAAGTTTTAATTCAAGAATTAAAACTAAAATTTTCTACGATAAAAAATTCTAGCAAATACTTGATGGTCCCTTTCACTACAACACAAATCATGTTCATATTAATTTCTCTTGACCATTTATTATTTTTGCTATTATTTATCACGCAGCACAACTGATTACAGAGAAGTTAATCCAAGCAGACTTTGCAAAGAAAACAACAATTTAAAGGTGTTTTAGTTGCTTAGTAAGCTTGGAATTTGGTGGGTTTTTAAACATGTTTTTGGATACTAGGCCCAAACAGTTATTTTATCACCTGAGGGAAATATTCTGTGTCTATTTCATTCCAGCACAAGACCATCAAACCTCAATCAATGTTTGACTGCTCTGAACGAATAAATAAAAAGCAAAACCAAAAGTTTTCAAAGATATGTGCCCACTGGACTTGGCAGTGATTTCCACAAGTGCAACATTTTCTCAGCTATTTGAAAACACAGGATGCAGCTTCCCAGACAATCACAGTTGCTGTACACATATGGTCCTAATTAAAGCAAAAAAGGAGTTTATTCCTGTACAACACTTCCCAGCAGCAGCAGCTGCCAATCACCTGACAACTCTGAACCTGTTTTCCACTCAGCATTCTGATGCCTTTGAAACTTGTTATTATTATCCAAAAGAGAAACCTTTACTGACCTTATTAGCAGAAGAGAAGATAAAGCCATTTATTACTTGAAGGCTTTCATACAAGGACCACCTAGAGAGGGACTTCAGAAACCATCTTCATAACAAAAATTGCAGTTTTTTTTTTTTTTTTTTAAAGAGCAGCATGTATTGGGCTGATAATTACTGGAAAACAGTTTAAAAACAGCACCATGAAGTTTTGTTTTCCCATCTGACTCCACCTGGTATTTTAAGTGGCCAGTGGAAACATTTTACTTCAGCCCTTTCACCATCAGCAAAAGAAAAAAAAAAATCAAGTTGTTTTGTTTGTTTTTGTTAATTACTATTGTTTGCTGAAAAAATACTGAATTTTTTACCTATGAACTTCTAAAATGATTTCAGGTGAATTCCAACACCCTCTATCCACAGCACAAGGATAAACAAAGCCTAAACTAAACAGATATTAACCTTAACAGCAACTCAGGATTATCTCAGCACATTCTGCAATGAGTCAGCCCAGAATTATTTTACTCTTATCTGTCTTTTAGTGCCCACTGAAGGCATTTCCAAAATAAAAGCAGAGTTACTTCTGTGTTTTGGCATAAACAATTCTGAGATAAATGCACACCCTTGCAGACCAGCATCCCCCTTTTCTCCAGGGGCTGCAGAGTGGTTTGTCCAGGCTGAGTGCCAGGTCACCTTGCTAAAAATTGTCCTGCTGTGTCCTCCTGGTCACCACCACAAGGTCACCTTGCACATTTCCAGGAGTGGTTTCACATTCACAGCTTATATCCCTGCTAATATTACTGGGAATTTTTCCTGTGCTTCATTCTGCTTTGCTTGATTTTATTCCTAGGGGGGTTTGTGTTCTTTTTTTTGTTTTCTTGGATTGGGGAGAACAGGTAATTATTTTTTATGTTGTAACACCATAATCAATATTTTTAGATATACAATTTAAGAAGATTGCAAGTGTTATTTGAGGAGAATTTGGTGGAATAAATTATTTTGGGTGATGAGGGAAAGAACCAGAACCATCTGGGACATCAGAAATTCATCACTGTGGAAACTGTATTTGAACAGAACCACAGCTGCACATGGTCAACAAAAAGTTCTGTACTTCAGGGCTTAATCCAGCATATCACACAAAATGAAATGGCAGAGTTTCATTCTATTTAGGGCTTTTTCTGAAAAGACACTTTGGAAAAATTATAAATCCAAACCTCCTTGTGATCTGTTGTTTTTAGTTCCTGAATGCTGCTCTGCCTGCTGTGGCAATGGCAGCTGGCTGAGGGACACCTGGTCCTCAGGAATCTGCTGAGGCTGCTCCCAGCACCTGGGCCAGGTTTGCTCTGAAAGCTCATTTTTCTCCTCTGAATTATTATTACAGTTTTGTATCATGAGCTAGTAACAGCATTTAGCTCTTGTGTTCAGATAAACAACTGATTGATTTAAAGGTACTGAAAAGGATCCATCACTGCCACAAGTGACATTTTTAAAAACATTCTGCTCTCAGAGCTCCCCTGCCTGCCAGAAGGATGCTAAACAGGTGATTTATAATGATGTGCAGCAGCAGCACAAGTAAATACAGGCATGAGACCTGAACAGATTCCTATTTCAGAGACCTGAACAGATTCCTATTTCAGAGACCTGAACAGATTCCTATTTCAGAGACCTGAACAGATTCCTATATCAGAGACCTGAACAGATTCCTATTTCAGAGACCTGAACAGATTCCTATTTCAGAGACCTGAACAGATTCCTATATCAGAGACCTGAACAGATTCCTCTATCAGAGACCTGAACAGATTCCTATATCAGAGACCTGAACAGATTCCTATTTCAGAGACCTGAAGAGATTCCTATTTCAGAGACCTGAAGAGATTTCTATTTCAGAGACCTGAACAGATTCCTATATCAGAGACCTGAACAGATTCCTATATCAGAGACCTGAACAGATTCCTATTTCAGAGACCTGAACAGATTCCTATTTCAGAGACCTGAACAGATTCCTATTTCAAAACTGTCACGTTTGATTTCCAGTTTTGTTCAGATTTTTGTCTTTTCTTCATCATGACACGTTTAGCAAGGGGAAAGTGGAGGCAACTCTAGGGTAACATGTGGAGCACCAATAAATATGAAAGATTTACAGGGAAAAATCCCCAAACTATCCTAAGAGTAACACTGAATGCTCTTTGTAGCAATACTAGTTAGCATGTAATTAGTGTGTACAATGAGTCATTAGCAACCTTCCCAGCAGAGACAGGAAGAATTTGCTGGAGTGTTTCAGATTTCTTAGAGGGTAGGGATAAAAAAAAAGGCATTTGAATTTCAGGGCCAAGTTTGCATTAAGCTGTCAGTTTTATCATGGTAATCTGGAGCCAGGAACATTCATGTATTCAATCCACCCTAAAATTCGGAGGGACACTTCCTGCTTTTTCTTAGGTTTCACTTTCAATCTCCATTAAACTTCACCATACATCCTTCTCTGACATATTTAATCTCAACACAAGAGGGAATCTTCCAGAAAGACAGGAGCTGCTGCAATGTGAGGGAGAAGGAAGCTCAGAACTCTGCACTCATGATAAACCCGATTAAACAAATCCAGTTAAAATCTCATTCCTTTGTGGATAAGCACAGACCTCCACACAGATGCAAATTGTTTTCCAGTTATGCTGTAAACCCCCTCCTTCTGGGACTTTCCAATTTATGTCAATGTGTAATTAGCAAATGAATTGCTCTGCAGATTGCATTCAGTATTCTTTTCCTTTTCTTTCCTTAATTCCCCAACTAACATAACCTTCCCCCCTTTCTCCACTTGCAAAACTCTCCAAATCACTTTCAACTTGTGGATTCTCAACAAAATCAGCTTCACATCATAAAAAGTAATGAGAACTGGCAGCTGGCCAGCAAATGACTTGGCAAAGGTAACCATCTTGCAGCACCCAGCACAGGAAAAGGGTCAGTGAGTTCAGGATAAATACAAGTACAAACACTCGATGTGTTCAGCTGTAATGAAATTTTACCTTTCCTTCCTCTACTGCCCCATTTCCATCCCTGGAAATGCTCAAGGCCAGGCTGGAGGGGCTTGGGGCAGCCTGATCTAGGGGAAGGTGTCCCTGCCCATGGTGGGGTTGGAACTGGATGATGCTGAATGTCCTTTGCAATCCAAACCATTCTATGGCTGATGACACACAGTTCATATGCTGAAACACAATCAGTGTTTGTAACACTGGTTTTCAGTACCTTTAAAGGTTGCATCAGTTATAACAGATGCAAATTGCTGCCAGTTAATCCTGTTTAGGAACTCCCAGATAAACAGTTTTGGAAACCATTTCTTCACAGGTTATGCAGGTCACCTGTATGAGGCATGAGGAAATATTTCCTTTAACCCAAATGTGACTTTCTGCCTTTCACTCTGAAGCCAAGCTCTGGGAAGAGCCCTGGAGTACTGACTCTATTATTCTGGCTATTTTTCATGCATCTCCTCCCTTTAAATACAGCACAACATCCACAGGAGGTGATAAAAGACCTTTATTTTCCTATATTTCACACATAGAACATCTCTCCTTATGATTGCTCCTACCTCACCAACTTCCCAGGAGACAAATCTGTCCCTACAGCACAGTCCAGGGTTCCTCCTCAGCCCCAAACATCAACTGCCCACAGAACCAGAAAACTTGGAAAAGATTTCTGAGGTAGAGTCCAACCTTGAACGCAGCAGCGACACCAGAATTATCCCTGGGTAATTCTGCCACCAAACACCTCAGCCCAGGGAGCTTCAACAGCATCAGAGCACAGAGACAGCTGCTGCAGTCCAGATCTTCTGAGGAGAAGATAAAAAGGCAAGAAAGCAAAAGAAGGCAAGGGAGAGAATTTTAAAAAACCCCAAAAGGTCAAAGATTAATTCCGAAAATCCCTGTGAAATACATACTTGAAGTGTTTTCCCTGAAATGCTTCACTTTACACTGCATTCATCAAATTGTTAATGTGTATTTTAAACCAATTTTAGTTGAAAGGAGTCCCATAAGCCCATTTGTAAAAATTTGTAAGGGTTTTGTGAAGGCACAATGAGATACTTTACAATTGTACCCTTCTCTCCAGGTGATAAATGTCAGACCTTTCTTTGTGCTTGGCTGAAGCAAGGATATAAATGATTAAATATTTTCTAGGAATGTGCCACTATTGACCTCTCCTCTATATGACAATCACTAGGGGAAAACTGGCAAACCTCACACTGCAAACCAAGTTTAAAATCTACACCCACCATTCTGAGCTTCGCTGAGCTGGACCTGCTGCAGAAAACACCAGGAGGCCACAAAAAAATAAACCTCTGAGAGCTGGAGAACCTCTGGCATGGAGACAAATTTTTCTTTTATGGAAATCCTGTCCTTAGGATTTTTCCTCCTGAGAAGCTGAAAGGCCTCAGGAACAAAATGTAAACATTGATTTCTGCTGCTGTGGAATGCAACAGGTGCATCTGTGATTGGTCTCATGTGGTTGTTTCTAATTAATGGCCAATCACAGTCAGCTGGCTCGGACAGAGAGCCCAAGCCACAAACCTTTGTTATCATTCTTTGCTATTCTATTCTTAGCTAGCCTTCTGATGAAATCCTTTCTTCTATTCTTTTACTATAGTTTTAATGTAATATATATCATAAAATAATAAATCAAGCCTTCTGAAACATGGAGTCAGGTCCTCATCTCTGCCCTCATCCAAGAACCCCTGTGAACACCCTCAACAACAAACAGAGGGTTGGGGGTGTTCATCTGGAGAAGAGAAGGTTCTGGAAGATCTCAGAGCCCCCTCCAGTGCCTTAAAGGGCTCCAAGAGAGCTGGAGAGGGTCTGAGGACAAGGAACAATGACAGGAAAAAGGAGAATTGCTTCAAACTGCCAGAGGGCAGGGTTAGGTGGGATATTAGGGAGAAATTCTTCCCTGTGAGGGTGGGGATGCCCAGAGCAGCTGTGGCTGCCCCTGGATCCCTGGCAGCACCCAAGGCCAGGCTGGGCAGGGCTTGGAGCACCCTGGGACAGTGGGAGGTGTCCCAGCCCAGGGCAGGGGTGGCACTGTTGGAGTTTTAAGGTTCCCTCCCACCCAAAGCCTCCTGTGATCCTGTGAGAGCTCTCCTGGAATCGGATCCCTGGTAACCACACGGACGTGCACTCATGGGGAACCAATGCAGGTATGTAAATATTCAGGCATGAAAACACAAGACAGCTTTTGTGGACAGAAATAAAGCAGCACTGTCTGCCAATTGTTAAATGCATGCTCAGAATGACTTTGTCGAAAATTTATATCTTTTATAAAAGCTCTTTACTAACACTGCTTCAAAAAAAACCTCACACCTGAATTTTTCTACACGTGTCCACTGTAAGAGCAGCTTTGAGGCACAATTTCTTTATGTGATTATGAGGATGGAAACTGATTTATCTCCCCCAAAGTGTTCCCAAAGGCAGGAATTCACCCTCAAGAGCTGGAAGCACATCCCTCCCTCTGGCTCCCAGAGACCAAGGGAGGAGTCCCACACACCAAGGGAACAGCCAAGCTTTGCAAATCATCAAATAAACAAGAAAGTTTCAAATTTTACTGCTGATTACAGCAGGCCAGGAAACAGCAAGATTCTTTTTACTGCCAATTCCGCTGGGAATGCTGGAGGACAAGGCAGGAAGCAGAGAGAGCTGCGGGGGTGGGGAGAGCAGGGCAGCGAATAAAAATCAATATTTCCCTTGCTACCAGCAAAATAAGCTTTGCAACAGTGGCAGCAAAGAGCTGGCCAGCTACTCAGCACAGAGGACTTGGCTTTAAACAATATCATCAATATGCAAACTGTAACTGCAGGCTGAGGTTCAGGAAATATTTGCCTCCTACAAACCTGTTCTGATATTTTAGAAACATTTGAAAAGTTATATACACATTCGATTTTGATCAGGCATCCATTATTTGGGGCTGCTCCTCTGTACAAAATAGGTCCTGCAGAGTCTTATTTTCCCCATCTGTCAGGCTTTACATATATTAATAAACATTCAGAAGAGACTAACAGCTTCTTGAAAACATAAATAAAGGAAAGAAATCCTATTTCAACCCCCAACAACCTTAGAATCCAAGTCTATCATGTATTTATTCAGCTTTAACTCACCAGAAATTTTCTAGATAATAGAATTCTCATTTCTAGTGCAGCCAATCACTTCTAATAATTGGGTTCTTCTTTTTACAAATCATACTTTATTATCATGTACAAAGAAAACAATAAGTGGCACTTTGCAAGTGATCATTTTGATAACAGGCTGAATAAAGCCCACAAGCTTTAGAACAGGACTTTCTCTGCTCATTTGGGTAAAGTTGATATTTTTACTGCTTGTATCTGTGTTACACAGTAGCAGCTGGCACTGAAAGGACTGAACTGTATAAGACTCTTAGACTTTTTTTTTCTTGTTTTACAGCAAACATTCCAGAAATACAAAAAAAAAGGCCAAAATTATACCACAGCAGAGCACATGGAAGATATTTTCACTCAGATCTATTTAGATGCTACTTATGCTTTCCAAATCCATCCCATCCATGTCCGTTTCATGGCTCAACCTCTCTAAGTAAAAATAAAGCAAGCTCTCCTCAAACTCCAGCAAAAACAGAATTTATAGATGATTAACATTCCCAGCATGAAACTCTTGCAAGTGTCTGTGGTGACATTAAAGCACAAAAGGCTTCTTTGCTCTGGGAATTCAGCAAATCATTCAAACCCAGTGAGATGTTTGAGCTGAGCACTGAAAACAAGAGTTTAGATCAGGAACATCCACTAGAACCAACTCATGGAGCCCTTGGAGATGTTGAGATCAGGAACATCCACTAGAACCAACTCATGGAGCCCTTGGAGATGTTGAGATCAGGAACATCCACTAGAACCAACTCATGGAGCCCTGGGAGATGTTGCTGAGAGATTTTTGCAGCCAGGTTTCCACTGCTGAGAAGCACGGGATGGTTTGCAACCCTCACCAGCAATCCAGATGTGATCTTTATAAACATCTAAACAGGCTTGGCTGTTGCAGTTGTATCAGCCCGAGGATTCCGTCCCTTTCTGGAAATAATTCTGAGCTGGGCTAAGGGGACACACAAAGTGTGTGGGCAGAGACCCTCAGACTCCATCAGGAGTGGAAACAGAGTTTAGATCAGGAACATCCACTAGAACCAACTCATGGAGCCCTAGGAGATGTTGCTGAATGTTTCTGGGAGATTCTTCCAGCCAGGTTTCCACTGCTGAGAAGCATGGGATGGTTTGCAATCCTCACCAGCAATCCAGATGTGATCTTTATAAACAGGCTTGGCTGTTGCAGTTGTATCAGCCCTTCTCCTGTTTCAGCTTGGAGGATTCCATCCCTTTCTGGAAATAATTCTGAGTTGGGCTAAGGGGACACACAAAGTGTGTGAGCAGAGACCCTCAGACTCCATCAGGAGTGGTCAGGGCAGGCTGGGAGCCCACCCCAAACACCAAAATTCTTCCCTGTGTCCCCACCAGGCTCTCTGGGCTGCAGAGGCTCCAAAGGCAGGACTGCAGACCCTGCTCCATCCCCCAAACAGGCTGGAGCATCCGGGCTCCTCTCTGCTCCCTCCTGGTCCTACACACATCCACATTCCCCTGCCCTCCCAGCCAGATACATCCCCCAGGCAGGGAGGAGAAAGAGGGATGAGCCACATTTTCCCTCACTGATTCACACAGCGGGCAAAACCTAAGCAAGAATGGAGATAATTACACCTGTCTTTGCTTTTCCTATTTTTTTTTAAAGAAAATGTTAGCTCTTGTTGACAGAAAAACTTCAAATTGTCTAATTCTCTGTTGGCTGGGCATGAGAAATGGATAAATTCAAACCCTAAAGTTATCATTTCCATAGGCAGGATTGCTCAAAATTGGATTTTTAATTGGAAATGTAATACTGAGCTCCAACCATGGTGGTCATTGCCAACAGTTCAAAATTCAAAAGTGCACTTCCTTACAGAGAGAAGAACTAAGATTTGGCATATACATAAAAATTATGGGATAGATCTGATTTGCAACCATTCTCATGTCAGAATGGTAACTTTTAAAGGACAGTCAAGCTCATAAATCAAGCATTCCATGAAGGGAAAATAAGCTTCCCACAGTCCAACCTATCTGTGAGGGCAACAGGAAAGTCCTTCACAACAATGCCCAAGTCAGGCAGTTTCATTTCTCTTGGCCTTTTGCCTTCTCAGCATTTCAGTTTTTATCCCCTCACAGAAACACAAATGGAGCTGTTATCCAGAGGCTCATTTGGAATGTTCAGCTTCAACTCTGAGAGCTGAAGCGTGGCATCGATCACACTGCATTTTACTGATTATGTCAGAAAATGCTATTTGCATTTCTGAATACTGAATTAACAAAATGTAGGTCAACTCTGTTGAGTTTCTTTTTTTTTTATTTTTTTTAAAGGCATGTTAAACTTCTGAACACTTTAGTTAAATCCCCACATTGAATCCAGTATGAATTTCACGTGACAACAAGCACTGGGAAGAAGTGATCACACTGCAGGTTATAAAGTGAATATTTGATATTTAGGTAAATTATCATTCCCATCTGCCAGTGCACTTCTGCCTGTTAACTGGGACCCTAAATCAAACCTTGGGTTACTACAGGTTACTACAGACTCCCTGGAACATAAAACCTACTGTATGGCTACTCTGCTCTCATATAACAGCTATGTCATTAGTTAATGATTTAAAATTTTACCCTCTGCAAGCAATTCACATTCCAGTGGATTGCTGGAGTGGTTTCCAAATCTTTTTTTTTTTTCTTTCTTCTCCCCTTTAAATGCTACTTTAGTGTTAAAATTCTGAAGTCAATATTATAAAAATCTGTTGAGACAATGTCTCAGGATCATTAACATATGTTCAAGTGTTTGAGTACTCTGAATCCGGGTGATGTAATGGCAAAAAAGTACATTCAAAATATTTTCAGCTATATTCAAAATGGTTTTTTCATTGAAGACACAATTAAAGACATTTATTTTGGCTTTTAACTTGAGATCTTCAGACTCCTTATTTAAAATTATAATGAGTATTGCTCTCATTGCTGGTTTTTTCCAACTCTATTTGAAAGAAGGTAAAAAAGTTTGTGAAAACATCCCCAGAGACTCATTCACACTGTGATTTTAAAAAAACTCTAATGGTTCAGGTTCCATTGTGAACCTTTTGCATACAATTTATTGCAGAAGACAATTCACATCTGTAGGGACACTAAAACATTCTGTTACTCTAAATAACTGAAAACAGACACTCAGCTGACAGGAAAATTTTAGAGAAGTCAGGAAAGATGGAGCTGAAGAGAGAAAACAAAACACCACAGCCTGAAGGAGGCACCTGAAGGACTGGACTGGTTTTTTACCACTATTGAACTTGGCACCTGGAAACAGCCAAGAATTTGCATCATTTATGAGGATCAAATGAATGCAGGCAGGTAAAAAAAGGGGAAATTTATTTCTTTGGACTGAATGCCTGTTGCCCATCCATGATCACACTCTCAATGTGACACTCAGAGCAGCACTGCTCAGTTTTCTATACATTTAACCATACAGATTTTACATCAGAGGTGAATAATATCAATTAATACAAATTTAAAAATAACCAGTTGATTTTATCTGTGCTGATTTATAGAGATCAACACTTTCACTTTTTCTTCATATTTTTTATTTATATTTTTCTTAGTTGCTCACATTTACCCTGGTTAAAAAAAACTCCTTTTCACATACTTAGGTCTCCATTTTAGCTTCAAGTTTGTTAATGTTCCCCATTTCCAGAAGTGCCAGATGACCACACCATAAAATATTCTGCAAAGAACTCCTATTTCTGTTACTTAAAAAACTAACAGAGAATTGAATTCTCTGTGAATTTAGTGTCCAAAGAATTTCCAGGCACCTATGAATCACTTCCAGTTGAGAAAATCTAAGTTTCTATTTCCCAGAACTAATTTAACAACACAAATAGGGACCAAACTCCTCCAGCAGCACCAACACCACAGGCATTTGAGAACATTACAATAATAATAATAACAAAATATGATTGTAGCAAACCTTCCATGCTCAGCTTTCATCTTGACAGACAACTAAATCCAGTGCACCACCATGTGGCAACATATTAGGGAATGGTTCACATACCAAGACCTGGTTTTTTCCACCTTCAAAATTTTTTTGCTATTTCTTAAAAAATGAATGTTAACAAATCCTTCTTAGCATTTAAAAGATCTCCCTTAAGTTGCCACAGTTTCACCCATCTCAAAAGGCTGTTTTTTAATACACCTGGACTAGCAAGAAAAAGCTTGAGCATTTGTAAAACACATTATTTACCTAAAAACACAACTGCCCCAGGACCAGAGAGGCAGCTCTGTTTCTTGCCAACCTCACTCCCTCCCACAGGAGAAATCTGGCAAAAGCCTATACTGCACATCGAATTCCTTTTAAAACACAAATACATTTAAAATAAATAAATTAAGCTAAATGCTGGTCTCACATCTGATTAAAAGCTTAAAAAAAATCTTGGGAAAAAATCAAAACCTTGAAGGTAGACACATGCATTATTTAGCAGCTGCTCAGTTACTCTGGAACTGCCTCTCTCCAGCTGAACAACAAGAAAATAAATGATTTTTCTTCCACAAGAAACACCAACACAAGGTCTCAACAACCCCAAGAAAACCCTGATTCCCCAAGCCAGCACATGCCACTTAGTACCCTGGAATTTCCTTCTGCAGCCAAATGCTAAACTCAGAGGGAAAAAAAAAAACAGCTTTTCATGAAACTGAACAGCCTTGCCTCACACAGCACAGCGCTGCTGTATTTCACCTTATCACAAAACTCCCGAATTCAGCCTTAGCTGACTCTGGATTTCACGAAACAGAGAGTTAATTCATTATGCCTTAACACATTTGTGAGCCATTTTGTACCAATCCCTCAACCAGCAGCACAGCTGAGTTATCTGGGCTCCCTCTCTGCGCTCCGGGCTCTTTCTCTCTCGAAGCTCACCGGACCCAAAGGCTCTGAAATCTGACAGAAATTTGGGTGAGGATGGGCAGCCACGCCAGGGAGGCAGGCAGAGCCACGGGCTCCCACAAGCTCCTACCTCCAGCACCGGGAAAACCTGCAGGGGAAGAGGTTGGAGCAAGCAGTGCTCTCCTTGCAGAGCCCAGGACAGACAGAGCCGCGTTTCTCCTGCTGCAAAAGTTGCTCTGGAGCGACGTGAAAGTCTTTCCACAGAGCTCATCGTCAATCCAAACACGTTTAAAAAAAAAAACAACACACACCCAAAAAGCTGAAAAAAATGGTAATTCACCTCCTGCTTGAAGATGACGCTGGAGTTTGCTCATCTCCAACTCCGGGTCCCCTCCTTCCCCTCTCCCCCAGCCCAGCCAACCCCAAGGCTGAAAAGCTCCTTCTCTGCTAAGAAGACCATCACGATTTTCTGCCAAAGACAAACCAATAGCAAGAACACAATGCACATTATGCAAGTTACTGCAGAGTTATGCAAGTTGGATGCATATTTTCACTCGCTCTGCCGAGGACTCCGGAGCCACTTGTTTGATGTGGATGCCTACTCTTCTTCCCAGCTGTCAAATCTTCCTCTGCTTGTCTCAACTGGCTTTTTTTTTTTTGCACTAAAATTTCAAGCAGTTGCTGCAGATATTAACAAAGCCCTTCCATTACATACAATAATCTAGGCCATTAAAACCACAACATGTGAGCACAGTATCACACGTGTCTAGCCAAAAACAGGTCTTAGGAGATGTGGCAGGCAGAGCACAGCACCTTATTTACTGTAGGTATCCCATCCTCCACACTGCCAAAACAGAGGAAAGCATCAAAAATCTCTTGAGCCAAACCAGGCCTCGTGGTGGAAGTACCATCTCACAAGCAAAAGGAATTAGAGAGTTACATAAACACCTCTATGCTGAAAATAAGTAATTTTTTGCTCAAACGCCCCCCAAACCTGATGGTTTGGGCTTTTTTTTTTTTGATCTACCTCCATATTTCTGCAGTCAGCACTGGTGAAGCAAGAGACAGATTTCATGTATGGCCTGGCAGTCAGAAGTAACTGAGAACAACTTCTCCAACAATATAGGAGCCCTCACTAGTTCCAAGATGAGCCACACAAAAATCCAAGCTTTTTGGGCACTAAATCCACCAATTTCAGGGGGGGAGCTACCAATCTACCATTTCAGACAACTGCTCAGATCTGACTGTACCTACCAAGGAACATGGAGATATAACTCGTTACTTCTAATTTCTGCCCTTTCTCCCCCATTTACCAGCAGTGCCTGTTACAAAGCATAAAAGTGACATCCAAGTAACTTCCCAAAGCCCCAAAAACCTGAACCCTCCTCTCACCCACCAGACACGAGAACACAACCACTTACAGCCCCAAGACTGCTCCAAGCCTCTGAAAGCAAACAAGGTTAAAGGCACTCGACAAGAAGCAGACTTTGGAGGGAAGCAGCTCCTTCAGCCAGGCTGGATTCATCTCATTTGGGAGTAAAACCCAATCCAAGTGCGATGCCTTACGCAAGCAACAACTATTTATCCAAGGAGTCAAACAGAGCCTGCTTTAACAAGTAGCCTGTGTCTCTTTCTGAGAGGCACAAGGAACCTCCAACAAACCCGAAAGCTGCACAGATTCTCAAATGGGGAGGCAGGGAAGAATATAGGAAAGAAATCTGGTTAAAAAAAACAATAAACAAGGAGAGGGGAAAAGAATTTAAAATCATTCCAGCGGATATTTCAAAACCTTCCAACACACCCAGCACAGGTATCCCTTCCCTCAAGCAGGGCGCTAACTGCACAGTGACCACCTTATGAAGTTACCTCCCCAAACATCAAGGAACAAGAGTATTTTTTTAAATGACTGATGAAATTCGGTATTTAAACACTTTTAACAAGTTCTCAGCTGTATCCAACAAGCAGTTTCAGACACCCTTCACGCAAATACCTTCATCCCACGAAAAAAAAAAACCCAAAAAACAACAACCAGCCCAAGCCCAACAAACCCTCCTCTATTCCCAGCAGCCTGGAGAGGATTAGACGGCCACTGAAGAATGCGAGTTGTTACTACGTGCATTTTTAAACAGAAGGGGAGGAAAAAAAAAAATCACGGAGAAAGATAGAAAGCAGCTCACCTTTATCCTGAGTGCAGGACAGGATCTCCTCCTCTTTGGGGTTAGTCACCTGGGTGATAATGGACGGGTTGTCCATGGAAACAGAGTGAGATTCCACCTGGCTATTTCCCTCTCAGAGGCAGGCTTGTGTGCGGAGGGGGTTATTGGGGGGGGAGCGGGTTTGTTTGTTTGTTTAAAAAAAAAAATCAAGACGCAGGTTCGTATTTAAAAAAAAAAAAAAAACTATCGGAAAAAAAAAAAAAAAAACCCAAAACAACCAAAACCTCAACAAGCAACTCCTCCAGGAGCGAAACCGAGGGGAAGGGGGGTGGGAAGGACGCCAAACGCGATGCCACAGCGGCCTCTTGCCGGCGCCAATTCTGCACGGCGAAGGGGGGGGGGGAAAGGAGCGCAAACCTCCCCCCCCCTTTCAAAAAAAGCGAATTAATCCAATTCACCCTTGCGGGAAGCCCGCCGAGCGCTGCCCCCCGAGCCCCCGCCGCCTCCCGAGGCGGGGGAAGAGCCCCCGTCCCTCCGCTCCGCGCCTCCCCCCGCGGCCTCACGCCGCCCCCCGCATCCACCTGAGCCGCCCCTACATTCCCCCCCCCCGCCGCCCGCCCCCGCGCTTATCTCATCCCCGCGCCCCCCTTCCTCCCGCGGGCAGCGCTCGGCGGAGCGACGCCGGGCCGCCCCCTCCACCTCCTCCTCCTCCCTCCTCCTCCCCCCGTTCCCGGGTCGCGGGCGAGGAGGGAAGCGCGGCGCGAGGGGAGGAAGGGAGGGGAAAGGGGCCGAGCCGCTCCCCGCGCTGCGCCACAACCCGCCCGCCGCCGCTGCCGCCGCTGCCGCCGCCGCCGCCCCGAGCCCGTGAGCGCGCCCGGCCCGCCCCGCGCCGGGTCCGGAGCGAGGGGCGGGAGCGGCAGCGCCCGGCGGTGCGCGGTAAACAACGGGGCGGGGCCGGGCCGGGCCGGGCTGGGCTGGGCCGGGCGGAGCGGGGCGGGCGGCGCGCACAACACCGCGGGGGTGGGGCCGGGGCCGGGCTTGCAGCGGGGGTGGGGCCGGGCAGCCGTGAGGGCGCGGGGCGGGCCCGGCCCGGCCGCCATTTCCCGCCTCGGGCTGCGCGGGAAAAAATAAATCACGGCGGCGGAATTGTTTGGGAGGGAAAAGAGCTGTGGGATCGGCGCTGCTCTGTCAGCCACTGTGTGCTACGTGCGGGATTTCCTCAAGCACCTCCCGGGACGGTGATTCCACCACCTCACTGCCGCGTCCTGTCCCTAATGTTTAATCAACTTTTCTGTGAAGGAATTGTTCCCAATGTCCAACGTAAACCTCCCCTGGCACAATGCGAGGCTGTTCCTTCTCATGCTGTCCCTGTTCCCTGGGAGCAGAGCCTGACTCCCGTGGCTGTTCCCTCCTGTCAGGGAGTTCAGGGAGTTATGGGGAGCCGCAAGGTCCCCTCTGATCCCCCTTTTCTCCAGGTGGAGCCCCTTTCCAGCTCCCTCAGCCCCTCCTGGTGCTCGAGACCCTTCCCCAGCTCTCTTGGCCATCTCTAGACCTAATATTAATAGATTCATGAACAGATATAAACCATCTATTAGAAGACATGTGAAGTATCTTTACAGGTGACTGTAAGGTGTCTTTTTCAGAAGCAAGCATGCAGCTCAAATCACAGAATCACTCAATTTGAAAGTCACCACAGTGGGTCGCTTTGTCCCATGTCCCAGCTCCGGCAGAGAAGACCCCAGCAGGGCCATCCCAGAGCACACAGCACAGGATTGTGTCCGGATGGCTCTGGAATATCCCCAGGGAGGGAGACCCCACAGCCTCTCTGGATGATCTGTTCAGGGTTTGGTCACTGCACAAAAAGTTCTGCCTCATGTTCAGGGGAACTCCCTGGGAGCATTCCTGCCCATTCCTCTGGTGCCATTGCTGGGCCTGGGCCCTGCTCCGAGCCCTCCCTGCAGATGCTGACAGACATTGGTGAGATCCCCTCAGTGCATCCTCTCAAGGCTGAACAGCTTTTCCTCAGCTTTTCCTCATAAGAGAGTCCATTAATCTTCCTTGTAGCCTCTGCTGGACCCACCCCAGGAGCTCCATGTCCCCCTTGTACTGCAGAGGTACCGATGGCAGGCTTGGCTGCTTCTCTCACAGCAAATACCCTCTTGTCTTTTTTCTAAAAGGCATGTCTGGTTCTCCAGGGATTCCCAGAGCTGCTGTTTGCTGGTGCATGAGGATATAAATTATGGTGTACCTGTCCTGTTCCCACCCTCCTTGGTACCTGCCATTACCCAGGGCCTCGGGCCCAGTACTGGGGAAGGTACATGGGAAAACCCACCCCAAATAATGGCTCTTTTGTGGGGCTGCCAGAGTGTAGAACCAAGAGAAAACCTTTAAAAAAGCACGGTGGTGTTTTTTACATAAATAAAGAATTGTAACCTCCTGTGCCTCCTAGAAAAAAATCAAACTAATGTATATTTAAGCCTCTGTTGTAACCGTGCTACACTAAAGATAGGTATAATTTTATAATTATTTAAATAAATGGGGAAAATCCTTCTGTAGCCAGCATAGACCCAGGCCACATGAATTTTAGTAATATTGGTTACAGTTATCTTCTTTTTGCACTAAAGGGGAAACCGGTGACAATTTACTTTAACAAAATATTTAAAAATTTATCTATGAACAGTTTTCCCTAACAGTAACAAAGCCATGGCATTGACTCCCCATCCCTGGAAGTGTCCAAGGCCAGGTTGGACAGGGCTTGGAGTAACCTGGGACAGTGGAAGGTGTCCCTGCCCATGGCGGGGGGTTGGAACTTGGTGATCTTTAAGGTCCCTTCCAACCCCAGCCATTCTGGGATTCTGTGGTTCCTTTCAGCTGCCAAGCTGGATTGCAGAAATGACCATTTTGTTTAATTCCAGCAATTTAAGCAGCTGTTTTTGTTGCAGCTCTTCCTCACTGTGAAAGAAGACTGTGAGCCCAGCCTCGAGGAATTTCTGCTCTGCAGCAGTGCCACATCCAGTTTCTGGAGAAAATGACTTAACAGCTCGGGGGCTTTGTTTTGTTCCTGCAGTCAACAGATTTAAACAATTTGCTGCGAGCCTTCAAATCACTGCTGGTTTGTTTTTTTTTTTTTCAGTGTAGAAAAAGTCATTCCAAATCTACCTGTGCTTTCTGTCTCCAAAACTAACACTCCCTGCAGAGCAGAGATACCTGTATTGCAGGTTTCTGGGACTCGTATTTTAGGTTTTCCTGTCCTACTCTTTATGACAAACCCTTGCATGGGGAGTGAGCGCAATGCCACTGCTTGCATTGCATCCAGCTGTGCAAGTTCCAACCTGCTCCTTGGCTTTGGCTCCTCCAGACAAGAGCCCTGCAGCTCCAAGCAGTCCCTCACGGGCTGGATTGGGCACAGAGGAGCAGGAGTTGGTACATGTTGGCTGCTGGAATTAGCCCTGCTGCCTGTGAAGGCTGGCAGCTGCTGCTCCTGAGCTATTATGCAGCTTTATCACAGCTCTGCTTGTGTTGTAACCCTGCAAGTGCTTGATCTTTTACCCGCCCAGGCACTGCAGGCATTTTTAATTATCTGAGGGTTCATTTGCATAGGAGCTTTTGCTGAAACAATAAATTCATACCTCTGTTATTATCTGGTATGAGTTTCTGTATCAATATTTATATTTGGGTAAAAACCAAAGAAGCTTCCTGCTACCATTAAGACAAAAGAATTGTTTCAGAGCAGGTTCAGGAGTCAGCCAGCACTAAGAACACATTCCTTTTCTGTGCAGGGAAAGGGAAATTGTAATGTGTGGTGGAAGAACAAGCCTTCCAATGCCTCTTTTCTATGCAGGGATGAGGAGACAGAAACATCTTGTCTGATGAAAAGCACGTTTTGCAAGGCTTGACAAATACAAGGTTCACCTCGAGCCAATGTGGTCTGTGTGATTTTAATGCTGGTAAGATTGTTTCTGCAACTCATGTGGTAAAACTCCAGTCCAACAGCTCCCTGTGTGCTCATCTTCATCGGGAATTTAGTATTTAGTTCAGTTTGGAGGGGGAACTGCTGTTTGTGGTGATATAAAAGGGGGAGGTAGGATGGGAGGATATGCCAGAGGGGCTGTCTCTCACTGTGCTTTTCCCTTTGCTGCTGCCATGAAGGCCCCTCAGCCCTCCAGCCTAAGGTGGAATGCAAAAAGCAGGATACTGGCAGCACACAAGGAGCTGTGGAAAGTCCATACTCCTGCAGGGCAGTGAGAAGCAGAATGGAAGCTGAGGAAATGCAGCTGTTCTCACCCCAGCTGTAACCTCAGAAACAGGTCCCTTCCCCTGGCTGTGGGATCAGCATCTCCACCCCCACCACTCCCAGTCCTGTGCCAGTTATGAGAGAGATGTTACAGAATCAAGAGCAATCCACGTTGTATCCTTTCTGGTTTTACTGTAGGAACACTCTGAAGTGTGTACAGTATCTTCTGTCCATGTTTCTTTGTGTGCTACATGAGCTAAATCCTAAATAATCCCATGGAACAAGGGAATGGTTTCATCTCCCTGTCACAGATCAGAGGTGGAGGTACAGACAAAGCAATACTTAGCAAGGAATTGCAGCACCAGCTAATAGGGGATCCAGGTTTTCATCATGACTTCTGACATTTGTCCTTGTTACTAAAATGTGTCCCTCTCTCAAGGCCACAGGATGTTTTATAATGGGGGGGAGGGGGGTGTTTTTAGCAGAACTGTTCTACATTAAAAGGAAGCATTTATTTTCATTGGTATCAGTTCTGTGAAGTCTTGACCCTGGGCCCACAATGGGAGTTTTATCCTTGACTTTAATGGGAGAACAATCAAGGTCTCGTGATATTACATCCTAAAGAAAGGAAAATACTGCAGTTGGTATCAATAAGATAAATGTCTCATACTTAGTGTAAGCGGCTATATTCTTGCAATAAATGGTTTATTAGATTGATTAAATGTCTTAACTTCACCTCAGCTATTAATCACTTTTGGCAGCTGTTTACTGCTTTGTATACTTTGAAGTAATGGACATTATTCCTTAATTATCTCATTGCAGCTCAGTCATTGTTTCCTAAATAGTGCCATTAGAATGGTAAATTGCAACAGTAAAACAGTGTCAATAGGAAGTTATGAAGTTCCCATTTTATGATGCATTCATAAAGTTAACTCAATCTACTCAAGATGTGGCTGTGATTTCCTCACAGTGACCTGTTTGCTATGACAGGAGAGATTCTGATGAGGAAAGAGTTGAGCTTTAAGTGTGCTGGGACTCTGCTTTTACCCAAGTAAAACACAGCATATTCCCTGTTGGAATATATGTGCACATCAGAATTTATTAAACTAGTGCTTGTTTGATCACTTTTGGTTTCACTGAGTGCTGTGAATTCTGAGGATTTTGTGCCTTTGAATACAATGCGTTTATTCCTGAGGTAAAAAAAAGAGAAAACTCCAAGCAGTGCTGTCATTTAGATGTTACTATTGTCATTCCACAGAAGGATAAGAGAGAACCAAATCAATCAGAAGAAATGGCTGCTTTTAGTTTTATCTCCAGATCTGGCAGCAAGTCATAATGTAGCAGTTGTACAACAATTTCCATTCTGAGTCCCTTTTTCAGTCAACTGTAACTGTCCTGAACTTTAACATTATGAGTTGTCTCTTTCAGGCTGAGT
Source organism: Melospiza georgiana (assembly GCF_028018845.1). Lineage (NCBI taxonomy): Eukaryota > Metazoa > Chordata > Aves > Passeriformes > Passerellidae > Melospiza > Melospiza georgiana. The sequence goes on along the minus strand of NC_080430.1, from coordinate 4,677,168 downwards.
TGTTTGGGTGGAATCAGTATTACTGTCAATCTGAGAAAGAGTCATGAAACTGGCTTTCAAGTACTGTAACAGAAATTGTCTCTCTTCTTTCTCCCAAATAAAGGTTTTTAGGGAAAAAATAACCCTGGAAATTATGAGTTCTAGTGACTTTTTTACTCTCCTGGGATTTTTACTGTGCACATGATAGAAAATGTAGTTTCTTACCTTGGGCTAAATTAGTGCCGAAGACAAGGTGAACGGGTTTTAACAATTTATGTTTAATCCCAAATTTCTGTAGACTGCTAATCCAAAAGCTTTGATTAAGGAATCCAACTAAAATGAAGCCTGGCTGTGCCAGATGTCAGACACCCCCAGGAGATACGATGCCTGAAAAGTGTTCAGCCCAGAGGGAAGCAAACATATAATTAAAATGCCTGGCTGTAATTTTGGTTCCGGGTTGAATTCAGCTGGTGACCCAGAGCTGGAAGGCTCTGAGGGCTCATCACCAGGTGACCTACAAGTGACATATCCAGTTCTACCTAACTGCAAATGCTACACCTTTGCAAGGCAGCCTGCTATTTCTTTTTCTTTTCTTTCTTTTGGCAAGCAACCAAATCATCTTCCAGCCTTGTCAGAGGCTGGTGAAAAGTCCCATTCATGTGCTCATTGCATTTTTTAGTTCATCTGGTCAAGCTTAAACCATCTCCTGCTGCCCTAAGGTGCTCCCCTACCTTTTGGAGCTGGAGTGGAGCTGCTGCCAGGATGCAGCTGACAGGAACATTTGTAACAAGGCTTTCCCTCTGTCAAACCCAGGTGACTGAAGGCAGCAGGTTGAGTTCTTTACCCCAAATAATTTGTGCTAGATCAGATCAGAGATTACTTTGAATCTTTCAAACTCCAGAAGCAATAGCACAGGGCCAAAACCCAATGATTTAGGAGGCAACAGCAACTTCAAGCAGTGCAAGTATTTGTTTATCTGCAGCCCTAGACCATATTAATGCTACAGAGAGGTGGTGATGCCCCATCCCTGGTGGATGCCCCATCCTTGGAATCATTCAAGGTCAGGTTGGATGGGACTCTGAGCAACCTGATCTGGTTGAAGATGCCCTTGTCCATGGCAGGGGGGCTGGTCTAGGTGACTTTTAAAGGTCTTTTCCAGCCCAAACCATTCCATGATTCTACAACCATTTGATGCTGGTGAGAGATGAGAGGTGGAACATGTCAACAGCAGCAGGGCTTCACTTTTGATTGTTGTGCTGATTCACTTGAGCACAGGAGTGGGGCAGGATAAAAGGTGGCTTTGCCCTTATCTGGTTACCCATTGTGAGCACTCTGTTCTCCAGTATCCTGCTGCAGCACTCCTGCCAATACTGCTGTAGGGACTTGGTTTCCATTTCAGTTTCACTGGTTGTCAGAGAGTTTATCTGTGAAACAGATACAACAACAGCTAATCTCATGTTATGGTTCCGTGGCTGTTTATAACTCCTATTAATAGCAACTGTGGAAAGCCTGAGAGTGGATTTTATAAGGCACTGGGGTAACCAGTTACTGCACATTCCCCTGAGGCTACGTAGCATCAAGTGTAGCAGCTTGTCCTTTCCAGACTAGGTCATGAGCATCTTAACTTTGGCATTCTCTGTCTTTTGGGGATTTGACTTTGTGCACGCTCTTGGTAATTCTTTCTGAGACATGATTCAGAAACAATTGATTTTGCTCTATGATTTATGCTTACAAAGATTCCAGCTGATTTAAAGGAGGCTCCATAATTAGGCTCTACCTTGTGCACCAGCTCCAGTGAGGATTTCACAGCACTTAAAAGGGATTGACTGGACTTTCACTGGAGGGAAATAGGATGGGTCCATGATGCTTTGGTAAGCCTTAGAGGTTAATATTTTTAAATGCTTCTAAAAGTTCAGCATTCTCATTCCAGCTGCTGGTACCCATTTTTAAAAGTGTGTGTTTTTTCCCCAGATGTGGGAAATGTTCACGTAATACCTGATTCAGTGAGGCATTGACCATTGTCACATATAAAACAGGACAGCAAACACCTTCTTGCTGATAGTTCCATGGCGGGGTTTCTGAGTTAATGACAGCAGTGGTTGATACTTGCCCTGTTAGTGACACAGTTGTGGTTTCCCATGTGGCACAGCAAACAGGTATTGTCTTCTGATTCTGGGGGAACCAGCTGAGGAGCTGTGAGAAACTCCTGGCTTTGTGGAGGATGAAAGGGGATAAGGAAGTCATGACAAGGGCCTGAAACAGCCCTTGGCAAGGACTTCAGGTCATCTTGGCACACAGGAGCGGTAATTTATTCCAGGAGTCACTGCTGAAACCATTAGTGTGAGCTATGGAATAAAGCAATAGTGTGAATAAAGGCAGTAGAATCTGGCCTAATTGAGAAACAGAAAAGGAGGAGTGAGGAACACGAAAGGTCGTGTCAGTGCCATGTCCTGTCATCTGAGTCAACTGATAGTCATGGTAAGTAGCCATCTAATTTATTTTTTAAAGGACTCCTCACAGGAAAAACCTGCTGACTGTTGGAAAAATAAAGTCAAAATGATTAAGAATTGCAATGAGAAATTCTAGTCACTGCCTAATTCTGTGCCTTTCATTTTCAAATTGCATAAATGGTAACTTAGCTTTTGGCCTCATGCCTAGAGAAGCACCTGAGAACACATCATTGCATCATCACCGAGAGTCCATTGGCCTTTTAAAATTATGGGCTGGCTGTGGAAAGTGAAGTGGCTTGGTTGGTTCAGGCTGATACCAGACCCCACTAGCAGTGAGTGACTACCACAAAAAATGCTGGCGTGGAAACCACAGGCACTCTTTGAAGCCTTTGGAGCTATGATGCTTCCACTTGCACCATTCCTCTAATTGAGATTTCATTCACGTGGCTGCTAGTGGAACCTGAGAGTGTCAGGAATGTGAAAGAACATTTTCCATGATGTGGTGTGGTCTGTGTGGCTGGAAGTAGAGAAATCAGAGTGAAAGTGGGGAGGTTTGAGTGAAGGAAAGAGGACAGATTTATGAAAGGCGTCTGTGAATTCTGTACACGAGCTACGAGGGGAAAGTGTAGATGGAGGAAATGGTAAGGCAGAGGAAAGGAAAATGACCTACAGAAAGAGGAGGAAATAGGAAATCCTTGAAGAAAAACTCCTAAGGAATCTTGACATTTCAATCCTGGTGTCTTTCCCTCAGAATTTCAAACGTAGAGTGGTTTTCAGCACCCGGTTGCTGGAGAGCTGCAAAGAAACCTGGTGACCTTTGTTGGGAAAAGGCACTTTAGATATTGGAAAAGCAGAGATGATTTAAAGGAGTTCTGTGGCTGTCCTTGGAAATAGTGCTTTTGTCTTCTCCAGTTGTCTCTTTTGCTGCCTGTGTAATAAAAAGGAATCCAGTTCTGAATGCACCAAGGGCTCCATATAACTTTGTTTTCCTGAATATGTAAAGCAACACAGGTGCTGCTGCTTGACTGGTTTCTGGTGATTCCCAAAGCCAGAGGCACTGGCCACCCACCATTAGTTTGAAGCAATATCCTCCACTTTTTACTGTAACATTTGTGTTCCAGTAAAAAGGCCATGAAAAATGTTCCCTGATAAATATCTACAAATAACAGAAGTGTCTAAGCCTCAGGAAGAAGCACTTATGTTGGACGACCAGGATGAAATTGAGCTTAATAAAAATATTTGATTGTGAGATCAAGATAGCTCAGTAATCCTGTCAAAACTAGTCTCATTGTGCTGGATTCTGCACAAAAAGTAGTAGGAAGTGACCCACAGCATAAAGATCTACAGTTTTAAGTGTCAAAGGAAATATAATTTCCTGTGGAAAACTGAAGCATAGAAAGAGTAATTGGACTGCAATTATACAGGGAATTTCTGGCAGGGTTGGGACTACCCAGGCTGCTCCCTCTCCTGTCTGAGCCTCAAGATACCCTTAAACAGCTTCATAACCAACCTGGTAAAGGCAGGTGGGGCACAGGGAGGGTGATGTGATAAGGTGTGTAGTGTAGCCACATTTCTCTTCACAGAGAAAAGCAAGGCACAATTCTTCCCAAGAATATTTCTGGGTTTCACATTCTCTGAACCTCAGAGAAAGGAAAAACAATTCTTATCATTTGCTGTGCCCGTGTTTGTGCCAAAGTAGAATGCAATGTGGAGATTGTTTACCCAGAGTGATGGTGCTTTGTTCCTTGGTCTGTCAGGGCCAGGTGTGTGTGTGTGGGGACTGTCAGTGACAGTCACGAGATTCTGTGCAGTGTGTGCAGAGTGGAGTGCTTGGCAGGTTCAGTTTAGATGTAATGTAATATAGTGTAATATAATATAGAATAATATAGTATAATAAAGTAATTAATTAGCCTTCTGATAAGATGGATGTCACTATAGGACATGAAACAACACGAGCGCACACACTGCTGCTCTCAAGGGGAAAAAAGGGAAGTTTATTTTCTGACTCCAACATTTATAGTTTTCCAAAAGTGACAGTGGACTGCAGGGTGACAGTGCCACCTCTCCAATGACACTGGACAAACCAAGAGTCCATCAAATTTCTCCTCTTCCATAAAAGAATGCAAAACAATAAGTTATTTACAGAAAGTGTGTGAAGAAATTTTGTTACAACAATGGAAACATCAGAAGGCTTAGAAAATCTTAAAAAATCAGGGCAACAGATGGAGTCCTCCTCATCATTCCTCCCTGCCACAGAGGTCATCCTGTTTGAATAGTGCACCCCTCCTGGAAGACAGGCAGTTGTGAGGGTGTTCACAGGGGTCCCAGGATGAGGGAAGAGACGAGGATCTGACTCCATGTTTCAGAAGGCTTGATTTATTATTTTATGATATATATTACATTAAAACTATACTAAAAGAATAGAAGAAAGGATTTCATCTAAGGCTAGCTAAGAATAGAAAAAGAAAGAATAATAACAAAGGCTTGTGGCTCGGACTCTCTGTCCAAGCCAGCTGACTGTGACTGGCCATTAACTAGAAACAACCAACATGAGACCAATCACAGATGCCCCTGCTGCATTCCACAGCAGCAGATAATCAGTGTTTACATTTTGTTCCTGAGGCCTTTCAGCTTCTCAGGAGGAAAAGTCCTAAGGAAAGGATTTTTCAGAAAAGATGACTGTGACAGGCAATGTCCATAATTCCTGGTGCTGTCCCCCACGGATGAGGAAGAGGAGCCCGTGTGGGTCAGTGGGATGGGGAGTCTGAGCGGACACAAAGGGCTCACGGAGCGTGCACGGTGGCCTCACACAGCCCCAGAGCAATAATCGTTTGTTAGGAAGGTGCCAAGTGTGAAAACGTAGCCCATGCTGGGTCACTGGGTCAGAGGGAAGCCTCCACTTGGTTTTTTTTGGATTTGCCATGCCAGCAGGATCCTGCTGCACTGGGATTCTCACAGAAGCCATTCCCAACCCAAAGCCTGTCCCAAGCCACCAACCTAACGAGTGCCAGGGCTGTCATGCACAGCAAGGACGTGGCTGGAGTGGAAGCAGAGAGGTGCAGCACTCTCAGATGAAGATGTGTGGGCAGGCCTGTCACACCAACAGAGTGCTGAGTGCTCCAGAGACTGATATGCCCTGTTAATTCAATTAATTGCTTCTTCAGCGTGGTTGAGAGATCAGCCTGTGAAGTACAAATATCTCAAGCCAAACAATTTTTTCCTTGTCTGCTGTGGGTAAAGTGTTCCACACATGGCTGCCTGTCAAGTGTTCAGCTGCAGCACCTGCATTTTGATGTTCCCAGGTGATTTTCTCCAGGCTTCACGGGGCAGCTATCCTACGTTTCACTTCCCCTTGGGTCAGTGAATGAAATACTTTCCTTGCATACTTGTGTTATGTTCAGTTGGGGATATATTTGGGTACAAGTCAAACTGGTATTTAGAGGCTGTGCTAAAGCTGGAAAGCAGCATGGCAGCGTGTTGGTCCAAGCATCCCTTGCAAGGCTTTGCCCCTGGCCAGTCATCCCACAGCTCCACGCTGCAGGAACATTCTCCAAGCCATTTGCATGCAGGGAAGGCTTTGAACAGCCTGAATTTTCCCCTTGGCTGAAGGCCCTGTGCAAGATCCACACACTGGTTAGGTTCTTTATGCATTAGCTTTTACCAGAATAGTTAAATAATTAAAACAGTCCGCTGGCCAATATACTGATAAATGAATTACTTGGGCTTCCATTGGCTGCCGTTTATGTGACCATGTGGTTTGTTGTTTGCAAGTATTTAAACAGCTCCAGCTACAAGTGGGACTGGTAGAGTCATGGAGGGATGGAACTTTTGGGGAGAGTTGGGTTTTGACCTGGTGGGGACCTTGAGCTCTCTCCCTGAAGAGGGATTTGTGGCTTAGGGGTTGGTTTTTATTTGCAGGGTGCTTGGGCCTGAGACAAAACCAACAAACAGCTCTTAGGACACCTGCTTGACCTGCACTGCTTTGATTTAAGGAAATTAAACTCTGCCCCATAGAGAAAGAGCTGAAATCCTGCTGCTTTTGGGAATGTTATTTCAATGTACTTGTTCAGTGAGTTGGCCTGGTAGTTTACAATTCAGAAACCCTGGAGCACTTGTGAATTGTGAGGGAAGTACACTATTCATTATCTGCTGTCAGGCATTCATCATGCCAGCTAAGCTTCAATCCTCTCATCAGGATGCAGAACATTACTTATGACCAGTCACAGGCCATGAATAATGGCTTAACGAAATGAACAGTTCTTCAGCAATTCAGACCCAGGTTTGTTAATCAAAACTATTCAGAGCCAGATTCTGGCACCCTCTCAAACAATCTGAATATGCACCCTCTTACCCTCTTTGGTTTTAATTGTATTTATAGTTTAGCAAACCTTTTTTTTTTTCTTTTTTTTTTTTAAATGTTGCTGACCTCACCCAACAAGCTCACAGGAAAAGCTGAAGTTTGCCTGCACCAAAGTAAGTAGTTCTTGTCTCATTTTGCATTAGCACTTGCTGTAGAATACCACTTTGGCAGTGATGATGAATCTGCATCTTTTCCAGATGGGATTTCCATGCTGGTCAGCAGCTAAGCACTGCCTAAAGCTAAGCGCTGACTTAAACCTATCTTTTATTCTTTATGTGGGGAAAGTAAGCCGAGTGACATATTCTCTATGGCACCTCATGCACAGCAGTAGAATGGCATGGCCATATTCACCCGTGTGTAGGATTAGGCCCTGTTCTGGTTGGTGTTTCACATCAACAGCAGCTCTCTCTTGTATATTGCCAAACACACTTCAGGCTGCTGGAAAGTGGAATATAGCAGTGTATTTGCAACCCAGGCCCCAAGTATTCCTCTACAAATGTTCAAAGCAGCTGGTAGCTCAAACTCTGTTCCCTGGTCGTAGGAGGCATCTTAATTTTTTTGGTATTCTGAGCTGTGCCAAGGAAGCTGGAACTTCATTTCCAGAACCAGGGATTGATTAAGCTGGAACATTTTTTACATGGGCAGAGAGTGATGGGGCAAGGGGAAGCGATTTTAAACTCAAAGAGAGCAGGTTTAGATTAAATATTAGGAAGAAATTCTTCCCTGTGAGGATGGTGAGGCCCTGGCACAGGTTGCCCAGAAAAGTTGTGGATTCCCCTTCACAGGAAGCATTTGAGGCCAGGTAGGACTGGTCTTTTGGAAGGTGTCCCTAACCATGGCAGGAGGTTGGAATGAGATGGTCTTTAAGATCCCTTCCCACCCAAACCATTCTATATTTCCACAACTCTATTATTCCATTAATGGAGAACTTTCTGGGCAGTTGATGTAAGGCAAAGCCATGGAAATACTCAACTGAGTCTTGTATCTCTGACAATCTTTTAGCACTGCAAATCACAGCCTTGGTGTCACTAAACTTATGAGGTTAAGCCCCCAGAAGAGGTTCCCCAGTGCTGTTTTGGGGGATGGGGGCAGCACATGTGGAGGTGTAATAATATATTCAGGATCCTCAATGCATTCCTACTCTTCTAATATTCTTGGGATGAAACTCCCCATGAGACCCTCAGGGATGCAGTTACCAACTTCCACTGTGGTCAGACTCCTCTATGTGTTTGAACAAAGCTCTTCATTTTATTTTACATATTCATTTTTGAAAAGTGTTTCCAGGGCATAATCTTCCATAACCAGTTCTTCTTCCTGAGGATCATATTTTGGGGAACAGCCCCAGCAGTTTCACCCCTGGAATGTATTTCCCCATATGATTAAATGTTGGTCCCTTTGTGTGGGTGAATCAGGGTTCAAAATGAGGAAGGAAAAAACCCCTCTGGATCCATGTCAGAGGATCTCTCTATCAGCAGTGCCTGGTGCAGGGGAGGCAGAGCTTGCTCTGGGTTTTTTTCCCACCAGATTACATTTTGATGCACTAGCTGCAAGGAGTGGGAAGAGAAGGAGCAGGGAAAAGAAGGAAAAAAAAGAAAAAGCACTCATCCAGAGAAAAACCAGGAGTGCTTATCTCTCCCTCTTCCTCCTCTGCCTTGCATTCACTGCCATCAGCTCTTCATCATCTCTTTCTGCCCTCAGGGGTATAAATGTAGGCATCTGTGGGGGAATAACCCAATACAGGATTTTGTCTCCTCTTGGAAGCTTTTCAGCAAATTTTCGTTTTGGCCATTTCTTTTCTCCAGGCATTGTATGTTCTTTATTTGAGAAAACAGAGGAAAAATGCAACCCAAACAACATTTCAGTTTCTCCAGCAAAAAGTTTCTATTTTGATTTATTGAAAACTTGTCCAACCAGTTATTTATATTTTATCTGTGAAAGACTCAAAAAAATTTCATCCGAAACATATTTCCATGGAAACGTCCATCTTTGATGAGATGTCGTTCCTCAGATGTTTCAGCTGAAGAATTTTGTCAGTTCTGGCAGGAAAAAAAAAAGAGTGGGGGACAGAACAAAGACCAAGCTCCCAGGAAAACATGCAATGCTTCAAGTTAATGGGCTAGAATGTCAGCTGGTAAACTGCCATAAAGCCAGAGAAGTCAACCAGTCGACCCGAGTCAACGGAGCTATGCTAATTTACACAGAGGATCTGGCCTTAGATTTTAATAGAACCAGCCAAGCAAGCTGTTTCTCCACTTGCCCATCCTCCTCCCTTTTTAATAAGCTCTCAGTCATACTCAGCCTATCCTTTAATAATTCACCCTTCTCTCTTCATGATCCCTCTTTCCTCTCTGGAGATAATGGGATGGGATTTTCTGCGCGCAGCCCTCACAGAAATATCGCAGGCAGGTTAAACTCCGCACAGCTGGCTGCTGGCTTCTAACACATCCCTCGTGCCTCTTCCTGCACTCTGATATCCATCTTCCCTCTGGTCTCTGCTTAGCCAGGGCCAGCTGACTCCAGTGCAGTTTGCCATAGATTACGACCCAGTGCATGGTGCTGTAATCCATGGATCCCGGGATGTTGAAGTATTAAGCTCACAGAGCAATCAATTACTTTAATGGGACTTGTGTGCGTCTGGCCACCGCTCTGGAAAACAGATCTATGAGATAGCTCCAGGACACAATCCAGCCTCTGGACCAAGAGGCTCCTCTGCTGCAGAAGTTTTTCTAGCTCGGGGCCAAACACAACTGGCAAGGTGCACATTATGGGGGTTTTTTTGTTGTTCTGTGTAACTGCAGCATGAATGACTGCGTGAAACTCTCTGTCCTATGTAACATGTAGCTGTATGAAATAAAAACTCCATCATCACCAGTTACAGAGTTGCAAGTTTCTTACCCTGTTCCCTTAAAATTTTTAAGACCCACCGGATTACTTTTCCTAATCTAGTTCTAGTTTCTTGTTGACCATGTTCTTCCCTTTTTGCTGCTTTGGCTAAATATAACAGAGAAGTGTTGATGCAGAAAGACTCCCTTGCAGACCTTAAAAGGCTCAAGCATATTGGAAGATCCTCATTGAAAAACGAGTGACACCTGATTGCCATAAAAGTAAATAGTTCTGGGTCCCCAGAGGATGTGAGCCCTTATTTTCAGTGAAATATTTCAAATATTTCAGTTATTTATACCTGCTTTTGTTCACATGGAGGAGTGAAGATACCATGCAGAGCCTGAGATGTGTCCTGTGTTGATTTCTCAGACACCCAGAGCATGGAGCAGACCTTTTGCACACCTTTTCCCACAGTAACTGAGATGATGTTTGACTGTTCCAGAGCTGTAACTGCATCTTCCAGAGGAATAAAAAGTAATGTATGAGAATGGTTCCCTTACTGAAGCCCTGTGGACTCTGCATTGATTAAATCAGTGTTTTGGAATGACAGAAGTGTGATTGATGTCATTTGAATTTCAGCTCAGCATCTTGATTGGCATTTTTGTGTAATGACTTTTCCTTATTTGTTGAATTTAATTGATGGTTGTTGCATTTATTTCCAAAGAACGTTGCTTTAATTAAGAAAAAAATCTCTGCTCTACAGAAATTAATATTCCCCATCTATATGGCACAAAAGGGTGTGTGGTGAACATAGAGAATAATTAGTAGCTGTAGGAGGAGAACTTACGAGAAGATGATTATGAATATGTAATAGAGGAAATAGACTACAAGGAAATTAAACCAATAAATTTATGAGTGAATAATTGACCTCTGAGTAAATAAGAGCGTTCTCTCCACAGCCACTTGACGTGTTGTTAACCACTCTGTATGTCAGAACATTAACCACCCTTTTAACCAACCACTCCTTTGCTGTTGGCAGCAACTCACTCTGCAGAGCTGCCTTGCTGTCTTGCAGGGTGATGTGTGCACCCTGCCATGAGCACACGCGGTGCCAGAGCTTTGGGGTGGCTGGGAGAAAGGTCACGATCTGTTACACACGTGTAAATCTACCCTTAGCCAAAGGAAATGTTTGCAGGGAGTAATTAAATCTGCTGCGAAATCATGCTGTTCAAAACGAGAGCAAAATTTCGTCAACTGCCACCAAATGAAGTCGGGTCTTCCCACCATTAGGGCATCAACCCAAAGCTGATATTTTCAGAGTTGATGGCAAAGTTTCTGAAGTTGATTTTCAACATTTTCAAGATTTCCATTTTCCCTTAGATGTGGTGACAAATTAGGAATGTGACTTCAAAGAGTGTAGGCTAGAGATGTCATATTGTTCCCAAGAAAGTCCCAATATCCCCCAGATGAGAGGCCTGACAGATGTGAACTGATGCTTTAGCCAGAAGAATGGACCTGATGATGTTTGTGTTTGAGAGAAAGTTTGGATACTCACAGAGTGAGGGCTAGGCCTTAAACCTGAGTTGTGAGATGTAGTAAGTGGTGTCACAACTCCCTGAGGAAAGACCAGCTTTTTTATAATGATAAAAGATAAGATGGTGACGTTTGTTTGCTGAGAAACTTGTGTTAGAATGGTCCCTGGGGAATGAGGTATAATGGATGTATATTGAGGATAAAGACTCTTTTCATTCCAGACAGATAAGCTATTCCATCTGGTTAGAGACCAAATAAATTGTGAAATTACTGCCAGTTTAACACCAAATAAATTGATAACAAAGATGTGATATCAGTGGAGCTTTGCATTTCCTCCTCCTTCCTATTAGCTGGTCAGTGCACCAAACGTTTCTTACATCTTAGAATAGAGGGCAAGTAGTTATCTAAAAAATTTAATGATCAACTACAATATGTGACTGATTGAATCAGGAGGGTAGTGTGAAAGATGAGGTTCACTTGCTGGCCTTGGCCTCTTTGTTTGGCAAAGAGAGATAAGAAGACAAAGCTCAGTTTTATCAGAAGTTAACAAATGACTAAGTAGAAGAGAATCTCAAATCAGCTCTTTATTTTCTGTGATCCAAGCAATTGATGGACTGTGTTTGGATGTGGTAAAAGATCAAATATAATAAACTGGTTATCAGCCCATTCATCTCTGCTGGAACGTGGAGTGGTGTTGGGAGGTGCTGTCTGTGTCAGGGAAGAACCTTTGGGTTGGGAGGGAGGTGAACTCTTTCTCCTTGGAAAGTCCTCATCTCCCAAGCTGTGAGGCCACACTCACAGTCCTAAGTCCCGCCCTTGTCTGTCTTGTGAAAGTCAGCAAGTTTGGGGAGTTCAGTTTATGAGCTGTAAGAATAAAATCAAAAGCTTATCCCAAAGGAAAGAGGTGGATGTGCTCCTCTTCAGCACAACCTTCATCAGCAGTAAACACTTCTCTTTCTTTCTAGGGAAAGGAGAACAATTCTTGAGATAAAAGTAACTAATCCAGGGAAAAAAAAAAAAAAGAGATCCAGTATGGTTTTCCATTATATACTGATGGCAAGATTTTTAAGTATACATCTACAATAGTGAAATAGTTCTGAGCCCCCAGAATTTCCTTTCTATTGTTAGAATTATCCCTGGCACAACTTTTGGCCCAGACCACCTAGACCTGTCCCAAACAGTCTGCAGCTGGTGTTTGGAAGTCCCCATGGTTGAGGGGTCTTTCCCCATAGGCAGTCTGGATGGAGCCACCCTTTTCAGGAAGCTGGAGGACTCTGACACAGCTGGACTGTGGCAGCTGGCTTCTGGACCATAAAATGTCCCCTGGCTGAATTAAGTCCACCCCAAGAAGCCAGAACAGACATTCAGAGGAGATCCTTCCTCAGTTTCCCCTCCAGCTAAGAACAGCTGGGATAAGATATAAGACGGAGAGGGAAGGTGAGAGATTTCCTACACAAATCATCCACATTAAAAATGACTTTTTGGAAGACCTGACACCACTTGATTTGAAATTTAGTACTTTCTGGAGCATTCTGCTTTTTTTAGAGTGTTTGTGGAAAATACAAGGCATGATGGAGAGTTGGGATATAGGAATTGAGGGTGCATTTTGAGCCTCTGTGGTTGTGCCTTATTTCAAAACAAACAAACAGCAGCAAAAGCTTAAAGCTCAAGTTCAAGTTGGGGTCTAAGACTGAGATGCAAAAGGAGGGAGCAGCAGGGCAGACTCCAAAAAAACATGCTTGTGCACCTCTTCTAAAAGCTAAACGCGTATTGGTCTGGCTAGATGAACAAACTCTAGAGATCAAGAGAGGGTTGTGCAGAGCTAGAAGTCTGATGCTGGATGAGTTTGATTCTGAAGCTCCTGAGAAGGGTATTCTGCCAAGGACAGTCTGGCTGTATGGTCAGGGGAAGTTAGAAACTACGAGGATACAGAAATCAAAAATGCCAAGAGATTATCAATAGAAAGAGATTGGGAGAAGTTATAGGTTAGCCTTGTTGAACGAAGATTAACAGTTTCTAGGTTGTTAGATACTGTCTCAAATGTTCTGCATCCTGTAGCAGTGTTAAACATAGTGGGCCCATTTCATTTTTACTGACACAAATGAGAAATAAACCTCTCCACTCACTTGAGCTTCTACTGCATGCAAGATCAAAATCAGAGCCAGAGGCATTCGGAGGCTGAAAGAAATGTTTTTGTTTTTGATGTCTATTTTTGCTGCCTCTATTTAGAGCAAACATAGCCAGGGCTGCAAGTGAATACAGTGTCTCTAAAGAGGTGAGTTATTCCCAGCCAATCTGTAGTGGCAGAATGTGGTACCTTATGGGTTTGAAATAGACCATCCTCATTAACTACATGTTGGGCCAAACTCTGTTAATTTTTACAGCCCCTCAGGGCCGAATGTAGCCCATTAGAACAAAGTGATAATATCATTGGAAGCTATTTTTGTGCCCTCTGCTGCAAGTTGGGTACTATGATACAGCATAAACTAGCTAAAGCCAAGATGTTTTAGGCTTTGGGGCATTAAGTAGTTTCTTAGTATTTATCCATGCTTTTCTCAAGGGTTCCAACCAGTACTAATTAGTGTACATAAATGATGGCTGAAATTCAGGGAGCATTTCAGCAGCAGGTGTGTTGGGGGTACTTGTGTGTCTTCAGAGCCAGGTCCTGAAGGGCTTTAAATTGAGCTGTGTGGTGTGGTGGGATGGGGGGAGTGATCAGTGGGACTTTGAGTCATGATTGTGGGAGGCCAGTGATATGGAGTGAAGCAAAACTAAGCAGGAATCCAGGCAAGATTCCTACTGAAGTCACTCTCATGGACCACCTAGGCCTGTCACCTTGGGTGTTGGCCCATACCTGTTTTAAACTGGAACAGGAGAGATTTAAGTAAGATGTTAGGGAGAAAATCTTCACTGTGAGGGTGGTGAGGTACTGGCACAGAGGAGTTGTGAATTCCCCGTCCCAGGAAGTGTTTTAGGCCAGGTTGGATGGGGCTTTGAGCAATCTGGCTTAATGGAAGCTGTCCCTGCCCATGGCAGGGATGTTGGAATTCAATGGTCTTTAAGATCCCTTCTAGCCCAAGTTGTTGTGATTCTAAAACAGATGGCCACAAAGGGAAGCAGCTGACAAACCTGGTCTGTGTGCTACTTCTCAAGCCCTACCCTCAATCTGTCATTCCACTGGTCACTTACCTTGTGGCTTTTGACCATCCTAAATTTCTGCTACATCTCCCATGAGTTCAGGACAACCAATCTGTGACAGTGTTCACAGGGGTCTGGGGATGAGGGAAGAGATGAGGATCTGACTCCATGTTTCAGAAGGCTGATTTATTATTTTACGATATATATTATATTAAAACTGTACTAAAAGAATAGAAGAAAGGATTTCATCAGAAGGCTGGCTATGAATAGAAAAAAAATGAATGATAACAAAAGCTTGTAACTTGAACTCTCTGTCCAAACCAGCTGACTGTGATTGGCCATTAATTACAAACAACTCTATGAGACCAATCATAGATGCACCTGTTGCATTCCACAGCAGCAGATAATTTCATTCCTGAGATCTCTCAGCTTCTCAGGAAAAAAAAATCCTAAGGAAAGGATTTTTCAGAAAAATCATGCCTACACCACTCACTGCTGGGGTTCAGCAACACAAATAGGACTCACCAAACTTATCCCAAAGATCCCCAGCTTTCCCAGCTCACTGTCCCTTCCTCCTGGTGTGGCAGGTGAAGGTGACATGTGATAATTTGTTGTTACCTGATGCTCTTCTCCCCGTGGCAAGGTTTGCCAGCCCGCGGTGCCTGGGGCAGGCTGTGCTGCCTTTACACCTGCTGCGTAATTGCGCTTCAAGATCGGGCATGTGAGCTCCAGCCAGGCTGGGAGCAGCTCCACTGGAGCAAAAAATCCGGTTAAAGGGAGAAGCAGAGCGGGCTGGGAGCTGCTGAGTCACCGCCCAGCCCTCCTCTAGCCTGACACCCAGGCAGAGATCAAAGGTGAGGTGACCTTGTGCATCCGAGGTGAGGCAAAGTCCTCGCAGGGCTGGAATGTGCTCCAGCTCTGGAATGCAGACAGGCAAACACTGCCTCTGTTAGCAGCTCTAGGCAGGGGTCTAAGATCGTCTGTCTGAGGGGAAAAAGCTCCACATGTGTCCAAAACCCATGAGTGGGAACACTCCCATCAGCTGTGACTCGGGTGCTCAGAGAGAATATCCTTGGATCTGTTCTCCTGACCAGAGCTGTGGTTAGACTGGGTGATGCTTAGTTTTGGAGCACTCTGTTTTGAAGCTCTTGGAAAACCTCAAAACCTCTCTTTAATTTGCTAAATAGGAAACTTTCATCTCCTCCTGTAATTCTGTAATTCCACAGTTCTCATTATGATCTCCAAAGAAACATTAAAATGGGTTGTGTTTCAAAGATTATTGTTTCTCATCCCATCTCCAGCACACTCTGTTTATTTCAGTGGACTAACTATCAAGGTTGTTATTTCTGGGTGTGAATCCCTCATTCTGCCCTTGCTGATTTCTATTTCCCCTTCTGGCCTTGGTAATTAAACCAATTGAGCTTTTGGCTACTTTCAGAGGATTTTCTGGTAAGGCCTGTTTCACTGCCTTTTCACCTGCATCCAAAACAACAAAGAGCCCAGTGCAGCTTGCCACCTCTTCTCCATTTCTCTGAAAGGTGCAGGACAGAGAACACAGAGGTGTTGGCCAAGATGAAAGAAGGACTCCTGTTTTCTGGTTAGATCCCTTCTTTAGTTTTGGGCTCACAGGTGCTGCTACATGGTAAGATTCATCTCTCCTGACTTCAGACATCTGCAACGTGGACATTTACTTCTGAATAGACTCCCTTTACAGTCCAGCAATGTACCTCACCCTGAAGCAGACATTTTCAACACTTGCCCTCTTGGGTTATGCTCTAAAAACCCCTGGTTGTCTTCCTGAACTCTAGTGGGGTGTGGAAACCCAGGGCACTGGGAATATTTCTGTGTCTGCTCTGGGGTGCCCTGACCCCCAGGGCAGCACTGACTCTGACCCTCATCCATGGAGAAAGTTTCCCAGACTTCAAGACAGACTGGAATCCACAAAAGTGTGAAATGGATTATAGAGAGCAGTGTAGGTGCATCACTTGCTGAGAGGTTTTGGGGTTTTTAGTGTGTTGTGGATGGCAGCAAGATGGAGGGCACAGGGTGTCATCCTGGGTTTCTTCTTCATGCTTCTCCTTCCTCCTTCTCCATGGGTTTGGGTGGCATTTTGTAATTGGGCAGAAAAGTCCCCATGGCAGCTCTGTGGGATCAGTTATTGGGTTAAAAGGGAAAATAATCCAGGTGTCAGCTCTTAATTGGATAGTTTAGTCTGAAAAGCCCTTGGAACAAGAGATTGTTGGCCATTTTGTGCCTTCTGATGAAAAGCTGCTGAACTCCCAGCAGTGAGACTGTTTTACTGATAAGAAATAATAAACATCCAAGTCTGAACATGAACTAATGTCTCAAGTATCTTCAACCCAGACCCCGAGAAACCCACACCTGGAACCACCACAGTGGGGTCTATCAAATAAGCTCAGGGACAGACATCTACAACTGAGATATTCACATTTGGTTGGAGAGCCTCAGGTTCAGAGCCCAGTTTTTACTGGGTCTCAGATTTTAAAACAAACCTCTGTTCAGTCTGTTTTCCCTTCAGTAAGTCACCTTTGGAGATGGATTTGCCCTCTTTTGAAGATATGATGTGAACTCAGTCCCTAAAATCTGCACATATGACCCTTTGCAGAAGTCGTGCTTTCATGGGTTTCTTGCACTGTCCTTCCAACCATCCTCTAGGATGTATTTTAAACAGAAGAATACAAATAGGATGGTTGTGCTTCTTTCCATCATTGCTTGGGACACCACCACTGACCGATACATCCATGAACAAAGGAGCCACCAGGGCAGAAAGCCCAAACCCTCCACAGTCCCTGAAGGTATCTTGTAAGAGGGAAATGCCTTTGACCAGGGCATGTAGAGTTAGGACAGTAGGGGATGAGCCTAAATGGGCAGAGGTCAAGTTTAGATGAGGTATCAGGAAGAAATTCTTCCCTGAGAGGGTGGGGAGGCCCTGGCACAGGCTCCCAGAGAAGCTGTGGCTGTCCCATCCCTGGAAGTGTCCAAGGCCAGGTTGGATGGGGCTCTGAGCAACCTGAGATTGTGAAAGTGTCCCTACATAAGGCAGGGGATTGGAATGAGATAATCTTTAAGGTCCCTTCCAACTCAAATAATCTCATGATTCTGGGTTGTCCTCAAGAGTGAATGCACTTGCAGAAGAGGAGGGCAGAATCTGGATCATGGCCCATAACACACTGAGGGATCCTTGGGATGAAAGAGGCTGCACAAACATAAACTATCTCCATTGATTAAAAATGACAGGGGAAGGGAAATGTGTGATTTAAAGCAGTGCCAGCTCTGGTTTAGCAGCAGATAAAGCAGCATTGGGGCTGTTGGTCAGACAGTGCTGCTCACTCCTCAGTGCTCATGTTCAGATGAAATGCAGGGGAAGGATATTTTTCCTATCAATGCCACAGAGATCTGAGTGTTCCTGTATGTCTTTCCTACAGAGATAAAGACATGGACACTGCTGACATGTTACATTCCCCTTATCTGGGGTGATTGTGCAATCCCACTGGTGTAAACCTCCAGCTTCCCAGCTGATGCAAACAAATTCTGCAAAGACTGGGGGCACTTTGGCATGGCCCTGCCCCCACAAGGCAAGAGGTGTGACTTGTCAGCAGGAAAACCATGGAAGCCATTCTGCAGGAGGTGACAAAAGGCTGGAAGTGAATGCAGGGCTGTCCAAGAAAGCCCCATGCAGTCTCCACAGCAATTCCCCCTCTGGCTGTGGGTATTATGTAAGGTAACAAGAGCCTGACCTGCTCAGCTGGGCAGCCTCCCGAAATTCTGGGCTGCAGGCTGCTGCTACATGATCCATCTTTGGGAACTGAGGCCCATCAGGAGAGCTTCCAAATGGGGTATTTCCATGCCCTGCTGACCTGGGCACTTTGGGAATGATTTTCACCTCATGCTGCTTCAGGAGAATTAAACCAGTGACCACGTGCTGCTTTGGATGCCTCATGTTAGCCAGGACATGAGGCTGTGTCACCTGTGTCCTCCTAGAAGCAAGCAGAAGCCAGGTGAGATACACCAGGGCATCCCAAAAAGCCTGAAATGCCTTTATTTAGGCATCTATCTTCCTTCCTGCACATCTACAGCCTCTGTCTCCATCACAGCCAGGCTGTTTTTGCAGCAGTGACACAAGTTCTTTCAAGGTGGGGTTCAGCCAAACTGTTTTAGACACCTCCTTCAGAGAGCTGCTCCCTAAACACCACAGGCTGTCATAACTAGACTCCTGTGGCTGCGAAGGGAGCTCAAATTTAGACATTTACATGCAATCAGCCAAACTCCATCCCAGATCTGGTCTGTCTCACGCTGACATGAACTTAATACCAAGAAAACAGCAATCCACGGGCCTGATTTTGCTTGTAATTACAGCAGTGTTGATGAGATTAGGTACAGAACCACCACTTGGCAGTTGTCCCCCAAAGTAAGCTCTGACAGATCTTCATTATGGTAATGTTTTCATGGCTCCCTTTGTAAAAACAAGAGTTTCAGTTAAGAGTTATTTGTTTGGGTTCGAGCCAATTGTGAGCAGCTTCAGTTTTAGCAGGGTGTCCCACGATGCTTTCAATTACAACGAGGTGAGTAAGAGATGTTTTGGTTTGCTGGCGATGCTGAAAGATAATTGCACACGTCTATATTGTTCCTGATCTAATAAAAAAGCTTCACTCCATCCCAGAGAAAACATTTCAGCTCACTCTTTAAGGATTTTTCCCATTAAGAAGAAAAACAGAGCGAAAGGAAATCTCTGAACAAAGACACATTTCATAGTGAAATCCATCTCAAGCAACTTATGGTTTTTAACTCTAAATGAATTCACTTGGCAAAACCGACAGAAATTCACAGTGTTGCTGCTTTCTTTCACCAGAAAAAGCATTTATCCCTCCCAAAACACGCCCACACTGTTGCAGCTGCAGTGCTCTAAAATCCACAGGGCTTTGGACCCTTGCTGGCAGGCCTGGGGTGATCCCTGCAGGTTTTTGACAGCAGGTTGATAAAGGGCCCTTTTGGATGCCTTCCCTCCATGATGCTTCCACAAGGTAAATGTTCCTGGTATTATTTGCAGCACAGTCATATGTCACAGCAAATGCCAGGTACAATAAGACCCAGACAGCAAAACAGTATAAATAGATTAGGGAATTCCTGGCATTAGTTCTGGAGCAGTTTGGGACTGGAACAAGTGAAAAAAAAAATACAATTTTTCATCAAGGGAAGTTTCCTGTAAGTAAAAGAAAATCTCCCCCATTTCTGCCCTCCCTTCTTTCTCCAGATTGCACTTTTCCACCAGGGAGAATCCGACCGCTCCAAGTGAGTTGAACCAGAATCTCATTTTGCTGAAGTGGCCTGATTTGGGATGCAAACCACCTCTGAAAGGCTGAAATTTCCCATGGGAGTGGAAATTTTCTGAATTTTGCTCATCTCTGGTTCCTGCTTGCACAGAAATGGCCTAAAGCAAACAAGCAGCCCTGTCCTGGAGCAGCCAGCAGAGCAGCCTGGTAAGTAGGTTAATTTGGATGGGGTTCCCGGGTGGCAGCTCCTCATCCTCTCTCCTGCCTGGGGAAACCTGTGCAGTGATCAGCTCTGCAGACAGGGCAGTGACAAGCCTCCCTCCAAGGCAAAAATAAACTTCCACATTTATGAGCACAGAGATGCTTCCCTGCAGGAGTCATTCCCACCCCAGGGCAGGCTGGGCTGGCCTGACACAGCTCCACTCAACAGAAAAAGGATCACCTCATTCTAGATGTGAAAATATTCCATTTTAGAACAAAGCCAAGTCCTCAAAGGATTTTTTTTTGGTAGGGTCTACAAAGCAGCTGATAGCCCAGATGGGAATTCGTAGCTGTGGCTGGTTGCTGAGAGCTTTGCCAGCTGGTGATGCATCCCTGTTGGTGAGGTATCAGCATGTCATTGGTGAGGATCAGCCAACGTGCCAAGGCTGGGAGCCTGGGGGGATGAGAGATGGACAAGTGTGAGAGGCTCTGGATGGAGACAGCTGGCTCCTTCTCACTGCCTCCTTAAAATGACTGCAAGGAGACATCAGCCTCCAGAGCTGCTGAGAGGCTGGGGCAGCTGTGGGGAGAGCTGGAGCCCAGGTACAGGTTTCTATCCGGGTGCACAGGGCATGGGATGGAGGGTCGAGCATCTGCCTCTCCCTGCAGCAAACACAGATGTGCCCTCTGAGCACTGCACTGTGCTCCTGAAGTGTTCATGGCCTGCCATGCCAACCTTCAGCCTTCCTGCAGCCTTCACTTCCCTCCTCATCTGGGGAGAGAAAAGTGCCCTGCAAACAATTAACACTCAAAATCCCCCAGTGAACCAGGGAAGAATTATTTCCTCATTTTTACCTGTCTGGAAAATGACACAGAAATTAATTGACTTCTTCAAGGTCACTCAAAGAGTCAGTGGGAGATTTGAAAATGGGACCCAGGAGTCCTGACTGCTGGTCTTTCCTAACCACTAGATA
Organism: Melospiza georgiana; assembly: GCF_028018845.1. Taxonomy (NCBI): domain Eukaryota; kingdom Metazoa; phylum Chordata; class Aves; order Passeriformes; family Passerellidae; genus Melospiza; species Melospiza georgiana. The sequence goes on along the minus strand of NC_080430.1, from coordinate 4,656,419 downwards.
CCTAGCTTCAATTGCTAGACAACCTGCTCTTAGGCTTTACAATTTTGATTAAATATTAAAAAAAAAATGAAGCTTTAAAGGAAAAAAAATTCACTACAACTTTACCAAGTGATGTGTGACTGGGCACAGCCCCCCTGGGAACACAGACACTGTTCAAGAGGAGCCGATCCCTTGATGCTCTGCATGCACATGAGGTGCCAGGCTGGATGCCATCACACACTGGCACAGGTCTGGCTCCTGCCACCACGGGCTGCTCAGGTGGCTGCCAGGGCTCTGCTTGGCCATGTCCAGCAGATGAGGTGCTGAACTGGAGCAGCACCAAGCTGTGTGTCTGTCTGCACCTCAGGCTGAGTGCCTGCACCTCAGGCTGGGCTTTGGTTGTGCTATGTGCTCAGGAGTGATCCGGCTGCTGAACATGAGCAACCAGGGCTTTGAGAGGGAAATGTGGAGTTCAGGGCAGGGCAGGAGCAGAGCAGGGAGTTGGCTCCTGGCTTAAAATCATCCTGTAAGGGCAGAAAGCACCTTCCACCAGGCTCCTCATTCCCTTCCCTGGGCTCCCACCCCATGCCCTGTGACGGTGTCCACAGGGGTTCTTGGATGAGGGAAGACACAAAGATCTGACTCGATGTTTCAGAAGGCTGATTTGTTATTTTATGATATATATTACATTAAAACTATACTAAAAGAATAGAAGAAAAGGTTTCATCAGAAGGCTAGCTAAGAATAGAATAGGAAAGAATCATAACAAAGGCTTGTGTCTTGGACACTCTGTCTGAGCCAGCTGACTGTGATTGGCCATTAATTAGAAACATCCAAGATGGACCAATCCCAGATGCACCTGTTGCATTCCACAGCAGCAGATAATCGATGTTTACATTTTGTTCCTGAGGCCTTTCAGCTTCTCAGAAGGAGAAATCCTAAGGAAAGGCTTTTTCATAAAAGATGTCTGCGACATGGGCCTGCGCTCCCTCAATGCTCAGTGGCCCATTTCTGATGTCACCTCATTTCTTCTCCCACCAGTGCACAGAGAGCCCCTCCCAGCACCCCACAGCTGTGTCCTTGGGGCAGCCCAGCCCCACAGGTGCCCCATAGCAAGGACAATGCAGAGGGCAGTGCAATCAGCCCCTTTGTTTGCTCTGGCGTCCCTGGAATCACCACCTCCAACCCCTCCATCAGCACCAACACACCCCATCCCAGCAGCTGGCCCACAGCCTGACTCACTGTTACCCTCTAGTGCTGGGCCAGCTGGGGACAGGCATCTCCCTGGAGAGCTCAGGGCTCCAGGCAGCCCTGGGCTGTCCTCTCCACTCCCAGACACCCAAAATTCAAGTCCTGGCCCCAGTGACTCATCACAGGGTGCTGACTTCCAGCCCCTGCATGGTTTGCTGAGCCACTTTCTCTGCTCTTGCATGCCAGACGGGCAGATTTGTCACACAGCTGTTGGTGGCTTGGACAAGCCCTTTGGTTTCTCTTGATGATGTGCCTGCTGTAGGTTTTGTTCTTCCTTCCTTTTGTATTGAAGGATCTCCCTGTCATCTTGAGCTGTGCTCTCCAGGCCTCGTTTGCTGTGGTTTTAGTGGAGGGACCAGTAGCAGGTTTGCCCAGAGAGAGACTGACAGTGAAACACCTGCCAGGAACAATTAGGGAAAACTTGTTCTGTTGGAAACTCCTATTTTTATAGGGAAAGCACTGCTGGTGAGAGGGAGCAGAGTTTGCTCCCAGTCTGCACCAGTAAGAGCTCAGACTCAGGAAGATGATGAAAACATTAAAGCCCTCTGGATTTTTCCCTGCAGTCTCTGAGAATATTGACAATGGTTTTCAAGGAACCAGGACTTTCCCTCTCTGTTGGGAAAGGAGGGGTTGAACATCTTTGTAGACAGGGCTGAAGACATCCTGTGGGGCTGGGAACAGAATGCTGGGGTCTGGCCAGGGTGGAGTGAGGAGCCTGCAAGGGGGATGTGGAGAAAAATAATCCCTTGCAGCAGCAGCAAAGCCCTAACCCTCCTCCCTTTCACCTTCCAGGGGAAGAGGGTTAGCATTTTTCCCTAGCAGGATTTGTCAGAGTTGGGCACCCAAATTAGAAGCCTTCTTGCCCTAACCAGGCCACAGCCCTGAATGCCAGTGATTCACCACTGGAAATACTGGTAAAGCCACTTTCCTTTTCACGCTTTTCCGTTCCTTTTCTTTCCTAATGAGTGCCGCCAATTCCTTATTTCACACATGCCAACATGGATTATAACTTGCTCCTCTGAAAAGAGGCCAACAGCCACATTGGCCACGGGCTCAATGCTGTGTAATCAAAACCTTTCTCTGGCTCCTGACACATTTGGACCTGTTTTTCTGATAAGCTGAGCTTGTTTATGGCCATGCATGAAACGTAGCTTGTGGTTTTCTGTCCTAGTGCATCTTGTTTGACTGTATTTTAACTTTACTGAATGTTCCTGGTGATAGAATAAACATTGGTATTCGTATAAATAGTTTACCCTTTGAGATCCTGTGATAAAACACAGGAAAAGTGTCTTGCCTGCACTAATGAACTGAGCAAAGCAAACATCCTGGACGATAGGTAAGGATCATTTGGAAATTTTATGGCCAGAGACAAGGTCTTTGAGTCTGAGCATTTGTGTACACACACACCACAAAAACTCACCCCCGTGTTTGTGCAGTGTATCCAGCAATGCATTCTTGAGTAATGTGTGTGTTCCTGGAAAACATGCAGGGCACTGTTCACTCGTCTAAACGGAGGTGCACGGGGGTTTTTGGGGATGCTGTGAGAATCTGAGGCATCCACACACATCTGGCAGGAAATGATGCAGGCCTACAAGCTCCCTCCCTCCTGGGGCAGCTGCTGAAAGCTGGGCAAGACAGCCCCAAGGCCCTGCAGGGGTGTGAGACAGTGATGTGCTGCCAGCAGGGCTGAGCTCCCTGCATGGTGTGAGGGGCAGAGCTCAGAGATGGAGGCACGGCTGAATTACAGTGTCTGCAGGATGGTGTCCAGTGAGCAAGGGGTGTCTGTCCATCTGTCCACAGACCCCAGGGAGTGATTCCTTTGGCCATAAGAACAGCTCTATTGGCTGTGTTAGGAGGGACTCAGCTCTCTGAGCAATGGGTGTCTGTCCATCTCTCCACAGACCCCAGGGAGTGATTCCTTTGGCCAGAAGAATAGCTCTGTTGGCTGTGTTAGGAGGGACTCAGCTCTCTGAGCAATGGGTGTCTGTCCATCTGTCCACAGACCCCAGGGAGTGATTCCTTTGGCCAGAAGAACAGCTCTATTGCCTGTGTTAGGAGGGACTCAGCTTTATGAGCAATGGCATCTTTTAATTTGTGAGATGCTCCAGCCTGTCCCAGCCAGCACATACCTGTCCCAGCCAGCACATACCATGGACTCCTCTGGCATCTGCAGACATGACAAAGGACTTAAAGGAGGGCCAAGGCTGGGTGACACCAAATTCCAGAGAGATGGAGGTCTCCATGGGTCCTTTACCATGTCAGCCAGCAGGGATGTGTGCAGACACCCACCAAAGAGCACTGGGAAGTTGGGAATGGAGATGAGCACCAAAACTTGAGTCCATCTCTCACAACTAGACATTTATAACACAGTTATATCTAACATGGCAAATCCAAGCTCCTTTACCATAGGTGGTAGGAAATGTGCACTCCAAGGGCAGAATGCATCTGCCCAGTGAGAAGTGTCCTCTAGAGAGATGAGAACAACCCCTTGGCTCTCCTGAGCACAGTGACTAGAACTCTGCAGGGTCTAAATGTGCACATCAAGACAGAGTTACTGTTGATTTTCCCTGTGGATACAGGCATTAATCAGAAGAATTGCACCTTCAGGACATAGACAATCTACCAATTCCTTTGATAGATATTCTCTGCGACTGGTAATTGTCTCATCTGAATTTGCCCAGCTCAGTTTATGTCCTGCTTCTCTTCTGCAGATTGAAGGATCCTTCAGCACTGCAGTGAGTCACATATTCTGATCTTCCCATTGATAAAATGAAGAGCTGGAGCTGCTCAAGGCTTTGACAGAGTGCTTAAAATCCTTGAGAACTGAGATAAGATATTGTTGAGCACATTGTTTCCATCAATGAGGACAAATGGAGCAAATTATTAAGTAATTCTGTGTTATGAGATAACTGCATCATCATGGTACAGCCATCTATGACAAATCAGAGCAAAGCTTCGTGCAAGCAACTCGTGGATGGGAGAAGATATGAAGGTGTGTGTGTGTCCAAAGAGTCAGAAGGACCAGAAAAATGGAAGGAGAATATCCAGTGGATGTAGTCACTGGAATGCTGTCAAGATTTGCTAAAAGAGAAGGGGAGCAATAATTCTTTTTACTTTCATTTTGAGTTATCTGGAAAATGGATTGGAGCTGTGAATTCAGAAACAACCTTCAGTTCTTTTTCATCATTTCTAGAGGAAGAAAAAGAACAGGATTGCTCTGCAGAGGTCTTGATTGTACTATGAGTTATCCTGATGGAACACAGAGCTGCTGTGCCTCAGTTTCTCTGTGACTGTGTTCACAGGGGTCTTAGGATGAGGGAAGAGATGAGGATCTGACTCCATATTTCAGAAGGCTGATTTATTATTTTATGATATATATTACATTAAAACTATACTAAAAGAATAGAAGAAAGGGTTTCATCATAAGGCTGGCTAAGAATAGAATAGCAAAGAATGATAACAAAGGCTTGTGGCTTGGTTCTCTGTCCGAGCCAGCTGGGCTGTGATTGGCCATTAATTAAAACAACCAACATGAGACCAATCCCAGATGCACCTGTTGCATTCCACAGCAGCAGATAATCAATGTTTGCATTTTGTTCCTGAGGTCTCCCAGCTTCTCAGGAGGAAAAATCCTAAGGAAAGGATTTTTCATAAAAGATGTCTGTGACATTTCTCCATCTGCACAGTGGAGCTGTAGGATGCTACTGAGCATCCCCTCAGCTGTGAGGGGTCTACCTGGTCTAACTCAGACCTCTGGTGTAAATGTATGGTGTAAATCAATTCCTGTGGTACTTACTGACAGGGATTCTGGCCGGCAGCTTGTAAAGCAGCCAGACATTCCCGTGCAACGTGAATCCCACCCCTGGGGCAAAGCCCACTGCCAAATCTGTAAGCAGGAGAGGGAGAGGGACTTCCTTGCTGGAAACATCACAGGGCCACCCTGGAGGCTGGAAAAGAAAAGAAGACCACGTCCTGCCCTGCTTCTGGGCAGAGTTTAGTTGAATTCTAAACAGCCTCATTCTAACCTCCCCCCGTGACAGCAAATGTCACTTGCAAAGTGTGTAATTGGTGCCTGCAGCCTCGTGTCACTCAGGTCACATGCAGACGTGTGCTCCCTGCTGCTCCTGTCTCTGCTCCTGGCAGCTCCTGACATCCCAGTGAGGCACCCACCCACAGATCCAGGCCCTCTCCATGGCAAGGGCAGGGTGATGGGCTTTGGGGAGGTCTGAGTGTCCCCATAGTGGCCTCTGTGCACGCACGGCTCAGGGCACTGCTGGCACCAGGTGTCTGCATTGTCCACGTCACCAGTTCTTGGGGCCTGTGAGCCTGCAAGGTCTGCTGGGGGAGAGAGTTCCTGCTGTTCCTGAGCAGATATCCCTTCCCTTGGCCCTGGGCTGGTGCTCTCCCTGGCTGGCGGGCCGTTCCTCCTCCCTCGGCGTCGCGGCGTTGGCAGCACAGACGGTGCTCACAGCACCCCCTTCCCAGCCCGACCTTGCAGCCATCCCTTCTCCAACCACAAAGATGACACTGCTGGTTGCTCTTGCCTCCCACAAACCCCACCTGTGCTGGGAAGGAGCTGCCAGACCCGTGGGAAGCCCTTGGCACCTCATGTTGTGGCCTTTTACAACGGGAGACCCTTTGCAGGTCTTCAGTGTGGTGCTGGCCACATGCTGACAGTGTTGGGGTGGGCAGCTGTGATGCTCACTGTGCTGCACACCCCCGGGCATGCCCTGGTTCATCTCAGCCTTAGGCAAGTGCTTCTTCTGCTGGAATTATTTAAATATCAAAGAAAAAGCTCTGGTCCTCAACTGTTTGGTCTTTTCTCACAGTGGAACCTCAGCAGAGTTGAGTAACTCCATGGCTACATCCAGCTAAAAAAGTGTTCAGTGTTTCGTCATTTTGGGGAGTGAAACTTGAGCTTCTGCAGTGAGCCAGCGCAGCAGATGCCTTCTGAAGGCTGTGTGTAACCCAAGCAGGCACATGGCTCTGCTGGAGGTCAGGGAGACCTCTGTGAGTGCGCCCTGATGAATGAGAGTCGGGAGCCACCAGTGGGTGATCCTGTGAGGCACCTCAGTTGCTGACTGAATTTCAAAGACAACATGAGTAACATGAATGAAAGGCTCCGTGGCAGTCTCTGGAAACTCCTGCCTGGGCTAAGGTCCTATTTACCAACCAAGAATAATGAAATTGTACACCTTTTAGAAGGCACTTCAAGATCTGCTTGTGCTAAGTATCTTAGAAAAGCAAAATACTGCCATTATTATTTATTCCAATGTCAGAAATGTGCCCGCACCTCGTAGCCAATGGATGCCACAACAGAGACCTGACAATTCCATCAGCCAAGTGATGTCCATGGAGTACAAAGGAGTATCCATGGCTCCCTACCTGTGCAGTGTGCATCTGAGTGAGGCTGAGTGACTCACCCACAGCTACCCAGCAATATGTGGATGAGGCAGGACTGATTTCAGTGCCACAACCCTTGAGGCTGTGCCTGCACTGAAGATCAGGTTAGCAGAGCAATGTCACAGACATCCTTTATGAAAAATCCTCTCCTTAGGATTTTTCCTCCTGAGAAGCTAAAAGGCCTCAAGAACAAAATGTAAACATTAATTATCTGCTGCTGTGGAATGCAACAGGTGCATCTGTGATTGGCCCATGTTGGATGTTTGTAATTAATGGCCAAGCACAGCCCAGCTGGCTCAGACAGAGAGCCTGAGCCACAAGCCTTTGTTATCATTCTTTGCTATTCTATTCTTAGCCAGCCTTCTGATTAAATCCTTTCTTCTATTCTTGTAGTATAGTTTTAATGTAATATATATCATAAAATAATAAATCAGCCTTCTGAAACATGGAGTCAGATCCTCGTCTCTTCCCTCATCCAAGAACCCCTGTGAACACCATCCCTGAGCAAAGCAACCCTTGCAGAGAAGGTCCTGGCCCTGTCTTGTCTCCATGCAGAGCTGTGGTCATGCTGGGCAGCGAGCCTGTGGCCAGTGAGCTTTATTTGTAGCCCTCATAACAAAATATTTTATTATTTTTTCATCCCACTCTAAGCGTCTGCACCCCTGCTGCAACCCAGCCCATGCACGTCAATACCTGTGACAGACAAAAACAGTTTTCTCTAAAATACTTTCAGGGTCTAAAGTATTTTTTGTAGGTTTTTCTACACCCTCTTCTTTCAGGTGAAACCTACACTTTGAACTTCCATTGGGAAAGGAACAAAACATTTCCGTTTGAAAGCCTGAAACTGGGTGAGGGACACTGGGTAGTGTGTGAACAGGGAGAGAGCCGGGTCCTCATCACATCTAACGCCTGTCCTTAATTAGACAGGCTTTAATCTGTGGTGATTAAGTAAATGAGCGCTCAGTGGGAAGAGGGAAGGTGCTCACGGTGAGTCACATCCCTGGTGCCAGCCCGAGGGCGGCAGGAGCGGATGGATGCTCCTGCTGCACTCCTCAGGCAGCAGGGCTGGGCTGGCACAGCAGGCTGGAAAAGCTTGTCCTGTCGGGGGTTTGCTCAGACACCAAGACAGGGCTTCAATTTTCATGCATGGCAGCCTCCTGCTTTCCATGACGGGCAATGAAAAGGAGTTTCATGTCCCAGGGCTGTGCTCTGCTGGCCCATCGCTGAACTCAGGTTCACCAAACCTTGTGAATCCCCTGATGGGATTCAAACATTTGACTCCAGATCAGCTGAGATCAGATTTAGACCTGTAGAGAGAAACCAAGGTAGGGGTTTTTCGTTTGAGGAACTATTTTCCCTAAAGATAGTTGTTTTTTTTTTCAAGCACTTTGAATTTTGTTAGTGCATTGCTGAACCCCTTCTTTAAAAACCAATTAGTTAAGCAGGGACCCTCTTTGCTAGGCTTTTTTTTCTATTCCACTCTGTACCACAGATCTGCTCTTCAATGGGTGCCACTCATAGAAGTGGCACCCATTGAAGAGCAGATCTGTGGTACAGAGTGGAATAAATAAACCCTCCCTTTGTCCTCTCCTCCTCTAAGCCAACCCAAGGGAACTAGATAGCACTTTAGCAAGCCATTATTAAAGTGATGGTAAATCCAAACCCTTGATGGAGAGCTGTGGTGTAGGAACAGATTGCCCAATTTTCTTAGAGCTATGGAGCTGTGCGTGTCATTAATAAAACATCTTGTTGTGTGGTTTTTAATTATTTTTCCCATCTCAGTGGGGATCGTTACCTCAGCTCACATGAAAGAGCAGATAACTTGATGAAGGTTCTTGTAATAAGCATTGTTGGAGCCATCATCTGCCAGAGTATCTTGGTAATTAATGGTTTCTTTAAATTCCAGTGCATAATTGTCTTTGCGTTCTTGACTGTGGCTGTTGCTTGGATCCTAATGGGACATCTGTAGGGAAAACAGGAGGGCAGTGGGGGTTTAATTAATCACAAATGTTCATCAGCCAGGTGAGCTTCAGCGGTGTCACAACCCAGAGGTGCCACTTGGAGAAGGGCTGCTGTTGCTCAAGGAAACAGAATCTCTTTGCTGGGCAGTGCCATGGATTTAGGAACAGGACTAAACACCTTCTGAGTTAAGATCAATTTTTTTTTTTTTTTTTTTCTGGTGGCTTCTCCAAACACTAAACACCACCCTGTGAGACAGCACAAGGTACCTGAACAGGCAGGACCAGGAGATCTGATTCTACTAAATATTTTCTGGGACCAGCTGGTACCTTGCTTTTTCAGCCCCCAGTCCAGCTAGGACTGAGCCCTAAACCCCTGCCCTCTACTGGGCTCTTTCTCCTCTACCGAACAGCATGAGAAAACCTTTGTCTCTTGTCCTTGCTGCAGCCCTGCAAGTTATTTGCACTTTCTTTCACCTAATTTTATTTTGACACCTGAAATACCCAGTGGTGTGTTCCCCACTCCCAACTCTGGTGCTTGAGGAAGTAATTAAGTGTAGACATAAAAAAGGGCTTCTGATCATTGTAAATATGAAAGAGATTTTGAAAACATGATCCATGCACAGCTTGAAATTCTTACAACATGAAAAAGAAGTATCCTGCTGAAACAAAAAGTAAAAAAATGATAGTGACATACATGTCAGGAGATGCAAATCCTGAGGAGAGGAAAGGGACCAAGGGGTCTGCTCACACTGCTTTGAGGCCAAAGGGTCATGGCATTAGCTGTGTCAGGACTGTCACTTTGCAGCCAGTAAAGCATTTAGTACAATTGCAGCTTGACAGATCCTGAAGTGCAAAGCTAATTTCAGTAAATGACAATTGCTAGATGGGTGCACATCCTCGCTGAAGAGGTTAACACTGTTAGCTGAGCAATAAAAGCATCACTGGAAACCTCACCCTCTCCATGCCTGGAGAGTAAACAGTGAGAAATTTCCCCTTGGAAGGTGTCTGTGCCACAGGAGGCAATGGCTAGAGCTGGGACCTCAAACAGTAAAAAGAGGTTTTTACACCCCAGTGACTTAATGACCCGTAAGAGCTTTCATGGTTCCCTGCTGTCACAGTTCTCATGCTTTAGGGCAGACAATCCTGGTGCCAGGAAGAGATCTCTCCTCCACTGCCACAGGTCCCACAGGTGACCAAGGACAAGGTGCCTGATGTAAAACTCCTCTCTGGAGCACCCACTCACCAACGCCTGCTGGGTATTTCATTTTTCAGCCAAAATATTGAGTAGCTGCTAATTCCAAGATGACAAGTGAGTGGCACAGAACCGTGTTGTTGATTATTTTTGGGAAGCCCCCTGTTACTGTGGTGACAGCCTGGAAGGAGTGAGTTTGCTATCTTAAATGCCTTTGGGCACTTGTGTGTGTGTGAAAATGTGCTGTGTTCCCAGCTCCCCTGGCATCCAGCTGGGGCCCTGAGCCAGTGGAGCAGCACAAAATGATTCCAAGTGATGACTGGGAAGAGGGTGAGCATCACCAATGGTGCCTGTGGGTGAGCATCTCACCTGTCAGGGTAGAGGTGTGCAAAATATCCAGCTTGTCAGAGATGCTTCTTCAATGTGTTCCCAGGGAAATTTTGAGCTCTGGACATGTTGGGATGGTGGGAACTCAAAGAGGTTCTCTCCTCCCAAGGTCTTGTCCTTTGAGAGCAAGCATCAAGCAAGAATCCCTTTGTGAGTTACCATGGGGGAGTCAGCTTGCAGAACAAGGCCTAAATTTAGCTGCTTTTGAGTCACAGAATCCTAGAACAGTTTAGGCTTGAAGGAACCTTAAAGATCATGTCACTCTTACCCCTCTGCCATGGGCAGGGACACCTTCCAGGTTCCTCAGAGCTCCATCCAGCCTGGCCTTGGACACTTCCAGGGATGGCAAGGAACAGCAGCATCTCTCTCCCTCTCAGGGACCCCTCTCTTGTGTGGCTTCTCTCTTGTGTTCACTGTCATCCTCCTCCTGTTTCTGCAAACTCTGTAATTCAAAAATAGAAAAAGGAGAAGAATGAAACAAAACAACTGCTTTAAAAGCCCTGTTAAAAAAAAAAAAAAAAAAAAAAAGGAACCTAAGATATAGTTATGCCTCTTGGATGATATTTTCCTCTGGAAAAATACTAAACATGTTCACGTGGTGTTCTGGTGTTCAAGGATCGGCAGCATGTCTCCCTCTTGTTCTCTCTCTTCCTCCCTCTGTCCTGCTCTGTGTCCCAGGAGCTGCAGCACGTTCTGCACACAGACCCAGCTCAGATGGGAACCCACAGCACGGCTGGGCTCGGATTTAGGGATCACTCCACAAACATCACAAAACCCATGGAATGTGGTCATGGCATTTTTAAAAAAATTGAACCCTCTTTTGAACCCTCTTTTCACCCTAATTTCCAGCTCATTTCTGGGAAGCTCTGCCAGAACAGAGGCACCAAAGGGCTCGGGGGTGTTGAGCCATCCCTGACCCATCTCCCCTGAAGGTGGGCAAGCTACAAGAGCAAGGCAGGAGCAATTCCTGGTGGGATGGTGGATGGATGCGAGCCCAGGGGTTGGATTTGCAGGACAGAGCACTGACACTGTGTTTCTACAGTCACAGGGAGATGTTCTCTGGCCCTTCACTCCCCGAGACCAACGCAGGATCAAGAGGGGCCATACCCAGATTGGTGTGGGGACTCTCCCGGGTGCCGGTGTGTCTTGGTTTGGAAAGACAGGAGTCTGCTAAGGAAGGCAGGAGCCTCCCCTGAAATGGAGAATGTAAACCCTCCCCACCCTTCCAAATTGCTATACATTTAAAAATTAAGGGGCTCTCAGGCAAAAAAAATATGGGAGCAGGAAAAAACAGTTTTTTAATAGGAAAGAAAAATAAAAGGATAAAATAAACAATGCAGTACACTAGAAACAACACTGACAGAGCCAGAACACAACCTGACACCCTGTGGGTCAGGGTGTTGGCAGCAGTCCCATTGGAATTGTGGCTCAGCCCTCCTGCAGTGTCAGGGGTCGTTCTGCTGGAGCAGGGATCCTGTAGAGAAGGATGGATTCTTCCTCTGAAGATCCAGTGGAAGGAGAGGCAGCTGCTGTTCCTCTGGGGAATCCAGTGGAGAAGCCATGGTGGTGTTCCAGAATCTCCAGATTATATCCCGGTAGGAATGCTTAGCTCCTCCCTCTGTGTGGGGCATCTCCCAATGGGATGCTGTAGTTCTTATCAGCCATGCAGTGACATTCAATAGCTGTTATCAGCAGATGTCCCCTCCTGAGGGAGGAGTGATTGTGATCACTCAGAGAGAGAGATAAGGCAAACTGCCCACTTGACAAAAGACAACTGCCATACAGATGTAATAGAAAACATCTTGCCTGGCAATTTGGAACAGGGTGCCTACAAAGGGCCCACAGCTCCTTGCAGCTCTTGGCTGTGGTGTGGGTGGCACAGCAGCAGCACAGGATGGAGAACCAAGGCAAAGGAATAGGGAGTGATCACTTGTTGAGTTCCAAGGAAGTTTATTTCCCCAGGGGAGTCAGGGACAAGTGACAATAATGGAGGGCAACAGAACTGTTTTAAGGAAGGGAGGGAATAAGGGGAGGACACAAATTTTCTCCTATAGGAAGGCATGAGGGCAGGGGTGCTGGGTAAGGGCTATGCAATAGAAGCCAACATGGGGAAGGAGCAAACCTTACAATCCAATCTTGCTTCGAGGAAGGGATGAAGGACAGGGAACATTCCAGAACAAAAAGGGTGTGCTGTCTTTGACAGAGGAGGGAACAAGGGAGGTACAAGGAGACTGACAGGGGGATTGACATGCACTTGGCAGGAAAATGTTGGTGCACACAGCTCAGGCCTGAACTGTCAGGGAAGTCAAATGGGGTACATGGAACGAACCATTACAAACTTGTAACGTGGAGTATTACAGAAGAACAAACTGTAAAATAACAGACTGCCACACAGCACCATGGTTTAGGCGAGGTCTAAGAGAATATCTGCAACAGAAGCTTCTGCACTCAGAGGCACAAACAATCCCCTTGCTCCCATTCCCTGCCTTAGGATCAAGCCCACTGCTGGTTGTGCTGCCAAAGCTCTGCAGGAAATTCCCTCACCGTCCCAGGGAGGCTTCTCCTGACACTCTCCTGGGGCTAAAGGATCCCAGGTTTCATTTATTCCCTGTTCTCAGACCCAGGACCTTCGCTTTCCCTTCTCCCCTGAGAGAGTTTTGCAGCAGCTGAAATTCAAACCCTGCAGCAAATCACCGTGTTTTGCACTAATTTAACACGAAGCTCTGAGTACTTAAACATTTCTCCAGTCTTTGAGCACAAAAAAGGCCTTTTTTCCCTTTGCCACCATACCCTCTGTTAGTCAAGCCCTGTTCCAAAAATTTGAGGAATGAGCCATGTTGCTTGTTGCTTTCTGGCACATTTCATATATTAAGAGCAGTTTTTCCACCATGTTGCAGAAAAAGACTCATCACTGGGCACAGTCCTTAGCAGGCTCTTGAGAACCTAGGCTGGGGAGAAAACCTGAAAGAAGATTTGTGTCCCAAAAAACCAGAGTTTAAGCTTGGGATGTTTGCAAATCTCACAGGAGGCTCCCCAAAGCTTAGGTGACCCCATAAGGATGCAGCCTTTGTAAAAAGCTCTAAAGTTTTTTTTTTGTGGTTTTTTTTTTTTTTTTTTTTTTTTTTTTTTTGTTAAAAACTGAAGCCTCACATCTATCACAACACTTCTGAGGCATTCATTTTCTTTAAGGTAACTCTTAACCTGTCAGAAAAATAGATGAAAAAAGAGCAGACCTTTCTCCAAACAGGGTGTAGCTCAGTGAAAAGGCAGAGCTTTTGGAGATGCCAATAAAAAATAGGAAAAGGAATGTTTTCATCTTTTTAAAAGTGGAGTTTTTTTTACCTGTTATTTTCAAAAGGTGCTTAAAATCAACCAAAGGCTCTTCCTTCCAGCTGCAAAGGTGTCGTCCTGAATTAAAGCTCCCATGAAAATTCAAGCTGCCTTGTCCTCCTTGGGTTTTTAAATTGAATTAGTCAACTGAATTAGGAATGCTCTTTGCTTTTCTGTGTTTGGTAGTGGCTGATAAGCCTGCAGCCACAGAGAAGCCTGGGTTTGATCCCAGCTGCTGCCTGGACCTGTGTGTGGAATTGGTTAACCATGTGCAGGAGAGCCCTTCTCAGCCAGGCCCATATTTCCTCCATAAATGATACTTGTGACAAATACCTGGTGTCATTGATATTCCATTAGTTTCCTTCAGTGAAAGATCAGACAGCTTTAAAAAGCCAATAAATTCCCACAGATTGTCTCTGAAAGGGAGAGAAAAAAAGATTCCTTGGCAGGCCACACACCATTAAGCCCAAGCAGTGAGCAGTGTTTTATGGCTAGCACAGCTGAGGTCACTGCTTCTGGATGGGTGCAATTAAGATTCACTGAAGCTTCCAAAACCCCACAATTCTTCAGGGGCTGGGGCAAAGACACCTTGTTCAGACAGCAGCAGCCCCAGCTTGGAGGAGGGATGCTCTGCACCGCTGCAGCTCCAGGCTGTGCTGGCCCTGAGTGCTTACAGCTACAAACTAGCACAGATCCCACTTAAAAAAAAAAATAAAAAAAAAGCTTTATGAAGATCCAGGGAAATGTCACTGAAGCCAGGGATTCTGCCTGCCTTGCAGACCAGAGGGCATTTTTAAAAGGGGTGTTGGAGTGCTGTTACAACTCTGCAGCTGACACTGTGCCCACCTTGTGGTCACCGCGTCTCTGTCGCTCCAGAAAATGTCTCAAAGCCACGTGGCTTTCTCATTCTTGTGAGCAGACAATCCATATGTGCAGTATGAGGTGGCAGCAGCTTCCCCATTGCCCAGCGTGCTCAGGAAATCTGGATATTGTCAGGTTTTGGGTGCCATTTCCTGACATTTGGGTGTCCTTCCATCCATCTGTCTGTTGAAATGATTTCCCCAGATCTTGCTCTAGCTGCAGCAAGTCCTTTGTTCCCACTATTCTGCCTATGCCTGAAAAATTATGTTTTATATATTTTAGCCATTTCCACCCAGACTTTGAATTTCAAGAGCCATTGATTAGGCTTTTTGAGTTTAATTTTTTTTTTAGTATCTTTTTCTACAGGTAAACCAAATCTTTTTAGCTAAATAACAGAATAAATGAATATGCAGAATTTTTCTTCTCCTCCAAACGCTTGCTTTGATGAATGACTCATTCCCTTTGTTACAGGAGAATTGTTGGAGCTCTGGTGTTTTCAGGCTCTGAGCAAGGCAAGGCTGGGAGGAGGAGTTATTGTCTTTTATTAGACTAGATGATATAGTTGGAAAAAAATCAGGGAGGATTTCAGACATGTGATCTTTCCTTCAGGTTTGGAGCTGCTTTTGCTGCCTTCAAGCTGACTGCAAGTTAAAAACAATCACTGCAATATTTCCCTGGGTTGAGCCAAAGTCAGTGCAGCTGTCCTCAGCTTTTCCTCCTGACCTGGGAAAGGAGACCTGGAGTTCTGTGCCAGCATCACCTCATGCTAAAGCTCCTTATCATTAAATGAGAGCAGCCCCTTTGAACATATTTACTCACACAAACTTCTGTTTGGCTTCCAGTGGCTCTTTTGTGCCTGAGAAATAAAATAAATTGGAGATAGTGAATGGCATTGGAATAAATAAAATAAATTGGAGATACTGAATGGCATTTCTGCCTTCTTTCTCCCAGCATTTGGATGGAAACCCAACCTTCAGGTAATTCCAGTCCCATGCAACATTTGCACAAGAGGAAAAGGAGGGAAGGGCAGATGCTGGAATTTAAAACTCCTCTCTGAAATAATTTGGGGTGGGAAAAATCCCCAAGTTGACAAACCTCTGGGTAAACCTATTGGGGAGTCTCTCTCTCCGAGCAGATCCTGGGGCTGGAAAACTTTTCCATCTGGGGAAGGAGCAGCACAATGAGGAGACATCCTGAGGTCGGAGTAGGCTGTGGCTAGGTGAGTGGAACCAAAGCATTTTGCACTTCCCTGGAGGAAAATTTCCACCCCCATAATGATATTTCATTAACAGGAGGCTGTGGGTGATGCTGCCTCCAGGCAAGGGGCTGCCTGATGGATTTTGGGGCAGATAAGCAAGCAGACCCCTGTGGTGGTGCTCACAGGGGTTCTTGAATGAGGGAAGAGAGGAGGCTCTGACTCCACGTTTCAGAAGGCTTGATTTAATATTTTATGATACATATTACATTAAAACTATACTGAAAGAATAGAAGAAAGGATTTCATCAGAAGGCTGGCTAAGCTAAGAATAGAATAGCAAAGAATGATAACAAAGGTTTGTGGCTCGGGCTCTCTGTCCAAGCCAGCTGACTGTGATTGGCCATTAATTACAAACATCCAACATGAAACCAATCACAGATGCACCTGTTGCATTCCACAGCAGCAGATAATCAATGTTTACATTTTGTTCCTGAGGCCTCCCAGCTTCTCAGGAGGAAAAATCCTAAGGACAGGATTTTTTATAAAAGTTGTCTGCAACAGACCCCCATAACCCTTAGGGTTTGCACAGGTGCTGGTGTTTCTCAGGTGTCTGCTCTGGGCCAAGCCAGGCACTGCCTGTTTGTTTCAGCCTGGCTGGGTGTGGGAATGCTTTCCTCCCCTTCTCCCACTGCATCTGACTCAGAAAGTGTTTGAAAATCCCAGGTTTCTGCTGTCTTTGCCACTCTTGGTAGCAGGAGGCTGAAGGAGAAGCAAACAAAGGCATCCTTATGCTCTGGAGAGCTGGTGGGTCATGGAGCAGCAGCTCCTCCTCTTCTCCTGCTGCCCCCACAGGGATCCAGCCTCCCCATTGTCTGCAGCAGTTCCAGGCACATTAAAGGCCTCCTTGGTGTGGCTGTCACATCCAGGCCGGGGCTGAGGGCTGTTTTTATCAATTATCCAAGCTGAGAACACGTCTGTGCCCTTTGCTGTGCCCTGCTCTGTGTGTTCACTGCTGGGCTTTGATGGGTGCAGAGGTGACAAAGGCAGGGAAAAAGGCTCAGCAGGCGTCTCATTACCCTGCTCACCTGCACTTGTGTGCTCACTCCTGTGTTAGAATAATCTTGCAAGTTTGTTGGAGCCAGAGTTTCCCTTTTTTTCAGTGTTTGTGTAGAATCCAGCACTGCAGGACCCTGCTCCACAGGCATCACTTAAACTGAGGCAGTGCCACTGCACAGCTGTGAGCCCAAGGGACAGAGCATGGCAGGTGGCGCATTTCCAAAATGCTCTGCAAAAACAGAGAACCAGGTCTGACCTCATCAAGGTCTGGAAGAGGAGGAGCAGGTTCTGATCTCTTCTCTGACCAGTGGCAGGACCTGAGGGAATGGCCTGAAGCTGGATGGAGTGAGCTTTAGGTTGGATATCAGGAAAAGATTCTTCCCCCAGAGGGTGGCGGGGCACTGAACAGGTTCCCCAGGGAAATGGTCACAGCACCAAGCCTGATGAGACTGGATTTAAATAAAGGGAGAGACATCAGAGGGTCTACATAAGGCAGAGCAAATCTGGCACTCCTTTTCTCTGCCTCCTATCTGCAAGCAGGGATCAACCTCTTGCTATTTTGCTTTTTTTTTTTTTTTTTCAAATAGTGGCTCAGATGCATGAAGAATTGCATCCAGCTCCTGCTGCAGCACTGGGGTGTCACAACAACACAGGGAAAAAATCCCAGGCTCTAGGAAGAGTCCCTGTGCATGCTCAGGTTGGCACCTGGGAGAGACAAGGAGAAGCATTCCCAAGGGATCTGCTGGGGAGGTTTTTGAAAGCGTTTTCAAGCCCATGACCTTGTCAGCAGAGCTCCTGAACCCTGTGATGGCCAGCAAACCTTCATCCCTGCACGGTGTCCTCATCCTCTTTATATAAACCCAAGCCCCAGGCGAGGGCAGGCGGCCAAGCAAACACAAATTCCTTCCTTCCTTCCTGCCCTGCTTCCACCTGCACTCTGCTCAATGCACGGGCCCCACATGGGGCCTTGGAGAGAAAGGTCAGCACCATTTGGTGTCCTCTTACTTTGGCTACTGAGAGGGTGTCTCTGGCTGTGCAGCCTTCTAAAAATAAGCCAGGCTTGCAGAGAGGTTTTGCTCTCCACCACGCACAGGAATAAAAGGATAGCAGAGAGGTAGGAGAGGTGTCGGGGAAGGGAGGTGTCCAAAAGCTCCCTCCAAACCACACATATGCTCCCTCGTTTGTGTGAGCACCTCCTGTGTGCCGACAGAGGGGCAGGGAGGGGAGCAGAGCCCTCAGGAAGCCTCTCCTGCCCCTGGCATGGAATGTGTGTCCCCTGCTGGAGGGGACACAGAGGGACCCCTGCCCTGTGAGCAGCCGGGCTGGGGACACGGGCACCGTGCCTGTGGGTGGGCAGGGTGCCACAGGGCTGCCCTGGGGACACAGAGCAGTGCCAGCAGCTGAGAGGGGCTTGGAGTGGCTGCAGTTTTGGGGATGTTGGGGTCTCTGCTGCTCAGAGTGACCCCAAGATGTTTCAGAAAGTCTCTTTTCTCAGCCCAGTGCTTGAAGGAGGAGTCAGAGCTCTTCAGTTCTCAGTCTCAATGTTGTTTATTGTTTCTTATTATAAAATTCTTTCTCTTGTCTTGCTGAGGTCCACTCAGCAGGACAGTCAGAGGCACTCTGCCTACCCCCAGGGCAGTGTTATCTTTTTATGCTAAAAACTACATGTTCAATGTTTACAATTACTGTCCAATACCTATCACCTATGTTAGACAGTGAGCTCCTACACTAAACCAATCCCAAAGTGCCAACATCACAGCAGAAGATGGACGCCAAGAAGAAGAAGAAGGAGAAAGGCTGGACATGTCCAGATCCTTCCATCTTGCCCCCTGAACCCCCATTCCAGAAACCCCAAAAATCTACTTTTTCGCCCCATGATAACTTCACTATTATTCTATCTAAACTGTCATGGCTTGCAGATCTTCATCTGAGGTTGGTAATTTGCTCCATGGGTCATAATCAAACCCACAGGTGTTTTGGGCTCTGTGCCAGGGTCTCTGAGACCCCTGGCAGGGGTCTTGGCAGTCCAGGACAGCCAGAGGGATGTTCTGGGTTCCCACAGGGGGAGACCTCCTGGGAGAGAACCATGGGCTGCTCAGAGCAGTAACATCTCCTGGGTTGGGATGGATTTGGGGAAGATGTGTCCTTTGGGGTAATCCTTTTGGGATTCTAATCCTTTGGGAACAGCTTTGCCTGCCAGAGGCAGCCCCTAGCACAGGTCACCAAGGGAGACTTTAGGGCTTTGACCCCTTCAGGACCTTGAGGGGTCCAACAGCACAGAGCAGGTTGCAGAGGCAGCCATAGCACTGATATTTCAGCTCCTGTGAGGATCTCCCACCACCAGAGCTGGCCAGTATAAACCAGCTCACTTCAGTGTCCTTCTTCATCACCTTTTTTTTTCCTTTGGCTTACCATGCAGATATGTCCTGTGACAGCATTTCTGAGCACTCAATCCAGCTTGATGTTCTATGAAAGGCATTTCTCACTTGACTTTTCCCAGGCAATCCTGCCTTGACCAATTAATTGCTCATCTAAGCAAGCCCACAAAGTGTGACAAAATCAGCAAGAGACTGTGGAAAAATGTGCCAGAAAACCACGGATTTACCCCGGCTTTCAAAATCAAGAGTGTTTCATCATGTTTATGGAGAGCTTGGAAGTTTTCATCCTGGGTAGAAGGAGGGGGATTTCCACCCAAAGGATTGTGAAGAAGGTCAGAGGAATGGAGAGCCAGCCCCAGCAGAAGGGACTAAATCCTCCTGATGTTGTAGATGGATTTTAGTCATTATATGAGCAGTATTATATTTTATGGCTGCCTAAAACAGCTGATAGTGGGATTTGAGAAATCACTGGCCATATATTCTACACTGTAATCAGGAATTAATCTGGCCAACTGCCCACAGCCCTGTGATTGCATCTCTCCAAAGAGCCTTATAGCATTCCTTGAGGTCTGGGTGGATGGCAAACACTGGGAGCAGTCATCAGTCTCTGACAAAGCAGAGCAAGGGATGGTGACAATAAATAAAGTGGAGGTCAATCCAATTTCTTGTGATGGGCCATTTGTGAGAGGGAAGGGGTTTCTCTGTGTGAGAACCCCCCGACATTGTCCAGGCAGCCACCCTGCTAACCATCCCCTCCTTCAACAGGTAGGGGTGTGTTGCCCTGATTTTTTAAGATTTTCTAAGCCTTCTGATGTTTCCATTCCTGTAACAAACTTTCTCACACACTTTCTGTAAATAGCTTATTTTTTTACATTCTTTTATGGAAGAAATTTGATGGACTCTTGGTTTGCCCAATGTCATTGAAGAGGTGGCACTGTCACCCTCCAGTCCACTGTCACTTTTGGAAAACTATAAATGTTGGAGTCAGAAAATAAACTTCCCTTTTTCCCCTTGAGAGCAGCAGTGTGTGTTTGTGCTGTTTCATGTCCTATAGTGACAGGGGTGTAAATGTGCCTATCCAAACCCAGCTGGGATTTTACATCCACAAAGCAAGTCCAGCTCAGGAGCTGTGGATGTCAGGAATACATGGTGACAGCCCTCTGGATGTGTGCAAGCCAAAACCTGGGGAAAAATGGTTTATGGGAGAGGGAACCAGGAGTTCCTCACTGGGTTCCTCCTGGGTAACTGCTGTGCTGTAGATCAAAGGTGCCTGACAGCACAGCAGCACTGGAGCTTGCACTGGAGGACAATTCATCCAAACTGGGAAGGCTGCTGTTAGCCCAGGAAAACAAAAGGTTTTGCTAAAAACCTTCCTGTTGCCCTGTTTTTGACAGGAATCACCAGGAAAGGCACCGTGCTGGGCTGTGATTGCAGCTCCCACCCCAGCTCTGAGCTTGCTTGGGCCACTCGTTCTGCCTTTCTCTGTCTCCTCTCTGTAAGATGGGGAGGTTCATTAATGGCTTTAAGCTGAAAGGGGGTAGATTTAAATTGGATGTGAGAAGGAAATTGTTCCCTCTGAGGGTGGTGAGGCACTGGAACACACTGCTGAGGGATGTTGTTGGAAGTGTCCAAGGCTGGACAGGGCTTGGAGCAACCTGGCAAAGTGAAAGGCGTCCCTGCCCATGGCAGGGGTGGAACTGGATGAGCTTTAAGGTCCCTTCCAACCCAAACCATTCCATGATTCTGTGAATCATACTTACAGAACATTGCAGGGTTCTCCAACAAGCATTTGACAACCACAGAATGATCTTATTAGACACGTTGGGTTGGCTTGGACGAAGTCCTGGCCAACATTCACCTCCCAAACAAAACTGAGGTGAGCCAGCTTTGGGCTATAAACAACGGCTGTGGTGGGCAGGAAGCAAAGCAGGTAACACTTCCAATTCACAGCTCAGCCATCACTGAGAAAACACCTTTGGTCACAAGCAAACAAAGCTCCCCAGGGCTGATTTGATTCCTCCTTGCTCCTCAGCCCCTGTGTGCTGCTGGAAACCTGTTTGTGCTGTGCTCTGCAGAGAGGGGGGAAGGCAGCCAAGGGAAGCAGTTCAAAATCTGCCTCTGGAGGTTCATTTCCAGGGAGATGCAGGGACTTTCACACACGTATAGAAAGTTATTAATAATAAACAGAGTCGTCTGGAACGTTCCTGCATCCTGGGCAGGGGTTAGTGCTTCCAAGTCAGGGAAATCCAGCGGATGAGCAGAGAGGGACTGCGAGGATAAAGGGGAATGTTGGACCCAGAGGCTCGGATCCCTGGAGGAGGGGATGGGGAATTGCCAGCCCAGAGATCAGAGCCAGCACAGGCTGTTATTGCTGGCAGGAGCAATGAAATTAAAGAGATGTTTCGCTATCCATCATCAGGTGTGTCAGTTTTCAACACTTAACGGCTGCAGTTAAAGCCTTTCTCGGCTGCATTTCCAGTCATTGGCTTTTAATTTCGGGCACAAAGGAGGGAATTACTTTGCAAGTACTGCAGGTGAGATTTCCTCCCTCCTGCCAAGCATTTCCACGGCAATGCATCAGTAATGAGACTTCATGGGCAGCGTCTTCCTCGGCAAAGCAGAATAATTAATTCTGTTCTTTACCTTGTTGCTTGTCCAAAATCGATCTGGGATAATGGGATAGAGACTGTGCCAGTCCTTTCCTCTGGTGTGTGACAGCCAAATGCCACACACCAAGATCACATCAGCACCCTCCTAGCAGAGCTGGGGTGTCTGTGGGGCAGGGCACCGTGCTGAGACCTCACCTGGAGGCTGTGCCTGGTGCTCAGCCTCTCCAGGTGTGATCCCAAGCTTTCCTTGGGCATCCCAGGCTGAGGAGAACACCTCCAGCTGAGGAACACATCCCAGGCTGAGGAGAACACATCCCAGCTGAGGAACACATCCCAGGCTGAGGAGAACACATCCCAGCTGAGGAACACATCCCAGGCTGAGGAGAACACCTCCACCTGAGGAACACATCCCAGCTGAGGAACACATCCAGCTGAGGAACACATCCCAGCTGAGGAGAACACCTCCAGCTGAGGAACACATCCCAGGCTGAGGAGAACACATCCCAGCTGAGGAACACATCCCAGGCTGAGGAACACCTCCAGCTGAGGAACACATCCCAGGCTGAGGAGAACACATCCCAGCTGAGGAGAACACCTCCAGCTGAGGAACACATCCCAGCTGAGGAGAACACATCCCAGCTGAGGAACACATCCCAGCTGAGGAACACATCCCAGCTGAGGAACACATCCCAGGCTGAGGAACACCTCCAGCTGAGGAACACATCCCAGGATGAGGAACACATCCCAGCTGAGGAACACATCCCAGGCTGAGGAACACATCCCAGCTGAGGAACACCTCCAGCTGAGGAACACATCCCAGCTGAGGAACACCTCCAGCTGAGGAACACATCCCAGCTGAGGAACACATCCCAGGCTGAGGAGAACACATCCCAGCTGAGGAACACATCCCAGGCTGACAAACACATCCCAGCTGAGGAACACATCCCAGGCTGGGGTGAACACACCCATGGGGCACAAGTCAGCTCAGCTCAGCCCAAGCAGCGTTGAAGAAACCCTGCTGCAGCCTTTGCCACAGGTTCCACCCCCAAGTGAAGAAATGAAGAGAAGCACACGGAGAGTGAGAGCAGGAGCCCATGGAGCATGGGAGGAGTGAAGAAAAGAGCCCCTTTGGTTTCACAGCCACATGAATGTGTGTCAGGGAGAGATACAGGCTCCCTTTTGGCATTTGTCAGACAACAGCAGTTTCTCAAGGCAGCATCATAAGGATTTTCCTTTTATAACCATCTCTCTGGTGGAAATCCCCATTGGTCCCTGCTATTGCAGCAAAGGAGAGTGTCTAATTCAGCTCATTTTCCCCCAGGAAGATCCAGCTGATTATGCAACAGCAATGTGTTCCAGCACGTTAATGGTGCTTGGCACCTTCCTGGGCTGCACGGGAGGCAGGGGATATCGCTGTCATTATGGAATTAGTCGTGCTGGAAACACCGCGGGCTTTGTTTAATCCAAGGAGAAAAGGAAAAGAATTGCTGGGGTGGGGTGAGCACAGACAGATTTCTGAGCCACACAGAGAGGGAGCCAGGGCAGGACCCAGCACCTTTGCCAGCAAAAAGGGGGTGTCCCAGCAGCTCCCCCCTGTTCTGGGAGCCTGGGGGTGTCTGTGGGGTTCAGCCAGCTCCAGGCTGCAGTTTGGGGTTTTTCACCATGCAAGAGCTGGGTTTGAGCAGGTATAAAACAGTCAGGTCACTGCAGACCCCCATGGGAGGAGTGGTCTGGAGGGAGATGTCAGAATTCAGGACATCCCTGTGGCTGTCCTGGATTGTCAGCACCTCTGCCAGGGGGCTCAGAGCCCAGGATGCCCCTGTGGTTTTGATTATGACCCACGGAGCAAATTACCAGCCTTGTGTGAAGATCAGCAAGCCACGACAGTTTAAGTAGAATGATAGTGAATTTATCACAGGGTGAAAAAGTAGATTTTTGAGATTTTTAGAATGGGGATTCAGGAGGCAAGATGGAGGAATCTGGGCATGTCCAGCCTTTCTCCTTCTTCTTCTGGGCCTCCATCTTCTGCTGTGATCTTAGCACTTACAGATTGGTTTAGAGTAGAAGCTCACTGTCTAACATAGGTGATGGGTATTGGGAAGTAATTGTAAATATTGTACATGTAGTTTTTAGTATAAAAAGATAACACCACCCTGAGGGCATCAGAGTGCCTCTGTCTGTCCTGCTGGACGGACCTCGGCTGGACAGGGAAAGAATTTTATAGATAAGGAACAATAAACAACCTTGAGCCCAAGAACTGAAGTGCTTTGACTCCTTTGACCGCCGGGCTGGGAAAAGAGACTTTCTGACCCATCTCGGGGTCACTCTGACCAGCTAAAGAGATCCTGAGAGGGAAGGACCCTGCCTGGCCTTTGCTGACCGAGGGGACACACACAGGTTTCTGGAGAACCTCTGTGTGATGGTGTTCACAGGCGTCCCAGGATGAGGGAAGAGATGAGGATCTGACTCCATGTTTCAGAAGGTTTGATTTATTATTTTATGATATATATTATATGAAAACTATACTAAAAGAATAGAAGAAAAAATTAATCAGAAGGCTAGCTAAGAATAGAAAAAGAAAGAATGAATAACAAAAGCTTCTGTCTTGGACAGAGAGTCTGACACAGCTGACTGTGATTGGCCATTAATTAGAAACAACCACATGAGACCAATCACAGATGCACCTGTTGCATCCCCCAGCAGCAGATAATCAATGTTTACATTTTGTTCCTGAGGTCTCTCAGCTTCTCAGGAGGAAAAATCTTAAAGAAAGGGTTTTTCATAAAAGATGTCTGTGACACCCCTGCTCACACCCTGGGGATGCTCTTGTGCTGATGAGGAGAGCAGGGTCCAGGTCAGCCCTCCCTGCTCTGCTGCTCTCCAGCTTTCACCCCAACACTGCTCCACAGTCTGGCACTCTGCAGGTCCCCTCTGCCTCCCCAGGCCTTTCTGGGCTCAGGCACCATTGTCACACACTTCCCCTCCATCCTCTCCTCTGGAAATAAGGCACAGCCTGAGGTGACCAGCCCAGTGACCTGGGTCTAGCCCTGCGTCCTGACCACCCCTGGCTGTCCCATGAGGTGCATCCAGCTCCTCCTGCTCCTTCAGGAGACATCTCTGCAGGTGAGCTTGCAGCAGCTGGGGCCCAGTGTCACCCATCCCAGCTGGGCCCAGCGCCTCTGGCTCACAGCTGGGTGCAGGCCCTCCCCGTGCCACTGGCTGTGTGCTCAGTGCCAGGGCACAGCTGGGATGATGCCAGCTGGAGGTGCCTGCCTCCCATCTCCTCCTCTGAGCCAAGATTTAATGGTTTTGCAGCAAACTCAGTCCCCCACCCGTGCCTGCAGGAGTGCTGCTTAGATTTCATGTGCTGTCAAGGGCCTTCAGATGCTGCCAGCTGAGCTGGCCCTCACAGGGCCAGGAGAGGATTGGTCTGGACTAAATTAATGCACAGGCAGGTCCCTAAAATTTCTGTGAGCCTGTCAGCCCACAGGAAACAGTGCCACGTGTAATGGGAAAGAAGACTTTCCCTAAGGAGAAGAGATGTCTGATCCTCCTTCAGCCACACCATATCCCCTGCCGTGAGTTCTCCTGCTGGGTGCAAGGTCCTGAAAATGTCCAATAAGGGACATTTTCTGACAGTTCCTCCTGGTGCCACACAGAAATGCCTGCAGCAGTCCTGGCTGTGCGGTAGAATGTGTCCCCCTCTCTCATCTTTGAGGGATGTGGAGCAGAGCTCCCACCAGCTCTCCCCATCCCTCACTCCTGGTGAGGGGGGGACAGACATGGTGGGGATGTGCTCTTCCTGCTGGGCACTGCTAATTAACATAAGAAAAAGCACCAGAGGCTGTGAGGCATCCAACCAGAGTGTAATTAGCTACATGGGATTTGCTAAGTGTCTCAGCAGCCCCGACAACAAGAGAGAAGCACAGGGCCAGCCTCTGCCACAGAGCTGCTGTGTGACAGCGGAGCCCCCCAGGCTCTCAGTGCTGCCCTTCCTGCTCCAAGGCTGTGCTGGGATGTGTGCAATGGCCAAATCCCTGCTCCCTGCCCCAGGCTGCCAGCAGCACAGACATCTCTCTCCTCCTCGCTGCAGCTTATTTAATATTTATGCACCCAAGTGCTCAGGAATATCCTGACAGTTCAAAAGTCCAGAGCTCTGCTGAGATGTTTTGCTGCCTGTGCTTCCTTTCCCTCCTTTTCTCCTTTGCTGGGCTCTGCAAGGTGTTGTCACTGGGTCAGCCAGTTCTCCTGCCTGGGAAGGGAGCAGCTCCCCATGCAGCGTCAGGGTGTCACCTCCTTGTCACCTTCTTGCAGATTGCCATGCAAGATGTTTTCAGTTACCATCTGTATGGAAGATTACCTTTGTCAAGTGGGCAGTTTGCCTTATCTCTCTCTTTGAGTGACCACAATCACTCCTCCCTTGGGAGGGGACATTGCTGATAACAGCTATTGAATGTCACTGCATGGCTGATAAGAACTACAGCATCCCATTGGGAGATGTGAGCCCAGAGGGAGGAGCCAAGCATTCCTACCCAGATATAATCCAGAGGTTTGAGACACCAGCACGGCTTCTCCACTGGATTCCCCAGAGGAACAGCAGCTGCCTCTCCTTCCACTGGATCTTCAGAGGAAGAATACATCCTTCTCTACAGGATCCCTGCTCCAGCAGAACCACCCCTGACACTGCAGGAGGGCTGAGCCACAATTCCAATGGGACTGCTGCCAACACCCTGACCCACAGGGTGTCAGGTTGGGTTCTGACTCTGTCAGTGTTCTTCTAGTGTACTGCATTGGTTATTTTATCCTTTTATTTTTCTTCCCTATTAAAGAACTGTTATTTCCTGCTCCCATATTTTTTTGCCTGAGAGCCCTAAAATTTTTAAATGTATAGCAATTCAGAGGGGTGAGGAGGGTTTACATTCTCCATTTCAGGGGAGGCTCCTGCCTTCCTTAGCAGACTCCCGTCTTTCCAAACCAAGACACACCTCCATCTGCTCCTCCCAGACACAGGCAGGGATGTCCTGGTGGGGTTTCATCATCTCAGCTCCCTTTGCCAGGCCATGGAGACCCAGTGAATGCCAAGGAGAGGCTGTCCAAAAGCTGCCAGGTGAATCACACCTCCAGAAGCACCTGGCCTTGCCCACTGAGCTCCCAGTGGCATCCCCAAGTTGTCACACCCCTGGGGACTTGGGGACTTTAGGGACTGTGAGCCCAAGGTAGAAAATATTTTATGCTGCTGCTGGTCTCCATGGTCACCTTGTGATGAGCTGGATTTCAACATGCCTGGTTTAATCTATCCTTTATGGGGATAATAAACCCACCCACTCATATCCTAAAGGCTTTGGAAGGCACAGACAAAGGGATCTGTCCTCAAGAGGCTAAGCCAGAGGCATTAGGACACCTCCTCTTTTGCATTAGCCAAAAGGGGACAAAAATAGCCTCAATCCCCCCGGAAGCCTCAACCTGGGCTGTGATTCATGGCCTGGCTGGCTGCCCATGAGGTTTGCACAGGAATTTGTGAGTGGAGCTGTTGGGTTTCTGGCCCCAGCTCCCCTGAGTGCCTGCAGGAGGGATGAACCCTTCCCAAAACATGCCAAGGCTTGGAAAGGAGCATCACGTCACGCCTGGCAGGAGGAACCTGCTCCAAACAGAATGCAGCTTCTGTTCAAGGCTCCCTTTGCTATTTTTATATGTTTGGAGTGGTGTAAAATGTGCTTTTTTTAAAATTTTGCTTTTAAAGAAACCCCACATGCAATGGAACACAGAGCAAAAAGGATTGGAGCCACACTGGAGAAGGGGGGATGGGGAAAGAGAAAACAAGGCAAAACCCAAAAATCTGTCACTGCTGGTGATGTTAGATGGGATGTTTGGTCCTGTTGCTGCTCTGGGTGTGCTCTCCTGCTTCCAGCCTGGCAGCCCTTGCCTGTCCTCCAGGAAAAAAGAGTGAAAATGACTCCTAGGAGTAATGCTGAACCACTGAGAAACACCAGGGGTGTGACCGTGTTCACAGGGGTCTCAGGATGAGGGAAGAGACGAGGATCTGACTCCATGTTTCAGAAGGCTGACTTATTATTTTATTATATATATTATATTAAAACTATACTAAAAGAATAGAAGAAATGATTTCATCAGAAGGCTGGCTAAGAATAGAATAACCAAGAATGATAACAAAGGTTTGTGGCTCAGGCTCTCTGTCCGAGCCAGCTGGGCTGTGATTGGCCATTAATTAGAAACATCCAACATGGGCCAATCGCAGATCAACCTCCTGCATGCCACAGCAGCAGATAACCATTGTTTACATTTTGTTCCTGAGGCCTTTCAGCTTCTCAGGAAGAAAAATCCTAAGGAAAGGATTTTTCGTAAAAGATATCTGTAAAACTAGGGGCTTCATGGAGAGGACTTGGTGTGAGTGGGATGAACCCTGTCACAGCTTTGGCACTGAAATAATTCTCTTTCCTAGGGCTTCTCACCTGGAAGCCCTTTCCCAAGGCTTTTTGCACTGATTTTAGGCATCTTCTTCCCTACCCTAATGGAAGGGAAACAGATCTGTATGGCCAGAGATCAGGAAAGCCCCAAATGAGGGGGGAAAAATTATATATATAAAAATTATATTCACTTGTTTAATATTTGATAATATGCAGTTCTGTCTGAGCCCAGGGTGATTTGGTTTAACCACAGTGTGCAGGAGAGATTTTTTACATCACTTTGCAGACATGGGCTGAGTCTCTTGGGTCACGCTGTTATCTCAGGAGCAATCACTCTTGTCCATCCTGGGGTAAATGAGAAAAAAGTTTGGGATGAGGGAAGGGGCTCCAGGTGCAAGGGAAACCCCAGGGATGGTTCTGAATGGCAACTGATTGCCTGCACTGAGATTTGCCCAGAGGGTGAGACATGAGTGCTCATCTCCTTTGCACACAGGGTGGGAGATCTAACCTCACAGCCCCCAAAGATTAATAAAAACATTTCCTTGGGCAGGAAAGCTTCATCTTTTCCCCAATTCCCTGTGCTTGCAGTAAACAAAAGCTGCTCCCTGCTGCTCTTCTCACCTCCCTGATCTCTGGGGTGTCAGTGAATTCCCTCCCAGTGTCACTCCCAACACCGCAGCCCTGGATGGGACAGCAGGAAGGTCAGTCAGGTAGAAACGTTGGCCACAGACTCACCTCTGCATGAGAGAAACAAAGTGAGCCAAAGCCATTGTTCCCCTGCAGAACTGCCTGGGCTTTGAGAGTCAATGGATGTTTTGGGAACTCTGATCCAAGGCAAAAATAAGCTGGAAAAAACAACCTGGGAGCCAAGCCCAGTGGGTTCCTCGGTGCCTCATTAGCCTCCAGAATGTTGTGTCCAATCTGCCCAGAAAAGCACAGAAAATTTCTCCTCTGGATTAAGCACCAGCCACAAAACTCCTGGCAGGACCCTGGCCACCAAGGCTGGCTATGTCCCCACCACCCATGTCCTGAGTCACTGGTGCTGAGCTCCACTCACAAACCTCCTGAATCAGCTTTATTTTTTAGTGTAAAAACCCAAACAAGGACTGGAATAAATGATTTAGGTCCAGGTTGGGTTGCTGCAATGGGATGTGCAGGCAAGGGCTGGGTGAGACCCTCACAGGTTGCTCATGGTCACTGCTCATCTCCTAAACCTTCTTAAAGGGGGAATTTTTGAAGAGGATTGGGGGGAAAAGTCCTCTTATTTGTTTATTTGTTCCTTCCTCCCATCTCTGGAGAGAGAGAGGATTTTTGGAAGCCAGTCCAACTCCCTTATTCCCTTGCCTGATACATTTCCCCCATCCTCACTCTGAAAAGGAGCTCAGGCAAGTGCCTGATGCTGAACCCGGGGATATGGAAGGAGGCTCATTGGGACAGGAAAGTGGAGCTTGGAGGGTGTAGTGCTGTTGTCATATATTGCAAAAGTTCCATATTGCCAGAGTTTCACACCTCCTTGATGTTTCTTGTAGGCATCTCCTCTAGCACTGGCTCTTCCTTGTCCTCACAGCAGCCAACTGACTCCAGTCCCCACCAATCCACTCTTTTATAACACTTTTCTTTATTGGCTACAGGTGTGGTCTGTTAACATCAGACCTCCTTCTAATCCTTAGCAATCAACCCAGCTGCAACTCTTTGGGGGGTAAGATTACTTTCTATACTACCTTTATTTACTTACGTTCTATCCCCCTGCACAGTGCCACTCCTACAGCTCTTCCCACTGGGACACACCAGCACCAGAGGCAGGGATGGAAGAAGGTGCCCTGAGGAGTGCAGGAACCACTGGTGGGGATTTGCTGCCCCAGGGTGCTCTGCAGATGACCCTGGGCTCATTCCAAGGGGCTCCATCAGCACAGCTGGATGCCCTTCCCAGATTTCCAGAGCTGGAGAGGGCTCAGAGGATTGTTTTTAAGGAGGCTCTGCCTTGCTGGAGGTTTGCTTGGTGTGAACAGAGCCCTACACCCTCCCTGCAGGCAGGGCTGCCCCCCTGCACTCCCCAGCAATTTTGGGCATGAAATATGGAGATTGTGGATTGATCACTGCCCTGCCCCACCTGAGGATGGAGGATCTTGTCACAGACATCTTTTATGGAAAATCCTTCCCTTAGGATTTTTCCTCCTGAGAAGCTGAAAGGCCTCAGGAACAAAATGTAAACATTGATTATCTGCTGCTGTGGAATGCAACAGGTGCATCTGTGATTGGCCTCATGTTGGTTGTTTCTAATTAATGGCAAATCAAAGTGAGCTGGCTCAGACAGAGAATCCAGACCACAAGCCTTTGTTATCATCCTTTGCTATTCTATTCTTAGCCAGCCTTCTGATGAAATCCTTTCTTCTATTCTTTTAGTATAGTTTTAATATAATACATATCATAAAATAATAAATCAGCCTTCTGAAACATGGAGTCAGATCCTCATCTCTTCCCTCACAGGATCCCACAGGGCCCTGGCACACAGAAAGGCAGCACAGCCTCCAGCCTCTCTGCTGGACAAGGTTTGTTCCCCACATCCTCCAGGGACCCCCTGAGCAGCAAGGCTGGGATATTTGGGAGGCTCCTTCCCCCCTCTCCTTCCCAAGGGCCCAGGATATGATTCAGCCCATCCCAAAGCAGGGCAGCTGATTCACATCCTCCCATCACCTGGATCTCCTCCTCAGCTCCTGGATGGAAGCTGAGCTGAGCATCTCTGGTGCTGGATCAGGCTCTTCATACCCTGGAAAATGAGCAGCACCCTGGCCTTGCAGGAATTTAATCTGCTGGGATAGAGGATGATCATGCAAGGTGCAGCATGTGCTGGAAAACCACCAGTTCTGCTGGATTTGGAACTGCTCTGTGCCCTGACTGCCTCATCCATTAATCCATGCAGCCTGACAGGACATTCCCTGTTTAAATCTGCTATCCAGCTTTTATTTTTCATGTTTCTTATGCTGCAATTTTTTTTTTTCCCTGAGAAATTATTTAGGCAGATGGCTGAGCTTGATATTAATACACTTATTTCAACATTTGCATAGAGCATCTGTTAGGGGAAAAAAAACTCCTAAGTTTTGCAGGTTTAAAAAAAAATATTTTTTTCATCTTCAACTTGAATTCCAAGAATCTCAGAAGACGACCACCCCTTCTAAGAATGCTGAAAAGTTTCATTTATATGCCAGTAAGATGGCACTGCACTGAAATGTCAGTCACCAGCAGATGATTTGGAAGGGGAGAGGGAAATGAATGTGTGACTTGAACTGATCAAGTCTAGACAAAAAAAAAAAGGGAAACTTTGAAAAGCAAGATCCTCAAAGGGTGGCTGAGATGAAGCTGCTGAGAAATTACATTTTTTCTCTTAGAGAAGATCTGACAGTTTGTCTAAATCCCACATACCTCTTTCTTCCCTGGTAAAATAACCTCCTACATTAATTTTAAATTATTAATGTTTGGTCTAGCCACAATAAAAATAAAACCTCATGATGTGGTTCATCAGTGCATGTGAAGAAGGAGCCATTCCCTTCTGTCCAAACCCTATTAAACCCCCAGTGCTCTGTTTCCACCCAAAGGACTGTCCTGATGCTGAGCTCTTTTATTTCTCCCTTTTATGACATATGGAGCAAAGTCAAATAGTAAATATCTTTCAGATGTTTTCATCTGGCCTCCACAGCACGGGGTCTGTCCTGATGAGCTTTAATAACAATGTCTGCCCGTCCCTGAGAGCTGTAGGTCAGGCTCTGCTCTCAACCCAGACCTGCATTTGTGTAATTGCCTCTGCAAAAGGCTTTCCCTCTGCTTTAATACCACATGGGTTTTGTGTTTGTGCCGTCAGTTTTTACTCTCTCTTCCTCATTATTCCCACTCCAGCAGCACAGAGGGTGCAGCCAAGCAGCCAAGCCCCAATTTTTTTTACTTGTGATGGAGATTGATCTCAGCAAGTCTCAGCTGGAGTCACGCACTACACCCACGTTGATCCAGGGCAGCATCTTTGATTTGGAGTCACTCTGGATTTGGAGCTTTATTTTGAGCTGCACCTCTGACAGGTTTTCCCTTGGTTTGATCCTTCCCTGTATCCAGCATCACTCCAGTCTGGGGCACTGCAGCGAGAGGCAGTGTTATAAATCACAGCATATACATGCTTTAATTATTTTGTCAAAATGATTTATAAGCTCTAACTTGCTGGAAAGTACCAGGCTGTACCCATGGACCAGCCTTTTCTGGTCCTTACCTGTGTTAACTCTGCTCAGCACCCCTTCCTCCCACATCCCTGCCCAGGGGAAGGTGCTGCCCTGAGTTTGGCAGTGCCTCCCCTTGGGAACAGTGAGGAACAGTGGGAATGGACCTGGCACTGCAGAGATGGAGCCACACACAGCCCCTGCCATCCCCAACTCCTCATTCCCACCCCATGGTCGCTCAGTTTGTCCCACAACAAACCTTTCTGGCAAGGTAATAAAGATTTACAGCTCAGGCAATGCCAAAAATACCTGGCATAGCAGAGCACAGGTAAGGGGGCTGGGATTTTCCTCCCTTGCAGTGAGGGAGGGATGCTGATTTTTGAACGTTTTCCCAGTGTTTTTTTGCTTTTTAATGACCTGCTTAACCCCTTGGCTGAAGGGTGTAATTTATGGCTCCGAAATATAACCAGGGGGTTCACGGCCTTCATGCTTTGGCTCCCTCTGCTTTATCACCCTGCTCATTCCTCACAGTTTTGCATGACAGCACAAGGGCTGAGTGCCGTGAATGGTATGCAGATAAAAACAGGGGGGAAAGGCTTTCCCTCAGAGTCCAGAGCCTGTGGAAGGGTGGAAGGGAGGGGGAATGTGCTGGGGGAGGCTCTGGAGGAGCTGTGAGATGCCTCTGGAGCAGGCAGTGGGAGAAATGCTGATGGGAACCAAGCGCTGGATGCACCCCCAGGGACACCGAGGGGCAGGAAAATCCCTTTGGCACTGGGATGGAGGGGCAGAGGCAGTGCTGTCCCATTTCCCAGCCTCTCTGGGGGTTGCTCTGGCCTCACCTGCTCCCTCCTCAGCCCCTGCAAAGTGAAGGGACCCTGCAGGAAAGCTGAATGCTGTGCAGGGAGAGGTAAGGAGCCATCCCTACACCTTCCTTCATGGCAGCACTTTGGGGGTCAGGGTGAAGATGAGTCCCTCTCCCTCATCCTTTGGTGGGGAACTCTGCCCTCCCTGCTCTGCTCCTCCCTGCTGAGCTTCTTTCCCTGCAATTCCAGCTCTGTATTTAGGTGAGAGGTAACATGAGGGGTTGTTGACATGCCAGAGGACTTGTTTCCTCCTGGGATTTCCAGTCAGGAGCAGAGCAGCAAAGCCTTGGGACGGGTTATCTCCCTGGAGATGGACCCAGAGGAAGCTCCTGCTCCTGTCTGGGGGCTGGAGCTGAGGTCCTGCACCTCCTCAGCTTTCCAGCCTGATGGGATCCAGGTTTGTCAGCAGCACTGGGGCCAGAGCTTAATCACAGCTCTCTGCTCTGAGCTGAAGGATAAGGTCATTTATGTATTTCTGTATTTCTATATTCCTATATTTCTCTATTATTTCTATATTTCTGTATTATTTCTGTATTTCTATATTTCTTTATTTCTGTGTTTCTGTATTATTTCTTTATTTCTGTATTATTTCTGTATTATTTATGCATTATTTCTGTATTTCTATATTTCTGTATTTCTGTATTATTTCCATATTTCTGTATTATTTCCTATATTTCTGTAATTCTGTATTATTTCTGTATTTCTGTATTTCTGTATTATTTCCTATATTTCTGCAATTCTGTATTATTTCTATATTTCTGTATTATTTCTGTATTATTTCTGTATTATTTCTGTATTATTCCTGTATTTCTCACCCCAGCTCCACCACAGACACAATTTTACCCCGCTGGAAAACACTGAGTGGTGGATTCTCTTTATGCTCATGGCAAATCCTTGAGGAAGGTCCAGGCCAGGCTGTGGAGAGCCATCCATGCCCAGTCCTCTCCCTGATCTCCATAAATCCACTCAAAAACCAAAATCCCACCACTTTGCCTCCCTCATGCTTTTCCTGGGGGTCCAGACCCAGAAACTGCTCCCTTGCTCTGTCCATTTCCATAATTAAAGCAATAAGCAGTGGATGGGAATTAAATCAAGCCTGAGCTCTTGAAAAGCCACCTGTGGTGTTAAAAGCAAGCCCCAAAAGTGTGTTAATAGAAGCGTTAACATTTCAGCCTGCACTGGCAGCGTTAATTACAGCATTCCCCATCAGGCAGGGCTCAGTGCCCCTCAGTGAGCAGGCACTGGGGATGGGTTTGGCTCTGAGTGCTGGGCTCAGGAGGGGAGCAGTGCCAAGCTGGGCAGGCAGAAAGCATGGGAGATACCCCTAAACAGAATATCCCACCCTCGGTGCTAGAGCCCTCAACCTTCGTAAAAACCACCAAATCCTGAAAATCATCAACGACGCCCTAATCGATCTCCCAGCACCATCAAATACCTCAACATGACGAAATTTCGGCTCTCTATTAGGCGCTTGCTTAATCACTCAAATTGTCACAGGTCTTCTGCTAGCCACTGGCTACCTGCAGGATAAACGGGATTTGAACATGTCTTTGGCACACTGAAATCATCCCAGGACAAGAGAGTGGACTGTGGTATATTCAAAGTTCCCCGTGGTTGGGAGAAATTATTGAATCTGACTCCATGTTCTTAGAAGGCTATTCTATTCTATTCTATTCTATTCTATTCTATTCTATTCTATTCTATTCTATTCTATTCTATTCTATTCTATTCTATTCTATTCTGCGATACTAAACTATACTAAAGAATAGAGAAAGGATACACACAGAAGGCTAAAAGATAATAATGAAAACTCATGACTCTCGCCAGAGCCCTGACACAGCTGGCTGTGATTTGTCATTAAGTCAAAACAATTCACATGAAACCAGTCAACCAACCACCTTTTGGATAAACAATCTCCAAACCACATTCCAAAGCAGCAAAACACAGGAGAAGCAAATGAGATTATATTGTTTTCCTTTTTTCTCTGAGGCTTCTCAGCTTCCCAGGAGAGAAATCCTGGCAAAGGGGATTTTTCAGAAAATATGATGGTGACAGTGGACTAAAGCATCCTTGAGGGCATCAGCACCACCACCCTCAGGAGAAGCTCCTGCAGGCTGTTTGCAGCCTTTGCCATCTCTCCCTCAGGTTGTGTGTCCTGCTGTAGGGCCCCAGTGATCTCTGGCACAGCCATGCAGCTGGTTCTTGTGAGAAATAGCTACTCACTTTTCGTGGTTTAGGAAGGTTTATTAAACCTTATAAA
Source organism: Melospiza georgiana (assembly GCF_028018845.1). Taxonomy (NCBI): domain Eukaryota; kingdom Metazoa; phylum Chordata; class Aves; order Passeriformes; family Passerellidae; genus Melospiza; species Melospiza georgiana. Next base: position 4,621,068 of record NC_080430.1, on the reverse strand, counting down.
AATACAGCAGAAGACTGGATAAAGAAAAAAGGTTACAGCGCTAGGAGCAACAGATTTTCCCTGCCATGTGCTTAGCCCCCTCACAATGGAGATTTTCCCTTTTAACCCTTTAACCCCTCCCAAAGTTCTGTCCATCAGACCCTTTTTGCTGTCCAGTGGTGGAGATCTCTTCCTCAAATCCTGATTTGGAGGTCAGGTCTTCCATAGTGACAAACCAGCCCTCCCAGATGTCCCAACTCCAGATGTCCCTTGATAACTACGTGAGGGGGTACAACATAACTACAAATCTATACACTTTTCTTAACCAATATCCATGATATTTGTCCATTAATTGTGAGAGTCAATCATCACATTACTCATCTATCACATCCTTCACTCATGGGGTTGATGTAATTCCATTTATATCCCCTCTGACAGGCAGGAACCATTAAAGGTCTGAGAAGGGGGATTCCAGCAGCAAACTGAGCACAGGACCCTCTGCCATCAGTCACTGCTGTCCAGGGCTGGGCTTTGGGATGCTTGAGAACACTTTGGCCCCATCCTGGCCCCAGGATGCAGTGCCCAGCTCACCCCTGGGCTGCTGCAAACACCTTTACCCATTTACAGCTTCCCTTTGTTTGCCCAAGGGCTGGAGAACTCAGTCCATGGGCAGCTTGACATCGATACTGCTCAAAGTGGAAAGCAGAGGGAAATAAAAACCAGGAGACGTTTACATTCACCAGTGCCAAAACGTTCAAACCAAATAAATTTGTCCTGAGTTTACTGTCTGGGAAAGCATTTAGAAATGCTTTGCTTTTCCAGACTGTTTTGATGTGCCTGCTCACATGTGCACGGGGACAGGCTCCAAGGAGAAACAATAACATCAGGACCTTCTCAGAAAAATCCTCAATTAGCAGGATGCTTGGCACATGCTTAAGATTAAGCATGTGCTTAAATCCACCCCCAAGAGCACAGCCCTCAAACATTGTGGGGAATCCATCCTGCAGCCAGTAACTGATTCTCCAGAGCCATCAGCTGGGACTTAAAATGTGTCCTCAAGTGCTCTGCAAGGCAGGGGCCAAAGTCCCACTGAGTCAGCTGAGTCTCTCTCTCTCCATTTTTAATTAAATTCCATTTTTACAGGAGGAAAAAAATGCTCACAAGCAGTTGATTAGAGCTTTTCCAGGTATTTTGATCAGCATGGGACAGAGGACATGTTCAGTCTGTCATTAAACATCATCTGATGGCTTCTACAAGTCACATATTTGTCTTAAAAATGTGTTATATTTAATTTCTCTCATTTCCATGCTTGCTGCTTCATGATTTCACCTTTTCCAAGCAGACCCTCAGTGTGTATGGAGGACAGAGCAGCATTTCTGCTTGCTCTGCCTCACAAAGTCTGTGCTCTACACAGCATAGATCCTGGTTCTGCAGAGTTTTAGGGAGGTGGTGTGACCATATTCACAGGGCTTCTTGGATGAGTCAAGAGACGAGAATGTTGACTCCATGATCAGAAGGCTTGATTTATTATTTTATGATATATATATATTACATTATAACTATACTGAAAAGAAATAGAAAGGAAAAGATTTCCTCAGAAGATAGCTAAGCTAAGAATAGAAAAGAATGATAACAAAAGCCAGCTCTCTCAGACTCTGTTTGAGATAGCTCAGTCCTTGATTGGCCATTAATTATAAACATTCAAGACGGCCCAATCAAAAATCCACCTGTTGCATTTCACAGTAGCAGATAACCATTGTTTACATTCTTTTTCTGGGGCCTCAGTTTCCCAGAAGGGAAAACCCTAAAAAAGGATTTTTAGTGAAAAAGATGTCTGCAACAGAGGTGGCATCTTCACCCTCACTACACACATACGAAATGGGGTGAAGAATGCCCAAGGGCATGTAAAAGTTGGCAGCACAGCTGGGAATTGGGATATTTGGACAGCAAAGCCCACAGCTTGCTCCTCCCTCATAAGACTCTGGTGTCTGCCTGTCCCCATCCCTCACCTTCATCCAGCATCTCAAACTGATTTTTCTTGCAGGGAAGGTCTTGCAGGATGTGCAGAGCCTGGTGCTCTGGCTGTTTCTTTGGTATTGCTTTACCGTGGCTGATTAAAGCCTTGATAAGCCCAGCCACTCACCACAGAGGCAAACTTGCTGTTTCCATCCTGGCTGCTTTGCCTGTGCTCAGACTCTCCAGGTGTCTGCTCACTTCCAGTGCATCCATATGGATTTTATTCTTCACACTAAGACAGGCTGAAAAAACTTCACTTTCTTCACTGCTGTCCCCTTGGCCTGCCACTAAATATTCTTCATATAAGGGTATGCTCTTGAAAAGCATATAGATTCAAGTGCTGCCTCTCAGGGCTGCCATTTAGCTGAGATCTATGTGTTATTATTCATTTCTCCCTGGAAGGCAGTCCCACTCACCAGCGTGGCTGGATTCCCCTGTTACACATAACACCTGCCTTTTCCCTGGATGGAGGTGTTATTTATTGCCTCTAGCTTGGCTACAGTGAGGATAAAACAACCCCAGCAGCTCCCAGGCTGCTCTGAGAGGTGCAGTGGCCTCGTTCCTTGGGACCCCAGTGCGAACTGCAATGAAGGACACTGAGCTGGGAGCTTGTGCTGATCTATTGAAGGGAAGGAGGGCTCTGCAGAGAGACTTAGATGGGTTGGATGGATGGGCAGAGTCCAACAGCGTGAAATTTAATGAATCTAAGTGCGAAGTTCTACATTTTGGCCACAAAAATCCCGTACAACGTTACAAGCTGTGGAGAGTGTGGCTGGACAGTGCCCTGGCACAAAAGGACCTGGGGGTGCTGGTCAGCAGTGACTGACCATGAGCCAGCAGAGTGCCCTGGTGGCCAATGGCTCCTGGCCTGGCTCAGGGATGGAGTGGCCAGAGGAGCAGGGAGCTCATTGTGCCCCTGCCCTGGGCACTGCTGGGGTCACACCTCGAGGGCTGTGCCCAGCTCTGGCCCCTCAGCTTGGGAAGGACCTGGGGACACTGAGCACATCCAGAGGGGACAGCGAGGCTGGAGAGGGGCTGGGAACACAAACCCTGTGAGGAGCCCCTGAGGGAGCTGGGGGTGCTCAGCCCGGAGAAAAGGAGACTCAGGGCTGCCCCCATCACTCTCTGCACCTTCCTGAAGGGAGGTTGCAGACAGCTGGGGTTGGTCTCTCCCACCAGGCAGCACTGACAGAACCAAAGGACGCAGTCCAAGCTATGGCAGGGAAGGGATAGGTTGGATATTAGGAAAAATTTTTTCACCAAAAGAATAATAAAGTCCTGGAATGCTCTTCCCAGGTAGGTGGTAGAATCACCATCTCTGGATGTGTTTAAAAGAAGACTGGACATGGCACTTGGTGCTATGGTCTGGTTGAGGTGTTAGGGCACAGGTTGGACTCAGTGATCTTAGAGGTCTCTTCCAACCTCATCATTCTGTGATTCTGTGAATACCAATGGCAGAGATGAGCTGTGAGCCCAAACCATGCCAGGCTCACCAGCTTTTCCCAGACCCACCCCTCACCCTGAGGGTGAGGCAAGGGCTGCTGGTAGTGATGGGATGGGCAGCAGCACCAGAGGGAATTTCTAACCATGATGAGGGTGAGCACTCACTCCTGTGCAGCAGTACTTTGAATTTCACTGATGTCAGCAATAAATTCACCCAACGCAGCTCAATTAATGAATTTCTGAATGCACGCAGCAGAGTCTGCAAGATGTATGGGCCAAGCATCATGATCAGAAGATGAACTCACCTCCCTTTGTCTCCCAGCTGTCTCCTTGCTACTTCCACCCAGATCAGGGGGAATATCAGCCTAGCTGCAGGCAGTGATTCCCCAGGGACTGCTATGTGGGGCTGTCTTGGCTTTCTAGATGTCTGCTAAGGAAGGCAGGAACCTCCCCTGAAATGGAAAATGCAAACCACCTCCCTCTGAATTGTTATAATTTTGAAATTAAGGAGCTTTCAGGAAAAGATATGGGGGGAGGAATAACAGTTCTTTAATAGGAAAATTAAAAATATAAACGCAATAGTACAAATAAAACAAAACAAAAACAAAAAAATACTGCCAGAGTCAGAGCAGTCCCTGCCCCCTGTGTGTCAGGGGGTGTCCCAGCCCCATCCCAGGGGGGCTCAGCCCTCCTGCAGTGCCAGCTGTGGCTCTGCTGCAGCAGGGATCCTGCACAAGGGGGGAGTTTTCCTCTGCAGCTCCAGGGCTGCTGCAGATGGGCCTGGGCTCCCTCTGGCCATGCAGGGCAGCAGAAAGCTGCTCCTCTGGCAATGCAGGGGGCAAAGGCTGCTGTGCTGTGCCGGGCTCAGATTGTATCCAGGTAGGAATGCTTGGCTCCTCCCCTGGGCGGAGCATCTCCCCATGGGATGCTGGGATTGGATCAGCCCTGCAGGGACACTCAGTGGCCATGGACAGCAGAGATCTCCTGCAGGGAGGGTTGGCTGTGGGAGAGAGAAAGAAAAAACTGCCCCATGAACAGAGATAACTGCCCCACCTCTGACAGATGGAAATAGAATACACACCCCCTGCCACATCTTTAAACCTAAGATGGGGCAAAGATATTTCGCTGCAGGAGTAGGCAGGGTCAGCAGAGCATCCTTGTCCCAGCTGTGGGGTAAGGCAGCCCCAGCCCTTTCTCTGCAGGCAGAGGGTGAACTTGGGCACAGCCAAGGGCAGAGCAACAGCCCCTCTTCAATTTAAGCATCCTGTCATCTCTCCAGCCTCACCAGAAGCCAATTCCCAGGCCTCCTGAAGCCTTGAACCACCCCAAAATTGTAAGTCAGACTTTAAAGCATCTTGAGATTAGCTGAGGAAATAACACCTCCATCAAATTTTATTTTTTAAAAATAAGATACATGGGGTGCTTTGCCTGGCTGGCTGCACTGTGTAGGGCTGGGCTCTGTGCTGCTGTGGTGCTTTTTGCTTTTTCAGTGTTCCTTTCAGGGATGAGAGACTCATAAAATCATCTTAAAAAACCAAAATGATGTGTCACACAGTTTTCAGCTTCAGGATCCATGGACTCATTTAAATAAAAAAACCAAACAGATTGGGGGAGCTGGGGAAGCTGGAAAAGCAGGCTCCAAATCGTACACAGGCTTGTTATCAAATGTCAGCACCACTATAAGAGACCAAGGGAAGGAAAACCCAGGGAGAGGTAAATCCCTTTGCAGAGCTGAGAAATCCAAGGCTGCAGAGCCTGTTGTTCCCCCAGCATGTGGATTTGGGAGGAATACTTGGAGATTCAGTCATTTTCCTGAGCAGGACTTCAGCTGCTTAACGCTCGTTAGTGCTAATGAAAATCATACAGCCAGAGCTGTGCTGCAGCCAGGAATTCCTCCAAGTGCTGCCATCTTCACTGTCATCTCAGGGAAGATGCAGGAGCAGAGCCTGAAATGCTGAGCTTTAAATCAGTGCCAGCTTTAAACAAAGCAAAGCCATTGCAGGGGGCGCAGAGAGGTTTATTGGGTTGCCCTTGAGTTTTATCCAGCTGGATGGGGCAGGCCACAGTCACCTGGCTTTGTAATGGCTCTAATAAAAATAAAAGTGCAGAATTCTCCACTGGATTCCTAAGAGAACTCTGGGGTGTTTGCAGGGGGAGAGCTCTCATCCTGCCATGTGCCCATGGGGTCCTTGTCCCACCAGCCCCTGCCCGGATGGTGACACACCAGCCCTGTGCTGTCTCTGCAGGGGACACTAAAGCTGGTGGAATCTCCCCCTTAAAATCATGACTGAAACCTTTACCCTGCCTTATCTGCCACAGCAAGAAGCCACATTGAGGATTTGCTGGTCAGGAGTGTCCAGAGCACAAAGATCACCCATTTCCTCTGTGATCTCAGCCAGTCTATTCCCCTCTCAGTCTCAGCTTCCTTACTTTTAAAGCCCAGGCAGTAACAGCCTCTCAGAGGAAGGGAGTGTGAGGATTTGTGTATTAATATTTGTAAGACACTCGAGGGATAAGTTGAGGAGCTCCATAAAAATGTCTAGCAGTGATGAGTGATGATTTTTCTGGGCGTATTTTGAATCCAGCTCAGGCTGGTATTGTTCCCAGAGCACCTGTGGGTACCAAGCATGGGGAACACATTCCTCAGCTGCATGAGGATGGGGAAGATGAGGGGGAAAAGGAAAATCTCACATTGCTCCAGTGGGTAAAGCCTCCACTCACAGCTATGTATATCAAATCTGCACTAAAATCTGGATTAATTCCCAAAGATTTTTTCCATTATTGGTCTGTTTCTTCAGTGTTTCCTTTGGTGGCCATGCTGATAGCTGGCTGGATCTGATGTTTTCCCTCCCTTGTTCCATGATCAGGGATCTCTGAAGGGTTGTGGCTCCTCTGACAGGTCTCAGCCACAGCTCTCATTTCATGCAGGCTCAGAGTCCCTGCTTGGTCCGGTTGCTCTGTTGGAAACATGGGCTGAACAGCAAAGGTGTCGAGGGAGAGAAACCTGAACTTCCCATTCACGTAGCTGGGAAGGGAATTCATTCCAAAACATGCTATTTTAAGCCTTATTCCTGCACTCAAAGAATAAGACCACTGTGAAAAAAGAAAAAGCTTTCATGGAAAAGTGGCTGCCTGTTGGTGGGCAGCAGAAGGTGATCCGTGACTTTACTAATGAATAGGGTGGTGCTCAGGAAACGAAATTTGAAAGTGTTTTCCATTCTAGGAAAGCACTGGAACGGCCTGGCTCTTGCAATAAGACATTACTTCACTTGCTTTGCAGAGCTGTACAGCCTTGCCTGTGGATGCAGCCACAAGGACAGAGTTGGGAGGAACTTCTGTGCTTGTCTGTCTGGATGAGTTGCCTTTTCATGCGCTGATTAAATATGTAGCACTGTGGAAAGCCTGATTTTCTGCATGGCAGCCTGGAAGTCTTGGGCCCAGAGAATACAAAGATCATTTATCAACGACACCTCTTTTACCTGGAGCCCTGGTGGAGGGATCAGCTCCTGGGTGTGATCGTGGGAGTTCAGGAGAAGCTGCAGAAATGCAGCAGGGCCAAAAGCAGCACACAGGACCTGGGGATTTTGTCCATCTGTGATGAAAAACCCTGCTTGAGCAGCGAGGAATGGAGAGGCTGTCACTGCAGATGGCTTGCACGGGCACCTTTGCCCTGCCTGCCTCCCTGATGGGCACGGGGATGCCAACAACCACACAGTCATCTGCTCCTGTGCTGCCAGGGTGGCCTGGAGCTGGTGTGGGAGCTCAGCCCTGGCGTGGTGACAGGGCAGCACAGCACTGGTGACACCATCCTCGAAAGAGAGAGCTGCTGAGGACATGGGAACTGCTATAAATACCCTGCTGCTCCCTTGTGGGCTCTGCAGCCTCCACGCAGATGGGCAGAAATTTGCCTCGGGCCAGCATCCTCAGGCTCAGGGTTGTTCAGGGCTCACCTGTCACAGAGCCAGGAGGCACAGGAGAGCAGGATTAGGCCAGAATGTTGATTTTTAAGGCTTGTGAAAGGTGGCTGTCAGGCTTTCCCTGTACATATTTGCACGATGCAGAGGCAAACACCAAACCAGCTAAATTCCAGGGCAGCCCAGTCAGGAGTCCTGGAGGGTACAAGACAAGGTTTTCTTGCACTTTGAGGAGACAGCTTGTGGAAACAGATCTGCTCTGACAGAGGCTGGTTTCTGTAGCTGGGAAAAGAGTGTGAATCCCAAAGCAGAGGGCCCTGGATGAAGCACAGCTTGCTGCCAAGGAATCCTCCTCCCTCCCCCTCTCCCTCCTCTGAGGCTCTGACACTGGAAATGGTCCTGCTGATTAGACAGTGTCAGAGCTGCTGAGCCCAGAGCTGGAACATGGAGTACTGTTCTGATGCCCACGTTTTCAGAAGGAAGTTGAAAAATTGAGGAAGGTGCCAAAAACAGCCACAAAAATGATACAGGGGCTGAAAGAAATGGCTTATGTGAGATTTGCACAGCTCAGGCTGTTTAGCTTATCAGGAAGAAGATGGAGAGGACATTGTAGCTCATATGTACCTCCTCTTGAACAAAACCAAAGCAAAACCAGGTATTAAGTATGTCTTTAATCTGTCAGAGGAGCCACAGCAAGAAGTTGGTGCTGGAGTGCAGGGCCAGTCAAATGCCAGGTAAGGAAAAGGATTTGTGTATTCCCCTTAAGTGTGAAGGTTAAAACACTCTGGGGAGGGGATTGTGCTCCATCTCCTGGGATCCAGGCAGAGCATTTCCTCATGATGCCACCAGATCCTGGGTGCTGGGCCTCAGACAGACGGAGTCTGATGGATCCTGGAGCTCAGAGGAGAGAATACAGAGAATGCAGTGATGCCTTCTGGCTCCAGGCTTCCTCATCATTCCCAACAAGGCAGGAAGGAGGAGAGCAGATGTTCAGTGGCCACAGCCCACACCACAGAGTTACCACTCCAAGCAGGCTTGTTTCCTCTAACCAAAAATACCAGCCCAAGGCCTGATCAGCAGCTGCACACCCTGATGTTCAAAGGGCTGGTGCCCAAATGTCGTGGGATGTGACATTGAGTGTTTTTCTCATTTGTGCAATGAGAGAATAAAAAATTAGACGAGTCTTGATCCTGCTGTGGCAATCTCAGGTCAGACAGGCCCTGGACCCACCTGTGACAACTTTCTCTGGTGGGATTTCCAAGCTGGTGCCCCCACAGAAGGCTGTGCATGGAGAGCTGCTTGCTTTTGCTCCGTGGCCAAAGCTGGGTTGAAAATAACTCCAGGCTCTGTGTGATGCAAACTCAGCAGCAGCCCCCAGAAATAGGCAGGACCCAGTGGCATGGCTGCACATACCTCTGTGGGGCAGGGCTGGCCTAAAATAAGGGCTGACCAGAACAAGAAAATGACCTACTGGAAACAGCCTGGCCCTGCTCTGCACAGGCCCCGTTTCCACCTGTGTAACGAGGTGTAAAACATTCCCCAGTCGAAACATTAACTTGTTTATATGCTGTCTCTGACTAGGTGTAAATACTTACTCAAGGCACAGAGCAGGAAAAAAAATAATAAAAATAAAAAAAAGCTTTAAATGCTTTAACATTCAAGAAAAGTACTGTGTGTACCGGGAGTTTCAGTGATCACTCTGGGAGAGCCAAGCGCCTGAGCAAATTAGCCTTGGATCTGAACAACCTTGCAAACGCTGTCTGAGAGTGAGCAAATACCATGTTATTAAAGACAAATGAAAGTAGCAATTCAGCTGAAGAAGACAAAGAGTTTTGCTCACGTAGATGCTTAATAATTTTTTTCCTGCGAGCGCTTGTGCGATCAAAGCTGATATGAGCCAAGCCTCCTTTACATTCTCGGGCCCTTAAATGATTGTTTAGTGAAGGTCTGATGCAAATTGCACGTGTCACAGTCCCCACTGCTATCTGGAGCCCGTGATTCATTTCAGCCTGAAGATTATGGTGCAGTGTGAGGCTTGTTTGTTCAAGAAATGCTCCTGCTCTAACCTTCTCGGAGAGCTCCATTAAACACAGCGCTTCCCACTTCATCAAGAATGTGTCTCCCATTTCCAATAAACACAACAGCAAATTAGTCAGGCAGAGGGACCCAAGGAAAACAAACAGGCTTGGAGCACAGACTGGGATTTCTGAGGCCTTTGAAGTTGTGGGGAGTTTTTGCAGCTGGGGAACAGCACCAGGAGAGGAGCATCTCACAGCATTGAGCTGGGCACCAGTGAAAGCCAAGGCCAAGGTGCTGTGCCAGGGCACAGTTATTCCCCCCACAAGCCCAGATTGCTCTGGACGTAGCCAGAAGCCCATGAAAGCTTCTGCAAATGTGTTCCATAGGGCTTTAGGGCCCTCTGGGGTATGATATAAATTTTCTTTCACGAGATAATAAAGAGGCAACACACTGCCTGCTTTCCCTTCTGTGTGTTTTCTCTCTGAAGCTACTGCCAAGGGAATTATTTCTGTCCAGCTGAGTCCTAAAGCCTTCCTACATCAGCACAGATAGGGTCTGGCTGTCATTACCCAGAGCATCACCCCTACAGCATTTGCCCAGGAGTCAAAGAGGCCATGACTAGGCTGGTGAGGAACAGGGCATCCAGAGCCCTGTGCTCCCAGGAGAGCTGTGCAGTGGGCTGCCAGGGAAGGCAGATGTGCCTGAGGGGCTGAGGGCACCACACCAAGGTCCCTGGGTGAGCCTGGAGGGCAGCACAGGCTGGGGGACTGAGCTCCATGTGTGTAGGCCTGGGGGACACCAGCTGTGGCCAGGCAGGTTCCTGCTCTGCTGCTGCTGCCATGCACAGGGCCACCTTGTTCAACAGGGGCTCTGTAGCCTTGGGAGAGCTCCTGTGGAAACCCAGGGCACTGGGAATATTTCTGTGTCTGCTCTGGGGTGCCCTGACCCCCAGGGCAGCACTGGCTCTGACCCTCAGTCATGGAGAAAGTTTCCTAAACTGCAGAATAGACTGGAATCCACAAAAGTGTGCAATAGATTATAGAGAGCAGTGTGGGTGTGTCACTTGGTGAGAAATTGAGGGTTTGGGGTTTTTAGTGTGTTGTGGATGGCAGCAAGATGGAGGGCACAGGGTGTCATCCTGGGTTTCTTCTCCATGCTTCTTCTTCCTTCTTCTCCCTGGGTTTGGGTGGCATTTTGTAACTGGGCAGAAAAGTCCCCATTGCAGCTCTGTGGGATCAGTTATTGGGTTAAAAAGGGAAATAATCTACCTGTCAGTTCTTCATTGAATAGTTTAGTCTGAAAATACCTTGTACCAACAGATTGTTGGCCATTTTTGCAGTGCTTTTCCAGTGCGCTGAGCCTTGTGTGGACAGCGTGCAAAACTCTAGATAAGATAACAATAAACAAGAACCTGGAGACCAAAAAGATCCTGTGCATCTCTTTCCTGACACAAGACCACTCCAGGAGGGTCTCCCCAACAGAGGAGCCCCCTGGGAGGGCCCAGTCAGAGTCCCAGAACTCAGGGAATCACCAACAGGAACCCCAACAACCTCCCCAAGGCTGTGGTGTGGCTGTTCCCCCTCAAGGCTCCTCTGCCTACCCTGACCCTGCACAGGTTGGCATCACAGGCCTGGGTCTTGCAGGAGCAGGGGCTGCAGGCTTCACTGGCACTGTCACTGCTCAGAGCCTCCACATGGATCTGGTGCTGAGCCCTCACTCCCACCAGCCATGAATTTCCAGCTGGAGCAATCCCTGCATGGAGCCTGCTGTGCTCTGGCTCTCCAGATTGCTAATCTTGCCCAGGACTCCTCCTAGCAACAAATATGTTTGTGCCCAAAGTGATAGTAAACACCAGAGGTGGGGTGAGAAGCATGCAGAGCCAGCAGAGCTGAGGGAAGGGGCTGCCTATCTTCAGCAGAGGAGCTGGCTTGGCTTGGCTTCTCTTTTTTCAAGCTTGGGCTGGTTTCATGGGCAGAACAAGACCTCAGATATTTCCCTTTCCTTGTCTGAGTGCGTCAGATCTTTGGGTCTCCATCCAGAAGCAGCAGTGGCTGCCATGGCCAAGTGGGGAGTGTGGTGCATGCAGCAAACACACAAAACTCCTCTCAGCACTTTGCACACTGTCAGGATCCTGCACCTGTATTCAATCAACCCTAATTCTGTAGCTTTTTTGATGTGGAAGGGCCAGAAGCTGGAATCACTCCTTTTCTATGTACCCTGGTCTGAGTATATGGCAGTAATTGTTATCTGTTTTATTTATTGCATGTATTGAGATGGGAACATCTGAAGTGCAAAGCTGTGATTTATGTTTTCAGCACAGCTGGATCCAAAAAACCAGAGAATGCAGCACATGCTGTCAAACCTGGGCTCCCAAACTCCAACCTTGGGGCTCTGTGCTGATGAAGTTGTGGCCAATCCATCAAGATTAAAGAGGGTCAAGGTCAGATTTACACCCACTGGGTGCAATCGATACCCAGCTAAGACCATTGGTTTCGTGGCTGTGCAGCAGAGCAGGATCTCAGAGGCGTTGGAGTGGGCAGGTTCTCTCTTGCACTCACTGCACCAAGGGACTCAGGGCTCTGGAGCTTTATGGCAAAGCTGCTTTTCTTCAGCTTCTGTAGGAATGCCATCCCAGGAAGCACAGTGTCCCTTCCCATGGCAAAGCGTTGGTGATCTTTAAGGTCCCTTCCAACCCAAACCATTCTGTAATTCTGTGAAGAAATAAACCAGACTCCAATGAGATGAACCCACAGGGTCTCTGGCCTTCCCCCAGCTTCTTCCCTGCCTTCCCTGCAATGATGAGAGCAGCAAATCTCCATGAGGTTCTGTGGGCACCTGATCCTCTTGCACTGCTCACACCAGGCAGCCCAGCCCAGATGTTTTCTTCAAGGTCTGGCTGAGCCAGTTCAACTCATGACATTGGAAAAAACCCTATTCTTGTGTCTTTTTCCTGGCAAAGTTAGTTTTCTCCCTGAAGCCACTCACAGTGGAATCCAGCAGCCACAAGGAAAGAAGGAGGACAGCAGAGCTGGGAGTGAGGGAGAGGAGGGATGGGAAGAGAAGCAGGACCTTTGTCTCTTCCCTGGTCCCAGGTAATGGCACTTGCCAGTAATCTCAATGTGAAATTACTCACTCCAAGCTACTTTACCTCCTCAGGATGTGTGGAGAAGAGTTCTTCTCTTTCCCCATTAATAAGGAGCTCCCTTTGGCTGCTGCCATGCTGGCACTGCTCCTTGGGGCCAGCTGGTTTTGTCCCAGCACAGAGCTGGCCCTGGCATTGCTGCAGGTCTCAGCCACCACATTTCCCATGGGAGAGGACAGATGTCCATGGGAGAGGACAGATGTCCATTCCTAACTCTGCTTTTTCTGCCTGCCTTGACCCACAGTGTCACGTGTAGGTGCTGGGTGATGGTGAGGAAAGAAGGGCACAGCACCAAGCCTCCAAACCAGCAAGGAAAACCCTTTAACCAGCTCCAGGCTGCCTCCAATCTCCAACTGGAAAATCTATTCACTGTACCTTCTCTTCTTTGATCATTAGACATCCAGCTCCCATGACTTGCAGCTCAGACTGGTAATTCCCAGTCACAGTTCCCCCCACCCCACCCAAGTGCCTCCTCCTCTGGGTGGTTTGTCATTAAAAATCTTCCCAACTTTTGGCTAATTGGCAGAGGTTATGTGCATGCTTCAGGAAAGGAGTAAATCATTATAACCTCATGCCTCTGCAGTCAATTATAGATTGTTTTCCCCGCTCAGCTGATTTGGCAGGCAGCAGTGCTGCAGTAAAAAGTGAGAGCCTTGAGCCAGTGTGCCTGACGTCTTTGCTCGAGAGCAGCTCAAACCAGAACCCTGCACTCAGCCCTCACCCCAGTCTGGGCAGGGATGGGTTTGGATGTGAGCCTGTCCCAGGACAGGCAGACGGGGCAAGTTGTTGGGGAAGATGAAACAGGAAAGCCTTATAATTATGATTGCCTGACAAAAGATTTTGAGAATGTAGAAACTATAAGCGAGATTGAAATGAAAGCAAGCTTTGAGATACCTCAGTTACTGAACAACTGGAAAACAATGGTGTGACCAGCTGAAGGTGATTCCCTTTTGATGGAACAACACCCTCTGCTTGCAGACAGCTCCAAGGGTCAAAGCAGACCCTGCCAGCTTGGCAGAAGGGGCCCAAAGAGGAGTTTTTAGGGTTTAAAATGTAACACAGTATGGTAATGTAATGATTCTTATTGGCTGTATGTAAATGCTATAGGATTTGTATCCTGTACTAGATTGGTTAGTGAAAATTAGAATATTCAACACAGAAGATGATTTATTGCATTGTAACGGGAACTTTGCTTCTCTTTCCCTCTTGCTTTTATTCTTCTCTCTCTCTCTTTGGGGCTCCTCTCTGGGGCCTGCTCTGAGCTGTGGCTGGCAGCTCCCAGCAGGGCCCTGCACCCAGGCCCTTTGCAATAAACCCCAAGTTCCAAGCCCTGACTGCAGAGATCTCTCATCTCCATCCGTCCCGACCGTCCTACCCCCCATTGCTCCTACAGCAAGTCTCTTACTCATTCCTTTGTTCCCTTTTCCCAGGCTAGAGCAGCTTCTCCAACACCACCAGGCTGTCTGCTCCAGCCCCTTCAAACCTGCATCTCTGCAGGAGGAGATGTTCAGGTGCATCCTTGTCAGAATTCAGGACATCCCTCTGGATATCCTGGATTGCCAGGACCCCTGCCAGGGGGCTCAGAGACCCTGGCACAGAGCCCAAAACACCTGTGGGTTTGATTATGACCCATGGAGCAAATTAACAACCTTAGATGAAGATCTGCAAGCCACAACAGTTTAAGTAGAATGATAGTGAATTTATCACAGGGTGGAAAATAGATTTTTGGGGTTTTTAGGATGGGGGTTCAGGGGGCAAGATGGAGAAATCTGGGCATGTCCAGCCTTTCTCCTTCTTCTTCTTGGCCTCCATCTTCTGCTGTGATGTTGGCACTTTTAGATTGGTTTAGATTAGAAGCTCACTGTCTAACATATGTGATAGGAATTGGAAAGTAATAGTAAATATTGTACTTGTAGTTTTTAGTATAAAGATATAACACCACCCCAGGGGCAGGCAGAGTGCCTGGACTGTCTTGCTGAACAGACTTTGGCAGGCCAGGAGAAAGAATTTTATAGATAAGGAACAATAAACAACCTTGAGACTGAGAAATGAAGAGCTCTGACTCCTTCTTTGAGTGCTGGGCTGGGAAAAGAGACTTTCTGACGTATCTCAGGGTCACTGTGACCAGCAGAGATCCCAAGACATTCTCACTACTGTTTTGCTCCCATTCCTCTCCTTGGTTTCCCTTCTCTGGTGCAGAGGGGAGATTCCCTCCCACCTGGACTCCACATCCAGCTTTGTGTCTGAGAACAAATGTTTGAGGAGCATCTGGGATTCGTGTTCACAAGGACTCTTGGTATCTCACATACTCCAAGAATTACTTTACCAGAGCACTGCAATTTTTTGGCTAGACACCTTGGGTGATGGTGCAAAACCCAGAGAACCAACAAGGGACTGAAGTGTCTGAGTGTCCCTTTGGCCACTGCCACTGAACAGAAGCTGAATAATTTCTTTACTCTTGAGAAACTTGAGAAAAACAAGGTATTTGTCCAAAAGGCAGGACTCTGGAGCATGTGCCAGGACATCACTAGGCAATGTCCAAGTGCTCTGTTTACCAGCCCACCACCTGCCAGGGCAGTGATGATTGTGCAGCCGGTCAGGAGTGACAGAGGGAAGCACTTTGGGAGGCTGCTCAAACCCAGGGCAGCCAGACAGAGCCTTCCTGACCATCTGCTGTGGGGTTGAGCGTGGTGCAGCACAGAACTGCAGCCGCCCCTCTGCTGGGTTGGTGTCGGGATCTTTAGCTGCTCAGAGTGACCCCAAGATGTGTCAGAAAGTCTCTTTTCCCAGTCAGAAAGTCTCTTTTCCCAGCCCGGCGGTTGAAGAAGGAGTCAGAGCTCTTCATTTCTCGGTCTCAAGGTTGTTTATTGTATCTTATCTATAAAATTCTTTCTCCTGCCCTGCCGAGGTCCATCCAGCAGGACAGTTCCAGGCACTCTGCCTGCCCCCCGGGGCAGTGTTATCTTTTTATACTAAAAACTACGTGTACAATACTCACAATTACTTTCCAATACCTATCACCTTTGTTAGACAGTGAGCTTCTACTCTAAACCAATCTAAAAGTGCCAACATCACCCAGAAGATGGAGGCCCAGAAGAAGAAGGAGAAAGGCTGGACATGCCCAGATCCCTCCATGTTGCCTCCTGAACCCTCATACCAGAAACCCCAAAATCTACTTTTTCACTCTATGATAACTTCACTATTATTCTACTTAATTTGTTATGGCTTGCAGATCTTCATCTAAGGTTGTTAATTTGCTCCATGTGTCATAATCAAACCCACAGGGGCATCTTGGGCTCTGTGCCAGGGTCTCTGAGCCCCCTGGGAGGGGTCCTGGCCATCCTGGACAGCCAGAGGGATGTCCTGGGTCCTGCCAGGTTGGAATAAACCACAATTTCCAGCCTGTTTTGCTCCATTACTGCTTTCACAAGTCAGTTTTTGCTTTCACATCACATCCTGAGAGTTGCCTGTGCTGGCAAACCACCCACCTTGCCTTTCCCCCTCAGACCCCCATGGAAAGAGCTGGATCACATTTTGGGGCTTCCTTTGGGTCACTAAGGCAGTGCTGGATCACCAGGTTGTCTCAGTGCCTCAGAAGAAGTTTCTGGGTGGGCTGGACCTGAGGCTGAGTGGTGAAACCTGAAGGACAGAATTCCCAGCAGGTCTCAGAGGTTTCTGTGATTGGCATCTGCCAGTTACAATGGGCACCTGGAAAATGGCTCCTAACCTGGAATCTGCTGCTGCTTTTGCTGATCTTGTCAATGAAAATCTGAATTTTCAGCTTGCCTGTGACAAAGGTGTATGTCCTTCACCCTGCTTGCGGTTCAAGGTTTTCATGGACACAGAAGACCCAAGGGCTCCAGGCATTTGGCAGAGTGCTAAAAATGCCTCCAGCCTCTGGAAAAGGACCAAACCCAGGCCTCTGAGGCTGTTTGGGAGCAGCCACTTGCTCCATAGTAAAGAATTAAGTAGTTTGGTCCACTTGGCTTATCCAACAGAAAATTACAAAGCTTTGAATATCTTATATTGAATTATCTGACAGCATCTATGCAGGGAACAGATTTTGGAGGACAGGTAGCCCTTGCTGGGCAGTGACCAAAGGGTGAGAGGCAGAGCCAGAAAAAAGCAGAAATGAAACAGAATTTTTAACAGCACCAGTGATTAACCAGTGAAAGGTGAAAACCTCACAACTGCACACAAAGCTCTTCAGTCACGTCTGGATGTTCTTCTGGCTGGCAGACTGTAACTCAGCCAGAGGTGATGAGCCTTTTGAAGCATTCCCAGATAAAAGGCCCTGAGCAGGAAGAGGTGAGGGGATGCACAGAGCAGCTCCATCTGCTGCTCCTGGTCCCAAACATGGAGAAGAGCAGACCAATCTGGGTTGGCCTCCACAGTCAAAGAGCCCAGCATGGGTTTCTTCTCCTAAATCTATCACATAATTTAGGGCAGAAAAAGCTCATCCTACAGGTGTTTATTTTCCTTCATGAAGCATAAAGTGATTCTGAGGCCAATGGATGTGAGGCACAGGGCAGCTTGAGGGTACCTGAAGTTAAGGGAGGTGCATCCTGCCAGTGTCAGGAGCTCTGCCACAAGATGGGTTTTGTCCTCTCCTCCCCCTCAATTCCATCCTTCCTCTGAGGTTTTCAATCCCCCCTTCTGAAGGGCTTTGAAGAAAGTCTTCCTTTGCAAAGGCACTCGGTGAGGCCCCGAGCTCAGTTTGGGATTTTTCCTGCAGGACAGCAATGTCCTAATAATATCCTCAGCACAAAGCACAGGGACACTTCAGGAGGAAAGGAACACAAGGTTCTGCTCTTATTCGAGCACTTTTAAAATGCAGTGCCAGTTTTTTTAACCAAATCTTTTTTTAGGGGAAAAAAAAGAAATTGAGCTATGCAGAAACACCATGCAGATTTGCGTCAGCTTTTGTTGAATTGTCTAAAATAACAGTTCTATTTTTTAAAAAAAGAGTCCGTAGGAATTATGTTCAATAAAATCTGATATTTGCCTTTCAGGATTATTAAATCAAGAAAAAATATTTCATTTAAAATTAGTTTTTTAGTTTTAGTGCTTTCCTAATTCTACCTTTTACAAGTGTTTCAAATCTTTACAAGTGAAAAGAACTCCCTTAGTTCCCAGCTAAAAGAAATGCTTTCTTCAGCAAGTTTTTTTTTTTCCTTATTAATTGATTGATTCTCTTCAAATTTTTCTGAGAACTGCATTTCTGGTTAGCTTAAATCTGAACTTTCAGTGAACTATACCAGTCACTGAGCTGCTTTATCAGCTTAATTACTTAACGAAGTGCTTGTTATCAGGTTTCTTTGACCCAAATTCCTCACACCTAAAAATGTAAATAACCCTCCCCTCCAAAATAATTCCTGAAAAAATCCCATCCACTGATTCACTTTAAACACACCTAATGGCTTCTATTTCTTGGCCAGTTAATATTGATTTATTTCAGGCAGTAATTAACCACTCTGTGAGTAAGGGATGTTTTATTTTTTTGTCTGTGACAATATGTAGTTATAAAGAGGGATCGATACTGATCCAGCCAGACCACACTGAGATGAGAAATTGCTGCTGTTTGCATTTATTATTTATGCTGTTTTGGAGGTTATCAGAGTGCTCAGTGTGCCAGCGCACTGTTGATTTAAAAGTGATAAAAGACCCAGCTAATTTATGGATTTTGGTGAACTTCCTCTCCCTGCAGAGCGCGTGCGCACTCATCACAGTGCTGAGCACAGCCCCATCCTCCTCCTGACCCTGGTGGGGCCTGACCTGCTCTGGTTTCCAGGGCAAACTGCTGGGCTGAGCTCAGTGATCTCAGAGGCCTTTCCCAACCTTGATGATTTTACCATTCCAGGAATTTAAACCACTCCATCTTCCCCACCTCAGCATGTGCCACCAGCCTGCCCTGCGACTCAAAAATCAGCGTTGGGGGCAGCTGGGAGGTTGGAGCTGGTGTGGCTGTGGTTTTTCTGTCCTGCTACCACAATATCTGGGTGACATGGAGTGCAAGAGCTCTGCTCACCCCTGCACCTCAGTAAAACCAAGCAGGCAAGCACCATATATCCTTAAAAAACCCATATGACCCAGCGGGCAGGAGCCATGCATCCTACAGGAGCCTCTATAACCCAGCAGCAGAGCACCATATATCCTGGAAAAAGCCCATATAAGCTATGAGGAAAGCACCATATAACCTAAAAAGAGCCCTTCTGATGAGCCAAGGCACACAGCACTTTTTTCACTCCCTTTTTTCTACATCTCTGAGTTTTCTGCAGGGCACAGATTACAGCAACTGCTGCTGTCAGGGAGCTCCTCTCTCCTAAGAAGATCTCCAAAGTAACTCCACATTACCTTCAGTGATAAAATACTCATCTTTTTTTTTTTCCTTTTCTTTAAACACAGTAGCTGGATGTTCCAATCAGATGGTATCAGGTGATTTAAGGTTGTATTTTTTTCTTTTTTAAAAGACCCTCACATTATTTATTTATGGTGTTTTTGCTGCGTATTCCAGCCAGGAAAGATTTTGCCTGAGGGTTGGTACAACAGCCTGCACAGTGTCTCACAAGCAGGCAAACACAATAAGCAGGCAGACACAAGAGTAAACTCTTGCCACATATTTTCCTCCTCATATTTTAGTGTTGCAGGATTAGAGTGTTTATGTTAGATTTAGTTCTCTGTTATTTTCTTCTCTGTGTATCGTGACTGGAGAGCTGCAGTGTGACTCAAGCACAAAATATATCCTTTAAAACTTACCTTTCACCCATGGCTTCATGCAGTGCCTGCTGAAAATCCCCAGCTCCTGGAACCTGGTGATTATTTATCAGTTTAAGAACTTTTTTTCCTTCTTAAATTAAAAAAAAAAACGTTTTTCACCCTCGTGACCGGAGAAAGCCGCTTGAAAGAAACTCATCTGTGAAAACAACTAACACTCATGGTCTTTAAAACCCTGTGGTTTTTTTCCAAATCCAGTCTCATGATATTTCTGTGTTGGCTGCGGGGAGGGAGATCTGCCTCGTGATCCTGGGCTCTCCTCAGTGGCACTGTCACCATTGTCACGAGCGGGAATGTGCAGCTCCAACACAAAGCACCAGCGCAGCATCCTTTATCTCCCCCCAAAGGGACTGGGGTGAGCCAGGAATCCCCACGGAATTCTTGGCACATCCAGGGGGATCCATGGCACAGGGTCACAGGGTCAGCCACCTATGGAAGTCAAGGCATGTCTCACCAGGAGTTTAACGATGGATTTTTGGCACTTGGCAAGTTGGATGCGTTCAATGTGTTTAATTAACACCCTTCTATTCATCTGGGATAATTATATCAATATCAGAGTTAATTACGAGTAATATTTATAGTGTTGCACTCAGCTATGTGTGTTTTTAGACATAATACGAAGTAATTTTCAATTTAGCAGAAATGCAGAAGGGGAAAAAAAAAAAAGAAACATGGCAGTGATCTAATAGTTATGAACCAAATATGTCTAAAAATACATCCAGAAACTGGAATTGTTGTATGGAGGAAATATCAACATAATGACATTTTTTCTTAAAAATATCAGAAAAGCCTCAGAATAGCTGAACTTTTTGCAAGTAAATGTGGGAGGGCTGAAGTGAGACATTCCAGAGCTTGGGGGTTTGCCTCAGTTTACAGAGGTGGGGAGTGAAGAGAAAAGGTGAGGGAGGAAAGCAATGAAAAACTTTATAAAATTCCTCAACCAAAGGAAATGTTTCTGAGCGCCTTGAGCTGCATCGAGGCAAGAGAAAAGTTTCTCATGGATGACTTCTGCAAAAACTGTAAAGGCCTTGCAGGTAATGTGGATCCCAGCAAAATCTCCCATTCCTATGGCAAATTTTATGTGTCTGGATGTCCTGGTTTGAAAAGACAGGTGTCTGCTAAGGAAGGCAGGAGCTTCCCTTGAAATGGAAAATATAAACTCCCTCCCTCTGAATTGTTATAATTTTGAAATTAAGGGGCTCTCAGGCAAAGATATGGGAGTAGGAATAACAATTCTTTAATAGGAAAATTAAACAAACAAATGCAATTGTACAAAAGAACTACTGCCAGAGTGAGAGCAGTCCCTGCCCCCTGTGTGTCAGGGGGTGTCCCAGCCCCATCCCAGGGGGGCTCAGCCCTCCTGCAGTGCCAGCTGTGGCTCTGCTGCAGCAGGGATCTGCACAAGGGGGGAGTTTTCCTCTGCAGCTCCAGGGCTGCTGCAGATGGGCCTGGGCTCCCTCTGGCCATGCAGGGCAGCAGAAAGCTGCTCCTCTGGCAATGCAGGGGGCAAAGGCTGCTGTGCTGTGCCAGGCTCAGATTGGATCCAGGGAGGAATGCTTGGCTCCTCCCCTGGGCGGAGCATCTCCCCATGGGATGCTGGGATTGGATCAGCCCTGCAGGGACACTCAGTGGCCATGGACAGCAGAGATCTCCTGGAGGGAGGGTTGGCTGGGGGAGAGAGAAAGAAAAAACTGCCCAATGAACAGAGAGAACTGCCCCACCTCCAGCAGACAGGAACAGAATACACAGCCCCATTTCCAACCTAAGATTCCAGACAAGATCCATCTCCACCCACTGCAGGTCCCTCCTGTGATGGTGACACAGTGCCCTTGGCTAAAATGCTCTCTGTGTGTCCCCCTTGGGCTTCCTGTGCCCCCAGTGCCACAGCAGTGCCACCACCCTCCTCTCCATCTACCAATCCTGGGCATCCCAGCCCAGGAAAACCCAGATTTGTCCCCAGAGAGCAGAGGCGAACTCAGGGGATGCAGCACCCAAGGTTTGCAGCCTTCATGAAAACCCTTCCCCACAGAGAGATTCGATGGAGCAAAATTTTTAGTGGAAAAAGTTTAGGAAATAAGAGCTTTGAAGTCAGTGGGAGTGATTTACACCATCATGTGGCCTTACTTGTAATCCAAACAGCATGAAAAATAGATATCTGGAGTGGCTGGGTTGCTTTTTCCACAGGCAGATCAACTGTTATTACTGGAAAAAGTGAACAAGGGTTCAGGGGCACAAGGACATCTTCAGTCTTCAAAGTCTGATACACTTCTTTAATTTCTTCAGCTGTTTCAGATAAATAATTCCAATGCTTAAGTGCAACATTTAAATAATAACTTGTCAGTTATAAGTAAAACTATGTACACTATATACTTTATTCCTGTAGAATTAAATAATAAACCTGAGACATTATTTATATTTATATTATCAGAAACCAAACATTCCTTATTAAAAAGAAAAAAAAGCACACCCACACAGACCCCTAGGTACAAGCTGTCCATGTTTTTCCTTCTGAATCAAAGAGCTTTGAAAACTTTGGGGTCCAGCCTTGGGGTTGTCCATCATCAACCTCCTCTGAAGCTTTTGAGGACTGAGGACACCTGAATTCTTGCAGGAAAAGTCCCTGAAAGTTTATGGACCTCAACTACAGAAGGAAAATGGAATGAGTTAAGAGTACTCAATCACTGGGTCACTTTGTACTTTGTTGAAATAAAGAAGAAAAGAAAGAAAGAAAATCTGGGGGAATTGTTTTTATTGTTATCTCCTGTCTTTGAAATGCTGTAGCAATAACAAAAGCATCCTCCAGCACACAAAAGACAAGAAATAAACGTTAATGCTGGGTGGAATTTTATAATTTTTTTTAAAATCTTTTCACTTTAATTGCCAGTTGTGATGGCAGGGAAAAAAAATATGTAAAAAGCAAGAATAGCTAAAAATAGGTCAGATAAAAGGCAGTATATCTAGCCATAAATTATCCAGAGCCCAATAAAAGCTCAGTGAATGAGACAGTGGAATGTGTGGGGGCATGAAGACATAATGATATTAAATTAGAGCTTGCCTTCCAAACTGAAGAGGGCTGTGAATTACTCTCATTTAAGAGCCTTGCAGTAATCGATAGCGGCTTTCGCTGCCTGTGGACAGAATCTCATAAATCCCTTTTTACTCGGAGTGGCTGTGCAGGAGGAGCAGAGCACGGATGCTTCAGGAGAGGCAGGAGGAGGGAGAGGTGCCCAGGTGGTCACAGCATTCCCAGGGTTTTCCATTCCAGCTGGGATCTGCTCGCCCTGCCCACCCCCGCTCCCTTCAGGAGGGTGCTAAGCTGCTTGTGCTAATTGCTGTGCCATCACTGCAGAGGTAAAGCTGCAATTCAGGGGTAAAACTGCCGAGCTGGGCTCCCTTCGGAGGAATTAGAGCTCCTTGGAATCCTCTGCCCACACTTGGAATCCTCTGCCCACACCGTGTGCTCCCTCCAGCTGGAAAACATCTCTGTAATGTAACTTCCACTCTGAATCCTCTCCCGGGGCTCAGACCAGGGCAGTCCTTGCATGTAAGGACAGCACAGTTTCCCTACTCATAATCAGGTGATCTTCCAGTGAGTGCCCAAAGAATCCAAATTATTTGTGTCTGCATGCACCTGAATTTACCAGAGGCCCTTCTCATGAGCCCCATCCTTTTCCACACAGGTGCTGCTTGGACACAGGTACAATTTCCAGGCTTAGAAGTTCCCCCTTCTCTGAAACTTGCCAAGAAGTGCTGGTGTCCTGATTTTTAGGGTGGGTTAGAGTAGTAAGAGAGGCTTCTGTGGGCAGAGAAGGCCTGCAGGACCCATCATCCCATAGCCAAGGCTTACTACAGGCCACAAAACTCTTCCTAACCCCCTCTTCACACACTGAAGTCCAAAAGTAAAAGTAAAATGGGCCACAGGAAGCAAGGAAGGCACACAGCGGCTCTAAGTTATAGAATCATTGGATCACCGAGGTTGGAAAAGACCTCCAATGTCATTGAGTCTGACCATTAGTCCAGCTCCACCCTGCTCACCACAAAACCCTGTCCCCAAGTGCCACATCCACACAGCTTTGAAGCACTTCCAGGGATGGTGATTCTACCATTTTTCTGCACCAGAGGCCCTTCTCATGAGCCCCATCCTTTTTCACACACGTGCTGCTTGGACACGGGTAAAATTTCCAGGCTTAGAGGTTGCCCTTTTTCTGAAACTTGCCAAGAAGTGCTGGTGTCCTGGTTTTTAGGGTGGGTTACAGTAGTGAGAGAGGTGTCTGTGGGCAGAGAAGGCCTGCAGGACCCATCATCCCATAGGCCACAAAACTCTTCCTAACCCCCTCTTCACACGCTGAAGACCAAAAGTAAAAGTAAAATGTGCCACAGGAAGTAAGGAAGGCACACAGGGGCACTAAGTCATAGAATCATTGGGTCACTAAAGTTGGAAAAGACCTCCAAGATCATCAAGTCTGACCATTAGTCCAGCTCCACCCTGCTCACCACAAAATCCTGTCCCCAAGTGCCACATCCACACAGCTTTGGAGCACTTCCAGGGATGGTGATTCCACCGCTTTCCTGGACAGCCTGGCTGCCCTTTCAGTGAGGAAATCTTTTCTTATATCTGATCTAAACCTCCCCTGGCACAACTTGGGCCCCAGAGGGACTCATTAAAGGCCTCCCAGAGGGAGCTGGAGAATGAGCCATGCCTCCTACTATGGAAAAAGGTGACGAATGCCAGCAATCCCA
Organism: Melospiza georgiana; assembly: GCF_028018845.1. Classification (NCBI taxonomy): domain Eukaryota; kingdom Metazoa; phylum Chordata; class Aves; order Passeriformes; family Passerellidae; genus Melospiza; species Melospiza georgiana. The sequence goes on along the minus strand of NC_080430.1, from coordinate 4,597,041 downwards.
GTAAAACCCCAGGATGAGCCAAGCTTCACTGCCTCCCTGGGATTATTTGCATTTCCTCTTGTGTGTTAATAATTAACAGAAATCTGCTTCCAGGGCCATTACCTTGGGCACGTGCTCCTCTTCCTGGTGGGTTTAGGAAACGAGCCCTCAGCACAGATGGGCATGACCCTCAAAAGCACAGATGGACATGATCCTTGGAGAGGATGAGTGAGGAAAGGACTCAGCTTGGCCATGAGAAGGAAAACAAGCACTTGCTTTTGGCAATGACAGTGGGCAAAGGAGTTATCAGGAGCGTTATCAGGATCTTGGGAAGGAAACTGCCGTGCCCAACATCCCTTGTCCAGCCAGGGTTTTCTCAGCCCTCAGTGTGAGAAAGCAGAGGCCCAGGGTTATCTGCATTCCTCTCATTCCACCAACAAAGTCTCCCTGCGGTTCATTTCCTCCAGAAAGGTATTAGGGAATATTAAGGGGATAGGAATCTGCTCATTAAGGACACGTCCGGCAGATCCCTCGCTCGCAGAGGAAAGACTGCAGGGCTTAATTTACCCAATTGTTGATGATTGATTAGCAAGGCCATTTTAAAATGCTTTTGATCCCCAAGTCCCCTCATTACAAGCATGGCTGGGGCTGAAGCCTTGGACTATTCCCAAGCAATCTGGGAAGATGAGGGTGCTTTGAACAAGTTTTTATTAATATTCCAATCGATAAGCACAAAGGGGCGGATGGAGAAAAGCATTTTGCCGGATTGCATCCACCTTGCCAGGTTTTCCACAGGCTTGGATGGCTCCACTGGGCTACTGGTGCTTCCCGCAGCTGAATTCTGGGTGTGCAGCAGGCCCTGTGCATGTGTGCCTGGCCATGGGGGCCTGTGCAGCTGCAGCAGTTGTGCAAACACACTTTGGATCTGCCGAGGCTGCTCGGGTGCTGGGAATGTGTCTGGAACACCAGGCTGCAAGGGAAGCACACACGGGCTCTGGGAGACACAGAGGCCCCCAGGTCATGCTGGTTCTAAATGAGGCTTTTCATGTGGTGTGCTAAAATTTTATGCCTCTCACAGCTAGAAGGTGGAGAAGTTCAGAAACTGCTGAGCAGCCCAAGGAGAGCCTGCTCTCAAAGAGAAATGTCTCTTTTTCAGTCTGAGTCCCCTACCAGGCAACAAGAATTTCAGTGAGAGGAGGGTGGGGAACAGGCAGGGAGATGGCAGGACAGGTAGAGAAAAGGCCAGGAGATTGGCATGGAAGAGAATAAAAAGAGAAACCCTACATGAAGCTGTCCCTCACATGTGTCTTGTGCCTCAGGCCATCCCTAGCCTGACCTGCCTCTGAATTTGCATGCAGACAACCTCCAGATCTGACTCCAAAATTATGCATTTGAAGGCTAGTTTGAGTCTGGTCTGCTCAGGAGACACACGTGGTGCTAATTTGGGCTTGGGTCTCCAGAGACTTGTTTGGCTGCACAGGGATCACAGGTAACTCCTCAGACACCCTCGTGAGACACGCTGAGAGCTGCTGATAAGATCTGCCTTTTGTAGGGAGCTGGCATTCAAATCATCATCAACCAAGGTCTCACATCTTCCCATCTGCTTCTGGTTCTCAGCCTGGCTTGCAGGTGGCAGGGAGCTGCTCACAGCCCTCTGGGCTCCAGTGCCCACCAGTGAGCGTGGAAATGATCCCTCCCTGTGTGTGCAGCTCTGCCCTGCTCCTTCACACAGGTGAAAGTGGGGATGGTTCAGAAATCAAAGATTGAATCCCACTCACCTCTGCTTAGATGGCTCCAGCACCTCTGTCTGTCTCTGAGCTCATTGTCCCAGCTCCCTCCTTCAGTCGGGGGACTGGAACAGACATTTTAAGACATGATTCATCTGCTCTGGGTTAGATGCCAGCTCCAGGATGAATTGTGTGTCATCCTCCATTGCCCAGACTGGTTAGACAGATCTGAATTGTAAAAAAATAGGAATGTGCAAGTTGAAAAGCTTAGAGGTAGACATCTACAGAGATAAACCAAATTAGATGCTTCCTAGCACGGGCATGTGGAAATGTTTCCTGCAGCTGGAGATTAGCAAGGTCTGCTTTGGACCAGAGGCCCTTTCTCAGCAGAGATTTCCATGAAGAATGTTAACAATAAACCCCACATTCCCTGGGCACAGTCTCCTGCAGATTGAGGAATAATTACACATGGAGCCCCATGACTGCAATGCAGTGACTGAGTTACCTGAATTTAGGTCCTGGCATGTGGTGAGGACTTGGGCAAAGCCATGATATGTGGGAGCCCAGAACATCCCTCTGGCTGTCCAGGATGGACAAGACCCCTGCCAGGGGGCTCAGAGACCCTGTCACAGAGCCCAGGATGCCCCTGTGGGTTTGATTATGACCCATGGAGCAAATTACCAACCTCAGATGAAGATCAGCAAGCCACAACAGTTTAGGTAGAATAATAGTGAGGTTATCATGCGTGAAAAAGTAGATTTTGGGGGGTTCTGGAATGGGGGTTCAGGGGGCAAGATGGAGGGATCTGGGTGTGCCCAGCCTTTCTCCTTCTTCCTCTTGGCCTCCATCTTCTGCTGTGATGGTGGCACTTTTGGATTGGTTTAGAGTAGAAGCTCAATGTCTAACACAGGTGATAGGTATTGGGAAGTAATTGTAAACATTGTACATGTAGTTTTTGGTATAAAGACATAACAGTGCCCTGGGGGCAGGCAGAGTGCCTGGAACTGTCCTGCTGGACAGACCTCAGCAGGGCAGGAGAAAATTTTCATAGATAAGATACAATGAACAACCTTGAGACTGAGAACTGAAGAGCTCTGACTCCTTCTTCAAGTGCTGGGCTGGGAAAAGAGACTTTCTAATAAATTCTGGGGTCACAGCGACCAAAAGATCCTGAGAATGATCCTCCTCAGAAGGAAATGACTGCCCTGGTTTTCGTGGCTCCTCTCAGCCTGAGGAAGATGTTCTGCAGCACCTGCCCCGTCCCAGGGGAGAGGAGTGAGCTGTGCTCCTGAGTGTGGCCACAGTGGTTATTTGGGCTTTCCTTGTGGCCCATCCATGGACATCTCCCTCTTGGAATGACCTGCTGGCAGCCAAGGCAGAAACCACAGAAGTGGCCATTGTTGCCCTGATTTTTTAAGATTTTCTGAGCCTTCTGCTGTTTACATTCTTGTACCAAGCTTTCTCACACACTTTATATAAATAACTTATTGTTTTGCATTATTTTATAGAGAAGGAGAAATTTGATGGACTGTTGGTTTGTCCAGTGTCATTGGAGAGGTGGCACTGTCACCCTCCAATCCACTGTCACTTTTGGAAATCTATAAATGTTGGAGTCAGAAATTTAAAAGTCCCTTTTTACCTTGAAAGAAGCAGTGTGTCTGCATTGTATTATTTCATGTCCTATAGTAACAGGCCGTGTCTGGCAGGGATGTGGTGGCCCCAGAGGAAGTTTCAGATGGCCACATCAGATCTGAATTTGTTGTCATGCTTGTTTTTGAAGCTTGTCAAAGTTTTAGCAGCAACATTAATGCCACCACGACTTTTAATGCTGACACAATTTTAAAGGATTCAGCGCCTAAGAGCTGAATCCCAACGTGCACAGCAAGGACACCAAAGCTCAAATATCAAGGTACCAATCATGTTCTTGTAGCTATAGTGACTGAAGCCACTATAAAAACATACAATAGCCTTTGTATGAGCAGAAAATGGGAAGCAGAAGAAATGCGTTTCTGAAAATCATCAGCAAGTTCTCCTTGCTCAGAAAGAAGTGCCGTTAAACAAGGAAAAGGCAGCACATTCAACCCTCAGGTCAGTTCTCCTTCAGACTTCATCAAGAGTTGCATGTCTCTAGTGGATGTGGCATTTTAGGCACCATTGACCAGACACAAAAGAAAACACACCTCCATCTCTCCTTGGCAGACCCATAAGGTTTGTGGCTTTGCTTCCATTTCCCTGGGGTCAGGCAATTACCAGGCCCTTCAAGGTTTCACTTTTTGAGGAAAGTATTCTTTAGATTCATGTGGTGATGAAGAAAAGGGTCAGCATTGAAGATTCAGAAGGATCATTGCTGATCAATGAGAACACCCAGATTTCCTGAGGGTGGATGGGGTTGGAGGCATCACTTAAATGGTGGAGTTGGTAATTCTGGGCCAGCCCTGCCCAAATCAGCCTCCTGTCCCCCCACCACTCAGCAGGTGACTTAAAGGGAAGAAAAGGTCAGGTTTGAGCTGGGAAAACACAAATAAAGGCAGATCTGAGGAAGACAGTCACTGCAGCTTTCTCCTTGTCTGTGACAGCCCCATAGTGAGGACAAACACATCCCATGGTGTGTGGAAACCACTCTGAGCAAGATGAGCTGATTGACTATCAACAGGCTGAGTGTTGTCTCTGACCTGCTTTTCAACATGATCTCTCACCAAAACACTGTATTTTATTTTATTTTATTTTATTTTACTTTATTTTATTTTATTTTATTTTACTTTATTCTATTCTATTTTATTTTATTTTATTTTACTTTATTTTACTTTATTATTTTATTTTATTTTATTTTATTTTATTTTATTTTATTTTATTTTATTTTATTTTATTTTATTTTATTTTATTTTATTTTATTTTATTTTATTTTATTTTATTTTCATTCCTTTCAGCTCAGAAAGATGATTCTGTCCTTCCTCATGTGAAGCTCAGCTCTCAGTCCCAGCTGGACATCCTGAGCATTCATTTTAGGGGATTAGGAGACAAGTTATGCTGCAACATTTCCCCATGGCACAGACTCATGGGATGCACTTATCCAGCTGGATAGAAGCAAAACTTCCAGCCTGATTTTACTTATCAAGGTGATGTCTACAACCTACATTAATTCTGGGAAAAAATCTGCCCTGTGAGACTCATGGGCAATGCCCATTTTCAAAACCCCCTGTGTCCTGGTGGGATTCACCTCACCCTACACATTTTACACTGTAAAATCCATCCCTCACTGAGTGAATCCCAGCACAGCTCAGTTCACAATCAGTGCCAAAGTCAGGAAAACTCTGGCTGTGTTTCCTTCAGCATTTAGGTCAGGAAGGGAGATGTAAGATGGATGTTATTCGAGAGAAAGATCCTGCTATCCTGCACTGGCTGCAAATTTGTTAAGAGAATCTTCTGACCCAAGGAACTCTCTGGAAAAAAGGAGTGTGAATCATCCAGAGTAACAAACAAGATGCAAGGCAGGACACCACAGCCTCTGGACTTGGGTCCTGCAAAGTTCAGATCCTCTGCAGATCTTCCCACGTTTGCTCTTCTGGACCTGAAATGCTGTTCTGCCTGTGACCTTGGCAAGAACTGGCTCCAAAGGTTCCTCAGTTCCCTCTCTGCAGGAACAGGGGCACCAGCACTTGTTTGTGCCCCTGAAGCTCTCCAAGTACTTGCAAATTGTTCAGACACTGAGTTTGATCCAAACAAACCGAGCTGGGGGTTGTGTAAACTATCCATGCACATAAATTGGGACATTTAAGAGGAGACAAGGAAGGTTTTGTTTGTGTATTTTTTTTATTGCAGGGTATAAACAGGCAAATAAATAATTTACCATGTGATCCACGTTTTAAGGCAGCCCAGAACCATTCCTGCTGTTTCAGAGACCTATTCAAAGTCAGAGACAGGCAAGAGAGCAGCCATACATTTACTTTATTGCTCTGCAACAAGCCAACAAGCCCAAAAGAGCTGAAAGCAAGGATGGGAAAGAATGTGGCCAATTTCTTCTCCCAGGTCCCAGGAGGAATCTCTCTGTGTTCTTGGATTAGGGTTCATCTCACCAGCTTTTAGATGGCCACACCATGGATGTCTGATAGAGGAGAGGTCATAGAAGGCTCCCTGTGTGGAAAAGGCTGACTGTTCTCTCTGACCTGCTTTTCAACATGATCTTTCACCAAAACACTGTATTTTATTTTATTTTATTTTATTTTATTTTATTTTATTTTATTTTATTTTATTTTATTTTATTTTATTTTATTTTATTTTATTTTATTTTATTTTATTTTATTTTATTTTATGGAGGGCTCATTTCTGCAGCATGAGGCACCTGATCTTGTCTGAATCCTTCTAGACATCATCATCCCCTGTGTTCTGGGGAAAGTTGTAGCAGGGCCATGGACTGGCAGTGCTTGTGGGCTGGGAAAAGAGGCTCAGAGGGGAGGACAAGCTTCTGCTTGTTGTCCTGTGGCTCCAAAATCACAGAACTGGACTCCTGGGATGTCTTGGTTTGGAAAGACAGGAGTCTGCTAAGAAAGGCAGGAGCCTCCCCTGAAATGGAGAATGTAAACCCTCCCCACCCCTCTGAATTGCTATAAATTTAAAAATTTTAGGGCTCTCAGGCAAAAAAATATGGGAGCAGGAAATAACAGTTCTTTAATAGGGAAGAAAAATAAAAGGATAAAATAAACAATGCAGTACACTAGAAGAACACTGACAGAGTCAGAACCCAACCTGACACCCTGTGGGTCAGGGTGTTGGCAGCAGTCCCATTGGAATTGTGGCTCAGCCCTCCTGCAGTGTCAGGGGTGGTTCTGCTGGAGCAGGGATCTGTAGAGAAGGATGGATTCTTCCTCTGAAGATCCAGTGGAAGGAGAGGTGCCTGCTGTTCCTCTGGGGAATCCAGTGGAGAAGCCGTGCTGGTGTCTCAAAACCTCTGGATTATATCTGGGTAGGAATGCTTGGCTCCTCCCTCTGGGCTCACATCTCCCAATGGGATGCTGTAGTTCTTATCAGCCATGCAGTGAAATTCAATAGTCTGTTATCAGCAGATGTCCCCTCCCGAGGGAGGAGTGATTGTGAGCACTCAAAGGGAGAGATAAGGCAAACTGCCCACTTGACAAAGGTAATCTGCCATACAGATGGTAATGGAAAACATCTTGTATTGCAATCTTCAACATGGCTACTGCAGGTTTAAGGGAATTATATTTCAGCACACCCAAGTAGGGCTGGATTTCTGCAAGAAGCAACCAGAGACAGCAGCGTCTTTAAATGTGCTTTTAAAGGTGGTGGGAATGGAGATGCAACCTGAAAATGTGGCTGAGAAGACTTTTGTTGGATCATTTGGTCTCCTGCCCCTGGGATCCATCTGGATTAGTCAACAGAGCTCCCAACAAGGGTTCAGCTCACCACCACCACCACAGGCTGGGGTTGCATCATTTCAGCCCCAAATCAACCATGAGACAGGAGAACAAACTAGAAACACCTAAATACCTGCTCTGAACCAAACCAAAAAGAAGAGGGTGCTTGGACACAGACCCTTAAAGCTGTTCATGCAGAGTGTGGCTCAGCATTGGTATTTGTGTAAATTGCCCATCACCTTCCCTGGGTATCTCAGCATCACAAAACCTGAGGTTTTCTTAACTGTTTCAAGGAAAACAATTTCCTTTCCCTCCCACCTCTGAATTATCACCTAGACTAGGATATTTACTGCTCCAGAAAGGATAAAAAATTAAAGCCTACAAAACAGGGTAGGAGCTTTCTCTGGAAAATCCAAGCTCATGATGTCAAATGTCTGGGGCAGTGTTGGAAGGAAACTCAGTGGAATGCAGGGAAAGGAAAACCCTTGGTCATGTTTCAGTAGGTCACAAGGTGCAATAAATGTCCATATTATTGAATGCAAATATGTGCCCTGGATCAGTCAACTGGCTCTTGGAGTTTGGTTATTCAGTTACAGAACAATGGTTCTTACTTTTGCCTTTCCAACAGATTTCTGAAAGATGATCTTGATTTTTTAATTTAGACCAGATTTGTCTCTTTTCAGGAAAAAAAAAAAAAAGCCCATGGTATCTATGGTACAAGGCACTGCCAAACCTATTTGGTACAAATTCTCTATTCATCAAGAAGAAGGAACCAAAGCCTGGCAGGAGAGTGGGTGGATGAGGTCTCCCACAAGATCTCTGACCTAAAGGTCAAAACTCTTTAGCCCCCTGTATTTTAGCAGGCACAGAATTCAGCTTCCACCTAGATACAGCAAATGTTAGCATAGAACCACAGAATCATAGAAAAAAATCTGGTTGGAAGAGCCCTCTGGAAATAATCCAGTCCATCCCCCTGCTCAAAGCAGGGCCAACTTCAACAGTTGCTCATATCTTTACACTTCTTCAGCCTGTGTTCAGAAATAAGTTTGAGTTTGTTTGTTCAGAAATGAGTTTGTTCTCCTTCAGCAGGAACTGTGTAAAAATTCTGCCTTCCAAGACCTAATCCAGGGAGATCTTGGCAGCACAGCAGACTGGGTGACTTTTCCCTATGTATTTCCTCACTAGTATTCTAAATATCATCTGAATTCCAGCCCCACAAATTCAGTGGCAGCTATTTCTTTTTCCTCCACGTTAAAGCAGCTGATTACCCTCCAAAACCAGCCCAAAGCTCTCAGTGTCCCACCTTGAGTTGCTCAGTTTAATGCACTTTCTGACACTTCGTGACACATTTAGACCTGTGCTCATGCTCCATTTCCAGGCAAAGCTGCTGCATGCTGCAGCAAGAATTGTATAAATAGTGAATTATATAAATAGTGACAATATCCTCAGCACCTGATTTTTGCTCAGAGAGATGGGAAAGCAACACCAGAGATTGAAAACATTGGTTTGTACTCTGAAGGAGGGGAGTGTGTAGTCTATCCTGCAGACTTGGCTTCTCTTGCTGTCCTGTTGAAAGCAACAGCCCTGCTTCCATGGCTCTCCCTTCTTTTCATGTTCATTCAGGTTTGAACTGATTATCCCCCATGGCTGCATCCTATGAGTGGCATTTATGGTCCTTCTCCTCCTCCAACAAGGAGGAGGATCCAACAAGGAGAAGATCCAACAAGGAGAAGATGACATGCAGGGTGAAATGTGGGAGCACAAGTCACCAAAAGGCTGCAGCACAAAACCTCCCCTAGAGGTATCTCAGTCCTTCTGGGCACCTGAGGATGTGGTGGGTGAGAATACTCAGCTTACTCTGAGAAGGAAAAGCTGGAGGGGTTTTTGGTGTTAATGGAAACATTTTCCTGGCACAGCTGGAAGCGAAACCCTGAAAAGTTTGAGTCAATTCCTGAAGCTTTGCTGATGTGGTCTTCTGGGTCCCATCAGCAAAGCTGGTCATAAAATCATTGAATCACAGAACATCCTGAGCTGGAAGAGACCCAGAAAGATCACTGAGCCCAACTCCTGGTCCTGCGCATCCCAGCCCACAGAATCAGCCCCCATGGCTGGGAGCACTGAGCTCTGGCAGCCTCAGGGCCAGGACCATTCCCTGAGGAGAATGTTCCAGTGCCCAAACACCCTCTGAGTGTGGAGCCTTTCCATGATATCCAACCTAAACCTGCCCTGGCACAGCTCCAGCTGTTCCCTCAGGTCCTGTCTCTGGTCTAGAGAGCAGAGAGCAGTACCTGACCCTCAAGCTTCAGACAATGGTCAGGTCTCCTCTCAGTCTCTTCTTCTCCAGGCTGAACAAGGCAAGTGACCTCAGCTGCTCCTCATATGGCTTCTCCTCTAGGCCTTTCATGATCTTCAAAGCCCTTAAGCCCTCAGTGATGCCTCAGACCAGGACTTGGCCCATAACTGGCATTGTCTATTCAAGTCCTGCTAAAGCCATGTCAGATAAATCCCTCTGTTTTCCCCCTGCTCTAATTTATCAACATAACCACCTCATAGAGGAAAAACACATCCTCCATTTTAATCCAGCAGCTGGTTCTGAGAACATCAGGGTCCCCAGCACTGCTGGATGAGGTTGGTGCTCTGAGAGGTTTGGGAGAAGCCCTTGGTAAAAGCAGCACCACCTTGGCTGGAGCAAAGGCTGAACAGCAAAGCTCATAACACACCCCAAACGTCCCCTCCAAACTCTGAATTAAACACCCACTCAGCTGAAACGTTTGAATGATGAATATCATCATGTGGGGGCGGTGGGGAGGGAGGGAAATCTAAGCAGCTTTATTTTTTCCAGTGCTGCAGAAAGAATTTCCTTCCTGCTGCAGATGTGCAGCCGGGGCGCTGGAAACAGTTCCCTGTCAAGTTGGAGCAGCTGAACTCATGTGGCACCAGGCAAGGAGACTCCAGGCCTGGGCTGGCAGCTCCACTATTGAAATTAACGGGCCAGGCTACATACAGGAGTGGAAATCATCCCATTAAAAAAAAAACAAACCAAAACCCCCAAAAAAAAAAACCAAAACGAAACCCCCTCCCCAAAACAAAAAAAAAAAAATTTAAAAAAACCCAAAAAACAAACAAACAAAAACCAAAAAAACCCTACAAAAACCAAAAAAAGCCTCAAACCAAACCAAAAAAAAAAAAAAAACAAAAAAAACAAAACCAAAGAAACAACCAGAAAACCCAAAAAATGAAAAAAACCCAAAAACCAAACACAAAAAAACCACAAAAAAGTCCAAAAAAACCCCAAAAAACCCCCACAAAAAAACCCCCAAAACAAAACAACAAAAAACAACCAAAAAACCCCAAAAAATCAAAAAACCCCGACCCCAAAACAAAAAAACACCATTTATAAATATATATACTGTGTATATATATATATAGTATATTATATATTTACCCTATATATATTATATATTTTTATATATAGCATATTATATATTTATATATAATATAAATAATAAATATTGATAATATATTATATATATTATATATATTATGGTTTATAATATATTGTATTTATATATTATAATATATTTCTATTATATATATGTATATAACTATATAAATACATATATATATATGTATATAACTATATAAATACACACACACACACACATATATATATATATATATAAATATAAAATATTGTAGTTACATAAGGCAACTGCAAACTGGCAGCATGGAGGGAAGGGGAGTGGGTCAGCAGGGAGAGGGAAATGACAGGATGTAAAAAGAGAAAATCCGGGAGAGGGAGAACACATCCTCAGGGGAATGATATTAATTCGATGAAAGAAGTGTAAGGAAAGCCAAGAACTGATCAGATAGCACTGGAATGAGAGAGAGAGAGGAAGGTAGTTATGTATGGATAGATGGATGCACAGATATTTAAGATCTATGCAAGAACAAGCTCGGTGTGGGACTGTATCAGTGCCCCAAACACCAGAGGTCCCTTGGATCAAATACCTACAAGGGTCGAAAAGCTTTCAGCAGCACCAGCAAACTTCAAACCACAGACCAAACACAGTCCAGAAAGGGAATGGGCTTTTTTTTTTTCCACTTCCTTACTTAGTATTCAGGAGAAGCAGCATTTTTCTGCAGCATTTAGAGGGAGTAAATAATCAGGACCATGCTGCTGGAGGAGCTGGGAAGGGGGCAGAGAGCAGGGCTGTGAGGCAGGGGATGCTGGCAAGGCTCCTCACGAGCAGGGGAGGACAGTGGGGACATCTCCCACCCCACAGGGATGCAGAGCTGCCACAGGGTTTGGGACCGTGAGGGTTGGGGGACCTGCAAGGTGCTGCTGGGCTAGGGGACAGCTCAAGGCTTGGCAGAAACCTGGAACTCCACCAGGAGAGATGCTGGGGACTTCTCCACACCTCTGATCCACCAAGAAACCATTTTTAAGACAAATATTCTTGTTCTCCTGAAAAGAAACAAAAAAGAAGAAGAAGAGACCTCGTCTTGAAATCAGATGCACCATCTTTCAAGAGAGGGTTTAAAAATGGAGATAGCCCAGAATTTGGTGATGACAGTTTATAAGCGAAATTATTTCTTCGTCAAGACTTTTCTGTTCAATCCCTCCCTATTTTTTTTTTCTTTGCAATCAGAAACATGAAGCTTCTGATCTGGGAAAGAATGCATCTTTTTTTTCTTATTTTTCTGTGAAAAAAGTTGCATTTTTTCACAGTTCTTTCCCAAAACTGCTGCTGCTGCAGTGGAACAAATCCCCTTCTCTTGCCTGCACTGGTGAGATGAGAGCAGGGACCATCAGGTTTCCCTGCATTTCCCCTCAGTGCAGCCACGCAAGGGGAAGCAGAAATAATCCAGAGGTTAAATATTGCCATGCAGAAAGCATCAGCATGTGGAAATCCCAACTCCAGGAGCGTGTAAATGCATTTTTGTTCTGAAGGAGTTGGTGTCACAGGGGTTGTCTTGGCTGCTGGAGAGGGAAGGGTGGTTTGTGAACAGATCCCAGAATTCAAATGACAGGCATTAATGGGCCAGGAATGCTGCAGCTGTGAAATGGGGAAAACAAAACAATTCTGTTTTGCAGAAGGACCTCACCAAAGATGACTCCAACGAGCACACGATCCACCAATCCGTCACCTCCCAGGATCCCACATGAGAAGGTGGGATAATTACTGTAATTTTAATGTACTCCATGATGATTTAAATACACTGGTAAACTAAAAATATCCTGCTTTTTCCGTGAGGGCGCTGACTTTCTGAGGTAATGCTGCCCCAGAGCTGCTGGTGCTTCGTGTGCCAGCCCCTTCTACAGTCCCTGAGGGTGCCATAAACCTCATCACAGCCTTGCCCAGTGGAAAGTCTTTGCCTCCTGCATTTTGCACACCTCTCCTTTGGAAAAAAAATAATAAAAATCTCTTCTTTTTCTCTTGTAATCTGTGGTGGAGCTGCAGAAGGAACAGAGGATGGAGAGAGGATGTGAGCAGCAAGGGTGGGAGCATGGAGCCCGGGCCAGCTGAGTGCTTCAGCATGCTTGGAAGTGTCAGTGAAGCAAATAGTGTGTTTCTAACACAGCCCTGAGTGTTGAAATGCTGTTTAAATTGCCTCCAGAGCTGACATGAAACCCCAAGATCTGGAAGTATCTCCCGTGATTGATTGAGTGGCTGATTGATTTGATTATATACATTTTCTGTGTGTGTGTTAGGGCTGGGCTGGGCTGTCCAAACACCATTCCCAGAGCCAAGTTAGGAGCTCTGGGGTATCCAGCCCCAGACTCCAGCTCCTGCTTGTCTTCCCTGGGCTCTGTGTCCCTTTGCCAGCTCTGTGGGATGTCTCAGATGCACAAGGGCATCTCAGATGGCACCAGGCCCCTGTGTGTAGGCACTGGATGCCACCCCCTGAGTCATTCAGGCTCACAGAGATCATATTTTCAGTGTTCCCCTCTGCAGTTCACTGGGATCAGAACTTTACCTTAAAAATAAACAACATCCAAAGCCAAGAGTTTCCTGGATAGTCAATTAATTTTTTTTTTTTGTGGGGGTTGGTTTGGAAGCATTCTGAAATCTGATGCTCGTTGTAAAGTTGGGAATCTTGGCAGCCATGTCAAGAAGCAAACCGTGTATATTTTGCCTAGAATTGTTTCCACTATAGAACCAGGAAATAATAATAAAAAAAGAGCCCCTTCTCCTTTAATTTATTTGCAGAAGTCTCCATGGGTCCCTTGCTTGTCCCCCATCATGCTGGAACAAAGGAAACCTGAGATGAGGTTGGTTCCTGCATCTGTGCAAATGCAAAATTCTTAGATAGAATCAACCTGACTGTTCATGTGAGGTGGCTTTAGCAATACAGAAGTTCACTGGACCATTCCTATGGATATCTTGTTTAGTAAATGAGGTGAAACAAGATGAGGATCCAGGCTGGGCTTTTCCCTGGGCTGGGAAGGGTCTCTGATTTGGAGTTGCAGAGTTTTTGGGTCTTGGGGAAAGAATGGGGACAAATGGGTCAGTGAGGACTGTCAGGTTTTTGTGTTCATTTGTAGAGACCCACAGGACAAGCTCAGAGTGAAGGAAACAAAGGATTTCACAAACTCCAGCTGATACAAAACCAGTGACCTTTGTTCCGCTCCTCGGTTGACCACTGAGAAATTATTATTGCAGAGATAAAGATCATAAATTTTTGTGCCTGGCTTTTTTCCTAGATCCTGTTTAACAGTGTTTCTTGGCAGTTTCTTAGTAGATACTTTTTAGCTCTGGCTCCCTTCCTGGAGCTCTGGCAATTAAAGATATTAACATTCAGCTTTAAAAATAGCAAGGAGTGGGTATTCAGCCTCCCCAGATGAACAGCCCTGAATGTGGGGAGAGCCTTCAGGGATGCAGAGCCCAGAGCTGAGCCATGCAGGCCATGGAGAGGCTGCCTGGTCTCCCAATGCCCTTTCCAGTCCTTGATCCCAGGAATTCCTCACCCTCCCTTCATGCCTGGCAAATCCATGCCCATCCCTTCCAGATTTTTCACCCCTTGGTTGGTTTATACAGAAACCGTAATGTTGACAGGATGTCCCTGTGTTTAAGTGCTACAATTTAGGCTGTTTTCCTCCTGGGTAGAGCCACCTACCTCTGCTGTGTTTTCCAGGATGCTGGAGTGTCACTGTTGAGCACAGGGAAGGGAAAAACCAACAAACAGAAAACCCTCAAAACAAAACCAACAAAACAAAAACCTTCTCCTCCCTCTGCTTGAGCTCTGACAGCATGAAATGGAAATGACCTGGCTGGTGACTTGGCTCTGAGCTTCCCTGCCTCTCTAAAATACAGGGGAAACACACATTGTTATCTCCAGATCCTCAGGGCTGCCCAAGGAGAAGCAGACCCCTGTGGGAGGAACATCTCCATCTCTGCTTCCCTCCTCGCTTCTCCATCAGCAGCTGGAAAAAAGGGACGGAAAAACAGAGCCACCCCTTGAGTGAGCACGGAGAGAGATGAGGGCTGTGTGCCCCAAGCTTCACTGGGAGTCCTTGATGTGTGTCCTTGATGTTACCCAGTGACCATTTTCTTCCAGCTTGTTCAGGGCGCTCAGGAGGTGCTCTGGACTCTCCAGCATTTCTCACTGCAGTGATGATTTCCCTGTTCAGGACCATAAAACTCCCTCCTGAGAGGTTTGGATGAGGCTGAGAGTGGGCAGAAGCTCAGGCCAGGATGTGGCAGATGGAGGGAAAAGATTCCTGCACTCATACCAAAGGGAGCTCATGGGGCTGAAGCACAGCAGGGAGGGCTCTGGAGCCTGGGCACAGTGAAGATGTCCAAGGACAAGGAAAGGGGAAGCTGATATTGGGAGATGACCAGCAAAGGAAAGCAGCATCCCTGATTCCCTCCAGGAGCCTGCAGGAACCAGCTGCCAAGGACAGCCCTGCAGAACCAGCTGGATAGAGCAGGAATTTTGATTTGGAACCCGCGATAGCCAGGACACAACCCAGGAGAATTTGAATGCACAAATAAGCTCGTAAAATATGGAGTGAGGGCACTGCAAGGGATGTGACTTGAAGGGCAAGAAAAGTCCTGCTGCTCCTTCCACTGATCACCCCATGGCCCCTTCACACCCCCTGAGCTCACAGAGCTCCCAGCTTCTGGCATCTCAGGAATTGTTTTGGGGGAAGGTCAAAGGAGCAGCTCAGAATGTGCAGCACTGAGCATAATTTTGGATACAGAAAATTATTCCAGTGTGGGGTGGCTTGTGCCCTTCTCCTGGCCAGGCAGTCTGGGATGGGTTCACAAAGCAACACCTGGAGGAAGAACCTCAAGGAGAAACTGTGACTGCTCTGCCAAAACCTGGGCCCCAAACCTGGACATTCTCCATGCAAAGGACGTGGAGGGTGAATCTACAGGTGGTGGTGGTGGAAATGAAGGGGGAATTTGGGGTCTCTAAGGCAGGAGTGGGAGGCAGCAGCTGTGCAAATACCAGTGAGTGAAAAGGAGAAGGGGTGGTTGCAGTCACCCTGTTTTGGGGAAGCACGAGGCTCCCAGGACCTGGGGATGTCTTTACCCCTCTCTGTGATAGGTGGTTGTCCCACAATTTTAAACAATGAATTATTTGCTCTTGAAAGCTTGACCTTTTAGCCCTCAATTCTTTGAAATCAACAGGAAGACTGTGGCACTATCTCACAACAGCCAGTGCTTGAGGCGACGCCTTTCAGCAGACATCTGAGCTTTTAATCACTTTTGGTTATTCCTCATAATTTCAGTTAATAAATCCAGGGTGGTTACAGCGATGATTCATGCAGGATGCATCCTGTTTCTTCTCTCCCACATCTCTCTGGCAGAAAGCTGCTATGGATTAGGAACCTTGCCCTTCATTTTTGGAAATTGCTCTCCCACTATAGACTCCAAATGAGAATTGCTGTGGTATTTCACTGTGTGCTATTTCAGAGCGCTGGCTCCTTTGATGCAGTCATCATCTATATGGAAAAGAGGTGTGTGCATGAATCAATGGTATAGTTCAGCTGCATCTGCATTAGAAAGGCATAAAAATGAATGAAATGCAGGAACTGAAATGTGCTCTCCCAGGATGCTGTGCTAAATCTGCACTCCAGAATCACGCCAAGGCGCGGGCTGCAGAGCCAGGAGGGTCCTGCAATTTCACACCACACTTCCTACATTTCCATTTTCACCTCTGCTGGCTGGAGCATCTCAAGGTTTGTCTGAGTTCCCTGGAAGTTGCATGATATGTCTTTCAGCTGCTATTTAAAAGGTTTTGTTGTTTGTTTTTTTGGGATTTTTTTTTTGGTTTTTTTTTATGTCTGGTTTTCTATTTTCCTTTTCTTTTGTCACTGCCCACTTCTAGAAAATGCTGGTGGCTTTCAGTTTCTGGAGGAAGGCTGCTCTTCTCTATGAAAGAGGCAGCAGAGCAAACTGTGCCAAATCAACTTAATACAAAATGATTGGTCCATGCAGCTTTAGACATCTTAAGAAGGCCCTTTGCAGGAGCAGGATCAATTCTCTGCTTTGAGTCTGCTCGTCTCACCAGCTGGGATGGCAGAGCCACACATCCCAAACCCTCTTCTGCTTCTCTATTTGATCAATTAATGATCACAGCAGCTAAAAGACGAAGCCAGAAGCCCTGAGAGGAGCAGATAATCTGAGCTGCCTTCCTTGTCCTTCAGTAACAGTGAGGGGAAAGGGAAATAACCTTATTTTTACCCAGCCTAGCCCCATCTCCTGTTGCTCCTCACATGAAGACAGGCTGCATCTCACTGGGAGAGGGGACCACAACGCTCACAGCAAGCACTGGTGGGGAGTTTGTCTCTCTGGGGTGTTCAAAACCCTGCTTGTAACAGTGGAGAGCAATGGGAACTGCTGGAACATGATTAATTTAATCCCAAAATTGACATTTAAATTAGGTCCCCTCAGAGACTGCCATTTTCTCACTCCTGGCTCTGAAGGGAGCCTGGGCACAGAGAACTCCTGTGAAAATCCTGGGTGAGGTGAGTCTCACCTCTTACCTGGAGGGATCTGAACATCTTCTGCAGGTTCCTCTGTGGGCTGTGGGAAGGGGACAAGCCCAAAGAAGAGGCCATTTGGCTTCATCAATAAATGAGGGTACAGGGGAGCTGGAGAGTGGCTTTTGACAACAGCATGAAGAGACAGGACAAGGGACAATGCCTTTAAACTGGCAGAGGGGATGTTTAGATGAGATGTCAGGTGGAAATCCATCCCTGGGAGGGTGGGGAGGTGTCATAGACATGTTTTATGAAAAATCCTTTCCTTAGGATTTTTCCTCCTGAGAAGCTGAAAGGCCTTAGGAACAAAATGCAAGCATTGATTATCTGCTGCTGTGGAATGCAACAGGTGCATCTGGGATTGGTCTCATGTGGTTGTTTCTAATTAATGGCCAATCACAGCCCAGCTGTCCGGACTGTCTCAGTCAGTCACAAGCCTTTGTTATCATTCCTTTTCTATTCTTAGCCAGCCTTCTGATGAAATCCTTTTTTCTATTCTTTTAGCATAGTTTTAATATTATATATATATATCATAAAGTAATAAATCAGCCTTCTGAAACGTGGAGTGAACATTCTCATCTCTTCCCTCATCCTAAGACCCCTGTGAACACTGTCACAGGGAGGCCCTGGCACAGGGTGCCCAGAGCAGCTGTGGCTGCCCCTGGATCCCTGGAAGTGCCCAAGGCCAGGTTGGGCAGGGATTGGAGCACCCTGGGATGTGGAAGGTGTCCCTGACCATGACAGGGGGTGGGATGAGATGATCTTTAAGGTCCCTTGCAGCTCAAACCAAGGATTTTATGATCATTGCTCCCCTAATCTCCTAATGAACTAACAAATACTGGAGACAGAAGATGCTGTTTTGGGCACATCTTTGCATTCCAAACCAAGCCTTAGTGGCTGAGTGTCTCTTTGCCCGGGTGCTTTCATGCTATGAGGAATGGGAAGATCCTCACTGCAGTTTAAGAAGCACAAAGCATTTCTCTTTTTTGTTGTCAAAAGCACAGAAGAGAGCAGGTAGAAGAGGAAATGAGCAGCCAGCTCTATCCAATATTAACAGCTCTGCTCTGCAGCTCAGGAGACATGCTCAAGCAGGTTTATCTCCCCCAAAAAACTGGCAGGTTGAGTGAAAACACTTGGTAGAAGAGTGACCCCGGGGAGGATGAGATACCTTCTGCATAATTATCTGCAGCCAGGGTTTGGCTCTGCTGTGGCAGATGCTAATCTTTCACACCCACCGTGGAGCAGCCAGAGAACAGCCCTTGTGGTGAAACACATGAATGGGAGGCAGAGGAATGCAATGTTCCTCTTGTTTTGCATGGTTCAGGATCAAATGCAGCCAGCACTGGGAGCACCTATCACAGGAGGGAGCTGTGCCTTATCACCAGTTTCATCCTGCTGGCAATCCCAGCACCCCCAGCCTCACAGCTGGAGCTCCTATCACACCATCTCTGCCCTCAGGATCACGTAACTAAAAGGTGAAGTGGAAGGAAAAAGAAAAAAAGGAAAAAAAAGAAAAGCCTGAAATGCTAGGAGAGCTCTGAGCTTTGATTCAACAAAGGCTTTGAGGATGTGTCTCATTTAAATGAGCCCTGAAATTGACTCCCATCAATAAACCTTAAGAAGATTCCTATGAAAATAAACCATGACTGTTTCTTCCCTCGGAAAAAGACAACAAGATAGAGCCAAGTCCAAAGTTATGAAAATAATCCCCAGTAATTTACAGCCTAATCAGCTGTGGGAGATACTGTTGGTTTCCACAGGAAAGGCTGTTATCTACCAGGATCAATAACCACCTTGTAGTAAAGCCTCAAGGTGCTGGCAGGGGCACCCACAATATTGCCTGCAATTGTTGCTCAGCTCCTATTTATGGGAGTGTGGTCACAAAAACCAGCTGCAGGAACAAATTCAGAGCTGGCCTAACCTGACACAGAGTTTTTGGGAGAGGCAGCCAACTCCTGCTGAGCCTGAACTCCCAGGAAGAAAAAAAAGCACTTAGGAAAACAGGTTTTTTTCCCCCACAAAAATCCTTCTGACTTATGGGGGAATTGGGTGATCCTGGGTTGAGCACTATCTGTGACATCATTGCAACCTTGTGCTAAAAAATTCCTTTTCATGTGACCCTTAGGCCTGGTCTTCATTCTGGGACTTACAGGGCCTTAAAGAGATAAGGAATGGACACCTATAGCTGTAGTGAAAGAAATGAGGTGAAAATGCCACCTTGCCTTTGTGAGGAACACCTGGCACTGGGAAATGCAGCAACCAGGGCTCAGCTATCACCCTGTGACTCTTTACACTGTGGGAATTGTGCCCTTGAATCTGAGGCAGCAGGCTAAGAAGGGAGGGAGAGGGGCACTGACCCAAGGTTTGATAAAGCACTGCCTGGCTGGAGTCTCATAAATCCAACAGGATGCAGAGTGAGGGGATTGTTCCAGACTGCTCTGTCCTTGTGAGGCCCCACCTGCAGTGCTGTGTCAGGCTCTGGGGCCCTGTCTTGGTTTGGAAAGACAGGAGTCTGCTAAGGAAGGCAGGAACCTCCCCTGAAATGGAAAATATAAACCCTCCCCATTTTTTTGAATTGCTATAAATTTTAAATTGAGGGACTCTCAGGCAAAAATATGGGAGCGGGAAATAACAGTTCTTTAATAGGGAAGAAAATAAAAGGATAAACAATGCAGTGCACTAAAACAACACTGCCAGAGTCAGAACCCAACCTGACACCCTGTGGGTCAGGGTGTTGGCAGCAGTCCCATTGGAATTGTGGCTCAGCCCTCCTGCAGTGTCAGGGGTGGTTCTGCTGGAGCAGGGATCCTGTAGAGAAGGATGGATTCTTCCTCTGAAGATCCAGTGGAAGGAGAGGCAGCTGCTGTTCCTCTGGGGAATCCAGTGGAGAAGCCGTGCTGGTGTCTCAAAAACCTCTGGATTATATCTGGGTAGGAATGCTTGGCTCCTCCCTCTGGGCTCACATCTCCCAAT
This sequence comes from Melospiza georgiana, assembly GCF_028018845.1. Classification (NCBI taxonomy): domain Eukaryota; kingdom Metazoa; phylum Chordata; class Aves; order Passeriformes; family Passerellidae; genus Melospiza; species Melospiza georgiana. The sequence goes on along the minus strand of NC_080430.1, from coordinate 4,576,996 downwards.
GGGATGCTGTAGTTCTTATCAGCCGTGCAGTGACATTCAATAGCTGTTATCAGCAGGTGTCCCCTCAGTTGTGGAAGAGATAAGGAAAACTGCCCACTGAACAGAAGACAACTGCCATACAGATGGGAAATAGAATACAATTATCTTGGCAATCCAGGACAGGCCCTCAACACAAAAAGGACACAGAGCTGTTGGAATAGAGTCCAGAGGAGGCCACAGAGATGTTCCAGGGCTGGAACATCTCTGCTCTGGAGCCAGGCTGGGGGAGCTGGAGGTGCTCACCTGGAGAGGAGAAGGCTCCAGGGAGAGCTCAGAGCCCCTTGCAGGGCCTGGAGGGGCTCCAGGAGAGCTGGAGAGGGACTTTGGACAAGGAGGAAAGACTGAAAGGGGCAGTTTTCAGTTAGATATTAAAAATAAATTCTCTTTGAGGGTGGCAAGGCCATGGCACAGGTTGCTCAGAGAAGCTGTGGCTGCCTTGAACACTTATTCAAGGTTGGAAGGGGCTTGGAGTAACCTAATCTAGAGGATTAAACCCCTCATGGCAGGGGTTTAGGAAGTGGATGATCATTACGGTGGCTTCAAATCCAACCCATTCTGTGACTCCATGATTCAAGGTTTGCACAGACAACCACAGCTCTTGGCTGGGTCAGTGTCACCTGCAGGAGGGAGGGAGGGAGGGAGGGAGAAGAGGAAGGGAAGGAAGGAAGGAAGGAAGGAAGGAAGGAAGGAAGGAAGGAAGGAAGGAAGGAAGGAAGGAAGGAAGGAAGGAAGGAAGGAAGGAAGGAAGGAAGGAAGGAAGGAAGGAAGGAAGGAAGGAAGGAAGGAAGGAAGGAAGGAAGGAAGGAAGGAAGGAAGGAAGGAAGGAAGGAAGGAAGGAAGGAAGGAAGGAAGGAAGGAAGGAAGGAAGGAAGGAAGGAAGGAAGGAAGGAAGGGCCTTGAGCCCTCTGGTGCTATTTTGCTTTCTGCCTCTCCTAAATCTGTCCCCAGGGCTCGGGGTGGCTGTAGCAGCCCCAGGGCTTGGCACAGGGCTCTGTTTTAACGTTGCCAGGGTGAGTGCCATGGCAGCATTTAAAAATGGCACAGGCTGTCATTTAATGCCAGCTGGGCAGGGATTGCAGCAGGGGTCAGGCAGTGACCCAAAGTGACCCATCACAGACTGACAGCCCTGCACAGCAGGATTGTCCTGGGCACTCCCTGGGAAGGGGGATTCACCCTGAATCCACAGGCAGCTGAGCATTCTGGCTGAGTTTTTGAGGAGTTTCCATGAGAAGGACTAAAAGTTTAGGCCAAGCACTGCTGTGACTGAAACTGGTCTGGAAGAACAGAGTGTTTTATCTTACAGCAGAAAAACCTGCTTTAATTACACATACATGGGAGGGAGGGAAGGCAGAGCTGGTGATAAGAGACGTGCAGCAGCCCCAACAGAATTAGCTTAATTTCTCCTGTGCCCTTAATTATCTTAGAGGAGGAAGGGCTGGAAGGATATAACTGGTTGGGGAGGCAAGAGGGGAGGGAAGGTGGCTTGCAAGGCTCTCCGGTCTTCCTCAGCTCCCTGGTTCCTGCAGACATTCCCCAGGCATGGTGTGGTCACTGCCAGGAACCATCCTGCAGAACAAAGGATGCCTACAAGAACCTGCAAGGTCACCTTGGGGTGCACCTGCTGTGCTCTTGGTGTGCACAGAGAGGGGCTTTGCACCTCTGCAAAAGCCATGGACATAATTTTGGTAGTATACAAATCTAGCAAAGGGCAGGTGTTGGGATCTTTAACTTGTCAGAGTGACCCCAAGGAAGGTTAGAAAGTCTCTTTTCCCAGCCTGGCGCTTGAAGAAGGAGTCAGAGCTCTTCAGTTCTCGGTCTCAAGGTTGTTTATTGTTTCTTATCTATAAAAAATTTTCTCCTGTCCAGCCGAGGTCCATCCAGCAGGACAGTTTCAGGCACTCTGTCTGCTCCCAGGGTGGTGTTATGTCTTTATGCTAAAAACTACATGTACAATGTTTACAATTCCTTTCCAATCCCTATCACCTATGTTAGACAGTGAGCTTCTACTCTAAACCAATCTAAAAGTGCCAACATCACAGCAGAAGATGGAGGCCAAGAAGAAGAAGGAGAAAGGTTGGACATTCCCAGATTCCCTCCATGTTGCCTCCTGAACCCCCATACCAGAAATGTCAAAATCTATTTTTTCACCCCGTGATAAATTCACTATTATTCTACCTAAACTGTTGTGGCTTGCTGATCTTCATCTAAGGTTGGTAATTTGCTCCATGGGTCATAATCAAACACACAGGGGCATCTTGGTCTCTGTGCCAGGGTCTCTGAGCCCCCTGGCAGGGGTCTTGGCTGTCCGGGATGTTCTGGGTTCCCACAGGCAGGCACTGGTTTGTGGGACATAAACTGAGTGACCGTGGTGGGGTCCTGGCACAGGGTGCCCAGAGAAGCTGTGGCTGCCCCTGGATCCCTGGAAGTGTCCAAGGCCAGGCTGGACAGGGCTTGGAGCAGCGTGGGATGGTGGGAGGTATCCCTGCCCTTCCTAAGGTAGATTTTCTTATGGTCCCTTCCAACCCAAACCATTCAATGATTCTATGAATAATAAATCACCAGCACTTTAATTGCTTGGTGGGATTTGTACATCTTTATATGATTGCAGATTGTTCATTCTGAGGCTGTACCAGCAAGCCCAGCCTTAGGCAGTGGCCGTGGGAAGGGGACAGAGAACACAGCTGCCATGGCACAGGGTGGTTGTGCTGCTGTCCCCTCTGCCCTCTCATGACACTGATGTCGAGGGATGAGGAATCTAGAAATGTCCTTCCATTTAAGGCCAGATTTAATCCTACCTGTCTGCTCTCTCTGCCTTGCTCTGCCTGCAGCAGGGACCACTCCTTCACTCAGCTTTTCCACAGTCCATTTGAGCTTTCCTGGGAGAGCCAAAAACGCACTGGGCTTTTCTGTAATTGCTTGAGGGTGAGGCTGTTTCTCCAGGCAGCACGATGGGAGGCTCTGGGGGACACAGAGCTCTGTGTGTCCCTACCTTGGGGCTTTTGGTGACTCATCCAGGCAGGAGGAAGATCCCATCACACAAGTGACCTCTTCTACGATCAGTCATCCTGCACTAAGCATTTGCTGGGGCAGTGGGCATGCTCATAAAGAAGTAGGGAATAAGGAAATGTGTGCCTGTAGAGGGAAATGTTCATTCAGTCAGTGTAGTGTCAGACATGGCCATGGTGTGGGCCTGGTTCTGCATCTCTGGAACCTCCTGGGCGTGCACAGGGGCCAGCACAGACAGGGAACACCCCAGCATGGGGGTCTGTGAGCATCCAGTGGGCTGGGTGCAGGGAGAAGAGCCCTGGTGTTATTTATGGATACAGAGGTGTTCCAGATTGCAATGTTTTCAATTACCATCTGTATGGCAGATTATCTTTTGTCAGGTGGGCAGTTCGTCTTATCTCTCTCTTTGAGTGACCACAATCACTCCTCCCTCAGGAGGGGACATTGCTGATAACAGCTATTGAATGTCACTGCATGGCTGATAAGAACTACAGCATCCCATTGGGAGATGTGAGCCCAGAGGGAGGAGCCAAGCATTCCTACCCAGATATAATCCAGAGGTTTTGAGACACCAGCACGGCTTCTCCACTGGATTCCCCAGAGGAACAGCAGCTGCCTCTCCTTCCACTGGATCTTCAGAGGAAGAATCCATCCTTCTCTACAGGATCCCTGCTCCAGCAGAACCACCCCTGACACTGCAGGAGGGCTGAGCCACAATTCCAATGGGACTGCTGCCAACACCCTGACCCACAGGGTGTCAGGTTGGGTTCTGACTCTGGCAGTGTTGTTCCAGTGTACTGCATTGTTTATTTTATCCTTTTATTTTTCTTCCCTATTAAAGAACTGTTATTTCCCACTCCCATATTTTTGCCTGAGAGTCCCTTAATTTAAAATTTATAGCAATTCAAAAAAATGGGGAGGGTTTATATTTTCCATTTCAGGGGAGGTTCCTGCCTTCCTTAGCAGACTCCTGTCTTTCCAAACCAAGACAAGAGGTTAAAATAAAGAGGGCAGGAAATCGTCAGGCATGATAAACAAGTCCTGCTGCCATCTCTCTGGAGAGTGTCTGCATCTGCATCCTCCAACCCATTATTAGTTACTAATAAACTCCTTCCCAGATGGAGGTGCCAGATTTACCCTCCCAGTGAAGCCACATGGTTTATCTGAGTCATAAAATCACAGAAGCACAGAAGAGTTTGGGTAGAAGGGGTCTTAAAGCCTATCCAGTCCCACCCCCTGCCATGGGCAGAGACACCTTCCATTATCCCAGGGTGCTCCAAGCCCATTCAGCCTGGCCTTGGACACTTCCAGAGATCCAGGGGCAGCCACAGCTTCTCTGGGCACCCTGTGCCAGGGCATCACTATCCAGGATTCCATGAGATAAGGAGAAGTGGCTTCCAAGTGAAGAAGTTTTTTATCCTAAGGGTGGTGAAGGACTGGCACAGGCTCCTCAGAGAGATGCTGGATGCCCCATTCCTGTAAATATTTGAGGTCTGGTTGGATGGGGCTCTGAGCAACCTGATCTCATTGGAAATGTCCCTGCTCATTGCAGGTGGGCTGGACTGGAACCTTTGAAGGTTTCTTCCAACCCAAACTATTTTATGACTCTATGACTCTAGGATTCTGTGGTTCCATGATTCCATGATTCTGATTCCATGATTCCCTGATTCCATGATTCCCTGATTCCACAGCTCCATGGCTCTCTGATTCTATGACTTTGTGACCCTCTGATTCACTGACTCCAGACCCTGAGCCCCCCCAGCCCCACAGGCTGCTCCCACCCCAATACCTGCTCTGCTCAGTGCCCTAGGGGTGGGAATGTCCATGAGGGGAGGGGAGCATCCCTACCCACTCCTCAAAACAAGAAATTAAAGAGTTTTTTCTTCCAGACCACCCAGGAAATTAGTGGCAGAGCAAGATGAGGATTTGGGCTCCCAGCTCCATCCTCCAGCCCCAGGCTTACACCATGAAACAAAAAAACCCCAAAAACATCTGCAAACCACACAGTCTCCTGCTAAAAGATTTGAAGAGATTAAATTATGTTAAACTCTTAATCCTTCAGCCTTTTCTAAGGCCCAGCTCCACTAAAAATAAGAAATGCAAAGACCTTAACATCAGGCTGCAAGTAAAACAAACTACAGTGATGGTTTATTTTAACCCACAAAACTGCAAGAACAAGTAATTACCCTGAACCTACAGCATTCTTGGGAAGAGAGCTGTATATAAAATAGGTTCCTTATGACTTTTTGGGCCAGGTTTATAAATTTCCTTTTGGAATTTCTGACACTGAAAGGAAAAGGAGTTATTTAACTGCATCTGGGAGGAGATGGTATGACTTTAAATTTCCAGAGTGGAAGCGTGAAAATAAAAACTTCTATGTGAGCTGATAAAGCTTTAACTTTGCATATCTATCTTGATTCTCTCTGAGAGAACATCCATAAAATCCTTACAGCTGGGGAAGGATGGGTCTTTAAATAAAAATGCTGAAAAAAAATCCTTAGTGAAGGAGAGAGTACAGCCTCTTTAATCATTGAATTTTGTTTATTGCAACAGATTATGGATCTGAGAGGAAAAGAATTCAATAAATAATTATGGCTTTAAGATATAACAGGATAGCCATTATGAAAAACATAGAAGTTTGCTGTTTATAGGGGAAGTTGTCCTAAAATTGCTGTCCCCAGGTTTTCAGAGATGGGAACCCCATGAAATACAATGGAGCTCCCTGCAGGAGCAAAGAGGGATTTGTGAAACATGAGGGGGCAGTTTGTTATAGTGATTTTATGGAGACAGACTCTTTTAGGACCTTAGCTGAGGCTCCAGTCCAAGTCACTATCCTGCAAAAACCTAAATTCTCCTGCTGGCACTCAGGGTGATGAGCCATGAAGTGGGAAGGCAACTTCTCCCCTTGTTTGCACCAGCATAAATCAGGAACAGCTCTGTTGGTATCTTGAGGGCTTCTTCCAGAAGCAAAGGATCAGACTTAGACATGGACTGTGGTGGTGCTTTCAGCTTTATGGGAATGTTTCAAATTGTGTGCTTTATTGTACTGCAGCAGAACATCTCATGACTGAAAAGAATAATTTTAATAATGGGGGAAAAATTATGAGTTTGAGTCAACAGAAAGACAGCCTGCATTGGGACTGTCAAGGCAAAATGACTATTCAGAATTATTCTTCACTCGCACAACTGAAATAAAGGGGGAGTTGCTCAGGTGATGGTGGGACTAAATCATTGTAAGAAACCATCAGGCCTGAGATTTCATTCCTCACAGCCTCAAAACCCACTGTCTCCCATGGGCTAGATTGTGCTTGTGTAAGACTTTCCTTCTTGGCTTTTTGTGGTGATTTATGTTTCCTTGCAGAGCGTTATTCAGCCATAAGTTATACCTTTGTGCTGTAACACATCCCCTGGTAAGCAGCTAGACAAAGCAGGAACCTTTTGGGTTTTTTGTCTGTAGTGACTGGAATGAGGCTTTTCTCCATATTTCCTAAAATTTATTGGGGGCTGATAAAAGGAAGATTTCCAAGTCCTCATGCTCAGTGAGAAAGAGGAACATAAACTCCTGGTCGAGGGAATAAGGATTTCTCAGTACAAAGAGGCCACTCTCTGTGGAGAGGAATCCACCCCCGTTCTCCAGAATGAACCTTAGAAATAAAAAAGGAAATATTCTGTGGTTTTATTGACACATTTTACTATGCTATTTCACACTTGAATGCTGCACTTGTCCATCACCAAGGTCTCCAAACCAGATCCTGATTCTTTGGCATCCAACACTGAGTTCACAATGCAAGCAGAAAAGCAGAGTTCAGAATCATGGAGTGGTTTAGGTTGGAAGGGACCTTAAAAATCATCTAGTTCCACTCCTCTGCCATGGGCATGGACACCTCCCACTATCCCAGGTTGCTCCAAGCCCTGCCCAACCTGGTCTTGGACACTTCCAGGGATCCAGGGGCAGCCACAGCCTCTATGGGCACCCTGTGCCAGGGCATCACCACCCTCACTGGGAAGAATTTATTCCTAATATCCAACCTAAATCTCCCCTCTTTCAGTTTAAAGTCATTACCCTTGTCCTATCCCTACATGCCCTTGATTTGGGTTGAAGGAGATCTCTGGGGATCACCTTGCCCAAAGCCTGCTCAAAGCAGGGCTGTGGCAGTGGCAGCTCTGAGGTTACTCTGAGGTTACTCTGAAACTGCTCAGCCAACTGACAAGGGTGTCTGCAATTCCCACAACTATTTTTTTTTATTGTTTAAATCATCTGAGGATTAAGAAATAACTTATCTTTTAATTAAGAATCAGTTTCGTTTCAGATTGCAGCATAATTTAATTTATTCAGAGCGTTCCCAGAGTTAATTGACACCAAGCCATACACAATGGGGCTTTCTGTCTTGGTGCATTTCCCAGTCTCCTCCACTCTGTGGTCTGGGCAGCACAGATAGCACAGATACAAGAAGCAGGAGATCAGTGGTGCCTTGAGGCTGCTCCTTGCACCCTGGAGTCACATTGACTTCAGAGGAATTGGATGGGTTGCTGCAAGCTGAGGAACTTCACTAAAGGACACCTGGAGCCTGCAGAGCGTGAAGAACATCCACACATGTTGGTTCATGGCCCATCTGGCTCTAGTCCTGTGTCCACCAAGGGCTCAAGAGCCAAGGAGCTGAGCAGGGGATCAAGAGCTCAGAGCAGAGCGTGAGAGCAGGGAAAACACACAGTGGGATTGCCTTGAGCAACACTCACTTTGTGGCTCTTGGACTTCCAGAAGTGCTGTCCTTGCATTTAACAGCCCTTCAGGAATTTCTCCCCCATAAATTAGCTGAATTGTTTTCAAAACCTGACCATGTTTGGCACTCAGTCCGTGATCAAAACGTGCTGCCACCTCACAGAGCTGCAGGGTAAAGGAGATTGAGGCATTTTGTTGGATGTGGGAGCTGCGACCAGTGCAGGCTGCAGAGTTAAATCTGTCAGGACAGGGTGGCAAGCAGGAATTCCCTTTCACTGGAAAACACTGAGCAGGAATTGCTGCAGAAATCAGTGAGGACAGGAACCAGCCCTGAGCAGCTCAGGGAGGCCAGGACACAGGAGACAACACAAACTCTCAAGGGTTTAGATGGTGTGACCCCAGATTTAAGCTGACAGCAGGGAGACCCAGTGCTGAAGAGCTACAAAGATGGTAATGGAATCAGATCTCACTTTTCAGCAGGAGCTGGAAGATTTCATTCTGTCCTAAGTAAACCAAGTTCCCATGCAATGTGAAGAGAGTGACCTGGTGAGGCCCAGAGTGCCCCACAGAAGCTGTGGCTGCCCCTGGATCCCTGGCAGTGCCCAAGGCCAGGCTGGACGGGGCTTGGAGCACCCTGGGATAGTGGAAGGTGTCCCTGCCATGGCAGGGGGTTGGAACATAATGATCTTTAAGGTCCATTCCAACCCAAACCATGCTGTGACTGATAAAATGCCTGGGTGTCTTCCCTTTTGCATGTTAGTTACAGTAGGCTCGATTCAGGTTTAAGCTCCAGATTTGGCATCATGCCTGGGGGCCCATACACAAACAAAGAGATCTCTTGTTGCTGTGGTACCCTGGAGTCTCTCTCCTGATCTCCCACCAAAACTCCAGGATGCTGGGGATGTTCTGCAGCCCTTGCACTGAGCTGGCAGGGATATTGCAGATCCCTGGTGGCATCTCACCTGCACCACTCTGTGTGAGCAGCAAAATCAAGCCCCCACATCTGGGGAGAGGATTTGCACAGGAGCAGCAGGGTTTGGTCTCACCACTCTGGTGGCTGCTGGTTGCTTTGGATCCTCTGCCTCACCCAGGTGTGAGGCAAAATGTCTCGGGGCCTCTTGCTGCTCAGAGTGACCCCGAGATATGTTAGAAAGTCTCTTTTCTCAGCCTGGTGCTTGAAAAAGGAGTCAGAGCTCTTCAGTTCTCGGTCTCAAGGTTGTTTATTGTTTCTTATCTATAAAATATTTTCTCTTGTCCAGCTGAGGTCCGTCCAGCAGGACAGTTCCAGGCACTCTGCCTGCCCCGGGATGGTATCATGTCTTTATACTAAAAACTGTATGTGCAATGTTTACAGTTACTTCCCAATACCTATCACCTATGTTAGACAGTGAGCTTCTACTCTAAACCAATCCAAAAGTGCCAACATCACAGCAGAAGATGGAGGCCAAGAAGAAGAAGAAGAAGGAGGAAGGCTGGACACACCCAGATTCCTCCATCTTGCCCCCTGAACCCCCATACCAAAAACTCCAAAATCTACTTTTCCACCCCATGATAAATTCACTATCATTCTACTTAAGCTGTTGTGGCTTGCAGGTCTTCACATAAGGTTGGTAATTTTCTCCATGGGTCATAATCAAACCCACAGGTGTTTTGGGCTCTGTGCCAGGGTCTCTGAGCCCCCTGGCAGGGGTCTTGGCCATCCTGGACAGCCAGAGGGATGCTCTGGGTTCCCACAGCAAAATGTGCATGTTCCAGGCTGTTTGCATGGAGTAACTCCTTTATTCACCACAACCCTGTGGAAGGATTGCCGTCTGTGCAGCAGCCTGGGTACGCCTGCTCCCCATGGGATGCACACAGGCTGGGGATGCTGCAGTGGCTCCAGATGTGCACCTCCAACATCTGTCTCCATACATTTGTCTATCTCATCTTATTGTTTTTTTTTTTTTATTTTGTATGACTTCACACATCAAGACAGAGTGATGAGGTGATGCTGTGGTGAATCTAAGCACACTGGTCTTAACCCAAATGATTTCTTAATAGTTTTATTAATATTTAATATTTTATATTAAATTCTATTAATTATTTAGACTTTTTATTAATTTTTAACCCTGAAGCAAATGGACAGGTCTTGGTGGGGATGAGGATCTCTTTCAGTGCTGGTATCATTTTATATGAGCTATAACTGCTTTGATGGCCTGATTTAAACCATTAACACCATTAAGTATTTAATTAAGAAAGTGAATAATTAATTATATATGTTCATACAATAGCAGTCATGGTAATACTATTGCTAATGAGCAATAATTAATGATGGGTTGTGTTTGGAGAGGCAGGACTGACACCACTGGGAACAGGAATGTGCTCTGGGAATGGTCACGGGCACTGATTGGTCCTGGCTGTCCCTGAGGAGGGAACAGGGAAACATTCCTGGCACTGCATCCAGCCTTTCCTCACCTTCCCTCAGCATCACCTTCAAGGACTGTGGGCTTGGGAAGGGGGCCTGGTTTGGGCAGAGCAGGTGTTGGAACTGGAATATTCCAGGGCTCCTGCATCTTCTCCTGTTATGCAGCTGGGTCTGCCTCCCTTTCCCCATCCCTCACCAAGCTCAAACACACATCTGTGCTCCCCACAGCAGAGCTGAGAGAAACTTAACAAGAAAAACACTCAAAACCCACCCTTACCCATTGTTGTGCACCTTGTGTCGGGCATTGCAATGACATATAAATAATACAAAAATTAATAAAAATATACCAGTTATAATAACAATTAATAAAAATATGCCAGTTCCCTCCCCAAGTACAGGAATGGTGAGTCTTGCCAGGGACTGGTTGTCACCAGTCACTTATTGTCACTGTGTGTGTGTGCTTACACAAGCTGCTCCTCTCGGAGCTGAGGGCTATAAATAAGAATTAAATAATGGTAGCTGCAGTGGGGAAGATGATGGCAGTGTTGTTGTGATAGATATCCATGCTGGACCCTTCGTGGGCTGTGGGATGAAATGTGAGCTTTCTACACAGTCAGGAACAGTCCAGAGAGCATTTGGAAAATTCCAGGGGAAAAACTGATTTGATTTTTGGCCTTCCTCAGGGAGGAAACTCACAGGACATATTTTCCTGGCTGTGGGAGTAGGCTGTGAGAGGGGTAACATGTTCTCCATACGTACGTCCCCGTCTCACTTTGCATCCTCAGGAATGCAAGGTTAGCAGGAAAATGCAGCTGGGAATCTGTAATGAAAAATTCTGCCGACTCTTCAAAGAGCATCTCTGATCTCTTTCACAGGCACCCTCATCTTGCACAGAGATGCTGCTGATGTGAGGAGCTGCAGCTCTGAGGGCTGCAGGACCATGCTCGAAATGGGGGAGAAGTGCTGGACCTGGGGGAAGAGGCTGTTGGGAAGGGGGGGAATGTGGAGCTGTGTGTGCCAGTGGGACAGGGCAGGGCTGGGGTTGGTCACGGTATTTTGGGGTGTTGCAGCTGAGTCACAGTCATGCCTGCCTTATCCATCCATCCATCCATGGATCCATCCATCCATGGATCCATCCATGGATCCATCCATGGATCCATCCATCATCCATCCATCCATGGATCCATCCATCCATCCATCCATCCATCCATCCATCCATCCATCCATCATCCATCCATCCTCCATCCATCCACCATCCATCCATCCATCCATCCATCCATCCATCCATCCATCCATCATCCATCCATCCATCCATCATCCATCCATCCATCCATCCATCCTCCATCCATCCATCCACCATCCCTCCATCCATCCATCCACCATCTCTCCATCCATCCATCCATCCATCATCCATCCATCCATCCATCCATCCATCCATCCATCCATCATCCATCCATCCATCCATCCATCCATCCATCCATCCATCCATCATTCATCCATCCATCCTCCATCCATCCATCCTCCATCCATCATTCATCCATCCACCCCCCATCCATCCATCCATCCATCCATCCATCCATCCATCCATCCTCCATCCATCCATCCATCCATCCATCCATCCATCCATCCATCCATCCATCCTCCATCCATCCATCCCTCCATCCATCCATACATCCATACATCATCCCTCCATCCATCCATCCATCCATCCATCCATCCATCCATCCATCCATGCATCCCTGCAGCCCCAGCAGGTGCAGAAACCCCTCCCCAGAGGCTCTCAGTGATCTGTGCTGTGCTTTTTAACCTCTGCCATTTGTTCTCTTCAATTCCTCTGAATTTCCTCCCTTTCCCATTATCCAGTGGCCAAGGTCTCTGCTCAGAGCAGTCAGGATGGGAGAGGAGAAAGCAGGATCTGGCAAGATAAAGTGTTTCCAAGGACTCCTCTCTACTCAGAGCCTCTGTGTTAAACCAGCTGAGGTTATTTTTGCCCCTTCTCTTTTCCCCAGAGGCTGTCCCAGGACAGCTCTGGGAGTCACAAACCTTCCTGTAACCACTCAGTCTCATGGACTCACTTTCAGCTCTTTTGCCCTCAGTTTTGCTCTGCCTGATCTTTCATGCTTACCCCTGAGATAAATGTGCAGACAGCAGCTGCATCCCATCCCAGCTCCCATTTCAGTAGACTAAGCAAGCTTTGGGAGCTCTTTTTGTGGGGCACAAGGTTCATGGATCAAAGGCTTTCCTTTCACTTGCACCAGGCAATTTTTCCTAAGAGCAGATTTGTCTTGATATTATTAACATAGCTCACGAGAGGGGAAAAATAATGAAATGTCCTTAGTCCTGGTGATGCCAACTCCATACACAGAAATGGTGGGGTTTTTTCCAAATTAATTGAAGAGGAAGATCCATCATAGAATTAAGGCTTGTGGGAAAAAACTTGTGTGTTCTTTTTTTTTTCTGCATGAGCAATCCCATTTGTGGACCGGTGCTGAGAGAGCTGCTGGAGGATGAGGGCTTTCAAAAGTTAATTGATTAGAGGAAAATCCCACCTCCTTAATAGTTATTTAGACTCATTTCATATTTTGCAGTGATTACATAGTTATAAAGTAGCTGATAGAAAAGCCCCTCTATTACAGATGGGAAAACTATTTCTCATGAAAAGATCAAAGTCCCAGTTTCCATATTTGAGCACCTTTATCAATAAATCACATACCAGGATAAGAAATACCAGTGTCAGCTTTCTGCTTCCAGACCAAAAAGACTGAACGACTACTCAAAAGCAGAGGGTTTAATTTTAATTAGATTTCCAATTGTTTTTAAAATTAGGTGCAATAAGGATATTGGCAATTAATATTCTGTTCAGCTCTGTCATTTTCAAAGAGATAACCCCTGGCTCAGGATCAGCTGTGGATGGTCACCCTTAGGAGCATTTCTTCACTAAATAGTGAATTCTTATTTCAGTGAGAAGTTATGCTCCTGTGGCGACAATCCATCATTGCTCACAGGACTGGTGTTGTCAGTAAAACCTTATTTACTGCTCCTCTGACCAAATAAAAGCTTTCCAAATGGACAGGAATACACATGTCCTTAGGGAAAATGAGAGACCTTGGCTTCTGGGAACAGCTCAGCCAACCCCTCCAAAAGTCTGAAAACACTCTTTACAGGCTTGTGCTGCTGCACAAAATAAATCCAGCCCAGAGAACCCTTGATCTGCCAACAGCACCAACAAAGTGCCAGCACAGTTGGACTCAATGATCTCAGAGGTATTTTCCAACCTTAATGATACTGGGATTCCAAGAAAGGGAAAGCTGTGCAAGGGTGACCTTCTCTGGAAGGAGGAAATGAGGAAATTTCGTGATCTCCAAGACTCGTGGAGGAAGAGCTTTTTGAGCTCAGCTCTGGGTCAGGCCTGGGTAAGATGCTGCAAAGTGACAATTCCATTTCTCATTATTTTCTCTGGAGTCTCAGGCTGCCATGCTGGTGGTGGGAAGTCCAGAACAGGCCCCTGGGAATTTCACTTTTGACTTTCACAAAGGTCTCGTTTTTTTCCTTTATGTTTTCACAAAACTCCAGTCACAAGCCTATGAGGGTGTGAGAATCACAGGTTTCCATTTTCAGCTGAAGGGCCCTAAATGTGACTTTTAGGCATGCAAGCTGAAACTAAGAAGATGAAACTAAGAAGACGTCAAAATTACTAATTTGATATCTCAGACTGAAGACTGGCCCTTGAATTCTGTCAGCTCAAGGCCAGCAAAGCTGCTGAGGGGAGTTAATTTTTATTCATCCTGTGGAGTGTTCTGATGGTCAGGAGATGTGAGGGGGTTCATGAGCCACCTATCTATGTATCTGTGATATAAATGCTTGTACTGAGAGAGGGTCACAACCCATCCTTGGCTTTCTGGCGCCATCTGAGGAGGTCCAGGATGTCCCAGCTGGGACCTGGACAGAATGGCTCATATCTCCTGCAAGTCCTAGGCCAGGCTTGCCAGCCCCCTGTCCTGAATGCTCTGGAGCTTTTCAATACCACTGCCTGCTTATGTTAAGGGCTGAATTATTGCTCCATGTCAGGGTCAGCCTGCTCAACCTGCAGCTGACAGGGACAATCCTCTGTCCTGTGTCCTGCTGTGCCCACTCAGCCCCTCAGGATTTAATATGAACAAAAAAGCACTTAACTGCTGCTGAGGAATCTCTGATCTTGCCTCTTTGGCTACTGATTCCCTGTGTGTGAGCACTGAAGGCCATCCCTGGCTTTCCTGGGGGAGCAGATGTGGGAAGGGAAGTGAAGAGCTCAGCACAGGCCTTGGTGGGGCTCTGGGAGCCAGATGGGGATGGTCTCCCATGGACTGGGGACATTTCATCCCGAGTGCTGCCATCTCACACATCAGGAGCTGCATCCTCACCCTCCTGTGCTCTCCAGAGGGAATTTGTGGAGTCCTCACTGCCTTACAGCCTCAGCAAGGAGGGCAGCTTGAGTAGGAGTAGGAAAACTGCCCCCATTTTGTTTAAAAGGTTGCAGAGTTCACAGGTTGGGCCAGGGTGGAGTTCTAACTGTTTGTTATTGTAATCACCTGTCGTTTTCGTAAACTACTGTCACAATATCTTTTATGGAAAATCCTTTCCTTAGGATTTTTCCTTCTGAGAAGCTGAGAGGGCTCAGGAATAAAATGCAAACATTGATTATCTGCTGTTGTGGAATGCAACAGGTGCATCTGGGATTGGTCTCATGTTGGATGTTTATAATTAATGGCCAATCACAGTCAGCTGGCTTAGACTCTCTGTCCGAGACACAAACCTTTTTTATCATTCTTTCTTTTTCTATTCTTAGCCAGCCTTCTGATGAAACCTTTTCTTCTATTATTTTAGTATAGTTTTAATATAATATATATAATAAAATAATAAATCAACCTTCTGAAACATGGAGTCAGATCCTCGTCTCTTCCCACATCCAAGAACCCCTGTGAACAGTGTCACAAACTACCTGTCCTTGATGGTTAAGAATTCCCCTTTTTGTCGATTAACACCCTGCTGCTCCCTGGAGGATGGCACCCAGTTGGTGAAGGGGAGGAGACATCAAGTTAACATGCAAATGACCTCAGATCCAGCATCCAATGGGAGGGACCCCTCACCAAACCTAGTCAAAAACCCCTAAAAACAATAAGCCAACATGAAATGGATGAATCAGCGATGTCTAGACGTGAAGAACAGAATCCAGTATCTGCTAAGACCCGTTTTACCCCTCATCCTAACCTAAAGATGTTGGCTGGACAGAGGACCTTGAATGTGGAACCAAAAAATAGGCAATCTCCTGTTGCTCTCCTGAGGATGGAATCCCCAGCTCTGCCCACAGACCAGAGGACACAGCTGCACTTTTCTTCTTCCTCCTCCAAGTCACTCCTGGGAGCAGTGGCGGTGTGAGCACGGACCTGTTGGTTCTCTCCCCAGAGCTGATCACTTCTAATAAAGGCATTAACAAGGAGAAACGTCTCCTACCCATGCTTATTTCAAGGGGGAGGGAGTACCAGGCATCCAGGGCAGTGCTGGAGAGCTGATGGGGCTGAGCAGAGAGAAATGAGCCCCAGCTTACCCAAACCAGGATCTGCAGCAGCAGTGCCTCATCCAGCTGCTGTCCTCCCCAGCTTGGAGGGGCCAAAGCCCCTCTCACCACTCAGGCCATGAGAGAGATGTGAGGAGATGAAAACAGGGAGCTAAACCCTCCATCCTTCACAAGAGCCAATCATGCTTTTAAATTGACAGTTGTGAAACCTTCTCTTCCCTTCTCCATCACATTGTCCTGCTCATAATTACTTCATCAAGTCAACTTCTTCTCCTCTCCTTTCCCTCCTGCAAGTTTCAAGCTGCCCAACCCCACTCTGTGACAAATCTGCCTGAAGCCACAGCTGCTCCTGCATCCCTGGTGCCCGGCCTGCCTGTTTTTATTGAGTTCTTCCTGTCACACACATACATGTATACACAAATGTATATTTTTTATGAGCCTCTATTTTCCTCCCAGCGCTATTTTCTTTCCACCGTCTTGGTTTTTGCTCCCTCTCTGGCCTCACAGGGCCATTTGTCACTCTCTGGATGTTTTTTTCCTTTATCAAGATGTTTTCTCCTGGAATGCTTCCCGCCAACGCAGGCTGCCTGGCCCGTTAACTCGCAGAGTTCAGCTGCAGCCTGGACTCCAAGGCCCATTGCCTTGTGATACTGAGTGCTTCTGAGATGCAGGAATTAGCTGGTAAAACGACCCAGTCACATGCACAATAGGAAGAAGAAATACAGTTTCAGGGTACAATAAGATAATAAATTTCACAGCTGTGCTCATATCCTTTTTTTCTCTCTCTCTCCCTCCCTCCTGCTTTTCACTCCTTCCTCGTGTGTGATAATCTGATAAATGATTGTGGAAGTTTGACTGTTTCTTAGCTGAAGCTTAATTGAAGCATTTGCTGCTGCAGACAAATTGTGTTAAATTTCTCACAAACTCGCCAAAGCCTCCGATCCATTGTCATTCCTGGAGATCGATCAGGCTTGTGCCCACGCCATTGACAAGCAGAAAGACCTCTGAAATCTTTGTTTAAGCACTCAACTGGTGCCATGAATTATCTGTATTTAAATTAGCAAGCCTGCATTTGAGGATTCATTATGCTTCCCTGCTAATTGGGTCTTGCTAATGATCATTAAACCGACGTCCCCCACCATCTTGTTAGCTGACAATTTAAAGAGATCGTAAAAAGGCAGCCAGCAGGGAGGCTGAACAATTCCAGAGGTTCTTAATGGCTCTGGAGCTGGCTCAGCTCTCAGCCCGTGGTTTGATGCCAGCTCAACATGTGTGTGTGTGCCACAGAAATAATTGCAGCGCGGACACTGCTGAAGGAGAGCGGACATGGGAGGTGATGGCTCCTCAGTCCTGGGGAGCTGAGGGATGATGCTTTGGATGGTCCAAGGACCCTGGGTGTGGTTTATGGAATAAACACGGTCAGGAGATGTGGGATCTCAGCACCTCAGGACTGATGTGCAGAGTGACCGAGACCACCCTTGGGGGGCTCGGGAGTCCTGGAATGTTGCCAGAAGTGTCTGGTGGCTGCACTTTGATCCTGCACGGGAGACGACACCTGTATGAGGATGGGAGGATTTCACTGGGTGAATGGTGAAGGGATGGGTTAATTAGAGAGTGAAACACAGGGTTTAGGATTTCTGTACAGGGGGGTCTGGAGAAGTAAGATGGAGGAATTGGGGCGTGTCCTGTCCTTCTTCTTCTTCTTCTTGGCCTCCATCTTCTGTGGTGATGTTGGCACTTTGGGATTGGTTATTACTAAAAGTGCACTGGTCAATAAGGGTGAAAGGTATTGGGGAAAATAGGTAAATATCTTATACGTAGTTTTGGGTATAAAGATAAGTGACCGCCCTGGGGGCTCTCAGTGTGCTCATGGCTGGCTGCTGTGCAGACCTCTGTCGGGCCGAGAGAAAATTTTGTAGATAACATACTAATAAACACTGAAGACCGAGAAAAAACCTGAAGCCTCTTCTCGTCCTTTGGAGTGCGGGCTGCCCAAGGCCACCCCGAGCCTTTCCAGGTCATTAAAACAGCCGAGACAGCGACAAGGAGACGTTTCTTCTTTTGAATGCCTTTATTAAAAGTGATCAGCTCAGGGGGGAGAACCAACAGGTCCAGCGCTCAGACCACCGCTGCTCCCAGGAGTGAGGAGGAGGAGAAAAAAAGTGCAGCTTTGTCCACTGGTCTGTGGGCAGAACTGGGAGTTCCATCCTCATGACAGCATCAGGAGATTCCCTTGTTTTCTGCTTTAATATTCGAGGTTCTCTATCTAGCCAACATCCTTTAGGTTAGGGTGAGGGGTAAAAAGGGTCTTAGCAGGTACTAGATTCTGTTCTTCACGTCTAATCATCACTTTGATTCATCAATTTCATGTTGGCTCGTTGTTTTAGAGGTTTTTGGCCAGGTTTGGTGAGGTGTCACTCCCATTGCATGCTGGTTCCGATGTCATTTGCATGCCAACTCTGATGTCCCCTCCCCTTCACCATCCGGGTGCCATCCTTCAGGGAGCAGCAGGGTGTCACTGACAAAAGGGGGAATTCTTAACCCTCAATGATAGGGACAGGTAGTTTGTGACAGTGTTCACAGGGGTCTCAGGATGAGGGAAGAGATGAGGATCTGACTCCATGTTTCAGAAGGCTTGATTTATTATTTTATTATATATATTACATTAAAACTATGCCAAAAGAATAGAAGAAAGGATTTCATCAGAAGGCTGGCTAAGAATAGAATGGCAAAGAATGATAACAAAGGTTTGTGGCTCGGCTCTCTGTCTGAGCCAGCTGGGCTGTGATTGGCCATTAATAACAAACATCCAACATGAGACCAATCCCAGATGCACCTGTTGCATTCCACAGCAGCAGATAATCAATGTTTACATTTTGTTCCTGAGGCCTTTCAGCTTCTCAGCAGAAAAAATCCTAAGGGAAGGATTTTTCACAAAAGTTGTCTGTGACAATAGTTAATGAAAATAACAGGTGATTCCAACAACAAACAGTCAGAACTCCACCCTGGCAGCAACTAAACCAACCTGTGAACTCTGCAACCTTTTAAAAAAATGGGCAACTTTTCTACTCATAACAGTTTATGCACTGACAAACCTGAAGGCTGAGGAGATTCAGGCTAAGAGGCCTTGGTTAAGGGGATTGTGAGAGGCAACTGCTCACTTTGAAAATTTAAAAATGTTCATTAAACCTTAACAAAAATACAGCAAATGACTACATAAGTGTTAAGAACGGCCCGTCATGGGTACCACGTGGCTGGTTCATCTTCAGGATGGATGCTCAGTGTTTTATACCCCTGGGGCTGGTATCAGCCAGCCCTGGCGCTTCCTAAAGTCTGTCAGTCAGCTCTTCTTTGCCATTTTTTTGGTGGAAATTGCTTTCTTGTAACTGGATTGGAGCTCAGGTGTTGCCATGCCTCACCCCCTGAGCACCCCCAAGCTTTTCCATTCCCAACTGCCCCATGCAAGGGACACCTGTGCAGCTTCTTTGTACCTGTCCTGGACAGCCCAGGCTGTGTGATGGTCACAATACAGGGGGAAAGGGAACTGTGGGGAGAACAGAGGACATCTAAACCACAATAACATAACCATACATCACTAAAGCTTTTCTTAATATTCACACAATAGTTATCTTTTCATTGAGAGCCAATAATCTCATTATCCATCTATAACACAATCTTTGTCATTGTCCACCACAAAATTAATTATTTATCTCCTCTGTCTTGTCCCCAGGGTAGGGGACATTGCTATTAAAGTGCACAGTGGAGTGTTTGAAGGCCCAAACCTCACGGAGAGCCCAGATGGGAGCACGGATGGTGATGGATGACCCTATCTCCTCTGGGGAAGCATTTTCCTACAGCTAATGCAGCTGATCCAACCTTCCATGGGCCACCCTACACTCCTGTGGGTCACCAACCCCTGCTCAGCCTCTTCTCAAGATGAAATTCTGCCTCTGTGCCTCCTTACAGGGCTGAGGACTGTGATGTGCACGTGCCTTTGTAAGGGGAGAAAACAGGCTGGGTTAGAACAGGCGCAGTTTGAATTTTGAGCACTGGTAAAAACCATGCTGGGTTTGAACAAGAGCAGTTTGAATTTTGAGCACTGGTAAAAAACGGTTCAAACAGGAGCAGTTTGAATTTTGAGCACTGGTATAAAACAGACGGGGTTTGAACAGAAGAAGTTTGAATTTTGAGTACTGGTGAAAAACAGTTCAAAATTGGGGGTTTTGAACAAGAGCAGTTTGAATTTTGAGCACTGGTAAAAAACTGGGTTTTGAACAAGAGCAATTTGAATTTTGAGCCGTGGCAACTCCCCGTTAGTGCAACCATCAGGATCTGACTGGGATTATCTCCTTCAGCAGCTGGGTACCCACAGACTTGGGGCACTGCTGCAGCCTGCCAAGCCTCCTCCAGGTGGTCAGCCCTGCCAGCTGATGCCTTGAGAGCCACCAAGGGGTGAGGAAAGTAAACGAGTTAGGTAGTTAAACCTCCCTCCACCCCGATGATTTAGTGATAATTACATATTGAAAAGCAAAACGAACGGCTGTTTGCATAGCAACTGCAATATAACTGCAGTGTAATTACAGTTCTGCCTCAGAGGGATTGCTGGCCCTTCAGAAAGCTCCTGTCCTGCCTCTGCTCCACGTGGGAGCAGCAGATGGATGGACAAACACACCTTGGGGTGTGGGGGTTCAGAAATCCCTGATCTGTACAGGGGGGGTGCTGGAAGGACCCATGAACTGCTGGAGCACAACTCCTGGGTTGTGGAAGGTTCCCTCAGGAGAGGATTGGAAAAAGGAGTGGATGAAGGTGCCCTGGTGTAGGTCAGATCACACACCAGCTGTTCCAGCCAGTGTTAAGGGGCAGAGAGTCCACATTTAGGGCAGAAAGGCTCAGAAACTGTGTGTGTGGGTATTTGTGGTTTGTCTTTTTTGCTTGAGATTCCATGTGGCTGGAAAGCCAAAGAGCCAGGGCAGGAAGGTCACAGAGCCATAAAATGTTGTGGGTTGGAAGGGAGGCCTTTAAAGGCCATCGAGTCCAGTCCCCCTGCCATAGGCAAGGACATCTTCAACCAGAAGAATATGAATGAGGAGAGCACTGAAAACCATCATCCATCCATCCATCCATCCATCCATCCATCCATCCATCCATCCATCCATCCTTCATGGACCCATCCCAGATGGGCCAAGGCACACTTCAGATTCCTTAGGAATAGGTACTTGAGCCTAAAAAAACCATGGTACCCACTGAGCAAAACCCACAGAGCAGGCTGAGATGGAGTTGTAATTATTAATTCCCAGAATTTTCTGTGGATGAGTGTCTTGGTTTGGGAAGACAGGAGTCTGCTAAGGAAGGCAGAAGCCTCCCCTGAAATGGAAAATGTAAACTCTCCCCACCCCTCCGAATTGCTATAAATTTAAAAACTAAGCGGCTCTCAGGCAAAAAATATGGGAGCAGGAAATAACAGTTCTTTAATATGGAAGAAAAATAAAAGGATAAAAGGATAAACAATGCAGTACACTGGAACAACACTGACAGAGTCAGAACCCAGCCTGACACCCTGTGGGTCAGGGTGTTGGTGGCAGTCCCATTGGAATTGTGGCTCAGCCCTCCTGCAGTGTCAGGGGTGGTTCTGCTGGAGCAGGGATCCTGTAGAGAAGGATGGATTCTTCCTCTGAAGGTCCAGTGGAAGGAGAGGCAGCTGCTGGTCCTCTGGGGAATCCAGTGGAGAAGCCGTGCTGGTGTCTCAAAACCTCTGGATTATATCTGGGTAGGAATGCTTGGCTCCTCCCTCTGGGCTCACATCTCCCAATGGGATGCTGTAGTTCTTATCAGCCATGCAGTGACATTCAATAGCTGTTATCAGCAGATGTCCCCTCCCGAGGGAGGAGTGATTGTGATCACTCAGAGAGAGATAAGGCAAACTGCCCACTTGACAAAGGTAATCTGCCATACAGATGGTAATAGAATGCATCTTGCATTGCAATCTGGAACAATGAGTTTAGTTCTGTGGCCTCTTTAGAGCCAAATAACCATGTATGGATTCTCCCCAAAAGTAATGCATCTTTCTTTCTGCCAAATGAGTGAAAAGTCAACCTGAGGGTGTCCCACATATTCCTAAACCATTCTTGGGGTCTCAATATAGAATAAAGTGCCAAGGCACTTAAGCAACACCCTCCCCTTGACCTAAAGAGGGTCCCAAAAAGCTGTATATCCTCCTCTGTCAATCCTGAGCTGAATCTTTACCACCTTGGGGAATTCACTGCTGGTATTAGGTGACAAATCTCAGGAGGTTTTAGGTGTCACAGCTTTAATAAAACAAAAATGGAAAGCCCTGCAGGCTTGCAGGCACCTTGTGCTCTCTCAGGGGCCCAGAGGTGTCCCCACAGTGGGTCTGGGGAAGCTGGTGCACAAGGGGGACATCTGCAAGCACAATTTATTTGGGGACAGTTGGTTGAGGCCCTCGATGGAGCAGACTCTGTAATCCTGGTTGTAATTTATCCCAACCCAAGCCAGATGTGGAAAATAGGGCAGATGAATCATGCCCTGAAAGTGTCTGTTTCTGCTGACTACAAAGGGAGCCCAGGGTGACCAGCTCTGCTGGAAATGTCTGCATTGTGCACACATTAAATCAGGTGAGAGAAACCCCACATCTCCCACTGTTCCATCTCTGTTTCTTACCTGCAACAGTCACTTCTCAAGATAAAAGGCCATCCCAGGCCCCAGGGCTACCTAATCCTGCCCTGAGCTGCTTAAATAAATGGCAGCGGTCAGCTGAGTGAGGAATTCCTGCAGAATCTCCTTGTTTGCAAAGTCAAAGTCAATTTTGAAGCAAGGCTGTTTTACTTTAGTGCAGTGGACAAGAATTCAGCAGAAATCTCAGAGCTGAATGAAAGGTTTTTAGTGCAGCCAACAGGAAGATGAGTGATGCAACTGCCCCACTCTTCCCAGTCTTTCTTACTCAGATCAAATTTAAACCATTGTATTCCACCCCAACAGTCTGCACTTCCCACAAGTTCTTGTGCTGACTTACACATTCTTCCCTCACGAGAATTATTGTGGGGGTAATGGGAGGAATTTGGGTTCCTCTCTCTCCTCCACCCCAAACAATCCAGTCCTGTGCCTTCCCAGGAACAAGCAACTTATCTGAAGGCTTTCCATCAAACCAAGCCCTAGGCAAAGTGTTGATAAAATTTAGATGTCATCAAATTAGACCCCAGGTAGACTGGTGGTAGAAATAATACATTTAAATGTCATCATTAGGTTCCATTGTGACCAACCTGCTAAGAGCTGCAGCATCTCTCACAGTGGAATTTGCAAACTGAAGGAGACATCAATGAATTGGTTTCCTACATCTACGAGAGCACGTGGCTCAGACTTTGTGTGGAAACCAATTAAATTCGTGGTGGAGAGCAGATTGAGTTGTGTTGGGTTTTTGGTTGGTTTGGGCTTTTTTTCCCCCCCCGTTTGAAGGAGGGGTTTGAAGAGGTGAAGAGGAGAAGCTGGAGAGGAAGCAGCAGGCGAGGCTGGTTTGACCATGCAGGCTGTGATGTATAGACTTGTGCAGTAGGAGATGGACTGGAGCCACGACAGAGCATCTGTCAGATGATAACTCACAGCAATTTGCAATCTGTGCTGGAGGCAGCCCAAGGGCCTGAGCCAACACTTCCAGTTATCCAGGCCTCGTCTCCGGGCCTTAACTCCATCTTCTTTGCATCCCATAGAATGAGGCTCTCCTGCTGCTCTACTGCAGCACAGCAGTGACATCCAGGGGCCATTCCATTTGCTGTGGAGATCAGCCTGCTGATATCCCAGAGCACATGTGCCTCAGCCAAAAACCCACTGAAGGAGCTTGGAAAGATCCCCATCAACTTCAACAACTTTTGATCCATCTGTTTTCCTCCATGGTTTTTAGCAGTTAGCAAAGGAAGGGCCCTTGTGCTCCATTACCTTTGTTGCTACCTTTTTGGCTGGGTAATCTAAGAAAACTCTCCCTGTGCCAGCCTTCTGCTCAACACAGAAAGTGACTTTGTGCGCTGTGATTCACCCAGTCCCCCAGATCTCCCCAGAACCATGACCTACAGCAAGAACAGGAGGTCCACTCACATCTTTGAGTCCATAGTGGCATAACCTCAAGCTTTTGCACCAAAACCCAGCCATTCTGCTCCTCCAAAGCTGGGGTCAGCCAATTACTGAGCCAAAGGCCACCTTGATGAAAAACCCACCAACCTTTAGCTGTGCTAGATGCTAGGAGGTCACCTGGACCTCGTGGGGGAAACCTGACCTCTGCACAGCTGGTTCAGATCTCTCCCTTGGATTTAATCTGAATTTCCCAGACTCCATCTCATTGCAACTTTCCTTGATGCCATTTCCAGGGCTTGTACCTGCGCAGATGTTGATAACCTGCAGTAAAGTCACTTCATTTTTCCCTTGGATATGTTTTTCTCTCTCTAAAGTAGGCTTTCAATGCCTAAAATCACTCTGGCAGGAATCTCTGCTGTTTCCTTAAGATCTTTTTTTGGACATGTGAACATCAGGACTAGACATAACTTTTCAGAAATGGCCTCACTAATGCTGTTTACGGAGATAATATCAGTTCAGCACTCCCACTTCATATTTGCCGTCTGCGCAGCCAAGGATTACTCCAACCTTCTTGGCTGAGGCATTGCTGGGAGTTCAAACACCAGCAATTGTCTACCAGGGCCATTCCAGTTGGTTCTGAGTCACTTATTTCCAGGATGTATCCCCCCCCCCCTACACATCCCCTAAGGTGTGACCCCCATCACTTGCTCCAAAACATTCCTCTTTTCCTGTGGCCACACCAAAATGAGTTTTCAGTGGTTCCCACTTCAGCCAGCAGCACCTGCCTGCACAACCAGGCTGTGCCTGTGGCTATGTGCCACCAGTCTTGTTTTATTCTTCTCTGCAAATTTTACCTGCTTTCTCTTTGGGTTTTTCTTTTCCAGCTCAGGGGCTGCTGCTCTGTGGTGGTTATCGGATCATTCTCCAGCTATTTTCTCCTTGCATTTTTCTCCCTCCCACTTTTCTCTCAGCTTTCACTTCCCCTGCCATGCTTTTACTCCTTTTTGCTAACATCAGTTGGATCTGGTTTTGTTTTCTGAAGGTGGCTTGTTTGGCTCAAACCACCGGGCAGGATGGCAGATGTTTGGGTTCGAGGGGAGGTGTAATGCAAGAGGATCACACTGAGAACATGCCCTGCATGTCTCTGCTCTGCCTGCACCAGATGTGCACCATGTGGCCCAACACGACACTCATCAAGCACTGAAATTGAGAATACGAAAACATTCCTCAGAAAAGAAGCGCATAAAGCTACCAGAGGAGGCTCACCAAAAATCTCTTATTCTCAGCAAAAAAAGAGTTTTCCCATAGCCCAGTAACTGTTTTGATAACCCTTCCACTGGTCTAGCAGAATACTAATAAATAGGTAGCAAAAGAAATATTTTTCTACAGGCTTAACTGCAGCAAGGCAAGCATTTTCTTCATTTTCATTTTTCTCCCTCTTTTTTTGGGCTTTCCTGGGTTGGGCAGGGCAGGCTGGAGAGATGGACTAAGTGCTTACATTAAAGAACAAGTGGAGATTTTGCATTTGTACACTTAATTCCTGGTTGGGGTGTCCTGAGCAGTGAGAGAATGAACTGGGTGGGGGAAAGGAATTAAATTATCTGTGTAAATAATAGATATTATGTACCCAGCTTGAGTGGAAACAGGTAACTCACTGGAGCCATGTTAATGCACAAGCAAAAGCTGAGCTTTAGGGTTTTCTTATGCAAAAGCTGTTTGCACTCCTCAGTTTCAGCCACTGAGAGAGCTGCCTCCGTAGAGGATGCAATTATGGAATCCCAGAATAGTTTGGGTTGGAATGAACCCTAAAGACCCTCCAATTTCAAACCCCCTTCCATGGGCAGGGACACCTTCCACTGTCCCAGATTGCTCCGAGACCCATCTGACCTGGCCTTGGGCATTTCCAGGGATCCAGGGGCAGCCACAGCTTCTCTGGGCACCCTGTGCCAGGGCCTCATTGCTCTCTTAGCAAAGAATTTCTTCTTGATATCTGATCTAAATCTACCTTCCTCCAGCTTAAGGTTACTCCCCCTTCTCCAAAGTCCCTCCCCAGCTCTCTTGTAGCTCCCTTAAGCACTGGAAGCAGCTCTAAGGGCTGCCAGGAGCCTCCTCTTCTCCAGGGTGAACACCCCCAGCTCCCTCAGCCTGTCTAGGATAGAAGTTCATCATTTTTTAATGGTTGTAAAGCCCTTGCTGCCCATGCACGTGTCCCTGTTCCCCACCCTGCAGTCAGAGAGCTGGGGCAGGGCAGGCTCAGCCCAAGGTCCTGCAGACAGCCCATGGCAGAGGAGAGGATGCTCTGAGAGAAGCTGGTGCTGCCCCATCCGCCCTCCTTCCCTGCCTGACCCTGCATCAGTGCATTTGCTGTCCCTGGGGTGAGATGCTGAGGATCATCTCCTGATTGGAGACTGAACCAAGCATTTCAAAGGGACCATTCTTCCATTCAAAAGCATATCTTCTTTGGATCTCTTATGAAAAGCATAAAAAGCTTTTCAAAATAGGCAGCATGATTATTCATGACTACTCATTTGCAGCAGCTTGTTTTCCATGGCAGCACCGATGAGCTCACCTGAATAAAGATTTTTTTTGTGGGGGGAGAATGGATGGCTGGAGGTTTTTTTGTACAAGCCAAGATGTGGGCTGGCACAGTCCCTCTGTGCTGGGCAAAGACCAGAGACCTCATTCCCATTCCCATTCCCATCCCCATCCTCATTCCCATCCCCATCCTCATTCCCATTCCCATCCTCATTCCCATTCCCATCCCCATGCCCATTCCCATCTCCACTCCCATTCCCATTCCCATCCCCATCCCCATCCCCATTCCCATTCCTGTTCCTGTTCCCATTCCCGTTCCCGTTCCCATTCCCATTCCCATTCCCATTTCCATCCCCATTCCCATTCCAATTCCCATTCCCATTCCCATTCCCATCTCCATCCCCGTTCCCGTTCCCATTCCCGTTCCCATTCCCGTTCCCATTTCCATTCCCATCTCCATTCCCATTCCCATTCCCATTCCCATTCCCATTCCCATTCCTGTTCCCATTTCCATTCCCATTTCCATCCCCACGCCCATTCCCATTCCCATTCCCATTTCCATCCCCATCCCCATCCCCATTCCCATTCCCATTCCCATTCCCATTCCCATCCCCATGCCCATTCCCATCTCCACTCCCATTCCCATTCCCATTTCCATCCCCATGCCCATTCCCATTCCCATTTCCATCCCAATTCCCATCCCCATCCCCATTCCCATTCCCATTCCCATCCCCATGCCCATTCCCATCTCCACTCCCATTCCCATTCCCATTTCCATCCCCATGCCCATTCCCATTCCCATTCCCATTTCCATCCCCATTCCCATCTCCATCCCCATCCCCATCCCCATTCCCATCCCCATTCCCATCCCCATCCCCATCCCCATTCCCATCCCCATCCCCATCCCCATCCTGGTGCTGCTCCAGCTGCTGCCCTGCCCTCCCACAGCTGTGCTGTCCCTCTGGCACTGGGATCTCATCCCTGCTTGCTTTATTTTCCAATATCCAACAGAGGAAGGGCTGGGGGCATGCTGGGTTTTCCAGGGAAGCTCCTGATGGATGGGCACACCTGATGGAGGGTGAGGATTCCTGCCAGAAGAACCCACAGTGATGTGCCCAGGGCTGTGTGAGGAGGATGTGGCAGTGCAGGGGAGGCAGCCCAGATCCCAGTAAAACCCAGTAAAACCCAGCCTGGCTCAGGATGGTTTCCCAGCAGGCAGAATGTGACTGTGTTCACAGGGGTCTCAGGATGAGGGAGAGATGAGGATCTGACTCCATGTTTCAGAAGGCTTGATTTATTATTTTATTATATATATTATATTAAAACTATACTAAAAGAATAGAAGAAAGGATTTCATCAGAAGGCTAGCTAAGAATAGAATAGCAAAGAATGATAACAAAGGTTTGTGGCTCGGCTCTCTGTCTGAGCCAGCTGGGCTGTTATTGGCCATTAATTAGAAACAATCACATGACACCAATCACAGATGCACCTGTTGCATTCCACAGCAGCAGATAATCAATGTTCACATTTTGTTCCTGAGGCCTCAGAGCTTCTCAGGAGTAAAAATCCTAAGGAAAGGATTTTCCATGAAAGATGTCTGTGACAGGGAGAACATCCCTTCCCCTCCTGCTCACCCCTGGCCTCCATGTGCTCTGACCAGCAGGCTGCCAGGACTGGAATTTCCTGACTCCTGAGACCTCGCCTGTGCTGCAACACCCACTGGAGTCTCCTCCACTTCCCCCTGGTTTTGTTTGTCTGTGGTTTTGCACAGGGAAAAAAAAAAAACCCAAAAAAATGAAATCAAGCAGAGGTTTCTGTGAGCCCTCCAGAGAGCACAGGGTGATATTGAGCTGCTTTGATCAGTTTATTGTTCAGCCTGGGAGCTGTGGGTGCCAGCAGCGGCTGTGAGCAATGCAGCACAGCCCAAAATCCAGGCAGAGTTTGCTGGCACTGCCCAAAATCCAGGCAGGATATACCAGCACAGCCCAAAATCCGGGCAGGGTTTGCCAGCACAGCCAAAATCCAGCACAGCCCAAAATCCAGGCAGGGTTTGCCAACACAGCCAAAATCCAGCACAGCCCAAAATCCAGGCAGGGTTTGCCAACACAGCCCCAAATTCAGGAAGGGTTTGCTGGCCCAAAATCCAGGCAAGGTTTGCAGGCACTGCCCCAAATTCAGGCAGGGTTTGCTAGCACAGCCCAAAATGCAGGCAGGGCTTGCTGGCACAGCCCAAAATCCAGGCAGGATTTGCCAGCATAGCCAAAATCCAGCACTGCCCAAAATCCAGGCAGGGTTTGCTGGCCCAAAATCCAATCAGGGTTTGCTGGCACAGCCCAAATCAAGGCAGGGTTTACTAGCACAGCCCAAAATCCAGGCAGAGTTTGCCAGCACGGCTTGGGCTGTGTGCTGTGTGATGTAAGCCCTGCTTTAATTTGTTTTCCAGAAAATTCATTTGGAGGAGAGCTCAGTGAGTTGGCAGCAGGCAGGGGAAGCGGGCTGGGAGGACAGCAGCTGTCAGCCCTGGCCAGAGGATGGCCTGGGGGCTTGCAGGGCTGCTTCCCTGCTGGGGAAAAGCCTCTGGGTCTGGTCCACAGCGAGTTACTGCCGGTGACCCGCTGTGTCCAGCTCCAGAATGGTTATTTGTATGCCCCAGAGTGGCCAGCACAGAGCACTCTGCACCTGTGGATGTGACAGTGAAACCAGGGATAAATAACAGCCCAAGCAGGAGCCAGTGCAATTCAATCTGTATTAAGTGAATGCAGTTAAGTGGGGAAGGATTCTCAGGCTGGCTGAGAGCGGCTTTGCTTTTCACTCTGGGTCTAAGGATGCATGTCCAGGCTAAAAGTATTTGGAGGATCAGCACAGAGAGCTTTGCCTGCTCTGTTCTGCACCGTTTGACTCTTTATCTGTAGGATAAGGAGGGAGCATGGCTGAGAGAGGGAAGCACAAAGTGTGCCAGCTGTGCTGGAAAAAGCACAAACTGGCAAGTGATCTGCTTGTCTTTGTCCTTCCTTCCTTCCTTCCTTCCTTCCTTCCTTCCTTCCTTCCTTCCTTCCTTCCTTCCTTCCTTCCTTCCTTCCTTCCTTCCTTCCTTCCTTCCTTCCTTCCTTCCTTCCCTCCCTCCCTCCCTCCCTCCTCATGTTTTTTAAGGTCCCACTGATTTGTGCTGAGGTTCCAAGCCCTGTTACATCTTCTCCATCACTTGGAAGTCAAGGGAAGCTGGGTTGTTCTTTCCCATGGACTCAGAGCTGCAGGAGACCCCCAAGGCCATCATGCCCACCTGTGGCTTCAAGCAGATCTCACCATCTCCAGCCTAAACAGGTGTTTCTGTAAAAGAAGCAACACCTGGTGCTTGCTCCAAGAGACCTCCCCAGCCTCCTGTCCTGGTCCCTGCTCACCCCTGTCCAGCAGAAAGCTTTGCCTTATCCCAGATTTCCCTTGCTGGTAGCATGTCCCTTGCTTGTCCTGCCCTTCAGGGACACGGAGAACAGACTGTCCCCTGGTGTCCTCAGGAGGAGGACAGGCTGGAGGACAGTCAGGCTGCTTTCAGCCCTTGGCCTGTGTGCCATGTCCCAAAGGGATGAGGAGGTCAGTTCTGCATTTCCTGGCAGGGAATATGTGAAGGAGTGTAATTATTTCTGGGAAAGGAGGTTCAGACATATTTTCCTCCCATGTGCCACCCCATAAGCCTCATTGGGGTCATCAGGGAGAGGACTACAGGGGTAAGACCACTGGAAATCAGCTCCCTAAATTCTTCCATGACTGCTGACCCCAAGGCTGGAAAAATGGCCACAGGTGATGACCTTACTGGCTCCAATGGGATTTATTGAACATGTGCCTAAATGCTTTGCTGGAGGAGGGCAGAGGCAGCTGCAGGGGGACACTGCAAGGTGGGATGGGAGAGCAGTGAGGATTTCTGCTCTCTGGAGCATGGCAATTGTTGGGCATTATGGCTGAGCACTGCAGGTGAGCAGGACACAGCAAACTCCTCCTCACCACCTTGCTGCAGGTCACCTCTTCCATAACTCACTGAGTCATTTCCCCCTGCAGAGAAGGACAGGCTGAAGAATTTGGTTGGCCAGATTGTATTTTTATTTTTTTTTCCTTTCGGAAAAATAATAGCATAGCATTTCCTCTGCCTTGTCCTCTCCTGTGCTGTACTGGTAGCTGCACTGAAGCTGATTGATTAGTTTAATAACAGTCAGTTGATATGCAGCCATAAAATTATGCACTTTTACTCATCAGGCTGATTGAACTCCTCTGCTGACTGCACAGGAGCAGAATGGCAGAGTTAAAATAATGAGGGAAACAGCCAAGGGAAAAGCAAGTGTGGTGGTGTTATTGTTTTAAAGCTGAGGAAGAAAATGAGTCCAGGGAGGAGCTTTTCCAAAATAAACACCAAAATACAGAGCGAAAATGTTAAGATGTAATTAGCGTTGGTACAAGTGCCATTAAATGTCTGCTGGGGCTGGAGAGCTTCTTTTACACCCACCTGGTCTATTTTGGGCTTTCAGGAGGTTGGGTCTGACCCTGTTGAACATCCTCAGGAAGGGTGAGAGGGGCTGAGCCCTTTGCAGGGTGAACAAACTCAATGGGAAAAAGATGGGAATTCAGTTTGTTGTTTAGCTTGGGGCTGGGTTTGGTTGTTTTGTTTGGTTTTGTTTTGGATTTCTTTTTCCTAATTCTGGCCAAAGAGGGAAGGATATGAGGATGAAGCTGGGAAATAAACATAACTGGGAAGGGACTGTTCCCTCTGTCCCCACTCTAATGGCATCAGTGGAGGGGAGATGGTGTGATGGGGACCAGCAGGGCTCCTGCAGCCTGGCCTGGCAAGGACAGGACTCCTCTCAGGGACGTCCCCACACCCCTGAGCTCTGCTCTGTGTGGGCCCCAGGGAGCTGAAGTCAGCCTCTGTCCTGCAGGGTGTCAGTCACGCTCTCTGAAGCCACCAAAGGGAATTGAAGGTTCCTGCTCAGCCATGAATCAAAATGCAGGGGCAGGCAGCAGGGCTGGCTGATGAAAAGCCACACAGCCCCCACCCATGCATGGAGAATGGCATTTAAGGCTTTATATCCCAATAAAATATTTCCCAGCGCCCCAGTGCGGCTTGCTCGGGTGACAGGCTCCCTGTTTGTCCTGCACACATTCATTTTATTTATAAGGCCAATTTGTCTGCAATAGGTCAGGCAGCTCCTCGTGCTCATGATCCCACTGCTGTGAAACATTTTAATTGAACCTGCTCACGTGCTGTGTCCCCAGCACAGGGCTGCCAGCCTTGACCCCAGGCCCAGTCTCCATCCAGAATACCAAAATAGTCAGATTTTTCCTCTGGGGCTCTCCCTGAAGGACAGGGGAGGGAATTAGGGGCTCTTGGTGTTTATTTTCTCCCAGAGAAATGCTGGCAGATGGTTGCACAACTCTTCTTGCCCTTTCCCCCTGATTGCACCCCATCCAGGTTGTTCCTGGAAGCAAAACTCTCTTCCTCATTTCCCTCAGAGGGCTTTGGGTCAGGCCATGAGTGGTTGTTACAGATGACACACTGAGACACCCAAGGGTGCTGCTTCTCCAGCTGTCCTTTATTGGTGCTCAAGATCCAGGAGTGAGGTTCTGGCTTCTGGAAGCCCTGAGCTCTGCTTTGTCTGGTATCAGGGTATTCTTGATACCAGACAAAGGTATGGTATCAATATATCATATTTTTGTCGTGGGTATTCTTCCTTCCTGGCAGCCTGTGCTCTTCCTTGGGCTCAGAAAAGGGGAGGCTGCACCTGAATCCAGAGCTAAGGGGCAGCTCTGACTGTGGCTCCTTGGCCTGAGATGTGGAATGGAAAAGATAAACACAAACTGTGTTGTAGCAAAGACTTTGCTTTTATTCATCTGCATCTAACGCTCTAACAAAATGTCTTTCTGCAAGTGCAAATCTTGGTAAAAGCTGTCAGGGTTTCTTTATGCAATGGAGTTGGAAAGCTAAATTTAACTGCTCCTTCAGGCTTCCCTCCCCTTTCTTTTGTTTTCTGGCAAAAGCCCCATTACCAGGATGGAAAGCTTCAGTATTGAAATTTTCCATTAAAGTTTTAAAAAACAACCACCAACAACCTTTCCCCAAAAACCAATAGTAAAACCTACCAAAGCTTTTTTTCCCTCCCCTCTCCTTATTCTGAGCAGGTGCAAAGAAGAGCCCTTTCCAAGGTAAAGAGTGGCACAGGAAGAAAGCACAAGAGGAAGCAAGGGAAGGTGGCATGTGGACAGGGACAATATTCTGACTCAAAGGATGCTGCAAACACATTGTGCATACTGAAACTTTTTAACCATTTTTAAACTGGTTCTTGCCAGCTGAGAGGGGAAGACTGACAACAAGTGTGTGGTTATTCCTGATTCCTGCTCTTGGCAGAGGATTTGGCTTGGTGACCTCCTGAGGTCCTTTCCAACCTCATTTAATCACAAGTCTTTGAGCTCCCCAGGGTCCTTGTGCAGATTGCATTAAGGATGATGAAGAGAATGTGGCAGTGAAGAACTGAATGAATTCAGCCCATGCTGAGCATCTTCCTCCAGACCTGAATGTCACAAAACCACCTGGGTTGGAAAGACCCTTGAGGCCACCAAGTCCAACCCTTAATCCAGCACTGCCCAGGCCACCACTAAACCCTGTCCCCAACTGCCACGTCTACACCTCTTTTAAACCCTCCAGGGATGGTGATTCCACCCCTTCCTTGGGCAGCCTGTGCCGGGGCTTGGCACAAATTGAGGCCATTTCCTCTGGTGCTATTGTTTGTTATTTGGGGGAAGAGCCTTACCTCCACCTGGCTGCACCCTCCTGTCAGGGAATTTTGGAGGGCCACAAGATCCCCCTGAGCCTCCTTTTCTCTAGGCTGAGCTCCCTCAGCTGCTCCTCATCAGGTTTGTGCTCCAGACCCATTCCCAACTCTGTTCTGTTCTCTGGACATCTGCAGCACAGAAAGGGAAGGGAGAAGGAAAGGGGAAAGGGTAAAGGGGAAAGGGGAAATGGGAAATGGGAAAGGAGAAGGGGAAGGGGAAAGAGGAATGGGAAAAGGGAAGGGAAAGAAGAAAGAGGAATAGAAAGGGGAAGGGAAAGGGGAAAGGGGAAAGGGGAAATGGGAGGGAAGGGAAGGGAAGGGAAGGGAAGGGAAGGGAAGGGAAGGGAAGGGAAGGGAAGGGAAGGGAAGGGAAGGGAAGGGAAGGGAAGGGAAGGGAAGGGAAGGGAAGGGAAGGAAGGGAAGGAAAGGAAAGGAAAGGAAAGGAAAGGAAAGGAAAGGAAAGGAAAGGAAAGGAAAGGAAAGGAAAGGAAAGGAAAGGAAAGGAAAGGAAAGGAAAGGAAAGGAAAGGAAAGGAAAGGAAAGGACGGAGAAGAGAAGAGAAGAGAAGAGAAGAGAAGAGAAGAGAAGAGAAGAGAAGAGAAGAGAAGAGAAGAGAAGAGAAGAGAAGAGAAGAGAAGAGAAGAGAAGAGAAGAGAAGAGAAGAGAAGAGAAGAGAAGAGAAGAGATAGAAAAGTTTTGCCAATGATTAAAAACATGTTTTATGGAAAGCAGAAGGAATATGGTGTGAGGCCTCAGCAGGTTCTGCGTGCCCCGCTGGTGCTCTCCCCTGTCTGCGGGCCCGCTCCGTGGCTGCCCAGCGCTGCTTTTGCTGCTTTTGCTGCTTTTGCTGCTTTTGCTGCTTTTGCTGCTTTTGCTGCTTTTGTTTTCTTCCGCCGGGTGACCTCCGGTCACGGCAAATGTCACCCTGGGCTCGCTGCAAATGTCGCCCTGGCCGGCCCGCGGCTCCCCGCTGCAGCCCCTTCCGGAGGGGAACACTCGGTCACCGGACGAGAAGTTTGGCTGCAAAGCCCAGGGAGAGCAAAGCAGCGTCAGAAACAACCGAGCCTGGCAACGGGGGGAGACAGGGGAGCTCTGACTGATCATCATTCACCAGCAGCACCAGCCAGCTCTGCAAGGACTTCAAAAACATCCCCAGCAGGCCGCAGTGCCCCTGGAAAATGCCGGCTTTGGGAATTGAGGGGTTTCCTGTGTTGCTTCATGTGAAAAAAAGCCAATCAATTGTTTTTTAAAATTGTAAAAGTTTAATAGTAATAAAATAGTTATAAAAACAGTGATACAATTAGAGTAATAATAATAATTTGGACAAATTGAATTAGGGCAATATGAGACAATAGAGACAAAGAGTTACAGATGTCCTGGTACCTTTTTCTGGGCAGCACAAGCCTGAAAAAGGACCCACGTTAACAAAGGATTAACCCTTAAAAACAATAACCTGTTGCATATTCATACACCTCATACATGATGCATAAATTCCATTCAAACACAGGATTCTGTCTGGTCATTGTCAACTTCTTCCTCTGAATCCTGACAGCACCTTTAAGGCCAGAAGAAGTTCATTTCTTCTGATAATGGGGCAATAAATTCTCTCTCCCTGAAAGATTCAGGTGTCCTGTGGCTGCTATCTCACTGCAAGTCCTCTCTTTAAAAAAAGTATCCTACATAGCATAGTTTCTATTTTAACATTCTTTAAAGCCAAAAACTATATTTAACACACTACTTAAGAGAAGTAATACAGCATTACTTTCTAACACAGCACATACAATATTCATTTTAATATTTGCAAAAAGCCAATCATAAAATACATGCATTTTTCACTTCACACCCAGGCTTTGCCCCCTGATGCTCTGGTCAGTCTGGAGCTGCACAAGCAGCTCAGAGTCTTCCCCAGGTGGCACAGCTTTATCCTGTGGTTGATATTTAGCTGCAGCTGGGATGGGCATGTTAAAGCCATGATAAAGCAAATATTTGCTCAGCATGGAGAGCTGCTGATGGGTAAAAATTGCCTGGTGTTACCTTCAGCATGCTTTACATGGCATGAGTGGGGATGCACGGGCTGGAGCCAGGAAAATCCCAACCTCTGGAGGTTCCCAGGCTGTTGAAGGTACCAGTCACCCCTCTGGAGCCCATCTTCTGGCTCACAGCTCCATTTGCCATGTGAGAGCACTGATTTCAAACTATCAGCATCACTCATCTGCTTAAATCTGCTGAAATGCTGCTGGAGCTGCTGATGGGGACCAGGAACCTGCTGTCCCAATTTGCAGCAGGAATTCAAAACAGAGCAGATGAGTTAGAGTGCCCTGAAGGTGCACTCCAAGGCCTGCTGGCTGCACACAAGCTGTGGTGTGAGGAATAGAGGCTGCTGCCCTGTAAGTGTGCCCTAATAATCTGTCAGCATCAGTGTTACCAAAGCTGCCTCCTCTGGAATACAAATTCCCCTGGACCTGCTTGCCAGCTCTCTGCTGTGATCACATTTTTCTCCCAGAGGTCAGCCAGCCCTGTGTCCTGTATCCTCTCCCCTCGGAAGCAATCCTCAGCTGTAATGAAGTCCACTCCCAATTTTAGCTTTTGTTTGTTAGCCCTCTCCCTGTGATAAATATTTATTATCATGTTTATTATCACATTATTTTGGTGACTCACCGTCCCTGACTTCCCAGCATTGTTTTTGACAGGAACTTCTCAGTACCTGTTTCATTAACACCCTGCAAGGAATAAACTTTACCTCTGTCTCCTATGGACTCAGCCCCCAACAAAACCCTTCTGCCCCTCCTTTGGGGTGAGTTCATGACCTGCTCTTTGTCCACTGTGATCCTTTTGCACTGTCACTGCTCTCCCCACGACCAGATGGGGCTGTCCTTTCTTTGAATGCCACTGGCCAGCAAACACTGGTCCCAGGGCAACCATCAATTTTCCCTCCAGCGCTGAATTAATCCACAGCCACCACCCTGAGATCCCCAGCTGAGTGATTGCATTTTGATGTGTGGTACTGCGTGTTCAGCAATGGATTTTTAGAAACACTGGTGCCATCTTTCTCCTGCAGTACAGGCTCCTCAGGCTGAAATCTCTGTTAACCAAAGTCTTCTTTTCATTTCTACAAATTAACATTGAGAGCTCTTCCCCACTTGAACTCAAAGGCTCATCACAGATCCTGCCCACTCCTGGGTAATGTTAGCACAAAGATGCAAAGGCATGGGAGACTCTCAGGCTCTGAGGTATCAATAAATCTGAAAAGAAATGGGTGTTTTTATTAATAGGTATGCTCTGCTCCCTTTCCTCCCTTACATCTTCCTCCACACTGCAGCCCATTACTGCAGCACTGCACTCACCTGAATCCCTCATGCCTCACCCCAGACTCCCCAGAGCACTCCATAAACTCCTGGAAATCTCTCCTCTGTCTGGCAGAGCTTCTGTCTGCTCATTACACAAAATCCAGTTTTGTTCTGCTTTTTGCCTGCTGTAGTCCTGCTTGTTTTGTGATCAGTTCAACACCTTTTTTTGCTTGCATTGTCTAGTCTCCAAACAAATAAAAATCCCCCAAACCTGTCCTGCCCAGGAGCTGTCAGCTTGCCCTGTTACTGCCCATCTTTGCCTCCTTCCACAAACCCAAGGTTTTCAGCTGCTGCTTGCAGAGCAGCTTGCTCACACCAGTATTTTTTGCTTTCTTTCTCAATCTCTCTCAGAAAAATCTCCCAGCTGCTCCCCCCTCCAAATTATTCCTTTTTCAGACTCAGGGGTTCTCTGCAGTCTGTGCTGACCTGTGTAACTCCATGTGATGCTCCATCTGTTGTTGACTTCTTTGTGTTTACTTACTAAGGGGAAACTGAAAACACAATTTCCAGCTCTGGCCAGTGTTCCTGCCATTCCTCAAAAATAAGATTGAGCTCTGATTTCGATCTGCTCGAGCCTGTGGCTCAGCCCCAGGGATGCTGGCTGAGGGAGGACATGTGAAAAGTGTCCTGTGCAGTGCTTCATCTCCCCTGAGACACATAATTCTCTCTGTCTCAGTCTCCACACTGAGATGTCAACAGCTGAACCTCCAGTTCAAGTGTATTTATGCATATTTATCCCTGCATGGCCAGTGAGGTGTATTAAAACCAGTTTATTTCAGAAATAGCATCATTTTTCCTGGCGAGGGAGAGCAGCTTCTCTAATTTTCTGTGCCACTTGTATTTTTGGGCTTAGTGAGGCAAAATGCCAAGGAGTGACAGCCTGTTTACCTAAGAGCAGCTAAAAGAGCTGTGTGGCAATCAAGGTATTGAGTGGGTTGGGCTGAAAATAGATCAGCTTGGGAAGGCTTTGATCAGAAATATTCACTGGGGGCCTGCTTGGTGTGAGCACCTGGGGCAGCCTCCCAGGGAATGAATCCCCATGCACATGTGCTAAGCACACACCATGAACCCCACCATGGAATGGGGTTCATTAGCAGCAATGTGGTCATTTCCCACTGGGAAACTCTTTTGGAAGGGTTTTTGTGGCCTGGGAAACCTCTTTTGGAAGGGTTTTTGTGGCCTCACTGGGATATCACTGAGTGCATCACCTCAGAGAATGATTGTTTAACCCCTGGAAACTCTCCTGAGCTCCCACCAAACCAGGCTCCAAACCTTTCCCAAGCTGTTTGGCCTCTTTTTTGATGAGCAGACATGCCAAGCCCAACCTACCTGTATGATTACCAAACTCTTTGCCTGCAGCCTCACATATCTCACTTTTTTTCAGCCCCTTGTGCCAGCTCTCTTCTCTGGGCATGTCTACATAGCAGTTTTGGCCCAGGCTCCAGGTCTGGTGTGGCTTTTGGCATCCTGACAGGCAGGACAGATTACAGAAAGGTCTGGGCTCTTTTGGTGGCTCCAGGAAAGCTCAGACCTTGAGACAGGAGAGCATGAGCACAGAGCAGGCTCTGGCTTTGAAGGTGTGGGATTGGACAGGTTCAGTCACAGGCCCTGGGCTCAGCTCCAGAGAGAACAAACAGCATCGCATCTCTGTAGCACTTTGTTCAGGAGTGTTCCTGCTCCTCAGCTGCTGTATTTTGCAGCAAATGAGGCTCTATGGGCTTTTTTCTTTGCAATTTTCCAGCTGCAAACATCAGGGAGAGCTGGCCACTCTGCAGGGATGCAGCACTGTAAAACCAAGGGCTCTCCAAGGGCTGCCAGCCACAGAGCTTGTTGCAGACTCAGTGCCCACTGTTATCATGAAAACCATGGTTACATCAGGAATTTTCCATTTCCAGGGCTGCCAGGCCCTCAGTTCTGCACCTCATCAGCGGGGGAGAAATAAAGGCACTGCCTCAGGGTTGTTGGAAGGCTGCAGAGCAGGCTAGGTCCATCCCTGCTCTGGGTGACAGTGCCTGTACCTGTCTCCAGCCCCCAGCCCTGCTGATGTTTAAGGCTTTATCAGACTCCACAGGAAGAAAGCTGAATGTGGCTCAAGTGAGTTCCTGAGGTTTTCCAGCCTCCTGTTGCATCTGGCACAATCCAGCTGAGGATCTCAGGGTCACCAGGCCTCCTCCTCCATGTTAAAGGCTGGGGCTGTGTTTTACTCTATAAAGGTATTAGAAACGAAATTATTTTTTCAACATAATGATGCTGCCCATGCAATTCTCCTTGCAGATCTTGGGAATTGCCTTGCTACCCACATCAGTCCTTCCCTGGATCAACCAACAGTACAAACCTCATTAAATTCCACACTCACTGCGGCATGCCTACAGCCCTGGGAGACTCAGGGAAGAGAAAACCCAATTGTCAACACATTTGGGTTTAGAAAAAGGAAATCAGAGTGAAGAATTAAAAATGGAGAATTTTGCAGTGCCTCTGTTTTGCTCCTGGGCTCATGATGCTGTGGTGGGGTCTAGAGCAAAGCTGAGCAGATTTCCAGACATGGAAATTCCACCAGTGGAATGAAGATCAGTAGTTTGCTGATCAACTTCTCATCAAGGAAACCAAGGGATGGCAGCAAGGCAGTGACATCCCCTGGGTGAGCCCAGAGGGGCAAGATCCTCAGCTTTGGCAGCAGTCCCATGGGAAACAAGATGGCAATGGAATATGTGACCTTCCAGCATCAGCCTGAAGGTCCTTCCTGCCTGATGGAGGAAGCAGCAGTGGGGATTTTCTGTCCAGCACTGACTGCACATAGGGCTGTGCTTCCCCACTCACATCCTTTAGTTAGAAGTGAATATGAAAGGCAGTTTCAAGCTTTGAAATGTTGAAAGCCTCGAAAAAAAGGAATTTCCAAGTATGAGGACCATGCATGGGTTTTAGCTGATGCCTGAATACTTCAGGGGTTGTATTTTGGGATGTTCCTTATGCTGCTGAATCACAGCCCAGACACTGAGGTTTGAGAACTGCTGGTTTAGGGAGATGGTTTCAGACACTGAGCTGGAAGGTTGGGAGGCACAGCAGGCACTTGGTTGGTTACTGGGATCAGCTGACACTCTCCAGTTTGTTAAATCAGGTAATCTGACCTTAAATCCAAGCCCAGACACAACCATGGAAAGAGCACTTCCAGGAATAGGCCATTTATCCTGTCACTATGCACAGAATTACAGCAAGATAATAACTCTGGGGCATGGTTTATTTCCCTCTGGTTGCTGTGCCTGGATGCTCAAAAGAAAGCTTTTTCTTGCCTTTTTTTTCAATTTTAGTTTATTTTTATTTTTAATCCTAACATTGGCATTCCCTTACTTGCTGACTCCAGTTTTAAAATGAAGAAAACAAATAAAACTGGAAATATATCAGTGCTGCCTCTGTGGGAAAGGAGCCTGCCAACATCCCAGCCCTGCTCTGTTCATAGCACCCAACTTTTAGCTTCTGTCCCTGTGAGATGGCTGCTCATCATTGTGGGCCAAAGAACCAAAACCAGCACATCACCTACAAAACCCAGCCCCTGCTCCAGAACATTGTTAGCAGATAACAGTTTCTAACAGTTTCTATCAGTTTCTAACAGTTTCTAACAGTTTCCTATCACTTTCTCTGGGTCTGGATTGAAGGCACCAGAGACATTAGTTCATGTTCAGACTCAGGTGTTTATTATTTCTTATCAGTAAAACAGTCTCACTGCTGGGAGTTCTGCAGCTTTTCATCAGAAGGCACAAAATGGCCAACAATCTCTTGTTCCAAGGGC
Organism: Melospiza georgiana; assembly: GCF_028018845.1. Classification (NCBI taxonomy): domain Eukaryota; kingdom Metazoa; phylum Chordata; class Aves; order Passeriformes; family Passerellidae; genus Melospiza; species Melospiza georgiana. Next base: position 4,536,716 of record NC_080430.1, on the reverse strand, counting down.
TTTTCAGACTAAACTATCCAATTAAGAACTGACACCTGGATTATTTTCCCTTTTAACCCAATAACTGATCCCACAGAGCTGCAATGGGGACTTTTCTGCCCAATTACAAAATGCCATCCAAACCCATGGAGGAGGAGGAGGAAGAAGGAAGAAGAAGCATGAAGCAGAAACCCAGGATGACACCCTGTGCCTTCCATCCACAACACACTAAAAACCCCAAACCCTCAATTTCTCTCCAAGTGACACACCTACACTGCTCTCTATAATCCATTTCACACTTTTGTGGATTCCAGTCTATCTTGAAGTCTGGGAAACTTTCTCCGTGAATGAGGGTCAAGGTCAGTGCTCCCAGAGCAGACACAGAAATATTCCCAGTGCCCTGGGTTTCCACAGCATCCCTAATAAACCTTGTGCCACTGGAAATCCCAAGGGCCCCATAATCCCTGTGTGAGCAAGCACAGGAATCAGCCCAGCAGCCAACCCCTGACTTGTTTGCACTCAATGTGAATTTAAAAGCAGGCAAAAAATAAAATAGTGCGAGTGGATAACATTCCTTGGGAGGTCACTTGTCCTTCAGATCACCTCAGCCTAGCGGCACATTCAAAACTTGCCAGCAGATCTGGGAAAATTATTGCAGGGCTACCAAAGCTCAAAGAACAGCTCCAGCCAAGGACCCTTTATTCCGTGGGGTTTCCAGGCAGGGCTTATGCAGTTGGCATAGGGATCATGGTTTTTTTGGTTTTTTTTTTGGGAAAGAATTTCAGGGAGGAAGACTGATGGGTACTGCAAGCAGCTTTGTGTCCTGCCACTAGATTCCAAGAAGGACACCTGGGTCCCTAAAACAACCCAAACAAACAGGATCCTATGGCATCCTTCTGATGCCAGGGACAGTCAAGAGTGGCTGATGCTGAGGGCTGTCTGCTGCTCCACTGGGTCACAGCTGCAGCCCCTGGGTAAATCTTCCTGTGCTCCCTCTCCAGCCAGGAATGACTGTGCTTTAGAGCACAGCTCATCTCACCCCAAAGGAGTCAGCTGGAATAAGGAAAGAAAATTCCTACAAACACATCTTGTAGGCTGCTGCCTCCTGCAAGGATATTGAACTTTTTCCAGTCATTTGTGAGCCCCCTGCCTTGGCCAGGGGCTGGGGGAGAGGAGAAGGACAGCTCTGCTCAGCCAGGCAGGAGGATTTGGGAAGTCACATTGTCCTGGTGACCCTAAGCAAGTTTTGCTCTTAGTTGGGAAAAGCCCCATGTGATGCTTTTCAAAAATACCAGTAAAACCATTGCTTCCTTTAATTCCATTGTTTTCTTTAATCCCAGAGATGGAAAGGGGGTGTCTGTACAACCCCTCAGTGCATTTATATCCACCATTCCCTTAAGCATCCTCAGAGCAGGGAAAGCTTTCCTCATGGCCCCTGTGTGGCCTGAGATGCCCTCTCAGGTCTAAGTGGGAAGGAATGTCCACCTCCTCCTCACTTGATCTATGCCTCTCCAGGTAAATTAAAACTATGTCTTTTACTCCTGCTGACTTTCTAGCTGCCTCCTCTTGGTCTAAAAGCATGGAAAATTGGGGGTTTGGCATAGACTGTTATGGGTAACATAGCCAAAGTACTCATCAGCACCTTGGGATTAAGCAGTCCTGGGCATTTTTGGCAGGAAAACAGGCAGATGTGATCAGACAGTCTCTCTGTCACTTCCTGCTCACAGTTTGTGAACCAAGGGATAATTTCCAGCTTTGTTTGATGGCACCTTTGCATTCCCAAAGAGCTGAAGCTGACAAGGTTTGTGCCAACAGGCAGCCAGGTATAGAGGGGAGGGAGAGAGAGAGAAAAAAGGAAATTTACTATTTCTGGGACACAAGAACCCATCCAAGGGTTCAACCTGAACTCTTGCAACCAGGGTCATGTACGGGATCACTCACTCCTCCAACGAGTGGCTTCCCAAGGAGCAGGGGTCTGTCACCTACCCCAGGACCTGCACCCACTGTGTCACATCAAACAGGGGGTAAGACCCACAGCAGAACTTCCCTGCCTTAAACTGAGCCCTCCCCATCATCCTTGTCCTGCATGGACAAGATAACAGAGGCACAAGGAGTCCCTGGCCGTGGAAGCCTGGTGGTTCCAAGTGATGGAAAACACGAGTGTGCACGTGTGGGTGTTGGTGTTGTGGGTCACTCACAGTCAGAGCACATCAGGCTTCAAATTCTGCTTTGTTTTTGTGTAAAGCAGCCTGTCCCTGCCCAGGCAAGAGCAGGGATAGGAGCCAAGGCAGGCTGCAGGTACTGAGGGGACAGGAAAGAGCAGCTGTGGGAAGCAGCAAGAGCCCAGCCCAGACCATCTGCTGCTGTTGGATTAATCTCTAACCTGCGCTCTTAGCTGGCCAAGGGAAACTTGTTAGGCTGAATTTGTATCTCTAGCTTCAGGTTACAGCCTGGCATGTTAAAATAAACCATCCCTGACTTTGAGTTCACTTAAAAAGCTGGGCTGTGGATTAGAGATGTAGAAGGAATGGTGGAAGGAGCTGTTTGTGATCACCAGTGAGGGGAGGAGGCGACAACTCCATGCTGCCAACAGCTTGAGCATGGCCAGAGCACCTCCTTGAGAAAAAAGAAAGGAGCAGAGCCCCAGGATAAAGGAGTGTCTGAAAAGAGCCTTGGACTCATGAGGAAAAGCTCTCTTCTGCTCTGAAGGAGCAAATTAGAAACAATTTTTATTCTCTTGTTACTATTGTTTCTCATTACCACTGTTTGTCTTGTGTTTGCTTGCAAAGCATCCTCTGCCAGAGGAGTAGCAATTTTGAAAACTTGGAAGTATTGTGCAGGAAGGATGAGATTTTTTTTTTTTTAATTTCCTTTTTAAAAATGTGAAATTAAAAAAAAAAAGAAAAAAAAATATGTTTTCCCTGCCAGTGAAAAGTAAGGAAAGAGAAATGTCTGGGAAAAACACTGTCTCCCAGCTTTGTTGAATGCTGGAGAAGAAGGAGATGGATGAAAAGCACTACTAATAAAAAGCAAAGTTTGATGAGTGGACCTGAAGGCTGCCTCACTGTTTATCTGATTCCCCACAAACGGGGCCCGGCTGTCTGGCAGGATGGTTTCAGGTAACATCTGCCCAAGCCTCCTGACTCATCCCTGTGTGGGTTTTGGATGTGCTGGAGCTGAGCTGAATCTGCCAGGCTCTCACAGTTTGCTTTGACACACATGGAGGAGAGCTGGGCTGGTTGGACCGAGCGTTACAAAGCCTCTTTCTAGGAAAGGAGCTTTGCGTAACAGAAGGGAAAATAGGTCGTTGTCAAGGTTTAGGGCATTTGCAGAAGAAAGTAAACAAGTGGTGCAGCGTGGCTGGGCTAAGGGGAGAGCAGGATCTGCTCCTGCTCCAGACAAGGCTGTGCTTTGAAGGAGGGTTTGGCTGGGAGCAAAGACAGCCTCGTGTTTACGGCAGCGGGACTCGGATTCTCCACGCGATCCTTGGCAAAGCATCCCACCCCAGGGCTGAGCCTGGCTGCAGATGCCAGAGCATAAGAGATGAGGACTCAAAATTGTCCTGTTACATCCCACAGGGACACAGAAAGGAGACTGAGGTGCTCAGCAGAAAACTCCCAGAAGGACAGGAGCCATCAGCACTTACTGGAGGTTTGACCACCCCACAGCAACCCAGGCGTTGGGTGCCAAGCTCTGTAGGGCAGGACATGGAGCAAACAGGGCCTGGGAATCACCGAGGAGCTGCTGTGGGATGGGGAGGTGTAACAGACATCTTTTATGAAAAATCCTTTCCTTAGGATTTTTCTTCCTGAGAAGCTAAAAGGCCTCAGGAACAAAATGTAAACATTGATTATCTGCTGCTGTGGAATGCAGCAGGGGCATCTGTGATTGGTCCATGTTGGTTGTTTTTAATTAATGGCCAATCACAGCCCAGCTGGCTCGGACAGAGAGTCCAAGCAACAAACCTTTGTTATCATTCTTTCTTTTTCTATTCTTAGCTAGCCTTCTGATGAAATCATTTCTTCTATTCTTTTAGTATAGTTTTAATATAATATATATAGTAAAATAATAAATCAAGCCTTCTGAAACATGGAGTCAGATCCTCGTCTCTTCCCTCATCCTCAAACCCCTGTGAACACGGAGGCAGAAGAGCACAGCCAGGGCAGAGCTAGAGCCAGAGCAGAGCCTGCCCAGGGACACTCGGAAAGAAACAAAAAACAAGGCAAAAAAAACCCCAACAACCACCAGCCTCCTGCAACAGCACCGCAAAGTCCTTACAAACTCCCTGGGGCATTGGCCAAGCAAAATGCCAGGGAGATTTTGGGAAGAGCTCCAGCTTTCTCCCTGGCTGACAGAGAACCACACACAGCACATTACCTTGCCCAGGGCCAGGGGAGAGCCCGGGCACCCATCCAGGCCCCGGGGGCTCAGGCCGGGCTGTGGCTGTGGCCGTGCCTTGCCCGCCCGGGTACAGCCTGTGCTGGGCACTAGGGGCTCAGTCCGGGCTGTGGCCGTGCCCTGCCCGCCCGGGTACAGCCTGTGCCAGGCCCCAGGGGCTCAGTCCGGGCTGTGGCCGTGCCCTGCCCGCCCGGGTACAGCCTGTGCCAGGCCCCAGGGGCTCAGTGCCGGCTGTGGCCGTGCCCTGCCCGCCCGGGTACAGCCTGTGCCGGGCACCAGGGGCTCAGTGCCGGGCTGTGACCGTGCCCTGCCCGCCCGGGTACAGCCTGTGCCAGGCCCCAGGGGCTCAGTCCGGGCTGTGGCCGTGCCCTGCCCGCCCGGGTACAGCCTGTGCTGGGCACCAGGGGCTCAGTGCCGGCTGTGGCCGTGCCCTGCCCGCCTGGGTACAGCCTGTGCTGGGCACCAGGGGCTCAGTGCCGGCTGTGGCCGTGCCCTGCCCGCCCGGGTACAGCCTGTGCCAGGCCCCAGGGGCTCAGTGCCGGCTGTGGCTGTGGCCGTGCCCTGCCCGCCCGGGTACAGCCTGTGCCAGGCCCCAGGGGCTCAGTGCCGGCTGTGGCTGTGGCCGTGCCCTGCCCGCCCGGGTACAGCCTGAGCCGGGCCCCAGGGGCTCAGTCTGGGCTGTGGCCGTGCCCTGCCCGCCCGGGTACAGCCTGTGCCAGGCCCCAGGGGCTCAGTGCCGGCTGTGGCCGTGCCCTGCCCGCCCGGGTACAGCCTGTGCCAGGCCCCAGGGGCTCAGTCCGGGCTGTGGCCGTGCCCTGCCCGCCCGGGTACAGCCTGTGCCGGGCACCAGGGCCTCAGTGCCGGCTGTGGCCGTGCCCTGCCCGCCCGGGTACAGCCTGTGCCGGAGCTCGGGCAGCCGGGGGGCTCTGCGGAACATCTGCCAGCGGCCCGGCCCCCGCCGCCAGCCCGCCAGGACATCTTGTTTGTGTTTTTGTGCGGAGCACACTCCCAGCGGGTTATGTCAGAGGTGAGGAATGCAGGGCCACCCTGTGTCATGAGATCAGCCTCACATTTTTAGGCTCGGCTCTTACCGTATTTGCTGGGAAGCGGCGCGGGGGCCCCGCAGGGGTGGGAGATTCCCCCCTTCGCCCGCATCCCGCTTTTCCAGCCCTCGCTCCAGCGGAGCCGGGTGGGGCGGATGGAGCCCGTCTGCTGGAACAAGCTCTCCCTCTGTTCCTCGCAAGGAGCAAGAAAGGAAACGCAGTGAATTAAGGCGAATGAAAAGGCGGCAGTGAAAGGCGGCCGGGCGCGGTGCCAAGCGCCGGGAGGGAGATGGTGGCGAGCTGCTCTCTGCCGCCGGGGAAGGCATCGGCACCCGGGGCTGCCCCACCGGGAAACTCACCCCGATACCCCAAAAACATCCCCGTGCCGGGGCTGAAAGCGTGAGGAGATACATGAACCCCCAGGGCAGCGAGGAGCTGGGCTTGGAGCCCTTGGAGTGAAAGAACTTCCACCCAAACACCGCCGAGAGCTATGGATTTCCCCCAGGTCTGTTCCTGGGATCCAACTCTTATGTTCCACCTTTCTGAAATTTCTGGGCTTCCTTGAGTTCTGCTCAAGCAAAGCTGGTGAAAAACAGCTCTGCTGATGTCACACAGGGTGGCTGCACTGCTCATTCCCAAGTTTTCCTGCTTAAAACTTGGAGGCTCCTTTGCAGCTCTGCGTCCCATCAAGGGTAGGAAGAGAGGACACGCTTTGATCCTGGTGCCACGGCATAGAAAACCCACCGAGGCAGGGTCAGACCCTGGCACAGGAAAGGCTTCTCTTCTCTGCTCTAGTGTGGCTTTTATTTTCTTTTAATTCTTTCTTTTCTCCCCTTTAAAAAAAAATTGCTGCAATAGCTACAACAGTAGATCTTCAGATTGAAAAGCCCAAAACACTTCCACAGACCATGTCCAAAATGCCACTGCTTGATTATTTTGGTTTGTTTGGTTTGGTTTTTTTAGTGGCTGGTGTTTGTTGTTGTTGTTGTTGTTGTTCTGTTTTGCCCTGCAGAGGGTTTTGCCGTGGTGGTGTTTTGTTCCGTGTCAGAAGGAAAACAAACCCTGAAATACCAAAGTCTTTCACACAATGGTCTGTCCTTTCTCTAAACATCCCTGTGAGCTGGGCCTCTTGTAGCTCTCGACTCTTCCCAGAACAGGAGAACAAATACTAGGAAATCTGGAGGGGTGAGCTGCAGGGATGAGCTGCAGGGAGCTGGCAGCACCAGCTCCACATCACTCCATGTCTCCAGTGCTGCCTGGCCCTCACCTGGGAGAGGCAGGTGAAACCTCCAGGAAGTGCTGATGGCTCCTGTCCTACTGGGAGCTTTCTGCTGAGCACCTCAGTGTCCTTTCTGTATCCCTGTGGGATGTAACAGGACAATTCCAAGTCCTCATCTCTTATCCTCTGGCATCTGCTGTTTTGTTGTGTCACTCCCAGACTTGTTTGGTCATTCTACCATAGTCCCAAAAGTCTGTTTGGGAAAATCTCCCTTTTCTGGCATGAAAATGAAAATGCTGATTTTAGGTCCTCTCTAGCTTGTGGTGCTGTGGAAGCACCAGAGAGAGTCTTGAGGAAATGAGAGAGGTGACCAGCAGGGACAAAAGGGACTGGCAGAGAGCTCCAGAGGGACCTTCAGACCCAGAACCCTCCCCTGTTCACCCACCAAACACAGAGGTGATGTGTTGACAGCAAGGGGCTGGTTGCTGCCTCATAAAAATAAGGGGAGAGAAGTGATGGTGTGGGAAAATGAGTCTTGTTTAATGATTTAGGACATTATCTTCTTTTTCTTCCCACTGTCTTTGTCTGCCTTGCCTTTCATAAAGTTGTGCTTTGATAAGATTTTCTTTTTTATCATCTGGGATGGAGATTTCAATTCATTTTCCGTGGATTGAAAAAGGAAGGAAAATGGGGCATCATGCAGCATTTGGCAACAGTCTTGGACACTGAACCAGAGCCAAGTAAGACCTGGAGAAAGGGGTTGCAGGTCTACCTTGGTTGATCCAGAAGACTTCAAATGACACAAAATAAGGATCTTGGCTTTCATTAGATTTTTCATCTGCCTGGAATGCTCTAAGAAACAAAAATCTTCAGTAGCAATGATCATATATATATATATATATATATATATATATATATATATTTAGATTTTATATAAGTTCAGTTCTACTGCAGTGAACTCATTTGCTTCTGCTGTGCTCTTTCAGTTTAGGGGAAAAACACTGACATTGCTTAGCAACCTTTAAATCATTTTGGTAGAGCACAATAATGTGGGAAGGACGAAGCTGATGTCTGTTCCCCTGCCCCAGGTTACTTGATCTCCCAAATGTTGACTTATCTAACCTTATTATTTGCTTCTAATCACTATTGTTTTCTGAATTTCAATTGAGCATCCTGAAATCATAGAATATCTCAGGTTGGAAGGGTCCCAGAAGGATCCTAGAATGGTTTGGGTTGGGAGGGACCTCAAAGATCTTTGTGTTCCACCCCCTGCCATGGCAGGGACACCTTCCACTGTCCCAGGATGCTCCCAGCCCCATCCAACCTGGCCTTGGGCACTTCCAGGGATCCAGGAGCAGCCACAGCTTCTCTGGGCACCTGTGCCAGGCCCTCAGCACCCTAAAAGTGAAAAATAACGAGGATCAACAAGTCCAACTCCCTGCTCCTTGCAGGACTGCTATGAACGTGCCTTGCTTGACTTTGGTGTTGGGTTTTCACTGCCTCTGCAGCGTGGCAGAGCACCAGGCTCTCTGGGGAGATCCCACAGCACAAGGCAGCAAAAATCTCCATCTGACCCAGGCAAAGCAGCTGCTTTGCCTTGCTGCAGCTCAGCAGTGGGATGTGTTGTGCCTGCCAAAGCAGATACTGAAGGTTCTTTCTTTCCTAATTGTCACTTTGTCTGTGACTGCTTCGAACACAGAACCAAGGAGCACGGAAAGAACAGTGCTTCCCCTGTCAGGGATGGGGTGGAAAAGGCAGAAAAAAAAAAGGCTGAAGGAAGAATGTGGTGAAAAGCACCACAACATCCAGAGGCTTGACTCTGATTTGCTTGAAGCAGTGTAAACAAGCAGCTTACAAAACTTGGAGCTCTGACTGGTGCTGGCACCAGAAAAACAAGGAAAACATGTTTTAGACCAATTATACTGCAGAAAATACATGAGATTTTCAAGACACCTAAAGCCATCAGCATCAGACAGTGCAGTAATTTGAGTTTTAGGGCCAGATGTAAACACCAGGGCTACAAAAACCAGATACTGAACCTGATATAAAGTGACTGTTGTATTGTTTCTAAAGATATTGCACTGTTTGAAAGATTACCTACCATAAGATCCCTCTGCTGCTCTTCTAACCACCCTGCTGGGATGCCTGGAGCTGGCCCAGGCTCATCTTCCCCAAGTTCTTTACCCATCCTTCTGCTCTCTGTGCTCCAAATCTCAAAATAACTGTGGCACTCCATGCAAACTGTCTTGAGTTTGCCCTTTTGTGCTGGACACTCACCCAGCCTTGCCTGACCTATGGCCGTATTTCCCCATTCTTTGTGACCCACATGCATAACAAAGCTCTCTGCTCATAATCAGGGCAGGACTGCCCTGGCTTGTGCTCCTTCCTATGAAACTCACTGGAAGAACATTCCACATACTGGACTTCTGAGCAACTCAACTCACCTACACAAAGAAAAATGAGGCAGAGCTGGTAGGTGTGAGCAAAGGGCCCAGGTCAGCTCCTGTGGAGAAATAGGACAGGACTTGCAGGAAGTTCTTGTTCCTTGATGTTCTCCAGGTTCCCACTGGGAGTCAGGCAGAGCTTCCTGGCTTTCATGGGTTCAGCTTTCTGTTCCTCCAGGCCACCTCTCCACTGGTCCATCTCTATCCCATGACCAAGCAGGTTGTTTTGCTTCCTGATTCATCCTTCCTGGTTGCTACAGAACAGGGAGAGAACCCCAGAAGTCCATGGTGGTTTTGGTTCTCCTGAGCTGTGGTTCATTGCTCCAGCCCTTTATGCTCTTATATCCTTCAGGGGAAAAGCAACAATCAGTACAATGGTCCATCTTCTTTTACTAACCTGGCACACACTTCAGCTGCTCCACCCTTCCCAGGAGGGCGGAGAGCTGGGAGATGGGAAGACACCTGAGAAATGATCAGTGGTGCTCCTGCTCCAGTAGGAGGTTTCAGGCAGCCTCAGCATGGTGATTTCATCCCCTTCAGCAGGCCCTTTGCCAGACACATCCTGTCCAGCTTGTGCTGGACATCCTGGCCATGGGGAGAGTCAGTGGCAGCCAAGTCCAAATGGCCAAGACCAGCCTCTTTCCAGTGCTCAGGAGCTGATTCATGTTTTGCTTTTCTGCCCCACCCAGTCTAGAGTGAGTTCAGCACATCCCTCTGAGCTTCACTTTCCTGCTTTCAAGGCTCTCCCTCCTTCAGAGATCTTCCCACATTCGTGGCCCAACCCAGCCACCACCACCTCTCTCTCTTTTCCTGGACTGGACACCAGGGCAGCAGCCAGGAGCTCGCTGGCTTTGATTCATCCTCCTCTAGGAAAAAAGCTGCTGATCCTGCTGCTGATGCTTCCTCTTGACTGTCTGGCCCAGCACAAAGACTTGGTGTTCATCTCCACCCCTGTCTCAAGGGGAAAGGCCACTTCTGAGAGCCACTGTCCCTACAGGGCACTGCTGAACTTGGAATGTGGGAAGAGGGGAAAAAACACAGCCTTGGGAGCATGGGAACACATCCCTATCCCACCAGCTTTGTGCCACCAGGCAATGCTCAGGTTTGGTGTGTGTTGAGAATCAAAACCTGATGGTTTCCCCCAGGAGTCAGGCTCCTGAATGATGCAAGCATTTGTCGTCTCTCTCCTTAAATAACTACAGAGCAGAGCCAAATGGGTTTTCTCTCCAACAGATGGGCTGCTGACAGGTGCTGCTGGAGGCTGAGAGATGGAAAAGCAAGGATGCTCTGATATGGTCTGTCACTAGCTTGAAGAGAAAAAAAAGCAGGTGAGGTCTGGTCTCCTTGTTCTGCCATGTTATTCAGATGCTGTAGAAATATAAAAACACAATATTGTTGTGCTAGGGAAATACTATTTCCTTGTCTTAAAGGCAGGGGAATGGAATATGTCCTAAAGATGGAAGACTGGGATATGTCCTTTGGGACAAGGAGGATCTGCTTCCATAACACAGGTCCCAGAATAAGCAGGGTTCTGTCAGAATGGCATTGTGTAAAATAACAGAAAACAAAAGCCTTTCTTTGTCCCTAAATAAGTAATTTCTGTTCTTCCTTTGTGGTTCACTCTTAAAGGCTGGTTGAATCCAAGGAGGATGTGGTCACACTCGTTGGAAACTCCAGATGCTACAATATAAAAACACAAATCTGCATTAAACCCACATTTTTAATGAGTTAAATCTCATGTGCTTTCACTCAATTTTTCTCACAGGGTGATGGCAGGCTGCTGCAGTTTTCATGTCCCTTGGGGAGCATTTGCCCAGTTCCTCAGAAATCTCACCCTTGATTTTTTTGACAGGATAAAGTCTTTTGTTATTTACTGATGTCACTGTAGCCTAGGAGAGAAATCAACAGAGTCATGAATTATAGACTATGCTTGTAGGACTTTTCACTTTGTTTGATTTAGTGTGAACAAATTCCAGATAATTAGAGATGAGTTCAAGTTACAACACTTCACTTCTGTCTTCTGAGTTGCCCTAAGTGGTGAGGAGTGTCTGGGTTGAGTATTTTCACAGGGGTCATTGGAAAGGTGAAATCCTTCTGCGTGTCTCAGCTTTGAAGAAGCTTAATATTACAGCAATGCATCTGTGTCTCCACTCAGGAAACACATCAGACTTTGAAAAAAAAACCCTTAGAATCCCCAGGGTGAAAACATCACATGGTGCTGTGTGGGTTTTCATCAGCTTTAGCTGTGGCATACTCCAAGTGGTTCTTCACCTGCAGGTCATTTCCATCGCAGCTAGAAACTCCTGCTGCTGAGCACTTGAGGGATAAGGAAAGAAGCATCTTGGCTTGGGCTTTTGAGATCTGGGACTGCTTGGAAATAAAATGTACCATCTCTGCAAAGCTTTCCACCAGCATCCTCATTTTGTGCGTAGAAAAGCAACTCCAGCCTTCCATTCAAATTAAAAAAAACAAAACCAAAAAAACCAAACAACCAAAAAATTAAAGGGTTATGGGAAGAGGCTGGGGTCTTGCTTTCTCCTTGAACAACAAAACCCATGTCTCAAAGCAAAACCAAAGTCACTTCATCATGATTTTGGAAGATAATGTACAGTGCTGTGGTACAACAGCAAGGGGAGGGTGTCCCTGAGCATGCAGCCACCTCGGGGCACAATTAGAAGAGTTTTCCATCTGAATGCTCTGTTTATTATAGATAACCAAGGTTTTAATCATAACTCACTGCCTGCTGGAAGTCCTTTGGTAATGTCTTCTGTGGGCACTGGAATCTGAGGAGGAAAAGGATGTTTGGGTATGTGATGGACTCTCTCAGGAGGACTGGGTTCAGTTCTCTCCATGTCCATAATTTGGAAAGTCTGGGTGGTCTTTGGCAAGGTCCTCTTCATACACCCAACTACAGCACTAAACACACACCTTAAGATAGTCAAGGCATAGGTGATGCACTCCTGCCTACACTTGGAGTTTATTACTCTAATTGTTGGTTAAAAGTCTGGAAAAATTAGGCCAATATGTGGGCATTGGGCCTGGAGGATGCCTCAGCTCTGGTTTTTCAAGGTTTAGCTCATGATTTTTAACTCCTGGACATTACAGGGGTAATTGCTTGGTTTGCTTGCAGTCTGATGAACTCCATGGTTTCCAGCCAAGCACTTGACCCAGAGAATCAAGGCAATAATTGTGTGACTCACCAGGAAAAATCACCAACAAGAACAATAAAAAATCCTTGGAAACATGAGTGGACTCCATTACCCTGTGAAACACCACAATGGCACAGTCAGTTATGGAGCAGCACTTTTACCACCTGGGAGGAAAGGAGGCATGGACCTTCTTTGGATGTGAAAGTAAAACTGCTTATTTCTGTCTCTTCAGGAGAAGATGGGACAAGAATGGCACAAAAAAACTAAAACCAGAGAAGGAACAGAATGAATATTTAGGAAAAAAAATTGCAGGATCTGGCAAAATATTTTCTTTTTATATCCTTCCTCGGGGTAATGGGTATTCACCACCTGGATGGCACTGGTGGTTGTGACTCCTCTCAGGATGTAAATCACAGAGTCACAGGCTGGTTTGGGTTGGGAGGGACCATAAAGATCATCCAGTTCCAACTCCCCCATGCATAAGAAGAGCAGCTGTACTGCACATGTGATGGGCTGAATGGACAGCTCAGTCCCTGGGGTAGTGTCTGGTGACGGGTGGCTTTGATGAGGCTTACAGGAAAGCCACTCATGGGGGAGAGAAGCACTTAGGGTCCCAGCTGGTTCATGTTTTACATGCAGTCATTAAAAAAAAAATCAAACAACCGTTTAGCATGCAATAAGAGGATGGAGGAAGGGTTTTTTAAACCAGAGTCACAGCAGGTTGTGGCCAGTACTGATTCATTCCTTGCTGTCATGGTCAGAGGTCCCCTCTGATGCATGGGGGGACTCTCCTATCCTGTGCTGATGTGACCTGGAAACCCCTGTGGTCTTGGTGTTCCCCTGGCTCCAGGCCCATGCAGGGGGGTGAAGGCACTGATTGCTGCTCAACATCCTGTCCCACCAGAGACTGGATGGAACATATTGATTTCCTTTCAGAGGAGGCACGTTCAGAGATGCTTTTATGGAGGGCTTGTTTCTCCTTGGAGGCAAAGGGAATGCAAAGAAAAAGCCCCTTTCCCTGTCATGCTGAAGGCTCTAGGAATGGAGCAGGAAGATAACACTGATAACACAAGGCTCTATAACATGCAAGATCTTGGTTTCCCTACACCAGACCACAATACAGACTCCTGGCTCCTTTGTCAAGCAACATTGAGCCAGCAAACATTAAATTAAGCGCTGTCTCCACCAAGGTGCTGACAGTCCCAAGGTGACATTTCTTGCTGCTCTATCAAATTCAGGGTGCCCCCATTGCAGGCAATGATTGACATCTGACTCCATGATTCAGAGTGGTGAACAATTGCTTTATTAATCTATATTATATTACATTATACTATACTGTATTAAAGAGATACTATACTAAAGAATACTAAAAGGATCCTATACAAAAGATACTAAAGAAAAACCCGTGACTGTCTGAGCCAGCCAGGACACAGCATTGACCCAATTGGCCAAGGAAACAAAACAATCCTCAGCAGAATCCAATTGTCAAATCCCTTCAGGTAAACAGTCTTCCTAACACATTCCACATGTGCAAAAACAACAGGAGCAGCAAGTAGAGATAAGAATTGTTTTCTCTTCTTCTCTCTGTGCTTCTCCAGGAAAAATCCAGGCAGAGAAAATGATGTCTCTCTCTGTTCAGAGAGTGTGAATGCCACACTGCTCCTTCTACAAAATGCCGCATCCTCTCTGGGGGTGTTTTCAGGCTAAGGTGCCCTTTCAGACCCCAACTTCTTGGCTGGGAAGAAGCCTCCTGGGATCAGCTGCAGAGGCAGAAGGAAACATGACTAAGGAGACACGAGGTGTTTGACCTGGTGACAGCAGTAACTGGCTCAGATTTGTTGGCTCGTGGATGTTCCTGGGTGGTGTTGGAGGTGGGATGTGAGAGCACCACCAGCCCTGAGGTGCCACGTTTTTCTGCACATGGATGCAGTGACTGCCCTTTGGAAGGAGGTTATTAATCTTTGCCATGTCATTGCTTTGAGAGATGGAGCAGTGACAGACCTGCTCTGCAGCACCTAGAGAGGAAGCCCAAAGACCTGGTTCCTCCAAGAACAACCCACACCCACCCACCTGAAGGACAGAGACTTCTCTCTAGAATTTCACTGCCACTTGGGAACCTTGAGGTTGAAAGCCCCTCCATGGCACATACCTGGATGAGCACTTCATCTTCCCTGGCTGTAAGAATTTGTCTTGACTAAAGATTTTCAATTAAAAGTCAAGACTGAATTGCTACAAAGTGCTGGAGACAAGAGTCATTAATACTGGAATGCAAGTTTTAAATAATTTTTAATATGCTCTGCAAGACATCCATAAAAGGCCCTTAATCAATAGGCACTTCAATTCCTTGCATTAGGGTTTGAGGAATTTAAATTCATGGCAGGGGAAGGGTCGAGAAATCATAATGAATTTCCATCAGAGCTCTTACACAGCCAGACCTGGGAGATCAGCAGGGTTCAAGCTGTTGAGGGGGTGTGACCAAATAGATCAGACTTTTTTGGTGGTCCCAGTCCATGGAGAACGGGTGTTGTGGCTTGTTATTGATATGGAAGCAAATTTTTGAGTCCCTGTTGGTGACAGCAGCTGTGATTTTCCTTGGCCATTTCAGCCAGTATCAAATATTCACTGGCACTACTGGCAGTTGAAGCATTCCCTGGTGAGAAGAGCAGAGAGGATGAGGATGGGCTGAGCTGTGCACATCAGGGGTGATGCAGCAGGTGCTCCTTCTTGGGGACCCCAAATCTTCACATGCAGCATTCCCATGCCCTCACAGATTTGATAACTCTCTTCCTGCACACCTGCAGGGTTAGTTTTGTGGTTGGTGCACAAGCAAAGCAAGCTGAAACTCCTGTTCCCACTGCCATCATCTCACAGCAGGAGCATGGAGAGGCACAGGCTTTCCCAAGGTGAGGAGGACCAAAAGAATCCAACCCATCCAAGAAGACACTGTGGTAATGCAGGTTTGAAGCTAAGCCTGTGCTTAAGCATTTGGCTGGATCCGGGCCAGAGGTGCAGAAAAGAAATTTCCAGTAAGGACAAACCTCTAGGAAGAACCAAACCCTAGAGGAAGCTCAGGGTGAGGTTTGTGCTTCCTATTTCAGTCTAAAAAAAGCCCTGTCCCAGGAGGGGGTGAGTTTCAGTAACATCCAGAGCGTCTCCCACACGCCAAATATTCCAATTCTTTGTATCCAGCACAGGGGTGATGGCAGTAAAGCACACGGAAACTCCACATGCAGATGGACCCTCAGAACATCCTTCCCTGCAGGTAGCCCAGGGACAGAGCAGCATCACCCTTGGAATGGCTCACAGGAGGAGAGACACACTGAAAGGAGCAGAGGTGGTTGTTGCAGCCAGCTTGACCCCGGGAGATGATAACAGGGCCTAGAGATTTATCTGCATGCTCTGTGGCATGGGTTTGGATGAGGGCCAGGTATTTCTCTCACTATTTCTCCCTGGGGGAAGGCAAGAGCTGGGGCTGTGCCCTAGGAGCAGGCTGGATGCAGCCACACTGTTTCAAAGGCTGAAAAAATGCAGTCCCATAGAGGAAAGCCAGGTGAAGCTATTTATTAGACTGCCTCAGGCCCTGCCTAGTTTACTGTCAGCCTAAAAATCCCCCAGTGCGGGGAAATCAGCCTGGACCTTGCGTGCACGTCGCTGCAGCTCAGCTGCGTTTGGAGGGTGCATCTGTCTGATGTTGCAACCCTGACGCTTGAAATGAGCTGGGGAAACGCAGGCAGCCCTTTGGAGAGGGATAGGGGAAAATAAAAAAGGAAAGAAAAACAGAAGGAAACCCAAAGCGCAGGCGGGAGGGAAGGGAAAGGCAGGATTTTGTCTCGGGAAGGCGTCGGAGCCTCTGAGGACTGTCCCCGCCGTCGCCTCGCATTGCGAAAGAGCCTTTGGCTCGGGAGCCCCTCGGTTTTCCAAGGGATGCCGGCACGGAACGCCTGTCCCGGGCGCTGCTCGCAGAGCGCAGCGGGGATGCCGGGGAGCCGGGGGGCCCCGCGCCGGGGCCGGCATGCGGCGGCAGCGGAGCGGGCTCGGAGCGGGGCCGCCTGCCATCTAGCGGCACCGGGAGCCGGTCCCCTCCCTGCCCCGGCCGAGGGAACCTCGGACACAGCCCAGAGCCCTCCGGCAGCCCCCGCCATCCCTCTGCGTGCGCGGGAATCGCCTTCGGGTTCGGGGGTTCCGAGGGGGTTCTGCCAGCGGGGCTGGAGCGTCTGCATGGAAAACGCGCCTGGAAACGCGGCGGAGCGTGAACGTGTCTGCGAACCGAGGAGCCGCGCCGGTCCAGCAGCCATGGACTCCTGCCTGGGGCTCTCTCCCCATTCCCTTCCTGCACCTTTCCCCCCTCTCCTTACGCCTCTGCGAAGGGCTTCTCCTCCTTTCCCTCCATGAAAAGAAATACCCCGGGCAAGAGCAGGGCTCTGCCCTCCCCTCCATCCCTTCGCATTCACTGCAGGCTCCCTCCTGCCTCCCATTTGTGGTCTCGTTGCTCCCCCTCTGCTGCTCGTCCCCATGGAGAGCGGCGGGGGGGGACACAGCCGCGTTTCTTCTCTTCCTTCTCGTGTGTCTTTAACATCCCCAGATCTTTCAGGGATGCTGACACCTCTCTGTTTCTGCAGCCAGAAGTTTGGGAGCTGAAAGGGGGGACCTGAACCTCCCCTTCCTGCAAATTCCATCATGCACTAAATCTCCCCGGTTTGCTGGGAGCTCCCCTTTACTTTGAGGGTGACAGTGCCCCATTTCATACCCAGGGAAGGAAATGGAGATGGCTTTTCAAAGGGGATGGAGTAATGCACTTCCTAAATCCCATCCTGCCTCTTGGGGTCGTTTTGAGGGGTACAGAGCAGAAAACTGACATGGACATATTCTATCGTGGACATGTTCTCACAGCCCCCAGCAGGATGCTTATCAGGTGCCAAGAGGTGCAGAGCTGGGATCAGATTTAAAAGGAGAGGGAAAGCTGGGCCCTGGGCAGTTGGGAGATGTCAGCCAGTGGCCATGGTGTGCCCAGGAGTCAAAGATGGTGCCAGCAATGGGTGCTCCTGGCAAAGCAGCACCAGGCACACAGATCATCTCTTCATCTCTGATGGAGTGAGTCAGAGCAGCCTGGCAGCACCCCAGAACCCAAGAGCATGGGAAGATGGCACAGGGACACTGTGTCTGTGCCCACAGCCCCTCCATTGGCAGAGGATGCACAAAGCCCTTCCCACTGAAATCAGCTTGGAGGTGAGGTCCAACCAACCCACCCCAGATGTGACCCAGTTCTGGGGGTCCAGTTTGCTCATGGTCTCTCATGGCAGCTATGGCTGGGTGAAACCCCTGCCTGATTTTCCTGCCATCCTGCACAACCTAATATGGATCCAGTAGTGTGCCTTGGATCCGAGGACTCCAAATCAGCATTCTCCATCTTCAGCAGTCCCATCACAAAAGGGACATTTGGGGTTTCCTTGTGTTCTCCCCACTCACCTGCCTCTAACCTTGCTCCAAAAATGTGTTCACCCTCCTTTTCCTTCTGTTTTTTCTTCTTTTATTGCTTTGTTCTT
The DNA here is from genome assembly GCF_028018845.1 of Melospiza georgiana. Taxonomy (NCBI): domain Eukaryota; kingdom Metazoa; phylum Chordata; class Aves; order Passeriformes; family Passerellidae; genus Melospiza; species Melospiza georgiana. Next base: position 4,518,941 of record NC_080430.1, on the reverse strand, counting down.
TTATCTAAAAAAAAAACTCAACACAACTTTAAAAGTTCAAGTTGACTGTACAGCCCAAACCTTGTGCTAGCCCAGAGTCTGAGTAGCCAAATACACCATGAAGGATTTATTCACCAGGACAGGTCTTGTTCCATGGGTGCTCTCAGCCAGATGCTCTTGAAGTCCTTTGTGTGAAGTGCTGAGTCCACAGTTAGTCGGGAATGGGCAGGCAGGAGATCTTTTTGGCCCTTGTGTTGAGGTTGCCCCTTACCAGCTGGTGGTAGTGCTGGGAACTGGTCCCAGGCATGTTTGTTTTTCCAAGGAGAGGTCAGCAAGGCAGGATTTTATCCAGGGGAAAAGGCTCAAGGCACCAGTCTGGCCCATCTCCATCCTGCAGTGTGCTGCCCGGGGGACCAAGCCTGTGCCACTGAGGAGGGGAGGAAACCTTCTAAGAGGAGGAAAAAAAGAGATTTCTGAGGAATGTTGTTACTTGGTACAGGTACCTTCAAGTGTAGCATAGCAGAACAGAGCTGCCCCTGATCTCTGGGGTTTCCCATCTCCCAGGGTTCTGCCCATATTTTCTCTACCATCTCAGCTGGCTGGGATTCCTCATTCCTCTTCATGAGCCAGTTCCTTCCAAGGCTGATTCCACAATCTTCACATCTTAGCTCCATGACAAGCTAGAAGGGGACTGCAGAGCCAGTCCTTACACTTTTATCAGCACAGGATTAATTAAAAAAGAATTCAGAAATAGAAAACAGCTCGGCATTAACCTCATGCTAGAGCAATTTCCAAGCAGGTACGCCAGCGAAATAAAAACAGCAATTTGCAGCTAAATAAAAATAACAGTTAAGCATTTGAAACACAAATGCACCATTCAGGAGCAGCAGATAAATATTCAGACGCGTTCATTAGGAGGTTGAGGCTGTCTCTCAAATAAACAGACAGGTACAAAATAGCAGCCTGAATACTCCAATTACGCCAACATTGCATCAGTGCCGATGCTCCCGGCTCTGGGAGTGGGAGGGGGAGAAGGGGAGAGGGTGAGGAGGGGGAGGGCAGTGGGGAAAGCATGTGTGGGAAATATATATATATTTTAAATTTGCCTTAAATTTTGTTTTATGTAAGCAGTGTTTGGATTCTCTTCCACAGAGGGTTTAACTCCTGAGGATGGGAAGTTCTGCTGTGGCACTGTGCCCCTCATTGCTCTGCCATGGGCTTGCTTGGCCTGGCTCCCAGGGAAGACCCCCCCAGACTGGGGAGAGCAGGGCTTGGCCCTAAACCCACCCTGCAGAGCCCCCGGCAGGCAGGCACGGCCCTGGATCAGCACAAAGCAAAACAGCGCCCGGCCCAAAAGCTACAAAGTCTTTGGAGCTCAAGTACTGCAGCTGATCGGAAAAACAACATCACAGCGCCCTCAGCCCCCGCCATCCCCTTTGTCCCCTGCCCCACGGCCGGGATGTGACTCTGGGACAAGGGGACACTGAGCAGAGGGCTGGGGGTGGCTGGTGCAGAGTCCTGGTGTGGGGCTGTGAGGATTTCAGGGACAATGGGGTGTCCACAACCCCAAGGACAGCCATACTTCTTGGAGTGACATGTCACCTGGGTGGGGACAGGAATTACCCTGCCTCATACACACTGCAGGGGACACAGCATGAGCTCTTATGTGGGCCTGGGGATGCTCAGGGACAATGCGGTGTCCCCAGCCCCAAGAACAGCCACACTTCTGGGGGTGACTTGTCATTGTGTGGGGACAGGAATTACCCTGCTTCACAAACTGCAGGGGGACACAGCATGAGCCTTGGTGTGGGGCCATGGGGGTACTCAAGGACAATGGGGTGTCCCCAACCCCAAGGACGGCCGCATGTCACCAGGGTGGGGACAGGAACCACCCTGCCTCACAAACAGCATGAGCCCTAGTGTGGATTCAAGGACGATGGGGTGCCCCCATCCCCAAGGACAGCCCCACTTTTGGGGTGCCATGTGTCACCTGGGGGAGCGGGGCAGACCCCTCAGGATGGTGTAGCACTTCTCGCCATATACAAACTCTCATGCGGGCCGGAGGGGCTGCCCAGGAGTGTCCCCTCACCCTGGGGACAGCCGCACTTTGGGGGTGCCCTGTGTCCCCTCAGGGCGGCGCCAGGTCCCGCCTTTCCCCGCTCCCGCCGCGCGGGGGCGCGCCGCTCCCCTCACGGCGGGTGCGCGGGAGCGCGCACCGGCGGCGCGGCGTGCGCGCGCCCCCTGCCGGCCGCGCGCGCCCCCCCGTTCCCCCCCGTGCCGAATCTGCGGGCGCTGCCCCAGTGCGGAAAGTGCCGCGCTCCACCCGCGCCGCGCTTTACCCCGGGCCGCGATTTCATCATGCGGGGGGCGGGCGCTGCTCCGCCCGCTCCCCCTCCTTCTCCTCCTCCTCCTCCTCCCCATGCCGCTTCCCCGTAGCGTCCTGCCCGCCCTGCTGCGCCTCCTCGCCCGCCCGCTCCGCTCCGCCGCCGCCCCCCCCGCCATGGACGGCCCGCAGGCCGAGGCGCTGCTGGCGCCGCTCCGGAACGCGGTGCGGCAGCAGGTAACGCGGCCCGGCCCGCGCCCCGCCCGAGGGGCTCGGCGGTGTCTCCCGGGGGTCGGGCGGGCTGTGGGAGGTGCCCCCGGCCCCTCCCGGGGGTTGCCCGCCCTGCGGAGGGGTCTTGGCGCATCCTCCCCGGGCGCTGCGGCGGCTCCGGCTCCGGCACTGCGCGGCCTGGAGGGGACCCCGGGGACACCCATGGGGACACCCATAGGGACACCCATAGGGACACCTCTAGGGACACCCAGGGGTGCTCGGCGGGTGCGGGATGGTCCCGCGGGCACAGGGAGGGTGCCGCGTGTGGGCTTCCCCTCATGGCTCTGTGCCCTCGCCGCGGTGCCAGGGCTGCCTGGCAGGGCTGGGTCTGTGCCTCAGCCTACCTGGGTGTCCCCTCCCGGGCTGGCTGTGCCCAGACTGGCCCTCGGTGTCCCCTCCCGGGCTGGCTGTGCCCGGGTTGGCCCTGGCTGTGCCCTGCCTTAGGCCCTGCTCGTGTCCCCCGTGTTAAGCAGCCCCCTCGTCCCTTCGGGGTCACGCCGTGATGTCCCCTTAGAGCTGAGTTTGTGCCGGGTCTCGGAGGTAAATGACGTTCATTTGGAGTCGCATATTTGCCTGATGCAGTAAGGGATGGTAGTTCCTTTGCGTGTTTTCCATTTCATCATCCTGATTAATCTAGGTGGGTGATGTGTCCTTTTAGCTGGGGCTGCATCGCGTTGTCTTCCCGTCTCCCTCCTTTTATCTTTATTATCCTTCTTACCTGAGAAGGATTTGGTTGTCTTTTAGTTTCCTAAATAAATATTGTCACTCTGGCTGTGTATTGTAATGGACCTTGTGGAGTTCCTTCTCCTCTCTTCACCACCTGCCAGACCTGTGTCTGTGTGTCCCCCACGTGTCTCCCTTAAGTGGCTGAATCCATATTATTCTCACACAGAGCTATGCGTGTGTCCCTTGTATTTGCAGATTTGTGCGTGTGTTTCCCCATTAAATGAGTGGATTTATGGCCCTCTAATTATGCCAGCACTTCAGTGAGTTTTTATTATGAATCACTGTACAGCATAATGCCTTGGCAAGAGAGCTGCTTGTAAATAAAGCAATGATCTCTAGAACCAGCCAATTTATTTAGTTTAAAATCCTGGGTGCTGTCATTTGCCTGTGAATACCAGGGCACCCCTTCTTTTCAGGGGTTGAGACTGTGGTGTGGGGCACCAAGGGAAAAATAAACAATAGTCCAGCTGGGGCCACACATACTGTGCTGTACAACTGGCTGTAGTAATTCCCGGGGATGTTTGCACAGGAGGAGAGGGAGGGGATAACAAAGATCGGGGTGGTTGATGCCTCTGGATGCAGGAGTCTGTGTCTGGCAGCTCCAGGAGAAGTGGTTTAATTAAACCTAAGGGACTCAGCCTATGGAGAGGGAGCAGCCTATCTTCCTGCAGCAGTGCCTGATGCAATAAGCTGCCGTGATCCAGGGGTGGATCCCTCCCTGCTTTGCTGCTCTGTGGGACAAAGCTGCAGCAAAATTTGCCACATCGAGTGCTGCTGTGCACTCCTCCTCTTGGGCAGGGCTGGAGATCCGGAGCTTTAATTAGATTGAGTCCTGTCAGCAGGGATAATTATTTGCTTCAGTTGTGTTTGCTTTTTGTTTTTTTTTTTTTTTGGTTTTTTTTTTTTCCTCCTTGCGTATGTCTGAGCACTCTTACTTATAGGTCAAGACAAAGAGTTGCTGTGTGCTGCTTTTGGATGCTCAGCCCTGAGCAGGGTGAGGGCTCTGTTGAGTCAGCAGGAGCTGCTTTGCTGCTGCCTTGATGTTTTTCCACTGCCGACCCCCCCTGGCTCAACAAAGGCAATTTGGACTCACTACTTTAAAAGAGAAAAACACCAAGATCAGATCCCTCCCTCTGCCACGTTACCCTGGAATGGCAGTTGCACTCCTCAGCCCCAGAGTGAAACTTTCACGTTTTTGTTTAAGTAGTTAACAGGAAGGAAACAGCAGATTTGTAGCTGATGGGGTTAATCCTGACAGGATTCTTATTTTTCCTTCTTCTCATTGTGTGTGTTTTAATGCAGTCCTTGGAGACATCCTTTTATTAATAAAATGCACTTTTGAACCCCTCAGTCTCTGGAGCACTTTTATCTTTTCTAATCTGATTACAGAATAGCAATCTGTTTATTCTCTTCTCTTTGCTTTCTCAGTTACCTGTAATGTTTTTGTCAGGAAAGTTCAGAATTTAGGGAAAAAATTGGTATTGTAGAAATGTTGTAATCTCTGTGGATTGTGGTTTTTTTCCTTTTTTTTTTTTTTCCTCAAGATATGCAAGGTGCAAGAAAAATGCTGAACTTGGAGTATCCCATTTTTAGAACATCCCACTTGGGGCAGCTTTGACATTTCTGTGCTTTTTCCTCCAGCACCTTTGTCCTTCTCAGTAATTCAAGCTAGATCTTGGTTTTGGTGAAGAAGAGTGGACTCAAAGGAAGACTTTTAGTTCATTTATCTCCAGGAGCAAGCTGGCCTTGACAGCTGAGGATCATGTTCATAAAAGAGCCCTTTTGGGTGTGCAGGGATTGAGATTTCCCTGGGCTGAAAGGGAGAACCATCCCCACAGGGCAGAGACACCTCCTCTGTGGAATTGTAACAAGGGGGTGGTGGTTTCACTCAGGTCAAGACCTCCTGTAAGCCCACTGCAGGGTTTTGCTGCTCTGAAATATTTAAGCTTTGGGGATTTTTTTAAAGGGTATTTTTATTTTGCTGTTGACTTTGTTGTATCTCTAAATTACAGAGCAGGTTTTTAAAGTTACAGCAATTTTTACTCAAAATGCAACGTTTTCATTGCTTAGACATTGAGCTGCAAATATCTGTCTTCTGTGAGACTTTCTTCTGAACATTTGTGTCCTTACTGGCCAGTTTTGATCAGGTAGGACAGAGGAGAAGAAGTCTGAAATGGTCATAGGAAGAAAAAGGAGGGGGTGGAAGGAAGAGAAACCTCCTGGAAGGAGATGGAGAGCACAAAGCCTGGGTTCACCATCTGAGAATCCACTTAGGGCATCCTCAAAGACAGAAACAGGAATTTGTGATGTGCATAGAGGAATGTAGTCCCACATGGAGATTGAATAGCAGGTCTGTGATTTATCAGCTCTGTGGGGTGGTTGGATTTCCCTAATGAACTCTACTCTCCTAACTCTTAAAAGTGTTTAAAAGACTCTGCTAACTTAAAAGTGTGTTTTTCACTTGCAGCCTCTGGAGACCTGTGTGCAGGCTGGACAGAAATCTCCTTTTGGATTGCCAGGGGAGCTGGAAGAAAGAGAGATCTCATCTGTGGCAAAGAATGAATCTGTAATGTTCTTTTTGCCCTAGGGAGAGCTGGTGAGGAAGCTGAAGGAAGAGAAAGCTCCCCAGGTGGACATAGACAGAGCTGTAGCAGAGCTCAAAGCTCGGAAGAGAGTTCTAGAAGCAAAGGTGAGTCTGGAAAATAAATTCTGAGCTCCACAGTTTTGTCTGAAAAGCCTTGAAATTTCTTAATTCTTTATTGCAGGTTTGGTCTAAACAGTTCAAATTCAGTCCTAGATTCAGTCCTAGACTGAATCACTTCTGAAATAGTTTTTACAGGTTTCCAGCTAGTGGCAATTTCATTCTTTACCTGTTACACTAATTTCTGTTAGCATTAAATCAGTGTGGAAACAAATACATACGAGTTCAGGTTGTAATCAAAGCTGAAATTGAGTGTATATTCACTAATCTTTGTTTGCTATATAGATTTTTTGTGTGCAGAGTGAGAGCACATGCTGTTCCCTGTGGTAATTTTCAGATTCTTTGTGCATTGAAATTCCCTGTCATTGAATATGTTTCATTAGAAACCACCCATTTTGCTACAGTAACAAAGTTTCTGTAGATGTTTCAAATAACCTGCAGTTATTCTCAACCTTAGAGGTGAAATTGTATCCCCTTTTTTAAATACAGCCAAGCTCTGAAGTCTTTGTGCAAATTAAGGGATGAAACTTGAAGTTTGTTGTTTTTAGATCCATAAAGAAGTAAAATACGTTTCTTATCCTGTGAGCTTCCCCTTCCCAGACTGAAACAACAAAAAGAAACTCTTGAAGCTTAAAACCAGTCACTTGTGCAGATTCACCCATGTTCTTTCTAATTTCTATTTCATGTAAACATGATTGTAGTTGGGCCTGGGTCATACTCTTAAAAATAAATGAATTAATGAGTAAATCCAGCACTTTTAGAGCTGCCTGACTGTGAGAATGTGAGTTCACCTGAACTGAAACCCATTGACCCTGTTTGTCCTGCAGGGTCATGTGGGATGAACAGGTGCTGCTCTCTGCCAGCTCTGGCCTTGTGGCTGCCTGTTTACATCCACTGAACCCAAGAAAATGTCATTTTTACTGAGTGTTCAGCATAGGGACTGGGCTTTGGAACCATTGCACGACACCTGCATTGATAACTAGGTCATCCTGCAGGAAATACTGCCTAGGTGTTCTCCCAGTTTGTGTACCAACTCTCAGGAGCTTGGGGAGATGTCAGCAGGCAGGTGAGGGGTCCTGGTGTCCCTGGGGATGTCACCAGGCAGGTGAGGGGTCCTGGTGTCCCTGTGGATGTCACCAGGCAGGTTTGGAGTTCTGGAGTCCCTGTGGATATCAGCAGACAGGTTTGCAGTTCTGGTGTCCCTGTGGATGTCACCAGGCAGGTGGGAGGGTCCTGGTGTCCCTGTGGATGTCAGCAGGCAGGTGAGGGGTCCCTGTGGATGTCACCAGGCAGGTTTGGAGTCCTGGTGTCCCTCTGGATATCACCAGGCAGGTGAGGGATCCTGGAGTCCCTGTGGATGTCACCAGGCAGGTTTGGAGTTCTGGTATCCCTGTGGATGTCAGCAGGCAGGTGAAGGGTTCTGGTGTCCCTGTGGATGTCAGCAGGCAGCTGAGGGGTCCCAGTGTCCCTGTGGATGTCAGCAGGCAGGTGAGGGATCCTGGAGTCCCTGTGGATGTCAGCAGGCAGGTTTGGAGTTCTGGTGTCCCTGTGGATGTCACCAGGCAGGTTTGGAGTTCTGGTATCCCTGTGGATGTCACCAGGCAGGTGAGGGATCCTGGAGTCCCTGTGGATGTCACCAGGCAGGTTTGCAGTTCTGGTATCCCTGTGGATGTCACCAGGCAGGTGAAGGGTTCTGGTGTCCCTATGAATGTCAGAATTCAGGTTTGCAGTTCTGGTGTCCCTGTGAGCCCCAGCTCTGTGTTGCAGGGTGCCTGTAGGATGCAGTGGGGAGGTTTCTGAGCACTTCCACAATTTGTGTGGGCTCTCAGTGCAGCGCTGACCTTGCACATGCAGCATCTGCCCTTGGGAGTGCAGCACTCCAGTACTGGGAGTGTCACTCCTGATGCTGTTCCCAGCAAGGATCACAGTCCCTTCCACCTTTGGGGGAGGTTTTCAAGCCCTGGGGTTCCTACTTGAAGATGCCAGAGCAGCTCTGAATTCGAAGCTTTGATCAGGGTGGAGCAGCTGAGTACACAGAGTACAGTGCTTTTACAATTAGACCACATTTATTTGTCATTATATATGATAGAAAGGGGAAAATACATGGACACACAAGACTTTCTGTTACCCAAAGACTTTTCCAAGTGATAGTGTGAGACACTTAGGAGGATCTGAATTTATTGCACTTCTGGGTTTAAGTGCCTTAATGATCAAAACAGCTGCCTTGAAAGAAAACTTTGAAGTCTGTTGACCTCACTAATGGATTAGATTGCAAAAATCACAGGTTTTCAGATAAAGCAGTGAGTCTGCTCTTTAACATTGTCACAGTATCTTGTCAGGGCATTAAGGCACTCCCAAGTTTTCTGAGTGCTGAAAAAAATTTTACAAATAGATTTTCCATGCACAAATACCTAAAATCATCCCTTTGGCAGAGCATGAGGATGATGGTGCTTGTAATCTTCATAGTCAGAATTCTTTCATGTGGGGAGCACTTTACTGAAAGGTTTATGTATGCCAAGAGTTGGATGTGTGCAGTCTGAGATGGTCACTTAAAGCTCTTTTCACAGTCAGGAGAGGGAAGAAGGTCAGAATTGGTTTGGAAATTGGCATTTTTTGCAATGATTGTGAAGAAAGCTGAGGATAACTCACTCAGGGAAAGTGAGGTCATGAGTCCACCTCAAGTGTCTGAAATGATGCTGCATTCAGACAAGGATGTTCATCATTGAGCACTTGAATCTCAGTGGGAAGATTCCTCTTTGGAAAATGAGGATGTTTGACAGGATACCTTTTCTTCAGAGTGGTCTTTGCAGACTTTTGACTCTCAGTGGTGAGTGAAGAGGATCTCTCCTCCTGCCAGAATCAGGAGCTGTGAACTGGTTTTGTTTTGCCTGACTTACAGGAGCTGGCCTTACAGCCCAAAGATGACATCGTGGACAGAGTTAAGATGGAAGACACTCTCAAAAGGAGGTTTTTCTATGACCAAGCCTTTTCTATTTATGGAGGTATGGCTTTGAAGAAATGTGCATTTGAATCCCTTTAGGCCAATTGTCTGGTTTTTCTAGCTGGGTGAAATTCTGCACTCTTAGCAATGCTATATTAATGTGGCATACAAGATTTTTTTTTAAAGTTTGCTTTAAACTTTCCTGCTTGAGTCTGTAAATCTTTCAAAAATTCCTCCTTCCTGAAGTGTTTGGGTTAAGATAGGGCTCAAGTTTGTTTTGTGCTCTCTGAATAGAAATGAGTGGACTTTAGTATGCATGTCCTGAGGAATACATTGGTAGAAGATGGCTTCTTTGCTGAGGGTAGGGTGCTTGGGGCTTAAGGACATTATCAACTTATTTATAATCATTCATCTCTACCTGAGCTTCTCTTGGCAAATTAATCACAGAATATTCTGAGCTGGAAGGGACCCACAAGGATCATGGAGTTCAACTTTTAAGTAAATGGCCCAAAAGGAGACCAAAATTGCTCAAACCCACTGTGAGCTTTATAACCTGTTCCCTCAGTGAACTTTGCCAATGAACTTTATGGCAGAATAAATGTGGCTGTAAATCTCTTCAGATGGCTGATAAGAGCATCTCAGAAAGCAGCACAGTTCCTCTGTGGTTACTGCTCTTTCACCTTAGATACCAAATTAAACACTCTGAGTTGTTTTATTGGCTTTCTTTAAATCTTTGCAGCCACATTGGTGATTTGCAGATATGTGTTATTTATTACTGAATCTTCTATATTCAGATTCCTCCTTCACACAGATTATTGCTCCCACAAAACTTTCCACAAAACAGAATCCATTGGTGGAGGGAATGTGGTTTTTAGAGTTGTTGGTTGCAGGAGCTTATCAGTTTTAAATTCTGTCACTACCTGATGCCTCAGTGCTCTGCAGCTGAACTGTGCTTCATGCTCATAAATGAAACCAGCTGATGGAAATGCTGAGAAGGGAAAAGACATCTCTTCCAAACAGTGCAGCTTTGTACAATCTCACACTTCTTTTTTACCTGTTCCTCTTTGCAGGAGTCAGTGGTCTGTATGACTTTGGGCCTGTTGGGTGTGCTTTGAAGAACAACATCATCCAAGCATGGAGACATCACTTTATTCAGGAAGAGCAAATTCTGGAGATTGACTGCACCATGCTCACACCTGAGCCAGTTCTAAAGTAAATAGGGGTCTTTTTTTATATATTTTTTCACCTGCAGCATGTAATTTCTGGTCTCAGGTGCTTTTTACAGTGTTGTGTAAAATCCACAGGGATCTTGAGGCTGGATGACCCAGATTCACACCATAATTAGGTTCCAGTGCACAGGTCAGTGTGATAAGCTGCTGTTGTAAATCAGGGAAAGCAGTGGCATTCACATTTGAGAGTTCAAAGCTTCCTAGACGTCCCATTAGGTAAGAAATTGTCATTATTCCTTTTTCTAAAAGATTAGGATGACAAGGAAAGGACAGAAGCTTCCATTCAGCTGAGATATAAAATATGGGGAATATCTCCACCTGAATTACTGGTTACTCCTCACTACTGCAGGTCTGTTGAGTTTTGATCATGATGCAGGTCCTGAAGGCATTAAAGTGTAATCTTTGTGACACATTTTAAGATTGAGATTATTGATACTTCCCACAGATCATATTTTCTGAGGGGTGATGCTGTTTAACCTGACTGTGTAATCTGAAGCAGTTTTTGAAGGATTTCACTTTGATAAAGGTCTGTCCACTGGGATCACACAGACCTGGGGCTGTCTGGTGGCAGCTGCCACATTCCTTGTTTTGTGTCATCTCTTCTAGGACTTCTGGCCACGTGGACAAGTTTGCTGACTTCATGGTGAAAGATGTGAAAAACGGGGAATGTTTTCGTGCTGATCATCTCTTGAAAGGTTTGGTTTTGTTCCAAGCTGGGTGGGCCTGGGGATTTCTTGCAGGGGTACAAGCACTGGAAATAGAATCTTTCTCAAGGAAAGCCTGCTGGTGTGGCCAGTCTTTGATACTTGTGATTGTAGTAATTAATCATACCATACCAAAAATCCCATAGGTTCTGTTTGTGTCTTAAGTGAGGTTCAGGATCTCTGGTGAAAACACATTTGTGTCCCTTTTTATAAAACCCAGTGTCATCAGGCTGTGAAAGATTACTCTGTTGTCTAAGCCAAAGATTCCCATATAACAAGATTTTTGTACTCCAGTGCATTTTGGCCTTAGTTTTCTTGAATTTAATTTGCTTTTTTTAAATACTGAAAAACAATTTATTGATGCTGTGAGGGGTCAGAGTGTGTTTTACCTGTGAGAGGTCAGTTACATGGCAGTGGTTTCATGAGTACCTTAGAAATAGACTTCAGGCATTTCTTTAATTTGCCAAGTCCTCACACTTCTTCCTGGTTATTAAAATTTGTTTGGAAAAACAAACCAAGAATGTCACAGAAATAAGAAGCCTGTTTGAAAACTTTCTCAGGTACAGCTCCACTGTGAATGGAAGGATTGTTCCACTCTGCCTAAATGAGTGCTGCTCTCTGGTTTTTGAGCCTTTTCCTTTAAATTCAAGTATGCAGAACAATCTATATTGGCATTAAAGTAGTTTCCATGATATTAAGAATTTCTTTTGGTCAAAAAAAAACGTCAAAAGAAGCCCATCCAACCTCTGCCTCCTTTGCTGAGCAGCCTCACCAAACAAGTGTGTCCCTGTTGTGCAGCCCCTCCCTGTGAACAGCCACCTGCTGTTACTGCCAAACTGAGCTGTTACTGACTAAAAAGTCAAATTGCTTTTTTCAAACAAGAGTGGGAAGCCTTGGCATCACTGTGTGCCTGTGTGTGTCAGGGAGGATGTTGTGCTGTAACATGGAATGCAGTCCAGCCCCCCTGTACCTGCCTCTGAGAACAAAACCAGCCTTGCTGCTTGGGATCAAACTAGATTTAATTTCTAGTCTGTAAAATAGAAAGCAAGAAGAGGACTACAAAGGACTGGTTTGTTTTAGAGAAATAATATTGGAAAGGAACTGGATAAGAATGTGTTGTTTTCCTTGTGGCTCTCCAGTACAGTGAACTGTAGGTCACCACTGCCCTGAGGACATGACTGGAGTTACCCTGTCAGGACAAGTTGTGGCCATCACTTAACTCATGCTGGGGGATCCTCCTGAGCTGTTTTATACTGGGGTCAGTGATGGAGCTGCAATCTAAACTCATGGCCAACTTCTCTTCCAGCTCACCTGCAGAAACTGATGTCTGACAAGAAGTGTACAGCAGAGAAAAAGGCAGAAATGGAAAATGTTCTAACACAGGTGAGTGCTGCACAGGGAGGAAAAGGAAAATGTTCTAACACAGGTGAGTGCTGCACAGGGAGGAAATGGAAAATGTTCTAACACAGGTGGGTGCTGCACAGGGAGGAAAAGGAAAATGTTCTAACACAGGTGGGTGCTGCACAGAGAGGAAAAGGAAAATGTTCTAACACAGGTGGGTGCTGCACAGGGAGGAAAAGGAAAATGTTCTAACACAGGTGGGTGCTGCACAGGGAGGAAAAGGAAAATGTTCTAACACAGGTGGGTGCTGCACAGGGAGGAAAAGGAAAATGTTCTAACACAGGTGGGTGCTGCACAGGGAGGTGGCTGCTTCAGGGACTGGGGTGTGTGACAGTCCAGAGGCAGTGGCCATTTCTGTTCCTGAGGATGCTCAGAAGTCTTTACCCCAGAGATCCTCTCAAATACAGACAGTTGAATTGTTAATAAATACTTTGAGCTTGCTCATGAATCTCATCTCCCTCACTCTTTTGGAGAGTTTCTACTGTAAATGAATCTTTTGAGTATTGGGTTGGTAGGGCTGGAGTTGGTTTGCTCTGTTTCACTTCATACCCTGGCAAAAACCTTTTACATTTGTCAGTCCCTTCTGTGGGATTGTCATACAAAGGAACAGAGATGGATCACAAGTTTTGTCAGGGTTTCTTTGAGTCAGCTCAGCACTGATTTGCTTTGTTCTGAAATTGTCTCAGTGCTTTGAAGCACTGGAGATTTGTTCCTCTGTCTCTGGCACCCCACAAAGATTTTTCCTGTGTTTACCATGAGAATAGTTGGTGTTCAGTCTGACATTCCTGAACAACTGTACAAATATTTGCCTTTATTTTTTTGTTTTCTTTTTTTTAATATTTGTTCTCATGACTTCTAGGATAAATGCTTCCAAAGCCATGCATTGAATGAATGGTTCCTTCCAGAAACAGAAACTATTTGTCAGTGTTTTGCATCACTGAGCAGCTGTCATTAGGTTCTTCACACTACAACACTGAACTTTTACCATCCTTTAGGGAAATCTCTCTATTAATAATAGAGTATTTTTATATCCTGTGTTTGGATTTATTTTCCTGATATATGAAAGATCATGACAACTAGAAATGCAGAACAGCTCTGAAAGGGCATCTAATGCATAGCTTGAGTATTGTGTTTCAAGCAGCAGAAGAAAAAGGAGTGAATGCAGACCAAGCCCTGCAGAAATTTTAGCTTTCTTCTCTCTCATTGCTGTATTTTTTTGCTCCCAGCACAGATCTCCCCATGTTTTAGCTGAATCTGTTCAAAGGAGTCTGTTCTGGTGGGTGGTGGTGCAGTCCCAATGACTTTCCTTGTGCTTTACACCCACTCTGAAGCTCAGACCTCCTGTGGTATGACTAGTCCCAGACCTATTACTAAAATGGGTTTGCAAATGTGCAAAGTGTAGTCTTCTATCACTGGTTCAAACTTCAGCTTGCTTGAAAATTTAGGTTAGAAGGGAATATTTTGGGCAGGTGATTCAGAGCTGTAGATCACGCTCAGTAAAAGATAAAGAGGACACTCATTCCTGTTATCTTGTCTAGTAATTAAAATAATTCTCTTGTGTTTTGGTATTAGTTGGACAATTATGGCCAGCAAGAGCTTGCAGATCTCTTTGTGAACTACAATGTGAAGTCCCCTGTCACTGGGAATGACCTGTCCCCTCCTGTTTCTTTCAATCTGATGTTCAAGACCTCCATTGGGCCTGGAGGAAATATGCCTGGGTAGGTGCTAATTTCATTCTGCTCACACTCTCCTTGCTTTAGAGATGATTTGGAATAAAAATGAAATCTCTGGAGTAGCCTTCCCCTGCCTCCCACTCCCAGCCTCCTGTAGCAGGTTAGCATTCCCTGGAGTCTTGGGGAGAGGCAGGAGGAACAAGGGGCTGTTGGAGAACCATGAAAATACTTAAAAGCACCCAAAATACTGATCCCAGCTGTGCCCTTGCTGGTTGGAGTAGTTTTCATAAAGCCAGTTAATGCTGGTCTCCAATTGTCACTGACTTCATGGCTGTGGAGAACCTACTTCAGGATATCTGTTTGAGGAAGGAGGTGAAGTTTTTTCCCCTTCAGTCTATTGCTTAATTGGTTTTTTTGTCTGGAATTAAAAGTCTGAAGAGAAAAACTTTCACTTGTGAGTTTTATAACAACTGTGGCTTTCTCCCTGCTTTCCCCACCCTTAACACTTCCTGATTTTTCCTTTCCCCCATCTCTTTTCAGCTATCTGAGGCCAGAAACTGCACAGGGAATATTCCTCAACTTCAAACGTCTGCTGGAGTTTAACCAAGGCAAATTGCCTTTTGCTGCTGCCCAGATTGGAAATTCCTTCAGGAATGAAATCTCACCCCGCTCCGGCCTTATCAGAGTGAGGTACTGCCAACTTCCTCTTCCAGGGCAGGAGGGCACCTGGGAGCAGGGAGCATCTTCCTTGGTTTCCAGGGTTTGTGCAGCATTGTTTCACTTTAGTGCTTTCTCCCAGAGGAATCCTGGTTTTGTGCCTGGTGAGCCTCAGGCTCTACAGATGAATTCACAGTTTAGGTTTGAAGTATAGAATTCTAAGATTGGCTTGTGAGAAGCAGAATCTCTGAAATGGTTGTTGTATTAGAGATAGACTCAGTTTCACGGGCAGAATTTGGCTTCCATCATAGTCTAAAAGAATCATGTCCAAGGTAGCTGTGTTCTCTACAGGGCTTTGCTTATTTGCAAAGTGCAATTTGTTTATGTGCAATTTGGAAATTGCACAATTGCTTATGTGCAATTTCCTTTGAAACTGAAATCTAAATGTGCTTGACCTTGCAGCAATATTTCCTTGTCTCAGTCCTGCAGATCCTGCAGCTCTACAGCTTGCTGCAGAGAGGAAGCTGGGAGATAACCTGACTCAGGACCAGGGTTGGTGTTGCAAGATCAGTCAAGCTGGAAAGCTCAGGGTTATTGGGAATTACTTCTGACAGCAGTTCTGTCTCTGGATAAAAGTGATTAATTATTGCCTTTCACTAGGGATAATCTCTGTGTTTAAACTGATCTATCCTAATTGGAAATCTCTTCAATATAATTTGGAACAAGGGCTCCCATGCACAGGCAGTGCATGTTGTAAACTTGGTAATTGATTATTTTGTGGTGCCATAAATGTCACTGAGAGGCTGTGACATCCTTAGCACAGAGGGAACTCAGGAATTTCCTCAGTCCTCCTGTTCTGTTTTGCTCATCTGGAAATGAGAACTTCTCTCATTGAAATCATCTTCAGTCAAATATAAATGATATGCTTGTGGCACATTTATTGGAGACTGTTATTATGCAATCACAGCAAATTACACCCTGATGGCTGTGATTTACAGTTAATGATTACCTAGAGCTTTTTTAAAGGTTGTTGATAACGAGCTAATTCAGTGGAAAGTGATTTCAAGCAAGAAAGCTCAGAATCAATCTCTGAGTAAAGATATATTAAAGACAAGTTCTTAAAACAGAATTCATGCCATCGCTGCATGCAGCAGTATCATTATCTTCAGGAAATTACCACCTCACCTGGTTATTTTTGGCACCTCTGACATGAGTTAAAGTTACTGATTTAATCAGCAGACCCTGTGAGGAACAACTGCTTCTAATATGGGCATCAAAGCAGTCTGGAAAAACTCTAGAGAACTTCTGGAAGTATTTCCAAAGGTGATGTTCTCTGCTCTGATTCACAGTGGGGTCAACCACAGCCTGGAGAGCTCTAGATGAATCTATAGAAAGTTTAGTCTAGAGAACTTCTGGAAGTACTTCCAAAGGTGGTGTTCTCTGCTCTGATTCACAGTGGGGTCAACCACAGCCTGGAGAGCTCTAGATGAATCTCTAGAAAGTTTTGTTAGGATTTTGAAGGTGAAACTAAATCCAGTGATGAGACTGGTCCGTGTCCTGCATAGGATTTTAAATTACTGGCTTTCTGTGAGAGGCTGAAGCACAATGGTTTATTAGAGTCTAATGCATAAAATATTTAATGTGTGTGTCGGTTTCTCGGCTGTTTAGGTGACCTGGAAAGGCCCGGGGTGGCCTTGGACAGCCCAGCGCTCCAAAGGACGAGAAGAGGCTTCAGATCTTTTCTTGGTCTCGGTGTTTATTAATTGTTTATCTAAAAGATTTTCTCTCGGCCTGACAGAGGTCTGCTCAGCAGCCAGCCATGAGCACACTGAGAGCCCCCGGGGCGGTCACCTGTCTTTATACTCAAAATTACATATACAATATTTATCAATTTTCCCCAATACCTTCTACCCTTATTAACCAGTGCGCTTTTAGTAATAACCAATCCCAAAGTGCCAACATCACCACAGAAGATGGAGGCCAAGAAGAAGAAGAAGAAGGACAGGACACGCCCCAATTCCTCCATCTTACTTCTTTAGACCCCCCTGTACAGAAATCCTAAACCCTGTGTCTTACACTCTAATTAACTTATCCCTTCACCATTCACCCAGTGAAATCCTCCCATCCTCATACAGGTGTTGTCTCCTGTGTAGGATCAAAGTCCAGCCACCAGACACTTCTGGCAAGGTTCCAGGACTCCCGAGCACCCCAAGGGTGGTCTTGGTCACTCTGCACCTCAGTCCTGAGGTGCTGAGATCCCACATGTGTGTGTGTTTGTTTTCACTAGGGAATTCACCATGGCAGAAATTGAGCACTTTGTGGACCCCAGTGAGAAGAACCACCCCAAGTTTCAGAACGTGGCAGATCTGAACATCCTCCTGTACTCGGCCAAGGCGCAGGTCAGCGGGCAGTCAGCACACGTCATGCGCCTGGGAGACGCTGTCCAGCAGGTAACCCTCCCCTGCAGGCTCACCCAGCCTGCTCCTTGCAGTATTGCTCTCAGGGAGAAGTTACAAACTGGATTTTTAAAATTAAGGCTCTGACTGATGGGTCTGTCCAGTCCTGTGTTGGTCTGAACTCATATAATATAGTTGGAATATTCTGAATTCAGGACATGGATCACTGGGCCTGCACAAAGTTTGTGTTGTGTTGGTGCCAGCTGGGGTTTGCTCCCTGATTTATGAGTAGTTTCTCTTCAGTGAATCAGTGAGACTGAGATCTAGGCCTGGCCCTAGGAGAGTGTAGGTGATGCTGGGATAGGGGTTGGAAGCTAAACTTCACACTTAGCTAGTGAAGAAGGGCAGTAAGCAATATTAATACAAGCAGTATCTAGAATCTCATATTCAGCTGCCGATCCTCATGAGTACATGGCTTGCATAATTAGGTGAATCACTACCTGATTAATCTAATTATGAATGAGTTGATTTGCCAACCTCCTCCTCCTCATTTCCTCCCAAATGAAAAAATGACACCCAAATGAAAAAAAACCCAAAAGCCACCAAAACACAGCCTTTAAAAAACAAACAAAGCAAGAAGTCCCAAAAACAAGAGCAAAAAAAAACCAAAAAGAGCACCACCCCTCTGTTGTATTGCAGCTGTGAACTGCAGGGTGCAGCTGTTGCAATGCCAGTGACTGCACTCTGCATACAGTGGGGTATTTACAAGTAGGTGATGCTCAGAGCCAGTGGGTGATGAGTCCTGGAGTGACAGTAACTCCCTGTTTGATCAGATGGAGACGCTGCCAGTGCCACCTGGTGAATTTGAAGAGATGGAACAGCTTCAGAAGAGACAGAACTTAACCACAAGTTCTATCTGTAACGTGTCAGGTTGCCTGCAGAAGTTCAACAAGTCATGACTTTGCTTCCCTAGGAATTCACATGGGTGTTTTCTTCCTGCTTTTTTCCCCCTGCAGGGTGTGATCAATAACTCTGTCCTGGGTTACTTCATCGGCAGAATCTACCTCTTCCTCACCAAGGTCGGCGTGTCCCCGGAGAAGCTGCGCTTCCGACAGCACATGGAGAATGAGATGGCTCATTATGCCTGTGACTGCTGGGATGCAGAGTCCAAAACCTCCTATGTGAGTGGGCAAAGTGCAAACAGCAAGGGGAAGCCCTGTCAGATCTGGTTTATTTCTGACTTTTTTTTAAGTTAGGGCTGTGGGTGTGATGCATCTCTCTGGCTTCATGTTGGTCTAAACACACATAATGCAGTTGAAATATTCTGAATCCAGGACCAAGGGGCAGCTCAGCTCCCTGCACAAAGTTTCTGAACTGTTCATGCTGCTTTGGTAGGTCCAGGCTCCTTTGCTGGAGCCTGAAGTAGCCTGGGGACAGTTCACTGGTCAAATCTCATCTGGAGTTAAAGGGAACTGAGTCCTGGTGCTTTCCAAACACTGTAACCTCTCTAACAGCAGTGGGGAAGGATTTGTTTTGCTGGAGGTGTTATTCCAAGGCACATTGCTTACTGCTTGAATGCTTGCACTTCCTTTCCCTCTTCCATGCTGTGAGAAATGAGTTCACTCCTGCCAGTTCAGACAGCTGGTACTGGAAGGAAAATTCCTCAAATTCCTCAAGGATTTGTTATCATCTTCCTGCTGAGTCATTAAGAGCTTTTTCATTCAAGCCTTGTTGAGTGCCTTTTTCCCCCCCATGTATTGTTGGTTGGATTTAGACTCATCACTAGTGATGTTTCATTACAGCACATCAGAGGAATAGCAGCCAGTAAAATTCTGCCAAACTGAAGATTTTTTTAGGAAAAAACCAAACCTCCTGCAGCTCAGATGAGTGATTTGTCTTCATATAGAAAAGACCTGAAGGAATGGCTTCCTCTGAATGTCCACAGCTGTCCTCCACAAGTTCACAGCTTATCTTTCCAGCCAGCCCAACACTGGACATGGTGTGGGCCACACCATGTAAATAAGATTATTCAACTTTGCAAACCTTGTCATGATGATCAGGACAATGCTCACAGAGCAGGGTGTCAAACAGCCCAACCCAGGAGTGAGCACAGCAGTCCCAGGGGTGTGAAAGGGGAACCTTGGGAGCTGGACCATGCTTTGGTTTGTTGCTTAAGTCTGATTAAAAATATTTGCAGCACTCAGTTGTAAGAAGGGAAGTGGTCTGAGTAGCTCAAAATCCATTCTATAAATTTACTGCACACAATGGTGTGGGTTAAGGGATTTAAAGATCCAGCCCACCTCCCATGGGCAGGGACACCTTCCACTATCCCACGTTGCTCCAAGCCCCATCCAACCTTGCCTTGAACTTTCAGGGATTCAGGAGCAGCCACAGCTTCTCTGGACATCTGTGCCAGGGCCTCCCCACCCTCCCAGGGAAGAATTTCTTATTAATGTCTAATCTAAACCTGCCATCTTTCAATTTAGGGCCATTCCCCCTTGTGCTGTCACTCCATGTCCTGGTCCAAAGTCCCTGTCCAGTTCCTGGAGTCCCTTTAGGTACTGGAAGAGCCTTCTCTTCTGCAGGTTGAACAACCACATGAACTTGTATTCTGTGTTTTCTGAGAAGTAGCTAATTGCTACTGTTTTTTTACCCTAATAGCCAAATTTCTGCAAAAATCCTCCAGAACACCCTGAAACACCACAATTGTCAAGCACAGGGATTTTTCCTGTTGACACACCTTTTCTGACACCCTGCTATATCACTCAAGCTTGGAAAACCACACAACATCTGGCTGTCTGTACATCCCACACTGATGTGACAGTGAGTGGGAGGCACCTGCTGAGCCTTGTCTTACATGGGATTGTCTGTTAGGAAACCCAGAGGGAGGTTGGATTTGCTGCTTCACCAATCCAGTGTGACCAGTGTTCTGAGATTCCTCCTTGCCATACATGCTGAAATACTGAATTAAGAGCTTCCCTTGCATGTGATGTTTGTTGTAGCAGCTCCTAAGCCAGGCTTTTGGCCATTCCAGTGTGGTTGATTCCCTGCTGTGTGTCCCATGGGGACATGATGCCCTGTGTGCCTGTGGCATGTGAGTGATAGGGCTGTGTGCTCTGGCTCCAGCCTGAGCTCTTGGCACAGGGCTGTGCTCTGCCAAGCCATGTGGAAAAGCTGGCCCTGAACACAGGCACTGGGCAGATGACTGATTGTTTCCTCTGGAAACAAATGGAATCACTCAAATGAGGGAGCAACTGGTGAGGGAGGGCTGCTTATTGTAACAGAGCTAATTATGTAGAAAAAACAGCCATGGGAGCAGGGAGGGCTTAAGGGTGAATAAACATATTTGATGGTTAAGTGGACAAAGAAGTGGAGTTGGTGAAAGCTTCCAGTTTTGTTTTTTCAGGGTTGGATTGAGATCGTTGGCTGTGCTGATCGTTCCTGCTATGACCTTTCCTGCCATGCCCGTGCCACCAAAGTTCCTCTCATAGCTGAGAAGCATCTCAAGGAACCTATATCCTTTCAGAAT
This sequence comes from Melospiza georgiana, assembly GCF_028018845.1. NCBI lineage: Eukaryota > Metazoa > Chordata > Aves > Passeriformes > Passerellidae > Melospiza > Melospiza georgiana. The sequence goes on along the minus strand of NC_080430.1, from coordinate 4,498,412 downwards.
AAAGCAGCTTCTCCTCAAGGGGAAAGGGATTGGGCAGAGAGATGGCTTGGAGATCTGCACAGCTCTGTTTCAAGTTACATCTGTTTATTTAACAGGGAAACCTATAACTACAGGCCAGCATGACTTTGGGAAGTGACCTGGAAAGAACTGAGCATTTGTTACTCCTTTCCTCTCTTGGAGGGAAATTCCTTCATCCAGTAGTGGAGGAGATGCCTTTGTGTTGTATAGCAATTAACTTAGACATAATGAAGGAGCCAGGCCCTGCTTTCTGTCCTCACAAGCTCCTTAACAGCCTTGCACAGAACAGTCAACATTGTTCAGTTTGAGGCAAATAAGGGAGCCATTGGCAAAGCTTACAAGAAGGATGCCAAGGTGGTGATGGAATACCTTTCCATATGTGATGAGTGCTACATCAACGAGATGGAGCAGCTGCTCAACGAGAAAGGGTGAGCTCTCTGTGTGTGGTGCCTTCCTCTGACACCCCAAAGGGCTGCTGCATTATTTGAGCCAGTTGAAACCAGTTTCCTTGTGAGAGCTTATTGGAATAATGCTCCCAATATTCCCAGTTAGATTGTGCCTGGGCCAGTCTGACCCTCGCTGCTGGGCCAAAGGCAGCAGCTGTGGTGTATCACCCCAGAGATACCTTGGCTTGCTGGAGATTGCAGCTGGGCACTGAACAAGTCCAGGCTTGGTAGGAACCCCGTTTACCTCAGGAGGAATGGCTTCAGGCGATGGTGAAGAGAAAAAGGAGAGGATTCTGCTGGAGGGTTTAATGTCCAGAGGTTCATTCCATGGTTCCAGAGGTCTGAACGTGAGCAACTGCTCCAACAGAATCCCCCCGCATGGTCTGATCACCTTTTTGAGCTCAGGGACAGGGGGAGGGGAGGTACAGGTGAGCACCAACCAGGTGAGAGGGGCAGGGTCTCAGGGGAAGATGACACCAGACAGGCCAATGACCCCTGGGCTGAGGGGCATCCTTTGAACTTGACCAACCACACGAGGCCTTGCTGGAATGTTCAGCCTGATTGACAGGACTCACTCAGCATGGGGGCAAGGGGGAAGGGAGAGAGGTACAGGCACACCTGGGGAAGGAAAATTACAACACACTGCAACAAGAGCTGGCTGTGTTGGCTATATGAGATGTTTGAGTGCTCTCACCAGGCATTGCTGGTCACCCATAACATATTTCTGGGTATATGCACATAAATATTTGTTTGTCTGTGTGGGAATGAGCTGCTGGCTTTAGTAGGATCATCCCAGAAGAGAAAGAGTTCAGTAAAATGGGAATTGTTTACCAGCTTCCCCACTCTGGTTTGAGAGTGGACCAGGACTGATTTAAAACTTTAATAACATAATCCTGTGACTGATGGAACAAAATAGTTTAATGAGAAGTAAAACTTGCCTGAGTATCCTCAGTGTTTAGTGAGCTGCTTTAGGACCTGTTACAGCCTTTAATTTACTGTGTCAGGGATTTGTATGATTTGTATGATTTGGGATTTTCTTTGACCTGCCTTCCTAACAACTAAAAATATGAGAAATCTTTACAGTTGTCAGATTTGGCTGAAGCAGGCCAACAGCTGTCTGTGTTAGGGGAAAGCTAATGGTGCAATAACAAAAAAATAAACTTAATTTCCTGCTTGAAATGGTACAAGGTGTAGGATAAATGAAAACATTACAGAATGGTAATACTTCTTTCTTTCTTTCTTTCTTTCTTTCTTTCTTTCTTTCTTTCTTTCTTTCTTTCTTTCTTTCTTTCTTTCTTTCTTTCTCTCTTTCTTTCTCTCTTTCTCTCTTTCTCTCTTTCTCTCTTTCTTTCTCTCTTTCTCTCTTTCTCTCTCTCTCTCTCTCTCTCTCTCTCTTTCTTTCTTTCTCTCTTTCTTTCTTTCTGTCTTTCTTTCTGTCTTTCTTTCTGTCTCTCTTTCTTTCTTTCTTTCTTTCTTTCTTTCTTTCTTTCTTTCTTTCTTTCTCTCTTTCTCTCTTTCTCTCTTTCTCTCTCTCTTTCTCTCTTTCTCTCTCTCTTTCTGTCTTTCTTTCTTTCTCTCTTTCTGTCTTTCTTTCTTTCTCTCTTTCTCTCTTTCTCTCTTTCTCTCTTTCTTTCTCTCTTTCTCTCTTTCTCTCTTTCTCTCTCTCTCTCTCTCTTTCTCTCTTTCTCTCTTTCTTTCTTTCTTTCTTTCTTTCTTTCTTTCTTTCTTTCTTTCTTTCTTTCTTTCTTTCTTTCTTTCTTTCTTTCTCTCTTTCTCTCTTTCTCTCTTTCTCTCTTTCTCTCTTTCTCTCTTTCTCTCTCTTTCTCTCTCTTTCTCTCTCTCCCTCTCTCTCTCTCTCTCTCTCTCTCTCTCTCTCTCTCTCTCTCTCTCTCTCTCTCCCTGAGCTAGAATTTTTTTCTTTCACATCTCTGTGAATGTGACAGTGTAGGAAAAAACAGTAGCACTCAAAATGAGCAGAGAAATTATTGCAGAGAAGAAACTTAGTCCATGCAGAATCTCCCTGAAGTGCTTCAGTAGATGAGTTAGAAGCAATATCCTGGTTTTATTGGTAGTGCAGTGCCTGCTTTGTGTGCCTCTCTTTGGTGTGTAGGCTTCATCCTGAGAATTTCCCAATTGACTGTGCTTCAGGCTGTTAACCACAGCAAAGTTCACTGTGATTATGAAAATGATTGCTTTTAATGTACATGTAGTAATTTTATTATTAATGCAAATTTCTTTTAATGGGTATGCTACATGTTTCTTTCATCTCTGGGGTTTTCCCTGGCTTCTATCATCCCACTCTCAGAGTCAACCAAGTGATGCAATTAAGGAAATAAAACTTGTTTGTTTATTGCTGTAGCTTTTAAATGACTTCTTTTTCCTTTGCAGGGAATTCACTGTTGAAACTGAAGGGAAAACTTTTCTATTAACAAAGGACATGGTTACTGTGAAGAGATTTCAGAAAACATTACATGGTAAATTTAATTCTTTGTTGTTTGGTCATCATCAGGATACACTTTGAGTATGAACTTTATTGGTAGCATTGTCCTGTTAATATTGTAACACAGCATAGGAAAAATGCCAAATGTAATTTCCTTGGAATTTAAGAGTGGCAAGGCTTTTGGAAAGTCAGTGACTGCATCTCCACAGAGATAAGTCCTGATACAGGAAAGGGGACTAGAAGGAAACTTTTTCCAAAATGCATGGATTTAGTTCCTCAGAGAAGCCAGAGAAAAGGCCCTGAGTTGTTTTCTACAGCCTAAATATGTCCTGTACATGACCTAAGTCCAAATCTCTATTTCAGGTATTTGAATTTAGAGCAGAAATGTTTAATCTTTTATTCCATGTACTGAGCAAGAGGAGAACATCACCAACTGCATCTTTTTCTTGTCTAAACACATTTTTAATGGTGATGTGTGTTACTTTGTGTTTCAGTGGAAGAAATCATCCCCAATGTCATTGAGCCCTCGTTTGGCATTGGAAGGATCATGTACACAGTGTTCGAGCACACATTCCGCATCCGGGAAGGAGACGAGCAGAGAACGGTGAGTGCTGGGCAGCTGCAGGCAACTGCCCTGCCTGACATCCAGGGAAAGGGCTGAAACAGCACTGCACAGTGCCCAGCAGAGAGGGGAGAGCCAGCTGGGCTGTGGCATTGCTGGATTTGCCAGTGGTGGTGTTGTGAAGGTCCTCAGGACAAGGTGAGAGATGAGAATTTGACTCCGAGTTCTCAGAAGGCTGATTTGTTATTCTATGATATGATATGATGTTATATTATATACTAAAACTATACTAAACTGTGGAGAAAGGATACAGACAGAAGGCTAGAAAAGAGTGATAATGAAAACCCATGACAGACTCAGAATCTGACACAGCTGGCTGTGATTGGCCATTAATTAAAAACGACCCACCCAAATTTACCCAACAATCCTAGGTAAACAATTCTCCAAATCACATTCCAAAGCAGCAAAACATGGAGAAGCTGAGGCTTCTCATCTTGCCAGGAGAAGAAATCCTGGTGAAGGGATTTTTCATAAATATCACGGTGACACCAGAGTACTTTTCATTTTTACCTCAGAGTATTCTGCTCATGTGTGCCTGAGGCTCCTGCTGGATTCCTGGCAAGGGGGTGAGAAATTCCTCCTTCTGCACCCACACTTGACAGTGTTCCATTGCTCAAAGAAAGGCTTATCTTCAGTGTTTAATTTCCTTTCTTTCGGCTGCCTTTTCTGGAATCTTCTGTGCAGCAGGATGGACAATGGACTGTTTGCTCAGTCCCCTGTGAAATTCAGCCTTCTCTGGTTCTGGACACCCCTAAAACCTTGGCCTGAAGCTTTGTTGTAGCAGGGGCCTGAGGGAAGTGTGTGTTTCAAACAGAGCTTCCTCCAGCCAGTGCCCAGGTGTGGTGCTCTGTGCCATTGCTGGTGGTACATGAGAAGCTGGCTGGAAAATTTGTGCTGCCTCCTGCTTGTTTTCCTGGCTCCTGGACTCTGTTCATAAAAAAGAAACATTACATTAAAAAAAGTGCTTTTTTGTGTCTCTGGGTGCCACAGGATGTGGTACATTTATGACTGGAGGAACAAGTTTCAGGAATTCAGTTAGGACACAGCTGATTTGGAATCCCAGACTGCTCCTGAAGTATAAAATATTGGATTTACCTTCCTTCTAGTACCCATTTACTTTCCATGTAGCCTGGACTCCTTTATATTATGGTACATCTCACATGCATTGCTTCTGTCCCTTTTATACCTTGCCAGGAAAGATTTTATTATTTTTTCCCTCACTTCTGGCACATTTTTATTTTCTGAGGGTGTCTGAAGGGTTCTAAAAATCTTTTTGCTGCACATGCTCCATGTATGTGGAGTCTCAAACAGGAAGTTTGGTTTAGACTGTGGCTAAGACTAAATCTCCTGGAAAGACACCTCCACCCTTAATTTTTCTGTAATTCAGATGAGGTTACAGTTCTTTGGGAGGGCTCTAATAGACTTATTCTGGTGGGAGGTAACGTTTAGCTGTCAGGAGATAAGGGGGAATGGAGGCTGGAGAAAACCAGTCCTGCTCCAGTGGTGAGAGATGTCACTGCTGGTGCCCTGGAGTAGGCCAGAGACTCCCCTGGAACACTCCCCCTGCCTCAGTCAGAGCTTATTCTCACCTCTAAGAATCTGATCTGACCACTAAACTGGTATTTACTGACTTGTGCTTTTCCTTTTCTCCACAGTACTTCAGCTTCCCAGCTGTTGTAGCACCGTTCAAGTGCTCCGTTCTTCCTCTGAGCCAGAATCAGGAATTCATGCCTTTTGTCAAGGAATTATGTAAGTGTGTTAAGCACTTTGGGGCTGATGGGGCTGTGCATTGGGAAGAGAGGGCTCTCAAAATAGCACTGGGATCATGTGGCTCTCCAAAGTGCACAGGGAGAGTTGTTGACCTGAACCAGCTGAGTGTCCACAAGCTTTGGGTATCCATCAAACTCTTCAGCTATGCTCGAAAAAACCACCACCATCTTTGTCTCTGTGTTGGTTTGGAGTGTAAAAGACATTGCTTTTTTTCCTACTGTTTCAAAAATAAATCTTTCCCACTGCTTAAGAGAAGCTGGAGCAGTGGGGGTTTTTGTTTTGTTGTTAAAGTTTGCTTTGTTTTTATTGGCCACCTCATTTATTGAGTCTGTCCCAGAGCTGCTGAGTCTGCAACCAATTCTGTCAAACTGCCCACTGATAATGGGCATCATGGGCAAATATAGGGGCCATAAAACTGAGCAGAGGAAGGGTAGGAACAGGGCTTGCATGTCAGACAGTGCCTTTTGCTGTCAGCACCAGTTCTGCTGGGACTTGGTCTCCCTGCTCTGGATGTGCCCTGCCCACTGAGGTTGGGGGTTGGTGTTAAATCAGAGTCATGGCACTGATGGCAAGGGGAAAAACTCGGTGACTTTGCTCTTGGAGTGAGAGTTGTAGTGCAATGTGGAGAGCTGGGAGAGCAGCGTGGGTTTGACCCTGTGGTCCTACAAAGAATGGAACACTGGATGTTCTGTCAGAGTGAAACTGGGGCTCTGAGATGCTGCTTGCACCTGGGACAGGCGGTGCCTCATGGGGTGATGCCTAGAGAGGCTGACCTGGAACAGAGGCTGGAGAGTGTTAAAGGAATAAAGTAGGGATTTATTAAAAAGCCTTCAAAGGATACACTTTGGGCAGTACAAGAGCCTGGCTGTGGCTCTACCCAGAATGGACTCAAGATGGATGCTGGGTTTTCACACTTTTATAAGTTTTGGTCCATTTCCATATTGGGGTTCCATATTGGGGTTAATTGTCCAATTACAGCTCCAGGTTATGCAGTCCCACCCTCCCAGTTTGCTCTCCTCAATTTGCCGTTTTCACACTTTTTGTGCCTGAAGCTGCAACGTTGTCCTTGATTCTGGGGCTGGAAAAGGAGTGTTTTGTGTGACTGAACTGTGAGGAGAACTTGCTAACACTCTCTATGAAGTTCAGAGTCACACCCTAAGGCAGTACAGGAAAATACAAAAGCTAAAACTTGAGACATCAGGGGTACGGGGAGCCTGTTCTGGGGCTGTGTAACCATCCCTGCTCTGCTCCCTGCAGCCGAAGCACTGACCAGGACCGGGATCTCCCACAAGGTGGATGACGCAGCAGGGTCCATCGGCCGGCGCTACGCCCGCACGGACGAGATCGGCGTGGCCTTCGGCATCACCATCGACTTCGACACCGTGAACCGCACCCCGCACACGGCCACGCTGCGCGACCGCGACTCCATGCGCCAGATCCGCGCCGAGGTGAGCGGGGCGCGGCTCACAGGGGTCACAGAGAGATCACACAGAGATCACACAGAGATCACACAGAGCTCACACGGCTCACAGGGCTCACAGAGATCACAGAGATCACACAGCTCACAGGGATCACACAGAGCTCACACAGAGCTCACACGGCTCACAGGGATCACAGAGATCACACAGCTCACACACAGCTCACACAGCTTACACGGCTCACAGAGATCACAGGGCTCACACACAGCTCACAGGGATCACACACAGCTCACACAGAGCTCAGAGATCACAGGGCTCACAGAGATGACACACAGCTCACAGGGATCACACACAGCTCACACAGAGCTCAGAGATCACAGGGCTCACAGAGATGACACACAGCTCACAGGGCTCACAGAGCTCACACTGTTCACAGCTCATACAACTCACAAAGCTCACATGGCTGACAGAGCTCACACACAGCTCACAGAGATCACACTGCTGACAGAGCTCACACAGCTCACAGAGCTCACACATCTCACAGAACTCAGAGGGCTCATAGAGCTCTCACAGCTCACTCAGCTCACAGCTCATACAGCTCACAGTACTCAGAGAGCTCACACAGCTCACACTGCTCACAGAATTCACAGAACTCACACAGCTCACACAACTCACAGAATAACTGGGTTCAAAGAAGCCCTCAAGATCATCCAGTCCAACCCAGCCCCAACCCCTCAACTAAACCCTGGCACCCAGTGCCACATCCAGGCTTTGTTAAACACACCCAGGGATGGGGACTCCACCACCTCTCTGGGCAGCCATTCCAGAACTTTATCACTCTTTCTGTAAAAAATTTTTTCCTGCTCTCCAACCTGTATTTCCCTTGGTGCAGCTCGAGGCTGTGTGCTCTGGCTGTGTCAGTGCTGCTGCAGACAGAGCCCAGCCCCAGCTGAGCACAGGCACCTTTCAGGAGCTGCACAGAGTGATGGGGGCAGCCCTGAGTCTCCTTTTCTCCAGGCTGAGCACCCCCAGCTCCCTCAGGGGCTCCTCACAGGGTTTGTGTTCCCAGCCCCTCTCCAGCCTCGCTGTCCCCTCTGGATGTGCTCAGTCCTTCCCAAGCTGAGGGGCCAGAGCTGGGCACAGCCCTCGAGGTGTGACCCCAGCAGTGCTGAGTACAGCACACAGGGCTTGGGGGCTGGCACAGCCAAGGATGCTCCTTTTGGCCTTGGGGACAACATCCCCTGCTGATTCTGATCTGTCACTAATCCTTGGGGGAGCTGCCTCAGCTCTGTAACAATTAAGCTGTTGTAGAAATCCCCAGGAGCAGATCTGGGTCAGACAGAAGGTGCTGGCCCAGCTGATAAAGTGAGCAGAAGTTTTTGTTGTTCTTGCATGCAGAGGTGTTGATCTTACCTGGAAGCCGTGCCTTGTGCTGACTGCACTGCTCTTCAGAGTGGCTCTTTCCAAGAGCAGGCTGCTGAGTTCAAGCATTGACTTTAAAGCATTGACACAACTTTTGGGTTGTGTCTGGCTTTCAGAGGCTGATCTCCCTGTAATCCACAGGCACCAAGAAGCAGAACATGGGTTTGCCTTGCAGCTGCTGTTGCATGTGCAGCACCACAGGAGCTGATGAACCACTGCCCCAAAGCTGTGCCCTAAGCACACTTTGCCAGTGTGGCTGCAGTGCAGACTGGAATAGCAAAACTCCTCCCTGTGGTGGGCTCTGCCTCTGCTCAGAGCTGTGGATCTGCAGTCTTGAGAGGTTTTTAGGTTTTTCTTTTCTCCCTGATGTTCTTTTCTCCCTGGCCTTCACCCCAGGCACAGGAGGAGATGGTGCTCACCTGTGAGGCTGAGTTGTAGCTCCACAGAAGCACCTGCAGTGCCTGGGGCTGCTGAGCTGGCTGGGGTTTGGCTGGCAGTGCCAGTTCCTCAGGGCACCCTTCTGTTTCTCCTGGGTGACCTCTCACTGCCAACCAGCAGAGATGAGACTTTGCTGTCCTTCAGTTTCTGTAAATTTTCAGTTTTCTGGCTGACCCTTTGCACCATGACAGTGTGCTGTGAGGAGCAAAGAAAAGGCAACTTGCAGCTTCTTTGGTGCTGGTCTTAGAGTAGATAGGGCCTAGCTGAATCCTGGCTTACAGCATCTTTTGGATGTGTGTAAAAAAAACTTTTGGGGTTTTTTTCCTTCCCAAACTGTAGCACAACATTACCTTGCCTTGGTTGACCATTTCCCTCCTGGATCACCCTAAGAACAGTTTGATCTAAGGTGTCTTCATTAATGTTTTTCTCCCCAGAAATGATCTTCCAGGAGATACTTTGTACCTGTTCTATTGCTGATGTAAAAATTGCCCAATATCCAGCTTGATTTTGGTGACTTTGTGTTTCTGATGTCTTTGTGGCTTTTCCTGCAGATCTCTGAACTTCCTGGCATCATCCGAGACCTGGCCAATGGTTATCTCACCTGGGCTGATGTTGAGGCAAAGTATCCACAATTTGAGGGACAAGAGACTGGCAAAAAGGACACAATAGAGGAATAAAGAAAAGGACCTGAAGAAAAATCCTGTCAAAATGTCCACTTTTTACTGTTCATGTTAATATGAAATAAACTTACCATGTATTATTCAGAGCTGCATTATTTGTGCACACAGGGACTATTTGGGTATATTTTTCTTTTCCTCAATTGCTGATCAGATTTAACTTTAAAAACTGAAATAATTGCAGCCTGAACTGAAGGTGTTACAAATAAAACCACCATTGTATATGCCTGCCTCTCTGTTCCTGCAGCCTTGTGCTTTCTTTAGAAGAAATGCTCCTTTTTTTCTCATATTTTTGCCCTCCTGCTCAGGGCTGTGGGTGTTACAGGTTCATGCACAGGATTTGATCTGGGTTTGGGTCACCCTGGGCTCTGGTGGAAGGTGGTCCCAGGTGCAAGGGCTGTGTTTGTGAAGGGATAATCCCATTTCCAGTCCTCTTTTCTCCACTGTGGTTCAAGCAGCCACCTCAAGAGATGGGTTCAGTGCTGTATTTTTGGCTGCAGGTGTTTAATACCTGTATTTGGGCAGAATTGGGAGCACTTGCACAGAGGAGAACAGAGCAGGGCTGGAAAATCCTGTTCCAGTTCTTGCTGCTGCTGGACACGGTTGGTTTCCTTGGCTGAGGGAGCGAGCAGCAAAGAGCTGGCAGGGTTGGTTTTTTCATTCAGTGTCTTCTGGCAGCAAGGGCTGAAACCAGAGACTGCCCTGAGCAGGTGGGAGAAGATCCAGGCACCCTTTCACCTCCCTGGGCACTGGAGGAGCTCAAATCCCTGTGCTGTTAGTTTTGGGGAGCCTTAAACCCTCCTGACCTGGGCCAGGTAGGAGAGGCCCCACACCTTGTCTTGCAGGCTCTCATCCCATTGAGAAACCCCTGGGCTAGAAACCTTCCCTTTAGAGGGTTGGGAAGTGTTCTCCAAGTTTTTGCTTGGGTTTAAACACTCATTTAAAGAGAAATCAGAAAACACAAATCCTGGGATGGTTGGGGTGTGAAGGGATCATCCAGTTTCAACCTGCCATTGGCAGGGCATGTTTCACTGTCTCAAGCTGCTCCAAGCCCCATCCAGCCTGGCCTTGGGCCCTTCCAGGGATCCAGGGGCAGCCACAGCTTCTCTGGGCACCTGTGCCAGGGCCTCACCATCCTCACAGGGAAGAATTTCCTCCTAACACCTCATCTAAACCTGCACTCTGAACCATTCCCCATTGTCATGTCACTCAGGCTCTTGTCCCAAGTCCCTCTCCAGCTCTCCTGGAGCCCCTTTAGGCACTGGAAGGGACTCTCAGGTAACCCCAGAGCTTTTTCTTCTCCCAGCTCTTTCAGTTTTTCTCCATAGTAAAGGGGCTCCAGCCCTCAGAGCATCTTTGTAGCCTCCTCTGGACTCACTCCAGGTGCTTCCCGTGCTGGGAGCCCCAGGGCTGGGCACAGCACTGCAGGAGGGGTCTCACAAGGGCAGAGCAGAGGGGAAGGATCCCCCTCCTTGCCCTGCCTTTGACGCAGCCCAGTGTGGGATCTCAGCACCTCAGGATGGAGGTGCAGAGTGGCCAAGAACACCCTTGGGGGGTTTGGGAGTCCTGGAATGTTGCCAGCAGTGTCTGGGGCTGGACTTTGATCCTGCACGGGAGACAACACCTGTATGAGGATGGGAGGATTTCACTGGGTGAATGGTGAAGGGATGGGTTAATTAGAGAGTGAAACACAGGGTTTAGAATTTCGGTACAGGGGGGTCTAGAGAAGCAAGATGGAGGAATTGGGGCGTGTCCTGTCCTTCTTCTTCTTCTTCTTGGCCTCCATCTTCTGTGGTGATGGTGGCACTTTGGGATTGGTTCTTACTAAAAGTGCACTGGTTAATAAGGGTAAAAGGTATTGGGGAAAATTGATAAATATTGTATACATAACTTCGGGTATAAAGATAAGTGACCGCCCCGGGGGCTCTCAGTGTGCCCATGGCTGGCTGCTGTGCAGACCTCTGTCGGGCTGAGAGAAAATCTTTTAGATAAACAATTAATAAACACCGAGACCGAGAAAAGATCAGAAGTCTCTTCTCGTCCTTTGGAGCGCGGGCTGTCCAAGGCCACCCTGGGCCTTTCCAGGCCACCTAAACAGCCGAGAAACCGGCAGCCCAGGGCACTTTCCCCTCTGTAATTTACCTGCCTGCCCCACCTGGCAGCCTGTGGGAGCTGAATCAGGACTGATCCCAACCTCTCTGCATCCCAAAGCAGGATTTGGATTTCTGCATCCCAAAGCAGGATTTGGCTCTGTCAGCTGTAGGGGCACTGATCCTCTTTGGGAAGCATTAGCTCTGACACTCAGCAAGGAAAGGCTTTAAAAAAAGGATGCAGGAGAGGATGCTTGAGACCATCAATGGGATTCATGTGACTGGGAGCTCTCTCTGCACAGGCAGCTGATGCCTTCTCCAGCCTGGCAGTCAAACAGCAATTAGGGAATGTTTCTGAGTGATTCCTTCGGTTTTAGCTAAGCTTCTCCAGGAGCAGATGGACCAGGGGCATTGGAGAAGGGCAGCAAGGGCTTTCCAAAGCCATCAGTGCTTTGGGGTGTCCCTGCTTTTGAGGAATCCCTGAAATGATGTGGGTTTTGAGCTGTCTTGAAAGACCTTTCTGCCTCAAAGGAGGTGTCAGATGTGCTCACTGCCAGACACTCCCTGTGTCCAGCTTTCAGCAGTGGCTAAAGGGTCAGGACAACTCCTCACCATCTATCTCCCATCCCCTGCTGCTATCCATGGTTGATAAAGGTAATTAAACATCCCAGCAGATGCAGCAGGGCTATATCCTTCATGGAAAACCACAGAAAACTTTGCATTGACTGGGAAAGTTCACAGGGAGTGAAAAAACATTGCCAGGGAACTAATTAGACAGCAAATTGTCATAACTTCATTGCTTGGGCTTCAAAGGGGAGATTTAGCCCAGGATGCAGGTCACCCTGTGTGTGGTTTGTAGTTAAAACCTTGTTATTTAAAATATAAAACAATTTATTGAGCCAGCTCCATGATGTTTATTTAATTCAAGTGGGGACCAGGCCAATGCCAGGCACAAGTGAGGTTCTCCTGCTGTTGCAGAGGGCAAAGGAGGAGGATTTTGGAGGAGGTGGGACCTGGACCCCGGATGGATGGATGGATGGATGGATGGATGGATGGATGGATGGATGGATGGATGGATGGATGGATGGATGCATGGATGGATGCTGATGGTGGTGCCCCAGCCCTGCCCAGCATCCCTAAGCTCCTTTTCATTTCACAGCCTGGGAGATGTACCCAGCTGAACACAACTGTTCTAAAACTCACACGATTTCCAAAAAGTTGATGGCTCACCTGTGTTTCAAACAAATGAGAGGGCTGGGACATATCTGAGGACAGAAATTTAGAGCAATCCTTGGCAGGACAGTGCAGGTTTATCTCCAGCACCCCCAAGCAGCAGTTTGCCAGTGCTGGGAGCTGCTCCCATCCCCTGTGGGTACCCCATACCTGGGTGCTGTGGCTGACCAGCCACAGTCATGAAGAAATCTCCAACTTCCTCCAAAGGCAGCTGCAGGAAATGGCTCAGAAGGGGCTGCCTGATGCCTTTCTGCCTGAACTCACCCTGTGAGGCTCTGTCCTTGTCCTGCTGCTGCTCAGCACTGATGGGAGCTGAGCAGGGAACCCCTTCAGCCAGCACAGCAACTCCTTCCCAGGAGAGGGAGCTGTCAGGCAGAAAATAGCAGTGGAAAGATGGTGTTTAGGCGCTGAAATTGTTTATTTTTAACTCTCCTGGGTGTCTCGTTGTGCTGCAGCCCTGAGCCTCCAGCACTGCCTGGCTCTAATGCTCTTTGTTAATTCAATGGCTGAAAACGGTGCTGCAGCATGGATTTTAATGCAGGTGGGACAACAAACCTGTGAGAGGCTGAGAAATGTAGCTCATGGTAGTTCATCCTCAGGGGAGTGCACAGAACTGTGCCTGGAATGAATCATGGAACAGTTCAAGTTGGAAAGGAGATTAAAACCATCTTGTTTTAGAAGGGAGATTAAAACCATCTTGTTTTAGAAGGGAGATTAAAACCATCTTGTTTTGGAAGGGAGATTAAAACCTTCTTGTTCCAGCCCCCTGCCATGGGCAGGGACCCTTCCCACTAGACCAGGGTGCTCCAAGCCCCATCCAACCAGCCCAAGTGTGGATGGCTGTAGTGCAGGCTCTGTGGCTGGCAGAGCCCAGGACACAATTTGGCTCAATCTCAAGCAAACAGGTGTCATGGAACCTCTGGTTTTGCTCTGCTGCTGGAATGGGATGCTGTGGGAAGGAGTCTGAAGTTAAAAACATGAACTTTGCCTCGCTGGTGTGTTGCAAAAATCACCCTGATAAAAAAATAAAACCAGCTGAAGGTGACAGGCTTGTCCTAACAAAGATGGCTCCAACAGACGCACTTTGGAGGCTCAGCTTAAACCTTTTTGATTCCTATCTTTGCTGTGACCTGCAATTCACCCTCTGTGCCACACAGGCAGAGTTTAGTATTTATAAGCAGAGGCTGCTGAGCCCCAGGGTAAGTCCATGGCTCTGCCACCCTCATTTCCATGTTCCCATCCAGGCTGATCATGTAACACCTCTGTAATCTGCAGCCATCTCCCTGCTTTGGGACAGGAGGACACTGCCCATTCATCTCATAAAGCTCAGAAAGACGAAAAGTGCTGGCAAACCCCACTGGTTTTTTCTAAGTTGCTATAGGATCCCTTAGGTTGGAAAAAAGCACTGAGCTGATCAGGTCCAACTGTTCCCCTGGCACTGCCAAGCCCACCACTCAACTTTTGGTGGAGAAATTGTTTCTAATATCCAATCTAAACCTCACCTGTCTCAGCTTGAGGCTGTTTCCTTTTATCTTATTCCTTGTTACCTGGGACAAGATATTGACCCCTCCTGTCAGGAGTTGTGCAGAGCCACAAGGTTCCTCCTGAGCCTCCTTTTCTCCAGGCTGAGCCCATTCCCAGCTCCCTGAGCCTCTCCTGGTGCTCCAAACCCTTCCCCAGGTCTGTTCCTTTCCCTGGACACACTTCAGCCCCCCAGTGTCTCCCCTTGCATCCCTTGGATCAGCTGTGGATTCAGACAGTTTAGGATCCCCCCTACTTTTAAGAAGTGTTTGAAGAGGAATAAAATAGAAAAGTTCATTTTCTCTTCTATTACAGGAAATGGTGAATAATTTATAGAATTACTAGGTGACAGCTTTGAAAAGAAGGAGGGAGAAAAGATTTGTGTTTAGGCTGTTCTTCCTCTGCTTTGCATTTTCTGGTGGCCATTGGCTGCTCTGGCCCTTGTCTCATCATTGCACGTCCTTATCCCCAGTCCCTCTCCAGCCCTTCTGGAGGCCCTGCAAGGGGCTCCAAGGTCTCTTTGGAGCCTTCTCCTCTCCAGGTGAGCACTTCCAGCTCTCCCAGCCTGGAACCATAAAGGTACTCCAAAGGATGCATCTTTTGGAGCATCTTTATGGCCTCCTCTGGACTCACTCCAGCAGATCCAAGTCCTTTTTATGCTGGGCACCCCAAAGCAAGGCACAGCTCTACATGAGAGTGAAATACAAGGAGACAATCACCTCCCATCTTATCCATATCCCTGAGCTTTATTTTCCTCTCAGCAATAATTTTCCAAATCCCACAGAGCCATTTGCAAAATAAAATATAACGATGAAGAGCAAAGCCCACAGGTGAATTTTCTGCTCTTGGGGGAAATCAGATATGAAATAATAAATATATATTATATCCTCCAAGCAAAACCCTGCTGGTCACTAATGCCCACAGATTAATTGTACTAATCCTGTGTGATCAAGGGGAGGTGGTTGGATACTTGGCACTATTTTGGTCCATTGCTTATGAAACTCCATCTCTGTGTTTGAGAGAAAAGACTTTACATAACCCTAATCACTCAGATAAGAAAAGGACTAAACTGTCCCAGAACATTTTATCTTCTGCACAGATGCTGCCTATGAATTTTGACTTGATTAAATCAACACAGCAATGTAATATTTTTGTTCTGAATAACAAATGTCCTCTGTGGGGGAGAAGGGGCAAAGCTGCTCCCTCAACCAGCAAATGGAAATGGGGATTGATGGAGGCTGGAGAATCCAGAAATTCACCTGCTGAGTGAAGAGTTGTTGGGAAATTGTGATATTTTTGGGGTCCCCCTGACAAAGGAGGAATTGAGAATCTGACACCATGTTCTTAGAAGGCTAATTTATTATTTTATGTACTTATGTTATATTACAGAATGCTATACTAAACTATACTAAAGAATAGAGAAAGGACACAGACAGAAGGTTACAAAAATGATAATGAAAATTCGTGACTGACTCTTCAGAGTCCCACCACAGCTGGACCATGATTGGTCATTCAGTAAAAACAATTCACATGCTGGATAAACAAGCTCCATACCACATTCCAAAGCAGCAAAACACAGGAGAAGCAATCAGATAATTCTTGTTTTCATTTATCTCTGAGGCTTCTCAGCTTCCCAGGAGAAAAAATCCTGGCAAAGGGATTTTTCAGAAAACATGACAGTGACAAAAAACGGTTAAGGAAACAATCACAGAGTCATGGAAGGGTTTGGGTTGGAAGGGACCTGAAAGCTCATCCAGTTCCAACCCCCTGCCATGTCCAGGGACACCTCCCACCAGACCAGGCTGCCTCCAAACCCATGCAAGCTGGCCTGAAGCATCCCAGTGGGTCACCAGCTGATGTCTGGCTCAGAGATGTCCCCAGAGGAGCATCCCAGGTACCTCAGTTTGTGACAGATTTTTCCAGACTGATTTACACCAACATGAGTGAGGACCCTGAGCTTTTGCAAGATGTTTAAAGAGAGACTTGGAAAGCTGAGCTCCTTCTCAGTGATTCCTGCAGGAAAACCTCAGCCTCACACCATCCTCCCCTCAGGTGAATCGAGATGAGGGTGATGGTCCCAAGTGGATGCTTCCATCCTGAGCTCTCACTTCCCCCCACATTCAGGATGACTTGAATCTGACAGCACTGATGCACATATTTCTCTAGTACAGCTTTTATTTATATTTATATATCTATATATCTATATATCTATATATCTATATATCTATATATCTATATATCTATATATCTATATATCTATATGTCTATATATCTATATATTTATATAGATATATATAAATATATCTATATAATATAGATATATATATTATATATAAATATCTATATATTTATAGATATATATATCTATATATTTATACATTTATATATCTATATATCTATAAATTTATATATTTATATATTTATATGTTTTAGTATTTATAAATTATATAGTTGTATTTCCAAATATTTACATATTTATTTATATATCTCTACATATGTTATAATTTCATATATATATATAAACACATTTTCATATTTAGTTATATAATGATACATATTTATATACTTATATAATTTAATACTTAATATAAGTATTTAAACTTATATTTTATAATACTTAATATAAGTATTTAAACTTTAATATAAGTATATAATTTATATACTTATATAATGATACATATTTATATACTTATATATTTAGAGAATATATATATTACTTTTTTTTTTTCTTTTTTTTTTTTTTTTTTTTACAGCAAATTACTTGCAAATCAGAGCACATACAGAAAAAATCTAAGGGGAAGAGTGAGTCTCATAGCTGGTGGGATGTGATGTTAAAATGAAGGATAAGTACAAAATTCAATTTATTTTGTTCCATGAACATCAAACAGCATTGGATCATATATTAATATTTCACTCCTGCTAGTTACTCCATGTCCTGCCCAGCTACCTTCTGCCTACCACTGAATGGAAAATAAATTAATAAAAAATATAACAGGGAAATTCTGGGGGTTATATCAGCCTCTCCACCCTCCTGGCTGCAGCAGAAACCTATCTCAGAGATGCTGCAGGCAGAGCTCCACCAGCACAGCCAGCTCTGCCAGAGGGGGTTTTGCACCACAGGTATCTGCAGTGCTTACCCTGTGCACCAACTGTGTCTAATAACTAAAAACTCCTCACTGTTCTTCCCAAATAATTTTATAAATTATAAATTAAATAATTTATAAAATTATTCTGCAGGCTAAAAGCACCATGGACTGACAGGGATGTCTCACTCCAAGCCTGGCTCCCCTCTGCTGCTCATGGAGACACAGCCAGAAAGAGTCCTGGGGTCTGATCCCAGAGTCATAATGGAAATGGAGCAGGAAAATCACTTTCCCCATCTCTTTGTTTCTCTCCTTTGGTTTTGAATAAACAGTGGCCAGCTCAGGTGTTCACATCAGGAGGATCAGGTGAGATTAAGTATGGAATCAGAACCATAAAACACCCTGAGTTCACAAAATCATTGAATCCAACTCAAAATGGAATCACAGAATCACAAAATACCTCGAATTCACAAAATCATTGAGTCCAACTCCTATCCCTGCACAATCACCCCCAAACATCTCACCCAGTGAACCTACAACCACTGAGGCAGGGAAAAGCACAACTGTTCCAAACTTTCTTAATTTCCTCACTCACACTGGGAAGATTTGCAGGTGAGAGGCTTGGTTATGAGAATTCATCTCCATTCACCCCACAGCTGTCAGACTTTTCTAGAAAGCCCCAGGCACATCCCATGAACACAGAGCTGCTGCTCTCTTCCAAAGCTGAGTCCAGCCAGGCCCTGCTCACTCTCTAATTGTCCTCCAGGGTCTCATTTGGAAGATGCTGAGGCAAAGCCTTTTCCCCTTGTATCCCTGCTCCAGAAACATGGTCTGGCACTCATCACTCACAGTCCCCTGGCTGGAAAAGCTGTCACCTCGTCAGGGCAGGAGTTTTGCCACGATTTTGTGATGTCTGTGGCTGCCTCTCCACCATCCCAGCCCCTGTTTGTTTGTGTGCAGAGGGATAATTAGCACTACATAACACAGGCAAAAGAAATTAGTGAGTGTAAGAGCTGAAATGAGGGATGTGGGACTCCAGGCAGCTCTGCAAAATGCAGTTTATTGTATCCAAGATGTTACAGCAGTCCAGGGTCATGGGTGACAGAGCTGTGCCCACAGCTGTCAGCTCCAGCTGCAGGCAGGCCTGGACACCCTTTGGTTTTGGTTACAATGCATTATAGACTTTCCTTTGCTGAGGATTTTAACACAGAAGAACCAATCTATACCTTAACTTTTACCTATAGCCTATCATAACTGCTGTAATTACCATATTCATGTTACTGTTCTCCAATCTCTAAAAGTTAGTACATTACAGTTTAAGCTAGAAGCTGTTTTTCAGTTTTCTTGCAGTGGAAAATTCTGAGACCTTTTTTCTGCTTGCAGCATTGGCAGACCTGTTTGTCTGTGCTCTCTTTCTGCTTGGTAAAAACATCTTCTTGTTTGGGGGTGGGTTTATCCTTTGCTCTAAGCCATAAAACCCCTTCTAACTATCATACTCTTTACCTCTTTAGTTATCTAGTAAAACTACATAACTAAAACTCAGCAATTCTTTTCTTCTATATCAAAACTTGCCTCCATCTCTATTCTCCATCAAACTCTACATTCAGAAATCTTTCTGTTAAGCATACATATCTGTAAAACTCTCTTTGTCAAACTTTCATCCTTCCCAACAAGTGAGAAAAGGGGTGCTGGGTAATTTATTCCCCACTTTCATTTCATTCCTGAAAGAAAATCCCTGAGCCAGGGGAGAGGAGCTGCAAGGGCTGAGCCAGCCTTGCTGTGTCTGCAGCTTGCAGAAATAGGGCAGAGCTGTGCAAAGATTACTGGAGCAAGAACATCTTGCACAAAACAAAACAAAATGAAAAAAAAAAAAAAGGCTACAAAGCCTTCAGGAAGCAGCAGTCCTCCACCACGGCCTGTTTCCCAGTGAATGGATTCATTCCCAGCTTTTCACGTGGTGGTTTGGTGTGTGTTCCTGTTATCACGGTCTGTTATCACTCTGCCTGTTTAGGGCTGATGGATTTACCACCAGTGAAACAAATGTAGGGGGGAAAAGGCCAATTGAAAGGACAGAAATGCTGGAGGGAATCTTCGAAATCAAACAGATCTACTGGGAGAGAATGAAGTGAGGGGATGCAGCATATGGAATCTGTCAAAAAATAAAAATTTGGTGTTGTTTTAGGGAGATGCAGTGCCCATGCGGCAGCAGGCTGGAAATGGCTTTTTATTTACAATAGCTGTCTTTTTTAATTGCTGTTTTTAGGCAGCTAAACTGAGCTGCTTTGCATTATAAAAGCCCAGCAGGCACCTCGTGTTGACCATGTGGATGCTCTCACTCTGTTCTGTGGCTGAGCCCCTCAGAGCTGGGCAAGGAGAGAATCACAGAATTCATGGGATATCCTGGGTTGGATGTTTCTAATTAATCACAGTCAGCTGGCTTGGACAGAGAGCTGAGCCACAAACCTTTGTTATCATTATTTTTCTATTCTTAGCCAGCCTTCTGATGAAATCCTTTCTCCTAATCTTTTAGTATAGTTTTAATATAATATATATCATAAAAAAATAAATCAAGCCTTCTGAAACATGGAGTCAGATCCTCATCTCTTCCCTCATCCTGGGATGCCTGTGAACACCACCACACAAAGGTTCTTCAGTAGTACTGTAAAAAAGGAGTTCAGTCTGTGTTGGGCACTGCATATTTTGTGCAGTTTGTGCTTTCTGATTTCACATGTGTGCCACTTAGAAGTCAAACCTAATTCTCCTGATTGTCATTATTCAGATTAAATGAGCCCACAACTGCTTCAAAGCATGGGATGGGGGAACAGAAGGATGAGGGTGTGCCTCTGACATATCCTTTTGGGATTTTGCTGAGATCCAATATTTCCCTTAGTTTCTCCCTTTCCAAAATCAGGCTGAAAAACTGTTTTTTACAGAAATTTAGTATACTCAGGGGAAGGAAATGCCATTATATTTGAAATCTTGGGAAACACAGCTCCAATTTTCCATTTTTCACTCTGGATCATGCCCTGTCAGGATGATATTTTCACATTCTCTTTCTGTTTTGGTTGCTTCTGTCAGTTTTTGGTTAAGGATGTGAGGTGACATTAGAAACCGTTGGTTTATTGAAGGACAAGGTAGGAGAAGGGAGGCAGAGGAGAAGGGAACAGTTCCCCTGACATCTATGACCTTGTGCTGCTACACCAGGTATATTTCCTGGGGATGAAATCCCAGAATTGTGGAATGGTTTGTGTTGGAAGGGACCTTAAACCTGGCAGAGGTCACAGATTTTTCTATGGTCTCACAAGGGCCATTGAAAATTTTTCTGTGGTTTCACAAGGGCCTCCTGAGGGCCTCATCCCCTCAGAAGATCTGCAGGGGGATGACAAACCAGAAGTTTTGGAGCTCTGATGGAGATTTCTCCCCTTGGCTTTGTTCCAGCACAAGAAATCCCTCTGAAGGGAGGGATTTGGATCAGGAGATGGAGGAGGTGGCTCCAAGCACGCCTTGAGCCCACCTGGCCCCACGTGGTGCTTCCCCTTGGCTCTGGATGGAATGAGAGGCAGCCAGGGGGGTGGTGGCTGGCAAATACTCATTCCCCAGAGTCAAATCTGAGCAGGTAAAGCTCCTTTGGAAGTGTGGGATACTCAGGGCCCTGCTGCTCACCCTGCTTTCACCCTGCTCTCTCTCCTCCCCTCACGCCCCATCTCTGGGGACATCAGGCTCTCCACAGCCTGGGATTCTCCAAGCAGTTCTCATGGGAACTGTCCTGCTCTCAAAGGACAAGTAAACATCCCAAGGCACTTCTGCTGGAGCAATGTTTGCTCTGGAGCCAAGGACCCTCTGGTTCCCACCACAGAGGACACGCCGAGCACCAACCGTGTCCCACTGAGCACGAGAGGAGCCCTCCTGCTCCAGCACTGCCCAGCACAGCCTGGGCCCAGCTCCATCTCCATCCAGACAGGCTCTGCTGAAGGCTGGAGACAGAACTGATGCTGAAATTATACCCACAGATGGTCAGTGAGGTGATCCTCTGTGGTGGCGTTCGCAGGGGTCTTAGGATGAGGGAAGAGATGAGAATGTTGACTCAATGTTTCAGAAGGCTGATTTATTATTTTGTGAAATGTATTACATTAAAACTATACTAAAAGAATAGAAGAAAGGATTTCATCAGAAGGCTGGCTAGGAATAGAAAAGGAATGATAACAAAGGTTTGTGTCTGACCAAGACAGTCTGAGCCAGCTGACTGTGATTGGCCATTAATTAAAAACAACCACATGAGACCAATCACAGATGCACCTGTTGCATTCCACAGCAGCAGGTAATCAATGTTTACATTTTGTTCCTGAGGCTTCTCAGGAGAAAAAATCCTAAGGAAAGTATTTTTCAGAAAATATCATGGCTACAGTCCTCGGCGAAATTCCTCCTGAATTCCGTGGAAAAAGTGTGCCTAGCTTGTCTCGAGACAAGCCTTACTACAGTGCAATACCAGATTTCTTTTTAAAAGTCATCAGAGCTTGGATGTCTTTTCATTAACACGACTTTTACTTAGGTTGAACTCCATTGGTTTCAGTTTTACCTGTTCAATTCACTTGTGGGCATCCTTTTCCTTGTAGACAGAGACTGCTCAGGGAATGCTTACAAAGGTGGGTTTTTGTTACACCTATGCAGTGCAAAATGGGGCAATGATTTAGATTTTAATTATTTTGTTATTATCTGGGAGCCCTTTTAATGGCTTTAGAAAGAAAAGGATGAAGGCTGTTTTGCTACAGAGAAGATTTTGCTTTGTTCAATCCTGATATCCCTGCCCATGGCATGGATGATCTTTAAGGTCCCTTCCAACCCAAACCATTCTGTGATTCTGTGACAATCCCCAGTTAAACCCATTTGGTTGCCACAGGTGCACACCTGGCTCTGGCACTGCTCACCTGTTGCAGTGTGGGGAGAACACAGTGTGGTCCTCTCAGTGATGCTTGTGATAAAACCACCCCAGAAACCAGAAAAGAGGCTCAGTTTTCCTTCTTTTCCCTAAATACTTATTTACTGAGGAGACATTACAGCGGTGCACCTTCTGGTGAGCCAGCAGTGTGACCCTCTGCCCAAAGCCCCTGCTGCACTGGGGACACTTGGAGAGCTTCTCCTGCCTGTGCACCTCCCTGTGAGGGTGTCCTTCTCTGTCAGAACCCAGGACATCCCTCTGGCTGCCTTGGATGGCTCGAGACCCTGGCAGGGGTCTCAGAGCTCTTGGCACGGAGTCACAAACACCTGTGCCTTTGATTTTAGCCCATGGAAACAATTACCAACTTTGTGTGAGGATTTACAAGCCACAAGGGTTTGAGTAGAATGATAGTGAATTTATCACAAGGTGAAAAAGTAGAATTTTGGGGTTTTTAGAATGGGGGTTCAAGAGGCAAGATGGAGGAATCTGGGCGTGTCCTGACTCCTCCTCTTCTCCTTCTTTTTCTCCTTCTCCTTCTCCTTCCTCTTCTTTCTTCTCTCTTCTTTCTTCTTCGTCCTTCTTCTTCTTCTGTGATGGTGACACCTCTGGATTGGTTTAGAGTAGAGACAGACTGTCTAACATAGGTGATAGGTATTGGAAAATTATTGTAAATAAAGTACAGGTAGTTTTTAGTATAAAAAGCCAACACCACCCCAAGGGCGGTCGGTGGCCACAGCCCAACCTGCTGGACAGATCTCAGCAGGTCAGAGAAAGAATGTCATAGGTAAGAGAAAATAAACAGCCTTGAGAACCAGAGCTGAGCAATCTCAACTTCTTCCTTGAGCATGGGGCTGGGAAAAAAGACTTTTAATACCTTGGGAGCCATTTCAGCAACACAAAACCTGAGAATTTTTCACAAAGCTCTTCTGGCACTGGGCGCAGGCCAAGGTGCTCCCCTCACCAGGGGTGTGTGTTTGAGCACTGGGGGAGATCCTGGAGACATCCTGGCAGATCCCACCCTGGTGTGAGTCCTCTGCTGGGCAGATCCCCAGGGGGAAGGGTCTCTCCCCTGTGTGGATGCTCTGGGGGTGGCCAGCTGGTCCCAGGTGAAACCCCACAAGGGAAGAGCTCCTCTGCTCCCCTGTGGTGTCACAGATATATTTTATGAAAAATCTTTTTGTTAGGATTTTTCCTCCTGAGAAGCTGAGAGGCCTCAGAAATGAAATATAAGCAATGATTATCTGCTGCTGTGGAATGCAACAGGTGCATCTGTGATTGGTCTCATGTGGTTGTTTGTAATTAATGGCCAATCACAGTCAGCTGTCTGGACTCTCTGGTCAGTCACAAGATTTTATTATCATCCCATTCCTTTCTATTCCTTGCTAGCCTTCTTATGAAATCCTCTCTTCTATTCTTTTAGCATAGTGTTAATATATAATTTTCTTTTAATATAATGTATATAATAAAATAATACATCAGCCTTCTGAAACATGGAGTCAAGATTCTCATCTATTCCCTCATCCTGGGACCCCTCTGAACACCACCACACTGTGGATCTCCTGGTGCCACCTCAGGTTCTCCTTCTTGCTGAAGGATTTCCTGCTCTCCTCACACCCTAACCCTCACCCTAACCATGTCCCTCATGACAGATTCTCAGTGGCTGCCAGGTGGGTACAACAGAGCCATTTTGTGGGGATGCAAAATCCACCAGGACACACACACCAAAGAGTGCTGGAATGGATGCTGTAGGAACAGAGTGAGCAGCTGGAGGGATGGAGACTGTCCGTGTGACCTCTTTGACTTCCAGAAGGTTCTGGAGGCCAGGATTGTGCCATCCCAGCTGTGTCCATTTGTCCACTGGGACGCAGTTTAGCTTATTCCAAAGTGGACACCTCCTGTAGGGCAGAGGATTTGCACCCTCAGAGCTCCTGCTCCTCTCCACTGACCCCTGCATTCCCCCAGCCCCAGCTCAGCCTCTCCTCCAAGCAGACCAGATCTGCCTGATGCTCCCTCAGACTCATGCAAAGCCCCAAAATCCAAGGGAAGAGTGATGAAATATTCCTTGGTATGATCCCAAGGTTTTGTTCATGTGGTGAAATCCAGACTCCAAGCGTTTTATGTTCATGCACAAAGTGTTTCACACAGAAAACTGTCTCAGTTTGCCAGAGTCAGGATGGGTCCAAAAGCATCTCTTTAAACCCAGTTTGGAAGTGGTGATGCCCCAGCCTGAAGTGTCTCCACTATCCCAGGGAAATCCACTTTGGAAGTGAAGCTGTGCCATCGGCTGCCTCTGCAATCCACCACTAGATGCCAGTGAAAGCCCTGCATGGTTCTCCCACTTAGAAATCTCACACTTGGGACAATTTGCTGTTATATTGAGGGGATTTAGTGGGTTTTTTTGGGTTTTTTTTTCCTGTTTGTTTTAT
Source organism: Melospiza georgiana (assembly GCF_028018845.1). Lineage (NCBI taxonomy): Eukaryota > Metazoa > Chordata > Aves > Passeriformes > Passerellidae > Melospiza > Melospiza georgiana. Next base: position 4,473,872 of record NC_080430.1, on the reverse strand, counting down.
TTTGTTTGTTAAGGTAATGCTTCACTTTTGGTCTAATAAAGTCTCTTTCATAAATAAATGTGTGAATGTGTTTTGCTCACATCCTCTCTGTTTCTCTCTCCATTTCTCTCTCTGTTTCCCAAATATATTATAAACTTGCCTTTGTTTGCTCTTCTTTAAATGAGAATTATTTCCCAGTGTCTTCCCAGACCAAGATCTCATCCCCAAGCTCCTTTTCTCATTACCCACCCTAATCCTCCAAGATTTTCACCTGCCAAATCCTCTCTCCACTGCATCATGATTTGATATCCTGATTCATTGCTGGAAACACAGAGGTGCTGGCATGGCATGTCCAAGCCCCGTCCTCCTTTGGGAGATCATTCCTCATATCAGGTCAGCAAAAGGCAAGACACAGGTCCAGCTTGCCCATCTGTGGGAATAATAACCTGCTAGAACAGATCTGCACAGAGCTGGGAAGGGATCAAAGAGTGGAAGGATATTATTGCAGTGGTGCCTATCCCAGCCTGCAGGTGTTCTGTGTTTGGTGGGAAGGTGAAATGAATGAAACTAGGAGAGAAACCCTACATGGAGAAAGGGTAAAGAGTAAATCTCACAGCCCTGTGTACCTGCAACTTCTGTGCTGCACTTCCCTGGTGCAGAGATCAGCTATAGGACTGAAATGCTCTCACACTCACAGTGCCTAGAGTTCTGCACTTTGAAGAAAATAATTTTTCATGATATACAACATAATTATCTCTCCCATTTTACCCCCTGACATTTCCACAGGTCTGAACCCTTGAGCAACCACCAAGCTCTGAGTGCTTGGACTGTCCCATGGGCACTCAGAGGGAACAAGGATCAGCAGCCAGCCAGGGTATTGTATTTGCAGGGAATGCCCCAATGAAGGCAGGAATGATGAATCTGACTCCATGTTCTCAGAAGGCTAATTTTATTATTTTATAATACTATATTGTATTAAAGAATACTGTATTATACTGTACTGTACTGTACTATGCTATAATATAATATACTATACTATAGAATACAGAAAAAATTTTTAATGCTAAAAAGATAATAATGAAAACTCGTGACTCCTTCCAGAGTCTCAACATAGCTTGGCCATTGAGTCAAAACAACTCACAGCAGAATCCAATGGAACAATCACCTGTGGGTAAACAATCTCCAAACACATTCTACATGAGCACAACACAGGAGAAGCAAATGAGATAAGAATTGTTTTCCTTTTCTCTGAGGCTTCTCAGCTTCCCAGGAGAAAAACCCTGGGTGAAGGGATTTTTCAGGGAATGTGAGTGCCACAGCAGGCTGAGGAGGATGTGGGAATGTGTCCTGCCACCCTCTGATGGCAGCTCAGGAGCACCTTTGGGCAGGGTGGGTGTTGCTGCATCCTTCTGCTCCAGCACCCGTGCACCTCTCGCTCTCAGGAGGGCCTGGAGCTGGTTGCCATTGGAGACAAGATGCTGAAATTGGTGGAGAAAAGATCTGATCCAGGCTGGAGATTTCTGCTTTTTCAGACAACCCCAACCCCGTGTTTGACCTGCCAGCTGTGTCTGACAAGGCCACATAGGGGAAAGTGATAACTAAATTTAAGCCAAGCTGTCATATGCACCACTGCCTGATTAATTATTCAGTGGAATAAAAATGAAATTTGGCAAAATGACGGAGGATGGGTGAAGGAAATTTTCGCTTGTTCCTATTTAGAAGGAAATATTGCCACAGGTTTTATTAAAGATGCCACAATTAATCACACCAGGAGGCTTCAGAGCAAGAGGTGGGACGTTGCGCTGGGTACACACAATGCAGGAGGGATGGACAATTGGGTGTGGGCAGATAAGGCAGCAGGGAGCCCAGTTATTTGTTCAGGTGAGGCTGTGATTGCTCCTGAGATTTGCAAACATGAGAGGTGCCAGCTGAGGCTGAGGGAGCCCCTCGCTGCCTTGCTGCACTAGGGATTGTTTGTGTTAATTTAGGAAACAGCTCTCACAGCAAGGCAAATGTGATACAACAGAATAAAGTGTTCAAAATTACAACTAATTTTCTATGCTATTCCAACCCTCTGCTTTTCTTTAATTGCTTTTGAGCATCTGATTAGCAAGGAAATATTTTCTTTTTTTTGGCCTGCATCTCTTAGAGCTTCATTGTGCAGCCCAAGCCCACAGTTTCCTCTCCTGCCACAAAGAAAACAACCACAATGTCTGTGGTTGCTTCCATATCCATCATATTCATCTGATAAGAGCTCAAAATGAAAAAGTGGTGTAAGTACAAATGGCCCAAGTGCTGATTTCAAGCCAGGCCAGATCACAGTGACTTATCTGCTTCCTACAGTCAATGGGCTTCTTGAAACTGAAATTGGTTTTGTTTTCTTGGGGAGAGCTCCTGGTCACTCTGTCCTGCTCTGTCAGGAGGGAGAAGGAAGGATTGTGGCTGTGATGCCTCCAAATCAGAAACCCCATCCTTGGGAAGGATGAAAGTTTGACAAGAAAGTCTCACAGATATGTGTGCTTGGCAGAAAGATTTTTGAATGTAAAATCTGAAGAAGGAATAGAGATGGAAGCAAGTTTTGATATAGAAGAAAAGAATTGCTGAGCCAGTTTTACTGGATAACCAAGGAGGCAAAGGGTGTGTTAGTTAGAAGGGGTTTTATGGCTTAGAGCAAAGGATAAACCCCCCTCAAACAAGAAGATGTTTTTACCAAGCAGAAAGAGAGCACAGGCAAATAAGACAGCAAATGTGGCAAGTAGAAAAAAGGTCTCAGAATTTTCCACTGCAAGAAAATTGAAAAACAACTTCTAGCCTAAACTGTAATGTACTAACTTTTAGAGATTGGAGAACAGTAACATGAATATGGTAATTACAGTAGTTATGACAGGCTATAGGTAAAAGTTAAGGTATAGATTGGTTCTTCTGTATTAAGATGCTCAGCAAAGGAAAGTCTATAATGCATTGTAACCAAAACCAAAGGGTCTCCAGGCCTGCCTGCAGCTGGAGCTGACAGCTGTGGGCACAGCTCTGTCACCCACCCACCACCCTGGGCTGCTGTAACATCTTGGATACAATAAACTGCATTTGGAAGAGCAGCCTGGAGTCCTGCATCCCTCATTACAGCTCTTACACCCTCTGTGCCCTACTCACCCTGCCCCACGTGCTGGCACCACGGGGTTAGAGCAGAAATTCACAACAATGCTTCTTTTCCTATCTCTTCTCTCCTTTCTTTCTTAGTCTATACAGAGATTTACTTTGGGTGTCCACCCTGGGCTGTCCATGGTGACATCAAATTGTTCTCTAGGAAAACTGCATGAAGCCCAGCAGATGGATTATTCCTGTATTTAAAGAGAATCACAGACTGGCTGAGGCTGGAAGGGACCTCTGGATGTCACCTGGCCCATCCTCCTGCCAAGCAGGCTCACCTAGAGCTGTTTGCCCAAGACCGTCTCCAGCTGACTTTTGAATACCTCCAATTTCTGCAATTTTTAGTCCAAAAAATTTTGCTTTTACACTCCCAGAGCTTTCCCATCTTAAAAGAAAATTCCATTGTATTGTGGACTTCAGAAAGAACTGCTGCAGCTCCCTGATACAAATGCTAATTTTGTGGCGATAAGTCTTTTTACCTGACCCCAAGCATTCATCTCCTGCTCAGTGGGCTGAGTTGGTGGTTTGTGCTGCAGAACTGGGAACAGGAGGGCTCTCCAGGCAGGCACAGTGCCTTTGCTGGGAGCCAAATGCCCCATTGCTGTCACCCAGAGCTGCTCCTGTGCTTTGGGAGGCTGTCAGTCCCCTCTCTGCCCATCCCTGGTTATACAAACACAGCCAAGCGCTGGGAGCAAACAAAGGGATGGCTCTCCTGTTAAAAGGAGCAGATGATGGTTATTAATGGGAAAAGCACCATAAAAGAAACCTTTGATGTGCCAGGGCTTTGTTCTGCCGTTGGAGTCAATGGAACTTTAATATGAGCTCCTGCTGGAGTGGAACCAGGCTCTCTCTGTTCTGAGTCTGCTCTTCCAGTCCCCCAGATTTTGGGTCAGAGTTTGTCTGCTCTGTTTTGTGGGGTGTCTGTGCTGTGTTTCAGGTTAGCACCAGTGTCTGCCCTGCTCTGTGCTGGGTCCTTCTCGGGTTGCTGTTGGTAATTGCTGCCCTGAGATGTGCAGGGTGTCTCTGCTTCGGCCCATGCAACTGCAGAACGAGTCTGGACTCTTCACTTTTCGGTCTTGAGGTTGTTTATTGATTCTTATCTATAAAATTTTCTTTCTGCCCAGCTGAGATCTGCTCAGCAGGGCAGCCACAGGCACTCTGTTTTGTCCTTTTATAGTACAAACTACGTATAACATATTTACACTTAATTCCCAATACCCATCACCTATGTTAGACAGTGCACTTCTACTCTACACCAATCCCAAAGTGCCAACATCACAGCAGAAAATGGAGAACAAGAAGAAGAAGAAGGAGAAAGGCTGGACATGCCCAGATTCCTCCATCTTGTCCCCATAACCCCCACACCAAAAATCCTAAAATCTACATTTTCACCCTGTGATCATTTTGTTATTACACCATTCAAACCTGTGTGACTTTCACGTCCACATACAAAGCTGGTAACTTGCTCCAGGGGTCAAAATCAAATCCCCAGGTGTTCTGGGCAGCATGCCAGGGTCTCTGAGCCCCCTGACGGGGACCTGGCAACTCTGGACACCCAGAGGGGTGCACTGAGCTCCAACAGGTCCTGGCCCAGGGCATGGAGGATCCTCCTGGCAAGAACCTGCTCAGCCTCCAGACCCAGAGAGGCAGGAGCTTCTCTTCCTGCCCTGGAGTGCTCCAGGCCAGGATGGATGGGACCTGGAGCTACCTGGTCCAGTGGAAGGTGTCCCTGCCCATGGAAGAGGATGATCTTTAAGGCCCCTTCCACCCAAACCATTCTGTGATTTTATAGTTCTATGGCCTGGAGTCAGCACAGCACGAGCGGAACCTGCTTGTGGTTGTGCTATCCTTGGCAGCTCTGTCTGATCTGCTGGTGATGCTTTTAGCTTTCATATTTTGAAGGTTTTAGCTTTTATATTTTCAGATTCTGTGCTGCTTTAGTGTGTGGACCTGAGCTTCAAATGAGGGGATGGTGAGCTCTGTGCACTTCATATTAGGAGAGGGTAAACTCTCTGCACAGAGCAGGGAGACAAAACAATTCCTGCTCCAGCTGGGCACCAAGGACAAATGACCCAAATCTCAGCCCCAGAGCACAAACACCGTGGGCTGGAGAGAGAAAAACAAGCAGGGTGGGACTGCCTGGGCTAAAGCTGGAATGGGACAATGAACTGCAAGGTGCAAATGGAGCAGAACTGATCCCAGGGAGAGACCCCGGGAGCGCTCGTGCATTTTGGGGCCATTTTGGTTATTATACTGTATTATTCTGTACTATATTACACCATATTGCACTACATCTAAGCTGAAACTGAACAAGAACTCAACTGAACAAAATCTCCTGACTGACCCTCAGGACACAGCTCGCAGAGATAGGTCAAGAAAACAAAACACCCACTCCAGAATCCAATTATCAAACCCCTTCAGGTAAATAATCTTCCACAATGCATTCTACTTGTGCACAAACACAGGAGCAGCAAATGAGATGAGAATTGTTTTGATCAATCTCCTCTCTGCTTCTCTCAGGTTCAGAGAACCTGAATCCCACAAGGGAGGACAGGACATCTAGGCTGCAGTGCTTTAATTCCCTCTTGGAATGATTTTAAATGAGTTTTTTATTATTGTTAGTGACCAGCTCTACCTGAAGAGCTAAACTGAAATCAGTGACTCATCCTGGCTGGAAGCATCCCTCTCTTTTGTGTTCCTTTGGCACAATCCTGCTTAGAAAGCAGTGCCACTGCATTTCTTCTGCCTGCATGAAGAAAGCTTTATCCAAACGAGCCAAACTTCAAATCCTCCTTCTATGAAATGAAGTGTTCACATTATCCAGGGATGTCTGACACCTGCTTGGAAACCTCCAGGGATGAAGGAGCTCCAGTCTTCTCAGTCAATAAATCCCAGTGTTCATTCCAGAAGGAAGCAGAATTTATGCCACAGTCCTTCTAATGCTGAGCTCCTGACATTTCCCTTTGAGGGGCTGCTGGATTGTGTCTATTTAGTAGAGCTTTGCAGAGTGCAAACGTGGTGTGTCTGAAACAAATGGGGCTGTTTATCCAACAGCAATCCACAGAGGTGGCACAATCCCAGCCCTGTGCTTGGAGAGCATTTCCAAGTTTCGGCTCCATATTTCTCCTGCCCGCTGCCTTGGCTCCTCCTCCCAGCTCTGCTGCATCCTGCAGATCCCAAAATCTCCCAAGTGTTCTGCATCCTGCTGTGGAGCAGATCCCAAAACCATCCCAGTTCTGCTGTATCCTGCAGGTCCCAAAACCATCCCAGCTCTGCTGCATCCTGCAGATCCCAAAACCATCCCAGTTCTGCTGCATCCTGCTGTGGAGCAGATCCAAAATCCTCCCAGCCCAGCTTCATCCTGCTGTGGAGCAGATCCCAAAACCTTCCAAGTCTGCTGCATCTTGCAGATCCCAAACCCCTCCCAGCCCTGCTTCATCTTGTCGTGGAGCAGATCCCCAAAACTCTCCAAGCCTGCTGCATCCTGCTGTGGAGCAGACCCCAAACCCTCCTGTTCTGCTGCATCCTGCTGTGGAGCAAATTCCAAAACATTTTCATTCTACCGCATCTTGCTCTGGAGCAGATCCCAAAACTCCCCAAGCCCTGCTTCATCCTGCTGTGGAGCAGATCCCAAACCCTCCCAGCTCTGCTGCATCTTTCTATGGAGCAGATCCCAAAACCTCCCAAGTCTGCTGCACCTTGTTGCGGAGCAGATCCCGAACCACCCCAGCTCTGCTGCATCCTGCTGTGGAGCAGATGCCAAAACCTTCCTATTCTGCTGTGGAGCAGATCCCAAAATCCCCCAAGTCTGCTTTAATCTTGTTGTGGAGCAGATCTCAAAATCCCCCAGCCCTGCTGCATCCTGCTGTGGAGCAGATCCCAAACCCTGCCAAGCCTGCTGCATCCTGCTGTGGAGCAAATTCCAAAACACTTCCATTCTGCTGCATCTTGCCATGCAGCAGATCCAAAAACTCCCCCAGTTCTGCTGCATCCTGCTGTGGAGCAGATCCCAAATCCCCCAAGTCTGCTGTATCTTGCTGTGGAGCAGATCCTAAACCCCTCCCAACCCTGCTGCATCTTGCTGTGGAGCAGATCCCAAAACCTTCCTTTTCTGCTGCATCCTGCTGTGGAGAAAACTCCAAAACTCCCCCCTATTCTGCTGCATCTTGTTGTGGAGCAGATCCCAAACCATTCCCAGCTCTGCTGCATCCTGCTGTGGAGCAGATGCCAAAACCCCCCAAGCCTGCTGCATCCTTCTGTGGGGCAGATCCCAAAATCCTCACAGCTCTTCTGCACCTTGCAGATCCAAAACCTCCCCCAGCTCTGCTATATCCTGCTGTGGAGCAGATCCCAAAACCTCCCAAGTCTACTGCATCCTGCTGTGGAGAAGAACCCCAAACCCTCCAAGCTCTGCTGCATCCTGCAGATCCCAAACCCCTCCCAGCTCTACTGCATCCTACTGTGGAACAGACCGCAAAACCCCCATATTCTGCTGCATCCTGATGTGGAAAAAAAATCCAAAACCCCCCTATTCTGCGGCATCTTGCTGTGGATCAGATTCCAAACCCCTCCCAGCTCTGCTGCATCTTGCAGATCCCAAAATCCTCCCAGCCCTGCTGCATCCTGATGTGGAGCAGACCCCAAAAATCTCACCCATGCTGAGGGATTAATCTCACTGGGAGTCATCTCATCTGAGTTGAGACATTTGAGGCAGTTTTGCTCATTGCACTCCCTCTGCTGTCAATAAATGACAGGATTTAGCCCACCCCAAGAAAAAGGGGTGAAGTTGCCCTCTAGGGAATTTTATTTCTCTGGACATCTGCCTTAGACTGGACACCCAGGCCACCAAAAGGAGGGGAGATAAATCCTCTGCTTGGTCTCCAGAGAGTCTCCTTGATATCTGTGAGGTTGGTTTGGAAAGACAATGTGGATTTGGCTCAGTGCATTAAACATAAATATTTCCTGACTTCTGAGATGCTCTGCCCCAGCATCTCCCAGCTTTTATCCCAAGGGAGCACAAGTCTCTGAAGGCTCTGTCTCATGGCTGTCTTCCCTCTGTGGGTATCAAGGCTGTGCAAAGGCAATTAAAAAATACATTTCAGCATCTAATTGGAATATTCTTCCACATTAGAGCAGGTGAACTCACACTTTACAAAACCAGGCCAATTCTGTGTGATCCAAATGTCCTCACAGATGGATATTTCCACTCAGGAGCCCACTCTGCTCACCAGGGGAGATGCAGAAAAGAGAATTTTCCTCACCCAAGGGAGGACATTTGTGCTGGAAAGCTGTTTCTTCCAATAACTTGCAGGCTTTGACCTCTTTTTTGAGGAAAAACATCAGTCAGAAATAAAGATACTTGTCAGGATTTAGAATTCTCAGTATATTTTTATCAGTAGATGGAGAATTTTTTTTTTTTTTTCTCCAGAGCAAAGATAACAGGACCTGTGAAATCAGTCAGATTGGAGCTCATGTCAGCTGCTCCTTAGAGATGCTGCTTGAACATGCCAAAGTTGAAACCCTTGAGTTGAAACTCTTTCTAAAATAATGAAATCTGTTAAAAAGGATTTGAGGATAAGAGGGAAAAAAAAGTTTGCTCTGAATTTAGCTTTTGAAAAAAAAAAATCTTTTGGAACTGGAGATTCTCTGTAATAATGTGATTTCAAGCAGCGCAGCAGCGAGTGAAACAGAATAACTGAGGTTTTCAGGAATATCAGAAGTGTTTAGTCTCTCTGCACAGAGGAACTGAGTGTCCAGAGAGTGAGAAAAATCAAGGCTCCAGTAAAATAAAGCCAATATATCCAAAGTAACTGTCCTTCCTCACAAAGCAGGCAGCTGAGTTAATCACTGTAGAGTCCCTTGCTGTAAAAGAGAAAATAATTTCCTTCACATCATGGTTTATCTGGGGTGTTCTGGCTCGTGTCTGAGCTGTGCCCTCCCCAGACTGATCAGATCTCTGCTGGTTTCAGGAGATCTGAAGGGGTTAACTCAGATGGAGCCCAGGTGTTTACTTTTGACTGAATCTGACAGGTATTTACTGCCCAGGTATTTATTTCTGAGTGAATATTCCTCCCTCCAGCTCTCCCAGCCTTTCTGCATTGGACATTTTGCACAGAAGCCCATCATGTCTTTGCAGGTCCCAGTTAATCATATTTGCATGATTCTTGTTTTCCTCCTTGTTTTTTATTTGACTCACAGTGATTACAGGAAATGTGGAAGGAGAATATTGCCAACTTTACTTCTTGCCTTGTCTTGGGATCCCTTCATTCACGTGCTAACAAAGCAAAAGTCGTGCCCCATGGTAATGGATGTGTTTGTAAACTGACAGGGAGGAAAATGATGGGAATTTGAAAATTTGAAAATGGTAATTTGAAAATGATGGCTGGAAATGCAGGGAGGACAGTGCTGTGCTGATCTTTCCTGAGGAGAATTCAGGTTATCTGTATTTGGTGATGATCAAGAAATGTGAAGCTTTTCCCCATTCTTTACTCTGGGGGATGTGTGATCAACAAGGGGGCTTTTGTAGCAAAGGGCAGTGCAAAATTCATTTCCATGGCACTCAAAAAATTAAGAAGCTCCCAAACACGTGACATCTCAGCTCTTCTGGGTTATCTCATTCCATCTGGCCCCCTTCACACACCTAAGGCTCTCCCAGAAAGATCCCTACCCAGATTCCTCCTTCTCATTTCGAGCAGCATATGCCAGGCAGTTTGTGAGGGGAAAAGGCTGCCTGTGAAACTTGGTGGGTTCATGATCCACACCCCAAAGAGGTGATGATGGCAGCTGACACGCTCAACACAACAGAACCCATGAGGAACAATCCCTCCAGAGGCTCCTCCATAAATATCCAATAAAAATTGTCAGTGCTGGTGACAACATTTCTGCTGAGAGGGGAAGCTTTTTAGTGAAAATGTAGAATTATTAAGGTTGGAAAAGTCCTATAAGATTGAGTCCATTAAGCTAGCATTGCTGAGTCCATCACTAAACCAAGTGCCCAAGTGCCTGTCTTGGTTTGAACAGACAGGTGTGTGCTGAGGAAGGCAGGAGCCTCCTCTGAAATGAAAAATGTAAACCCCCTCCGTCCAAATTGTTATAGTTTTGGAATTAAGGGGCTCTCAGGCAAAGATATGGGAGCAGGAATAACAGTACTTTACTAGGGTGTAAAACAAAGAAAGAAAAATAAAAATGCAGCAATACAGAACACCACTGCCAGAATCAGAACATGTAGCCATGATATTTTCTGAAAAATCCTTTCCTTAGGAGTTTTTTCTCCTGAGAAGCTGAAAGGCCTCAGGAACAAAATGTAAACAATGATTATCTGCTGCTGTGGAATGCAACAGGTGCATCTGTGATTGGTCTCATGTGGTTGTTTCTAATTAATGGCCAATCACAGCCCAACTAGCTCGGACTCTCTGTCCAAGACACAAGCCTTTGCTATCATTCATTCCTTTTCTATTCTAGCCAGCCTTCTGAGGAAATCCTTTCTTCTATTCTTTTAGTATCATTTTAATATAATATATATCATAAAATAATAAATCAGCCTTCTGAAACATGGAGTCAGATCCTCATCTCTTCCCTCATCCTCAGACCCCTGTGAACACCATCACAAGAACATGCCCTGCCCCCCTGTGTGTCAGGGGGTGTCCCAGCCCCATCCCAGGGGGGCTCAGCCCTCCTGCAGTGCCAGCTGTGGCTCTGCTGCAGCAGGGATCCTGCACAAGGGGGGAGTTTTCCTCTGCAGCTCCAGGGCTGCTGCAGATGGGCCTGGGCTCCCTCTGGCCATGCAGGGCAGCAGAAAGCTGCTCGTCTGGCAATGCAGGGGGCAAAGGCTGCTGTGCTGTGCCAGGCTCAGATTGGATCCAGGTAGGAATGCTTGGCTCCTCCCCTGGGCGGAGCATCTCCCCATGGGATGCTGGGATTGGATCAGCCCTGCAGGGACACTCAGTGGCCATGGACAGCAGAGATCTCCTGCAGGGAGGGTTGGCTGGGGGAGAGAGAAAGGAAAAACTGCCCCATGAACAGAGATAACTGCCCCACCTCTGACAGATGGGAAATAAAATACACACCCCCATTTCCAAACTAAGAGCCACATTGGTACACCTTATGAGCATTTCCAGGGGTGGTAATCCCACCATTTCCCATTCCCATTCCCATCCACCTGCCAAGCTCTCATTTCCTCCCCTCTTCCCTTCCTAAAGCCCAGGCAGTGTGTGAAGCAAGGCCACAGTAACTCCAGCTGGGCAGAGCAACTTGTGCAGCCTCAATCTGTTCCCCAGCACTGGGGATTGCAGGCTGGACATTGGAATCTCCTGCCAGTATCCAGTTTTAGGGCCTCTTGGGAGCCTCTGGAACCACTCTTGGAGCGTCCCAGCAGTGCCAGCCCTGTGTGCCTGGTGCCAGGTAGTGACAGAGTTGTGTCCCCTTCTCTGAAGGGTCCTGCCCTGGCCCTACCTGAAGGTTTGTCTGTGTTCAGGAGGGGATGAAGAGGAGCCGTGAAACAGCTTAATCCCTGTTCTTTTGTGTAGCTGAGAGCTGTTCTGTGTCAGAGCCATCCTCTGGATGGTAGGAAGGTGTTTGCAGTGTCTGATGAGAGTCTGGGACTCACTGAGGAAAGTCAGAATTGTTCCAGAGAAAATCTGAAGTCCACCAGCCCAGGAGACGCCAGTGCCATAGTCTGTCACCCTGCTCTTCTAAGTTCTTCTAGGCCTTCTGATGTTTACATTTTTGTAATAGAGTTCTTGTGCACTTTTATGTAAATAATAATTGTTTTTGCATTCCTTTCTGGAAAAAGAAAAAATTTGTTAGACTGTTAGTTTAACCAGTGTCATTATAAAAGCAGCAATTTCATCCTCTAATCCAGAGTCACTTTGAAAATTCTATATATTTCGAAGTCAATAAATAAACTTCCTTCTTTTTACCTTAGAAGTTTCAGCCTCCGTGTCATTCATTTTGTGTCCTATTACAACAGGACACAAATCAGTCAGCTCTGTGGTTCAGGATGCAGGGGAGAAGGCATCACCAAAATACATCTTTCAGCAGTGTGGGCAGACAGGAATGTTGGGTCCTAAAATCCAAAGCAGATTTGCACAGTGTAAACACAGTCAGGATGCTCCAGATCCTTCACGCTGGAATTCACAGAATTCACAGAACGACCAGGTTGGGAGAGACCTTCAGGATCATCCAGTCCAGCCCAATTGTGCTCTGAGACTTTCCACTCCTTGTTTTATGCAGCCATGCAGAGAAGGGAGTTATTTAATCTCTGCAGACAGCTCGGTGTAGCCAGCAGGAATCCATTCTTTTCTCTGCTGCTCCTTGGAAATTAGCATTAATTGACGGTCATTAGCTGAGAAGTGCCTTTAATCAGTCAGCTCTTTGTCAAGCTGTACATTCTTTCATTCTAGAAATCAGTCAAGCCCTCTGCCTTGCCATGGCCCAAGGCAGTGGAATAAACGGAGAATGACATCAGATTCAGCTCCTCTCCTGCAAAAATCAAACCCACATCATCAGTTTTTTATCCTTTTTTTCAGCCATCCATGGGGCTTTGTGGGTTCAGTCTTGAGATTTCATGCAAAGGCTTGACAAAATCTTGCTTCAGAATGAACCCTTTAAAATGCCTAAAAGTGATGCTCAAATTTAACAACCTGTAATTTTAACAGATGCCTTTGTAATTAATTATCATCAGGAAATCACCATTTACTTGATTTTTACCACTGCCAAAGTCCAAACTTCCCACAGGATGAGCTCCCCAAACATGTGTTAGTTATCCCACATAAAAATGGGAAAGCATGGAAAACCCACTTTTCCTTTTGCAAAACTCTTGTGGAGCTGTGAAAAGACAGAAAACTGCTCATTTTGGCAGGTTTTGCCTGTGAAATCCCCAGACAGAGAACACAACAGGAGCCAATTGACAACTTCAGCAGGTTGTGTCTGCCTTGGCTGTGATGTTTGCAGAGAGGGTCAATCATTCCAGCTCCCAGACACACAGAAGGAGTTGGAAAAGAAAAGAGTTGAAAAAGTGAACGCATTAGAAAGTTGAAAGATCGTATTTTAGGGATGTTTGCAGTTGGATGCAGGTTGTAAGAATCACCAGCCAAACTTTATGTGCTGTTCTCTGCAGCCAACAGCCCAATTTATAATTAATATTAGAGGCTATTATTTAATGTGTGTTTTCTTTAGGGATGATAGGGATGTATTTCTATTTTCTCTGATTCAGAAAAAAAAGACATGGGGAGTATAATTGCTTAAAGGGAAAGTTGATACAAATGCTCCCATAAGAGGACACCAAAACTTTAACCAGCTGCTTTCAGAGAAAAATTGTAATATTTTGCCTTCAGAGATCATTCATCTTTCAGGAGATGGATCATTGTCACCATCATATTTTCTGAAAAATCCCCTTGCCCAGGATTTCTCTCCTGGGAAGCTGAGAAGCCTCAGACAAAAAGGAAAACAATATTATCTCATTTGCTTCTCCTGTGTTTTGCTGCTTTGGAATGTGTTTGGAGATGTTTTGTCCAACAGGTCATTGTTTGATTGGTTTCATGTGAATTGTTTTAACTCAATGACCAATCAGGGCCAAGCTGTGTTGGGACTCTGGAAAGAGTCAGGAGTTTTCATTATTATCTTTTAGCCTTCTGTCTGTATTCTTTCTCTATTCTTTAGTATAGTTTAGTATAGCATTCTTTTATATAATATAGATAATGAAATAATAAATTAGCCTTCTAAGAATGGAGTCAGATTCATCATTCCTCCCCTCAGCAGGGTTCTCTGAAAATACCACAGATCACTGAGAAATTTTCTTGGCAGAAATGAAGAAGTCAATTGAACGAAAAGGAAAATGCTGCAGACACACTTTGCCTGTGGTTCCTGGTGATCAGTGGCTCCCAGACCAGCCCAGGTTGTTTTGAGGAGCCCTTTTCCTTCTCACCCTTGTCCCTGGGGTTTCCTTGTCCTTGGCCTCTATTCCTTTGCTGCCCTGGTGTTATTATTTATGTCTCTGCAACACTCTCAGTTTGTAGATCCCTCTTTGTGAGAAACCATTGAGTTTCAAATGGTTTTGGAGGAAAGGGGAAAATACAAGTTTTGCTGTTTTGGCAGGGTGCCACTTCACAAGCTTTCTTCCTTTTATCACCACTTCTTATTCTTGCCTGAAATGAGTGACAGAAACAGCTCCCTGACAGTAGGAGGGGAAAATTGCTAGGATGAAAACACAGTCAGCTTCTTTAAAAACACTGGTGCCTCTTTTGAACTCTTTTTTTTACATACAAATGAGATCCACTGCTACAGGATTTACCCAGATGAGAGATCTGTGGTTTTGGACAAATGGGATGTTTTGATGAAAAATGGAGATATAAAGAAGTGAGGGAGATGAGGAGAGGGGGTGGAATTGCTCGGGGAAGGTTCTTTTGCTATCCTTTGAGGAGTCTGTGTGATGAAATGGTGTGTTAGAGTTCTGTGCCTTTGTAGTGTATTTTCATTATTTGTAGTTTATGACATGCGCCACAGGAAGGGAGGCGGATCTGGGTGGGAAACAATTCCTTCCAGGAAGGACAGCTCACATGGGGAGAGGAAGAGAAGAGAAGAGAAGAGAAGAGAAGAGAAGAGAAGAGAAGAGAAGAGAAGAGAAGAGAAGAGAAGAGAAGAGAAGAGAAGAGAAGAGAAGAGAAGAGAAGAGAAGAGAAGAGAAGAGAAGAGAAGAGAAGAGAAGAGAAGAGGAGCTCACCAATACAATGCTGAAGGCCATCAAGGGACAGAAGGGGAGCTCTATCTCCTGGCTGAAATGTTCTGCTTCCCTCATACCTCCATTTTATGGTAGGGAGCTCAGAATTCTTTCTAAACAATCCTATTAAATCCCTTTTCCCACAACCCTGACCTGGTGCTGGCTTATCTCTGGTCACCTCTGAGCCACCTATTCCATGTGGGAGCAGAATGGGTTGGAAATCCTGTCTTGTGACCTACAGGTCTCCTGAGCCAAGGAATACTGAATCCTCATTAAAAGGGAGGGTTCTACTGACTACTGAATAAAACAGAGGATATCTAAACTAGATAAAATAGAGAATACTGACTCCTGGATAAAATAGAAGGGGTTCTACTCATGAACTCTCCCACTGGGAACAGAAATCTTGGAAAGCTTTGCCTAAATCATTGATTATAACTGGGAAGGAGAAGACAACATGTTGTTTTCATGGAGCTGGAAACAATAATTCCTAAGTTTATATTTTCTGTATTAGAAATTTGTAAGGAGATCTCACTCATCCAAACCCAGGGTAGGTAATTTGTGATCTAGTAGAGCCAGTTTCTCTCTGATGACCCCAAATGGGCCTGGAGGTGCCTGACTCAGGTGGTGAGTGGAGGTGGCTGCCTTTGGAGCTGACAGGACAACTTGTGGGGGAGGCAAAGACATTTCAAAGTCCAAACTCACTTTATTCATTAATTAGGTGTCCAAGTGCCATTCCCTGGAGTGCAAGGGCTTGATTCAGTCAGTTTAATGAGAGCTGCAGAGATTTCTAATGGTGTCTGCTGTGACCTCCTGGATCAGCAGCCAAGGAGGATGCTCTAAATTGTCTCATTTAACACCCAAAAATAAGGTTAGAGAGATCACCCCAAGGTTTCCATGGGCTGGGAAGGTGAACCATGGGCCTGACCACTGCACTCAGGTGAGATAAATCCATGTTGGTCATGAGCCACTCCGTCACTTTATTCTGCAGACTATCACAATCTTCAACTTGAGTGTTCCAGAGAAGGCACCATAAATGCTCCAGTGAGCTGGAGGTCATTGCTGGATGATCAGAATCTTGGTCATTAAAAATAAGAAATAAACACAAAATTCACCAGGTTTCACACACATTTCTGCAGTGAGCAAGGGCTGAATGCCTCCCAGCACAATATTTCATCTGGAGAAATGGCACCCGAGTGTTTCTTCTCTTCTCTCTGTCCTCTCCATCCTGCCTTTGCAATCACATTCTGCCTGGTCAGCCTGTTCCTCTCCTGGGCTTCTGACCAGCTGATCATGTGGAAAGGGTAAAGCTTAATTGCTCTGACCTTGACAAAAGTATAAAAGCACAGGAAGAAAGGGATGAAAAAGGAGCCACGTTCTTCACTTGTTAGTGTCAATTCATAATAGTTAAAATGAGCTGAATGAAATTATTGTATTGAAAATTAGGGTTTTTTTCATTATAATCTCTCTCAATAGAAGCCTAAATGGAAGATATATGATTTTTTTCCTCCCTTTCTTTTTCCTAAAGTAGAGAATAATTTTTTCCTTCCCAAACAAAGAAGTCTTATTGCGCTAAATCCTAACTAGCAGAAAACATCTATTGTGCTGCGTGATTGCAGGTATTATCCTTTGTGTTTAAGAGACACAGATATGTCGAAAAAAGCAACAAGCTTCTAATTTAACTCTTTCCTGAGGCCCAGATCTTCCCTGTCTCTGAAAAAAGGGATGAACATCATCTTGGTGCAGCCCGTTCATAGGCATGATGTGGATGGGCATGTTCTACCTCCTGCTGAATTCCAAATGTTGTCTGGGAATTGTGTGGGAAAGGGCAAGCTGACCTGACTCACGGGGAATTGTAACTTGGAGTTTTCCAGGATTTTTCACCCCAGATTTCACTCCTCTGATGTGTTCCCAGCTGCTTCTCAGCAAAGACTCTCACGAGTTGTGAGTGGTTTCGTTTGAGCTCGTTGTGATTTACCCAAATGTGCTTGGCCAGTTCTGCAGGGGATATTGCCATTGAAATATTTCCACCTGCACTGTCATGCTCTTGGCAATCTACTCCACTTGGTTAATTTTTTAAAACTGCCTTTTCACATAAATTTAATTGGAACAGCAGGAGAGCAGCCCCAGAGCTGGGACATCCTGTCTCCCCTTCCAACCCATCCTAAACAGTGACATTGTTGGATTCACCCTTGGTTTTGGCTTGGACAGCCTATGAAGAGCATTTCAAAGAGTAATTTCTGTGCCATTAATATTCTATGAGATGACTCAGAGATGTAGGAGACTCAGCAGACAGCTGGAAACTGCAATTGCCAAGCAAGCAAGCAAGGTGCTTGTCACCTCTGCCAGTGCCAGTGATGGCACAGTGGGTCCTGGGGTCAGGGTTTATTTGGGCTGAGCTGATATTTAGGTTTTCTGAGTGTAAAAGAAATAAATAAATAAACAAACTAGACATGGCACTTGGTGCTATAGTCTAGTTGAGGTGTTAGGGCATGGGTTGGACTTGATGATCTTGTAGGTCTCTTCCAACCTCATTATTCTCGGATTTAGTATAAAAACACCCCCATAAAATATAAATCTTTTTGTGTGTTTTGAATGTATGTAACAGACTATGTGTGGTAAATAAAAACTAGAGACAAATTGTCACCAGCACATCCATAAAACAACCAGAAACGATGAACACCTCATTATATCCCTCATCTGGGATGAGTGATGCACACAGGACCTGCTGTCTTCTCCTCTGAGTCCCCTGCCCTTTGCAGCCAGAATTTGGACTGTTCTTATGAGTGATTTTCTCCAGCTGTATGAAAACAACATTTTGTCTTCTCCTTCCCTGTTATCATCAATGATTTAGGCAAAGCTTTCCAAGATTTCTGTTCCCAATGGGAGGGTTCATGAGTAGAACCTTCTATTTTATCTAGGAGTCAGTATTCTGTCTTTTATCTATTTTAGATACCCTCTGTTTTATCCAGGAGTGTGGCTGCCCAGCAGCTCCAGTGCCCTGATCCCTCTGCTCCCAAGAGGGGACAATCTGTGCAAGGAGCACCCCTCACCTGCTCTGCTCTGCTCCTGAGCCTGTCCTCCCAATGCACACACATGGACACTGGGCAAATGCATTTCATGAGAAGCCTGGAAGTGTCCCCGGAAATCTTCCTCCTAACAAGGTGACATTCCCTCCAATTCTCTAAAGCAGCTCTGGAAATGTGGAATGATAAGTTCTGCTGAGAGTCTACCAGCAATTTTCCCAAAAGATCCAGCCTTTGGATCCTTTGGATCCCAGCCCCAAAGCCCTGATGGTGTGATGCTCTGAGAGGCACTGGTGACATTGCTACTGCAACGCTCTTTTTTTATTCCTGGAGAAGTTTTATATAGTCAAGCACTCTGTGTCTATAATTTTCCCATTTCACCTCATTTACCCACTTGCAATTTATCTGTCTTGTAGTTTTCCTTCTTTCTGGGCTCTCCTCATTCCTGCATGATGCTTCCTTAGCACAGCACAAGGTACAAGAGGAACAAATAAATAAATCCATCCATGGCAGCACGTGGAGCCCTCTGCAGCCCTGTGGCCCTGTGCCATGTGTGCTGCTCTCACGTTTCTCCCCCAGAAAATGTGTATTTACAATGCAAATGTGAGACAGAAAAGCCTCATGCACAACCACAGCTCCGAAAATCCACCCTGTGAGCTAAAGAACAGCCTGGGTTTTGTTTGGGTGGCTGGAGTACTGCCACTTGAAGCACTGAGCTTGTGAGGGGAAGCACAACAGCATTTTTACAGCAGGGATCACTAATTACCCCAGAGAAATGAGTGACCTTCCCTGGAGACCAGCCCTTATCACTCTCTGTGTCTGATTAAGGTGAAGCCTGGTAGATGGAGGTGGAACTGGGAGGTCTGACCCAGACATCTGATACTCCTGCTTTAGCCTAATTGCAGGTGAAGTGATTAATTGAAGAATAGGGATTACATTTTACATTAGGGATAAAATTTTACTTGTTCTTGCCTGCCACAAAGATGCCTCCAGGACCTGTAAAAGCAGGTGAGCATGGATTTCTTTTTCTCTGTTGCAGTCTGGAAGGCGGCAGAACACCTGAAAACTTTGTGTCTCCAGAGGAGAAAAGACAGGGACCCTGTAGGTCTGAGGCTCAGGTCCCAGGGGCAAGATGGGCTCAGCTTTTCCCAGGCCGACTGATTTTCCTTCACAATTCTGACTTTCTGGGTCTGGAGCTCAGGGACATGGATATTTTGGAGCACAGGACTGTGTCCATTTCCACGGATCTCAGTGTAATGGATCAAGATCTTCTTGGTGTTTCAAAGTATTTAAAGAGTGGCTGCAGAGATGGAGATTCACTTTTCCTAGGGAGCCACATGAAGAAGATGAGGGGTGATGGGTACAAATTACTCCTGGGCTCTTGGGATCTCTGCTGGTCACAGTGACCCCGAGATGTGTTAGAAATTCTCTTTTTCCAGCCCAGCAGTTGAAGAAGGAGTCAGAGCTCTTAATTTCTTGGTGTCAAGGTTGTTTATAGTTTCTTATCTATAAAATTCTTTCTCCTGGCCTGCCAAGGAACATCCAGCAGGACAGTTCCAGGCACTCTGCCTGCCCCCGGGGCAGTGTTATCTTTTTATACTAAAAACTACATGTACAATATTTACAATAACTTCCCAATACCTATCACCTGTGTTAGACAGTGAGCTTCTACTCTAAACCAACCCAAAAGTGCCAACATCACAGCAGAAGATGGAGGCCAAGAAGAAGAAGGAAAAGGCACCCCCAAATTCCTCCATCTTGGGACCCTGAGCCCTCATTCTAAAAACCCCAAAAATCTGTTTTTCACCCTGTGATAAATTCACTTTTATTCTACCTAAACTCTTTTGACTTGTAATTCTCCATATAAAGGTTGGTAATTGTTTTTTCCAAGGGCTAAATCAAAGGCACAGGTGTCTTGGGCTCTGTGCCAAGGTCTCTGAGCCCCCTGGCAGAGTCTCAAGCCCTCCAGGGCAGCCAGAGGAATTTCCTGGGTTCCAACACTGGGGAGATCCCAGTTGGACACAAAAGGAAATTTTTTTTCTCAGTGGGAACTATCTGGAATAATGGGAACTGTGGCCACTGGAATAAAATCTCTCAGGAAAGTGGTGGATTCCTAACACTGGACACTTTTTGTGATTCTTTTGGACAGGGTGCTGGGCTGTCCTATCTGGATTGGGCTTTTCCCAAGCAATATTGGACCAGATGATCCTTGAGGTGTCCTCCAACCTGGAGTTTGGTGATTCTGTGATGTCTGGGTTGGGGTGAGCTGCCCAGCTGTGGATTACTTTGCTCTTTCACCCTTGTCCTGGGTATGTCTGAGCTGTTCAGCCTTGTGCAGGGCTGCCTTAGGGACCTGCAGGGAACTTTTGCTGTGTCTTTTCTCCTTTGGTGCTTTCCAAGCTGATGGAAGGATCACGTTAAGAGGAGCTTGTGGGAGATTCTACAGCAAAACAAACTTCAGTCTAAAAATATCTTCTGGATGGAGTATTTAATCCAGGTTTCAATGAACTCTCCCTGTGAGTTTCCCAGCCCCAGGCTGGTTGGCAGAGAAATAAAAGAAAGGGCTTTGGGTCTTCACATCTCCAAATGACTCATGAAACCAGCTTCCCTCAGCACCTGCAGGCAAGAGCAGCTCCAGCCATCAGAAAACCTGGTTATTCTTTGTTTGTTTGCCCAAATTTCTGTTGCCTTCTTCCTTCTGAGTCAACGCTGACCCCAGACAAAAATAAACACGAAGCATTTTGCCTTCTCCCCATCACTCACACACATCACACTCCCAGACATCCATCCTGCCTTCCCTGGCAAGCATCCTGAATTCCATATGCACTTGGGACAACAAGGAAGCCGTGTTTTCCTGCCAGATTTAGCAACTGGTTGCAAATCTGTGTGATTGCTCAAAATCACGTTGGGTTTTGAAGCCTGAGTAGCAGCTTGGAGGAAAATTTGCTCCTGGAGGAAACATCCTGTGCACCCAACAGTTTGTTTACTTTCTATAGACACACCAGCTAATTAAATCAAAGTTATTTCTTCTTCCAGCTCTTTTTTTTTTTTGGCCTATGAACCTTATTCATGACAGGCTTTCTGTGTTTCCCACTGCTAATTTTAGTCAGTGTTTTCCTAGGAAGGACTGGCTGTGCTAACACAGGGTCAGCCTAGGCCAGGGACCCCTTTATGATGTCTCAGTGCCAGTTTGGGGTTGGGGGAAGCTCTTCACCTGTCCTAACAGGGTAAAGCCACAGCTCACAGTCCAGGCAATGTGACACCTTAGCTCAGCTCAGGTTTAAAAAGCTGTTTTGGCCAGAGATTTATTCCTTGATATTCTCCCTGGCTAAAGGGCAGCTATGGCTCCTGGATCTGCCATAAAGATAAAAAACCAGATGTTTGGCTTTACCTCTTGGATTTTGCTCAAGATTTGTGCACTGATCCCATGAACCAGATGTGAACCTGTGGCTGGAGCAGGTTTGTGTAATTTGGTGGATAGAGGGGAAGGAAAAGCAGAAGGAGGTGAAAGAGGGAGGAATTTGATGGGGTTTATCAGCTGATGTGGTGAGCAAGATGGAAAGGGCTCCAGGATGGCATTTAGTTGTGGTCTGGTAATGGGAAAATCCCTGGGGGTTCTGGAGACTCCAGTGTCACAGACATCTTTTATGAAAAATCCTTTCCTTAGGATTTTTCTTCCTGAGAAGCTCTGAGGCCTCAGGAACAAAATGTAAACATTGATTACCTGCTGCTGTGGAATGCAACAGGTGGATCTGTGATTGGCCCATGTTGGTTGTTTCTAATTAATGGCCAATCACAGCCCAGCTGGCTCGGACAGGGAGCCGAGCCACAAACCTTTGTTATCATTCTTTCCTATTCTATTCTTAGCTAGCCTTCTGATGAAACCTTTTCCTCTATTCTTTTAGTATAGTTTTAATGTAATATATATCATAAAATAATAAATCAAGCCTTCTGAAACATGGAGTCAGATCCTCGTCTCTTCCCCAAACCAAAACCCCTGTGAACAAGGTCACACTCCAAGATTTTCAACAATTCAGATGGGAAGGTAGGAGGACAGAAGGATGGACACTGCATGAAGAGCAGGGCCAGGGGGGTGGTAGATATTGATATTTGACAGATATTTGGCACCAAGCTCTGAAGCTCCAATGAGGGAAAGCAAAGCTGCTGTCCCAAATATTGGGGTATGGAGGCATTCTGCCATGGCAGGTGCACCAAATTCTACCTGTCCCTGAGGGCTCTGGGGTGGGGTTATCTCATGGAAAGCTTTAGGAGCCCCTCTGGCACAGCTGGATGGTAGGAATTACCCCCAGGCACCAGACAGGGCATGCTGGGGATGCCTTTGACCATCTAGAGGTGAGGGGGTTTGCTTCTCCCTGGGACACATTTGGAAGGGACTGGGGGCCTGGGTGACAGACCAGCCACAATCCAACACCCTGCCTCAAACATGGGTACATCTTTCTAGAATGAAAACACAGGGGGACACATATTCTGTGTCAGGCATCCTTTGTGCTGGTGCTGTGCTAAAATCTGAGATGCATTTAGAGCACAGAGGGATGGGTACAAAGACACTGCTGAGATTTCTGAGAATTCTGTTTGAGAGCACCACCTCAAGACTGCAGGGTTTGGGGTTTTCAGTGGGTTACTCCCATCAAAGCAACCCCAAACCACATCACTCTTTTGGCTGCACTTCTTGAGGGCATTTTGCTGCTGTGGAGTCAGCACGGATCTCACACACAGCCAAGGGCTGCCAGTGCAAGGATGTGCCCTCCAGGCCCTGCTCAGCAAAGTGACAACAGAGCATTTGGCTGAGGACCAGGTTTTCTAACAAGTCAGAAATGTGCTGACAGCCACGGAGGTGAGACATATGGTCCCCCTTCCCTCCTTGTCTTCTCCAGAGTCACTTGGCTTTCCTGTGTATTATAAAAGACTCATGGCAATCATATGATCAGAGATGGGCTTTAGGTCAGACTCCTCCTCTCCTGATACCACTTTTTTTGTTGTTGTTGTTGTTCAAGGCACTCTGAGCTGGAAAGTCCAGGTGGAGTTCTCAGTGGCATTTGTTTTGGCAGGGAGTTTCTCAGCAGCTCTGCTGCTGGATGGGTGAGAAAGCAATATCTCAGCAGGAGCTTATTAGTGGATTTCAGCTGTGTCACTGTGAGGAATCACTTTGCTACCAGCAGCCATCAGGCCCCGAAGGCTGGGATGGCAACTTTAGAAGTGTTCCTTCACTGCTGCTGAGTACCCAGCTGATTGTCCAGCGTCACAGGCTGGGTGAGCTGCCAATTTGCTGAAACAACAATTAAAAAAAAAAAAAACCAAACCAAAACAACCTTGCAGAAAAGAGTTATGAACAGCATAAGGCTCTGTAAAGCAATGAGGTATTTTTGAGCATCTTTTTTTGAGCCGGTTTGGCATTTTTAGTGGGCTAGCTGGCTCCTGATTGGACAGGGCGTGGGTGAAAGCTGCAGCAGGGATGAGATAATGCATTGCACAGCTTGTCAAATCCCCCCTGATGCCTCAATTGAGTCAGGATGGGGGAGCGTGGGGCTCCGTGTTTGGCTGGGCTTGTTTGCAAACACCTACTCGTGCTCTCTGAAACGCAGTGAGAAAAAACACTGGAGGAATTTTTGGGGGCTGAGAATGCAGGGAGCAGCTTGGATGCTCTGGGAGGGAAGGGTGGGAAATGGTGGGAAATGGCTCCGAGGGACGCGGCGGCGCCGGAACGCTCCTTCTTGGGAAAGCTGCAGAAATCTGATTTACGAGGGGGCTCTGACATTGCAAACTCCTTGGAGAGCTCCTCTGCAGGCCTGGGAGGACGTGGAGAAGGAAACAGCTCTCCAGAAAGGGGAAAAGCTGCAGCCAGCATGACCTGCAGGGGAGTTTGGCTTAGGAGAGGGCTTGGAAAGCCAGAGGAGATGTCAGGGGTGCAGGAGCAGGGACATCACAGCCATGCTGGTGTACATCAGAGAGGCACTTTGAGGGGCAGGACAGACAGACTGACCCTGCCCAGAACCAGCAGTGGCAGCTTCCAACCCACACAGGAAATTTCCCTGGGCTGCTTTGTGGGTAACACCAACCCCCAAGGAGAGCAGCGGGTGGCTCAGGGAGAGGAAAACTGTCCCCAGATGTTGGGAAGGATGAAAGTTTGACAAGAAAGTCTCACAGATGAGTGCTTGGCAGAAAGATTTTTGAATGTAGAATCTGAAGAAGGAATAGAGATGGATGCAAGTTTTGATATAAAAGAACAATAGATGTATAAAGCGAAAATTGCTAAGCCAGTCTTACTGGATAACCAAGGAGGCAAAGGCTGTGTTAGTTAGAAGGGATTTTTAGGATTTAGAGCAAAGGATAAACCCACCTCAAACAACAAGATGTTTTTACCAAGCAGAAAGACAGCACAGGCAAACAAGTCAGCAAATGTGGCGAGTAGAAAAAAGGTCTCAGAATTTTCCACTGCGAGAAAACTGAAAAACAGCTTCTAGCTTAAACTGTAATGTACTGACTTTTAGAGATTGGAGAACAGTAACATGAATATGGTAATTACAGTAGTTATGACAGTCTATAGGTAAAAGTTAAGGTATAGATTGGTTCTTCTGTATGAAGATGCTCAGCAAAGGCAAGTCTATAATGCATTGTAACCAAAACCAAAGGGTGTCCAGGCTTGTCTGCAGCTGGAGCTGACAGCTGTGGGCACAGCTCTGTCACCCACCACCCTGGGCTGCTGTAACATCTGGGATGGAATAAACTGCATTTTGCAGAGCTGCCTGGAGTCCCACATCCCTCATTATGGCTCTTACACCCAGAGCTGTGGAATTTTGTCTTTGGTGCTTTCTTGGGGATCTGGGGTCTCTTCATGAGTTTTTCAAGGTCTTTGAAGAAGATGCCAACTAAGATGATCCTTAAGGAGGACTTGAAGTTGTCTTTTTGGAAAGGCTAAAAGGGGAGATGAGGGTTGGGAAATCACAACCTTGACCCATTTTTCCCATCAGATTTGCAGGAGATGTCCACATACCTGCTGTGGCTCCAGCTGGTGTCCCAGCCCAGGCTGTTCAAAGGACTAAAGCACAGCCCAACTCCTCCATAATTTCCTTCCATGGTCCCTGTTTCCCACCCTGTTCCCATTCACATGAAAGGATAACATACACCCTGTCTATTTTTTACACATCAGAACAAAGTGCTTGAACAAGCAGCATTTTCCATGCTGTGTTGGAGCTACACAAGCCACACAAAATACTTCTTTACTCCAAAAAAGCTCTCACAGCTCGGGCAGGGATGGCCCCTGTGGGTGGGGAGTGAGTTGGATAATTTTGGAAAGCTCCAGTCAAGAGCCACTTGTTGAATCCCGAATGTTTCTGCTGGGATTGCCAAGGGCTTGCCCTGCAAACTGTGGGTGTGCACGTGAGTTATACTGAACCAGAGCCTGCACAGAGCTAATTCTGGGCTCCTGATTCCTCCTCCACAGGGAAAATGCCATGGAAAATGCAGACATCCATCACTGTTGGGAGGTGCAACGGTGCCACTGCTCTGTGGATCTCCCTGAAATGGGTGTTGGGGGTTATTTCAGGCTCTGTCTCCAGCAGCTCCTTCCCTTGCAGTGAATAGATTCTCTTGTCAAAGCTGTTTATCTCCTGCTTTTTTAAAAAATGAGTCATGGAACAGTCTCAGAGGGTGGGGTGGGCTTGTGTTGTGGGTTTACTTTTGTGCCTGAAACACAAAGATTAGGCCAGTGCCTATCTCAGAGCACAGGAACACAGATCCAAGATAGAACATTCCCCTTTTCCCATGGCTGAGGAGACAGAAAGGCTGCTAAATGCTGGAATTAGAGAAATGTCTCTTGCTTTGACTCAGCTAACAATGTCATAATAAATCCAGAATGGCAATTTGAAGATGGATCAAAGCCTTATGACAGCTATCAGCCTCTGATATAATACTTTTGTTGGAAAAAGTGGTGGGAGAAGCACGGCTGGCAGATTGGTGGATAATGGATTTAAAATTGCACACACTGACAGACCTAAAGAGGCTGGGATTTTTGCTGAGAACTCTTGCCCTCTTTCTTTAGATCACAGTGTGTTGATGCTCCAGGGAAAATGTGTTTTTGGGAGCAGTTTCTCAGCTGCATCAAAGCACTCATGAACTGGAGATATTTAACAGGACCTTTGATGCTTAGAGAGGCTACCTAGAACAGAGGCTAGAGAGTGT
Source organism: Melospiza georgiana (assembly GCF_028018845.1). Classification (NCBI taxonomy): domain Eukaryota; kingdom Metazoa; phylum Chordata; class Aves; order Passeriformes; family Passerellidae; genus Melospiza; species Melospiza georgiana. The sequence goes on along the minus strand of NC_080430.1, from coordinate 4,447,808 downwards.
TAAAGGAATAAAGTAGATATTTATCAAAAAGGCCTTCAAAGGATACACTTTGGGCAATACAAGACCCTGGCCATGGCTCTACCCAGGATGGACTCCATGTCATGAGTTTTCACACTTTTATAAGTTTTGGTCCATTTCCATGTTGGGGTTGATTGTCCAATTACAGCTCCAGGTTATGCAGTCCCATCCTCCCAGTTTGCTCTCCTCAATTTGCTGTTTTTACACTTTTTGGGCCTGAAGCTGCAACGGTGTCCTTGGTTCTGGGGCTGGAAAAGGAGTGTTTTGTGTGACTGAACTGTGAGGAGAACTTGCTACCACTTCATATAAAATTCAGTTATACATCAATGCAGTACAGAAGCTGGAAAATATGACAGCTAAAACTTAAGGCATCACCTTGAACTGGCAAAAAGGAGCCTTCAAGATTATTTTCCCTCCTTTAACTGTAGCCTGCAGTCAGCAAAACATTTTGACACAAGAAAATTGCTGTTATTTATGGTTTTCTGGCTGCCTGTGTGTAACAGCTGGGCTGTTTCAGACCAGGCTGTGCTGTGGTGGTGGCTGCTGCTTTTACCACAGAATTGTCCTCAATAAGTGCCTGGGATGCTCAGCTGGGTTTGGAGCAGGTCCTGTGGGCTGGGGAAAAACAGGTCAGGAAATATCCATCTGAAAGCCTCAGGAGCCAGGCTGGGAGGGCTGGGAATGTTCAGCTGGAGAGGAGGAGGCTCCAGGGAAACCTCAGAGCCCCTTCCAGGGCCTAAAGGGGCTCCAGGAGAGATTTAGAGGGACTGGGGACAAGGATGGAGGGACAGGACAAGGACAATGGCTTCAAACTGAAAGGGGGCTGTCCCTATAGGACACGAAATAAAACTACACAGACACGCAGCTCTCCAAGGTAAAAAAGAGAATTTTTAATTTCTGACTCCAACATTTGTAGATTTCTAAAAGTGACAGTGGATTGGAGGGTGGCAGTGCCACCTCTCCAATGACACTGGACAAACCAACAGTCTGTTAAAGTTCTCTTCTTCTGTAAAAGAATGCAAAACAATAAGTTATTTACATAAAGCATGTGAGAAAGTTTGTCACAAAAATGTAAACATCAGAAGGCTTAAAAAAACTTTAAAAACCACAACAACAGGTTTGAGTAGGTGTCAGAATGAAGATTTTTACAATCAGAGTGGTGAGGCCTTGACACAGTTGACCAGGGAAGCTGTGGCTGCCCCATCATTCAAGGCCAGGCTAGATGGGGCTGGAATAACCTGATCTCATTGAAGCTGTCCCTGCTCATTGGACTCTGTGACCTTTAAAGTTCTCCTCCATCTCCAATTATTCTGTGATTCAATGGGTCTCTGTCTAAACCCAGACAAGTTCCCCTCAGCTCACTTATTACCGTCAGAGAGAAACAGACACACACAGAGGCCTAAAAATCTCTTTCAAATTCCTCTTTTAGATGATTATCTCATGTCTGGCCTCCTGATGCTGTTAACTGGCTCTCTGTGAACCACAAAAGGAACACAGGGCAATCAAATAGAAGACACTTCTCTACCCGAGGTCAGTGCCAGCAGATGGATGCTGTGGATGTTTCTGCAGGATTTCACTGCTAAACTGGACACATAATTTGTGTCCAGAGTGGTAGAAATGACTGACTTTTGACAGAGGCAGCTTTTCCAGTTAAACCATTCAAGCTTGATGGCTCAGGTTGCAGGGTGTAGCTGGGTGTGTGTTATTGCCATCTGTCAGAGCTGGGGCAGTTATCTCTGTCCATGGGGCAGTTTTTTCTTTCTCTCTCCCACAGCCAACCCTCCCTGCAGGAGATCTCTGCTGTCCATGGCCACTGAGTGTCCCTGCAGGGCTGATCCAATCCCAGCATCCCATGGGGAGATGCTCCGCCCAGGGGAGGAGCCAAGCATTCCTGCCTGGATCCAATCTGAGCCTGGCACAGCACAGCAGCCTTTGCCCCCTGCATTGCCAGAGGAGCAGCTTTCTGCTGCCCTGCATGGCCAGAGGGAGCCCAGGCCCATCTGCAGCAGCCCTGGAGCTGCAGAGGAAAACTCCCCCCTTGTGCAGGATCCCTGCTGCAGCAGAGCCACAGCTGGCACTGCAGGAGGGCTGAGCCCCCCTGGGATGGGGCTGGGCCACCCCCTGACACACAGGGGGCAGGGCAGGCTCTCACTCTGGCAGTGTTTGTTTCTTTTTTTTTTTTACTATTGCATTTGTCTTTTTAATTTTCCTATTAAAGAACTGTTACTCCTGCTCCCATATCTTTGCCTGAGAGCCTTTTATTTTCAAAATTACAACAATTTGGAGGGAGGAGGTTTACATTTTCCACTTCAAGGGAGGCTCCTGCCTTCCTTAGCACACGCCTTTCTTTTCAAACCAAGACACTTGATCATGAAAAAAGAAGTTTTGTTGCTGCTGATTCAGGCAGCTCCGGCCTTTCCCTGCCTGTCAGGGCTGCACGTGGTGCTGCAGCAGCAGGGTTCAGCTGATGGATGGTAGCCCTGTGCTCCTTCCCTCAACCCATCTCACCTGCAAGGCAAAACCTGGCTCTGACCAGGCCAGCACCCCATGGCTTGGTGTGCCTTGTCTCTAGAACTGGATTTTCTTGTTCTTGTTGTTCTCCTTCTCCTCCTTCTCCTCCTCCTCCTTCTCCTCCTCCTCCTCCTCTTTCTTCTCCTTCTCCTCCTCCTCCTCCTCCTCCTCTTTCTTCTCATTCTCCTCCTCCTCCTCCTCCTTCTTCCTCTTCTTCCTCTTCTCCTTCTTCCTCTTCTTCTTCCTCTTCTTCTTCTTGCTCTTCTTCTTCTTCTTGCTCTTCTTCTTCTTCATTTATTTACTTACTTACTTCTGTTTTTTTTTTCTGGGCTTTTCCTAGGTAACACTCTGGGAGAAAACACCATTATCTGGAGAAAACACCATGTTCATTATCTCCAGATAATGAACACCTTAATGTGACCTCACCTCCTCTACCTCCTTCTCACACAGAAATAATTTCTCTCTGTGAGAGCAGGGGCTGGGAAGTGGAGTGGTTGCAGAGCAGCAGAAACTCTCAAATTGCAATGGTTTTACATTGCATGGGCAAAACTGCTGTGGAGGAAGTGGGGAGAAGTGACTCTGCAGAAGTTCAGCCTTGCTCAGGCTCTGTATTTCAGTGTTTCCACACCAAATGCCCTCCATTCCCAGGGAATGCACTTATTCACTTTTCAGAGTGAGTGCCTGTGACAGTCCAGAGCTGGGAGTGCCTCATCCGGACAGAAACAGATCCCTGAAATTCACTGAGCTAAAAAAACCAGCACAGCTCCCTCTCCTTGGAGAACCGTGTTAGAGGTGGTGAGTGGCTTGGGATCAAGGAGAAATCACCTAAATCACAGATCCTACCAGATTTTGGCTCTTTGGGGCTAAGAGGGAAAGAAAACACCATATGGAGGAGACTGAGGGCATTTAGTACATAACACTGAAGTCTTGATTCAGTGCCCAGACAGCATCTCCTGCCATTGGAGGTGTTTAAAGACATGGTTTAGCAGTGGAACTGACACTGATGGGTTTCTTGAACCTCAGTTATTTTCCAATTTGATGATTCTATGCCCCACCTGGGTTATCCCAGCTGGTTTTACCTGTCCCAGCTCCATGGAGAGATCTCCAGTACCCTGTGGAATTTCAGCTCCAATGAGTCCCCAGTTCCAGGAGGGAATTCAGCTCAGGATAAGTCACCCTCAATACAGAGATCATCTCAGATCTCTCCACAGACACTGCTTTTCTCCAGCAAGACACCAGAGATCTCAGAATGCTGGGATGAGGCAGGACACACCTCCAAATCTCAGTGTACTTTCTCTTCTATGACCTCAGTTCCAGTAGAAGCTGCCCTTGGATTAACCTGTCCAAAACAGGATCTCTTGGGATGTTTTATTTCTTCATTTTTTACATATTATTTTCAAACAGCCTTGAGAACTCTCTATTTATAGACAGAAAAGTGCCTCAAGCACAAGGTACAATCTCTAGTGGTGCTATGCACAATAAATAACCTGCATTAATCAGAGATGTAACACAAGGTCACCTCCTTGTCCTGACTTCTTCTTCTTTAATTTGGCTTCACTCCACACTCCGTTGCTTCTTTCTTACAAATAAAAAAATGATAAATATTAAAAAATAAGAGGTGCTGAGGTGCTCACTTGTGCTATGCTTTGTCTCTCCTGGCCCAGGAGAAGGGATTGTGCACAGAGGAATTCCTGCAGTGGTACCTCCATCTTGATGGCCTCACATTTAAAATCCTTGAATTCCAGAATGGTTTGGGTTGGAAGAGACCTTAAAGAACATCCTGCCATGGGCAGGGACACCTTCCACTGTCCCAGGCTGCTCCAAGCCCTGTCCAACCTGGAATTTTCTTATCCCTGTAAGGGAGACCTGTGTGCTCTGTGTTTCTTTGGTGCCTCAGGCAGATGGATTTGTAGATAAGGGATGAGGCAGCCCCAAAAAAGCACCAAATTGCATTATTTTACTGGAGCATGGGGTAGAAGTACAAAAAAAAAGGACGGAGTGAGCATTTTTTGCTAGATCTCACTCTGGTCCTCTGTGTTCTTTAAATTAGAGCTGATTCCAGAACCAAATTCCCCCATGGTTCACACCAGAGATATTTAGAAATAAATATCTAATGTCTAATACCTAAATGTCTAGTAAATGCTGTGGGTGTTCAGGGAATGTTTTGGTGAGTGCTGATATAAATCAGAGCAGCAGGACTCACTGGGGTTTTAATGGAGTAAAACTGCTGAAGTGAAGAGTAATTATGAGAGTGACATTTGCCTCTGGTGGGGACTTCCAGCTCCTGGCACAGTCTGGAAAGGCTCATTTCACACTGGGAAAGGTCCCAGGCACTGTCCAGGGGCCTCATTCCCTCAGCAGCACTCAGGCATCTCCTTCCTTTAGGATCTCCTGAGTTTTCCTTGGCTGCTTCCTCTGAAAGTGAATGAAAAAGAACCTACAGATAATGAAGATTTTGAGTATTTTCATTTCTGTTCTATCTAATTCATTTCATATCATCTATCCCTCCAGAAGAAGGGATTTCTCCTCTCTTTTTAGGTAGTGGTTGCTTTACCCCTATTGTTTCCATTGAGAACAGATTTTTAAAATATATATTTTTTTCCTCTCTCTACTTTTCCCCACATAGAATTTCTGCATAAATACATATTGCAATGTTCAAGCTGGCAAAATGAATTTTGTAGTGACATTCTGACTCAGGACCTGATTTCCCCTAAAAGGATGATAATGATATCATTAGCAGTTTTCTCCTCCCACTTCCACCACTCTGGATCCAAAAGGAGCTCCATGGAAAACAATGGATGTGATTCATCATCACATCAGACCAAAATAAAAGTGAAGCCCCAGTGAAACAATCCAGGGGAATTTAAGCAGGTTCAGAATGTGGATAATATCTGTGCTGAGGGAATTATATAAATATATATATAAAATATACATATTAAATAGTAATTAATATTAAATAATTAAAAATGATTATAATGATTATATATATATATATATATATATATAATAAAAGGGGAATAAAAGGGGGATTTATCTCACCTGTGCCTGTTCCTTTCCCTTTTACTGAATGAGGAGCTCAAAGGCTCATTCCCACATCCTGGACATCCCACATGAGCTGGGATGGATCCTTTCATCCATCACCAGAGGATGTGTCCTCACTGTACCTTGAGCAGCTGTTGGAATTTCTCATCTACAGGGCAAGGCCATCTCCAAAAATAACACAAAATGGGCTAAAGTGACTGATTTTAGTTTATTCTAGCCATAAAGGACAAAAAAAAAAAAAAAAAGAGGAAATCAAGGCAGTTGGTGGGTGGCATTAAGACTTTTTGAATGAAGACAGCAAGATCTGCACTTCAAATTTATTTAAGGTATTTTTTCAACCTTAACCACATTCCTTTGGCCAAGGTTTAAATTATGACAGGGCTAAATTACAGAGTAACCATGGATTAAAAAGGTGACCTTGAATTTTCTGACCAAACTCTAGAAAGTAGCAAGCACTTGAAAGAAGAGCTGACTAATGGAACTCATTAGTTTTGTAAACTCTCAAGGGATAAAAGCTCTGAATACCAAAAAATAATTTGTCATAACATTCCTGACATTGCCAATTTTTGCAGGGTTTTATGTTTGTTTTCATCTTGAAAATCATTCTTGGTTCCAAACTCTGGATTAATATTCATTAAAAATAATAAGAGTGATAAAGGTTTTGAAGGTAAAAGTGATAAAAGTTTAGAAGGCTAACATAAAAAGAAATTTCTTTTTCCAACAAGTTCATGAACATTTTACAAAAGTTTTTTTTTCACTTTTCCCCTCCCTTTGAGATGGTCCTGGTGAAGTTCACTTGTGCTATGATGCAATGACAGATTTCCAGACAATCATATTGTCAGGAGCAAACTCCTGACAGACAGAGTTGCTGTAACCATGGGGAGGGAAAGGATTGTAGGTTTTGCTTTCTGAGAGTGAAATCCATCCTTTGTGAGAGCAGGAATGATTCTGCCATCACCCTGGAATTATTTGGGTTTGGCCTGGTTCAGCCACAAAGTGGTGCCTGAGAGTGGAAATACCTGAATAAAAGCTGCTTGAGAATATTCAGTTTTTATCTCAAAGTGTCCACATTTCTGATCTCTCCCATGTGCTGAGAACAAGGGCTGGAGGAAAATGTCTGAGATCTCATCCAGGGGTTAACTTTTGGCAAAGGAGAACTTTCCATGATAAGGGTACAGTTTTCTGGAAAACCAAACATTGCTGAGAGCTTGTTAAAACCCTGGCATGAACTTCCTGCAAGAATTCAGGAATTCTCACCCAGGCTGCTCCCGGCCTTGGGAATATAGAAGAGCTTTGAGGCTGTTCAAAAATCAGCTGCAGGCCTGCACACCCCCTTTGCCAGGAACAGCACAAAGAAAACAAGTGTGGAAAATGTTATTTCAATTAATGCCTCTTTCATCACTGTCACAGAATCCTGGAATGGTTTGGGTTGGGGAGGGACCTCAAAGCTCATCCAGTTCCACCCCCCTGTCATGGGCAGAGACACCTTTCATTATCCCAGGGTGCTCCAAGCCCTGTCCAACCTGGCCTTGAGCTTCTGTGGGTATTAGAGTCTGAAAAACCTGTTGATAGATTGATTATATAGAGAGATTTAATCATTTAGTCCTGATCAGTAAAGAAAGGAAAAAAATCTGGGAAAAGCTGGGATGTGAGGATCCTAGATCTTTTCCATCTCAGACTTGGGCACCTGCTGAAAGCTCCTGACTGTTGTTGTGAAATTACACAAATATGAAATGGCCAGGAATCAGTTAAACTCACTGATTTCTCCAAAACACTACAAATAAAACCTGCATCTGTGAAAAAGGCAGAAGAGAGGCTTTTAACTTTCCCATGTCTGACTCTAAAATGCTGCTGCCTGTGCATTTACTAATTCATGCCAAACCTTGAGTAATTCCCTTTTAATTTTATGCTGAGCACTAATGTGAGCAGCTAATTTTTCTTTACTTACAGTGAATTTATGCTGGAAAAACACGAGTTCATAATGACTCTTGATCCAAGCTGTGTATGAATTAGCTAATAAACCACAACAGAAGACTGGAGATAAATCATGTTTGGCCCCATGTGAAACCCTGCTTTGTTTACCTTCTTGTTCATGAAGGAGGCAATTAAATTCACTGAAAACTGCAAGATCTCTTCTGCAACAATGCAGTGGGCAAAGGCTTCTGTGCTGTTCCAGGCTCAGATTGTATCCAGGTAGGAATTCTTGGCTCCTCCCCTGGGTGGAGCATCTCCCCATGGGATGATGGAGTTTTATCTTCTGCAACATGTGGAGAAATGGTAAAAATTCCCTGGTGAGCCAGGGGATCTCCTATGTAAAAGGCATTATTAAAGAGTATTAAAAAAGAGTATTGAAAACACTTCCAGGCATGGGCAGGGACACCTTTCACCATCCCCGGCTGCTCCAAGCCCTGTCCAACCTGGCCTCGGACACTTCCAGGGATCCAGGGGCAGCCACAGCTTCTCTGGGCTCCCTGTGCCAGGGTCTGCCCACCCTCACAGGGAATAATTTCTTCCCAATGTCCAACCTAACCCTGCCCTCTGCCAGTTTGAAGCCATTCCCTCTCCGGCCAGAAGTCCCTCTCTGTGACTCCTGTAACCCCTTTAGGTGCTGAAAGGCTGCAGTGGGGTCTCTCCAGAGACTTCTCCTCTCCAGGCTGAGCAATTCTCCCACCCTTTGTGCTGGGGAAGATGAAACAGGAAAGCCTTATAAATATGATTGTCTGGCAAAAGATTTTGAGAATATAGAAACTGTAAGTGAGATTGAAATGAAAGCAAGCTTTGAGATACCTCAGTTACTGAACAACTGGAAAACAATGGTGTGACCAGCTGAAGGTGATCCCCTTTTGATGGAACAACACCCTCTGCTTGCAGACAGGCCCAAGGGTCAGAGCAGACCCTGCCAGCTTGGCAGAAGGGGCCCAAAGAGGAGTTTTTAGGGTTTAAAATGTAACACAGTGTGGTAATGTAATGATTCTTATAGGCTGTATGTAAATGCTATAGGATTTGTATCTTGTACTAGATTGGTTAGTGAGAATTAGAATATTCAACACAGAAGATTTTTTGTATTGTAACAGGAACCTCTCTCTCTTACCTTTTTTACTCCCTTACTCTCTTACCCTCTCATCCTCTCTCCCCCTCTCTTCTCTCAGCCTGCTCTGAGCTGTGCCTGGCAGCTCCCAGCAGGGCCCTGCAGCCAGGCCCTTTGCAATAAACCCACAAGTTCCACGACCTGGATCAGAGATCTCTCATCTCCATCCGTCCCAACCATCCTACCCCTGTCACTCCTACACCTTTGCTCACAGGAGAGGTTTTCTCTGTGTGCAGGCTCTGCTGGTGACCCTGGCTGGGCAAACAGGAGCCATCCCCACCCACAGGCTGCTCCCAGGGCTGCTGAGGATGGAAGCACTGCCTGCTCCCATCTCCATCTCCATTTCCACCTCCACACCAGGGGCTTCCTCCCAGCTGCCCAGCAGCCACGTGCCTGCCCCAGGGGTTATGGCACAGCCCAGTCCCAGAGCTGAGTCAGGAAAGCCTCAGAATTGCTTTTGATGAGCTCTTCTTCCTTCAGCTCTCCAGCCAAGACCAGCAGTTGTGCTGCGAAAAACTCCTCTGTGACTTGGGAATGTTTTCCTTGGCACTTTGTGAGAGTTACAGTTATTTCATAGCTTTTGCTGTCTCTAATTTTTTTTTTTGCTCTTCTCAGTTTAATCCTACCAGAAAACAGGGGAAGTAAAAAACACACAAGGGGTTACCTCATGCTGCTTGTCCTTCTCAGTGAGATGAATCCTGATGGAGAGGTGGGAGCTTCACCTGCCCTTGAAGAGAGGCAGGAATTAAGGTGTTGGTACCTTTTCCTGCAGCAGATTTGAGATTTTTCCTTAGCTGGGCGCAGAGGTGAGCCAGACATCCTGTGGAGTTGTCATAAAGCAAAAAGATATTTGGGAAACTCCCACCTTTTGAAAGCCTGTTTTGAATCCCACACACCAAATGCTCCCTGTGTCGCAACAGCTGCACATTTGGCATTTTCTCTGCAGGGTTTGAGGTGAGTCCTTGTCTTGGTTTGAACAGACAGGTGTGTCCTAAGGAAGGCAGGAGCCTCCCTTGAAATGGAAAATGTAAACCCCCTCCCTCTGAATTATTAGGATTTTGAAATTAAAAGGCTCTCAGGAAAAGAGATGGAAATAGGAAAAACAGTTCTGTGGCTCTGCTGCAGCAGGGATCCTGCACAAGGGGGGAGTTTTCCTCTGCAGCTCCAGGGCTGCTGCAGATGGGCCTGGGCTCCCTCTGGCCATGCAGGGCAGCAGAAAGCTGCTCCTCTGGCAATGCAGGGGGCAAAGGCTGCTGTGCTGTGCCAGGCTCAGATTGGATCCAGGTAGGAATGCTTGGCTCCTCCCCTGGGCGGAGCATCTCCCCATGGGATGCTGGGATTGGATCAGCCCTGCAGGGACACTCAGTGGCCATGGACAGCAGAGATCTCCTGGAGGGAGGGTTGGCTGGGGGAGAGACAAAGAAAAAACTGCCCCATGAACAGACAATTAAAGTCTAACAACAGAACTTGTAGAGTTGGTGAAAAATAAAAAATACATCAATAAGTTTCTGTAGAGTTATGATTTGATAGAAAAAGACACGCTGCAGTAAATTGTGTAAAATGTAACAATTAATTGGTTATGAAGATAACCAAGATAGTGAGCTTTATGGAAGCAGCTGATTGGATAAGAAATTTATTAAAAACATTTTAACTAGAATAATGAAGGCTTCTGATGCGATGGCTTTCAATGGAACAACCTTACAGGCTCACCCTTCCTTGAGTCTGATTTTGCAATAAATTATCTTTTAAATGCCTCTTTCTGTATCCTGAACACAGTCCTTTTGTTAAAGAGAAGGATTCTTTGATCTTTAAACTCGATGATCTTTCTGAAGTGCCTGCACACAGGTGCCTGCTCAGGGCTCTGACCAACCTGCCCTGGCTGAAGATGTCCCTGCTCAGTGCAGGGGGTTGGACCAGACATCTCTAAAGGTCCCTTCCATTCCAAATGATCCTGTGGATAATTTCACAGAGCTGAGGCAGTCCCTGCCTGGCTGCTGCACAGGGACACACAGAACCATGACTGTAGCCATGATATTTTCTGAAAAATCCTTTCCTTAGGATTTCTTCTCCTGACAAGCTGAGAGGCCTCAGGAACAAAATGTAAGCAATGATTATCTGCTGCTGTGGAATGCAACAGGTGCATCTGTGATTGGTCTCATGTGGTTGTTTCTGATTAATGGCCAATCACAGTCAGCTGGCTCAGACTGTCTCAGTCAGTCACAAGACTTTGTTATCATTCCTTTTCTATTCTTAGCCAGCCTTCTGATGAAATCCTTTCTTCTATTCTTTTAATATAGTTTTAATATACTAAATATCATAAAATAATAAACCAAGCCTTCTGAAACATGGAGTCAACATTCTGATCTCTTCCCTCATCCAAAGACCCCTGTGAACACCACCACACCATGGCAGCCTCAGATCTCCCCCAGAGGAGCTGGGCTGCCCTCAGATCCAGCTTTCCTGTCCTGCCAGGCAGCAGCAATCCCATTTTCCCTCGTGCAGGGGATCCCTGCTGAGCCAGCATCCCTGGGCTGCCCCTGATGCTGCTGCTCCTTGGCCTCTGGCTGAACTGCTGGGCTGAAATCAGCAACCAGCAAAGGCCAGAGTGAGTCAGCCACCAAACCCCAGGCAGGACACGCGGGGTTTCTGCTGTGGAAATGCACTTCTAGGCCGGCCAGGGCTGGGATGAGCCAGGTTAACCACTGATCCCAGCGTGCCAGTGATGAACACAGCCCTGCCGCTCCCTGTGCCCTCACCAGCAGCGCCCTGCAATTTGTCACTCTGCCCCCTGGGCAGGCTGCAGCGCTCGTTTGACACGTGTCAGTCAGCAGAGTGCAATTAATGGGCTCAGCCTCTGAGATGAGCCCTTGCAGAGGGGAGTGCAGAGGGGAGATGAGGCAGGAGGGTCATTTCACAGCCTGTGCACAGGGCTGAGCACACACAGCCCTCCTGGAGGCTGGCGGCCTCGTTAGCAGCTGGGAAACTCATTAAAGCTGGAGGAGTTTTCTCCTTCAAAGCTTTGGCCCCACAGAGCACAAGGTCACTACAGCACTGCTCTGTGGTAATTACCCCAACCAGGATTTGCTTTCTCCTGCACTAATTAGCAAGTGGAGAAACTTAAGAAACCAAGGTAGAACCCAACAGGATTGTCCAGGTGATCCAGGTTTTTGGTTTAATTACATATTTTCTCTTTTCCAAAAGTTTCTCCTGAGATGCATCTTCCAGCTTTTTAGAAGACATATATGAGAAAAGGAATGAAGTGAATTAATCTGTGAAAATTTGAAGGATTTATGTGAAACCTTCACACTCATGAACCCACAATATCCTTTCCATTTAGGGATACTCAGTACTCAGAGGACTGTAATCCCAAATTTGCTTTTGTTTCTCCCCATGGACTAAGGGAAGAGCCTTGTGGTGGCTGTCTGCAGGAGTAGGTACCAATGAAACCATGAGTCTGAGGGTGGTCAGAGCATGGCCTGTCCCTTCACAACTCCTCTCTGCCCAGCCTCCTGCCCCACGCTGTCCTGAGTGACTCCATCTCTGCATTCTAAACCCATTTTCCACCCCAGAGCCATTTGGGGTGGGAACACGACCCTGTCTCACTGCAGAGCACATCCCTGGGGTGTGATGCTGTGCTGGAAGCTGGAGCTGTGGATTCCACACCCCCTGCTCAGGCCCCAGTGTCGCAGACATCTTTTATGAAAAATCCTTTCCTTAGGATTTTTCCTCCTGAGAAGCTCTGAGGCCTCAGGAACAAAATGTAAACATTGATTATCTGCTGCTGTGGAATGCAACAGGTGCATCTGGGATTGGTCTCATGTTGGTCGTTTCTAATTAATGGCCAATCACAGTCAGCTGGCTCAGACAGAAAGTCCAAGACACAAGCCTTTGTTATCATTCTTTCTTTTTCTATTCTTAGCCAGCCTTCTGATGAGAACCTTTCTTCTATTCTTTTAGTATAGTTTTAATGTAATATATATAATAAAATAATAAATCAGCCTTCTGAAACATGGAATCAGATCCTCATCTCTCCCCTCATCCTGGGGCCCCTGTGAACACCACCACACTCCAATCCCTGGCTGTCCTGCACATGTTCAGTGATGGAACCCAAACCCAACCCTAAATTCTGCAAATCCCAGTAACTGCAGCACAGCTGGCTCCACTGCAAGCTGGAACTGGGCATTTACTGCAAAGGAGGAGGGGGAAAAAAAAGATTTAAATAGTGTCAGAGGGAAGCAATTAGCCCAGCTCCAAAGTCAGCTTGCACTTGTGCCCCAGCCAGTTGGCACACACACGATCTGCGGTGCTCAGCACTGCAAACATTTTCCTGGAAGAGTTTTGGAGACTCTTGTTTCAAGCACTTGAGTGCTCGTAGTTGTTCATTTCCATAATGACTCACTGAACACGAGCAGCTTTGTTTTCCTCCTGCACAGTGAGTTATAAATCCAGAGAAATTTGATCGACTTTCTCCAAATGCACAGGGGGCCGTGGACACACGTGTGCACGAGCACACGCACAGACACACACGTGCACAGATGCTGCCAGTGCAACAGACCCACCACCACTTTCCTGGCACTGCTGAGCTGAGACTGTTCCTGCTGATCCAAGAGCTACATCTGAATCACCCCAGAGTTGTGCCACAAAGGATTGTTTTGTTGAAAGGGACACACACGGCTTTAAAAGGCATCAAAAAGTAAAGAGGAGAGTTTTCCCTGAAGAGAGTGACTTTATTCATCTTTGCCTTCCTGCCAGGAGACAGCAAAGGAAGAAGCTTCTTTTGAAGAGAGGAGAGATGAGCATGTTTCCAAAGCCTCTGAGGTGCACAGGGAAGAAAGGCAGCAGCCAGACCTTGATCATGTTCATTCTTCTCTTGTCTCAGAGGCAGGGCTGACAGTACCAGTACTTGGAGGATGGCATAAAAATCCAGGTTGTAAGGCACCTCAGGAGTCTCCAGTCCAAATCCCCTACTCACAGCAGGTTCAGAATGTTGCTCAGGGCTTTATCCATTTGGGTCTTGAAAAATCCTCAAAGAATCTCACCCTCACTGGGAAACCTGTGCCACTGCTTAACTGTCTTTATGAGGAAAAACTTTCTCCTTTCTCCATCTTATCTGGCCCTTTTTTTTTTACAGTTTGCTTGTTCCTCCTGCCTCAAACCACTGTGAAGGGCTTGGGTCTGTCAGCAACCTTGAGGTACTGGCAGGCTGTTGGTAGCTCCACCCAAAATTCTTTCCTCATTTTGAATCAGCTCCTTTTGCATCTCTGCATATGGAGAGTGCTCCACACCTGAGCATCTTGGTGTTCCTGTGGCTGATCTTGCTTTAGTTTATGAGTATCTCCTGTACTGGGGTCACCAGTCTGGGCACAGCATCTGGCTGTGGGCTAAGGAGTGCAAAGTGGAATAATAATTTCCTTCAAAACACCCCAGAGCTTTGCTGCCAGGTCACAGGCCTGGTTTGGGTTGATTTCAGCACCCATGAGCTCCCTGGGTGCTTTTCCACACTGCTGCTCCTCAGCCAAGTCCTCACCTGGCCAAGGAACTCCCCTTTGCTGCCCAAGACATCTGGGGAACATCTCAGCAGCTCTGCTCACAGGTATCCTGGATGATCACAAAACCTTTAATTCACTGTTGAAAGGCAAGATCAGCATCACTCAGTGCAAATTCACAAATGTTTATTTGTTTTCTTGGCATGAGGGTGTGTGGATCACCTCCAGCATTTTTATGAAGGGCTACCCAGGGAAAATGGAAGTTCTTGCTTATCTGTTTTGCTCCCAGGTGTTTTCTCCTGGGCTGATTTCCAGAGAGCTAAATTCTAATTAATAAATTTCTGAGCAGCCCATGCCTTGGGATGGCATCAGCAGCTACTTTGGTTATTGTTCCCAGGAAAGGTGAGCATTTTTTGTCATCCGGCTTGGAAGTGCCAAATGCTGTTGGTGACAGATGTTAGCTGTCCACCTCTGGGACCAGACATGCAGCAGAGAGACACGAGCAGCACCACTCCACTGCTGTCAGGAGAGTGAACTGTGAACTTCTTCCAAAGTCCTGTGGGTGAGAGCTTGCAGAGCTGGAAAGGTTATTTTAATTTTCTTCAAGCTGCACAATTTCCTTGGGTAGGTACCAAGTGCAGTGGGAGATCAGCCACCTGACTTACTGAGACACAAACCAAATTTAACTGTCTTCACCTATTTACTGTCTTAAATGTTCAGGGAATATTACTGTAAGTGAAACTAGGGGCATTGCAGCAATAGCCCAGAACACTAGCACAAAGTGGGTGCCCTGGCACTGATATATTCCAGTGGCTCACTGAGGTGAACTCCAAAGGACCCCAGAGTTAACTAATGGTTAATTTGCTTCAGCTGCCAAATTTCTTCTCTACTCAGACCTGCTCCATGTCTGCTACACTCCTGCCAGCACCAACAACCTGCAGTTTCTGACAGAATCTGCTGCACTGCAAATCGCTTTTTCATCCCAGCAGGGCCCAGAGCCAGAGCAGACACAGAGATACTCACTGTACATGTTTCTAACCTGTGCATGTGCCCCTCCCTTCAAACACAAGATGCCAGGGGCTGTGCATTGCTGCTGTGAGAAATAAAAGCACTGACCCAGTCCTTGTCACCATCATATTTTCTGGAAAAATCCCTTTGCCAGGATTTCTCTCCTGGGAAGGTGAGAAGGCTCAGAGAAAAAGGAAAACAATTCTTATCTCATTTGCTTCTCCTGTGTTTTGCTGCTTTGGAATGTGTTTGGAGATTGTTTACCCACAGGTGATTGATTAGTTTCATGTGAATTGTTTTCACTTATTGGCCAATCAATACCAAGCTGTGTTGGAACTCTGGAAGGAGTCACAAGTTTTCATTATTATCTTTTTAGACTTCTGTCTCTATCCTTTCTGTATTCTTTAGTATAATATATAATTTAGGATTCTTTTATGTAATATAGATCATAAAATAATAAATTAGCCTTCTAAGAACATGGAGTCAGATTCAATATTCCTCCTTTCATCAGAGGTCTCAGAAAATACAACAGGTCCTCTCTCATCAGGCACTCAAATCTCCTTCCCTCTTCCCTCCTTCCCTCTGTTATCTCTTTGAAGCACACGAATCCAAATGAGTTAGGAGAAGGAAAAGTTACAAAATGTTGTTTATTTAAATTTGCTGTTCATTGCCAGCAAGCTCAAAATTGAATATGACTGAGCTGATAGGACAGACAACCCCCTCCCTCCCCAACCCCCCGTAAGCAGGGGATTTATAACAATGTTTTCCAAGAGATTTTCCAGCCTCTGAAAACTAGAGCAACCATAAATCTGGAGGTTTAAATCAAGCTCGTGCTGAAAAGTCCTATAAAACATCTGAAGAAAATTCAGAGTAAGCTTGATAAAAGTGGAAACAGCGAATTACTCCAGCTCTGTTGAGATGCAGGTGATGGAGAAAGTATAACACAACATTTTTCTTACTGCTGTGGCAAAGCCCAGTGGAGAGAGTGCAGAGGGACAGGGATCCAGTACAAAACCATGAGCTGAGAAGGGAGGCAATTCTTCTTGCATTTAAATGCCCCCATGTCAGGATTTTATCACGAGGTTGTTCTTCTTCTTGGCTCACTATATCAAACAGGATTTCCTTCCCTGATTTTAGCTGCAAAACCACTCTCAAGACAGATGTCCTCTTCTTTTCCAGAGTTAAAGAAAACGATGCCTGGTTTTATTGAAACCAACCCAGAGTAGTGTTTATTATTGAAAATATACAGTTTTCTTGAACATCACATAAAAAGCCTGGTAGATACAACTGCTCTAGTTCAAAATGCTCAATAGATACTTTTGTGCAGCATGTAGCATTATCCTCGGAACACAAACATCCTCTTCTCATCCTTATTATCTTTACAGTGCTTCCCTTTTGTGTTTTTTTAAACCGAGAAGAGCTGTCCTTCCCCACCCTAATGCTCTGAGCTGAAAACAAACCACTTTCCAAAGGCTTTCCACTTATGCTGTGCTTGGAAGCGTGGGGCTAAGAGGAATGAGAGTATTTTCTAGAGCTACTCAGAGCTACTCCTGTCCTTTGAAAATCTGTGTGAGAGCAGGGCATGGTGCTCACCATGGTGCGGAACAGTCCAGCGATGCCCTGACAATTCCCAGTCTGTCTCCACGAGAGAAATGGGGAAGGCAGATAAATTCAGGCTTTTCACACCTTTTCACCTTTCGGATTCTCTTTTTCTTGCTGCTACAAGTTCTCAAATGAAGTTTTGCACAGAAGAAACTTTTTTACAAAGAAAACAAGAAAGGGATGGGCTATTATACACCAAAACTGTTGAAATCATTGGGAACCAATGTACAGGGTGAGATGGGCAGTGTGTTCAAAACAGTTTGTTCACCGCAATACGAAAGGGGGAATAAAAACAAAAAAAAAAATGAAAGGAAGGTGAAAAAAATTTTGATTATTCCTGCCAGTGTGCTGTTCTAGACTTTGCATTGTGAACTTCCACAGGATGCAGTCAGGGTCGAACCTGTTCCTTCTTTGAATCTGTTTTACCACCACCAGCTCCAAGAGGCTTTTCCCTGGTTGCCTCCAAGCAGCATCGCGGACGAAACAGGACGGGCCCCTCACTGGGAAGAGATCAGTGGGGCCAAAGGAGCAGAGTTTAGTTTGCAGGAAGGGCTCTGGGGTGGAGACAGGAGAGCTCTGAAGGCCACGGGGTGGTGGTGGTGGTGGTGGTGGTGGGAGGTCAGACGGCCGCGGTCTGTTTGATGCTGTGGAAGCTGATGCGCGTGGGCGACGTGGGGATGGACATGGCCCGCGCCACGCGCACCCGCAGCGAGTGGTGGTCCTGCCAGCGGTGCCACCTCTTCCTGGCAGCAGAGCGCACCTGGGGAAGAACACAGGGCACAAGGTCAAGGCACAATTTCAGGTTTAGTTTCATAATTTCAGAATGATGCACCCGTTATTTCACCCGCAGCGAGTGGTGGTCCCGCCAGCGGTGCCACCTCTTCCTGGCAGCAGAACGCACCTGGGGAGCAACACAGGGGACAAAAAGAGCTACAGCACAGTGGAAGAGTAAAAGAAAAAGAGAATGCAAAATATCAACTATCAAACATGGCTGTTAATCTCTGTAAGAGCAGCCTCCTCTATTTATTAAGCATTTCTAGAGTCAAGACCATGTCCCAGAATCAGCATTAGCACATTTATGACCTGAAATTGCCCAGGGATGCTCTGGGCTGTCATCAGTGGTTAGAGCTCCACAAGGAGCCCTGGGAACACAAATTATCAGCCTCACCTCTGTGAAACTTTATTTGCTTGAGAGGACCAAAATTTCCCCTGCTCTGAGCACAGAGCTGGGTGCCTGTGTTGACCCTTGGTCTGTCTTTTCTTGCAAGCAGGTCCTTTTTCAGAATTATTCTTTTCAGCTCTTTCTGCTGTGTGTAAAGTCAATAATCCCAGTTTCTAAGCTGTGGTCAAGTCAGGTTTGCCAATATTATTTGTGCCTACAGAGTGTGGGCAAAGCTTTGGAAGAGTCAAGAAAAAGGATTTGGATAATGGGATGAAAGGAAATCAGTGGGGGACTTTTTCTCTTCTGACTGGATCACCTAACCAGGGACTTGTCAAACTTTTAGATATTAAATAAAAAGTACTGTTAAAAACCTCTTTTTCCCCCTCCTCCACAGCAGAATAACAAAATAAATGAAAGAGACGGAGAGAAGGATGAAAACATTTAGAGAAGGTTTTCTGTTGACAAAACAGATAGCAACTTTGGGCTCTATTACCTCTGCTAGATACCGGCTGCTGGCTAACTTCTTGCAGCCATAAAATGCAAGAAATTGCATTTGCAAGAAACTGCATTTCAACTAGAATTGAACTGAGGAAAGAGTCTTGAGTAACATTAAAAATAAGATTTTGGAAGAAATGTCAGGTATCATTAGGAGAGAGGAAGAAGTTTTGATCCACTTACACAGAACAAAGGGGACGATTCACCTGGAGCTTTTGGATGTAATAATACTAAAACATACTAAAATAGAATATATATATAATATATATAAAAATATAATATATATTATATATTATTTACTATATAATAAATATATGTAATAGTATATATTTTTTATATATATATATATATATATATATATATAGAGAGAGAGAGAGATCTATATATATAGATATAATTTCTTATATATAATAATATACTAAAATATAATAGTTCTGTAGGTGTCTGGTAAGAAGAGTAGGAATTAATGAGCTGCCACAGCAATAGAAGCTGGAATTAAGTCTATTGGGATGTCACCACCCTCTGTCCCCAGGGGACATCCCTCACCTGGAAGTGTCAACAAGTGAGGGCCAGAAGGACAGCAGGTCCTCTCTTGTTAGAACCCTAACTGCTGAAAATTTTAACCTTTATGTACTAGCAAACACTAACCCCCCAAAAGAACACTACATTTAATCTAAAGCCATAGAGAAAATTTCCAAAATTACATAATAAAACTAAAAAGATAAGTGTGTACTTTAAATAAAAGTATATAATATCCCATAATAAAAAACTTAAAGTTTAAAATTTTAAAATATGATTATATATATATGAAACAAAATAAAAGTTTTAAAACATAAACTAATCCTTCTTCTTCACCTTCTTCTTTATGAGTTTTAGTAGTATTATATAATTAAACAAAAAATTCTCCATTACAAACCATGAGTAATGAATTATTAGGTTAAAAATAAAAACAATTTAAATATTATTTCCTAAACAATTTATCTTTAAAAATGTTATTAAAAAAGATGCAACTCCATTTTTAATTTATTAGTGCTATAGAACTCACAGCTTATAAAACTATAATATAAATAAAACTAATAAATCCAAACAAAAAATACTGTCTCACACATTTAATCCCAACATTGACACACAAAAAAATCTGTATCTATATATCTATATCTATATCAACACTCTCTGTCTGTAGAAAAGTTACAGAAAAGTTACAGCCACAGCTTCTCTGGGCACCCTGTGCCAGGGCCTGCCCATCCTCACAGTGAAGAATTTCTTCCTCACATCTCATCTGTATATTTATGCTGTTCAGTAATGTGACTGATTAAGTTCTTGCTCTGCTCAAATGCCACTTTTTATTCCCAGAAATCCTGAGAAGAAGGCCAATTAATTAAATGAGTAACGTTTACACAGATCTTGAAGGGCTTTAAAAAAGACTGATTTTTTTTTTTCTCTGAAAACAGGTTGCAGTGGTGAATTCAAAAACTTCCACCTACATTTAAGCACCTTTTTTGCTGTGTTCCAGATCCTTGTTCTACAGTTGGAGGTGACTGGAGAATAACTTTAGACTTCCTGCAAATTGTGGAAGGAATTGTGATGAATTTTGAATGGATCTTTGTGCAAGCTACAGATGAACAAGAGGGACTTTCAAGCAATGTCCAGACCAGCAAAATGGATCTTTAAATTTCACGGCACTGGTCTCACTGTGCCTGACTCTGCAGTGAAATTAATTTTCATGAGATTTTTGAAGTCCTGACCTCTCCCTGTAGAGACTCAGTAAGGCCTAAGGTATTGGCAACACCTCATCAAAAAGAGACAATTAAAATAGGTCTCATTTGTGTGAATCACTGCCCATAAATGAAGCTGATGGTGAGAAGCTCAGCTGGTTATGTGCATGTATTGGGTGTTTAAGATTTGAGGGGTGGGAAAATCCCATCCATTACTTAACAGAACTTGAAGAAATGTAAGGTGATGCCTCAAATGGTACTTTGAAAGTTTTCCAGGTGTTCAGGGTGTTCTTGTGCTGGTGTTTGCACGGTCCCCAGGATGAGGGAAGAGATGAGAATCTTGATTCCATGTTTCAGACGGTTGATTTATTATTTTATGATATATATTATATTAAAAGAAAATTATATATTAAAAATATACTAAAAGAAAGAGAAAGGAGACCTCAGAAGGCTACCAAAGAAAGGAATGATATTAAAATCTTGTGACTGCTCAGAGTCCCGACAGAGCTGGACCTGTGACTGGTCATTAATTAGAAACAACCACATGAGACCAATCCCAGATGCACCTGCCACATTCCACAGCAGCAGATAATCAATGTTTACATTTTGTTTCGGAGGCCTCTCAGCTTCTCAGGAGAAAAAATCCTGGCAAAAGGATTTTTCATAAGATATGTCTGTGACAGCTCTTCAGGGAGGAGGGATGGCAAACGCTGTATTTAATAGCAAATGTTGTGCTGGTCAAACCTCCCCAGGTCCTTGGAAGGATTTGAAGCAAAGAATGCACAAAATGATTTGAAGCAAAGAATCAGAGTGGCCTCAGCACAGAGACCCCAGGGCTGACACACCTGAGATCTCCAGGTGAGGAGTTCTGATGCTCCCAGAGAGACAGGACTGTCTTTATCCATGTTTTATAAATCAAATTTATCACTGCACCTGTGCAAGGCTCCCACAGGCCCAGCCCCTCAGGCCAAGGGTGCTCATGTTACCATCACACAAAATATTGAACTGAACGCCCCCATGAAGATGCCATTATCAGGATTGAATCCTCCTGAGGTCAGGAAGGGATGTTGTCAAAACAACCTGCAAGGCTCAAAGGAAACAAAGACAAAGGTTGGGCACAATGTTGGGTTTTGTTTCAACAGGTACCCTACCTCACACCACTATTTATATAACTTTGTTATGCTTTTTTTCCTGCCTAAAAAATTATCCTGCTTAATTGGATTGGTCTGCAATCCCCCCTTTTTTTTTTTTTCTCAGGGTCTTTGGTAGCAATTCTTTACAATCTGGGGATATTTTTACAGCACCTGCCAGCCTGGGATGTCAAAGTTTATTTGTAAGGCCACAGCAGTGCAATTTCGGTATCATAAATAACAGTCCAAGAAGCTGCAATAATTCTGACTAGTCATAAAGATTTGCCACACGTTTTTGTGTGGAAACAAATGCTGCTCCTTTCTTCTGGGCCACAAAGGCCCAGAACTGCCCAGAGCAGAGGGAGGCCAGGGGTGCACCCAGCCCACCCCAATCCCTCTGGTTTGGTTGTGGGGTGCTCTGGAGTCACCCTCACATCTGCAGCGGTCTAATGAGGGGGAAAATGGGATGGGGGAGGACCCTCAGGGCAAAGGGAATCAAACTTCAGCCCTCCGGTCCACCTCCATATTTGTATTTATTGAGAGATTTTAAGGAATGCTTAACACACATCCTTTGGGTTTGGGATGAATAATGTGGAGCCTGCCTGGGCTGATGGGCAGGGGATGAGAAACTATCTCAGGGCTGACTCAGAGCTGGCAGCTCTAATGGACAGCCTCCCAAGATGATCAGATCAAAGGAAGACACTTTGAGCTTAATAGGTTTTGAAAGGCAGATGATGCTTGGCTAAAGGGTCAACAGAAAAAAAAAATTAAACATATTTATCTTTGCCTTGCACCTTGTTGTGAGAATAATTTACAGTGGCATCTGATCTATTCCTCTCTGATGATGTTTTCTCTCCAAACCAGCTAATTGCATTTTAAATGTCAAGTCATGGATGATTATTGATATTGGTCAGATAATACTGAGTCTGAGTCCTGAGCTAAGAATTCAGGCTCTGAAAGGATATTTTCAGACTCAGGTCTGGCTGGTTATGTATCCATCCAGGACATGGATAGAAATGAAGGACAGGCACCTTATTATGGACACAGAACTCATGAATTACAGAATAATTAAAGTATTCTATAATTATTCTATAACTCATGAATTACAGAATAATTATAGAATAATTATTTATAGAATAAATAGTTAGGATGTCCCTTAATTATTCTATAATAATTATAGAATAATTAAGGGACATCAGAAGGCCTCTGGTCCTGTGCCATGATCAGAGCAGATCCAGCACAGTGGTTTTATCCAGTTTTGAAATGATGTCAGGGTCTTAGCAAGTAATTTTGATCACAAACAAGGACAGGGATCTCAAAACACCTTTGAGCGTCTCTTCCAGGGCTTAACCATCTTCACTCATGTATTTTTCTTCCCTTTTTAATCAGGATTTGCCTTGTTCCCTTCATTCAGCTTCAGAGTGGAGCTTGCTCTTCCTCGAGCAGCCCCTCCTCAAGCACCATCCCTTTGCAGATGTAGGTTGGTCTCAAACCCTGTCACCTCCATTGCCAACCTCCTGCTCTGGGATGGCTGTGCTGGGCTCTCCCATCATGGCTGGAAAGGTTTGCAAGGATCACTGAATTCCCATTCCCATTCCCATTCCCAAGCTCCTGCTCTGGGATGGCTGTGCTGGGCTCTCCCATCATGGCTGGAAAGGTTTGCAGGTATCACTGAATTCCCATTCCCATTCCTATTCCCATTCCCATTCCCATTCCCAAGCTCCTGCTCTGGGATGGCCGTGCTGGGATCTCCCATCATGGCTGGAAAGGTTTGCAAGGATCACTGAATTCCCATTCCCATTCCCAAGCTCCTGCTCTGGGATGGCTGTGCTGGGCTCTCCCATCATGGCTGGAAAGGTTTGCAAGGATCACTGAATTCCCAAGCTCCTGCTCTGGGATCTCCCATCATGTCTGGAAAGGTTTGCAAGGATCACTGAATTCCCATTCCCATTCCCATTCCCAAGCTCCTGCTCTGGGATGGCAGTGCTGGGCTCTCCCATCATGGCTGGAAAGGTTTGCAAGGATCACTGAATTCACATTCCCATTCCCATTCCCATTCCCATTCCCAAGCTCCTGCTCTGGGATGGCTGTGCTGGGCTCTCCCATCATGGCTGGAAAGGTTTGCAAGGATCACTGAATTCACATTCCCATTCCCATTCCCAACCTCCTGCTCTGGGATGGCTGTGCTGGGCTCTCCCATCATGGCTGGAAAGGTTTGCAAGGATCACTGAGTTCCCATTCCCATTCCCATTCCCATTCCCATTCCCATTCCCATACCCAAGCTCCTGTGCTGGGCTCTCCCATCATGGCTGGAAAGGTTTGCAAGGATCACTGAATTCCCATTCCCATTCCCATGCTCCTGCTCTGGGATGGCTGTGCTGGCCTCTCCCATCATGGCTGGAAAGGTTTGCAAGGATCCCTGAAGGACCTGGTGGTAACTGGAAATGGCATGAAGCACCCGATGACAAGGAGAAGTGATCTCTGGAGCAGGGATTGCTACTCCTCTGTTATCCTCTGGTTGCCATAATCACTGCTGAGGTAGCAGGAGTGGTGTGTAAAATGGAAAGGAAATAAAGTGTATAAAAGGAAATAAAGTGTTTAATATTCCAGCCCTATTTGGAATATGAAACACTTTAAATGCACTCTTTACCTCTCTCTGAAATACTTTAGTTTGTCTCAGGAGAAAACCATCACTGTTAAAGTGTGGCCAAAAGGTAGACATGACACCAGTAAGGGAACTAGATGGAGGATCCATCTTCCTTTAAAGAAACTTTGTCTGGAATGAGCCAAAGGGAGAAGAGAAATGCTGGGAGTGCTGTGCCCATCTTCCCCTGTGGATACTGACAGTTTGGTCAGAGAGAGAAACAGAAAAACTTTCCCAGGAATTGTTCTGGGGAGTTTTAAGAAGGCTGAGAGAAAGAATTAAAACAATCTTGCAGCTGGTGTTTTGAACAGTTGTTTTCTCCTAAGATGTTCACCAAAGGGTGTTTCCTTAATTAGCCAATCATCCTAATATCCCATCTAAACCTGCCTTCTTTCAGTTTGAAGCCATTCCCCCTTCTCCTGTCACTACATGCTCTTGTAAAGTCTGTCTATCTTTGCTCCAAAAAATCTCTGTTCTAAACGCTTTTATTTTTTTTAAATCCAGTGTTACCTGAAATGAAATTCAGTCTTGTGATCTGTGAGTTGACTGAAAAAAACGTGAGGAGCATCTTGTTTTTTTTGCAGTCATTGAAAGAGAAGTTCACAAGCTGCATTCCCTCCTCTGAAGTGGCATTCAACACAAATGCATACAGATTTTTCATTATGCCAATTTTCATAACACCTCCACTTCTCAGAAACCTCTCATTGTCAATTTTCTTGGAAGTCCAGAGATGCTCTTTTCCATCTGGATTAAATGCAATTTGCATATTTTTGCCCTCTAGTGTTTCTCTCTGTCCAAAAAATGTAACTTTTTTTTTCCATAAAATCTCTAAACAAATTAATGAGTCAAGTGCCAAGGGCCCCTTGTGCCCACCCATGGCACACACACTTCATTTAAAACAGCTTCAGACCTTTTCAGAAGCTATAAGACATAAAAAGCTGCAAACTTTTAATCTAAACTGCTTCTCCTCCACAGATTCACTGCAATAATTTGTCTATAAAGTCTTGGAAAGAGGGAACAGAGCTGGGGAAGGGTCTGGAGCACAAATGTGATGAGAATGAGCTGGGAAAGGGGCTCAGCTGGAGAAAAGGAGGCTCAGGGGGGACCTTGTGGCTCTGCACAGCTCCTGACAGGAGGCGACAGCCAGGGGGGATTTTGGGCTCTGCCCCCAAGTCAGAAACAACAGGACAAGAGGAAACGGCCTCAAATTGCAGCAGGGGAGGTTGAGATTGGATATTTGGAATAATTTCTTCACTGAAAGGGGGGTCAGGCATTGAAAAGGGCTGACAAAGTGGTGGAATCCCCATCCCTGGAAGTGTTCAAAAGCTGTGGATGGGGACATGCTTTGGTGGGGGCTTGGCAGCGTGAAGTGAATGGCTGAACTTGATTATCTCAGATTGGTTCTTTGATTTACTGATATTTTAATCTTCAGCTGAGGGGCCTGACAGCCTCTCTCATGCAGCCAACAAAGCCTGAAATTATTTCAGCTTCACAGTCCAGGAGCTGTGTGTGGCACTGTGTTCTGTGGAAATGAGGGCAGGGGAGGTGGCTGCATGCCCAGGTCAAGTGTCCACTCAAAAATGAAATTCTTGAGACCATTTGAAATTCTTTGCATGGGCTGAATTCTAAAGCTTCACTTTCTCCCTCCAGTGCTGCCACATTTGTGAGACCAAATCACTGAAAATCAGGACATTTTGTGGTGGCATCAGGGGTTACCAAGGTGTCATTTTTGGGTTAGATCTCGAGGCATGTTTGTTTAAATCAACAGAAGTTACAGAGGAAAAAACTCTCAGCTGTTTCATTTTCCAAACTTCACAGACAGAACTCTGACAAAGGGACAGAAACTTCCCGGAACAGAATCCCTGAATCTCAAGATATCTCAGCTTGGAAGGGATCCATACGGATCATCAAGTCCAGCCCTTGCCAACTCTGTAGGCAAACTCTTCTCTGGAACAGCCTCTCACATCCTGAGTGTTTTCAAGATGCTGATTTGGATTTTTAAACCCAGTTTTACTTGTACAGAGGTTTTGGAGCTCCACAGACTGCGCTGCTCAGATATGGTGGGGACTGGACTGGACGTACAGCATAAAGCTACCAGAGCCAGGAGAATTTTCCTCTTTATTTTTCAGTCCATGCAGGTTTGTCAGGACACATGGCTCCATTTCCTGTGGCTCTATCTTAAGTAATATTTCTGCATTTTGCTCAGATTCCAGTAACTGCTGTTAATGATTTCCCTGTACCCAAACCAAGTGATTTTCACATCAGATTGAGAAATACTCTCAACATTTACTAAATCTCACTGCAAAATCTCTACGTGCACTTTAAAACACCAGCAGTAAATTCATTGCACAATTTCCTTTCCTCACAAGGGACTGGGGTTAATTGTAGGCTCTCCTTATTCTGAGAACATTAAAATCCAGCACAACTGTGCAAAGGCTGACAGGGAAGGAATTTTGCAGGGGTCCCTCAGTGGCTGATGTTGAAAACAACATCACCCCTGTTCTTTTAGTTCCTACTATTCTCCTTCTTCCTCAAAAATACTTCCTGATGAGAAAACTCAGTGAAATCACACACTGAGCCTCAGGAAAAAACCCAAATCAGGGTTTTTAATGTGGTTCCCTAGGGAGTAGAACATCCCTACAGCCATTCTTTCACACCTGAGGAACCCACCGTGGTGTTTCCTCTGTCTTCCACTAAATCCAGCAGCTTTTAGTCCAGCAGCAAAAGGAAACACATAAATTGTGAAGGGACAAGCTCCCCACACGTGAAGCATTCATTGAAGATCTTAAGAAGGGACTTTTGGGGTTTTTTTGAGGGCAATCCATAATTTTTGAGCCCTACTACAGACAGCTACTGGCAGTTTGTAAGTGCCCAGCAGGATGTGCATCAAATACGGGACAGGATAGATGGAGCTGAGATCACAGCATTATTAAAGCTTAAATTGATGGATTTTCCAGGCTTTTTGCTTGTGTTATCATTCAGAGCAAGCCTGGCACTGGGGGAGATGAGTAAGCTGATAAAGACCTTTACATGCATTTAAGGAACCCAGCTCTGCTGTAACTGGAAAACCTGAATTATTTAAAACCTTCTGAGACAGCAAGTTATCAACCCATCCACCAGAGCCAGGAACATCAGGCTCACTGAAGAGATACTAACAAGGCTTCAGTGATTTCTATGAAACTTTCAGGCTGCTCCTCACAGGTTATTTTTACCTTTTTTGAGCAAAATCTGGTATTTTATGGGGATTGAGTGGCATTGCCTTCATCACCACTTCTAGTAGGGATGCCTGGTTGGGAGCAGCTCAGCTTCTAAAATAGTGCACTGTGAAATGCAAATTTGTGTTCTGGACAATGTGATTACACACCCAGAAAGCTCTGAAAATTCACTGGGTTTGCTGCTTCCTTCAGTGCTGTGCAAAACTGAGGCTAGAACAGAACAGGAAATTTTATCCTGTAAAAGCTTTATGATATTTCAAAAAAAACATTCTCACAGCACATTAAGACGAGCCCAAAGTTTTTTCACAGTTTTAAAATAGACAATATTTAATATTTGGGAGGTTTGGACTTATGATTGACCTCAAAGAAGCAGTCAGAGAGTTGCCATGGTTTAGTCAGTCAAGTGGAAGTTGCACATTATGTCAAAAAACGCTACAGGGAAGATTTCCCTCCCAAATTCAGGTTTTGTGGGTGCCCACATGGCCGCAGGGTGTCTGGGCATGCATTGGAGAGCCAGCCCAGGCTGGAGCTGCTCAGGTGAGCAGATGGAGGTGCCTGCTGTAAACCAGGCTGATGAAAAGCTCAAAAAGGAAAAAGGTTGTATTGGCTGGCTTGAATTACTGACACAGAGCCCTCTGAGAAGCCCCATTGGATCCCATCTGGCTTTCCACTTCCCAGTCAGGTAAGTGTGGCATTCACATTCTCTGAAAAATCCCTTCACCCAGGATTTTCCCCCTGGGAAGCTGAGGAGCCTCAGAGAAAAGGAAAACAATTCTTATCTCATTTGCTTCTCCTGTGTTTTGCTCGTGTGGAATGTGTTTGGAGATTGTTTACCCACAGGTGATTGTTCCATTGGATTCTGCTGGCAGTTGTTTTCACTCTTTGGCCAATCAGGGCCAAGCTGTGTCAGGACTCTGGAAAGAGTCACAAGTTTTCATTATTAGCTTTTTTTGCCTTCTTTAAGTATCTTTTCTGTATTCTTTAGTATAGTATGGTATTCTTTAATATAATATAGTATCATAAAATAATAAATTAGCATTCTGAGAACATGGAGTCAGATTGATCATTCCTGCAAATGCAATAGATGAGAATCTTCTCCAGATCCTGCATCAGCTGGTAAGAGCCATGAGGATGCCTCAGATCCTCTGCAGCCTCCCCAGCAGCACCAGACATCTGAGTTTAGGGAAATGAATCAACATCCCAAGCTGGGTGTCTCAGGCTTGGACATACTCCCTCAGAAATACCTACTCCCAGTGAGATACAGCTGGAAAATCAGGCCTGGAATCAGTCCAGATTTCCCAGCAGATTGCTCTCAAGGCCTAGAAGTGCATGAGGTGAATCACCCTCCTTTGACAGGCTCGATTCTGTCTGAGCTCATCAAAGCTACAGGAGATGGGATGTTGGCTCATGGCTTTGGACAGACAGCTTCAGACTGGTGTAGGGAAGGGGAAGTTTGGATATTTCTCCCAGTAAAAAGAGCTGAAAGAATGCCAGAACAGCCAGAAGAGTGAAAACCTGCAGTGAACAGCCAACAGCTCCCAGTCTGAGTGCCACAAAATGGAAGTGGGGTGACACAGAAAGTCCTGAGTGGCTGTGAGATCACATGGCCTGGGTTCCAGCCCCTGATGGTCACTGGGACACCAGTGGAAAAATGGAAAAAAGACTTTAAAAAGTCCTGCTATCTGCAGGGAGAGTCTCCTTCTGCTTGAACAGCGCAGACCTGATGAATATGACAAGTAGATCACAGAATATGCCAAGTTGGAAGGGACTCACAAGAATCATTGAGTCCAACTCCTGCAGAGATGCCCCAAAATCCCAGAGTGTGTTCATCCAGAGGGGACAACGGGGCTGGAGAGAGGCTGGGAACACAAACCCTGTGAGGAAGCCTTGAGGGAGCTGGGGGTGCTGAGCCTGGAGAAAAGGAGACTCAGGGCTGCCCCCATCACTCTCTGCAGCTCCTGAAAGGTGCCTGTGCTCAGCTGGGGCTGGGCTCTGTCTGCAGCAGCACTGACACACCCAGAGCACACAGCCTCGAGCTGCACCAAGGGAAATACAGGTTGGTGTGGAAACCCAGGGCACTGGGAATATTTGTGTGTCTGCTCTGGGGTGCCCTGACCCCCAGGGCAGCACTGACTCTGACCCTCATCCATGGACAAAGTTTCCCAGACTTCAAGATAGACCAGAATCCAAAAAGTGTGAAATAGATTATAGGGAGCAGTGTAGGTGTGTCACTTAGATGAGAAATTTAGATTTTTGGGATTTTTAGTGTGTTGTGGATGGCAGCAAGATGGAGGGCACAGGGTGCCATCCTGGGTTTCTTCTTCATGCTGCTTCTTCCTCCTTCTCCATGGGTTTGGGTGGCATTTTGTAATTGGGCAGAAAAGTCCCCATTGCAGCTCTGTGGGATCAGTTATTGGGTTAAAAGGGAAAATAATCCAGGTGTCAGCTCTTAATGGGATAGTTTAGTCTGAAAAGCCCTTGGAACAAGAGATTGTTGGCCATTTTGTGCCTTCTAATGAAAAGCTGCAGAACTCCCAGCAGTGAGACTGTTTTACTGATAAGAAATAATAAACACCTGAGTGTGAACATGAATTACTGTCTCAAGTGCCTTCAATCCAGACCCAGAGAAACCCACAACTGGAATCACCACAGGCTGGATATCAGGGAAAAGTTTTTCCCAGAAAGAGTGATAAAGTTCTGGAATGGCTGCCCGGGGAGGTGGTGCAGTCCCCATCCCTGGGTGTGTTTAACACAGCCTGGATGTGGCACTGGGTGCCAGGGTTTGGTTGAGCTGTTGGGGCTGGGCTGGACTCGATGATCTTGAAAGTCTCTTCCAACCTGGTCATTCTGGGAATTCTGTGAATCCCTGGGAGTGTTGTCCAAACCCTCCTGCAGCTCTGGCAGCCTTGGGAATGTTCCCATTCCCTGGGAGCCTGGGCAGTGCCCAGCACCCTCTGGGGAAAAACCTTCCCCTGATATCCAACCCAAACCTCCCCTGACACAGCCTGAGGTAAATGCAGTTTTTCAGGTGCCTGTGTTTTGGAGGAAGGTTTAAACTCCCTGGTTTTTTAAGAGGCAAATGGAATGGTGACAATTTATGGAAGGAAAGTTGGAAAGAGAACAGAGAAACCTGCTGCCAGGATATAAAAGTGGGATGTGCTTAATTCAGAAAACCGAGCTGCTTCTTCTTAGCATCACCTCAGAATTAATGAGGAAGAGGGAAAGATACTGATGTAAAATAGAACAAAAGAAAACTAATGTAAAATAGAACAAAAGAAATATAATAAAAATAAAATAAATTTGTAAAATGAAAATATTTTAAATAAAATACTGCTGCTTTAAAGCCATGCCCGTTCTTTCTCATAGCCCACAAAGAAATTAAGAAGCAGCACAAACAAAGTTTATGCCAATACAGCAGGAATAATGAAATATGGAATTGATTTCTGCAGAGACTAAAATTTTAGCTGGACAAAGATGACACATTTTAATGCAGGTAAATGAGTCATTGACAATGTAAGCAGGGGAAAGATTTAAATCTCTCACACTTTGGAGTGGAAGTCGAACACAGGGATATTAGTTAAGCATTTCTTGCTTGAGTAGCAGTACCTCATATTAATTCTGATTTAATCTGTTTTCAACCCTCTTTTCTGAATGCAATAGGCACTGATCACTCAGAGATAGTGACCCACATGGACAAACTCACTCAGCCCAGCATGGCACTATAAAAATGGGTCACCTGCAGCATATCCTTAACCAGAGTCCAGCTCAGAAGTAATTAGCTATGCCCAGAAATAATATTTTTAATTAATGAGTAACTTCAAAGAAGTCTTAAGATGAAGAACAGAAAATTTATAATCTGCCAAAACTTCTTTCCCTCTGCCCTGATCTCACAGGTAATAGTCTGAAATTGATAAAGTTTTGAGGACAAAGGCTGGGAAATTCAGGTGCACATTAGGAACCTTCTACAAGAGATTGATGGGACTGGAACCCACTGTAAAAACATCTCAGGTCTCTGTAATCAGGCACCCAAACAAACAAATTCCACCTCCCAGGGGTGAATCACTTACCTCACCATTCAAGAAGCAGTAAAATACTGACACAAAGAAACCCTGGAAAGAAGAGAAAGAAGGCAATTATTAGGTGAACATTTCAACACTGTCACTGACAGAGGGGATTGTCCCTGCAGCTGGGCTAAAACATCTCTACAGCATCCTCAGAGGAGCTGCCCCATGGCTGACAGCTCTGGGGGGACACCCCAGGCACTCACAGGGGGTGTTAAATGGCTTCAGAGGGTCCCAAGAGGGCAAGTGCATCATCAGACTGCTTAAATTCACCTGAGCTGAAAGGCTCTGGGCAATCTGCTGACAGCAGTGACTGCAAAGGCTGGAATTCTGCCCATCTTGGTTTCAGGAATGCAATAATTATCACCATTAACCACCAGAGACATTAATCAGTCACCAGAGACTCCCTGTGCTTTCTTTCTTATACACATCTTCACAGAACTAATGAGCAATGCAGCATTTCTTTGAGACACTGAGCAGCAGCAGATAAAAAACATAGTCAATTTTAGGGAATTAAAAGTGTGCAATTACTTCACAGGTAAAGGCTGAGCTTCCTGCCTTGACAGGTTGAAAGGTAAATTTTTTATTTTGGTTATTCAGCTGTGATTTCTGGTGGGATGCAATCAGTAAGAACAGTGAGATTTGCCAGCTGCATGTTTATATTGATATCCTGGGTATCAGAGCACTTGTTCCTGCACCAGGAGGTAAAAACATCAATGTCAAACAAATTCCCACCCCAGGTTCAGGAGGTAAAGCTGTAGGACACACCTGGGCAGAAAGGAGTGGCTAAAGATCCTTCAGGGTGTTCAGTTGCTTTTAGATTTGTGTCAGATTCACAGAGCTGGGGCAATTGCTCACATTCCCATTTCCATCCTTTCCATTCTGCCTTTTCCACCCTGCCAGAGCCCCAGGTAATCCAGGGGAGGGAGGAGATGGGGCTGATGGCTCAGAGCAGGCTGGGTAACACAGCTCAAGTGTCTGAAACACTGTCCCTTTCCTCCCAGTGAAACTCCTACCAAAAGTTTGTTCAGTGATCCGTCCCTTGAAACATGACTGATCTTTGAATATTAGGAAATATCAGGAATTTCTCTGAAAGCAGCTGGTTAATGTTTTGTTGCCTTCCTTTATTTTTAACCAATTGGTTCTAAACTTATCCTTAGCATGTCTTTTTCTTCTGAATCAGAGAAAAAGGTTAAAATAAATTCCTAACATCCCTTAAAAAAATCATCACATTACACAACTTCAAATATTAATTAAAAATTGGGCTGCTGGCTGCACAGAACAGCACGTCATTATTACCTAACAAGGAGCTTATTTTTACTCCCTTTTCTCCTTTTCTTGGTGCAATGAGGAACTAAAGGTGAGACTGATGGATTAAATAAGCAAAACTTGTCTGGAGACTCTTACAACCTGAATAGAGCAGCAAGTCCAACAGGCAGGAGCTGTTTCCCTTTGGTTTAGCAACACTGAGTCCAAGTGTGTGCTCTGGGAAGAGAGAGGCACCTCAGGAGGGGACCCCTCATCCTCTCTCAGGCAGGTGAAATGAAACATCTTCTCTCTTTATTGATTTTATGTGAGAGGCTGAACTCAGAGCTGAGTTAAGGGAATTTAATCCCTCCGGTCCACACCTGAGAGGATTTCCCACCCCACATGACACTCTTGTAAATCTGTTATTCATGCGTGGACTAAGCTGAGCTATTTGCTGAGGGATGCAGGACTCCAGGCAGCTCTTCCAAATGCAGTTTATTCCATCCAAGGTGTTACAGCAGCCCAGGGTGGTGGGTGACAGAGCTGTGCCCACAGCTGTCAGCTCCAGCTGCAGGCAGCCCTGGACACCCTTTGGTTTTGGTTACAGTGCATTATAGACTTTCCTTTGATGAGCATCTTAATACAGAAGAATCAATCTATACCTTAACTTTTACCTACAGCCTATCATAACTACTGTAATTACCATATTCATGTTACTGTTCTCCAATCACTCAAAGTTAGTACATTACAGTTTAAGCTAGAAGTTGTTTTTCAGTTTTCTTGCAGTGGAAAATTCTGAGACCTTTTTTCTACTTGCCACATTGGCAGATTTGTTTGTCTGTGCTCTCTTTCTGCTTGGTAAAAACATCTTGTTTGGGATGGGTTTATCCTTTGCTCTAAGCCATAAAATCCCCTTCTAACTAACACAGCCTTTGCCTCCTTGGTTATCCAGTAAGACTGGCTCAGCAATTCTTTTCTTCTGTATCAAAACCTGCTTTCATTTCTATTCCTTCTTCAGATTCTACATTCAAAAACCTTTCTGCCAAGCACACATACCTGTGAGACTTTCTTGTCAAACTTTCATCCTTCCCAACAATTCACAACTATAATTTCTATCACAGACTTCATTGCCTGAAATTTCATGGCTGAAAAGCAGCGAGGACAGAGCTGTATAGAGGACAGAATTTTCAGATGATAGGGCTGTAAGCCTGCTCTCTTACCTGAAAAGACTGAAGGAAGGAATTGAAATAGATGAAAACAATCTGGGAAATGTCATCCTCGCCAGGGTTGACAAAGAAAAGCATGTAGGTGATGCCAAGCAGGGGCAGGAGAACCAACGTGGCCTTGACTGCCTTCCTGTGGGCAGGGAACAGAAAACAAGTGAACTGTCACTGTCACATTTTCTGAAAACTCCTCTTTGCCTGGGATTCTTCTCCTGGGAAGCTGAGAAGCCTCAGAGAAAAAGGAAAACAATATTATTTCATTTGCTTCTCCTGTGTTTTGCTGTTTTGGAATGTGGTTGGAGATTGTTTACCCAACAGGTGGTTGGTTGATTGGTTTCATGTGAATTGTTTTAACTCAATGACCAATCACAGTCAGGCTGTGTCAGGACTCTGGAAGGAGTCACGAGTTTTTTATTATTATCTTGTTAATCCTTCTGTAGGTATCCTTTCTGTATTCTTTAGTATAATAAATATAATATAATATAATATAATATAATATAATATAATATAATATAATATAATATAATATAATATAATATAATATAATATAATATAATATAATATAATATAATATAATATAATATAATATATTACCCTTCTAAGAACACGGAGTCAGATTCATCATTCCTCCCCACGACAGGGGACCCTGAAAATACCACATGAACACAGGGAAGAACAACCATGGAAAGGAGGAGCATGGAAGGAGTGCCACCCTCCCTTTGTGGCTTCCCCCACACTCTGAACTCAAGGGGGTGAATGGGAATCTTATTTTTATCCCTCTCTTTCACCTTCTTCCTTTTCTCTCCTATCAGTGAAGCTCGAAGCCTTGGGACCCTCTGTGGGTTTGCTGAGTGATTTCTGATACCTCAGGGGGATGAGATCAGTGCCCAGATCAGCTGAGATCTGCTCTGTGCCCATCATTTGATGGTAAATACTTTCTGCAACATCCAACAGCTCCTTGGGGCTTTCTTAGGAACCACAAATCACAAAGCAGGTGGTGAAAGATTTATCATCAATAATCATCAATGGTTAACAGAATTACTAGGGGCTAATCCTTTTTATTGGGGCTGTAACAGCATCTTGGGGTGTCAGCTGAGAGCAGCATGTCATTGTATGAACATAAAGGCTGAAATTTGGCTAAGTCTGTATAAATCCCTGGATAATACCATAACAGGTAGATAAAAACAGGCAGGGGAGCACAAAACCAGTGTCAGGATGAAGTGACTGCCACACTATTTAATATCTGCTTAGCAAAGGGCTGCACTGCTCTGCCTTAGAGCATCAAGGCTTTGCTGGAATTCTAAAGGTTTCCATTTAGGCTGGAAAAGACAATTCCCTCAGAGAGCCGGCAAGGATAAGATCATTGTCATCTGTTCAGGAACAATGGGAACTTCTGTACATTGATTCACTCTCATGTCTCTAATGCTTCCCTGCAAGCTGTAGAAGGGATAAAAATGTACTGAGGTTTGAATCAGGACTTTTTCAGGCCAGTTTTAGTTTTGTGGCATGAGGTTTGAGCAAGAAAAAGGAGTGTTTTTCCCTTCATTTCTCAGGAAATGTGCAGAGAAGGGTCTGAACTACAGACCACTGCATGAACTTCGCTAACAAAATCCTGACAGGAGCAAAAGGAAGGAATCAGGCAGAACAACCAAGCCCATTAGTGCAGCAAAACTGCCTCCAAAGTGCAGCCTGATTTGAGGATATCAAGAGATGCAACTCAGCTTGATATGCTGACATTTTATCCAGAAATGAGTTAGAGTGACTGATCTCACTGCACAAAACCTGTGCCATTTCCTACTGCAAGGACCTGATAGTCCCTAAGACCTTCAAATATCCTGAGGCCTCTCAGCTTCTCAGGAGGAAAAATCCTAGGGAAAGGATTTTCCATAAAAGATGTGTGTGACAACCCCTCATTCCCCTCCCCTACATGTTAAATGGAGCATTAAATACCTGTATGCATACATCAATCACAGAACCCCAGGATGGTTTGGGTTGGAGTTCCAGCCCCTGCCATGGCAGGGACACCTTCCAGGGTGATCCCAGCCCCATCCAGCCTGGCCTTGGGCACTTCCAGGGATCCAGGGGCAGCCACAGTTTCTCTGGGCACCTGTGCCAGGGCCCCACCACCTTGACAGGAGAGAATTTCTTCCCAATATCCATCCAAACCTGCCTCTGTCAGTTTGAAGCCATTCCCCCTTGTCCTGTCACTCCAGACCCTTGTCCATGGTCTCTCCCCACCCTCCTGCAGGCTCCCTTTAGGCTAACATTCAGTCACCCCAAAGCCTTTTGCAGGCTGAGCAATCCCAATTCTCCCATCCTCTCCCCACTGCTCCATCCCTGGGATCATCCTGGTGCCTCCTCTGGACTGGCTCCAGCAGCTCCAGGTCCTTCCTGTGCTGGGCAGCCCAGAGCTGGATGCAGCACTTACTCCATAAACACTTGTGTGCACACAGAAATGGGTGAATCTGTCCTCAGATGAGACAAAATCCTTCACATTTCATGGAAAGGAGGGGATTCTGCGTGTGTTGGGGCCTGAAGTGAAATGGAGTGGACAAAAAAACGCAGAAAAGCTTTTCTGGAGAGCCTGCACAGACAAATACCGTGGGCCTGATTTATGAGATTTATGAGCTCCACCAACAGTGGCACCTGGAAAGACAAAGATGGGGCAAGGACAGGACAGTCAAGGCACAGCTTTGTTAGCACCAGAAATCACAAGCTGACTTACCTGTACTGGATTGTTTCTGAAGTGGTTGAAGCTCTCAGCTTTGTCATTAAAATCCTAACTATGTTAAATAGAAATACAAAATTGATCTGAAAAAGAAGGGAGAGAGAGGAAAAAAATGCAACCAGTCAGTAAAATAATGGCTTACAGAGTGCGATACACCTTAAAAAGCACATTTTATAGTTTCAATCTGACTGAAAACAGCCTTTTGGCTTTACCACTGATTGCAACAGACTCAGAAGTTTACTAGAAACACCAGATTATACAGCAAACATCCAACACTCTTAATGCTTCCAAAACAGCAGTGAAAATGGAGTACATCATTATTGCCCTAAGAAGGAGTTTATTTTTACTGCCTTTTCTCCTTTTTGGGGTGCAATCAGGTGGGATTGATGGATTTGCCACTCCCCTTTTCAATCTGCTGAGCTGGCTAATTATTATTTGTGCTGCAGCCTCACCACTGAGAATTGGTATTTGCTCTAATTACTTTTGTAGCATCTGCTGGCAACTTTCTCGCACAGTGCAAACAGGAGATTAAAAAACCCAACAAAGTGAAGAGAAGATTGATTTTTAGGCTGTGATCAGTGGTAGGATTTGGCTCTTAGGAGCAGGTTTGGAGCTGCTTTCAGAGCATAAAGCAGGGCAGCTTACAAGACATGGGTCTGTCCCAAAGTTGTCAGAACCACACAACTGCTGAGGTCCCAGCACAGCTTGGGAGAAAATATTTACCTCACACACAATCCCAGGGCAAAATATTTACCTCACACACAATGCCTGACATTTTTCAGCCCCTGAATGGAACAATTCTGTGATTGACATCTGAATATTCACAAACACCCCAGCAGAGCTTCCAGCTGAAAGGTGTTCTCAAAATATGCTCCTTTTCCCCTGTGCTATGGGATATATTTCCATGTTTACATATCTTGGCATCCGTCAGAGCACTCCCTGTGGCTCCTGCTCCATGGCTCAGAACAAATGGAGCAATGAAACACCTGAGCAGACTCTGGGAGACTGGCAGCACTGGGAATTGTGTAAACACCCTATGTGAGACACAAAAATGCTGTTCTAGGAGTTAACACGGCGTTTTTGGAAATGATTTCCTCAGCAGAGCAGGGCCCTGGGGAGTACAAGGAGTAAACAAAGCACTGCAGCCTGCGTGTTTGTTCTTCTCAGATTTGTTTTTTGTCATATTAAGAGCTTGATACTGGTTCATGCTTTATTTATCAGAGACAAAAGCAGCTCCATATCTGTGGTTTGAGCTGAATGTTAAACTGCTCACACTGGTTCCTGCCCTGTTCCTCAGTAACACAGAGATGTTCAGGCAGATGTTCAGGAGGTGAATGGGGTGATCTTCACCCACAGAATGAAAACTTCCCTCTCTGCAATTCTGCTGCTGAATCTTGAGGTTCTCCATCAGCTCAGAGCCATGCTTGGGTTATTTCTATCAAGGATGCAAAAAAGGCACCAATCCAAAATGTGCCAGTTTTGCAATTGTAATGGAAAGTGCCAGACTGAATTACAGACTCCAAGGTAAGAGAAAATTCCAAATATCAGTGGGACTGATCACAAGGCATTATAGTGATGAACTGGGCTGAAGAAGTCATTTCAAGTTTCAAGAGTTCTGCTTCAATGTGACAGCATCCTGCCATCTGAACTGGAAATTCAAATAGCCACAGCCTGCACCAGAAAATGAGGGATTCTGGCCTTTTGTGAAATTCATTTGCAGAGGCGTGATTCATCAGTCCAGAAGAATTGCCAGCTGAAAATTCTGGGAGTTCTTTCACCAGAAAAACTCTCATTCTATAGAAGTCTGGTTTTAATTTTCCCAGTTCAGCTGCCCAAGCCCAGAGCAGCACCTGAGGCACCCCTGAAGTCTGTGAGTGGCACTGGCACATGTGACACAAAGCTGGTGAGAGACCTCACCTCTCTCCAAGAAGGCAGATTCCTCAATGCTGTCACAGGCATCTTTTATGGAAAATCCTTTCCTTAGGATTCCTTCTCCTGAGAAGCTGAAAGGCCTCAGGAACAAAATGTAAACATTGATTATCTGCTGCTGTGGAATGCAACAGGTGCATCTGTGATTGGTCTCATGTGGTTGTTTCTAATTAATGGCCAATCACAGTCAGCTGGCTCAGACAGAGTTTGAGACAGCTGCCTTTGTTATCATTCTTTCTTATTCTAGCCTTCTGATGAAATCCTTTCTTCTATTCTTTTAGTATAGTTTTAATATAATATATATCATAAAATAATAAATCAAGCCTTCTGAAACATGGAGTCAGATCCTCGTCTCTTCCCTCATCCTAAGACCCCTGTGAACACAGTCACAGTGACTTTTAAAAAACTGCCCAGGTGTCTGAGAAACCCTGCCAGGACATCATTTCTAAGTCCATTTTCTAGGAGAAGGTAACAGCAGCATTGGCCACTCAAACTGAATCCTGAGCAATCTCATCTGAACTTCAGAGTGACTTTGCCTCTGCTTCTTCCATCATTGTTGTAGGCTTCTTTTACCATCTGCCTTTATCTGCAAACCAGAGAATTTGTGGTTTTTTTTAAAGGCTGGTAAATAGGACAGGTGGTAGGAGAGTATCCTGAGCTGGAGGCAAGTGCTGGAAAAATGGGTCTCGTGTGTGTGCCCAAGAGGTGATGGCTTGGATGCAGGGGACCATTAAGTCAGAAGAATCCTCTGGCCTTTTCAGTGCATAAAGGGGGGTTAGAAAAATAATTCACAATTCCTTTTGGCTTTAAAATCTCCTTTAGAATGCATGAAGATCCTTCAAGGCTTGGTTTTCTGTTGTCATCTTATTGCAGGGGCTCCATACTGTTGTTTCCTTATCACAAAAATTTCCACCTTCTTGTGGGCAGCTCCTCAGAGCACTGACTCTTCCTTCTTCACAAAGCAACCAAATGTCTCCAGTTTCCTTCTCAACTGGCCACCCCACTCTTTTATAGCATCTTAGCATCTTCTTCTCATTGCTTACAGCTGTGGCCTGTTGAAGTCAGGCCTGTTCCTAATCTTTGATAATTGGCTCAGCTGCAACTCCTTAGGGATAACATTACTTTCTACACTATTTTCTTATATTCTATCTCCCTACAGTTTTCCACTTTCTCCTGAGTTTCTCTGCCCAGCAGGACAGGACAGGGGTGCAGCTCTGTTACACACACAGCTCCTGCTGCTGGCTTCAGCCCACAGTTTCTCCAGGAAAAGGAATAACTGATTCTTCCCCATTCTGGATTAAGTACCTAAAACAAAAAAAAGCCAAGTGGCTTGGCCTTGGTTATAAATCAATTCCACCCCAGAGTGAGGAGTAGAAGAGCAACAGCATAAGGAACTGAGTTGGGCTGGCATCTTGGCTTGTCAGATTAAGCAGTTGGATATCCCAAGATCTATTTGTACTCACTGCAAAGAAATGGAAACTTTTCAACAGTGGTTCATTTGACATATTTTAAATGAGTGGTTTTGGACTAATAGGGCTTGGACTTGAAGCAGTTGCCCCCACAAATCTTCCACTGATCTTCGGGTTATCCCATGTGAGCTTCAATGAAGTGAATGGGGCTGTGTCAATGAGGTTCTGTGATATTACAAGCTTAAAAATGTTTGGAGGCACCAACATTTTGTATCTATTAAGGCTTCTCTGAGAGATCTTTAAGACTCCATAGGGTAACCCCTACAATGCAGGTCTTAGCAAGCAAAAGATCCAAGGGAAAAGATGAAGATGTGGTCACAGCAAAATACGTATTTTTGGTTTTCCCTTCTAGAAGGACATTTCAGTGTGTTTACTTTTAATGATTAAAAAAAAAAAAACAAAAACAAAACAACAACAAAAAAACCCACCAACAACTCACTCTGATGCCTTTTCAGAAAGGCACTCTGAACTCCATTTCAGAAAGAAACTGGCTCAGCAGGGTCTTTTAGCAGCACTCAGGTCTGAAGAAACTATTTTAACTGTTTTAACTCCTTCTGAATAGATCTGAAGATCAATTTTCAGTGCATAATCAGATGGGTTTTAACTGTCTCTTTGTCCTTGCTGGGCCAAGCTCCTGGGGATGATGGGGGCAGTTTGCTCAGGAGAGGGGCCATGAGCTGGGGACCAAGCAGGGAAGGGGCTGCAGCACACAGCCTGCAAGGGCTGAAGGCTGGGAGATGAAAATGGAGCTGTTTTCTCCACTGGAGAGAATCCATGCAGCTCTAGTGGCTACCAGACTGAGCCTGATTTGCAGCAGAGCAGATGAAGGCTCTGCTCTTTGTGCCTCAGCTAGACCACAGTGTTTCAGGGGGAGAAGGATCTCACCCCACTGCAAAGTGAGTTTTCCTAGGAAAGAGCCTAAGTGCTGTATTAACCAAAGCACACAATTATTTGTCAAGGGCTTCTTTGTTATTATCAGAGCTCTGTGTCAACAGATTAATTCCTCAGGGCTGGGCAGCTCTAACAAAACCCACACATCAGTTCCATCAATGGAGACCCAGGAAAGGCCATTTAAGAGAGGTAATGATAAAAGGCAGTGCATCCTTTTTATTTCTCTTTAGGCTCATTTTCTATTTTCATTCATTTCTGTTTATCCATGTTTTCTGCTTCCTAATGGAAAACATAACTAAGGATTTTTACCTTGACATTTACTGGTAGATAAAATGAATCCAAAGGCAAAGTCTTGAAGATAAAATAAAATGGCTTGTTTCTTCTTCCACTTTATTTATGCCATGCTAAGAATATCATTATTGCTGGAATAAGACCCTCTCCAAGTACAGATGGGAAAGAAAAAAGTTTTCATTTCTTGCCAGAAGTTTAGTCTTTCCATTTCTAAATTGGGATGAAAATTCAGACCCCCAAAATGGAGTTACAAGCCAGTGATCCAGAAAGTATTTGAGCCATCTGTTTTGGCACTGTTCTATTATAACCTGAACACACGAGCCCAGAAACTCTTCTGAACCAAAAGAAACTTTTCAGTAAATGATTTTGGTGGTAGAATTCTTCTCTCATACAAAGCAAACTCCACTTGCGAGGAAATTTATCCCCATTATCAAGATGAAATAGCCAAATTGCACAAAAGATGCAGCGCTGACTCTGAGGGCTTCTCTGCAGTTTTCCCCAAGCCCAGGAGTTTAAAAGGGAGGTCATTAAGCTCTGATCTTTCTTTTGAGCATTTAATGGACAACTGGCTTTTATTTTACTCATTTTCTGCTGGGTTTTGTATTTCATGCTTCACAGAAAGCCTGTGCTCCTCTGCTTCCTAGAATGTTTGTTCCTCTTCACTCCCAGGAACCATAAAAATTATTCTATTTAGATTTCATATTTTTACGCAGTGCTGTAAAGTCGCCTCAGGGTTAAGTAACCCAAATTGGGATCAGAGCAGCCCTTTGAGTGAGAGCTCTGGATGCTGCCACCCTGACCTCAGATGAGCACTCTGCCAGTTAATTAATGCTTTCTTTTAATTGTTCTACCATGCCGGCCTGACCTGATCCTCAGACAGAGCTTTTTATCACAAAAGTTTCCTTTCCAAAGGTCACAGGCACCACAATGAGTCCTTTGGGCAAAGGGCTGGAAAACACTTTTATGTACAATCAGGAATAAGGATTCCTGAAATCCTTATTTGATTAAGAAATCCTTATTTGATGAAGAAATCCTTATGTGATTAAGAAGAATGAACACTTCACAAACAGAAGTAGAAATTTCAGAAAATTTGTAGAGGGGTACTGGGCACCTTGCTGGGCACTTATTGACTCCACAGCTACAAAATATGAATAGCAGAAAGTCAATAATAGCAATGGTGGCAAAAATGGAGATAAATTCTGGATGGGCTGTAATCAAACCAGCACATTATCTTTGTGCTCTGTGCAGCGAGCACAACCTGCATGCAGAACACCAGAAATGATGATAAAAGTCCTACAAGAAGAACTCAGGGATGTCAGCAGGTCATGAACTGTAAATTTGCAGCAGTGGAGGAACTGCTCATCTTTAGAGAAAAGAAATTTAAAAATCAATAGGAAAACTAATTTGATCAGTGTTTGAGAAAAAACATAAGCCATTCAGATAGGAAGGAGAAGGGGAAATGAAGAAAATATATCAATAATAATAATAATAATAATAATAATAATAATAATAATAATAATAATAATAATAATAATAATAATAATAATATCTCAGTCTCTGAACAGAACAATGCAGAAATGGAAACAGAAGTGTGAAGAGAGTCAGTAGAAACCAAGAAAATATTCAGAGAAGCAATTGTATCAGCAAGGAGGATGATACACAGGACTATAGAATACTTTTCAGAAAAAAAAAAACCCAATAAATGAAATGTATAGAGCTACATACACAGATGAGATAATTCTTTACATAAAATAGTGAGTGAGAAAATTCTGAATTCTTTTGAAGATCAGAAGAACTTCAGTAATGTGGACTGTGGTGTTTGAATGGAGCTTGACAGATCAAAATAAGTGAAGACAGTGACAGGGCAAGGGGGAAGGGCCTCAAATTGAAATAGGGTTGGTTTAGATTGGATATTGGGAGGAAATTGTTCCCTGTGAGAGTGGGCAGGCCCTGGCACAGGTGCCCAGAGCAGCTGTGGCTGCCCCTGGATCCCTGTCAGTGCCCAAGGCCAGGCTGGACAGGGCTTGGAGCAACCTGGGACAGTGGAAGGATAACTCTCAGTTATGAAAAAATTATTTTTGTCAACAAATCAGCTGATTTTGTTGATAAGCTTAAGCACCTCCACTCTCTGATGTGACAAACTTTAAGAACACTCTGTCTTTCCCAGCCTTGGTTCTGAAAAACTGAACTAACTCAGGTACTTACTGAATTTTTTTCCTGTCAAGGTCTTCCAGAGCATCAGCCAGTGGTTGCTGCATTGAGATACTGATATTTCCCATAACCTAAAGCTGGTCTGGACAAATTCTTTGTGCAGAAGAGAAACAAGGTGTGAAGGGAAGAGTGATGTGGTTTGTGAAGTCCTCTGAATGAGTCAGTTAGAGAACAAGGGAGATCCAGAGGACAATCCTCTGAAAGGAATTCAAATTCCACACTCCAGAGGGTCCCAGAGAAATTTGGCTGTTGCAGGCTTGAAGGGAAGAGCATAAGAACACAAGGGAAAAGGGCAGGAATACATATATATATACACACATATACACATACATATATATATACGTGTGTGTGTGTGTGTGTGTGTATATGTATATATATGTGTATATATATGTATATGTGTGTATATATATGTATATACATATATATGTGTGTATATATATGTGTGTATATACATATATATACATATATATACATATATATATACACACATATATATATTCACATATATATTCACATATATATATATACACATATATATATACACACATATATACATATATACATATATACATATATACATATATACATATATACACACACACACATATATATATATACACACACATACATACACATATATTATTCTGATTTCTCAATGGAAAGGGGCTAGCAGCAGATCTGTGCTATTTCACACCAATCCCAGTGATCTGTAAAAGGGATTGAAGAACTGGCTGACAGATTTTTAGTGGCATCAAACTGCTCAGAGCAGCAAAAATCAAGACTGATTGCAAAGAGCTGTCCAGGTGCTGAGTGATCAGGGAATAATCTGGCACAGGGAATCACCTGATGGGAAGGTGCCACCATGGGGAGACAACACAATCTCAGCTTTACAGGGAGGGTTATGAGCTTTGGGACTTTTCATTCACAAAAGAAATGCTGGAATTACACTCATTGGCTGCCTGAAATCCTCATCTCAGCTCCCAGCAGAAGAAAGGAAACAAAAAACCCACCTGGAATTACTGAGAAATAAAAATCCAGGCAAGGGGATGCAAATGTAAAAATCCATTTTGTGTGGTCACACCTTGATTACTGAGGTTAGGTTTGAACTTGGCACCACAAAAATGCCGCATCTTTAATGGGCAGCACATCATAAAGACCTCTTGGCTATCTCTGGTTTTCTCTCCTGAGCAAAATCCCACACTGAAA
This sequence comes from Melospiza georgiana, assembly GCF_028018845.1. NCBI lineage: Eukaryota > Metazoa > Chordata > Aves > Passeriformes > Passerellidae > Melospiza > Melospiza georgiana. Next base: position 4,403,435 of record NC_080430.1, on the reverse strand, counting down.
TAAGGACCCTTAACTCCTCTATTTGTCACCCAGGAATCTCAAAGCAAGGGAGGATGGTTTTTAAATAGATAATTTTTAAATAGATAATCATTAAAGTGGCTTTATAGCTGGGGAAGCTGAGCTTTGAGCAGCACTCTACCTTATTCAAAATTAAATGAATGAGGAAGGCAGAGACAGAAGTGAACTCCAGGGCCTCCCCCACTCACTGCAGCAGCTAACTGGTTGTAGTGAATTAGTTTCAACCAGACACAAACCCCAGAGGCTGCAAAACTCTTCAGTTCTTAAGCACAAGAGGGAAAAAAATCTATTAAAGCTGAATGAAAGGTTTTGGGGGAAAAAAAATTGATCTGCCTGTTTGAAAAATTACAAAATTATACAGTTTTAACTCTGAGAAATATTGCAGAGCAGTTCATGGCTGCGGTGAGCTCACAGCAGAAGTCACTGAAGGAAAAAGCAGCTCAGGTGCCTCTGGTGCCTCTTCTCTGAGACTTCTCCTCTGACCCTGCTCTGTTTTTATGGTTCACCAGTTCCTTGGCAGTTTTGCATCTCAAAGTGAACACAAGAAATGTATTTTCCTTAATAAAATCAGGAGGAATCACTGATTTTATTAAGGAATTCACTTCCCTGGCTTTTTTTCCAACCCTTTGCCTCAGTGATTAAAACTCTGTTATGTGACTCTGAGAAAAGAATTAAAAAACCCCAATGTGCTCAACTGAAGAGAAAATATCTAATAAAGTGTGACTTTCCAGTGCTATGAGAAGTTAAATTTCAAAGCATCCAATGTGCTCAATTATTAATTCTCTTGTGGGATATGTAAAAGTCAAAACCCATTCAGGAATGAAACAAAAAAATAATATCATTACCTACATTTTCTCCCTCAGATGTTTTGTCAATAAAAATACAGGTTTCTTTCCCAATATACAGAATCAGCACTTATATTCAGTTTCCCTTTTTTTTCCTGAAATTTTCTCTAAAATAGTTTCCCTGTTTTCAGCTTAAGTCAATCTCTGAGCTCCTTGTACACAGACAAGTAGAAAATCAATCAATCAATCAATCAATCAATCAATGAAACAACTCCACTGCCTCATTCAAGGTTTTGTACCCAAGATACAACACAATAATGTGATCTAGAAATGGACTTTAGGGCTGCTGCCACGATCAAAGGCATTTTTGTGGCCAATCTTTATTTCCCAGTGAGGCTTAGAGCTCCTGTTCTTTGTGTTACACCATCCTGTGCTGCAACAGCTCAATGCACAGAGGTGAGAAAATGAAAAATCAAAACCAAGTGGAAAGCATTGTTGACAGAAAAAAAAAATCCTTAAAAATAATATTTAAACAGAACTGCATATTTAGAAGCAAGTTTTATCCTTCTAAGAATATTCAGCACTCCAATCATATTGGTTGGTGCAATGATGCTTCTGGAATAACCAAGATGTGTCCAAGGGGTAACCAAAGCTCACCTGAGCTGGACACTGAGCTCTTGGCTCTTCATTCAGCTGGGTGAAGGCAATTTTAACTGCCCCAGGTGCACAGGAACTGTAATTTCATGGAGTATTTAGAATTTCTGCTTTTAGTGTTAGTCCTCTTTTGGAAATAACACTATTTTTTTCTGGTAACATTCATGTGTCTTTATTTTTCCAGCAGAGGCCTGGGATAGGTGTCTCTCAGAGTTGTCATAGAATGGTTTGGGATGGAAGGGACCTTAAAGCCCATCCTGTTCCTCCCCCTGCCATGGGCAGGGACACCTTCCACCATCCCAGGCTGCTCCAAGCCCTTCCCAGCCTGGCCTTGGACACTTCAGGGATCCAGGGGCAGCCACAGCTGCTCTGGGCACCCTGTGCCAGGTTCCCACCCTCACAGGAGAGAATTTCTTCCCAATATCCCATCTCAATCTGCTCTCCATCACCTCCAAGCCATTCCCCCTTTTCCCATCAGGCCTGTGCCCTGTACTGTTTGTTCTTTCACAAAGTAGAGCTATAGCTCCACTTCAATTCCTTATTAATTCAACTCCAGCTCGCAAGCAGTGACTGAAAGATGTCTCTTTTTGAAATCCCTGTGTTTTGCACTTGTGGTGGCCACTGTTCACTGGATGGAAGAGGAAGGCAGCACTTTGTGTGTCAAAACGGGATTTTGGTAAAATCCCATCTGAGAGCAGTGATGTCTGACTGTGCTGCCCTGGGTACATGGCACATGTCAAATTCCAGTGCCCTTCATCCAGCACTTTTCACAGCACCCTTGAAAGGGTCACTGACTCCAATAACAGCAAGTGATGCTTCAGTCATTATCTCCAGTTTTAATTTATTCACATCAGGATCAAACAAGCGAGCATGTCAAGTGGCTTTAAGACACCGTGGGGTTGTGGGTTTTAATTAGAAACACTCCAAAAATGAACTGACAGTTCAAATTAAAAGTAAAAAAAACAGGGGAGCAGATTTTAGGAATCAGGACTGTGCTGTAACAGGAGGTTTTAGATTTGCAGTTTAGATTTTGTTTGCAGAGGGATGCTTTCCTGCTCTCTGAGGGGAATAACCCTAAAGTGAGGGGAGGAAGGGCTTGCCCTTAAATTGAATCAGCTCCTTTCCACCCCACAGTGTAATTACTGCTGTTGCCTCATTAGTGCTTTAAGTAGGGCTCAAGTGCAGGCAGGCCAAGGTAGGAAGGTTCAGTTCAGTGTCAGCTCTGGGCTCTTCAGTCCCTGGCCCAGTTTAGAGGGGTCTCAAGGCTGTTCCAAATTAGAGGCAGATATAATGACCTGTATAGAAAGTGGCATCCCCCAACCATACCTCCATCTTCTGGATCTCTCTGGGGTCTTTAAATATTTACAGTGCTGTTCTGGGGAGAAAAAAGTCATTTTCATGACTCTATGGTATCTGTCAGAGATGCTACCCAATGATTTTACAGATCCTGTGGACTAAAGGGGTTATTGAAAATTCAGAGTCACAGATTTCCAGGCAATGATGGGAAACACAAATGCTCCAAACATCCCAAATCTCCCACCCTGTGTTGTCTAAATAGGATTTATTTGTGAGGGAATCTCTGTATCGATGAGGTCAATTTACTGTGAGGCTCCTTCTGGTTTTGTGATGCCTCCCTCAGCAACACAATTTATATTCTGTATATCACACATACCCATTGCTATTTCTCTCCTTAGAACATAAATAAAAGAATTTTAGCATAAAAATATACTCTATTGTTAAGATTGTTAATCTTAACAATTAAACAGAAATGAACTCTCCTGCTCTCAGGACACACACTCAGATCAGCTGCTGGGCAGCACAGAAACGTTTTTCACACTGAATCTCATGAACAGGGCACTGACAAGGTGAGAACATGAAGCTCCTTAGCCCTGAGAAAGCCGCCCCTGGTGCCTGTTCAGGAGCATTTGCACCTTCCCTGTGGGGCTGGAGTGACATAGGGGACAGCTACAGCAAACCGTGTGTCCTGGGTTGTAAGATAAGTGTGTGTTCTATTGCCATCTGTCAGAGCTGGGGCAGTTATCTCTGTTCATGGGGCAGTTTTTTCTTTCTCTCTCCCACAGCCAACCCTCCCTCCAGGAGATCTCTGCTGTCCATGGCCACTGAGTGTCCCTGCAGGGCTGATCCAATCCCAGCATCCCATGGGGAGATGCTCCGCCCAGGGGAGGAGCCAAGCATTCCTACCTGGATCCAATCTGAGCCTGGCACAGCACAGCAGCCTTTGCCCCCTGCACTGCCAGAGGAGCAGCTTTCTGCTGCCCTGCATGGCTAGAGGGAGCCCAGGCCCATCTGCAGCAGCCCTGGAGCTGCAGAGGAAAACTCCCCCCTTGTGCAGGATCCCTGCTGCAGCAGAGCCACAGCTGGCACTGCAGGAGGGCTGAGCCCCCCTGGGATGGGGCTGGGACACCCCCTGACACACCGGGGCAGGGACTGCTCTGACTCTGGCAGTGGGGTTTTTTTGTTTATACTATTATATTTGTATTTTTAATCTTCCTATTAAAGAACTGTTATTCCTACTCCCATATCTTTGCCTGAGAGCCCTTACTTTCAAGATTATAATAATTTGGAGGGAGAGGGTTCACATTTTCCATTTCAGGGGAGGCTACTGCCTTCCTTAGCAGACACCTGTCTTTCCAAACCAAGATACCTTGGTTCCCTAAGAAGGGGAACCCATTTAGCCCTGGGAATTCACTGTTGGTTCATCTGTCTGGAAGAGCAGAATCCTTTTTTCAGCTTTGTCCTTACTAAAGCTAACTAATATTTTCCATCCCCAGTCAGGTTTGGTTTGTCTCTGGGAAAGCACCACTGTGCTTCAGCTGAAGGCTCAAAATGGGTTATGAATGAGCTTCCTTCTCCCCCTGCCTAATCTTGGTTGGCACAAGAGACGGAGTGTTGGGTAAACAGATAAACAGCCTGGTAAGCGTGGGCAGCACTGGGAGGAAAACTTCACAACAGGAAATCCAGAAACAAACAGTGTTGGTGATGGAGAAAATGGAGGTGATTTTGCAAGATGCAATTCCTGACCATGATTATTACATTTTTTTAAATGTGTGTGACAGAATTGCTGTAGCTGTCATGAGCCCCGGGTGATGAGCAGATATTTTAATGCACTCCCTGGCTTTGAACATTTTTCCTTTCTACCTCTCAAAACCTTGTACAAAGGCAAACAGCACTGCAGAGGGAGGAGGAAAGAATTGCCCAAACCCAAAGGAACAGCCAAAACCAAATCACTTCAATTCTTGCAGTGTTATCTGCTGGGGCCACTTCAGAGAACACCTGAAGATGTTTGGCCTTGTTTGTGTCTTATTTATCATAAAAGCAGATGTGGAACATGACAGATTAAATTTTCTCTCAGTGGGAGATGGCAGTGTCCTCCCACCCACACAAACACTTACCAGGAGAACAAGAATGACTGGCCCTTGGTAGATGTAGTCAATATATTTCCCCGGCTCTTTTCCAAACCAGCACCTGTGAAAAACAAAACAAATAAGAAAGCAATTTGTAAAGGTACATTCACTTCTTTTAGACTGCAGTATGAAGGACACTATAGAGAGGTGTCCCTTTGCTCACTGCACTGTTTATATAAAAATAATCAGCAAGTAATGGAATTTTCTGCTGCACATCACCTGTGGTTGGACACAGATCTGAGCCCCACTTTCCCCTTCCATCAGAACATTCATGTTCCCTCTATGGTTTTGGCTATTGCCTATGTAAATATTTATAAGAAATATAAGAATCTGCTGTAAAAAGGATGCCTGAGAATGGAATTAAAGAAATATTCTGTGTAAGAGAAAAAAACCCTGTTATGCGTTGCAGTGCCCAGAGACACATTGCACAAAGTAAGGGCTGTTAATTAAAGCAATGTCTCCAGTTGCATGGAAATGCTGTCTAAATAAAGCACTGAATGGATGAGAAGTCATCCCATTGGCTTTGAATGAATCTGGAGACCACAGGGGACTCTGGAAGTGCTCAAAAACCATGTAGATGTGGCACCTGGGGACAGGGTTTAGTGGAGGACCTGGCAGTGTTGGTGAGTGGCTGGGCTCCATGATCTGAGAGGCCTTTTCCAACCCTAATGATTCCATGGCCACCAAAGCCAGCAGACAGAGCAGAACCATCATCTGAAGCCACCAAATTCCTGCTCCAACATTCCTTTCCAAACTGTCTGGAATGGCCCAGAACAGGCTGGGAAATGGACTCAGGTGAAGAGAAATCACAGGTGAGCCCCAGAGCAGAGGAGAGCCTGAATGTGTCACACGTGCCCCAGCACTGGCCTGACTTCCACTAATCCCAAGTGTTTTTCTCCCTGCTGTGTTACACAACAAAAGAACCCTGTGATTTCACAGCAACCCACACTGACACTCACTTCATCCTCTTCCCTGAGAATAATAAATCTGCTCTGTTTGTGTGGGTAAAATGAATGAGAGACTGGGCTCAGGTCTGAGCTCACACCAATCCCTTTTCCTTGGGGTAGATTTGGTCCAGGCCAAAAACTAACCAAGGCCAAATCTATTCCTGGGGAACAAATCTGGAGCTAGCAGGAGCCAGAGGACATTCCCAATAGTCCACAAACTGCAGCTCCCCTGATTCTGGAGGCCAAGAAGATTTGATTGTAGGGGTGTGAATTATTCCATGCTGTTTGGAAGTCGAGCCCTAGGAATTAATCCAGGCCCAGCTAATTCAGTTTTACAGATACAGCCATGGGGTCTGCATCCGGGATTCAACCAAGCTAAGACAGCTTTGCATTCATAATTCCTTAAGGTTGAGATCACTGGAGCTCCAGATCCCTTAGGAAGTAGATTGTGGAGTTCAAGGGTCTGAAAGTTTTCTTCCCTGTCATGGATACCCCATAACAAATCTATACAGCAAAAGTTGTGCCTTCCCCATGCTTTCTTTGTGAAACAGATAATTTAGTGCCACTGGATCCATGGAAACAGGGATAATTCCTGAGCCACAGAGACCACAGAGCCACAGTTGCACTTTTACAAGCAGTAAGATGTAATGGATTGCCTCAAAGAGGTTGGAGTCTGTAAGACACAACCTCATGAGTCCAGGGGAAATGAACTGGGATCAGGAAAGCTCTGGTTCAGATGGGATCCTTGTGGATCACACCACACCCTCAAAGCCCCTCTCCAAAATGTGGTGTTTGCTAAAACAGGAGGAGCTGCCTGCCCATTGCATGATGCCCTGACTGGACAGAGTGTTGAGGTACGCAGCTGGAATCTGGAACAGTTCAGTCCCTCACAATTATTTGCCTTTTCTTGGCTCAATTCCCACATCCTTTAAGTTCCAAAGGAATGAGGGAGCTTTGAATGTTTTAGAAATGTGAAAGATGTCTGCTATTCCCTGGTGCACTGTGCGTGAATTGATGATTTTGCAACTCATCCTCCAAAATTCGGGCATGAGAGCAAGACTTGGAATAAGGTACTTCCTCCAGCCAACTTATCATCCAAGAAGAATCCCCAGGGCAGCCTTAAATGAATGAAACTGTGTTTTTGAATTTATATTTTTTTAATGTAGCTGGAAAGACATGAAAAAAAAAATAAAGTTACAATATATGCCAAGGGCAGGAAACAAATTTCTCCAGAACTTGCAAGATCTACATTTGAGAGCAGATTTTGAAGGGTATTTTGGGAGAACTATTTTTTATTGCCTGAAACTCAGAGAACTAAGAGGAGCAAAGAGTTCCTGGGAAGCTGGCTGCCCCTGCAGTGGGACTAATATGAAGCAGACTGAGGCATGTGGCAGAAATTAGTGGGCTAGAAAAAGGCAGCAAAGAATTTGGAACTGAGCTGGTAGAGTACAAATGAGGTTCCAGGGCAAAGGCTGCTCTTGTTGCTCTCTGGAATTTAAATGTTGCTTAGCTCGAAGACCAAAATGCTGAAATTTATTATCTGAAGTCCAGTATTAGACCAAGGTTGTGCAGAGTGAAGAATTAATGTGGATTTATTTCCACACTGAGGAAACAAGGTTGTGGCCAAGGACAGACTCTGCAACACGGGACTTTCCAGGGGTGTTGATGCTCCAAGGTTCCTTGTGTAGGTAGTGGAAAAAAAAAATAATCCAACACCTTTTTGAGGTCTGTGTTCATCTCATTAGGTAATAAACCAGATTTGTTACACTGTAATCTAAATATTTCTAATTAAATCGGGTGAGTAATGACAAGAGGAGACAGTCATTTGCCAGAAACATTATAAATGTCTGCAATTGATTAGCAATATTTCATATTTAGAGTCTTAACTGTTCCAACTAGGACTTTTAGCTAAGATATTGCAAACTGTTCTGCCAATCATCTGAACTCACTTTAAATCCAACACAAGCCATTGTTCCTGCAATAAAATAATTTCTTTGAAAGCAAAAAGCGAAACTTAAATCACTGACAATTACTTGGTGCATCTGTGTGAAATAAAAGCCATTTAACCACTTTTTATTCTTTTTTTTTTACCTCTGGAAAGATAAATAAACACCCCCTGAATATTGAAGAGGACAATGTAAGAAGACAGTTGTGATAAGACTCAGAGTTGTAAAACTCATTTCTGCTGAACAGCACTACTTAATATTCTTCAGGGATCTCTGCTAGTTCTTTATATAACCAAACCCACCACTGGTTTTATCACTATTGTTAATTAGACCTCACTAATGTTCTTCCCCTGAACAAATGCCCATCAATGAAATTACTGCAAAAGCTTTTAATAATTTGTGGGTGATTTTTTAAATTGAGATTTAACAGCCCTTTTTTTTTTCCCAGAGTTGCCATGCTTTGCTAAAGAAGTGATAAACCCCAGGAAGGATATTTGCCACAGTACCAATTAGAGTTGCCTCACTGTGCAGCAAATGATCCCTATTAAAATCCTAATATCTATTATTATTAATTTAATAGAGATCTTTAAGATCTCTAATATTAAAGATCTCTATTAACTACAAAGATTAAAAAGTCAGGAATTTGCTTGAAGCATTTTCTTAACATTCTTTCTATTTTGAAGTTTTAAACTACGATAAGCTACACAACCTCAACTCCAGCTCAACCTCCACACACCTTAAATGGATTCTCAGAGAAGGAGGAAATTCCCATTTTTCCTGAATTTTGGGCAGTTCCAAACAGTCTTGGAAGTGTAGGGGTACTTGTTGGTTTCTTTGGGTTTGGATTGAAGGCACTTGAGACAGTAATTTATGTTTCGACTTAAGTGTTTATTATTTCTTATCAGTAAAACAGTCTCACTGCTGGAAGTTCTGCAGCTTTTTATTAGAAGGCACAAAATGGCCAACAATCTCTTGTTCCAAGGGCTTTTCAGACTAAACTATCCCATTAAGAACTGACACCTGGATTATTTTCCCTTTTAACCCAATAACTGATCCCACAGAGCTGCCATGGGGACTTTTCTGCCCAATTACAAAATGCCACCCAAACCCATGGAGAAGGAGGAAGAAGCAGCATGAAGAAGAAACCCAGGATGACACCCTGTGCCCTCCATCTTGCTGCCATCCACAACACACTAAAAACCCCAAACCCTCAATTTCTCACCCAGTGACACACCTACACAGCTCTCCATAATCTATTTCACATTTTTGTGGATTCTGGTTTATCTTGGAGTTTAGGAGACTTTCTCCATGGATGAGAGTCAGAGTCAGTGCTGCCCTGGGGGTCAGGGCACCCCAGAGCAGACACAGAAATATTCCCAGTGCCCTGGGTTTGCACAGGAAGCTGCAGGCCAATCCATGTGTGCTCTGCCTGTGTCCATCTGGCTGGGTGTGACCTCCTGGGAGCAGCACAAGACTCCCCCAGTGCCCAGGACAGACGGACAAAAGCTCTGGCAAGGAGCAAAGTCAGGACCCTGCATTTCAGAAGAGGAACTTCCATCTGTTTGGAGAATCAGGGGATGAGATTCCCCCTGGGAACCTGTCCTCAGGGACAGAAGAACTGATCAGACCTGGCAGCTCTACAGGGACATTTTTCTTGGGGAACAAGAGCTCTCCAATGCCACGTGTGAGAAATCAGGGAGGACAGGCAGGGACTGGGAATGGCTGAGCAAGGAGCAGCTGCTCAAACTGAGGAAAAAGGAAATGCACAGCCAGGGGAAGCAGGAATATGTGACTTGGGATATGGTTTGGATGTGTATTCATTTCCTGATTTGTTTAGACAGCCACACAAACACAAATATCAACATCACTTACTGCTCATTTTCATAATACAGCTTGCCAATGGCCCAGGCAATGATGATTGGGCAGGGAATACCTGCAGGGGCAAAAAAAAAAAATAAAAAAATTAGGAGTTAATCATGGATGGATGTGTCCATGGTACCAAAGTAAATTCAGATTTGTGTGAGGAGGGTCTGAGTTAATGAATGGGAGACTCTAAACAATAGTGGTTCTGTCTTGGTCTGCTTGAGACATCACAACTGCTAAGACCTTTGAATTTAGAAATGAAAAAAGTTCATCCCAACAAAGTTTTAGTAAGGAAAGTTAATAAAAATATTAACAAACACACACATAAATACCTATACTTCCATAGAAGTGACCAGAAGAATTTTGGCTGACTTAAAGGCAGCTTTGGTCCCTTTTCATTTTCCTGCACCTGGTACAGCAGAATCTCTAAAGACAGTACTTGGAAATGAGTGTTTAGGTTTTTATTTCCCAGGCTCCAAGAAGCTTGTAAACATACTGGGATCTCTAGATGAAGCACAATTTCAAAACTTTCCACTTTTTTTTTTTTTTTTTTTTTTTTTTTTTTTTTTTTTTTAGTTCAGAGTTTGTTATGAAACAGGATTGTCAGAAAGAATAGCTTGATATCTTGCAGTATCAGAATTCTTGGTTTTTTTTTTTTTTTTCTCTTTCTGAAGGATCCAGACAATTTTTAACTTTACAGACATCACTGCACTCTCTATAAAGGGTTTACGCCTTCCATTCCAGCTGGTTTGAAGGGGATTTGCTGGAGGAGGCACCTGGAAGGGAGGAAGAGTAAATGGAAGTGGCAAAGGGATGTCAAAATTCAAAGGAGAGATTTTTCCCTCTCCATTCCCCCTTTACCTTCTCACCTCAGGAAAACCAAAGCAAGTCCAGCCTCACCATCTCCATCCTCATTCCAACGTGCAGGCTGATGTCTCTGAAACCACTGAAATCACTGAGGTGAGTGCATGGACAGAGCCCCAGTGACTCTGACCCCCAAGGAGGAGCAGGGGTGCATTTGTCTCTGACACAAATTTCTCCCTTTTAACCTCCCTCTTGCTGCCCTTTCTGTGGGCAAAGGAGGCTTTGAAGAGATGGAAAGAGAACCACAACACAGAGGGGCTGAGTTGCTGAGGGGTCATCCTGAACCTCAGCAGCTCTGATCTCCTGCCCTATCATCCCTGGTGGCCCCTGTGCCCTTCAGAGAATTGTGTTTTGTTTCATCCTGCTCACCATGGACTCACAGGCTCTGGTGCACTCATTTCCCCATGTTCTTGGAGGAATGGACAGAGAAAATGGAACCATGTCCTCTCTCCTACAGCAAAACATTTTACTTTTCCTTGTTAAGTGAAGGATAGAGATTTGAGAGTAAGACTGGCAAAAAATGTGTATGAGGAGGCAGAGCAGAGCCAGAATGCACCCACAAGGTGGCTGGAAAGGTTTATTCGGCTCACAACACTCCTGCATTAGTAATTAGAGACCCAGAGGATTCTGACAGAGGTAGGGAGTGAAAACACCAGGGATCGAAGCAGTTTGTGGGTGTGAGAGAGCTGTGTAAGCAGCTGATTTTCCAGTTTGCTGAGAGAATTGAAAACTACTGGGGAAAAAAATTGAATCAACTCCCCAAATAAACATTTTCTTTCTACTACAACTCCTCTTTCCTCCCATTTGGTTTTGGATTGAATGACATATTTTGTTTCAAAGGCTGTTTCTGCCTTCAGAACTGCAATCCAATTACTTCTGCAGAGAGGGAGAGGCACTTTCTGAACAAAATGTCACTCTGCTTTCACAGAAGAAAATATTGGTGACTTTTTTCCACCTTTCTTCCTTCCACAGGAAAAAAACTGCTAGATTCACTGGTTCTGTTTGACCTCGGATTTTCATTCAAGTGAACAAACTGCCTGCATGGGGCTTGTCCTGGCAGAGTTCAAAACATGGAGATGTTGGTTAGGAAGGATCTCTGAAGGTGTTTGCCCCAATTTCCTGCTCTGAGGAGAACCATCAATACTCACCCAGGGTATAGCCTGGCTAAATTTTTAAAAACCCCAAGGTCAGAGTTTTCACGCCTTTTAAGTGACATGTTTCAGTGTTCCACCATCTCCTGGTACATTTTCTGTTTAACATCTTAAACATCTTAACATCCAACTGGAACCCCTCAGTCTGCAGTTTATGGATTTTGTCCCTTTTTACAACACCTGCTATTACCAGGCAGAATTTGGCTCCATCATCTTTGTAATTATCTTTCAGATCACTCCTGGTACCCAGCAGATCTTTCCTCATCCTCCTCTTTCCAGATTAAAGCAGCTCAGCTCCTTCAGCCTCACATCACAGCCCATGTCCTTTAGATCCCTGATCACATTTTCACCTGGAGAATCTCCCCAGCTTTTCCCACATCCCTTTCTGACCTCAGGAACCATAACTGACCCCAGCATCCCAAAGGCAGCTTTGCCACAGCTGAGCCTTTGAGCAGCCCCAAGGACAGTCCAAAGATGATGTGTGACTCTTTGCTAAAGGCTGTTTGCCAGGAAAAAATCCCTCAGCAGCTGTGGATAGTGAGGCTCTTTTTCAAATCAGCTCCTCACTTAGGAAAGTCTGCTCAGACTCAGTGGTCCAGATTTCACCTCAGGGGGGATTTATAATATTTATTCTTGCCTCTCTTTGTCTTTAACACTTTAATGCCAGGCACCACAGAGCACTATTTTAACCACAAAGGTCACTTACACCATCCTATGAAGAGAAAGACCCATTTCCTCAGCTTGTCAGTGGAGTAGGTCATCACTATAGCAGTGTGTAAGTAGCAGCCTTCCACAAACATCCAGAAGAAGTTGGTCACCACAAAGTAATTGTAGACAGTGGTAATACATCGACACCAGGGCTGGAATGGGAACAGAAAAGAATATTTTAAAATTACGCTGAGAAATTTCAAAGATTTAAAAAAATCCATGGTAGAATTCACTCAGGGGATGCAGATTTATCCTGTGGCTTGGAATCACAATATTTTAGGTGCTGACAGGAACTCACAGATCCATCTGTGACCTTCTGCTGAGGCTGGCTTTGACCATAACATGCAGGATCTGCTGTATCTAAAGCTGTCTGGAAAATTCAGGTTCCAGAACAAGCCTCCAAGAGGAGCAGCTCATGTCATCACAGGTGAGCTTTGTCAATGTCATGGTCTTGCTTGGTTTCCACTGAGGGGAAGAAGCACAACTGATATTTAAAGAAAAAAAACCCAAAACTTTAAAAGCATGTTTTTACCAGCCAATTTATGCCCTCTGTTCCTGCCACTGGTGCTTCATTCTGTAAGTCACACCCTGTCACATGTCACCTCTGAAATTTGCCACAACCTCAACAGGAACTTTTTGTAAAATGTGAGAAAATGTGTTGTTTCTCCCCAGAATGACTGTGCAGTGAGAGCACAGCTGTGGGAGGCACAATCAGCTCCAGATGGGAACATCCCAGCAATAAATCACAAGGAACTGAGGTTAATTTCCACAGTGCTGCTCACCTAAATCTGGCAAAACTTCCTTCTTACCAAGCAGATACCTGAAGAACAACTCTAATTCCCTGGGTTCTCTGCTATCACTGATTTTGGTCTCACCATTCTCCAGCCTTTTAATTAGCTCTAGTGAAGTATTTCCAATTTTCACCCTCAGTTAATTTTATTTTAGCCTTCATATGCAGGAGACACTGATGGTCTACAGGCAGCCAACAGAGCAACAGATGCACCACCAAGCCCAGTAAAATTCTGAGGTTTAAGAATTTACTGGGAAGAAGCACAGTTACAAAATGACAGCCTATCCACAAGTTGTGATCACTTCTATATACTGAATGGAAATAAAAAGAAGAAATCTTTTGGATGTGTTAACAGTTTAATTTCTGTATTATTTCATTAACATTTAAAATTTAGTTTGGTTTCACCCTTAAAATAGGATTAAAGCCCAAAACAACTCAGAAGAAGCTGAAACATTTTGTTATCAAAAGTTTGTTTAAAACAACTTTCCTTTCCTTTCCTTTCCTTTCCTTTCCTTTCCTTTCCTTTCCTTTCCTTTCCTTTCCTTTCCTTTCCTTTCCTTTCCTTTCCTTTCCTTTCCTTTCCTTTCCTTTCCTTTCCACAAAGATTTATATCCAAGTCAGTTTTTCCTGTGTCAGAACTAAGAGGAACTGGCTGAGGGATTGGGAAGATTCTGGCACAAAAAAAATACAAATAATGGTGGTGAGATCTCCCCCTGCACGACTTCCATAAGAGACCAGGATAAAATGAATTTTGAGCAAGTCCTTTGTGGATTTATTAAAATTGAACAGAATTGAATGAAATTGCAGAGCTCCTTAGCTCACACCTCTCTGTTTATTTGACTGAAGATTCTTGACCCCCACATGTACCCACCATTAGGCTCCAGATAACTTCACCAATTCCTTCTTGATTTTTTTTTGCAAGCATTATAAACTTAATGCAAAATATTTCCACATTGATGTTCTGTATCTGTTACTTAATCTCCACTGATCAGCACAGAAGAGATCACATCAATAGCCAGAATAAATGATGTTCACATTCATTGTGGTGGTGTTATTTTGACTGACTTATCCCACAATCATATAACAAAGTTATCACCAAGCTTGTATAAAACACCATTCCCAAAAAGGCTGCAGAGAAAAGATGAGTTAATGAAAACTGGGGCATGTGATGATCCATTCTTATATTTGGAGGTTTTTATTTTCGTTGTCACCTTGTGCTCACATTTTAAGAGGTATCCAACAGATTTTTCCTAAATAACAGTAAAAATTTCAATAAAGATTTGCAGCATAACCATGAGGGCATGTCACACAGCATGGAACTGTTGACCATAAAACTCATAAACTCCATTTTCTGGAGTGTGACACTGCCAGAAGCACAGACAGAGCAAACACTGAATTAAAAGAATTTACATTTTCTCCAAGGAGCTGTGGATGAGCAATAATAGAGATTTATACATGGACATCCTCTTTATGTGGGCACTGATGATTTCTCTGTTTGTTTTCCCAAAGCATGGGACTGAAGTTCAGATGTCAAATCTTACATTTGAAGAGCTAATCAAGGATGATGAGTGCCCAGCTGACACTGGAATGAAAGGAAGCATGGAAATCTCTCTAACTTATAAATGTTATAAGTGTCCCTTGAACTATCCATACAAGGAAACTCAGCACCCTGAGCTGCAGGGCAGGGCCTTGCCAGCCCCCTGCACTCACCTCATTGCTCTCATGGATGTTGTGATCTATCATCTGAAGCAGAAACCACATCACATTCCTCAGGATGAACGTGGTGATCAAGTTCCAGTGGATAATATTCCTCAGGCATCTGATGCTCCTGAGCAGGGAAACACACTGAAGTGAACATATATAATGAATATATCCACACACACATCAATAACCATGCAGAACAAATGGGTAAATTCTGTTAATTGCAGTTTATCCCCCCTGCAATCCCTCTGTTACTCTGTGAAAAAGGAGGCTTGTGCTTTTGCAAAGCCATGGACAACAATTTGTCTTGACAACACAACTGAATCAAGTCAAGCAAGTGAAACTGCTTGGATCTACTGGAAGACAAAAAATCATACATTCAAAGGGTTATTTCATCCTTGCTTATTAGTTTTGCTCCCCTTCTCTCCATCTCTAGAGCCACTGGAATTGATAGAAAAGCCTCTGAGCAACCAGGCTGCCCTGGAGGCTCCTGAGTTGCTCATGGGAGGAGATTTAGTGACAAATATTTGTGCTGGAGTGGCAAAGCTGGAATAGTTTACATTTGTTTAATTCTCGAACAGGCTCACCTGTGTGAGTTTGAATTAATTCAATAGGAGAGCATGAACTGCCTGCTTTCCAATCCTGGGCTTAGCTGGCTTAAACTTGTACCTTAAATGAGGCAGAGCCGCACATCCTCCTTCATCAGGAAATATTTGTGTCTGGTTTCAGTCCCTCCCAGCCCCCATTCAGATGCAATGTAAATTATGAGCACAATGTAAAATATGAGCTACAGTAAGCTGGGACACAGTGCCATAAAACAAAAGAGGGCACATCTGAAATATACCTGCAGCTGGAAATGGCTCCAGGAGGCAGCCAGGGCATGACGCTATTGCCAGAACACAAAGCATCACTGAAGCAAGACAGAGTTACTTGTGACAGGTTCAGTCATTTAAGACCAAAACACTTCTGATTCTTTGTGAACTGGTAAAGGATGGCAAGTGCCAAATTGCAGTGTTGCAGTTACAGAATCTTCAATTAAATCATCTTTTCTCAGCTCAAAGCAAACCCCTCCGTGTCATTCATCTTTTCTGAAAAAAACCCCTTCACCCAGGATTTTCCCCCTGGGAAGCTGAGAAGCCTCAGAGAGAAGGAAAACAATTCTTATCTCATTTACTTCTCCTGTGTTTTGCTCATGTGGAATGTGTTTGGAGATTGTTTACCCACAGGTGATTGTTCCATTGGATTCTGCTGTGAGTTGTTTTCACTCTTTGGCCAATCAGTGCCAAGCTGTGTCAGGACTCTGGAGAGAGTCAGGAGTTTTCATTATTATCTTTTTTAACCTTCTGGAAATATCCTTTCTGTATTCTTTAGTATAGTATAGTTTAGTATTCTTTAATATAATATAGTATAGTAAAATAATAAATTAGCCTTGTGAGAACATGGAGTCAGATTCATCATTCCTCTCTGCCACCCCACAAATACAATACTCCTCCATTTATGAAAACCACTTCCACAGGGGTTAAACAGCCAGAGCACTTCCTGGGATTGGCAGTGGCCATTTCAGGCTCTCTGCTTGCCAGGGAAGCTGCCAAGATAATGTGGGACAAACACAGAAAGTGGCTCAAAGCTGCTCAGCTGGAAGGGGCTGATCTCACCCCAGGGACAACAAAAAGGGAGGCACAATCCAGAAACCAACTTTTTGTTGCCTCAGGTCTTTTGCAAGGCAAACAAGCCACTCTTCTTAACAACAAACAGCATTTTCCTACTATAAAACATTCATTGTACTGTTCTTAGGACTAAATGAGTCAGTCTTAGGGCCAGAAGCAATTCTCTGGTGTCCTTCAGCCTCACAAATCTCACAGAGATTTCAAGCAATTCAGCAAAAAAAAAACCCAACAGAAGACCTCCCACATATGAGATGCTTACAGAGAGACACTCAGAGGTATAACCCTGCTAAGCCAATGTTAAATCACCTCTGAGTTTAACAACTCAGGCTGCCAGAATGAAATTGGTATTTGGTTTGAGAGCCTCAGTGACTCATGATGAGTTAATCTGGAGAACAAATCTCCAGCTGCTCAGACCCTTTCTCTTGTATTTAAGCTACAAACTCCAAAACGCTGCTCTCAGCCATGTCAGACCCACCTCACTTTGAGAATTTCACTTTTAACAAAAGGCTGAGGTTCAGGGTTTGGCCTTTAAAAGAAATGAGGCAACCAAGCTGCCCATGCTGGGCCCCAGGAGAGCACCTGGGTCTGAACCATCCTGCTCAGGGCTGTCCTCTGTGCATCTCCCTGCCCACAAATGTCCTGAAGCTCCCCTTCACCTCTGTGCTTCATTCACTGCCTCCAGGTCCAGGATTAGCAAATGAAAGGATGAGTTTGAAACGTTGCTTCTAGGGAGAGAAGGAGGCAGGGGACCCAAACTAAGGAAATTCAGGTCAAACTGTGAGTTATTGAGATGAAGTGAATTGGTTCTGAGAGCTTTAACAACAAAACAGATTTGGCACACTTGAATGTGTTTCTTGGCAAAGGTAAGATAAAGGAGTGGGGGAAAAAAAATCCCTGCTGCAGGCATCTCTTTAGATAGAGATATATTTAGATATTTTAGTTTAATCATTCCATAAGCTGGAACATCACTAAATCTGGCTAAGGAAATCTTATTGCCACAAGATTTACAGCAAGACATTGGACTGGATACACAGGATCAAATAAAGAGTTGTAGATTTTTGGATCATAAAAAAGAGATTTTCCCTCAGTCATCAAAACCACATTGTCTTCTTTGACAAACTCAGTGGGCTTGATGATCTCTTCTTTCCCAACCTCAGCAATTGTATGGTTCTATGTTTTTATCTAGTGCCTACATGATCTTTGTGCTCCTGACTGCTTCTTGGCTCCTACTGGTTTTTATTCTTTGCCCATCACTCTGCACCCTTCAGACTTTTAGTGATCTGTGCAGGACCCAGAGCAAGAGGCTCTGGTCTGTGTTGGAAACCCCCAATCTTAAGATGTAATCATCAAAACACTCCTTGTTTTCAAAAAGCCCTGTTTGTTGAGGGAAGGTGTGCTCCTGGTGTAAAATGAAGTATATAAATATGGCCAGCAGCTGGAATTGACCAAAATGAAGCCTGAACCTTTGGCTTTGCACGTGGAACAGGGACAGCTGGATCTCCTGTCCCACTGCCTTGAGCAAAAGCCACATTTTGGGTATGAATAACCTCACACCACTGCCCCATTCCCTTCTGGAGACACTGGCTGTGTGGCTTGCATGGTAAATAGCTCCTTTTACCTGCTAAAAAGCTTCCTGCCTTTGGGGCTAGCAGAGCCATGAAAGATAACCTGAGAGATGTCTTAAAGTGTCACAGACTTTATAACACAGGCAGTGATGTGACCCCAAGCACAGAATGGTTTTAATCTTTTCCCTATTTTTTTTCCCTTTTATTTTCTTTTAATATGAGTCCCAACTGGACACTGAAAGTTTGTTATTGCTCACAATGAGCCCAGAGCCCATTGCTCTTTCCTCTAACTACCACCAGAACAGAAATCAGTGGCAATAATGCAATTCACAGCCAAGGGCAGGGAAAGCTTGAGGAATAACTGTGTCAGGTTTGCAGTGGGGAGGAGGAATCTGCAGGATAACAAAGTGTGTGGAGGCTGCAGGGCACAGCAGGGCTGCAGTCCCTGGAACAGAGGAACAATCTCTTGGCAGGCCCCTGAGAAAGCTGCTCTCATTTTCAGGCACTGCTGGAGGGTGCAGTTATTGTAATTTAGCAAGTGTAATTTTATTGTAATTTAGCAGGTGTAAAGCATCTGGAGGGGTGCTGAGGAAAGGGTCTCCCCATTCCAGGCTTTATTCAGGTGGGACTGCTCTGCTGGGCTCAGGAGCTCACCCTGTGCACAGAATTCCCCTCTGCAGCCAGGCTGGAGTCTGAGGTGGGCACTGAATGGAGGACAATTCCCAAACTGGGCAGCAAAAGGGCTGAACAACAGGAGAGCTGCAGCACAGCTAATGTTTGCTGAAAGGACAAAGCTGACCTTGTCACACTCATTCATCTCAGAGCCTGAGGGAAAAAAACCTCAGAATGCTCATAGGAGTCATTTATCCTCCACAGGTCTTTTCCTGGCTCTTGGTAGACAGGAGGTAGCTTAAATTTATGAGCCTTAATTTAAATGTAAATACCCCTGTTATTAATGAAAATGACCTGTCCCATATCGAGAACTTAAACACTCCTATCAGTCTTCTATGCCAATGAGCCCCACAATTCTTTCTCCTTGATTAATTAAAGTAACCAAACCTGTGCTCCAGGAGCAGCAATAACTACCCTCAGAGGCAGCACAGAAAAAGAATATTCCTATAACTCTGAAACTGGCAGGAGGTGGAATTTAGAACACATTAAGCTGTGTTAGAAGTCAATGAACTGAGCTTTTCCGGAGGCACAGGGGTTGGCATGAATGAATTCCCCCAAAATCCAGAAGCTAAGAAATTGGGGGTTGCTCTTACCTCAGGAGGGGGATATCAGTCTAGGGGTGGTGGCATTGGCAACATGAAGAAAATGAGAGCACAGAGAGCAGAGAGCTGCCTCTCAAGAGGGAAAGAATCACCTGGGAGAGGGGAGAAATGGGATCTGAGGGGACTGGGTGCTGAACTGCTGCTTCACACACAATTACAGCACTGCTGGCAAGGCATTGTGACTTACAGAGCCATTCAGAGCTCCCCAGCCCAAAGGATCTGATGATGGAAGGCTTCCTATTCCTCTTCATGTCAGGTAACATCACTTATGCCATTTCCACTTGTTTTACAAGGCCTGATGTGTGCTGAATGGAGCAAGAACAGCAGCACAAATCACCACCCCGGAGATCCCGAAGGCTGGCACATCACAAGACACCACAGACTGAGCTACAGGCTTCCACTGAGGAGGAGTTCATTATTTCCTTCCTACTCTCATCCTTTTCAGACAAGAATCACTGTTTGAAGCTTTGGCTGGACTCTTCTTCTGGCTCTTCACTGGTGCATGGGTCTGAGGATGGATGGAATAAAGGAATTGCAGGAATTCACTGACCACAAATTTAAAAGATTGAGGTCAGAACATAAAGACATAAGAACTTCCATGTTCACCCAGACCAATGTGCCATTTAGGCTGGGAATCAGTCCCTGTGAGGATCATTAAAATTAATTTGGGAAAGAGCACTGAAAACAGGGGTGTTGAACTGCAAGTCTGTCCTTGCTCTTACCTTCCTGCTCCTGGCAGTCAGGAGATATTCCTTATTCAGAAGCTGCATTTAAATGCATTAAATGACCTCACTGGTGGCCCCAACTCCTCCCATGGAGTCAGTGGACTCCTTTTGTGGTTTAGGTTCACTGGGGTCAGACCATGGATTACTCCACTCACATGATGGACTGAAGAGCTCATAACCTGTTATTCACAGCAGAACATCTTTGCCTCTGTGGGTTCCTCTTCTCTGCTTGTCAGCCCACTCCCAAGGGCTGGGTGAGGAGGCGTTTCCTCACAAATGCACCCCCTCCTGTCCTGTGGGAGCTGCAAGGTGAAGGAGCAGAAAAAGCCTGGTTCTGGACAGCAAGAAACTGCTCATCCATGGGCTGTGGGAGCCATGTGGGAGGAGTGCTGGTGCTGCACCCTGCAGTCACACAGTTCAGGCAGCAATCTCACTTCTGGCTGCGCCTGAGAGCTGATTTTGGGCAGGAAATATCCCCCTGAAATACAGCAGGGTCAGACAGGCACGAGCTAGGGGTGTGTGTCACCCTGAGTGAAGGAGCAGGCAGAAGGAAAAGGATTTCCTTGAGAAAAGGATGGACAATTTCTGACATGGAGAGCAAAGATATTGCCACTGGAGGCATCTTGGCTTTGTATTTTTTAAAAAATCATGTGCTTTCCCTGCTGAAGGGTATCCAGACACCTCCTCCTGAAAGGGCAGGAGGTTCTGATGAGGGCCTGATGCACAGGACTCCTGCTGTGGGTTTAGCAGAGGTGTCCTCATCTTCTCATGTTTTCATGTCTTCACATCCTCATGTTTTCATCTCCTCATGTTTTCATGTCTTCACATCCTCATGTTTTCATGTCTTCATCTCATCATCTCTTCATGTTTTCATGTCTTCATCTTCGCATGTTTTCATCTCATGTTTTCATGTCTTTATCTCCTCATGCCCTCATATTTTCATGTCTTCACATCTTCATGTTTTCATCTCCCCGTGTTTTCATGTCTTCATCTCATGTTTTCATCTCCTCACGTTTTCATCTCCTCACATCCTCATGTCTTCATCTCATGTTTTTATGTTTTCATGTCTTCACATCCTCATGTTTTCATGTCTTCATGACCCAGACAACTGGTTAAGGGATAAGAAGCACAAATACCGCTCTCTATCCTTCCATTTGGAGGAAATGATGAGGGAAGGATGAGGAAGAACCAGCAGATCATCAATACCTGGCTCTGAGCATGGTGTCACCAGGAGAATTTTGGGGTTTTTTCATCATGGGTTGGTCTACATGACACCAAACCTGTTTCAAAGGCTGATGATGTGAGGTTTTGGGTAGAGGAGTGCAGCAAGTGACAGCACACTCATGGGAGACTGAGTTATGAAGCGCCTTGTTTGACATTCGCAGGAATTTGGGGACAACTCTAGTGGAGCTTGTGCAGAGAAAGGAAACAAAGCTGGGGAAGAATCTGGAGCACAAGTTTGATGAGGAGCAGCTGAGGAGCTGGGGGTGTTTATTCTGCAGAAAAGGAGATCTTTTCACTCTCTAGAACTCCCTGATAGGAGGATGCAGCCAGGTGGGGGTCAGGCTCTGCTCCCAGGGGACAGGACCAGAGGAAACGGCCTCAAGTTGCATCAGGGAAGGTTTAGATTGGGTATAAGGAAAAATTTCTGTGCTGAAAGAGTAGTCAGGCATTGGAACAGCCTGCCCAGAGCAGTGGTGGAGTCACCATCCCTGGAACTGCTCAAAAACCATGCAGATGTGGCACTTGGGGACAGGGTTTAGTGGTGGGCCTGGCAGTGCTGGGGTAATGGTTGGAGGCAATGATCTTAGAGGTCTACTCATGTCGCAGACATTTTTATGAAAAATCCTTTCCTTAGGATTTTCCCTCCTGAGAAGCTGAGAGGCCTCAGGAACAAAATGTAAACATTGATTATCTGCTGCTGTGGAATGCAACAGCTGGATCTGTGATTGGCTCATGTTGGATGTTTGTAATTAATGGCCAGTCATAATCAGCTGGCTTGGAAACAGAGCTCGAGCCACAAACCTTTATCATTCTTTGCTATTCTATTCTTAGCCAGCCTTCTGATGAAACCTTTTCTTCTATTCTTTTAGTATAGTTTTAACGTAATATATATCATAAAATAATAAATCAGCCTTCTGAAACATGGAGTCAGATCTTTGTGTCTTCCCTCATCCAAGAACCCCTGTGTACACCCTCACATACTCCCAGCTTCAGTGAGTCTCCATGGATCTACAGGAAGATGTGTGCATTCCAGTGAATCCAGAGTGCCAGAGCATGTCTCTGGCTGTGCTGGCCAAACCAGATGAGATTATCTGGGATTTGGGATGAGCCTCCCTCTCAGCACACATACATACAGAGCACTCAGCTCAGCTCTGCAGCAGGCTGGACATGAAGAAGCAATTAAGGTGAAAGCCAACATGCTTCTCCTTGGCCTTCCTAATGAGCAAATCAAGAGACAGGTGTATTGTGAGAAATTGCACACAAGAACCTCTTTATTTGATCTGAGAACAGACCATGTTGTTCCCTGACTCAATTTCCAGCCACCAGCATCCTGAACTGCCTCGTGTGCAGGTGTCAGAGCTGAGCTTCCAGGAAGGAAAACAGCAGCAAAGGGGAAAAAAATCAAAATTCTCCAGCAGCTTACTGCAGCCTGGGTTAGAGGTGGGCAGGAAGAGCTTCTGATTGTTGGCAGAGAGAGGATGTCCTGCTTATTAATCCCACCAAATTACCTTAATTGTCTGATTCTACAGAGAAAGCAGAGAAATAGAAACCCCATTCCTTTTACTTGCAAAATTGTGAGATCTGGAAAGGCAGAAAGAAAATCACATCAATCCTTTCTGTAAAGGTGGCCTTACTGATTCAGAAATGGACATCCATAAATAGCCCTGCTAAAACTCAAAGTCATTTTCTGTTGATTTACTGGGTTTTTTCTCACTCTATCCATACAGTGGTATTTTTCCTCTGAGATGCACAGAGCCACTATTTTCTGATTCAAAGCATGAGACAAACAATTAACATTAACAATCATAATAATGTGCCAGCATGGTTGAAAGCTCACTGAATCAGTTGAATTATCTGCATTGAAATAATTGCAAATGAAAACTTTATTGAGGAAGCTTGGAAACCTTCTATTAATTCATGTAGTATTCCATTAATAATGATGTTCAATTAAGACTGCTGTCCCAAAGTCTCTCTGGAAACAGCTGAACAGGAGAAACAGGAGTGCACTTTGCTGGAGCTCTTCCCATCCCACGACTGGAATACACCAGAAGGAGAATCATGGACAATGCTTAAAAAATTATTTCCCCTCTTTAGTCTTTTCTAAGGCAGGCAAAGCACATCCACAAGCCATAAATGGCACAGAGTGGGAAGAATACCTCCCAGCAAGTTATTTCCCAGGCTTTGTGCCTGTCAGGGCCTATTTGCTTTCACCCACATGGAAGCCTCCCCTGAGGTCCCCACGGTTTCCTTGCCCTGTGTGCTCCATCAGTGACATATTCTGGAGCTGCTAATGCTTCCAGATGGGAGCAGCAGCTGGAGAGGCTGGCAGGGAAAATCAGATCCTTGGTGGCAGTGGCCTGGGGGAATGGAAATATCCCCACGGGAAAAGCAAGGGAGGAATGGAAGCCTGGAAGGAGGGGACAGCTTTATCAGGAGGGCAGGAGTGAAATGCTCAGGTGAAGAAGAGAAGCAGCAGCTTCCAGCCTAAAAATAAACCCACTGTGGAAGCATCTGTGTGTTTGTCTTTTCCAAAGCCTCGCTCTCCTGCCTTCAAGGTAGTTTTCAATCACAGGATGTGGGGCATCCTGCCTGCTTTGGACGCAAGGGCTTCCAGCACTGATGTTCCAGGGGTGGGAAGGATGCAGCCAACACAACACACAACAGGCAGGGCAGTCCCAGACTGGCTGTGCTCACTGCTTAAATAAGGGAGAAGTGAAACCCAGCCCCTGCAAACTCCACAAACACAACTTCAACCTTGACTGTGCCATCACGTCATCCACTGGAGAGAATTCCCAATTTTCACAAGAATTATTAAAATACAGATGGCTTTATTTAGTGCAGCATGGGTTTGTGGCTGAAGAAAAAAATGTAGGACTCTGCTCTAATTTGCTCTGCTCAATGGTGGTCAGATGCCAGTAATTTTTGAACAAAGAGATAACAGGGCTGCAAAGTGTCTTTTTTGAGCAGAAAGCACCTTGCAGCTCAGGTTTTCTGGCACAGGTTGTAGTTATCGGTCCACACTGTGGAAAGGTGAATGTTTTCCATGGAGAGTGACCACTGCAGTGGAATTGCACAAATCAGAGACAGGACTTCAGAACCCAGAGAGGGAGAGCTCAGAGTGGCTGATCTGGCTTACAGCTGCTGTTTGGGAAATACAGTGCACAGCATGTCCTCATTCATAATCCCCTCATGGGATTATAAAAAAAATAAAAAAAATCTGAAACCAAATTAATTTAAATGACCATCTAGAGAATTCAAAGGTTATGTTTTTTGTTTTTTGTTTTTGTTTTTTTTTTAACTTTTAATACAGTTACACAATTAGCAAAGTTTATTACATTATCCACATTTGCAGATACTGGGGTGATAAACCAAGGAGGAAAGACTCAACTTGCTGATGCTGCTGTTCACACTCTCCTTGGCCTCATTTATACCAAGACGTGGTGTGAAATATTTAATTATTTCGGAGCATTTGGCCAGGAATTCAGGAAAGATTGGAAAACTTCCAGATAATCATTCCTGTGCTAAATTCCTCATTCTCATGGTGCTCACTGGACATTAGGAATCGTATCCAGTGGCTCAGCCTGGGCTCATCCCCAGGGAAAGCTGCTGCTCCCATAACAGGCAGAGGCACCCCAGAATTACCAGGGGTGCCCATGGCCCATTTAGGGGTGACAGAAATGTCTGCCTTTCCCCTCTCTCACGCTTTAGCCGACAGAACAATATGAAGCAGCAGAATTCACAGAACCATGGAATTGGTCAGGTTGGAAAAGACCTCCAAGATCATCAAATGCAACCACTGACCCAGCACCCCTAAGCTCTGTCCCCAAGTGCCACATCCACAAGTTTTTTTAGCATTTACAGGGATGGTGACTCCACCACTGCCCTGGGCAGCCTGTTCAGTGCCAGGTCACTCTTTCAGTGAAGAAACTGTCCCCAATATCCAACCTGAACCTCCCCTGACACAACTTGAGCCCATTTCCCTTCTTCCTGTCCCTGTTCCCTGGGAGCAGAGCCTGATCCCCCCGGCTGTCCCCTCCTGTCAGGAGCTGTGCAGAGCCACAGGGTCCCCTCTGATCCCCCTTTTCATCAGGCTGAGCCCATCTCCCAGCTCCCTCAGCCTCCCCTGGTGCTCCAGACCCTTCCCCAGCTCAGTTCCCTTTCCTGGACACCCTCCAGCACCTAAATTATCTTTTAAATTAGGCAGAAGAGAAGGTTCCTGAGTGCTGAACAACTACAGTGGAGTTAGTGAGGGACCCACATGTGCAATCCCATAAGTGAAAACTGAAATTGAACCATTTAGCACTTGCACAGCTGCAGGTGCATCTGCAGTTCATAACTCTAAACATCAATTTGAAAACATATTCTCTGATTTTCCTTCCCAGAGATGACTCAGGATGTGTTTTTTTTAAATCAAATTGCACTCCTGAGCATGATTCATATATAAACTATAAAGACCCAACTTTGCTTTCCTCATTTCTCTGAAATGTTGGAGAAGTTGCAATGTTTTCTCCACTGTTCCCAAAACCATTCCATCATCATCAGAAGTAGAACACAGACAAGTTTTAGCTTGACAGCCAACATAGATCTAGATCTTGTAAGAGCAGTTCTATAATCAGAATTCAAACAAGCTCATGTCCATCTCCAAAAACTCACAGCCAAAATCTTGGCAGCAACAGAAACATACCAGCAGTGACAAACTTCTAGCACAGGATAGAAAGTGGCCTCCAAACCTCAGGCCAAGAGAGGAACTGAGCAAAAGCATTTAATAAATTCCTGATACTCTGGTTTGACTCAATTTTTTTCCTCTGCCACACTGCTCTGGGACCCCTCTGCTCTATGGGCTGGAAATCATCCTTTCATATCCACTCACAAATGTGTCTGCAGAGCACCCATACCCATTTTTCCTTGCACTGCCACTGTCCTTGATCATAAGCAGCTCTTCAGTTTGCAGTGTTTATCGCATGGTGTTGTATTTATAGGCAGCAACAACACTCCTCAGTGGCTTTCATTGTGCTAGGTTACAATACCACAATTTCAGGTGCAGCTTGTGAAACCTTTCACATTTTAAGAACAGAGCTCTCTGGGCACACTTTTAATTACTGGTATTGTTGCAGGAGCTCATGAGGGCCCTGCTGTCTCAGGTTTTATTTTGTGAGGGGTAGGCTCTACACAATGAGTGTAAAGAACAAGTCCTGCACATGTGAGATGAAGAGGGAACGAGTAAAGGCAGTGGGAAGCAAAGGCAATGGCCTGGGGTTAATCAATAGGAAAAGTGTTCCTGGCCTTCATCTGAGTTCATCAGATGAGACTCTTCACAGAGATTCAGGCAGTACAGGCACTTCAGATGTTTTGTATTTAAAGATGCCCCCCTCACTGGGTTTGTTCTCATTTACAGAGCTCCATAATTTCCATTCTTGCCTGTGGGAATTGGAAAAGCAAAACCTTCCACAGACACTGAAAGGTTTGATCTGCAACCTTAGAAGCTTAGATTGATGTAAAAATGCAGCACATAGACATTAAGCAGAAAAATGACAAACTTATGTTTCTACAGTTGTAAGTAAGAATATGCCTTAAGTAAGTGAAAAATTGTATTAATAATATAGTGAAAGGTTTATAATGCAAAAGTGTAGTTGTATAGAATAAGCTGAGTTTAAAAGTTATAATAGAAGCATTTATGTGCATGTGAGACAGAAGCCTATTGAACAAAAGTATTCAAAGTGCAGCAGAAGTGAGTGAAAGTGATAGATTAGAAAAGCAAAATAAACCCTACAGCAACTGATTGTTAAGTTAGAAAGTTCTATATTACCTTGTAACAAAGAGCTTGTGACTACTCTGGAGCTATGGCCAACTGCCTGCTCCTCTAAAATCTCACAGCCTCTGAGACTGATGTTTATCTGAGCAATAAATCCTCCTTAACCCCAAAATAGCCCCATCCCTTCATTTTTAGCAGAGATACCTGCCTTTCTCTGTGGTTTTCACTGTGGACTGTTACAGGGTGGCCCAGAGCTGTGTTCAAACCCACCCTGCTCCCAGCCCAGCCCAGGATTCATGGGGAAGTTTAAAATTGCATTTGTTGAATCATGAATGAAGTTGCAGATGGACAGACTGAGCTGGGCTGGGTGGGAAGGCAGGAGGTGAGGGGGGACATGGAGCACTGACATGAGCTCTGTTCAGTGATATCCTCACCTGGGACTTGCTCCTTCCTCCTGCTCCACAAAAAGAAAAGATTGTGCTTTAGATGTGGAGCCAGCTCTGCTTTAATCACATCAGAAATCTCATCCTTTTAAAGGCAAACCAGAACTAATTGTGCACATCTCCTCTCCACTGAGATATCCTGCAGGTTCTGAGAGGTGCCACTTCACTCTGCTCTATGAAACCTGCTCTCTATTGATGCTCTGCATTTCTCCTGACAGGTTTCTACAAATTATTTCATCAAACTCTTCCATTCTTACAAACAGAGGGCTGCAATCCTGCCAAGCCTGCAGCAGACTGAAGAGTAACAGGATAATTCAAAGGAGCTTGGAAGAGGAGAGGATAAAGGAAAGTAGATAGGAGATGGTTGAGGGGAAGAAAATAAAAAAAGAAGTGATTACATTGTTTGAAGAAAAAAAAGGTGCAGTCTTTTGGGAAGAAATAATATGTGGGATTTAGGAAATCTGTGTGTAATCATAAAAAAAAAATGGGGACACTGCCTCAGGCCTGTGAGAAAAAAAAACACATCAGATGCTTTACTGGGAAATAGAAAGAGCTAAATTTAAGGGCTACAAGAAAGCAGAATTTCCCTCGAAACCTCAGTTTGCTTTCACTGCCACCATAGCAGTGACAGAAGATGTTATGACAATGTTTTTGGGTTTGGTTGTTTTTAGAGCTGCCTTTATCCAGCAAGGACATATCATTTTAAATCTCCAGCCTGTGTTCCTGTCAGCACTGTCCTTTATTGGATTCAAAACTCAGCAGGGACGTGGATTCTTCCCAGAACAAATACCTTTCTTCCCTTACTTCTTTTCTGATAAGCACTGCACAAATAAAACTTCTGATGGAATCCACTCAGGTCACTGCTGGCCACTGCCACTGTTCAATAACAAGGCAGGAGTTTTACAAAGGACTCTTATTCCACCTCAGAGGATGCTCTAACAGCACAGTGACAAGGGAAAATCCAGGACAAAGCAATCTGGGTTTCTGCATTATCAGCAACAGCAAAGGAAAACTGTGATTCAAAATAAGTATTTTTATACTTTGGAATTTTTATTATTATTTTTTTTCTTCAGCTTGATTGTTATTACTGATAGCAGAATCTCTCCTATGGAAAATTTCTGCTTCAGCAGTGTGAGATTGTGATTCTGTGGGATGATGAGGCTGAGTCAGTGGAGGGAGGGAGGGAGCAAACCTTGACTATTAATGAGAACAAACAGACTGAGAATCCCAGCAGTGCAGATCCATTCAACAATGCCAAGTGAAGTACCCTGAGCAAATCTCCCCAAGGCCTGTATTGGAGATCAATCCACTTCTGCAGCACACTTTGTGCACAAATCCATTGTTTCTCCTTCTTGCTGAATTCCTTTCTGTTGCTGAGTTTGTTTGGTTTTGCGTGGTACAGACAGAACAGCTCTCACAATTTTAAGAGCACCAACGTTTAGACCTTGAGAAAGTGATATTGACTTGCTGCCACAGTGACTCACTGGCATTCAGCCACTGTGCCAGCAACAATCAAGGCCTCTCCTTCACTTTTTATTATTTAGGTGCTAAATGAAATGTTTGCTGGCTTGGTTGTCATTGTGAGGTTCAGGTGTGACAGAACTGGAGAAAACAAGGCTGAAATGGGTGCTCACAGGAAAAGGGGGCCCTGGCTGAGCTCTCATCCCCTCCCAGCTGTGTTGGGGACGCAAATGGCAGATGATTTCATCACCTGCCCCTACACCTGAGATTCCTGACCCTTTAAACACTGAGACTGCTCAGTGTTTAGGGCAGCAGGACTCATCTGCTAAACGGAGGGTGGGCTGGGAACAAAGGATGAAGTTGCTTAAGGAATGGAGGAAGAATGAAGCTGGGTACAAGGGGACAGGATAAATTTGGAAAAATGGGGTTGAGATCCAGTTTGTTCCCCTTTCTCAGTTCAGCACAAGTGAGGACTAAGCCCCACTGGGCTGGGGCAGCACCAGTGATGGTGAAGCTCATTTCCAAAAGCAGAACACCCTCCTGACCAGCCGAAAAAATCCTTTATTGGATTCAAAACAGCAACACCTTTTGCCACGCCAGCCAAATATTTCACCTGCTCCTAAAACCCCCAGAGTTAAAGATCCCAAAGTCTTGCCACAGTTCTGCTCCAACAGAGCAGGTGTGCTCCGAAATAGGCTCACACTGCAACACTGGGGAAGAAGCACAAAAATTGGGAGCAGATGTAAAACTTGAATCTTCCTGCGGAGTCCTCTATTGAGGACCTCAATGAAGATTCACCCTCCTTGAATCTTCCTCTATTTTCACTCTCAGCAGGCACTCATGGAGCGAGGTAGAAGGATGGAGTAGGGCAGGAATAAAGAACTGGCAGATTTCTACTTTAGGTCAAGATGAGGAATTGTCAGATTGTATTTTTTTGGCCAGGAATTACCTAAATTCTCTCCTTTCACCCAATTCCATCATATCTTCTTCCATCCAAAATAAAAGAGCATTAAAAAAAGCCCCAAATAATAGAAATTGATTATCAAAATGGATTTGTTCTTGGGGCACTTTATAGAGGTAAATTTGACAAAGATGTCCATAGCCCAAAATTTAGGTAGGGACAATCTGTAATGAAACATGAATTTGGGTTGCCTTCCCTGGAACATCTTTAGAACTTTAGAAAATTGATATATATTGAAAGGAATCTCATGCTGGTTAACTCTGGCTGCACACAGGACATGTTTTGCAATGTGAATTTGAAGAGATGGACTATCTTAATTCATAGCATGTACAGGAAATTCTTAATTGCTGCTACTCAGTTGTTGTTTCTAATGTTGAAGCTGAGTGCAGAATTTAAACCTTAAGTTTAAATAACAGAAGAACAATTCAGAAGAATGCAGGTGAGCCACCTCTGTGTTTGAAGCTGGATAACATTTATATCATCCTACCGAATTGTTTTCTGTGTTATTTACTCAAGCATTTATAAAAGGCTGAGCATGAAAGCAGGGAATATAGCTCCTGCAATGAATAATTTGCATTCTTTATTCAGTGCAAATTAATTCGGGTCTCCAAGCACTGTGGGAATTAGCTTTATATGCACTGTAGAGGGCTCGTAATGGAAGTTTAAACTGATGCATCATAAAAGTTCCCATTTAATGTTTTAAGGTGCTTTTTTTGTTTCCATTAGCATAGATTATTCTGTTTATAGATGCTGGAGTGAGAGAAGATACCTATTGTTATTAGAAAAGGCCTTGTTAGGGATGCTCAGAAGACTTAGCAAAGACTTTGGGGATGCTCTGCTCCAGGAAAACAGTAATTCTTGCACTGAGATCACTGCCAATCATGCTGCTGTACTCCTGGCCAGGGGGAGGATGTCCTCCACCCACAGTTTATCCTCTGCTATTAGAACAGAAGGTTTTTCTTAAGGGTTATCATTGCACAGCACTCAGTGGAGCTGGTTTTGAGGTTGAACTCTCCTGGACAACACAGCACAAATTATACAGAAATGCCAGGCATGGAATCCAAGAGATAAAATAGAATTAACCCATCCGGCCACTCCTATGAAAATATATCCTGTGATTCGGGCAGTGGACGTACATGTGATGACTGATCCACGTCTATTTGTTTTCCACCAGTTTGCCTTTCCTCCTGTCCTTTCTCTTAACTGCAGCCCTAACTCTGCTTTCTCTGACATCTCCATTTCCCAAACTCCCTTCTGCACCCTGGACCAGATCAGGGAAGGGTTTCTATGCCGTCCCCTTGATTTGCATTCATCATTTCATCAGCACTGCTGGGGATTAAGCTCCACTAATGATGTTCCTCTTTTTATTAAGAAAACTTCTAAGCCCTTTAATGAAGGAAAGACCAAAAATTAACCCAAAGCAAAATAGAAAGATTTCGTTCTGTCTCCTTTGATTTAGATCCAGGTTTCAGTTACCATGTTCTGCCTTGTGAGAAAACAAAACTAGCCCTCAAAACTTGGAACTTGACACACTCAGATCTTGGTCTCCCCTAATGAAGAACACTGTGCTCACTGAATTTTTTTTTGCTGCATCAATAAATCATGTTCAGTTCTTTCCCTGACCCAAACATGCTTCAGCTCCTACGCTCAGGAGCAGCTCATCCAGCACATCAGTCAGCAAAACCACACAGATCTGCTCAGGAATATAAAAGCCATGACCACTTTCAGGACCATCCACGACCTGGACAGAGTCAGAAGAGGGCTGGAACAACCCAGAAAGTGTCACAAAATTGAGTTAGAAACATGCAAACACATTACTCACCTCAAGCACAAGAAAAGCATAAAGGCAACTATGAGGGCCCCCACTGAAATACAGTGGCCCAGGTAGTTTATGATGAGAGCAATCTTGTAATGGAGCGCATACTTCCTCTGGAGGTAAAGAGATAACAGCATTAAATCAGCATCAGTCTCTAAGCACTGCCATCCAGGAACAGTTCAGCACTTCAGAAAACAGTCATTACTTTTATTTGTCTCAACTTTTTAATGATATAATAGTACCAGGGCTGATGCCTCTGTGTAAGGCAAATATATTGTCCAGGCACACAGGCTTGGTGTCATTTCAGTCTGGGATTTGTCCACAGTTTCTTACAAATATAAGCAAAACAAATTATCTTGTCTCCACTTTCCCCTTTTTTATTATTATTTTTTTTCCCATTTCCTCAGATTTATTTGATTCAAATCTTTGTCATTTTAGGCAACAATCCTAAAGACACATCTCAGAATTTCAGAAATTATTAAACATTATTTTCTTAGGAAACAACAGTCTTAATGAGCCAGGTTATGCCATTTTCCTACTCAAATGGCTTGGTTTTCACACAAAAATGTCAGCAAGAATAAATAACAAGCCCTTCCCACACAGGCAGGTTTTCCTCTGAGGGACATTCCTTGCAGGCTGTGATCTTTATCCTTCAAACCAAAGCAGAATAAAAACTGGAACCCATTGGTGTCCCTTCAGTTCTGATAAACCAGGGATCCTGTTGTTTTTAGCAGCAACCCAAATATGTAGTGAAATTTTCTCTATTAGTTTCTATTTCCTTGCACGTGGGGGAGATTGTTGGCAAGTTCTTGATCTTGTAAACAAAAAATTAAGTACAGAAGTGCTTCCATCTAAATCAGTGAATTTAGGGATTTAGTGATCAAAATTTGGCCTTGTAGAAACATCTTTATTGGTGGGCTGCAGTTGGCTTTGGAGAAAGGAGAGGCATCTCCTCTTTGCCTGGCTAGGGAGAAGTAGAATGACGCTATTTAGATAAATACTGAAGATGGCTGAAAAGAGGTTTGCTACTGGAAGACTAAATGTCCCTGAAAAATATATTTATTATTAGTTTTGACATTTATTTATTTTCAAGTTAAGCAGATCTTTCCCCACATTGGGATGCTGCCCTCCTTCAGAAGAACAAGGCTCTTAAAAACCAAACCACCTACATTTCCTCTGGTGATAAAAACATGAAAGCAAAATCCTACAAATGGTATGATTTTAAAAAAATAAATTGGTTGATTTTTTTTTTTTCATTTTTTTCCCTAACAATTTCCCTTAACATTTTACTCCAGTGAAAGGAATTTGTCAGTGAATGAATGTTTGGCTGAAAGTACAACCAGCAGCTGTAGCTCATCTGTTCCATTGTTCTGTGAAGATAAGCATCTCCCAGCACTTTGCCAGAGAGCCAGGGAGCTCTCTTGGAATCATTTTTGTGCTGAAACCTGCCTGCATCTTCAGCTCACAGAGTAATGTGCTGTTTCTGGACACAACTCAACCACGCAGAGTATTTTTGAAGTCTTTTATAAAATCCCCTAAAATAAACTTCCCCATCCACGGGCCCATTTTCTGAATCGCCTGCAGGTGAAAAGAAAAAAAAGCAACAAAACAAAGCTGCAGAATTCAAATTCCATAGTGTGTTTTATTCATCATTCAGTTGAGGAGATACCTGAAGGGAAAGGAAACTCACTTGACCTGCTGTGCCTACCTGTGCAATGCTGTTTTATTTAACAATGCCCTGGCAAACTGCAGGGCTCATTGACTCTCCTGCTTAATTGACAGAGCCAGAGGATCACAGAACATCCCAAGGGATCCCAAAGGATCATTGATTCCACTGCTTCTCGCACCACTATCAAATCCCAAACCCATCTGACTAAGAGCTGCTTTCAGAATTGCTCATTTAGGGCTAGAAATCTCTTGGAAGATGGCAAACCTTGTGTTTTTCCAGCACGAGGTTCCTGCTCTGTAAGTCTGACCTTCCTTTGGCTCCTGAACACTATTTCAACTTCACT
The DNA here is from genome assembly GCF_028018845.1 of Melospiza georgiana. Classification (NCBI taxonomy): domain Eukaryota; kingdom Metazoa; phylum Chordata; class Aves; order Passeriformes; family Passerellidae; genus Melospiza; species Melospiza georgiana. Next base: position 4,369,683 of record NC_080430.1, on the reverse strand, counting down.
CAAGTTTTAAGAAGGTGTGGTTCAAAACATGAGGAAATTAATTGGAAAAATAAACGTACGAAACTCCTGTTTGATGCACTGATGCTGAAGGAAAAACAGGCACGACTTTCGTATTTTCTGCTTCTGATGCTAACAAGGTTTCCTGAAGGCAAATTCAAACATCACAGAAACAAGAACTGCCTGGGTGCCTAGGGAAAACTAAACTGACAGGGTGGCAAGATCACTTTCCACCAGCCTACATGCAATCTGCATCTCTGCTGGAATGGGAGGCAATGTCTTCAGGGCTGAAAAGCACGTGCCCAGAAAATCATGTGTTTGCTCCCCAAAGCTCAGCTCATGTCAAACACTTGCACAGCTCTTTTCTGGCTCGCCCTCTTGGACACCAATACATTTAAAATGTCAACAACCTTCTCCTGTTACCTAATATCCTTCTGTTTCAGGGAAGGTTCACTTCACTAAAACAAAGATTTAAATTCTATTCAGGGTTAGGAGGAGGGTTGCTAGAAATGAGCTAGAAATTAGAAATGAGCTAGAGAAGGAGATCATAGAATCCTGGAAAGGTTTGGGTCAGAAGGGACCTTAATGATGATTCCTGCCATGTCAGGAGTGCCAGCTACTAGAACAGGTTGTTCAGAACCCCTGACCTGATCCAGTCTGATCTGGAACACTTCCATGGATCAGGAATCCATGGATGGGGAATCCAGAGATGGGGAATCCAGACATGGGGAATCCAGACATGGGGAATCCATGGATGGGGAATCCAGAGATGGGGAATTCAGAGATGGGGAATCTAGGGATGCTTTTACCCCCTGGCCACAGCAGGTCACACCACTGCAATCCCATTCCATGACAATAGACATGACAATCATTTTACACCAGGCAGGGCAGAGGTGTCTCCACAGCTTCCAAAGCCTGGCAGAGGTGTCTCCAGAGCTTCTGAAGTGAGGAATGACAGCACAATGTCTTTACCTGCACTGGCTTTGCACATCTTAGGCCTGCTGGGCTCCCCTCCAGGCTAATGACAGACTCATTCTGCCTAGGGCACTTTTCCCCTTGCTTCAGCTGCAATGGGACTGCTTAACCTGTCATGAACAATTCAGTGAGTGATCTGAATCAATAACCAGCTAATAAGAGCACTCTCAGACCATCTGACAAGGATCTTGCCTCCTCTAACAGAACTCACTGACAGGTCCTGCCAGCGTTTACAGCTCACGTCTCCCTGGGAGGCCGCACAGCCACTGCCACTCAGTCACTTCCAATCTCCTCCCGGTGCCAGGATGATCTCAGCACCAGCACAGCTTAAGGACACCTCCCCAAAGACTTTCAGAAGCAACTGGGAAGCGTCTTTGTCATGCCAGATGACTCTGAGCTCACTGCTTTCCCGTCCTGAGCCAGCTGGAGCTGCTGTGGCTGAAGTGACCGTGCTCCCATGCAGGATACATTAGCCTGAGCCCAGCGTGGTGCTAACTCAGCTACTCAGCTTGAAGCCACCTCAAAGCATCAGCAGAAGCAAATGCACATACAGCTGCCACAGACCACAACACCAAAGTCCCTGATTTATAGCTCTTTTTGGAGGCTAAGATGTTTTTTTGTGCTGCCTGAGACGCTCACTTTTCTTCTAAGAAGAGCAGAGATTTGTGTGCAGTGAAGGCCCTTCCAACACAGGAGCTTGTAGGCTGAGGAGAATCTTTCCATTTGTGCCACCAAACAGCCAGATGGACCAAAATTATTTCTATATCTTGTTCCTGTGCCTGGAGAAAGAGCCAGCTATTTGTTGAGAGGGTGAGGTCAGTCTGACAGGAGGACACCAGCACTTGGGTGTCCCCAAGGCAAGGGTTAGGGGCAGCTGTGCACACACAGGCACCTTGTGTCCCCTGAGGTGCACTGGGGACTCCTGTGATTCCCAGCTGGTCCTGGTGGGACCTCCATGGCTGAATCAGAATTTTTAAGGTTGGAAAAGACCTCTAAGATCATTGACTCCAACCATCCTGTTCACCACTAAACGTGTCCCTAGCTGCCACACCCACAAGTTTGAATACTTTCAGGGATAGTGACTCCACCACTGTCCTTGGCAGGCTGTTCCAATGTCTGAAAACCCTTTCAGGGCAGAAATTTTCACTAATACCCAGTCTAAACCTCCCCTGACACAACCTGAGGCCGTTCCCTCTCCTCCTGTCGCTGTTCCCTGGGAGCAGAGCCTGATCCCCCCTGCTGTCGCCTCCTGTCAGGAGCTGTGCAGAGCCACAGGGTCCCCTCTGATCCCCCTTCTCTCCAGGCTGAGCCCTTTCCTAGCTCCCTCAGCCCCTCCTGGTGCTCCAGACCCTTCCCCAGCTCCGTTCCCTTCTCTGGACAGGAAGGACACAGGCATTCCAAGGGACATTTTAAACTACACCACACAAATACATTTAAGGAACTAGATCTCAGAGTGGGAGTCTAGCAGCAAATCACTCCCCAGAGCAGAGTTTTAGCAGCTGCTGCCACAGGTCCCAACCACAAGCAGAGCATGGATGCATTAATAAACCCAGTGAATGGGTGTTACCGAACTGATGGCCCCTAAGAGTGACCCACAGCTGGAAAAACCATAAAATTTCTACTCGTACATTACCAAAACTCTGTCATAAAGCATGGGATTGATGTTGAAAAGTCCCGTTCCTGTCCCCTGTTATCAATCACTGAATTAAAATCATGTGATTCTTCAGCACTCTGCCTGTGAGTGGTCAAGCTTAAAAGCAGTGTTGTTTTTTTGGATTAAAAATAAGTACAAGTCACAGGGCATTACCCCCCCCAGATGATGTTAAGCATCTGCTAAACTCAGAAAACAACAATAGACCCACTTGTGTGCCTGAATCTCACCTTTAATCAAAATGGAGCAAATCTGTGGGGATTGTTACTTTTTTCTGTCATTTTTTTTGAGATCACAAAGTATTCATCTGTAACACTGAGCATTATGAGAGATTTCAAAAAAATTCACAAATATTAATATTTGCAAAGCTTGTCACAAATCTTTAAAGATCTAATAAATGAGTTTTTAAGCCTCTGTAAGCAAGGGTGGGGGAACATCTGCACTTTCATCTGTTTAAGAAACATGCTATTTAAGGAGTTTTAAGCTATCACCATAGCTGCAAAATTTTTAAAAGCAAAAACAGAGAAAAGGGAATAATCCTGTCCTCTAGTCACAACACTTCTCCAGCCTTTTCAAATAAAACCCCTCTGTGTTTGCCTGTGCACAGACAGCCACTGTTGGGAGCCATGCAAACACATAATGAGTGTTTTTAAAATGCAGCAGCCTTTTCCTGAGTGGCTGCAGCTCCCAGCTCAGGTTTCCTGTACCACCTAAACCCCACCAGAGATATCAAATCTTGGCCCAGCTCTGCTCCCCATTCTCCAAATCAGCCCTGGCTGCTCCACATCCCCTCTCTTGCTCACTTTCAGGACATGGTCAGTCTGTCCCTCCCAGTGCCCCAGCTTGTGCTGGCCCCAGCACTCCTGCAACAATGCACTGAGATGCTTTAGGGACCTGATTGATCCAAAAAATGGCCCAGCAGCAAGTTAGCTTTTCATTTTAAATGGGAATGAGGATCTGCACTGGGGTGGTCCCAGCTTATGTTGGCCCAAATTGCCTTGGGAGCTTCTCCACCATGCTAGAACACCTTGAGTGTCCCCCTGGGTGGCCGCCAGGTACTGGCACAACTTTACCTAATTCCTAGAAGCCTCTAGGAAAAGGAGAGGGGTTAAATTAGCCAGAGGATAGGAACAGGTTCCTCCTCAGCAGCTGGTGTGTTGTTATTTGTGATTCACTGGAGAAAACCCAGACTGACCACACTGGACCTTACAGGATGGATGCTGCACCACAGCCAGAGCACATCCTGGCTCTGTGGGGTGCAGCACCAGCACAGAGAGCCCCTGAGAACTAAATGTGGGGTCTCATCTTCCTCCTCTCTGTCCCTGGCATGGCACAACTACAAGGACACAATGAGTTGAATGAATCCCCAATGATGCCTCAGCTTTTATAGTCTGAGTTTCACATCAGGGCATGGTGAGCTCTGTGCACACAGCAGGGAGACAAAACAATTCCTGCTCCAGCTGGGCACCAAGGACAAATGACCCAAATCTCAGCCCAGGAGCACAAACCCCGTGGGCTGGAGAGAGAAAAACAAGCAGGGTGGGACTGCCTGGGCTAAAGCTGGAATGGGACAATGAACTGCAAGGTGCAAATGGAGCAGAACTGATCCCAGGGAGAGACCCCGGCAGCGCTCGTGCATTTTGGGGCCATTTTGGTTCATCTTGGGTGCAGCCCTGGCTGGGCTCTGGTGCTGCCCAAGGTGCATCCATGGAGGCCTCCTAATAAATCCCTGCTTTATTCTTTAGCTCCATCTAGTCTCCAAAACAAACCAGCCTGAGCTGCTGGGCTCCACCTTGGCTCCTTGAGGGAAAAGCCACTCCTAGCAGAGACAGCACAAAGCCTTTGTGGATTTGTGTCCCACCACAGCACTCAACACAGGAGGAAGAGGAAGAGTATGGAGGGCTTGAAGGCTTAAACTGTGTGAGGGTGAATGTCAATGATGTCTCTGAGACATCTGAAAAGAAAAGGGCTTTGCATAATTCCTCACAGCCCTTCTGAAGGAACTTAATCCCATATGCTAATTTAAATCTGATAATTCTTATATCATGCAAGACTGGTTCCATTTCTTAAAGACAGCTGGGTCCTGAGTCTACTTTTTATGTATTTTTTCTGTTGCTGCCCCTTTACATATTTGCTTAAGGAGAAATGACATTGAGATCTGTAAAGGTCAGTTGTTGATGAGGCCTCAGAATGGGCAGATATAGGGTGGAATCAGCTGGTTGAACTTATTTTTTAGTGCCAAAGAGGCTTTAGGTCTTATTGTTCTTATTGCTAACATTTACTGTAGCAGCTGTAGGCTCTGAACAAAGCTAGGAAAAATCTGCATAAACACACATCATCAGGGACAGAGTGAGATAAAGCATCCTTTTTAAAAAAACCATGTGAGCAGGGGATATGGAGAGAGGATAAGTGATTTGCCTCAATTCACGGGGAGGTTTTGTTGCAGAGACAGAAATGGAATCTCTCTCAGAGGTCCCAAATTAGCACGTTAACCTTAAGTTTAGTTTTGCATCCATTTATGCTGAGAAATCTCATTGAGAAGAATGAAGGGAAAAATACAGACCTTGTCATCCAGAATAGGCTCGCACTGAGAGTAGTTTATCTTGGAAGCCCATGTCCCATTGCCCAGGCATTCTCTGTAGGCATTTCCTGGTACAGACCAAAATAAAAGAGAGATGAACACTCTGTGCTGGACTTAGAACAGCTTAGACATTTCACAGGTTCAAGACAAGACTGACAGAACAGATTATTTACAAGGCAAATCAACTTATCCCACCTCTGTGATGACTGGAGCAACCCACTCAGAAGAGGAGAAATAAATAACAAACACATCTACAGACCACGAGTATTTAAAGGTATTTATTAATAGTTTTTTTTTCACAGAATATTAATTCAGTAGACAGAAAAGGTATGAAAACACTGCAACTGAAACTGGTGTTGTCCCAAGGTGCCAGTTCTCACAGACTGTAAGTAGAAATCACAAATTACCAAAGCAGAGATTTAATGTCCAAATTCAACATCACCCTGCAGGGCTCTGGGAACTCCATGTGGCAATAGTGGGGTAAAGAGGGGAGTTCAATTTCTGGCAAGCACTCTCTTCATCCCAAGGAATTCCAAGAGAAAACTGCATTTTTCCTGTACAAACCCTCCTGCACTCCTCAAAGGCACATCCAATTCCAAGCAAGAGGCTCTTGGTTTTTTCCATTCTTATTTTGAACTGTTTCTTAGAAACAAGAGAATTAAAATAAAACAGGAAATCCAGAAAGATCCCCAAAGGACCAATACAGGCAACTTCCTGATGGACTCCTCATGATGTTGTTGCTGCCCTTTACCCAGTTTCTTTTTGGGCCTTTGCCACGGTCATTTAGTGCAGGAAAATCAAATGGTCCTAAATGTGCTGCTGACACCAGCCTTTGAAAAAGGTCAAGAGACTTTTGAAAAGGTGCTTTTGAAAAAGGTAAAAAAAGACTTTTGAAAAGGTCCTTTTTCTTACTGAGAAGGGAAATCAACAGTCCCTGCAGATGCTCCAGGTGACACTGTACCCACACAGATCACTGAATTTCATATTGCTGGTGTCTAGTTGCACTTTTCCGCTGTTCCTTTTTGGAGTGATGAGGCCAAACTAAACAAAACAGTCTGAGTGGGGTTCAGGTGGTAGGATCTGATTTACATCCCTAAAAGCCCTTGCATTTGTCCCCTCCTTTGGCCAGTGCTGAAGCTCCCTGTGCAGAATTGTTGCTGACTTTGAGCCTCTGTAGCAAACTCCTGACTCTCCAGATGAGCTGATGCTTAGTCGGATGCTGAGTCCCACTTCCAGAGTACTGCTCATATAAACCATTATTTTATTCATTCAAACCCTTGTTTTACTCATTCTGACTCTTCATTTTCCCTGGTTGTATCCCACAAACACAATCCACACCCTGAGAGGCACTGGGGATGCACAACCCACATCAGTGCAGCTCTCTGAGCTGTCACAGCACATGTCCCACAGGGTGAGGGCATGGACAGCAGGGGGAAAATCAAACTCTGAATTTCTCTTGTCCAGGATCTCCTCCAGTATCAGTCATTTCTCAACACCAGGTGCCATTGCTAATTTATACCCCACAGTAAAGGTTTTCTTCTTTTTCCTTTCCTTTTCTCCTCTCCTTTCTCCTCTTTCCTTTTTCCTTCCTCCTCTTTCCTTTCTCCTCTTTCCTTTTCTCCTTTCCATTCTCCTCTTTCCTTTTCCCTTTTCCTTTTCTCCTCTTTCCTTTCTCCTCTTTCCTTTTCTCCTTTCCTTTTCCTGTTCCCCTTTCCTTTCCCTTCTCCTTTCTTCCCTCCCTATGTTCCTTTCTCCCTCTCCTTTTCTCTTTCTCTTTTTCCCTCCCTCTCTCTTTTTTAATGACAAAATGCAGCTCTTTTGGCCAGTGCTTTAAAGGAGAAACATCTCATTTATTGGGTGAGGTAAGACCTACACTGGAGGCACCTGGAGGGATCAGCTCTTGCTCATGCACTGTGTGCAGAAAGACACTGGATTAAGTTCAGTTTTTCTTAATGATTGTCACAAAAAAAGAAAAAAAAAAGGGAAACAAAAAAAGGAAGAATCATAATGGAGAGCTCCACTGTAGAAACAAACAATGATCACCCAAGAAGAAAATAACACTTAAATGATCTTTCTAGGGCAACAAGAGCTAATAATAAAGAAATGAAGCTATTAGCACTATTTTTTTCCTAGTTGAAAAACAATTGTGTAAAATCTCATTTTCCTAGACAAATGACATACCAAAGAACTCAGCATACTTTCTCTTAGAATTTCCCCTTCCTTCCTGACTTTATTCTCAAGAAGGAATAATTCAAACAGAGATTTGGTGGTTATAACATGGGGTTATTTGTGCTCTGTGTACACTTGCACTTGTTATTGTATGACAGAATAATATATTGTTATTGCATGACACAATAATATATTGTTATTTAGTAACACAACTGGACAAGGAGAATGAATGTTCGTGCAAATGAATAATGAGCAGTAGATGAGTCAGGATGGCACAGGCAGCACTCAGCCTTTGTGCACAGAGCTCTTGACACATCATCCAATATTCACTCCTGGGCCTCAGTCTGTTGTCTCTTCTTCCACTTTAAGAATTTTTATTTCCTTTTGTTGTAGATTTGTGGCTCTTGGTTTCTTTGGCTTAATTTAGAATCTGACTCCATGTTTTTGGAAGGCTTCTATTCTATTCTATTCTATTCTATTCTATTCTATTCTATTCTATTCTATTCTATTCTATTCTATTCTATTCTATTCTATTCCATTCCATTCCATTCTATTCTATTCTATTCCATTCCATTCCATTCCATTCCATTCTATTTCTATTTCTATTCTATTCACTATACTAAATAATGGAGAAAGGACACAGACAGAAGGTTACAAAGGATGATCATGGAAACTCATGACTGCTTCCAGAGTCCTGACACAGCCGGCTGTGATTGGTCATTAAGTCAAAACAATTCACATGGAACCAATCGAACAATCACCTGTTGGATAAACAACCTCCAGACCACTTTCCAAAGCAGCAAAACAAGGGAGAAGCAATCAGATACTATTGTTTTCATTCTTCTCTGAGGCTTCACAGCTTCCCAGGAGAAGAAATCCTGGCAAAGGGATTTTTCCTGAAAATATGATGGTGATAGCACACAACAGCAGCAGCAACATTCACAGCTCTCCTGGACTCTGAGGTGATGTAAAAGGGGTCTCCACCCCTGGAAAACCTCATTCCACACCACCAAAAAGGAAGGTAAAAAAATCTGAGCACGGCTACAGCAAAGCCTTGGCAGGAACACAGCTGGGATACCCAACTCTCCCCGACTCCAGCTCTTGGGAAAGTCCAGCTCAGTCTATTATTTTATGGCTCTTCACAGAATATATCCAGATAAACAACCTAACACCCACAGGAATGTCTCAGTTTTATGTATTTATACACACACACCCACGTTACAGAGAGCCTGAACTTCATTCTTAGTGGAGTAGAACCATTTAAGAGCAAGTGAGAAATTCAAGGTGGAGAGAAAAAGTTCCTTGAATAAAAAGAAAATTAGTGTTCCATTGTTGGGTTTGTGGGTTTTTTTTTTTGTTTCTGTTAAGCTTGGGGTTGAAGTGTTTGACATAATATTTTGTGTTTAGATTTAGATGTTTATTATTTCTTATTTATATTATAGTTTTGTAAGTTGAGCGCTTTATAGTATTTTATTGTCTGCTATTTTCTAACAGACAAAAACCAAATCCCAAAAATACCACTGACACACAACATAATAAAAAACTTAAAGCAAACAATAAAAGAGAGTAACTTAAACTCTCCATACTTCAAACAACTATTAAAGAACACTTTCTACAATTGTGATCTGGTACCTTATAACTACGGATTTTAACAGATTTCCAGATAACCACCACAATTTTAACAGATTCACAATACATACTACAAAAAGTCAAATAAAGAAAACCTCTTACCACATTTAAGAAAGTCTTAAATAGAAAATAGAAGCATTGTATTTATCAAAATACTTATAAATAGAACCATTGCATTTATCAAAAAAATCAGACTGTGATAATCACAAATCTGTCTGTTTGCAGGGCAAACGGGACTTTTAAGGAACTCCAGCATATTTGTTGTTTCCATAAAAAGAATAAAAGAAAAAGCTGATCAACCCAGAATTGAGCCCATACATCAATAACAACGGAAAGGGATTTTCATCTGACATGGAAGAACATGAGAGAAACTCACACACTTTTATTTACCCATTTGAAGGTTTCCTCACACACTGGTGTTTGATAAAGGGGGGAGACATCCAAACTCCGTTTCCAGTTTTCCCATAACTCTCCTCAGCATCCCTGTGGCTCAGCACCACCATTACCAGATTAATTCTGGGAAAACTCGCATTGGATGAGAGGAGTTTTTCACAAATCAGCTCAAGGACCTTTATCCCAAACAGAAATGTGCCTTTTAGACATCTGAACTCATGTAAAATGAATTCTACTCTGACTTACTACACTTTATTGATAACACTGCCAGAGCCTCCTCTGAAGAGCCCTCAGTGTGTGTCTAAACAGAAAATGGAGCAGAAAAATCCAGTATTTGTCATCCCAGCTGTGATCTGTCCCCTCCTTAGAATCCACTGACATATTTTTGCTGTGAGGGTGACAGAACACTGGAACAGGCCTAGGGAAGTCTTGAAATCTCCCTTTTTGAAGATACTTAAAACCCTTTTAAGACATGCTCTGGGCAACTGGCTGCAGGTGCATCTCAGCAATCCTGTGGTTCTGTGATTACCTGCATAGAACTATCCTCTGGAACAGCTTTAAAACACCCGTTTATGAGGTAAAACCTAGCCTTTAATTTCATTTCTAACTGCAGATGATGTTGCATTCCTAGCCCTTAATTTCATTTCTAACTGCAGATGATGTTGCATTTCCGAGTGGGGTATGCAAAGGAAAGTGTTTGATGAGTGGTATTTTGTATTTTTGTATTTTTCTTTTTTTATTGACCCTATTGAAGAGCACAAAGCCTTTCAGGTAGTGGTAACTCAATATGTATGGATTGGCCTGGTGGCAGGCTGGTGTTTAGTCAGTAAAAGTCCATTAAAAGCACGACACAAACAGGAGACAGGAGCACTGGGTGAAGGTAAATGGATGTCACTCTCAGCAGGAAATTCACCACCTCCCCCCAGCCATTTGTGAGTGAAAGACAATTCCAGACACTGCATGCAGGCACTGCCATCATGGACCTTGCCCCTGACAACTGGAACTGAGCTGGTTTTGAAAGAGATTTTACTTGTTTTGCCATGTTTCATGTAGATGAATTTCTGGCAAGGTTTACATTTCCAGTTATCATTAAAATGGAAATCTGGCTATTGATGCCTCTTATATGGCTATTTGTGCCTTTCATGTGGCAATTTGTGCCTTTCATCTGGCAATTTGTGCCTTTCATCTCCTGGATTCTACAGACTGGCCGCGGAATCTTAAGCCAAGTTCATCAGCTACTGAAGTGAAGGGAATAAACAGAAAAATGAATAAATAAATAAATAAGACAGCCTGTTAATCCCTGAGCTGAGGGCACGTGGCTGCTTTGGCAGCTTGCTGATCCTTGTTAGGTGTCAGCTGAGCTGAAATGAAGGGTCCATCCATCAGAACACCAGAATCCCACTGAACACACTCCCTAGAACACACAGGGTTTTGGGAGGTGGGGTTAGGGGTGACTGTGGCACAGACTCAGGAATTTTCAGTAATTATTTTGTAAAACCATTACAGACAGTCTGGTAAATCTCCCCACTGTGATTCTTTTTCATTGATATTCCTATATCTACACTTTTTCCTCACTTTTTAAGACAAATTCCTGAACTGGTTTTGCCTCTGACCTAGCTGAGCAATTTGCCATCCTTTTCAGGCTAGGTTAGTTCTGCATATTTGCCACAGGTGGAGTTCACATTTATAATTTTAGAATATCAGTTTGCAGCCAGTCTTGTTCACATCTCACCAATCTCTTCCTGCTCTGGCTTCAGGGCACAGCCCAGCAGCCCATGGTGCCCCCAACATGAAGGTGTTTATCCCAAGTTTTCCAATGGAAAAGAAGCCCAAGTAAGTGAGATTTCCCCTTAGACATAAATTAAAATAGTTTCTGTGATATGCTGGTCTGTAAAATCAGAAGAAACAGTGGAGAAACTCTGATTTTTCTCAGTGCCACGATTAAAGCTGGATACCATTTTCTGAGCTGAATAAATGGATTTTGAAATGCACAGTTTTGGGACAGCAAAAATGCCCAAAATATCCTAGTGCCCAATGTTGTAGCCCAGGAGTTGCTCACAACGTGGAACTCAACTTTTGTCTCTTTCAATACTGGATTTCATGAGGAATTCAAACCCAGTTTAAGGGATTCCTACTTTCCAAGGAGTTCTAATCACTGGAACATTGCAAGATTCTCCCAGTGTCTCCTCCAAACAATTTGTATTCATTTAATGTTCAAGACATTTTGCTTGGTATTAGGCAAAAAATTTTTTCTCTTGGGTACTTATCCACCATGATCCCCAGTAAATCCAGCAGGAACTGCATGATACAAATTCCTCAGCTTGGCTGCCCAGATTTCACAGGAGTCTGATCAAATGAGACAGAAAAAAACCTGTGTTGCATAAGGCATACATCACTTCATGTATAGGTTATTCTTAGCCCCTTTTCAAAGTCTCAGAAAAATAGCAAGCTTCTAAAAATAGGGGCTGAATCATGGGGCTATAAATTATTTATTCATGTGCCACACTCCCTCTTTGGTGCTTTATTTTTTTTTCTGATTGTTGCAGTGACAACTCGAGCCAGGTAGGATTCACAAAGCATCAGGACAATTGCTTACTATTTCTAGAAATTGTAAGTGACAGCAGCATAGAATTGTGGCATCCAGGAGACTGGAAAAAATAAAAATAATCTCTCTCCACATATTTTATTTGTGAATGAGGGATATTCTGACAAAAATAAGGAGAGGCAAGAACAGTTATCCAACTGATGCTCATTGTACATCAGCCAACATCAGCTTGAAAGCCAAGAGGTTTTCTCTGGATGCCACAGCTGGGTTTTTTTGAATTTTTACAGAAATATAATGCACTTATAGGAGAATCTTGGAAGGCAGATAAATCATAATTTAGGCAAGAAATGTTCCCCTAGAAAAACATTTCTAAACTCAGCTCTGTCTGGCTCAGCTCTATGTGTCCTCAGGCTTTCAAGCCCATTAGAAATGTTGATGAGGTTTCTGTTGTTTTCCTTTGCCAAGAAATCCTAAAAAGGTTTGCAAGAACCTCGAGCAGCCTAATTATGCTCACTTGCTGCACTGATTTCCCATCAGCTGAAGAGCTCAAGTGGCTCACCCAGGTCACAGAACAGGTCAAAAGCAAAGGCAGGAACAGAACCTTGCAGAAATTTAGAAGTGCTCCAGGCTCCTTCAGAGTTTAGGAAAACATTCTGTGGGTTTCTAGCCCAAGGCAGGCTCTGTTGGACCTGCAGAGACTGAGGGCACCTGAGGTACTCAGTTCTGTTTGTACAGAGCATCACAGAATATTCTGGGCTGGAAAAGGCTTTAAAATGATGCAGTTCCACTCCCTACCATGGCAGGGACACGTTCCATCAGACCAGGGTACTCCAAGCCCTGTCCAGCCTGGTCTTGGACTCTCCTTGGCCCAGGCTGGGGCTCCTGGCAGCAAACAGTGGCATTAGAAATATCCCATAGATTGAATCGTGCAGAACTGGCAGAAAAGTGCCTCTTTTCAACCTTGTTCAGTGAAATACCTGCTAATGTAAAGCCTCTCACAAAAAATCCCACACATTCTGTTCGACTTGCTGATCCCCACGTGGTTCACCTCAGGAAACACAGTTTCTTGCAGTATCTTTCACTCCTCATGCCTTCAGGGTTAGCAAAAACTGTTCCATAAGATACAACTTTTTTATAGCAAATACTCTATTTCTTCACAGCTTCATTTTGAATTGTTTTCAGGATTGAGGTGTGGGCACTGACAGGCAATTCCCAAAGCTGCCCTTTCCCAAGACAATCACTCCTCAGAAGGATGATTTGGGAATCATCCTGGAAGCTGCCGTCCTCATCCCAAATTGCTTATAGCTGTTGTGATAACCCTCCTATTAATAACTGAATAATAAAAGACTTAGTATTCAATTATATCATTAATTCTAACATTAATTTCCTTAAGAAATTATTTCGTGGCTCGTGATTGAGGAAGCTCTTGTTCTGAAATGTCAGGGCTGGGCTGTTACAGAAACAGCTGAGGAACACCCAGAAGACAGGGAGAGAAAACCCAGTGAGGAGGCTCAGCAGCACTTCACAAATGCTTGGTTAATCCTGCCTGCAGCCTCCCAAGGCTTTCTGCAGTCTGCAGGTAAATCCCTGACACAGCACAACCCCAGGGGTGAGCACAAAGATTTACAGCTCCGACCTCCATGTATCTTTCAGAAGAAAGATAAAAGAGGGAGATTACAAAGCACAGGTTATTCCTCAGGTTGTCATATTTTGCCTTCACCTGGTTTTCAGCACAAGAAAAAAAAAAAAAAAACCAAAAAAAAAAAAAAAAAGCCCAGCAAAATATAGAAGTCAAACCAAACTCCCAACCCAAACCTCTTCACTTTTAGCTGAACAGAAATCAGAAATTGTTTAACTCTGCAAAAACCTGTTGAAAATAAAATTCTGGCATTCATGCTGGGCTTATTTCCACACCCAGTTGCTCAAATTAATCTCTCCTGACAGGCCAGGTGTCACACAAAAGAAGATGCACAGACATCACTTATACTTTAGCAAGTTACTGACACTTGGATTGCTAGAAACTGGAAGAACATCCAGGAAAGTCTGTGGGAAATGGATTTATGGAAAAATTTTTAAAGTTTGACACAAGGTTTACATACTATGTATGTAAACTTTGAGATAAGAAATATTGACTTAGAAACGTTATGGAATAGGATATATATTGTTGAGAGAGAAATTGAATTAGAAATAAGTTTTAAAGGAGGGTTTTGTAAATAAGATTAGGTATCTTTGAGAAATAGAACTATGGAAAATATATTGTAGTAGCACTTATGAGGGGTAGTTTTAGATGATTGGTTTTCAAGTATTTACAGTATGGTGTGGTAAAAGCTGTTAGGTTAAGAAATGTTTATAATGTATTGTAATTAGGGAATAGTTGGTTTTTAATTGTGATGGTCCTACTTGTCCTAGTCTTACAATGCTCTCTACAGTTGAGCTCAAGATTAAGACATTTAAACTCTGATGTCCTGACACAGATGCTGATGTGGAGTGAAGGTTCCAATGTCCATGGTGCCACGGAGAGATCCAGCACTATTTATGATGTCCATGGTAGCTACTCAACCCAGGCCATTCAACTGTACTAAATCCCCAAATTTAAGCTAATTAATTGATCCCAAGATTGCAACCCATGGATCAGATTCAGCTGATCCATGGCCATTTGCCCTATGGAGCAGAGTTGCTCTTCCACTGACCCCACACTGACAACAGGAGGGATTTAATCACCTACAGCAAATAGAAGCATCTTCTCTCCTAAATTTAGGTGCTGGGGTAAACAAAACACAGACCTAGATGGGTCTGTAATTTGATGTGGAACAATTACTTGATGTTCATTTTAAAGACTTTCTTCATCTGACTCTGGTAATGCAATTGTTTTAAGGAAGAGGCTATCTTCCAAATTGTCTTTGTATGGATCATGCAGAAATTACCAGCAAAGATTCCCCAGCCCAGAACACTTCCACCTGTATGGAGAGAGGGAACTTCCACCCAAACAGCTCCCTAAAAACCAGAAAGGTGCAGTCTAAGAAAATGTTCTTCCTGCTGGTTACTCCAAGAGGTCATTAATTCTCCCTTTGTTGTATCATGGCACCAGGAGGAGGAAAAGCATCACCCAGAGCTGCAGCTCCATTTGTTTCTGAGCCTGACACACCAGGAGAGCACAGGGCCATCAAACTCCTTCCCTAACCCCCTTCCGGAAGGCTGGCAGGGCACAGCCTGGTAATGATGCTTCATCTTTATGGTAATTGCTTCTCAGCTGAAATTCAAAATTCAATTAGTCACCTGGCATAATTACTGAATGCACAGAGAGATGCAATGTTAATGAGAGGTGTAAGTGTACTTTATTACCTGTAGTAAAGCACTGTGGGACTGAGAAACACTGATTAGCACAGGAGGGAGAGGAAAGGAGCTGGAGGCTGGAGTTTAGGAGAGATGACTGGAGAAGACAATTTGCACAACCCCTTGAAAGAAAGGAGTGTGTGCAGCCTCCCTCTACTTTAGTTCTTGCCTCAGCAAAGTGGGAATGGGAAAAGCGATTTTATTCTCACAGAACTTCCACTGCCTGGAATTTATTCAGGAATTTATGCAGTCACAAAAGCAAAGCAGAGCAGCTGCAGGAATGTCTCCTGATGGAGCACAGAATCAGTGTTCACTGGGAATAATCCTGACCTGCTTTCAGAACTCAGCAAAAATAATGAGAAAGGTGGCTGAGGAAAGGAGAGATGAGAGCAGGTTCCAAAATGCACCAGTCATGTGGTATTTGCCTGGTAAGGTTCAAATACCTTTTGGTATTTGAATTCACAATGAAACCAATGGTCCAGCAGCAGAGGCTGTGAGAAGAAAGCGGCACACAGGAGAGACAGAAAATAAGAGGTGAGAGGAAACATCACAGACAACACAGGGAATGATTTGGGCTAAAAGGCCAGGAGGATCTGCAAAACCTGAATATTATCCCTGAGTCAGCACTGGGGGTTTGCCTACACCACAGGAACCACAACAGTTGCTTGGCCTTACAGGGATTTTCTTTGTTAGTTGGTTTTGGGTTGATTTTTTTTCCCCCTGCTTCAAACCATTGTCCAGATCATACATCCAGCATTTTCTAAGAATCCTTTCCTTTCCTTTTAAAAACCCCTATAGGATGATTCAGACAGGTCCTGTGACACTTACACGTCTTGGGACGTCAGGACAAAAACAACATCCGCTGCTGTCAGCTCGTGCTCTATGTGCTTGCCAGGAAGCTCCTGTGCCTTCCCCAAGCCTAAATATTCATCAGGAGAAGGGAGCAAGAAACAGACTGTCTGCAAGACAAAAAAACCCTGCAAACATCACACCAGTGACCACTTGCCAAAGCAGCCCCTGCCAGCTTTCATAGCAAAGCCTAATATAGGAACATAAGAAATTCCAGATGTTTCTTGGCAGATACGAGCCCATTCTGCTGAACCACATTTCCCCTTCCAATAATATAAGTTTAAAAAGGGGATGAGAACGGGAAAGTTCTCCCAATTGCTGTGAAGTGAACCTAAGGTGTCTGAATACAACCCTTTCCATAACCAAACAATTTTAAGGGATGAGCAAAATATTCAGCAACATCGAGAGGATGAATTTTGACTGTGGAGATTGCAGATGTGGAGCTTCTTTAGGCCATCAAAGATTAGGTTTGAGATGAGAAAGTAAAGTCCCTGCAGATACAGGGAAATCCAATAACTCCAAGTCTCAAAAACCTTTTACAGACACTAATAGTGTTATATTTTCTCTGGGCTGTCCCTCCACATAAATTCCTTTTCCTACTGGGTGAAGAATAAGGTTTAAAAACAGCTCTTGCCAGGAGAAAAGCAACACCTACCTCAGATCTTCTTTCTTACACAGCCACAACAAGGAACAGGAAATTTTCATTAAATAATTTATAATAAGGAGCACTGGGCTTTTGAGCTCCAGTTTTGTTTCCCTCTCAGTCCTTCTCTTCCCATCCTTGAAAACAGTGCCAAAAAGTTTATGGAATTATCACCCAGCACAGCACTGCTATTGGGAACTCAGTGTCCAGAGATGCTTTATGTGGTAAGAAGGGCAGCAGAAGAAAGCTGAGTTTGTAGATAAGCAATTGCTAGGCTGATGATAATAGTTGGATTTAAAAGTTCACCAACTGCTTAACCCCCCCAGGCTCCTCTTCCCATACTTTATATTGTTGCTTCCATTGGTGCATTTCTAGACTTTCCCAAAATACAACATGGAATATGAATCATGTGCCAGTCCTTCCCTCCAGGACAGCATTTATTGAAACTTTAAGTGAGATCAGAAACCTGAGAGAAATAATATTTCATATAATGTTTGCTAGTGCTGTACAGACACCAGGAAATTTGGTTTGCAAGTGTGATATCAAAAAGGAAGTGAAGAAGTACGAGATTAATTTTGAGAGGGAACTGTGAAGGACCATATTGTTCTGTGAGGGCTGTTTTCATGCCCACAGCACCTTATCAAGCAGCAAATGCAGATCAGAGATATGCCTTTGGCTCTCTGAGGGTGAGATGGGACTGTCTGCACTGCTCCTGGGTGCTCTGCTTCAGCCCAGCTTCCCAAGACATCTCTCAGCCCCCACACAAATGATCCTCCTCAAGAGATTCCCCCATGCACAAGGGGGAATGATCAGCACAAGCTGAGTGATCAGGAAGACTCTGAATAATCTTCTGCAGAAGGCAGCTGGAAAAGAGGTGAAGAGGCTGTTCCCCTGCTACAAACTGATTAATACAATGCATCTCTCATTTGGGAAGCCTGCTGTTATGTGGGAAGGTGCTTTCTTATCACCTGGTAATGATTATCTCTCTGGGGGTTTGAAATGCCATGGGAGGGAGAAAGGGAATTTTAAAACCTCTTCTAATTTTATAGCACACAAAATGCTGTCAGCACATGCTGTGACAGTCTAAGAAAAGCATTTCACCAGCCTCATTTTTTGGCTAAAGTCCCTGATGCATCTTAAGATCCTGAGCTTATTTCAAGCAGGAATGATAAGTGGGCCACCTCTGAACCATCCCATGTGGTTTTGGGTTCCCTGCAGCCTGGCAAATGTGGTGTGGCAGCTCCAATATCATCACCACACATCTTTTAAAGACCCATATCTGTGATCTCAGTGCTGCCTGAACCACTCAAACAGCTCTGGGAAGTGCAGGAAACAGGGGGATTCACTCTCCATGCAGTTCCATGATGGCCAGGATGTGGATGGAAAGGATAAATCATCTCATTCTGGCACTGAACACTGCACACCTTGCACAGCTTTACATGCAAGGCATCAATCCTAGGCTTGTCATATAAATCCCACAGTACAAAAAAGGACAGAACAGCTCTCCCCACCCCCCAAATATTCTAGACCCCTTTTCAGAGCACTTAAATGACACCTGTCACTGTTTCAGCTCAGTGTTTTCCCCAACATTCTTTCCCTATACTTCACTTTTCCCCTTTTTTTCTAAAGCTGATATGAAGATCTTCTCTTCAAATCTAGAAGTTTCCAAACCCCAAATCTGCTGGTTTAACCATGATTTAACAGATTTATGTACCAACTTCCTGGGATGGGACCATGTTCACAGGGGTTCTTGGATGAGGGAAAGAGACAAGTATCTGACTCCATGTTTCAGAAGGCTGATTTATTATTTTATGATATATATTACATTAAAACTATACTAAAAGAATAGAAGAAAGGATTTCATCAGAAGGCTGGCTAAGAATAGAAAGGAATGATAACAAAGGTTTGTGGCTCGGGCAGAGAGTCTGAGCCAGCTGACTGTGATTGGCCATTAATTAGAAACATCCACATGAGACCAATCACAGATGCACCTGTTGCATTCCACAGCAGCAGATAATCAATGTTTCCATTTTGTTCCTGAGGCCCCTCAGCTTCTCAGGAGGAAAAATCCTGAGGAAAGGATTTTTCATAAAAAGATGTCTGTGACACTGGGACATTGTCCTGACATAAACACTGCCTCCAGGGATTTGGAAATGGCACAATAAATATGATCTGGACTGAAATTAAACAATAAAAGAGGGAAACTGGGCAGTCCTTTTATGCCAACACCATCCCTTAAGAAATGCTGCATCCAGCAAGGACATGAGCCAAGAACTGGAGGTGCAGGAGATGTTCCAGGTATTCCTAAGAGTACAAAGAGTTGGTGATGCTTCAGCACTTCCCAGATTTAGTTTAATATAGGTAACTGCAGGAAGGGGTAAAGGGAGAATGCTGCAGAAAGCTCCTGTCATTCAGAGCTGGATTTCCTTCCTCCTTAAATACCTGGTGGTATTTAAGGTTTCTTGTCGTGCTGATGTGGAAGATGGGCACAAAGATTGGTTGTTTACAGTGACAAGGCAGGAAGAGTTTTAGAAACTAGATGGGAAAAAAGGTCTCTTAAAAAAAGATTTACCATCTCCTTCAACAAAGAGAGCGATTAGATCAGGTAAAATATGTTTGGAAGTGCTCATTCACCTCAGAGAAATGTTTAGTGCTCATAATTCACTTCCACTTAGCTGAGACTCTGCCATTTAGACATTTACTGACTTTGGCAACAGATTTTCTCAGATCTTCTCTTATGACAAGAAAAACTACTGAAAACTCATGCATTACATCTCTTACACTGAGGCAGATTTATCCTCAATGCCATTTGCTTTTCAGCTACAAAACAAGCTCCCCAAGAGCAAATTGAGTGAGCAGTATTTAACTGCTGGGTAGTCAAGTGAGGACTGCTTAATTGATATTCTCCTTGGTACCAAACCATAAAACCTTAAATCCCAAGCTTGCCACGAACAACTGTGGTGTAGAATACAAAATAAAAGAAAAAAATATCCTACAAACAACAGGAAAAAAAGATGCTTGAATGGGCAGATGAACTGCTTTGGACTTCAAAGAACCCAAAGTGCATGAAAAAATGTCTGAAATGTTAACACATTTCAAATTAATTCAGCTTTAGACTTCCTCTGCCAAGTAATAATGAGCCACTGACTTGTATATCAAACGTGGGAAAGGTGATGTAGTGATACTAGAGCTGTTTTCTTTGATAGGCGAATTAAAAGGTAACTTCATTTTTTTTAAAGGTAGAGTGAAATATTGATTGCATCTGAAGAGCAGTGAATTATGTTTTATGGCAAGAAAAGCCTCCTGTGCACATCATGAATGGAGTATAGAAAAGCTGCATGGTATTTTTGAAAAATATGCTAGCTTGAAAGTTTAGACCTATTTTCAATTTAATGAGAACATGAAAAAATCTGCAGTGCAACATAAAACCTCTGCACAAATGTGCATCCAAATCCTCAAGCCTCCTCTCTAAGAAAAACAAGCAATTACTTAAGAGTTCCACTGGAAATGCTCATTTTGGACCAGTGCCTCAAAGGATGAAGTTAAGTGCTGTTCTATTAAGCTCTGTTTGCTCCCTTTTTTACCCAATGAATTTTATTTTAAAAGAGTGAAATAGGGAAACCCAGCCTGTGTCCAACTGCTCTGTCACCTCCCATTCCCAGAGCAAAGCCAAATGGCAAAGACCTTCTGGAACACCTGCAGTTCCTCCTTCAGGATGCCTTTACCACCCCTCAAAGAATGAAATTCCAAAGGTGGGTCAGACCTTATCTCTAGACAAGACAGGAGGAGAAGATTAAAGAAAAGGGGGGAAAAACCTTTTAAAAAATGATGATACAAAGGTCCATAGTGGTACATTCTAATTATCAGTTCACAAAACACACCTAAATAATTCTGCAAGCTCCCTCTTTTGCTTTTCTTGCAGTGGTGCCTCTCCAAGGAGCCTATCCATCTTCAAGATGAGGTAAAAAGCTTTCCTCACTTGTTTTTAGTCACAGAAACAGCTCAGATGTGGAGTTGGGATTATTGCTAAAGATGGACATGTTCAGAGAGTGATTTGGTCCCTTCACCTTCCTCTGTTGACCAGAAGTGGAGTTCAGAAGGCTTTGAGGAGTCGTCACTCAGAGAAGGCTAAAGTTCAATGAGATAAAGCCCACCTCACATGGACAAACCCCCCCTTATTTTGAATCTTGAGGTTCAGTGCATCAGTTTTCTAGTACTAGGCTTAGAAGAATTCTACAGTAACAAAATCTGAATGAAATTGTACATTCTCTCGGGATGGGCTGGTGTGGGTTACCTGAGGTGCACACCACATAGAAAGCCACAGCCTGAAGAGATGTTAACACTTCCAGACTCTGGACTTTGATCCCTCCATGACTTTAGCAGGTGTAGTGATGGATTAATACCCACAAAAGAACATTCTGAATGTTAGGAATTGGAGTCTTTTTACTGGAGTGGCATCTGGAGGTTTTGCACAACACTGGCTTCACTTCCAGCAGCAAAGCCTCAGGCAGAGACCCAGACCCTTGTGGTGCTGGGATTGAAAACAGCACCTTTCCAAAACTCCTGTGAGCTAAGGCTAGCAAAGAGCAAGAAGTAAGAACAAGAAACTGCAGGCTGGGTGCAGGATCCAAGCCAGGCAGTGAGGAGACTTCGAACTACACAAGAAAAAAACCCCAGCTCAAAAATCACAGCTCAAAAGAGTGATGGCCACAACAAGCACAGCAAGGGGGGCTTCTACATAAGTGCTGCTTGTTGGAGCCCTGGCTGCTGAGAATTTCAGGTTTCTGTGCTGCCAGGCACTGACGCCCAAGAGAACACTGCACTGACCTGAGGCCGTGGAGAAGCTTCCAAAATGGAATGACAGAACTGGGATTGTGGGATTGTGGGTGTGGAGTTTGGATAGAAGTGTGTGATATCACAGGGTGAGAAACTTAGAGTTTAAGGGTTTAGAATATAGTAATAGATGTAAAGCAAGATGGATGTATTAGAGTGGAGGCTAATCCTTCTTCACCTTCTCCTTCTTCACCTTCAAACCCCATGGGTTTGGGTGGTTTTGTGTAATTGGATAAAAAAGTCCCCATTGCAGGCCATGGGTGGTTGGTTATTGGGTTAAAAGTAAAAATAATTTAGGTGTCATTTCCTAATTGGATAGTTGATCCTTCAAAGGCCTTGCAGAGAGAGAGATGGGGCTCCATTTTTAGTTTGTTAGAGTGAAGTGCTGCAGAACTTGGGGTTTGTGAGACTGTGACAGAGATAAGAATTGATAAACATCTGAATCTGAACAAGAAATTCCTTCTCGCACATTTAATCCCTACCTTGGCAAGAAGTTAATACTTGACACTCCTGACTCATAAAAAGGAGGGCAGTGAAGCTGGTGAAGGGGAAACCATATGAGGAGAGGCTGAGGGCACTCGGCTTGTTCAGCCGGAGAAGAGGACACTGAGGGGAGACCTCACTGTGGTCTTCAACACCCTCCTGAGAGGCAGTGTAGAGGCAGACATGGATCTCAAATCTCTGGTGATAAGCCCTGAGGGAATGGCCTGAAGCTGAGCCAGGGGAGGTTAAGG
Organism: Melospiza georgiana; assembly: GCF_028018845.1. Lineage (NCBI taxonomy): Eukaryota > Metazoa > Chordata > Aves > Passeriformes > Passerellidae > Melospiza > Melospiza georgiana. Next base: position 4,347,351 of record NC_080430.1, on the reverse strand, counting down.
CTGGAGATCAGAAAAGTTCTTACACAGAGGGTGCTGGGCACTGCCCTGTCACAGACATCTTTTATGAAAAGTCCTTTCCTTAGGATTTTTCCTCCTGAGAAGCTGTGAGGCCTCAGGAACAAAATGTAAACAATGATTATCTGCTGCTGTGGAATGCAACAGGTGCATCTGTGATTGGCCCATGTGGTTGTTTCTAATTAATGGCCAATCACAGCCCAGCTGGCTCGGACAGAGAGCCGAGCCACAAACCTTTGTTATCATTCTTTCCTATTCTATTCTTAGCTAGCCTTCTGAGGAAATACTTTCTTCTATTCTTTTAGTATAGTTTTAATATAATATATATCATAAAATAATAAATCAGCCTTCTGAAACATGGAGTCAAATTCTCATCTCTTCCCTCAACCTGAGACCCCTGTGAACACCATCACACTCGCAGGCTCTCAGGGAATGGGCACAGCCCCAAGGCTGCCAGAGCTCCAGGAGGGTTTGGAGAACGCTCCCAGGGATGCACAGGGTGGGATTGTGGGGGTGTCTGTGCAGGGCCGGGAGTTGGACACGATGATCCTGTGGGTCCCTTGCAGCTCCGGATGTTCTCTGATTCTATGATGCTGTAAATCCTCTCCATAACAAAAGCAGAGATTTCCCATCCCTGGGAGTGTTCCAGGCCAGGCTGGATGGGGCTCTGAGCAATTTGGTGTAGTGGAAATGTCCCTGCCCATGGCAGAGGGGTTGGCACTGGATGATCTTGAAGGTCCCTTCCAGCCCAAAGCATTCTCTGATTCAGTGATTAGGGAGTTCGCAGCTGAACCCTCATTTCCCCTGCTGTGCCTCATGAAGAGAGATTTCCCCCAGAACAGTTCCCAAATGAAATGTTAGTGAGTAAAAGATGACTTTACTGTCACGCAGCTACAACATCCTGGAGTAGCTGGAGTAGTTCCCAATAATGGCTTTCAAAATTAAATGATTAACCAGATTTTTTTTTTTTCCTTCTCAGCTGTCTGATCTTAATTATATCATGTGAAACGAGATAATTTGATGCACCACCCTCAAACACTTCTCCTCTTAAAATAGAATCTAAATCTTTCTATAGATAGAAGATTCTTTAAGTAATTACACATGAAGTGTTTAGAAGAAAATGTCTCTTCCTTTCCTGTGCACAAGAATTTATCTTTGGATTAATCAATAGAAGAAGGCTAGCAGATTATTCTAATGACAGTACAAAGGTAATTAAAATTTGCTCTTGTTATTTTTGAAACACAAAGGAGATACAATATACCTCGTAATGGTTTCTTCTGGTCATCTTCTGTGAAATGCAATTAATCACTGTAATTATAATCACTGTTACATGACTGCACATCACAAATATGTCAGGAAGAAACATTTAACTTCAGAGAAGTACTTAGGATTTAGTTCAGTCTGAGAGAACAACACAGCTCATTATCTCTCTAAACAGATTTACAGTGCAAAATGCATTTGCCAATGACTCCAAGGGCCTCTGTTACCTTTGTACTGAAATAATTTATGAAAACAACTCACAGGATGCTTCAGACTGCAGGAAATGCTGCTTGATTACAAGTGACCACTGCCAGTTTACAAACTCTCCTTCACATCTATTTTCTCCTTTGTTTTTTTTTTTTTTTACCACTTTCTTTCCACTTACACTTTCCCCCACTCTGAAATAATGCTGGTTATGATCTGTTGAAGTGACTGGCCTCAGAACTGAAGCACTGAGCTACACTGAACACATCTGTAGGAGGGTTTGGGCAGCCAGAGAGCAGCAGTTTAACAGCCAACCCTCCTTGTGATAACAGAGAGGGAATCTGATTCACAGATGCTGCTGAAATGGCAGAAACCGAAGCTCCTGAAGCTGAATGGAGATCATTCAGTGGAGGAGAGCTTGGAGGTGTCATGGTACAGCTCCTCAACAATGGCACCAGACTGGAGCCTGAAATCCTCAACTCTCATTACTCTGGGATTTTATGGACCGTGCCAAGCAGGATAAGTCATGTCAAATGACATCAGAAACTTCAGGGAAGCTGAAAAATGTTTCTAGGGAATGATGATACCACAGATCAAGGCCTTTGTTTCAATGAAAAATGACTAATTTTGATATTCTTTGAAGTGAGACGACTGAGCTGGAATTTCATGTAAAAATAACATCACTTCAGTCTGGTATGTCTGTTTTGGGAAAGGATATCTGCTACAGGCAGAGAGAATTTCTTCATGACTTCACTGAGAGATAAAAATGTCTCTGAGTCAGCAATCTGGATCCTGACTGTGCTCTGAGACTGAAAACCAGGGAGTGCATTTAGCTGCAAACCACAGGCTGGATTTAAAGCATTTCCACCTGGTGTAAAACACAGTCAGAGATGAGATTGAATAAATATTCCAATTTAAAATTCCAATCAAATGCCCCAGTTTGCCTTCTGGAAGCCTCTCCCTAGGACAGCAGCCTGTGCTCTGCAGCATTCAGCCCTCCTAACTGCATTCCCAAGCTTGAAGAATTTTGTAAAAAATGTGTCAGGATGAATTTTCCTGCATTAATTTGATATCCCCCTGGGGTGGGGTGGCCCTGGCTGACTGCTAGGTGCCCACCAGACTTGCTCTCCACCTCTTCTCATCAGAATAAGGGGATAAAATAAGATGGAAAAGTTGTACCACAAGAAAAAGACAGTTTAGTGAGTAATTAACAGTTTAGCTAATTAATTTGGCTCTGTCAAACGTGGGGACAGCCCCTGATCACCTCTTTTCAGAATAACCACTCCTGCATTCCTCTGCTACCAGACCTTTGCCACATTAACCCAGCACAGCTCCTCCCTTTCCTCTCTGGACTCCCTTCCCAGTAGTTGCCTGGGGAAAATATTTTCCAGAGTTTGTTTAGAGCTTATTAAAAAATAAATCTGGTCCTTAAGCCCCACAGCAGTGCCAGCAAAATGAAGCTAATTTTACCATCAATAATCAATAATCTTGTCCACACAGAAAGAAGCAAATAAGAAGTGCTGGTTTAATGGTTGGACTTGATCTTAGAGGTCTTTTTCACCCTTAATTTCACCCATTATTTTGTGAAGAGAAGACTGCAACAACAGCACAGCAACAAGCCACAGTGCTGCAACAAACAAAAATAATCCTTTGCCTGATCATGCAAATAAAAGATGAAATCAAGTCTTCTGTGAATCATTTATTTGTTTGTATTCATGAAATTCATCTGAGCATTCAGGACACTGCTACTACTGCAGCTGAAATCTACTTATTAAAAAATAAGTCTCTGTGGATATATTAGCAATTCCAAAAGAACACAGAAAGGTCTGGAGATCTTTTTCCCTATCAATGATCTGATGGTCTTATTTAACTCTTTTATGCAAAGTTTCTCCTGCTGAGCTTCCTGCCAGAGCCTCGTGTCAAAGGCAGGTTTGTGTGAACTGTTATTACATAGCACCACTCCTTCATTACAAAATTACATGTATTATGTGCAGCAAAATTGCATAATCCGTGTAATTAGCTCATCACAGCGACTGCTGGCAGGGAAGGCAGCTGTGAAGGTTGGGCAGAGGGGAGAGCTAATGACACCATTCAGGAATAAGGATTGCACCTGGAAAACCGCCTGCCCCCGAACACAGCTGGGATCAGCACTGCCCAGAGCACTCAAAAAATGCTGATTTATTGCAAGTGCTGCTGTGGCTCCTTCAGGTGGGTGTGTGAGAGCTGGGCTGAGCAGACACAGAAAGCTCCAGAGTCAGCCTGGCAGACTCACTGACATCAAACCCCACAGGGCACAGGAAAAGCTAAACCCTCTCCTTTCTGCAGAAACCCAGGGCACTGGGAATATTTCTGTGTCTGCTCTGGGGTGCCCTGACCCCCAGGGCAGCACTGACTCTGACCCTCATTCATGGAGAAAGTCTCCTAAACTCCAAGATAAACCAGAATCCACAAAAATGTGCAATAGATTATAGAGAGCAGTGTAGGTGTGTCACTGGGTGAGAAATTGAGGGTTTGGGGTTTTTAGTGTGTTGTGGATGGCAGCAAGATGGAGGGCACAGGGTGTCATCCTGGGTTTCTTCTTCATGCTGCTTCTTCCTCCTTCTCCATGGGTTTGGGTGGCATTTTGTAATTGGGCAGAAAAGTCCCCATTGCAGCTCTGTGGGATCAGTTATTGGGTTAAAAGGGAAAATAATCCAGGTGTCAGTTCTTAATGGGATAGTTTAGTCTGAAAAGCCCTTGGAACAAGAGATTGTTGGCCATTTTGTGCCTTCTGATGAAAAGCTGCAGAACTCCCAGCAGTGAGACTGCTTTACTGATAAGAAATAATAAACAGCTGAGTGTGAACATGAACTACTGTCTCAAGTGCCTTCAATCCAGACCCAGAGAAACCCACAACAGGGACCCTCACACTTTCCTATTTTCTTTCCTTCCTTTTCCTGGCAGTAGCTTTGTTTCTCCTTCTATTGCTTATTAAGTACAAACACTGATTCTGCACTTTTTTGTGTTGGATTATTCCCTTTTCTGACCCAGAGCTGGGGCAAGTGAGAGGTGTTTTAAAAACTTTTATTTTTTCAGTCTCATGAGAGGGGTGAGACAATACAGATGTTATAATTCACACCATCACAATCAGAACCCAACTATTTCCTAATTATAATACACTATAAGCATTTCTTGGTCTATCAGCCACAGCACGTTGTAAATGCCTTAAAGCTAATTATCTAAAATTACCCCTCATGGGTCCTATTACAACGCATCTTTCCTAGTTCTATTTCTCCAAAGTATCCAGTCTTATTTGTAAGGCCACCCTTTGAAACTTGTTTCTAGTTCCATTTCTCTCTCAGCAATGTCTGTGCTATTCCACAGCATTTCTAAGTCAGCATTTCTCATCTCAAGGTTTGCAGACAGATGCACACACTGTGTGAGCCTTCTGTCAGGCCTGGAGAATTATCTATAAATCCATTTCCCACATTTTGGACCCAGAATTAAGCAGCTGGTTTCACTATTGCTGCATTTCTTGCATTGTGGGCTGCTGACCCTGTCCCTCCCTGCACTGCTCATCACACCCAAAGTGTCCCCTGCACCCAAGGGGTGACACCAGGAAGCCTTCAGGGAATCAATACATTGTTATTTAGGTTTTTGCATTTTATTTAGGTTTCAGCACTTTGGAAAAAAGCAATGCAAGCCAGATGAAAAGCTGCTTCCTCCTCTCCTCGTCTCACATCGTTTCGCCTGAGAGTTTCAAATTCCTCTTCATCCATGGTACAAAGTTGCCTGATGTATTTGAAGTGTGTTTTCAGGAAAAAATAAAACTCAGGTTATGGAAAACAAAGCCCATCTCCACTGCTAAAGCAGGACAGTTCACTAATTTATCTTCATCGGATCAAGGAATGAAGCCAAATCCACTGGAAGGGATCTGACAACAGGATATGTATTATACTAGGAAATGTAGCCTAGGAAACAACTCTGCATTGCAGAGAAGAGCAGCAAATAGCTGCATAAATGTGATTGTGATAACTGAGCACTTCATCTGGCACACAGAAAACCTGCAGGTGCTACAGACCAGCAGGCCTGTACCAAGACAGCAGGGCATGAAAACAGAGATACAGAACATTGCAGGAACCCCCACGGCAGGGAGGAATGATGAATCTGACCCCATGTTCTCAGAAGGCTAATTTATTATTTTATCATACCAAATTATAGTAAAGAATGCTATGCTAATGTATACTAAACAATACAGAAAGGATACTTACAGATGGTTAAAAAGATAATAATGAAAACTCCTGACTCAGCTTGGCTCTGATTGGCCAATGAGGCAAAACAATTCACATGAATCCAATGGAACAATCACCTGTGGGTAAACAATCTCCAAACACATTCCACATCTGAGCACAACACAGGAGAAGCAAATGAGATAAGAATTGTTTTCCTTTTCTCTGAGGCTTCCCAGGAGAAAAATCCTGGGTGAAGGGATCTTTCAGAAAATGTAAATGCCACAGAGCTGTGAAATCTTATATATTTGTGTGTTTAGCCATCAGTGACTGCACCCAGCACTTACACAAATGAAATATCCAGGCTCATGGATATTTCTGCAGTTCTGAAGGTATTAATGAAAGTATCTCTGGTTTTCCCAGACTACACAAAGGGATGCTTTCCATTCAGTTCACATCTCCTTATTGAGAACAGAAGACTTTTACTACTGAAAAAGAGACCTGGAGAGAACATTATTAAGACACTGAAATCCAGCTGCCTGCTTAGCACTTTGTACATGCAAAAGTCTTTGTATGGAAACTCTTAAAAATTACTGCAAAACACAGATTATCCCCTCAAAACTCTCCTGGCTTGCGGAGACTCAGCCCCAAAGAAATTAATGGCACTGTGGAATAAAGGTGACATGTTAGCAGGGAACTTCTTGTACTCTAAACAAAAAAAAAAAAGGAGGCAAGAAGTCTTTCCAGAGTTGGAAAGCTTCAGAGTGGCTGAAATATTGGAGTTAATTTACAAAGGGCAGGGCTGAAGGATGGGAGCCTGAGCAGGCACCAGCTGCAGGGTATGAACAGGTCCCATTTGCTGCCTGTTCTGACAGAAACAAGCTGGAACCTGCCTCCATCCCTTCCCTTCACACTGGCACAGCCACAAATCACAGAACAATGAGGTTGGAAGAGACCTCTGAGATCATCAAGTCCAACCCATGCCCTAACACCTCAACTAGACTATAGCACCAAGTGCCACGTCCTGTTGTCATTATATTACAAGGGTTCTATTGTCATTATAGTTCAAGGGTTCCATATCATTATATCACAAATGCTCCACACTGCCAGAGTTTTGCACCTCCTTGATGTTTCTTGTAGGCATCTCCTCGAGGCACTGACTCTTCCTTGTCCTCACAGTAACCAACTGACTCCAGTCCCCACCAATCCACTCTTCTATAACACTCCTTTTATTGGCTACAGCTGTGGCCTGTTAACATCAGGCCTGCTCATCATCCTTAATAATCAACACAGCTGCAACTCTCTAGGGGTAAGATTACTTTCTACACCACCTTTATTTACTTATGTTCTATCGCCCTACAATGTCCAGTCCTTTTTTAAACACATCCACAGATGGTGATTCTACCACCTCCCTGGGAAGAGCATTTCAGTACTTTATTATTCTTTCAGTGAAATTTTTTTTTCCTAATATCCAACCTATACCTTTCCTGATGTAGCTTGAGACTGTGTCCTCTGGTTCTGTCAGAGACCAACCCCACCTGTCTGCAGCCTCCCTTCAGGAGTTGTAGAGAGGAATAAGGTCAGCCCTGAGCCTCTGCCAGGCTCAACACCCCCAGCTCCTTCACTCGCTCCTCCCAGGGTTTGTGTTCCCAGCCCCTCTCCAGCCTTGTTGCCTCCTCTGGATGAGCTTAAGCATCTCAGCATGCTTTCCAGACTGAGGGGCCCAGAGCTGGACACAAAGCTGCCTCTGGGCTGCAGCAGGGCTCCAGGAAAACCCACCCAGATGGATCCCTGCCAGCTGGGGCCAGGGAAGTCTTGGAATTCACTCTGGAAGCAACAAAGACAGAACCAGAGTGGCTCTAATGGGAGGCTGTGGTCCTGCCATGTGCCTGCCTACCAAATCAGGGGACAGGAACATCCTCTGAGAGACAAGAAGGAAAAATAAAGAAAAAAACCAATTTATGGACATCTCTTTCCTGTTGAGTCAAGGGAAGGGAGAAGGTACTTGGGCCAAACACACTCAAAATCAATCTGCATGTCCCCTTTTCATTTACAAGACAAATACTTTGGGTCTGACATTTTCTTCTGCTGAATTTTGGTTTGCTCAGAGGCTCTGGGGGCCCTGCAGTCAGGAACTGTGTATGTTATGCCTTGAATGTAGGACAGTATCATTACTCTTTACATCTGGTATTTAACCCACAATTCCCTTCTCTCACCTGCTGTTCTTTGAGATGGCAACTCAGATTTCTGCCTGCTGTGCCACAGCTGGCAGTGAGGCACTGCAGTTCCTCCCCACAAATGCTTTCTGCATGCTTCCCATAGGTTTGCCCCATCCCTTTGGCCTTTCTCATGGCAGAGATGTCAGATTTAGGGGATCTTTAAGGCCCCTTTCAACTCAAACCATTCTCCGATGCTATGATTTGAAACTTCCAGCACCTAAAGTTCATCCCAAAGAAGCTATTTTTATTTTTACCCAGTCTTTCCACCTCAAGCAGATAACTTCCATGAATGAGCCATCACTGAGTCATTGACATTTCAGGATTAAATCAAAGCAATTAGCCCTGCCTTTTCCAGCTGATTTTCACTGAGGTAACATGGCAACTAGACAAAGGTCAGTGCCCCATGAGTATCACTCAATTCCCCTAAAAGCAAGCAAAGGATGAATTAAACCATTTTAATGGTGCAGGAAAATCACGTATTATGCATCAATAGGCAAATGGAAGCAAAGCAAGAGCTTGAGATCACTCGCACTCTGATGCACACCTGGCAGCACAAGTTCTTCATAGAAAAACCATCATCACTAAGTCACAGATGTCCATGAAAAACAAACAGTTGGTGTTAGGGGCCTGAGATGTGCAGGGACATCAAAGAACCACAGAAATGCCTGCAGAGTTCATCTGTGTCGTCATATATACAGTGCAAGAGTCGTACTGCCATTACATTACAAGGGTTCCATATTGCCAGAGTTTCACACCTCCTTGATGTTTCTTGTGGGCATCCCCTCTAACCACTGACTCTTCCTCATCCTCACAGCAGCCAACTGGCTCCAGTTCCCACCAATCCACTCTTCTACAACACTTTTCTTATTGGCTACAGCTGGGACCTGTTAACATCAGGCCTGCTCCTCATCCTTAATAATCAACCCAGCTGCAACTCTTTAGGGGCTAGGATTACATTCTATACCACCTTCATTTACCCATACTTCACCCCGCTACACATCTGACCCAACCTGCAACGTCCTATTGCCACACCAGGCTTATTTTCACCAAGCAAAGCCAGAGCTTCTTCAGCTCCATGCTCCAAATTCACAGAAGTGCTTCGTTTCATGAAGGAAATGAAATAAAATCCCAGTGAAGTTTTCAAAGCTACTCAGAAGCCTAAAGGCTCACACACACATAACTGAGCTACCACTGAGCAATCAATTTCTTTCCCTGAGGTTTCAAGAGGTGAATTTTAGCTCAGGTGCACCAGAAGCTCAGTGCACACACAGTTGGTTTTCAGCTGGTCCCACAGCATCAGTGACTCATTCACATCCAACCATTCATGCCTCTCTCTGTGCCTGCTCAGGGCCTGGGAAAATGAGAATGGGGTTGGATGAAGGGCCCAGGAGGGATAATGCACTGAATTCAGCCAGGAGACAGGCAGGTATCTGACCACTCAAAGGAGTGATGAAAAATAACCCCCCAGATTCTCTCAAAGCCCTGTAATTGCAGTGAGTGTGGTCTTCTGTAATCTCAGGAACTCAGCCACAGATTCGCAGCTGAGATCTAACAGAGAATCAGTAAAATATGAAAGACTTTGCCCCTGTTTGCTGAAAAATCCAACTACTGATTAGCATATTTCTATTTTTACATATTCTATTTTTACATATTCCCAGGATAAACTGAATCACACTGCTCTGATGTCTGTGCTCTTCTGACACACTCACCTCACTGGGCCAGCTCAGAGATCCTTCTATCCCCCTCAGCATTCACTGAAGGAATAAAGCAAAGTGCTCATGGAAAATAAAACTGCTGTTATTACTGTTGGATTTTTTTTTCCCAGGAGAAACATGCTGTGAACACAGGAGAGATGAAGGGATTAAAAACAGATTAAGGCAAAAAAAAAATAAATCCAGACTGAGAATGGGTTTGTAGGTGGACAAGGATGACTTAACTGTGTGAAAAGATCTTTGTGAGGATCCTTTAGTTCTTCACAAAAAGGAATAAGAAGCAGCAAATCCCAAATTCCCACTGCTACAGCCACTCCTAGAACTGGGTATGCAGTGAACCACCACAACTGCACTTGGATTTATCCCTGTCCCTTCTGAGACAGGCCTGGAAACAGAAAGCAGCAAGTGGGGATTTGTTCCCTCACTTTCACACCCAAGAAAAGCCTTTTGATTTTTGGGCTGCCGAGGAGACTTCCTGAGTCACAGGCAGCTCTGGTGGAAATGTGAATTTTCAGACATTAATTTGGTAATTAATGACATAGGGGCAAGTGGGTGAGTTTATACAGGATAGTTTTGTAGAGTGGGAAATTCAGAGATTTGGATTAGAAGGCCAAAATTAACCGAAATGTGAACCCATGGGATCCTGTAGAAACTTTAACATAAAGTGCTCCCCATGAAGAATGAAAGAGGTTCTGTCTCCAAAGGTGTTGTTAGGGTGCAGCCCTGTCCAGACCCCTGCAATCCCACCCAGGATATCACCATCCACATCCCGAAAGGAAAGATAAGCCCTTGATGAAAAGGACTTCTCAAAAAGACTTTCCAAATCAGAAGTCTCTTTGTCCCCCATCCCAGAGCTCCTGGAACAGAAAATTCCCCCTAGGAAGGAACCTGTGAGAAGCTTTCTCTGTGGAAGGCCAACACTGGGGAATCTCTCTGATCTTGCTTCTCCCTTTCCCCTTCATCCCCAGCCTTTTGCTCTGCTGTCCTGCAAAGGAATAGGGCGTCCCCCCCTTGTGAATCCTACAAATCCATTTCCAGCACCCAAACTCCCATTTTCCACACTGGTTCCCACACAGAGATGAGAGTTTTCAGTTGTTCGGGTGTGTTAAGATCAGCCCAGAACCAACAATCTTTGAAATCCTTCTGCTTCCAAACTCTGCATCAGCTGCTCCAGCTGCAGAGCAGGAATCAGTGTGGAGCCTGGAGATCCTGCAACAATCCTGACTGCTCATGATGTACTCTGAAATACACAAATGCTGATGTTTCAGGGATTACTGGCATAATTCAGCAATTCCTAAGTTAGATAAAAATTCTTAGAAATGAGAAACAGAATCCCTAGGAAGTCACGTCTAAGTTTAGTTAAAATGGTGATGATGCACTAGCAAACTAATTTCCTATTTTCTGCACTAGCAAACTAATTTCCCATTTTCTGTGTTTCTCTCATTTCCATAACACATTTTCTGTTTTCCAAAGCTCTGTTTACTCCCTGGCTGACTGAGGAGGATGCAGCTCCTCTGCATTAATTCCTCTCTCACAGCATGGTCAGGGCATTCCAGTCACCAGGGGTTTGGGACAATAAAACCAAACTGGGAAAGGTTTTTCCTCATTTTGGTTTCCCAGGGAAAGCTCTTCATGAGACTTGAGAGTATTTTCTTTCTTTAAAAAAACACTGAATTTCTGTTCCTGTAATTTGTTTCAAACTATTGCTTCTCCCAGCACAAGTCTCATATGGAGCAGTATCTGCTCCTCTGTTATTCCCAGCACTGCAGAGAAAGAAGTCAGCATAAAGCAATCCTAGTTTTATTGATTTTATGAATTTGTCCCAAGAGCTACCAATTATGAACTCCAAGAATAACATCTGAGGGGAATGAAAACCACACCGAAAAAAACTCAAAAAGAAAATATCTACTAAAAATCCATTCCCCTTCAATTTCCATGGGAAACCTTATTTCTCATCAACTTCTCAAGCTGCTAAGAATGGCTATTCCAATCAAGTCAAGTCTGGATGTTGGGGTCCAAAACTGAGCAGGAGGTTCCCTTTCCCAGGACAGCAAACCTTGGGCAAAGCCTTGAATGACTGTCAGAGCCTGAGAATTTCATTTGGACAAGGATGCAGCTTGAAGGTCTGTTCTTCCAAGCCACAGAAATTGCAAAGATTTGCCATTATATGAACAGCAAAGATACTTCTGTGTCATGGCAAAGCATAGAGGGAAACATAAAGAACTTGAATCTGCCTAATTTATTGATTTAATTATTCTGCAAAACAGGCAGGTCAGAGCTGAGGTGGAACTGCCCCACCTCAGGTAACATATTGGGATCTCTGCTGGTCACAGTGACCCCAAGAAGTGTTAGAAAGTCTCTTTTCCCAGCCTGGTGGTCGAAGAAGGAGTCAGAGCTCTTCATTTCTCGGTCTCAAGGTTGGTTATTGTATCTTATCTATAAAATTCTTTCTCCTGGCCAGCCGAGGTCTGTCCAGCAGGACAGTTCCAGGCACTCTGCCTTCCCCCCAGGGCAGTGTTATGTCTTTATACTAAAAACTACATGTACAATATTTTCAGTTACTTTCCAACACCTATCACCTGTGTTAGACAGTGAGCTTCTACTTAAAACCAATCTGTAAGTGCCACCATCACAGCAGAAGATGGAGGCCAAGAAGAAGAAGGAGAAAGGCTGGACACACCCAGTTCCCTCCATCTTGCCTCCTGAACCCCCATACCAGAAACCCCAAAATCTACTTTTTCACCCTGTGATAACTTCACCATTATTCTACTTAAACTGTTGTGGCTTGCTGATCTTCATACAAGGTTGGTAATTTGCTCCATGGGCCATAATCAAACCCACAGGGGCATCTTGGGCTCTGTGCCAGGGTCTCTGAGCCCCCTGGCAGGGGTCCTGACAATCCAGGACAGCCAGAGGGATGCTCTGGGTTCCCACAGTAACACACCTGTGAGTTATTGCTGGTCACTGGGAGCACCTGGAACATCTGGCAGGCACTGAGGGACAATCAACAGCTGCTGCAAGGGGACAGCACTGAGACATCAGATGGATGCAAAGGGCAGCAATGCCATGGTGAAAACAGCGTGTCCAGCCATGAGCAATCCCTGCATCATCCAAGGGCAGGTTTTTGTTACCTGCTCAGGCTCCTCTGAGAGCTTTGTTTCACCCCTGAACGGCTGCACTGGGCTTTGTACAGCTCCCCATCCTCTGTCCCAACACCCACCTGGGAACAAAGCTCAGCACTGCCCCTCCTGCAGCTTTCCAGAGCAGCACCGCACAGGAGAGGGGACACAGGATCCCTCCCAGAGTGTCGCTCCCACGGTGTCCTTGTCCTTGCCCACCTCAGCGAGGCTCTTCAGTCGTGCAGCACGATGGCAGCAGCTCTGTCCCAGCGCAGGGTCACCCTGCCGGGGACACTGGCTTTGCCTGCACTCTAAGTGACACCCTGTGGCTGGCGGGCGGAATGGCGGGTGGCCGTGGCCCCAGGGACACTGTCCCACAGCTCTGGTGGCAGCAAACACAGGCTGAACCCCCCGAGGCACCGAGAGCCTCAGGTGAGCCCCAGGGTCTCACGTGAGCCCCAGAGTGTCTCAGGTGAGCCCCAGAGTCCCAAGTGAGTCACTGAGAGTCTCAGGTGAGTCCCAGAGTGTCTCAGGTGTGCCCTAGAGTGTCTCAGGCGAATGACTGAGAGTCTCAGGTGAATCTCAGACAGTCTCAGGTGAGCCCTAGAGTGACACAGGTGAGTCCCAAAGAGTCTCAGGTGAATCTCAGAGAGTCTCAGGTGAGCCCAGAGTGTCTCAGGTGACTCACAGTCTCAGGTGAGTCCCAGAGTGTCTCAGGGAGTCCCAGAGAGTCCCAAGTGAGTCACTGAGAGTCTCAAGTGAGTCACAGAGAGTCTCAGGTGAGCCCTAGAGCCTCAGGTGAGTCAAAGAAAGTCTCAGGTGAGTCCCAGAGTGTCTCAGGTGAATCACTGAGAGTCTCAGGTGAGTCCCAGAGTGTCTCAGGTGAATCACTGAGAGTCTCAGGTGAGCCCCAGAGAGTCTCAGGTGAGTCCTACAGAGTCTCAGGAAGTCCCAGAAAGTCTCAGGTGAGCCCCAGAGTGTCTCAGGTGACTCACAGGAAATCTCAGGTGAGTCACAGAGAGTCTCAGGGAGTCCCAGAAAGTCTCAGGTGAGCCCCAGAGAGAATTGGAGAGTCCCAGAGGGTCTCAAGTGAGTCACAGAAAGTCTCAGGTGAGTCCCAGAGAGTCTCAGGTGTTCAGCACCTAGCTGAAAGGGGCAACACCCCACAGAAGAGGGGACACACAGCCCCATTCCACCTTCACGGTTCCACCTCAGCCTCCCACAGCTTGTCTGGGTGGAAAATGGGTCATAAAGCACCACAAAATCCACAAGGAACAAAGAAATCCCACCTCCACACTGCATGCAGCTGGGTGGGATTTCTCCTTTCCTTTTGTTATGCTGTGGTGAGGATTTGTGATATATTTAATTCTTCCCCTTCCCCATCTGTTCCTGAGCCATTCCCTATTCCTCCTCATGCTCCAGAAGCACACGTTTTTGCAAGTGTCATCTAATGCCAAACTTGTGGAAAGAAATGGGCTTCAGTCCATCTGTTTGCCAGCTGGAAGTCACTGCCAGCTTAGACAGCAGCAAGTTCCAGAGAGATGAATGGGGCAGCTGCCTTAGGGAAAGAAAGAATCATGAAGAAACCTCCAAAATAATGAGGGCAACTTTGTTTGCTGATCCTCCCATTGGCCCAGGGTTTAAAGCCCTCTCCAAGACGTGCCACTGCTCAGGTCTGACTGACTTTGGTGATTAATGGCAGCTACAGTTCCAGTTTTGGTGAATTCTGGGTGAACTTTGCCCCAAAGCCAAGCCTAAACCAAAGAGAACCCAAATCAGGTGCAACAGGACCACAGCAAAGCCATCTCAAGTTATTAGCAAAGAACAAAAGTACCAATCCATGTTTAATTGGCTGGAGAAAAGGTCCTTGAATGTTGACTGAAGGAACATTAACAATCTCCTTATTTTACTACAGCAATTAACTTGTGTCCTGGGCTCAATGAAGAAATCACATGTTTTATATGATGATAGTAGTGGGAGCAAGAAAAATGGATTCTTTTCATTCCTCCTCGTAAATATTTTTTCCAACATTTTTCTTCCAGACTGCAAAATCAGAGCCATCTCATACCACAAATTATGCTTCACAAAGGAAAGAAAAAAAAAAAGAAGAAAAATTTGGGGGGGAGCAAGTGAAGCCTCTCCCATCTGTGCATGACTGAAATCCAGAGCCTCCCACTGTATTTGTGGAAGATGTGTGTATTTGTGTTTCTGTGCAAAAGCAGCAAGAGAAAATGAACAAAAATGGTTGAAATCTTAATCTGGACACAGAGCTATTGGAGACAAGCTGACCTAATCAGCTGCAGATCTGATCTCCTCAGAGAGAACCTTTACGAGCTTAAAAATGATGTTTTATTTCCTCCCCCAGAATTCCAATTCTGGACTTCTTTTTTTTCCACTGTCGAGTTTGTTGCATTTCTCATCAGTCTCCTTCCTCTAACTTTCATGTAGTCTTGACTTCCTAGCAGAAAATACTGTGTTTTACGCCCCAGGATGGCTGATACAAGGCTACTGCAAGGCTGCAGACTTTTTTAACAAAAAAAGAGTCTTTTTCTAGTGACTTTGTAACTAAAATTGGCTACAAAACATTTATTTTTATCCCAAATCCCCTGTCAGTGGGATAAAAGCCTTCTGGACATCTAACAAGGTTACAGAAGACAGATGAGGTGAGAGTAGTTTTGGGGATTCATAGTAATTTTTTTGAATGTGGAAACACACATGCATGCCCATGATGGACATTTTATTTCTCTCCAATAATGATGAAAAGCCATCAGAACTTCAGGGCTCTCTGTCATTTACAGCAGGACTTTGCTTTCAAAAACACAGCCTTTAGAAACCAAGCCAGAAAAAACCTCTGGGGAACAAGTAAGTCATGTGAATGTGATCAACAGAAGTGGTCAAGACACTAAAATACATGAGATAAAACATAAATGAAAATGTTAATTGAGCCTCTGGGCCAGCCACGTCTAAAAGTGCACATTTCTGTAATTACCAGGACAGGGCTTGCCCACAAAACATGAACAAGACCCTGAGACTTGATTTCCTAGCAAGGCTCATGTTCTGTATGCAGGCTGGAGCCACATCTTGAAAACTCTGAGCAAGAATTAATCAGAAGGAAAAGCAGCAAAGGTTAGATCTCCATAAAAAAGCAGGATTTTAACCTACAAAAATTAGCTCTTTTAAAAATTGACTCATCCATTTAAACCCTTTCCAAAGAGGGGAAATGCATAACAGAAGAGCTGTTAATTCACTTCTTCACCCTTCTCTCAGCACACCAAAGATTATTTCTCTGTGCTCAAGATGAGACAGCCATGAACTGCAGGAATTCTCTGAGTGTGGAGCAAGCCCAGCAAACAGGTGCAGGTGTGATCCCTGTGCCAGGGGCTCTTTCCCCCATGCCCATCCACAGGAATATGGGGGAAGGAGCCAACCCTCTCCAAAGCTGTCTCAGCAGGCAGCTGGTTGTAGGGCCAAGGAAAAGGTGGTGCACACCCCTCGGAACAAGGAGGAACCAAGTCCCCATCAGGGCAAGGTTAGCAGTGGTCGTGTGCCTGTTCTCAGCTGCACAGTCCCTGGAGAAGGTGAGGAGGATGCTTTGTGTGATATCCAAAACACTCCTGTGAGGAGGATGCTTTGTGTGATATCCAAAACACTCCTGAGAAGTGGCTGTTACAGTCAAAGAGCTTTCCTACACTGAGAGAGAGAGAGAGGTGGATTTGCAGGCAGGGAGCTGGAGCTACAGGGACCTTGTGTTGCTGTGGATCACAAAAGCAGTTTGATCTCAATCCCCCGGTGTGGGATCGCTTCAGCACAACACACGCCCAGGGATGAATTCAGCTGCCTGAACAAATGCATTGGATCGTTTGTCACTGAGCACCTGCAACACCTGCGTGGCCTGGGAGATGAAATACAAACCTGCAACAAGGCTGAAACAGCACCAAAATACCCCACAGCATTATCCAACAGCACTGTCACTCCTGCAGGGGCTGCTGAGCTGAGCTGAGCTGAGCTGAGCTGCTCATTTAGGCTGAGTTCAGTAACTCCCCAGGCTTCACTCCTTCTGTCAATTAGAGCTCTGACTTGTTTTAGAGCTTCAGTACTTAAATTAGCTGTTGATACTACCTGGAAATACCTGGCTTTGTGGGTTTTAATCTGAAATATCTTCTGAATGCCTGCAGCTCCTGCCTGCAGCCCAGAGCAGTGAGCACCCACGATGGATGGATGTCACCACAGAACACCCCCTGCCATATCAGGTGATTGAGACAAACTCAGTTCAGTTGAGGCCACAAAAGGCAACACTTTTTGTCCATCAGATGAACATTTAACCCTGGTTTGTTTTCCCTTTGCACAGGGAAATCTGTAGGGGAAGTGTTAATGGAGACATACTTTAGCCTGTAACACACTCTAAGTATGTGCTTGAACAGCTGCTTCTTAGCAAGCAGCAAAACCAGGCTCATTATGGGCCATTTGCTGAATTAATCAAGCTTCAGGATATCCTAATAAGTGAATTAATCTGTTTCCTAAAACAAGACTAAAAGCTTCACACTGTCAAAGCATAAACACATCTAGAGGGCAGCAATGATATTGTCATTTCCCACTAAATATAGAACCTGAGCAGAGACAAGTGCACAGTCACACACGGCACCAACACAGACTTTTTTTCCCCCTGTTTCTTTTAATTTTTCCCCCTTTGAGAATAATACATAAAAATTGCAAAGTTGTAAGTGGATGGCATAATTTTCAGATCCTTGGTCAAAGAGCATCTTGCCCATATTCACCCTGCAGGGTAAATCAGAGTGTGATCTGTCAACATGACTTTAAAGAGGGAGGAAAAACCCCCAACACATCACCAAAATAACAAAATGTCAGGGATAAAAAATCCTCACAGACTGACAGACTTTGTTTTATGAATGCAGCTGAAACTTATCTGAGTCACTCAGCAGCTCCCAGGAGACACAGAGAAACACAGACCCAGGCACAGAAACCACCACGGGAATTTCTTGCAGTTAGGATGGAAATATTTTACACAAACAGTTTATTCTGATGTGGCAAACAGGAGGGGAGTTTTTGAAGCAGAAGTTCTTTTTCTTAAGGAGTTTTTAGAATTGAATTTGCTGGCACTGGCAGGGTTTGATAGCATTCCCCATCCAAGTTAGAGGTGACAGGATGGACACAACGCAGGGGAGGTGCGGCCAAAGCCTCTGATGAGCTGATCTGTGCAGGAACCTACCTGTCAGTTTTTGTCTTGAATTCAGGACCTGTCACTTTTTATCTTGAATTCCATCCCCCGCATGCACAGACACTACACTGAGGTGCAGAAACAGCCCCATGAGTACCCAAACCTGGCCATGGATCAGTGTCTTGTGCTTCTCTGAGTTTTCCAAAAGCTTTTCACACAGTTTGGGCACTTCCCAGCCTGCATTTGCCCAGTGTCTGCAATTCAAAAGCTTTCCTTGACAGGGAATGCTGCTGGGCTCATTCCCTGCAGCTGATGAGCTGCTTTCAGGAAATTGGTGGGAAATTGGAATATTTGAGAGCCTGGTTTCTAAAACTGAAAAAGAAATCACTGGAAAATGATCCAAAAATTTTTACAGGCTTTCAAATGAGAAATATGCTGACAGATATATAAAATTTACTCACAGATATCTAAAATATGCTCACAGATGTACAAAATCAATGCCAAAAAAAGCAGTAGTTCCTAAAAGGTGGCAGCTCATGAACACGGGATACCTGACAGTATAATAAATGCTGAGTTACAACCTGGAGCTGGATAAGCTCTCAGTAGAAGAAAGGCAATGCAAGGTGGTTTTTCTAAATTGGTCTGATTTTGCTCTCAAAAAAAAAAAAAAACAGTATAATATAACAAACCATCATTTCTTCCTCTGCCTCATCAAAATGCAAAACAAAATAGAACAAAAAATAGAACAAAACTACATGTCCTAGGCAGAAATCTTATGTTGATTCAAGCCATCTCCTATCAGACCCTCATTTTGAGCTGTATTGTTCACCTCTGAGATTTTGAAGATCCATTTCCCATTCTTTAATCAGTTGTCTGTGCTCATTTTATCATCTGCACGGGGAACACAGCTGAGGTTTTCAGCACAATCAGCCTCATCACAAATGAGGCAGCCCACAAACCAACTTGGGGAAATCATGCAAGTGGTCAGACTGTATTAGTATTTAGTTTTCCCAAATTCTGGACATGTTCTGCATGCAGAAATTTTATTTTTCAAATGCCAAAAGAGATTGCACCTGTGTATTGACACCTCAACCTGCTCTCCTAGTGCTTTCCAAGCTTTAATCCCTTAACTGCTATTTCCCAAGGAGCTACTGATTCCAAAATTTGACCAAATTTTGATATAGTCCTTCCCTCTGTTTTCTGCACTACATCTTGGAGGGACGACATACATGGAAGTGTATAAGATCAACAGGAGGCAGCTGCTCACATTTTAACTTGAAAGGAGAAAAATATCCATTTCCTCAAATAATAATGCTTCAGCATTTCAATAACATATTTCTATTAGTCTTCAATTCAATTAACATGCCATTGTTTTAAGAGCAAAAAATTTAAGAAAACTTATTAGCAGTGCAATACAAGCATCAGCCACCACTGAGAAGGAGAGGAGCAGGGAAGAACTTTAAATCAGGTCATTGATGAACTAGTGCAAGCAGAATTTATAAAACAGAGTTTATAAAAACTAAACTGGAGTATTCAATTTTTTTTTTTCTTTCATATACAAGCAAAACATTTTAATTCTTTCCACTGTGTTCTGCACTGCCCTTAAGTCTCAGAAATTTTCTTCTGGTCTCAGCTGAGACTTGTCCAAGCAGTGGAGTACCTGCTGTAACCAAAGCCAGCATCACCCAGCCCATTCCAGGCTCCCTCCTGTTCTATTGCAAAGACCCAGGTCTGAGATTAGAGGGCTTTAGGATGATTTTGCAGTTCTCTGAAGCAACTTTTACTCTGCTCAAAGCCTGTCCCTGACAACAAACCTGGCAGGGGACTTTGTTTCACAGAGCCAACGCACCAAACTTCTGGCCAGTTACCTGACCATGATACCTAGAGCTGGGGAAGGAATAAATTCACTTTCTACAAGTTTAAAAATAAGATCTACAATGTCAGGGTCAATCTTTTACGGGATGCTGGCCCCACAAAATTAACACTACCTGCAAGTGAAATCACCAACATCCAAGCAAAAGTTTAGAGTGAAACATGGAATGAAATGATCCCTACATGGAATGAAATTATTCAAAACCACACTGAAAAAGTGAGTGGCAAACAAGTGAGTGCACATATTTGGAATTAATATGTTTAAAAACTCTAAACGAAAGGTCCAAAGGGTATCAACAAATAAGATATGTCCGGGTCACTCTTTTATGGGATGCTGGCTCCACAAAATTAACATTACCTGCAAGTCAGATCACCAACACCCAAGCAAAAGTTCAGAGAGAAACAGGGAATGAAATTACCCCTACGTGGAATGAAATTATTCCTATCAAAACCACACTGAAAAAATGAGTGAGAAACAAGTGAGTGCACATGTTTGGAATTAATATGTTTAAAAACTCTTAATGAAAGGTCCAAAGGGTATTGACAGATAAGCAAAAGGAAATGAGTGCCTGGGTCCCACAGGCTGAATAATAAATTTGTAGTGAGTCATCATGATTGTTTACCTCGAAGAATAAAGCATCCAGGAGATTTCTAAGGAGCCCCCGTGCTCCCTTGCTTTGAATATCACCTGCCTCCTGATTTCCTCTCCTGTCTCCCGTGCAGGGCTGATGCAGCTCCAGCCTCAGCAGCCAGTCCCTGATGAAGTTGCTAAACCAGATTGCAGCCCTCAGCCTTCTTTCTGTCTGAGACATCCAGCTCCCAGCAGGGTCTGAACTCCTGCTCACACAGCCTGGAAAAGGCACTGTCTGTCCTTTGAAAACGCAGTTTAGGTGGTGGGATTAGGTATTCCGTGAGCCAAAGGTTGTCTAATTATCCAGGTGGGTGAAGCAGTGCTACGAACACTCTGAGCTGTAGGCAGCTACACATGCACAAACACACAAAGCACAACAAACCCTCCCCAGACTGCAGAGGATATTTTCTGCCTGGATCTCCCTAAATGTACTCCAGCAAAGAGGAAACAGCGTCCACAAGTCTGCGCTTTTGAGAAATCTGCACCATTCCAGGCAAAAATTTTGAATATACAGGCTGGAATGTGGAGGAAATGTTGATTCCCAAACAAACTTTTTTTTTTTTTTTCTTTTATTGCTAATTTTTTTTTTTTCTTTAATGGAAATGGATTTTGGGCGTCCGCAGGCGCCTTCTAAACACGAGATCTGCGGGAGGGAGAAGAAAGGAGTTTGTACTTACTGGTGGTGTTGTACTTGATCCCATTGAAGAACTCGGGGCAGGGTCTCTCCACGAGTTCCCCCGCAGACGTTCTGGGCCAGCAGGTCCCGATCTGGTCCGTGGTGGCATTGCAGTACGGACCTGGGGTTAGGAAAAAACGGGACAGAAAGGCAAAAAAGAAGCGGTTCAGAAAGCACAAAAGCACTCTGCATCACAAAACAAACCCAATCTCAGCACTTCTAAAGCTTATCCCGAGCTCCGCACCAGGTAACAATCCCTACCATCAAAGCCCAGGAAAGGCAGAGAGGAACTCTCTAAAAAAGTCTCGTGCAAACGATCCAGGAGGCTGCAGTTCACATCAAATTCTTCCAGGATGAACTGAGAGACGGTCACATCCATTATTCCCTCCGGGACTGCTGGACTGGATCAGGCTCCTTCACCCCTTTCTGGCTGCTGTTTTTTGGTCTTCTTTAGTTTTTTTTTTCTCCCCCTTTCTGGAGCAAGAGGAGCATCAAGGCGCGGGCACCCCGCAGCCTGGTGCGTTCGAGCCTCTGCTGCTCGCACAACTTGGCTGGGGCTGCGGCTGCCTGTGCGGCTCAGCGCTCCGAGCGGCTCCTGCCTTTCAATCCAGCGGCTCGGGAGCCAATGGCATGGGGCTGAGCCCGGAGAGAGGGGCTCTGCTCTCTCTGCTCTCTCTGCTCGGCGTCCCCGGGCTCGCAGATGCCGCCTCACCGTGCCAGAGCAGCGCTGCGCTGCTGCATCCCCTCCCTCCTTCCCTCTCTCTGCTTTGCCGCCTCTCCCTCCCTCCCTCTGACACGCTCAGGCACGGTTTTATTGTTAGCTCCGGGGATGAGAGCTGTGGCAAAGGAAAAAAAAATAAAAAAAATACTCGCTGCAAATTAAAGCCAGGGAGAACAGGAAAAGCTATCAGAGCAGGAGAACTGCTCGGGTTTTGTGTGGAGTGAAGCAATTCCTGCCTTTGCTGTGTGGAACTGAGGATGAGCAGGGATGCTGGGGCAGGGGGGGGAAAGAGTGGCCTGGCCCAGGAGCTGCTGTGCAGGCCTTGAGAAAGAAAAGAAATAATAAAGGAGATGATCTGACAGAAGAGAGGTATTGGGATAAAGGGATCTGGAGTAATCGTAGAATCACAGAAGGCTGGGGTTGGAAGAGACATTAAAGATCATCTCATTCCAACACCTTTCAATAGACCAGGTTGCTTCAAGCCCCATCCAGCCTGGTCTGGAGTAAAGAAATCTGGAACAATGAGCCTCAGAAGAGGCACAGTAGGCTGTAGGCACCAAGGGAACACATCTTTTAGCCCCTCACATGGATGGGATGGGATGGGGTGGACAGTAGAGCAGGGCAAGGCAAAGAGAGCTCTGAATCAAAGGATGGATCATTCAGGGGAACAGGAAGAAAATAAATGCCCCTCTGACTTTCCAGTGGTAGGAGAGGGCAAGGTTTTCAGAAAGGATGAGCACCCACACTGACCAGGAGCAAGAGGAGGAACCTTTACACAGGAAAATCCTGGTGTGGGGAGAGAGGGAAGAGCAAAGGGCTTGGCAAACTGAGGTCAGTGTGGGACAGGAGGAGAAGGGAAGGAGGAGAAGTTGGGAAGGAGCTGCCCAGAAGGCTGGCAGTATTTGGGAAACCAAAACTCAGCACAGTGGGAACTGGGTGAAGGGCTGCACTCTGGGCCATGATGCTCAGACCTGACCAGCCTTTCTGACTTGCTATACCAAGCTATGAGGAAATTCTTAAAAAAAAAAAAGTGTTGCTGAGGATAATTTATGATTAGAGATTCAGAAGGATTTTGGGAAGCAAACAAAAAACTGACCTTGTAAGGGAGTAGACCAAGATCAGTAGATATGGAAGTGGCAGAGAGCAATGCAGAAAACGAAGGCAAAGACAGCAAAATGAAACATTTCCAGTCTGTTCACAGTTTTAGATAGGACAAGGTGCTTACACTGAGCTCAAAGCAGTGGTACAGCACTTCCTATAACATTTATCCCCCACCCTGCAAAGGCCTGGATCTTCCTTTTATTCATACTTAAGACTGAAGTGCTTTATTCTTCACTTTTGAAGGACTAAAAGAACTGTGGCATCCAGAGAGAGAAAAAAGAAAAAATAACTGGGTTAGAACAACAAATAAATTAACAACATGCACTGAGGAGAGAACCAGCCAGGATGTTATTTTGCCATCTGGGAATCTGGAGATTTTTTAACATTTTCAGACTGCAGTGGCAGGGAGGGGAGGAGTGCCACTGTGGTTTTGGGATAAGTATTTTTATTTGAAATATGTAAAACCCCATGAGAATAACAAGTGTACAAACTCTCTAGGCACTGGGATATTCTGAGGAAGTGAATGCATCTCTCTGCTTCCCTCTCTGGAGCCTTGATCTCCTTCCCAAGTGAATGTTCCCAAAACTGCAGCCCCTCTGGAGAAATCTCAATTGCAACAAATCAACCCTTCTCAACACCAACAGATCTCTTTGTCCCATGCACCTCTAACCCCAAAAAGCAGGTGAGAAAATTTTTTTAGCATCAGTCATGTAACATGACCACGACCAACCTACTGGCTGGCTTTGAACAGTGCTTTGAGGAGAAAAACCTTTTTCTTCAGCTTCCAAGAGTGAGGGACAAAGGGTGCTCTAAACACTCATTTTCTCTTTCCTGACAGTTCATTTGAGCTCATAAAATTCCTTTTTGTCCTCAGGGGTGACTTTGGGACCTTCTCACAGGACAGCACCTGAATGTGCCCAGTGGTACCTGTACCTGTGGCTGCTCCCACACAGGCAGGAATGAGCAGTCAGCAGGACACTGGTCCAGGATGTTTTAAGTTTATTTTTTTTCCTGCTTCTGCTGCCTCTCTGCAGGAGAAAAATCACGCAGCCTGGCCAAAAGTCTTCATTTCTCACCTACTGTCTGCCCTTTCTATTTTTTCATGCTGTTTGTTCAGCACACTGGAATCAAAATCCTGCTCGGAGGCTTTGGGCACTGGAGTTTCCTGAATTTTTTGAGGAATGCATCACTCAATAAATTACAGAAAAAGAATGACAGTTTCAAAAAAAGTAACTACTTTTAAATTTGGTGAATGTTTTATGTTCCTATTTCAGCCCTGTGTTTTCCAGAATAAACTCTTGAAGATTTTTCAAATGGTTCAAATATTACAAAGTCAAACACTAAGCGGGATTTTATTTCAATTCTGTTCTTTATAGTGGTTAGCACCTGAAACAATAGCCCTGAATTAAACTAAATATTTTTCCAGGATCAGGAGAATGATTTCTTCATTTAAGTGACAAGAGCTAGAAAATCTTCAATCTAAACTGATTTTCATCTTTTCAGTTCAAATTTTAGAAAATCTTAGAAGCATTATGTATTGTACAATCCTGTTGTGTTCCATATATTTAATAATAATAAAAAAAAACCCACTGCAAAAATAAATATAGAGGGGATGAATGTTGAGGATTAAGTCTGAATGAAGAAAATAATTTATTGTTTCTCAGTCCACAAATCAGCACCATTCTTTAATAATCCCAGTTCTACTGTAACCTCTTGATGAAAAAACTACTTTTGCAGCTATCCCTGGGTACAATTAACCACTTCACCAAAGTTTCCCTCTGAGTGGATCTGGTGACATCCTGACTCTGTCAGTTGGACTCATTTGATGTGAAAATCTTGTTCTTTATGCAAGAAGAAAATTCAATGATATGAAAGACTGACAGAAATCCTGCAGCTGCTGACACTTCTGCTTCCCTGCCGAAGCCACGGTGCACATGAGAAAAATCAAACCTTGCCAGGCAGCAGAGATCTGCCTTAGAAATTCCTCAGCATCCCAAGAAAGCTGGGATTTGGTTCTTGGCAGCCAGGAAAAGTTTGCCAGCTTCCAAGTGGGCTCATTCCAAAATTCTGTTATTCACTGGTTGGTTAGGGTGCATGTGCAAGGCTCTGGAAGAGACAGACAGACAAATAAACCTGAGCTCAGCAAGACCCTTTAAAGAGGACTTGTTAAAAGTTCACCTGCAGTTCTTCTTGGAAAGGAACGAGCTCTGCTCATAAATGGCAATGGAAACCTCTGTATGTCAGCCCTCCCACCACTGCTACACAGCTGCTTTCTTCATCTCCAACCCACTCCAAGCCACAGCTGATGGAATTAGCCAGAGCACAGCTTTTCCTTTGCCCCACTAACAGTGAGGAGCAAGGATGAGATGTGATTGCCCAAAAACATCCAAACTCAGCTCTGTGCAGACTCAGGCAGTCACTGGAAGTGTTTGGAGAGGGTGGAAGGAGCTCCAGAACCACCTGAGTTCTCCTCAACCTACACAAAACCAAGAAATTCCTTGGTGTATTTCAAGAATCAGGATGATAACTGAGAGGAAGGGAAAAAAAAAGCAAAAAAAAAAAAAAAAAAAAAAAAAACCAAATAGGAAAAAAAAAAAAAAACCCAGAACACAAGTTCTCTCCTCATTTCCCCTCTTCAGAGAAAGAAAAGCCTCTGTTTTCAGCCTCCCACCACAGTGACAGTTTCCTCACTCTTGTTCTCTGTCTGTCAATGTGAAGAGCTCCTGCTCTCCAGGCACAGCAGTCACCCTGTGCTCTGCTTTGTAGCAAGGCTCAGGGCAGGCAATGCACATCATCTGTCCATCTGGTGACACCAGTGTCCTTGTACCTCAGTGCCATTTGGCTTTCAGGAATTTCACCTCACCACTGTGGAGGTATCACACTGAGTCACAGTCCCAGTGTTGGTTCTTCAGCTCTCTTCCCCTAACCCAGGTCTGTATGTCCACATCCAGACTCTTCATCTCATGTATAAACTGCTCTGTTAACTCACTCATGGAGCTGTCACTTCTAAATATGAGGCTGGAGAGTTTCAACTGGCACAATAATTTTTCTTCTCATCTCCTTTTCCTCTCTGAAAAGTGTCCCCCAGTAATCCTGTGTTGTTGCAATGACATTCCAGCATCAACCTTTCAAGTTACTGGGACTTTTCAGCTTGGTAAGGAATGCAGACTTTGAGGAAGGTGTAAATTTACCCAAGTGGCTTCTGGGCCACAAAACTCAAGGCCCTCCTTCTCAAGCTGCACTGTAAAACTGCTCTCACTGCACACCTCAAATGCAGTGACAACATGGCCATGAGCTGGTAGAATATTTATCTTCCCATTCCAGGTGTGTAAATGAAATTTAAGAGTGGGAGCACGTTTAGACCATAGGGAGCAAGGTAATTTAAACAGCAAGAGATTGAGGACAGCTTAAGGATTTCCACAGACAGCTTCAGAACTGCCATGGATATGTCACATATGGCTGACTTCTCTGCCACACCACACCCTGGCTCCTCACAATGAATTCCACTCTGCTGCAGGAGTAGACTGCTCAAGAAAACCCCTTCTCAAACTGGAGACTACACTTTTAATCAAAATCTGGTCCTTTCTGCATCTACTTGAGACCTCCACTGAAAGTTCAGAGTTGGAAATTGTTGTATGTGGAGAGGAAGATTAGACATAGATACATAGAGATCTTTGTTTCAGCTGATAGACTCATTTGTTAGAAACAGGAGACATTCTTTATTGCTAGAAATGAAGTATGACTCCACTGAGCAAAGATAAAATTAATAAATGCAGGTCTGTGGTGGTGAATCTTTGCAGCTCCATTGATGCTAGAAAATATTTACTGGGGGTGTAAAAAGATCCAACAGTGTAAATAATAAATGGCTTGTAGCCATTTCAATACAATATCAATATATTTCTTTTGGCACATTAATACACTTGTCATTCTCCATAGCTATAAAACCTGTGTGAGTGAATCATGTTACATGAGACAAACGATGAGACACTGCAGGGAGATTACAAGAACACAAAACACACAAAAGAACCAACCTTGACACACTAATGAACTGCCAGAGCTATTTTTCTTGAAGTGAGCTGCTTTAGATGAATGTACAGAACATCAACCACTGCATAAGAGCACAGCAGCATTCCAGAATAACTCTGAATTTACACAGGGTCAAATTCAGAGTCAGCGCTTCACAGACACACAAAAACACAAAGGAACCCATCTGATATATTTATCTATGCCTGGCAATGGCCTGGTGTTCTGTTTACAGCATAAGCACAAAAGATAGCAAAAATAAAGAAGGTTAAGTCCCATCTGAATGAATTATGACCATGAAGATGTGTGCCATTAGTCCCACTCTTTCTGTCGTATACAATGGGAGCACAGCCAGAAAGGATGTAAAGATTCAGGGGTCTTGTCCTGTTCTCCTCCTCAGAACACATCAGCCACAAAATTCCTCGGGGCTTAATTCAGGATATGCCAAACTTTTGCTCTCCCTGCCTCCCACTCTGCTTTGTGCTGCCTTTCAGTGCATGCTGGGAAGATCTGAGTAGTCTTCCCATGTAGCATAAACTGAGAGTATGTACAGAAAGAAAAGACATCAAAATGTCCAGAAGTCAATCCCTCATTTCCTCTGGAAACTCACAGGCACTGCACAGTGCCTGATTTTGAAACAGCAGGTAGCTCAGAAAGCACAAAGAGAGACAAATAACACACGGTCATGCTGCTCAGTATCCCAGCTCTAAAAATGACCCAAATCAGATGCTACCATGTCTTAGGCTGGAAATGCAAGATGTGGCAGGGGGTGTGTATTCTGTTTGCCATCTGTCAGAGGTGGGGCAGTTATCTCTGTTCATGGGGCAGTTTTTTCTTTCTCTCTCCCACAGCCAACCCTCCCTGCAGGAGATCTCTGCTGTCCATGGCCACTGAGTGTCCCTGCAGGGCTGATCCAATCCCAGCATCCCATGGGGAGATGCTCCGCCCAGGGGAGGAGCCAAGCATTCCTGCCTGGATCCAATCTGAGCCTGGCACAGCACAGCAGCCTTTGCCCCCTGCACTGCCAGAGGAGCAGCTTTCTGCTGCCCTGCATGGCCAGAGGGAGCCCAGGCCCATCTGCAGCAGCCCTGGAGCTGCAGAGGAAAACTCCCCCCTTGTGCAGGATCCCTGCTGCAGCAGAGCCACAGCTGGCACTGCAGGAGGGCTGAGCCCCCCTGGGATGGGGCTGGGACACCCCCTGACACACAGGGGGCAGGGCATGGCCTGACTCTGGTAATGGTTTTACGTTTTTTTTTACTATTGCATTTGTATTTTTAATTTTCCTATTAAAAAAACTGTTACTCCTATTCCCATATCTTTACCTGAGAGTCCCTTAATTTCAAATTATAATAATTCGGAAGGAGGGGGTTTACATTTTCCATTTCAAGAGAAGCTCCTGCCTTCCTTAGCAGACACCTGTCTGTTCAAACCAAGACAAACCAACAAAACCAGCCTGCTCCAAATTGCCATGATCTAATCAACAGGGCTTCCTAAGCAGCTTTAACAGAAGAAGTAAGAGAATTAACCCCTTGGGGTCTGGGCCCTGCCTTCATGGCCCAGCACACATGGTAGCTACAATGTCGTGACTCCCAGTTTTAAGCCATCGAATTCGTATTTGTTTGGGTTTTCTTTGATGACCACCATTATGGCTCTGGGACCCTAGGCCAGTGGCTTCTGTGCTCCTTTGGGCCCAAACCAGGTGGAAAATCAAGGACTTGTAACAGACTGAATCACTGTAGAGTTGCCAGCTCTCAAGATTGCTCTGACCCTCTGCTTTCCATGAGTTAGCAAAGCTGCCATTTATAGGCAAGAAGGATCTAGACTCTGATTCCACTGCCCAGAAGTGTGTGCCCTGCAAGATCTGAGGTATCCAGCATGTGTGGAACAGCCACATGAGGCTGGCAGAGAAACTCAGGGCCTTGGGAAGATCCATCCCTTCTGAAGCAGCAGCCACAGGGCAAACATTTTGTCCTCAGGCATCTCAAGTGTTCTGGGACACCTGGAGATATCAGAGTGGGCAAAACCTGGGCCTGTCATAAAAGGGAAGAATCCCATCAGCAGCATGGCACAGGGAGGCTTTCACTGTTTTTACATAGGCTTTACTCTATGTAGTAGATTTTTATTCATTGAGTTAATTTAAATCATTCATAAATGTGGTAAACCTCCTAAAACACAAACAGTAGCAGAAGCCTTGTAGAGCAACTAAAGTTTTCCTGACAGTTTTCTCCCTTTGGTTGAACTGTTATGTTTACAACACATCCCAGAGAGGACACAAATTTTGGACACTTCCTTTAGGGTGTCCCCAGTGCAAATGTTTCCAGAGATTCCAGTTAACTGAGGTGTGCAACCAACAGAAAAAAATAAGAACTTTTGCAATGAGATTCACCTGATGAGATTGATTTTGTCCTCAGCTCTAACCATTACCCTGAGTAGATCTTTGCTGTCTATAAGAGGAACCAGCTTGGATTGATGTAAATGTCTGTATTAATCAGATTAATCCCATTCCAGATGCCCTGAATAAAGATCAAATTGTTTGCTGAGCTTTTCCCCCTGGCCCACCTCATCTCCCTGGAGGGTTTGGCAGCTGTAATCCCGTAACTTTGGGCATATCATTTCATAGGAGAGCAAGCAAAACTATTTGAAATTAAACACATCAAGAATAAATATGAGAAGAAAAATGTCCTGTTAGGACAGGACTATCACAATGCATTACGTTCAGAGATTCCATGTCTTAGATTTAATGGAATTATTTACCAGAGGAAATCAATACAACACAAACACTGTGTAATAGATTTGCATCTCTCTGCCAGCCACCACTCAGCAAACACCAGAGAAAAAGCCTGGAAATGAAGTGGCAGGAATCATGAGCAGAACACTGACTTTGAGAATTCAGACAGGGGTTCTCAAACACATCATTTTCACCGGACAGTGAGGAGGATCCAGTCACACCAGACCCCAGCTGGAACGATTAGGCATGAAAATGGATTATCATAATATTATTATGGCCATGATAACTGAGGAAGAAGAATGTAATAATTGCCTGATCTGTGATTTTTAAACTGCTGCTGCACAAGTTTGCAGCCCCAGAAGAACAGGGAGGATGTCAGAACATTAATTCTGCTGCAATAGCTTGTGCCTGTGTCTGGAATCAGGGACCTCACATAATTTTGGATACCTCCTGGGATAAAAAATCCTTCTGCAGATCTCCTCCCTAGCTTGGCTCACTACTCCTTGATGTTTTCACCACCAGGGGCAGTATTTCTGATTCTGCAGCTCAGGGAACTTCAGGGCTTGCATGGTTTAGGGTATTTGAGAGGTTCATAGAGGCAGAAGGATTCATCTCGCCTAATTCCACCTAAAATTTGGGTGTCTAGACTAAATCAAGTTCTCTGACAGTCTCCAGGGAAATGGACACTTACAG
The DNA here is from genome assembly GCF_028018845.1 of Melospiza georgiana. Lineage (NCBI taxonomy): Eukaryota > Metazoa > Chordata > Aves > Passeriformes > Passerellidae > Melospiza > Melospiza georgiana. The sequence goes on along the minus strand of NC_080430.1, from coordinate 4,316,993 downwards.
AGAATGATGATTCATTTAATTTGGAGACAAATATCTTCAAATTTACAACTCTCAGATATTTTGCTTAGAAGGATGTTACTCACCCCAAGATATGTTTGTACTTTGGAAAGAGCTGTCAACTGCTAACACATCACATATCTGAGATGGGTTTTGGAGTTTTACTTACATGTCTGACAGAAATTAAAACCTAGGACTTCCTGCTGCTTTGAAATGCACACATATTTGTTAAAATGCTGTGTTTTTATTTGAATTTTAATGATCTTGTATAAAAGTTATAGAATCCTGTTATTTTAAATCATACAATTTGAGCCACCTGTAAGTTGTCTGTGCCCATTTTATGGTTAAGAACTTTCACAATAAGTACAAACCTTGAAAAACAGATTAAAGCCTCAAAATCCAAGTTTTTTTTGTTCGTATCAAGGCACTGGATATGCAGCTCTCAGTGTGTAACTGGTTCCATCAGCATTAGTTATAGTGGATTTTTACAAAAGCCATGGATCAATCCACAAGAATTCAAAGCAAAACTGAAATTAAAAAAAACCTGAAAACTGAAATAAGCATCAACATTGAAACAGATTTATTTCAGCATAGATGTAAAACATAGGTAAATGTCATAAACTAGCTGATAGTGGGATAGAGATTTTAATAACAGGTGCAGCAACAAATTAATCCTGGGAAGTGTGGCACTCCCAGTCTGCTTGACAGCACAGCTGGGTTTCTTTCCCCAGGATGTGTTAATGTGGTTTTTATTTGGAAAACTGCACGTCTCACCCCAATGAATATTAAAGAATGAGTTTGGGGAAAACATGGAACATTCTGATTAAACATTTTGTCACTCACATGCTCTCACACTCAACTGCAAAGGCAAGATAACAACATCTCATTGCTAAGCAAGGGATGCTCCTCTTCTGAACTCATCAAATCTCCTTGTTAACCTTCCAAATGTCCCACCACCCCCCAGAGTGCCCATCCATGATGTTGCTAACTGCCAGTTATCATAAGCAGATGTCAGAATCTGTGATTGATGACTGGAAAAAATTATTTTCCAGCATTTCTTCCCTTTCCCAGTTAATAAGATCATCAGAATCATCACTTACAGCAATGTTTCAGGCAACAAGGACCTGCTCATCACAGCTTAACCTTTGGGGGCTACAAAATGAAGGAATAATAATTATTAATTTTCTTTTGAAGAGATTTTTTTGGCAGTTATTGCATTCTGGATACTAAGAATTACCTTTGTGAGCACCAATTTCTTTTCATTTTCAATCCCTGTAAAGTTATTAAGTATAAAAGCTATCAGTTTATCCCTAAAGTTTATCCCCTTCACGCAAATAGTCCTTTTTTAGAAAGAAATAATGAAGGAATGCCCACATATTATTTCACTTACAGAGTTTTTCAGGTGCTGTGGGATTCCTCTGGATCAAAGGACTAATGTAAGTGGGGTATGAGCCATCCCTGACAGAAGTTCCTAGCTCTGAAATATGCTGCAGATATTTCTGCCCCTGGTTTCCAGGCTGGTCTGGCTCTCTGCCATAGCTCATCCTTTTCCCTTGGCCACTGGAGGGCTCTCCTAATTCTTCATTACTGCACAGGAAAAGTCTGATTGAAGGACAGAAACACTGCAAAAAAATTCCTGCTTGGAGTTACCTGAATGCAAAATAAAAATCTATCAAAAAGCTATCAAAACAGGAAGAGTTTACTGCTTCATCCAGAGATCCACATGTGGAAGAAGACGCATTTTACTGTCCTGCCTTTGGCAGCAAAAAGTGTTGTTACAGTAATAGATTAAATTCCCTGAAAACTTCCTTTTCCACCCAGGTTTATGAGCTGCACAGAGGTGATGGGTTTGAGGTGGCCAGCAGTGCTTGCCTTCATCACCCATTCCTCCCCACGCTGCATCGCTACACTCTGAAATCACAACTCAATTCCTTTTCCAGCTAAGTGTGATTTCAGCCTTCTGCCTGCTCATTTCCAACTTATTTCCCACCCCAATACCAATTTCCCAGGCTGGTTCATTTTGCTCTTGATGGATCAATCATCAAACATCAGACCACTGCCAAGTGAAAATTTCTGATTGTTTCTTTTCCCCTGCTTCTTTTGGACCAGAAGGGCTGAGTTAGTCAAACCTAAATTGTTTTGTGGAAACAGAACAATCTTTTCTATCTTTTTTTAAAGCCATATTGAGTACCAGAATAAAAGATAGGTAGCTTTGATCACCCCAGAATAATAATTTCGGATGAACTGTGCCCTACACCTCTGTCACTCATTACTCACCCAAACTCTTGGGTATATCCTGAATCAAAATGAATTTTTTCCCCACCAGCCAGGGAGGGATGGGATTTTAACATTGTCCTGGTATGACTTCTCCGAGTTAGCTTGAATATTTTTAATTCTAACTGAGACACAAGCCAGCCAGCCCATCAGGCATGGCAGAAAATACTTTATTTTCCATGAATTAGAAGTAGCTTTGAATAAAGAGCCCTGGCTGTGGTCATTTTATCCCAAATCCTTTGAGACAGTCTAACACAGATAGAAAAAAATGCCAGTGATAATGGACAAATGGATTTTCTTGGCCTTTGCTTCTGTCTTTGAATATAAAATTAGCTGGAGTTGGGCTGAAACATCCTAGGGGTCATTTAAATTACACCTTAATTATTTAGTCTGAATTGTACTGAATTTTTAGCTTGCCAGGTGACAGAAAATGTAGACAGAAGAACAAAGGTGTAAGATTTTGAGCAGGAATTTACATCACTTTCCTAGATTTTTTTTTTGTAATCTGCAGCTTCCCAAATGAAATAAATGGGTTGGATCCTAAAATTTTAGATGTTGGTAAGTGTTCAAGGCCAGGTTGGACCTGTTGGAGACCTGTTCCAACACTTGCAATTTCCTAGAAGTGGAGTCTGAGGTGTCTGACTTAACTGTGGTTGTCTACATTATGCATATTAAACTTTTTCTACATTATGTATATTAAACTTTTAAAATCTTTCTCCACCTCTATTTTTTTAGATATTTTGATTTATTTATATTCATTATTATTATTATTACTACTATTACTATTACTATTGTTATTATTACTATTGTGATTATTATGGCATTGGAACAAAATGAACTTTAAAGTCCCTTGCAACCCATCCTATGATTATGAGCAAAAGTTATTTGTCCAACACAGTCCTGTGAGTTTAACATTAAAATTGCACTCTCCACAGAAATCAATAGCTGAATGTTTCCCCACACTAAGAAAGCCATGGATTTAAAATTGCTTTATGAAGAAAAAAGAACAGCCCAATTTACCTTCTTCAGATTAAAAAAAACCAAACAGCATCACCTCCTTATAAGAAACTTCTTATATAAGAATAAGCAATTTATGTTTTTCAGAAGAAAACACCACTCCTCTTCAGCAGAATTATACTGTTTTTTATGGGTTATGTTCCCTAAAGTCTTTGCTGGAGGCAAAACCTGCAGAAAATATAAACTAAGCCGTCCATAAAAAATTGATGGATGGGCACTGCTCGTGGCAGCCCTCCTGTGAGCTGCAGCTGATGTGGCTGGCATCATTTGTCTCAGTTTATGGTCTGCAGAGGAGCTGTCAGGGCAGAGAAGTTTCCAGGTTCCCTTAAAAGTCAAGAGGGATCCACTCTGTGCAGTCAGTGGTGGATTCTCTGTGATGATTTCTGTCACCATAAAGGAGACACTTAAATTGGATCAGATAAATTGTCCTCTGAAAGTGTCCCTTTCTCAATTAGCAATAAAAACAAAACAACCTGGGCTGACCTGCTCCCTGGGACATGTCTGTGCTACAAACGTCCAGACTGAGGGACAGGAATTCCATCTGAAATCAGGCCTGGAAGAACTTCCCTGTAAAAACAGCCTCACTTTGTGCAGAGTCGAACACTTCCACTGAGGCTTTGCTTTGGCTTTTGCTTTTGTACAATTTCCTGCGATGATTTTTATTTTATTTTTATTTATGCAGCAATCCTGTTCCTAACCTGGATGTCCTGTGTCCAGCTTGGTGTCCCCAGCACAGGAAGGACAAGGAGCTGCTGGAGTGAGAGCAGAGGAGGCACCAGGGTGATCAGAGGGATGGAGCAGCTCTGCTGGGAGAATTGTGTTTGTTCAGACTGGAGAGGAGAAGCTTTGGGGTGACCCAGTTGTTGGGGTGATCCTTCAAATGCCTGAAGGAGCCAACAAGAAAGATGGAGAGAGAATCTTTACAAGGGCTGGAGTGGCAGGACAAGGGGGAATGGCTTCCCACTGCCAGAGAGGAGCTTCAGATTGGATATTTGGAAAAAAATTGTTCCCTGTGAGGGTGGGAACCTGGCACAGGTGCCCAGAGCAGCTGTGGCTGCCCCTGGATCCCTGGAAGTGTCCAAAGCCAGGTTGGACAGGACTTGGAGCAGCCTGGGATAGTGGAAGTTGTCCCTGCCCAGAACTAAATTGTTTTTAAGATCCCTTCCAACTCAAACCATTCTATGACTCTACAATTTGTTTTTACCAACCAATAGCACCAACTAAGAGGAAAGTGAAGAAATAATTAGAAATAATGAGCTGTATCCTGTAACTGCATCTGCTGACTTCACAAATCCATGGTGTGTGTTGAAGCATGGGGGAGGATGTAACAAACCGCCAGCTAAGCTACAGCACTAAACCAACCCATTTTGCCCCATTTTCTGGACCCAGTAGGAGTTGAACTGCTCAGGACCAAGAACTCAACATTGCCACATTCCTGCAAAGCACTCAGAAAATACTCAGCTACTGCAAAGTGCTGATTTGGGGGATTTTCTGCTGAGTGTCTTCCATTTGCATAACAAAGAGATTTTAATTTTTCAGCATTTACACTTGTACTTTTAATACAGCCCATCAGTTTGGGACTGATGTAATTTTAAGAGCAGCAGTTAAGAGAAGAAAAATTTCATTGAAGCATATCCTTTCCAGAATAAATAAAAAGGGAAGGACGGAGGCAAACAAGCAACTATAAACTCTTACTGTTTAGAGAATAAAATTCTCCTCCATTCTGATTATGTTGAGATCTGCAGTGTTTATCCCAAGAGACATGCTGATCTGGTTTAGCCTCTAGATCCTATCCTAATGAGAAAATGAATCCTAACAATAAAAGTATGATTTATAACCATGAGACAGATTTGGAGTTTCCATCTCTGAGATTAGAAGTGCCCCAGAAAATGAGAACTCATTGGTCTCCTAAAAGCTTTCATTAATGGGCTGAAGCAGTAAAAACAAAGGAAAAACTATTAAAATAGAAAGCAGCTGGGAATCTATGAATGCAGAGTTTACATGGATTTGCAAAGAACCAGGTATAGAAAATGAAGTTTTCCAAGAAGAGCTGGTAACCTTCCAGCAAGGAATACAAATGCCTTCATGAATCAATTTGTTTTATCCTGTGATTTGCTCCTAGCAGGAGCCATCCCTCTGGAAATGCTCCTTTCTGCTCACTGACTGTAAATCAGCAAAGACCAATGGCTGGTTCAGAGACAGGCAGACACTTGGGTGACCTGGTCCCCTCCAGGAGGACAAAATATTGAGGTTGAAGCATGAACAGGCTAGAAATAGACTCTGCATCTTTTTTATCCTTGTTCCCTTGCCTTTGGACATGATATGTTCTCCTCTCCCAGCTGCAGCAACACAACCAGCCCTCTTTGGCTTTATCACCTGACTCCAATTGTCCCTCTTGCTACTGACAAAATGTTTCTTGAAAAGTTTTCAAATCATTCTGCCTGCACTAATGTAGGGGAATAGAACATAAGTACATAAAGGTAGTATAAAAAGTAATCTCACCCCTAAAGAGTTGAAGCTGAGCCAATTATTAAGGATGAGGAGCAGGCCTGATTTTAACAGGCCTCAGCTGTAGCCAATAAAGAAGAGTGTTATAAAAGAGTGGATTGGTTGGCTTAGAAGAACTGTAGTCAGTTGGCTGCTGGGAGGACAAAGAGAAATCTGTGCCAAGAGGAGATGCATACAAGAAACATCAAGGAGGTATGAAACTCTGGCAATATGGAACCCCTGCAATGTATTGACAATAGAGCTCTTGCAATATAATGACAACAAATGGTGACCCCGATGTGACCTGGGTTAAAGGATCTGACGTGATTTGGGAGAAAATGGACTCAAATGCTAAACTATATCGCCCTCTGGATTTGGGAAAAGATTTGGGAAAAAGGACTTGAATACTAACCTATTGGTAAAATATATCAATTGCAGCTGTTAATGTTTGTTAAATGTGAGTATAAAAGATTTGGAAGATAAGTACTTTGTAAACTGAGAAAAGCTATAAAACTGAACATTTAGAAATATATATATTTGTACTATAATATGTTGTTTGAACATTTTAATATCTATTGGTTCTGAATGAAATATATGAATGTGTCATAATGTTAATTTATTTGAACATGTGCTTCTAGAAATGCTGCGACTTTGTAATTAAAAGAAAAAGGGGGAATTGTAGGGGGATAGAACATAAGTAAATAAAGGTAGTATAGAAAGTAATCTTACCCCCTAAGGAGTTTCAGCTGAGCCAATTATTAAGGATCAGGAGCAGGCCTGATGTTAACAGGCCACACCTGTAGCCAGTCAGAAGAGTGTTATAAAAGAGTGGATTGGGGGAACTGGAGTCGGCTGCTGTGAGGACAAGGAAGAGTCAGTGCTAGAGGAGATGCCTACAAGAAACATCAAGGAGGTGCAAAACTCTGGCAATATGGAACCCTTGCAGTGTAAGGACAATAGAACTCTTGCACTATAATGACAACACACTTTACCAACCACTCCAGTTCTAAGGAGCCAAAAGTCTGAACAGCCTCTTCTTTTATGTTTCTGAACTACATTATCTACTCCAAAGTGTGCTGATGACACAAGAAATGCTGGTATTTCAGCATTAAAGTAGATTCCTTCATTATGAATCACCAAAACTGGTCTTCGGTGGCACACAAATTGTGGAAGCAGAAGCCCACAGCAATGGAAAGCAAATGTGATATGGCTAACAGCAAGTGATAGGACAAGAGGAAATGGCCTCCAGCTGCACCAGGGGAGGTTTAAATTGGATATTAGGGAAAAAATTCCTCATCAAAAGGGCTGGAGGCATTGAGCCAGGCTCAGGGAAGGGTGGAGTCACTCTGTAGATGTGGCACTTGGGGACATTGTTGGGCGCTGGGCTTGACAGTGCTGGATTTATAGCCAGACATTTGATGATTTTAAAGGTCTTTTCCACACAAATGATTCCAGTAATTCTAGGATCATTCTTCAAAATGAACTTACTGCTTTTCCTAATTGAACCCCTGTTGTTCAGAACAGCAATTTCCTTGGATATTTACTATTCAGTTTATTGGAGAAACAGACAAAAATGCATGCCCAAGGCTGCAAAATGTTGATGATACCTTAATTGCACTAAAATGAATGTAAGCAGAGAATAGGAGGATAAAAATGAGGGGTGAAATTATTCTCTCCTAATTTTAGGCATCAACAGTGGAGAGTGAGTTTTATCTTCATTATTTTAAAGTGTGGAAATCTCTGCATTTACTCAGACAAGCCTCTAACTTTCTAATAATTTTCTGATTAGACATAATGGAAAGAAATTTATTTTCAGGACATTTTTTTCATTTATGGATTTAATATGATTTTTTAAAAATAAATGGATTTTCCAAGCTTGTAAAATTTTTTCCCCTGTTAAAGGAAAATATTTACAGTTATGGAAATCAAGATTTTTTTTTTTTTATCTCTAGCAGTAATTGTTGAAAATGAAACACATTCCTAAATCTGCATGATTTGGAGTTTCCTAAAGGTAAAATTCAGTTTACTCTCACTTAGGCAATGACTAGCAAGCAGAAGTATTAAGCTTTTAAGCAGACATTTTAAAGTTTGCTTTTACCTATGGGAAATTTTATATTATCATTGCCATCGTGTTGGAAATTCCTAACCAGAAAGGAACAGCAAACACTCTGGCTGTAATTGTATTTTCTCCTTGGGAATCCCTCAGTACATCAGGGGAACTGAAAGAAAATTTTTCTTGGAATATCCTGTGGCAGCTGCTTCTCCATTAAGTCTTGGACCACTGAGCTTGTGCAGAAATGGCAGCAGGAGAAGAAAACCCTGCAAAGTCCTATATACCCTGATTTTCAGAGCAAAGTCTAGCTCTAGATCCTGCTCCACCTCATCTCCACCACCTCCATCTTCCCAACAGCCCATCAAGCTCTGTAAGGTGAATAAGGATTGGTGGGGACACCTAGAAATCTGCAGCAAGATGTAGAGGAGGACCTGATGGTCCAGAGAGGAAGCTGGAGTGAGAGATGGATGTCTTACATCTCAGGAATTTGGGAAGGAGCAGGAAGGAAGAGGGAAGAGAGTACAGGAAAAGTCTGGAGAGGAGGGGAGAGGCATCATCTGCTCCCCAGCTGCTCAGCCCCTCCTCAGCCAGTGAAATTCCCAAATGAGCACTGAATCTTTACTCTCTCAGGAACAGAGTATAGAAGGTGAAGGAAAACACTGACTCAGACAGCACTGACATGAAGAGAAATTAAAAAAGAGTTTTGGAATGCAGCACTTCTGCTGCTTATTCATGGACAGCCTGAGAGATTCCAGGAAGAGAAGTGCTGGATAGACCAAAGGCTGTCATGGTAACAAGGTTAGCAGCACTTCTGTCACACCTTAAACCCTGTAACTGCGTGTGCTGAGGTGTTTGGGCAAATTCTCTTTGAGGTAAATCCCACAGCTGACCCCTCCTAGGTGTTGTGCCAGAATATTCTGCAATATTCAGTGAGGTCTGCCAGGACCAAAGTGACTCAAGAGCTTGCTTTAACTCACTTGGACTGTGTTTCAATTTCCTTGTCAGGTTTGATCCCATGTTTGAGACTTTCTAGCTACTGCTCAGATCACACAAAGGCTGGACATGATCAGGTAAGGATTTTGCCTTGCCCACATCCTCATCCTCTCCCATGACAGCCTTGCCCACTTTGCCTATTAATTAATTAAGCAAATATATTGACCCTATAAACACACCCACAGCATCCCCCATTAACATTTCCCTATCAATAACCAGCTGTATCCGTGGCACAGATGAAGAGGACAAATGTTTTTATAATGCTGATCACCTTCTATAAAACCTTTTAAATACCATCTTTTCTAGGGCATAAAGGTGTTTCTGCAGCACAAAACACGCCACTGTCAGTGTCTTAACATTTATATCCTATTTTCTCCACATCAAAATATGTTAAGTGAGATATTTCATACAGGAAGAGAGTGGTGCAGGGAGAGGAATTTCAAACCCAGGTCCAGCTAATTCTGGACAAGTTAGCTCCACTGTCCTTCCTTGAGCTTTTAGCAGTCACTGCATTATTCACTGTGAACACCTCAATCCCTTCTCCAGAGTAATTACCTCTGTTCCCTGGAACTTCCCAACAGCCACAAAAATTCAAATGGAATCCATTCTCTCAGCATGGACTGTAACGATGAGCTTCACCTCTGAGGAAGATCAAATGAAGATATCAACACTTGAGAGACTCAGCTAAAAGCAAGAGCAGTTGCACCAATCAGTTAGAAAGCTCTCAGGTTGTGTGTGGGCTTGCCAGGCTACCACAGAATATCTAAAACTTTTGCAATGCAAAAATGTCAGCTGCTTGCTTTTAATTGCTCTGGGTTCAGGCCCAACCAAGTACTGCAGGCAGCCAGCAGAGTGAGAATGCCTCAAGTTCTGATATTCCTTTGAATTCTTGGCAAATAATTACATTTCATCTTTCACCATACATAGAACAGAGGTAAAAATATCCACCCCTCATCTCCCACATATTCTGCTTTTGATGAGTTTTTCAAGTTTTAATCTATACAAAGTTAACCAGAACAAAGTATTTCTGTTTATTGTAACACTGGAAGGAAGAAGTAACTGCAGGATTGTGGACTTCACATAATGCACCACAGGCCTCCTGGAATGAGATAAAAAGTGACAAAGTGCTCTGAAATCTGCAATGCAGATCAAAAATCAAGTATTCTTTGCTTGTTCCATCTGTGGACTATGGGACTGCAGAAAAACAAGGTTACCACATAATGCTGCATAGATTTTTTCCTTTACTGTGTGCTTTCCCCAATCAAACAGACATGTTTATTTCATTGTCTTATGGATGTTGATAAAATTCTGATGATATTAACAGAAAAATAGAAGACATAATAATTTTTACTATACAAGTTTCAACTGCTGCCCCTGAGCTCTCTGTCTCCCTGTTGAAAATGGTCATAAAATTTTATCCTCCAGGTAGGGGAAATAACAGCCCAGAATTTAATATTATGGATGGCTACATTAATTTTCACTGTCATCATGTAAAAAATAATTCCTTTTTAAAAAAGTAGATCTAGTGGGTGAATTTCTGTATTATTTACATTAGAGATTTGTAGCACAACAAGCTATTTTACAGCAACCTAAAAAACCTGTATTTTTTCTGCTTTTTACATTTGGATCTGAGAAGGTTTCATAAGAAATTAAATAAAAGAAGACCAGTAATCCATCAAAACAATGTGAGAGAGCAGCAGCCACATCTGAGTGAACTGGGCACTCACCCAAGCAGAAGTGACAAGCATTTTAGGTGGCAACAGTGGCATTGAAACAGCATTTCCCTCCTCTGAAAATAAAGACTTTTAAAACCTCTAGGCGTAACAAGGGAAAAAAAAATTGGTGAGCATCCTGCATAAATAAATGTGTAAATTGAGTTTATTTATCCATGAAGATAATGGAGATCTGTGCAAAGTTTTAAATTAACTCAAACAAGAGAACAGATACATTTTTCTGGAGAGAAGACAGCAAAAAATACTGATCACACTCCTAAATCCTAGCACTCAGTTTACCCAGTGGTTACTGGAAGGACAGTTTCAGCATAATGAGAGTTTTGTTTTCTAAAATAATCAGATACTGATACATACTTATATGTGTACATTTTTATACATTTATAGGTATAGGTAGATTTAATAACTGTCAATGAATTTCTCAGATAAGAAGTTCCCCATCTTAGTCAGAAATCTTGTCTTTAGCTGATACAAATTTCAAAGAGCTGATGCCCACTGAGGTATGGCTCCACACTGAGGATTCATTTAAAGATTTCACACCCACGTCCACAGGGATGAACTCAGCAGCACTCTCCCTGAACAGATTAACAGCAAAATTGCAAATACATCTCACTTCTGATATTAACTCTTTCCCCTTTATTTACACAGGAGGCTGTGAGTAATAGTCTCCCACCTGCTGTGGAATTACCTCAGGGATACTTTCAAAGAAAGAGCAGGTTCTTAGGGGAATGATTAATTTCCTGTAACTCTGGATATTGCAAAGTAGGCATCTGCAGCTGAGCAGGCCTCAGGCTGCCTTTAAACTCAATAAATAAAAAAAACCCCAGGCTTGTTCAAAAATACCAGGGCAGCCCTTTTGGTTCTGCCTGAGGGTCTGCCTACTACATCTTCCAGTCTCCAGCAGTGGATATTTAGGGAACAACACGGAGACAGAAGATAATTGAACACTCTCCCAGCTCCCATGTTCATCCCAGAGGATTTCCTGATACAGGACCAGGTTTCTCTGGCATGGTAATGACTCCCTGTGTATTTCACAGTGACAGCAGGCAAGAGATCAGCTTCTAAATGCTTGGGGATATCTGCAAAAGGTGGAGAGTCCAGAGGGTGAGCAGGGAGCCTTGAAATCAGGCTCCTGTTCTACATCAATGCAGCTGAGACCACCCAGCATTTTACACCCTTAGCAATCTGTTTCTCATTTGTGTCACCTCTTAGCTACTGGTATGTGCAACTTGAAATATCTGCATCCATAAACAATCTTTTTGTCTGACCATTTATGCACAGCAGTAGCACGACAAAGAGAATGAATCTGCTACAAAAAAAGATGCACAGGGCATGAAGTGTTGAACAGTTCAAGTCCAAGTGGCTTACATAAACCATGTTAACATTTTCCATTATCTCTTTCTTATACAGCCAGTGTCCACCCTCTGACAGTTTAACAAGTAAGATGAATGCCTGGAGGGGAAAAAAATAACCCTTCTAGTTCTTATTTGGTAATGGAATAAGAAAGCTGAGCAATGTAGAGCTGGAGCTTTACAGGTTGCCTTGCACTTTGACAAGGTTTAGTGCTTACTATTATTTCTATGTACATGGGACAGTGGTCTGCCCAGGGACGTGGCTGAGTCACCAGCCTGGAGGTATTTAAAAGGTGCAGATGTGGCACTTGGGGACAGGGTTTAATGGTGGACTGGGCACTGCTGGGTTGAGGGCTGGAGTCAGTGATTTTAAAGGTCTCAGACAATTCTGTTGTTCTGTGGTTCTATGACTATACAATAAAATGTTCTTCTCTCAAGGCTGGCCAAGGCTGCCAATTCCCTGCATAACAGAGTTTATTCATCAAAGTTCAACCAAGTGATACAACTCAAGAGTTAAACAAGGAGCTGCCAGCTACAACTTTACAGCAAGTGATTTCTTCAAACTGAATCTCTGATGCATTTTCTGTGTTCAAATTCTAGTCCAGGGTAAGCCAGAACAGCACGTGCAAGTAGGAAGTATCCTTTCCTTTCCTCTTCCTCACAGCAGCCACTGGATCCTCAAACAGCTTCGGGCACGTCTTGAACACACCAAGAACGGAGGGTGAAGGAAGGCAGAACCAGCAGGCATGGTTTTATACACACAGAGTTTACCCTCACAGGGAATCAGCCTCACCTTGGTCTGGCTTTGTGCTGAATCTGGCTCTGAGTGTGGTCAGGACACCCCTCCAAAAGAAGCATGGAAATACTGGCTTTGTCCAAAGCAGGGAGACAAAGGTGAGGCCACAACTGTGTGTCAGCAAGAGCACATCTAGAGGCTCACTGCTAACCTGGAGAGTTAACTCAGTCAGGGGTCCATGGGTGTTGGACTAAGCTCTTTTCTGACCCAGAACACCACAATCACATCAGAAGCCAACTATTTCCTAATTACAGTACATTATAAGTGTTTCTATCAGCTTTTGCCACATCATGCTGTAAATGCTTTAAAGCCAATCGTCTAAAATTACCCCTCATGGGTCCTATTACAATGCAACTTTCCTAATTCTATTTCTCCAAGGTATCCAGTCTTATTTGCAAGGCCACCCTTTGAAATTTATTTCTGGTTCCATTTCTCTCTTAACAATATCTGTCCTATTCCATGGCATTTCCAAGTCAGCATTTCTTATCTCAAGGTTTGCATACAGATGCACACGCTGTGTAAGCATTCTGTCAGGCTTGGAGAATTTTCTCTAAATCCATTTCCTACATTTGGGCACTAAACTGAAACCAGAAACAACAAAAAAATTGCCTATTCCACCGAATCTCTCCCATTTCCTAATAATAGTGATCCTGCAGCTCTGCAGATGTTGGACACTCTCTGAACCACCCATCCTTCAGAACAGTTCCCTCTAGTACCGCTCTGGTGGGTTCACTCTTGGATTTGCCACAGTGTTATTTTAACCCTTGAAGGGCTCATCATCCCCCAAACCCAGAGAGAAATGCTGATTTAAAGGACTGGGGGTGTTTTCATTTAGGAGGAGACACACTGAGATGATTCTGTGTGAACAGAAAAGGCACTCGATCTGTTCTGTGGAACTCGACAAAATGAGAATTGCTACAGTGTGTATTATTATCTATCAGGTGTGAAAAAAATGCTGTCTAATTTAGAAACCACTTTCAGCAAATGGTGTTTACTGTACCAACTGTATAAATTCAAATATTTTATATATTTGATAGAGTGGGACATTGTAGCAGTCACTACTGAGGGGATGCTGGGAATGCACCAGAGTGAGGTGACAGAGCCAGGACCGAGGTGAAATATGAAAAAAACTTCTGAAATATGAAAAAAAACCTCAATGTCTCTTCCCAGAGTCCTTACATTTCTGTGTAATGTAAAATCAGGGGGCAGATTACTTCCTTTGATGCTTTACTGAAGTTCTGCAAAAACATTTTCCATGGGGTCAAGACACTGGGGCAGCTTTTTACTGAAACATGTTCCATGTTGAGATTTTACAGCCTCCTTTACACAGCTTAGAGATTTGTTGTTGTAGATTTGGAAGAACTCATGAGCCTCTGGACACCTAGGATAAAAGTGGGAACCTTTAGATGTGTTTACCTATCTCATCCATAAATCATTTACCCAAAAAATAAAACCCCAAACCCCATATTGTCACAGACATCTTTTATGAAAAATCCTTTCCTTAGGATTTTTCCTCCTGAGAAGCTGAGAGGCCTCAGGAACAAAATGTGAACATTGATTATCTGCTGCTGTGGAATGCAACAGGTGCATCTGGGATTGGTCTCATGTGGTTGTTTCTAATTAATGGCCAATCACAGTCAGCTGGCTTGGACAGAAAGTCCGAGCCACAAACCTTTGTTATCATTCTTCCTTTTTCTATTCTTAGCCAGCCTTCTGATGAAATCCTTTCTTCTATTCTTTTAGTATAGTTTTAATATAATATATATCATAAAATAATAAATCAGCCTTCTGAAACATGGAGTCACATCCTCGTCTCTTCCCTCAACCTGAGACCCCTGTGAACACGGTCACACCATATAAATATTTTGTGTCTACAGCAAATGTACAAATTAGATGTGGTGCTTAGGGACATAGTTTGGTGGTGGGCCTGGTAGTGTTGTATTAGTGGTTGGACTGGATGATCCTAAGGGCCTTTTCCAACCTAAATCACAGAATAATTTGATTTGGAAGGGACTCACAAGGAGTATCAATCCAACTTTTAAGTGAATGGGTCATACACGGATCAAACCCACAACCTTGGCATTATGAAATTTTTTCTATTACTCTAAATAATTCTCTCTAGTGGACCACAAAACTTGTTGGACTGTCTACAGTTTCCTAATACACAAAGGATTTCCATACCTTCAGTTTGGAACAGCACCAGACTAAAAAAAAATGCAACTTTTTTAAATTATAAGGGCGGGAATACAAATTGTTCAACAACACCCAGCATTGTCAACTTTATTTTGGGAAGCACGAGCAAGCAGAGCTGGACTGCCTGGTATGTCATTTGGGGCAGTGGGAAAGTAAACCAACATCATCACCTCGATTTAAATAGTGCTGTTGCAACATCTGAAAATAGGAAGCGCTGGGAAGGCTGCTGGTGCCCAGCTGGAGTGGTGATGGTGCAAACACTGATGTCTGAGGTTATCTTTCTGCCGGGAGCAGTGGCTGGGCGCTGTGGATGTGACCTGGCCCCCAGGCAGCTGCAGGAGCAGCGTGGGGAGCTGCAGCCAGCAGGATGAGTGAAAGCATCTGTGAAAATAAATCGCCCATCCAAGGCTGGTTCCAAATGGGGCTGCTCATTGATGTGGCCTGCTGGGAAAATCAGGAGGGAAGCAGAGAGAATTGCTGCCATACCATTACTCTGGAGGGATATTTAGGGGTGTAATGATGGCAAATCTTCTGTTTCCAGGAAACAGGATGGTGTGATGTACAGAAATAAATTACCCCTGGAGCAGAGAGGGGCTCACCTTCGCAGTTGGGGATGGAAAGGAAATTATCGAATATGCTTGTGTGTCATAAAACTTTCATCTACTAAAAGGATCATTGATTCAAGAATGATGGAAATTGATTATTTAAAACTAACAAGCCAGCCAAGAACAACACTATTCATACATTCCCAGTTCTGTGAGGAGCCTCTAGAATAAAACACTGTCCCAGCAACTGGGAAAATGATGGCAAACTCCAAGTGATGTCAGGTTAGCTGGAGACTTGATGAGCATCTTTGATGAGCTGTGGATCCATCCATGGATACATTCCTCCCACATCCACCAACACTTTCATTAAACCACAGCTTCCCCAGAGACTTGGAAAACACAGGAAACAACACAGGAGCAGTGTAAGCCTGGATTTGTCCAGGTGGAATCCTGCACCACTCAGAATCAGGGTGTTTCCACCATTTCTGGGAGACAACAGCCTTTCACTACAAAGTGACCAGAGTGAGGGCAAGGAACCAGCCCCCAGGTCAAGAGGATCCAGTCACCAGGAGGAACAAATAATTTTTCTTTTCAGTGCATCCCAGGACTTCTTGAAATGAAGTGCACGACATCTGATTTTCTGCCTCTCCTTTACTGAATTGTCTGAACACACCTAAACACCATAAATGCAAACTGCAACCTTCAAACTGACTGAAAGTGAAGAAAGAGAAGAAAAACAGAGAATATGATTTGTACACTGATAAGGCACAGGAGCATTGGCCATCCACATGCTGGTTGATTTTTTATTTTTTCAAAAGATTTCTGTTTTCAGATGAATTATCTTTTGACAAGGTCTTAAAGATTGTGAGGTCAAATGTGTCAATGGAACAAATAGGGGGATCAAAAGATTTCCATGCAGATCAAAATTAAGTAGGATCAGATGCAAGCTGAGACTTGCAGTCTCCTGTGGAAACATGTTAGATGGGAAAGGCAAGGGATGTGAGGGGAATAATGCAAAACCACTCCACAATGCATGGAACATCAGTGTGAACTGAGGACCTCTGTTCTCTAAGTTCCTACAAAAATTCAAGCTGTAACTCAGTGCCTGTATCACACACAAATAGATAATTATAGCCACCTGCTCATCCTGGATATCACAGTAATTCTAGTCAAACCAGACCAGAAAATTACAACTTTAGAAACATCCCAAGCTGAGTCCTATAAAAAAAAAAAATCTGCTATTTCAACCAATTCCTCTTATATATGAAAGTGAAGTAATAATTAAATACAATTTTTTTCTTCAGATACACAAACACAGAGCCATTTCCCATCTGGTGTGGTGCATTTCCCCCATTACTCAGATCTCTTCTGGATTTTTCTGTGATCCCAGGAATTCCTGCTAGGCCATGGTCTTTGTGAAATGAGTTTGGTGAAGTGTCCCTGACCCTATACCAAGGACTTTTGTGTGTCCAGGGTGGGAGCACAGACCATGCTGGCTGGGGAGTGACAGTGGGAATATTCAGTCATTCCCTGACAGCCTTGGAACAT
This sequence comes from Melospiza georgiana, assembly GCF_028018845.1. Classification (NCBI taxonomy): domain Eukaryota; kingdom Metazoa; phylum Chordata; class Aves; order Passeriformes; family Passerellidae; genus Melospiza; species Melospiza georgiana. The sequence continues at coordinate 4,300,008 of NC_080430.1, read as the reverse complement.
TCCTGACCTTCCACTGTTACCGGAATTTTAAGAATTCCAGTCATTACTTACCCAGATTTTGGCCAGGATGGAAATTTAGATACCTACAGAAAGTGTAGTATGAATGTTGCCACCTTAGCTCTGAGACTGACTGTTGTAGTTGTAATAAATTCCTCTGAAACAGCCTCTGCAAATGTTAAATTAGTCAGTGATTAGGAACTGCTAAAAATCTTGTAATCCACTGTTGGGTTTTGCTGTTTTTTCTGCCTCTGGTAAGGCTGGGATTGAAGCTCTCGAGACGATACTTCGTGTTTAGACTTAGATGTTGATTATTTCTTATCTATATTACAGTCCTACAAGGCATGAATTTTGCAGTATTTCACTAACAAGTTACAAAATGGCCAACTATTTTTCCTTACAAGGTTTTTTAAGGCTAAACTATCCAATTAAGAAACAACACTTAAATTATTTTCACTTTTTATTCACGTCCCGCAATGCAGCTTTTCTGTCTAATTACAAAATACCACCCAAATCCATGAAGAAGAAGGTGAAAAAGGACCAGCTACTGCCTTAAAACTTCTATCTTGCTTCACATATATTACTATATTCTAAAACTTTAAACTCTAAGTTTTCCACTATGTGATATTACACACTTCCAATCAAATGACACACTCATAATCTTAGTTTTATCATTCAATTTTGGAAGCCTTCTCCACGGCCTCAGGTCCATGCAGTGTTCTCTTGGGGGTCAGTGCCTGTTACAACAGAAAGTCTGAAATTCTCAGCAGCCAGGGTTCCAACAATCCACCTAAAAACTGTGAACAAAACTCAGACTGCTGCTGGTTCAGAAGCTGTGTAAAAATTCCATCCGTGGTGAATTGTTGTTTTTATGACATCCCATTAAGATCACCTTTTGCTGGGATACATTTCATGGTGGTGCTTTAGGTGATGCTAATGAATTACATGTGTAATCCTTTAGATATAAACCACTGACCAGATCTGGGACAAAAATTGGACTGAGCTTCACCAAAGCTCTGTAATGAGTTTAATAATCAAGGGAGGTCTACTCTGACCCTCATGACTCAACAGAAGGGTCCCTTTTGCCGTTTTGCATTTTTCATCTCTGTGTAAATCATTCTATATCAATTCTAACTTGATTTTCCTCCCTGTGATTCATCCGTGTAAAAAGTGATAGAGTGGACCTTGACACTGAACTTTGCTAACTCACACTTTCACAAATTCATGCTAAACATACTTCTGCTAATGGCTTTGATGGTGATTCTGTAATGACCTAAACCCCTCATTGACAACACCATCACGCTCAGGAGCTGAATCCAAGCAATCCTGAAGGTGCCATCTAGGGATTTTTCAAGGAAAAAATGCCCAAAAGAGAAAATGAGTTATATTGCTTTCCAACTCTGAAAAAGTATTTCTTGGTTTAAATTGTTTCAGAATGAATTTACAATGTCACTCTCTCAGCCATTCTGTGAAATTACCCATGCATTACATTCTCAAAAGCATTTTATGCCATCTGTTTGGGATACTTAGTGTGAACATATTTGGGGGTGAAATTAGTAATTATAAGAGGAGGAAATTAACATATTGGACTAATTAACAGCATCTTCTGGAAAAGAAACAGGGAAGATAACGAATTACAAAGCTTAATGTTTACTGTTCTCCCAGCTAAATAAAGATTGTTCAATATGGCTCTCCCTAGGTTTCTTTTCTTGATTTTTTTTCCCTTCTAGAATATATCTGCACTATGTCAAAGAACAGGAGCCAGAGAAAAGACTCAGACACTGCAAGCTCTGTGGTCTGGTTCTCTCCATCCACGCTGCTGAATGGAGCTCACCAATATTCCTGGGTGACACATCCTGGTCATGATCAACTTCAGAATAAGGGCTGTAACACAGCTCACCTCATTTTGGACACTGAAATATTACAGCAGACTTAGTTCCAGAAGCTCATTGTGCTTGGACCCCAATAAAGAAAAAGCATTTTGTTTCTGCTCCATTTTAGGTTTTAATTTAGGATTAAATTGTGCTTTGGTCTTTAACTGTACCAATAGAGCTCTACTGACCATGAAGAGGTGGTGATCATATTGCAGACCTCCATTTTTAATGGGAATACTCACAGCTGAACAGCCCAGACTGTTTGGAAGATCCAGTTTTCATGGAGCACAAAACCAACAGGTCGTGGCAACCACCATGTTCTTGTTGATGACCCTCCACAAGACCATTGGTCCATGCTAAGCAAAAGAGTGGATTTTTGTCCCTAGGGTGTCTCAAAGCCTCATGCTTGTACCTGAGGCTGACCATGGATCAGATTTGGGGTTTACTGTATTTGGGGTTTATTATGTGTATAAACCCACTCTCAAAGCACAGTACAGGTTCTCAGGATTTTAAAGTATCATAGAAAGTTTGTTCTAAAAAAAGCCACAGGTTGCACTAACTATAAAAATCAACTTCCATTGCTGTACCTCTGATCAGTGATACCTCACAAAGAAAGTTGAAGAAAGGCTTCTGCAGCTTCTCCCTTCTCTTTTCCCATTAAAATTCTGTTCCAGTAGCCACACTCCACTAGAGAATATGCTGTATGTTCATGCATCACATAAACAGCCCAGAAAATTATATTTTGTCAACAACTGAAAAATAAATTGTTTGCTCACTTCGAAGACAGCCTGGCTTGAAAATTTGTGGGTTTTTTTTCCAAAATAAAAGCTCTGCACAAGGAAAAACACTTCATGAATAAATGGCAAGTTTTACGATAATATTTACAAACACATTCAAAGGGCAAAGAACACCTAAAAGAAAGGTCCAAATATAGAACCTCATTTATCTTCCCTTTGTTTCCAGGTAAGGAATGGAGTAGATGGTCATTAAACTGATATAAACAAACCTGCTACACGAGGCAGAGCTGCTCCCTAGAACACAATGGCAGCAAGGGGCAGAGCTTGGGGCAGGTTCATAATACAGGTCAACACACCCATTTATATGCAAATTGAGAGGCAGTTAAGGCACCACAACTTTCACACTTCAGTCTGATATCTAGATCAGCCTATTGTCCTTAAGGAATAGATTAAGTCAGAATAAAACACCACTGATCCAACATATTTTACAGAAAGGTTGTAAATTCCCTGAGCCTCGTTTCCTTTGCCATTTCTCCAGGGATGGAGAACTGGCTGAATCATAATACCTACATTATATTTTAAGCTCCTCCCTCCACAAATATTCACCAAGGGGAAAAAGAAAGTGAAGAGGAAGGGAACAAATGTAGTTTTTCCCCCAGATCCTTGCAGCACACATCCCCAAGTCATGCTGCAGGGGAGTGGTTCTGAGTGTGCTTCTCCCAGTTCTGAAACAAAGCTGGATCCAGTTTCACATCTCTTACAGCATCATTTCTGTGCTCATGTATTTTAGCCAAGAGACAAGTGCTTTGCCCTGCTTCTAAAAACTGGTCAGGATAAATGGAGTAGACACTTCAAATATACTAATTTTCAACTATAACATCAGTCAGTAAGTGTAGTTAATTCAATAGGTTAAACTATGAGAAAGAGCTGTCAATAGTTCCCCTGAAGGGAATTACTCCAGGTGTGTAGAATTCTCCAGGTGTGTAAAATTCCAAGTTCTCCTTCCTTGTCACACCACACTGCACATTGTCACCAAGGAAAAAGCAAGGCTGGAGACAGTGTGTTTATCTCAGCAGGAAAAGATGTTCCCTGGAGCAAGGACACTTTGAAAATGGATCCTCCAGTAACAAGAAGCCACCAAGAGATGGAGGAATAAATACCTGTGACGTTGGTGCGGGCTGACAAAGCTTCGCAGTACTTTTCCAGCAGCACAGACAAGGGCAGGTTCACAGAGGATTCACAGTGGAGAACTATCTGGAGAAACAGAGAGAAACCAAGCAGGTAAAGCAGCAGCCCAGAACAAACAGATTTTCTCATTCATGAGCACAACAAACCCCCAGCAGTCTCAGAGCTGTTCCCAATCAGGATTTACTCAGGTGCAGAAACCTCCTGACACAGAAGGGTTGTGGTTGTACTTCCTCAGCTCCAGGGAATCACATGGAATTCAGCTGATTAATGCAGGAAACTGCAAATCACCCACCTAATCTGGATCTCTCCTTGTGGGAGCTGCTCAATGCCTTTAACAAAGCTCAGGATCCACTGTGTCTCACCTGAAAGGAGACACCTGAAATAGCAGAGCTGAATCACATCCCATTAACGATCTGTGCGTTGAGTTTTTTCAGGGAACTTTTAATTGGTATATGGGTGCCAGAAATACCTTGCACATTCAAGAGATACAGCAATTGGCAAAGGGCAGTTCAGAAGGCTTGAAGAAGATGTTCCCATGGAATACATAGGACAATTGGGCATCACTGTAAGGCATCCTGTGGCTCTTTTCAGTCAATGGAAGACACACAAGATTCTGACCCTCAGCATTTAGGGCTGAATCTTCTACTGAGGGCAAGTAACAGTGAGAAAGAGCAGTAATGCCAACATGGGCACTTTGAGAAAGCTGCAGGTTCAGTACAAGGTAACAGTACAATCCCAAGTAAAATTTAGGAAACAGAGTTGAAAATGAATGGGGGTATCTTAATTTTCACACTCAAAATGAAGCTCCCAGTGCAGACAGAGGAGAGAAGCCCACACCAAAATACAGAGCCAAGTTGGGATCCTGCTTGGAGCAAGAGAAGCTCTTGGAAAGCCCTCTAAAAACGAAACGTGGCAGGAAAATTCAGGAGTGACAAATCAATGACAGAAAATTCCATTTTCCATCTATGAAACTGGCTGAAAATCTTTCTGAGGGGGATATAAAGCCATGGTAACACATGAAATGCCTTTGCTTTTCTGTTTACACAGAATGTCTCCAACAAAATTGAGGCAGCTTTTACTCAGAGAAACAACCATACACCTTGAAGGTTGATATTTTATTTCAATGCTCTAAGGTGTGTGAAGTGATTGAGGAACCCATTTTATGTCACTGAATTCTCTGTAGCTTAATAAAAAGGAGGGTAAATGCTCATGACAATAGAATCCATCATGTTGGTGTTTAAAGAACAACTGTTCTTTGTACAGCACCTTTTTCTACCGATTTCTCACTTTGCTGTTATTTTATAAAATAGGAAGTGTTGAAGTACAAACAGAAAGCCTTTCCCAGACTTCATTCTTCTCAAAAAAACACTCCGTAAAGGGGATGTTTTCTCCTCCAGGTGTGAGGATGTGTGAAGAATTTTGAATGAGCTAGAGAAGGGACTTCTAAGTTGTTTCAGATAATGTGATTTATTTTTCTTATCTTTTACATAGGTAGGAAAGGTGAGTTCAGCTCACATCTTCACCACATAACTCAAAAAGTCCCAAGACTTCTAGTTACAAGATCTTTTAAAGATTTATTAACTAATAAAACACTACTAAAAAGGATATTTGTATTTTTGACCTAATTCTTAAATATTTTGTTTTATAGAGTCATACCACAGTGTAAGCATTTTTAAATTAATCATGTTATAACACACAAACTTACAGTACTGTACTCTAAAACTTTAAACTTTCTTCTACAGTCACTTGTTTTTAAAATTTTAGAAGTTTAATAGTAATAAAATGCTTATAAAATAGTAATACGATTAGAGTAATAATAATAATTTGGACAATTTGAATTAGGACAATATGAGACAATAGAAACAAAGAGTTACAGACGTCTGGGTACCTTTTCTGGGCAGCACAAGCCTGAAAAAGGACCCACGTTAACAGAGGATTAACCCTTAAAAACAATAACCTGTTGCATATTCATACACCTCATACATGATGCATAAATTCCATTCAAACACAGGATTCTGTCTGGTCAGTGTCAGCTTCTTCCCCTTAATCCTGAGAGCATCATTCTGCTCAAGCAAGGCAGGAAGAAGTTGGTTTCTCCTGATAATTGAACAATAAATTCTCTTTGTCTGAAAGCTTCAGGTGTCCTGTGGCTGCTCACTGCCAGTCCTTTCTTTAAAAAGTCTCTTACATAGCATAGTTTCTATTTTAACATTTTGTTATAACCTAAAACTATATTTAGCACATTACTTAAGAGAATTAATACAGCATTACTTTCTAATATAACACATATAACATCCACTTTAATATTTGCAAAAAGCCAATCATAAAATACATGCATTTTTCACATACTTAAAAGATCTCTGCTTTAAACTACAAATCTACATTTTCATTTTACCTAAGTTTGGAAGCTTTTTCTAAAGTCTCAGATCAAACCTTGTGTTCAATCCTAAACTTTGGCTTACAGGCCCAAAGTTCTGAGAGTTCCCTGCATCTAAAATTCCAACATCCAGGGAGGCTCTAAACTCCTGCCTCCCACAGCAAACCCTCCATGCATGGTCAGGTCAAGAGAGATAAAACCAGGTACAGTTTCCACCTCCCGAGGCACGGAGCTGTGCCCTCCCGTGTTCAGCTGTGCCCTCCCCAGGACGGTGGGGAAAAACAGATTTAATTCTAAACACTGGGTTACAGGCCCAAAGTTCTGAGAGTTCCCTGCATCTAAAATTCCAACATCCAGAGAGACTCCCCGTGTACTGTAAATCGGCTGCGTGTTCAGCTGTGCCCTCCCCAGGATGGTGGGGAAAAACAGATTTAATTCTAAACATTGGGTTACAGGCCCAAAGTTCTGAGAGTTCCCTGCATTTCAAATTCCAACATCCAGGTAGGCTCTAAACTCCTGCCTCCCACAGCAAACCCTCCGTGCATGGTCAGGTCAAGGGAGATAAAACCAGGTACAGCTTCCACCTCTCGAGGCACGGAGCTCCCAAAACCCAGACTCTGCAGTGGCCGCATTTCATGTCAGACCCAGGCACGTGAGCTGACACAGCAGAGGCATTTCTGCCCCTCCATCCCTCACCCCTCTGCCACCTCCCAGGCCAAGAGCACTGCCTCACCTCAAAGAAGAAACTCAAGCCATCCCCGTGTACTGTAAACAGGCCGCGTGTTCAGCTGTGCCCTCCCCAGGGCGGTGGGGAAGAACACACAGAGGTCAAACTGAGCACAGCTTGGGCAGGAATAGGAAAGGTTAAATGTCACATCTGCCTTAGGGTCAGCTCAGGTTAATTTGGCTGCATAGGGAAAAGTGCCTTCCACAGATTATGTTACTTTTGGTTTCATTTTCTCTCTGCTAACCACAGTCAACAGACTTGCTATGTGCGAAACTTTTTTTAAAAAATTTGTATTTTAAGAAGGCAAACCCAAATTATGCCTCAGGTTTTAGTTTTTATGTTTTTCAGGCTCTGCTTCAGTGTGTAGTTCTGAGCTTCACATCAGGGCATGGTGAGCTCTGTGCACAGAGCAGGGAGACAAAACAATTCCTGCTCCAGCTGGGCACCAAGGACAAATGACCCAAATCTCAGCCCAGGAGCACAAACACCGTGGGCTGGAGAGAGAAAAACAAGCAGGGTGGGACTGCCTGGGCTAAAGCTGGAATGGGACAATGAACTGCAAGGTGCAAATGGAGCAGAACTGATCCCAGGGAGAGACCCCGGGAGCGCTCGTGCATTTTGGGGCCATTTTGGTTCATCTTGGGTGCAGCCCTGGCTGGGCTCTGGTGCTGCCCAAGGTGCATCCATGGAGGAGATCCTTTGAATAAATCCCTGCTTTATTCTTTAGCTCTGTCCAGCCTCTGTTCTAGGTCTAGGTTGAAAAAACCCTCTTACAATAATAAAAAACAGCAAAACAAACAAAGAAAGAGAAACATTTCAGTAATGTAGAATTTTAAAGATAAATAATTGGGCCCATGACTGCACAGAAATTATATTTTGAAGTACTGAAATAATGGCTTTGGGTCACTAATGCATGACTTTACTTAAACTGCATTTCTCTTAAAACAGCTATTTCATAACCTCTGCCCGCCAAAGCAGTTCTTTTTTGTCCTGAAAATTTACCTAAATCATGCACAGAAATGTCCAACTTAATTCCTCTGAGCCACTGTGGGCATTTATGAACAAATGAAACTAATGTGCTGAGCCAAAGATTGAGGTAGAAATCAATCTTTTACTTTCCAAAGCAGGGACACCAACTAAGAGCAGGCCAGCTCTGAGTCTTACAAAAAAAAAAAAAAAAAAAAAAATTACAGAGCCTTTGGTCAACTTCCCATTTACATCTGAGAGGACTTTGGGAAAAAGATGAATTGCTCTGGTGTCACTGTCTGCCTCTCTAATGGGCATTTTATTGGGCCTTTCCCCTTGGACATGGTCACTGCTCTTCATTAATTCAGGAAAGACCTTTATCTCGTTCAGAGGACATAAACTATGAGACACAAGAGGTGCCTACTCACAGTTCCCCCCAGCATTTGTGGTTATTTCATCCAGCTTAGAGAGGATCTGTAACTTAATTTTGACAAGAATTAACAAAGACTCCTGGTTTGAAATACTGAGTTCCACTATGGAGCAATATAGAAATGTAAAACCAAATGAGCACCAGTGCTGTCAAAATTCACCTGCAGGGGAGAGGTTGTTTTCTGCTCTCACACATGGAAGAAATGGCTACAGGAATATAAAGGAATGGCTTTGGAATATAAACCAGCCCCAAAGCTATGGAAAGGATCCAAAAATGTCCACACAAGCACGGGGCTACCACAGAGACACTGTCACCATGATATTTTCTGAAAAATCCTCTTTGCCCAGGATTTTCTCCTGGGAAGTTGAGAAGCCTCAGAGAGGAATGAAAACAATAATTATCTGATTGCTGCTTCTGTGTTTGCTGCTTTGGAATATGGCCTGAACATTGTTTACCAACAAGTGAATGTTTGATTGGTTCCATGTGAATTGTTTTTAATTAATGACCAACCACAGCCAGCTGTGTCAGACTCTCTGAGTCAGGTCATGGGTTTTTATTATTCATTCTTGTGAAGCCTTCTGATGTTTCCTTTCTCTATAGTTTAGTATATAATTTTATAGTTTCAGTATATAATTTCAATGTAATATAATATAATATAATATAATATAATATAATATAATATAATATAATATAATATAATATAATATAATATAATATAATATAATATAATATAATATAATATAATATAATATAATATAATATAATATAATATAATATAAATGTTATATATTAATATAATATGTTTTATATATTAATATGTTTTATATGATATATAACATTTATATTATATTATATTATATTATATTATATTATATTATGTTATGTTATGTTATGTTATGTTATGTTATGTTATGTTATGTTATATTATATTATATTATATTATATTATATTATATTATATTATATTATATTATATTATATTATATTATATTATATTATATTATATTATATTATATTATATTATGTTATATACCATTACATTACATTACATTATATCAGCCTTCTGAGATCATGGAGTCAAATTCTCATCTGTCACCTCGTCCTGGGGACGCTCACAAACACCACAAGACACAATGGAGCATCTGCTAAATTCAAATATCTCACAGTAGACAGCAGCAGAGTGGGTGAAGTCAGCAGGAATGCAAGCTGAAGGGAAGGGCTGAAGGGGAAAAGGATGACCCACAACAGTGGAACACCCCTTGCCAAGGGGGAGGTGAATTTGGAGCAGTGGGTGCTGCCACACATGGACAGATGCTCACGCTCCCCTTCTTTTCCCATCCTCACACAAGAATTCCCAGATGCCATTCTGCAGTGCTCTAATAAAAGCCAGTTTTTAGGCCTCCCTGTCAAACATCTGCTGGTGACATGCTGAGAGGTGCTGACATCTGACACAGCCTCAAAGCAGCAGAGCAAAAACTCTTTTTTATAAAAACGTAGTTTCTAGTACTCCCGAGGTCCCAGAGAAATCCATCCCATGGAAGTACAACAGCATCTCAGCAGAAAGCCACTCCCAGAAAAGCAGTGGGATTTGTATTGAATAGCTTAGACTTCAAAACAGAGAGAGCAGCAGCTGAGCTGATCACACAGGGATTCCTCTGGAATTCAGGAAGAGAAGCAGGAATTGTCCAGATGCAGTTCATCTACAGCATCTTAAATCTTTTAATTGGAATGACCTTCCCTGACCGGGTCTTCTGCACTATAGGGACAGAGTCACTTAGATGTATCCTTCCTAAATTTTCTTTAGACACTGCAAACAAAAGGAGAGGTCAAAACATTCCTAGAGATGACGGCTGCAGAAGACACAAGCCCGTCATCATCTTATTTAATCATCTGTGCCCCTTCTTTTACTGACCAAGATGAAGTGACCTTCCTGTGGAGTTATTAACACAAAATGTGCTCAGCCCACAGCTGACAGGACAAGGGTCCATCTCATGTCCTCTTTGCCACACAAAGTCTCACCCTGTACTATCCACTGTGCTCTCTATAAAGCCAAAGCATTTTCCACTCCTGAGAAACAACCCCTGGCAGTGGCACGGATCAGGTCAGGAGGATGCTTCTTCCTGCCCTTCATCTCTGGGAACCCCCACTGCTCTCAAGACTCCAGCTTTTCCCATGTGTTTCTTTGAAATATCTGAGGCTGCAAATACTACCTCGTTTCAACATCAAAATTGCAGCAAAACTCTCTTCAGCACACAGAAAAGCTGCTGCTTAGCAGCTTTGCCCCAGAACTCAGGGAAAAAAAAGGAAAAAAAAAAAAGTGTTAGAGAAAAGGGAAACCTGCACTTAATTTTTAGTTATTCAATTAGGCAATGCAAATAAGTTCACTCCAACTCCACAGTGAGACTGAGTTCTCACCCCAACTTCTGGGATGGACATGCTCAGAACAGTGGCTCAATTAAAAGCAAAAATTTAGTTTGTGTGCACAGCTCATTTTAGGGAAACACAGGCATGTAACTTCACAATGAAAATGTAATTAGCGAAAGAGCTCAACTCAGCAAAATCAAACTTCCTTGACAAAATCCATCCTCTTTTTGAACAGTTTCCAGGGCAGGTGGGCATCTGGCAAGTTCTACATCACTGGTGTGGGGAAACAGATGCTTTGGGGAAAAAAACACCAGATATTCCTTGGAATGTTCTTATTAAAAATGCCAGTGTCCATCTGAGCAGCTCTTTCCTTCTAAGAGAGGGCAACACATGGGAGAGAATGAGGAGAGCTGGAATATTTGCTAATTCACTAATCATGTGAAGGAATATGCACAATCAGAAAAGTGAAAGCTGCTACTTCAGGACAAAACCAGAGATTAGCACAGGAGAGCAGGGGAAAGTCATCTTCACAGTGGCCAGGATGGATTTACATCCACTGCCATGGGGTTACTTCATCCACAAGATGCATCTGAAAGAGATGCTTATCAAAGAACAGCAGTCAGGGGAACATTGTGTTGGAAATACTTTGTTTTTTTGGAGAACCACAAAGGTCAGCCCTCTGCATGAAGATGTTCTTGGCCTTTCTCAACACAGTGACTTAAAATCGCTTGTGCAGCAGCACTTGGCAGTGTACAATTGTTTGGCTTGGCTTCACCAGAAAAATAATTTCCATTTGGGATAGAAAGTCTAAATACAAGTTTTCACAGGAGCCTGCAACCTGAAACCTGAGCCAGCTAAGGTTACAGTAAAGGGAAAGACTCTGAGCACAGTTCAAGAAAAATAGGCTCCTTTTCAAACCATCCTTCAGCTCTTTAAACTCCCTCTGAGTTAATCCAAGTGGCCACATAAAACATTGCTACTTGTTAGAGAACACTGAATGCTCCAGGAGACACTGCTCCATGATCTGAGAGGCCAGATGTATTCTGCAGCTCTTCCAGGAAGTCTGGAAAAAGAGACCAAAAGTCTGCATGGAATGGGAATTAGGACCCCAGTTTAATAAAGCAACTAAACACATGCTCACTTTTAAGGCACGAAATGAAATCAGTCTTTATACAAAAATAAATTAAAAAAAAACCCTGGAGCACCTGCTACACTGAACCCACCACTGAACTTCACTGTTGTCTTTGAAACTTGGAGATTTGCCTTCAGTGAGCACTGCCCACATGCTCTGCTGAAGCAGCTTTTAGAGGGGAGGTTCTTCATCCTCTGAAAGCCACGAAAGTGCTGAGGCATTTTCTGAATCATGAGATACAAACCAAACCTGGTTAAGGCCACCCACGGGCTGGACTTGCCCAACCAGGTCTCCAAGCCCTTCCAAAGCAACCTGAGATGTTAAAAATGAGCATAACTGGATTTGAATCACAAGTTGCAGCTCTGCTGAAATAAAATTGTTTAATGGAAAGTCTTTTCAATTTCACATCCTTCAAGAGTTTTGCTGGTCATTCCCCACACCTGTGGGTACCATATTCAGAGCCTGGCAGGGGAGCACGCACTCAGGGCACTCCTGCCTTCATGTCTGCCCTCTCCTTAGGTCTGTGAGTAATTTTTTCCCACCCAATTCCCATTCCTGTGAATCCTCTCAGCAGCTCCAATGTGATTCACCTCACCCCCCCCTATTCCAGCAGCCTTTGCTTCAGGCTCCCCAGTGCTCAGTGGAAGAAGGAAACACTGTCAAGGAACAATCCATCACTTTAAACATGGACTCCAGGGTGAGATAATCATGCTCTGGAGACAAAACACTCAGGGAATCCAGAGCAGCTCAAGTTTAAAAGTCATATTTACCCAAGTGAATGCCAATTCCTCCCTCATCTAACTCTGACCTACATGCAGAGTCTCTGCAAGGATCATTCACCCATCCATTGTCACCACTGCCACTACACTTCCAAAGCCACCCCTCACAGGCTCTCCCAGCTTCAGCTCAACAAATCTGAGCTCCTCATCTTTGTTTTTCAGGTCTCTGCCACCTGAAAATGATAAAAAAATCTCATCTGGATCAAGACTTTATCAGCTGAAGATATCTGCTCAGCTTCCCATGGAATGCCAACAGTGGTACCTCTGCATCCTCCACAAAATGTTCCTCAGACCCAAGATTTCCTGACAGGGATTTAAAAGTGGTACTGGGTATCAGCAGTGAACTTTCTCTCCATCCTCCCTTGAAATGCTAATTCTTGGGCTGGAGCTCACTCCTAGATTTGAAAAGCAAGTATCACAGTGAAATTTAACTCCAGGTCTGGAATCATCTCTCACTACCTGAAGGGGAATCACAGACTCTTCTCTGGGAATCAGATTCATCTCAGGAGCTGACAGCACAGCATCAAGACAGGCATCATTCACAAACTGAAGGGAAATCTCACAGAACATAGAGAAAAAATTATGCACCATGACAACGACAGCATCAGAACAGAGATGTTGTAAAAAGACATTTCAGAGATGTTGTGAGAGCTCCATCTTTGCAGATTTTCACAGTTGAAATGTGGATGAGAATGATTTGGTTTTGGAATTAACCCTGCCTTGAGATGGTGACTGCACTTCTGGCAATCCCTTCCAGCACAAAGTATTTTTTCATTCCTTGATTCTGTATGATTTATAGTCCCTACAGTGAAAAGAATCACAGATAACAATTACTCCCCAAACCTTTCAATGGGCCATGCAGTAAACAGCTTACAGACTGTATCTTGAACAATAATCAGCAATCCAGAGGCTTTGAGGTTTCTCTCACTCATGTTTCTAAGATTTTTTACTCTTTTCACATAATTATAATTGAAAAATTATTCCAAATACTATGAAAAGACATTTTTTAAATATTACTGTATTTAAAGATAAAATTTTCTTTTAATCAGTTTTTTTTTTCCTTTGTGAAGGAAAGAAATATTGCAAGTCTGACAAGACTTCAAAATCATCCTGAAAATACTTTTGATACAGTAGGGGATTCTTACACTTTGGAAGGTGTCTCAAGTTCAAGCTAGACTGAGCAGCTGAAGTCCCAGCAGGCGAGTTTTGAGGCAGGATGAGGAAAGATGCTCAGTGCATCTGACTGGAAGCACACCTGGTCAAAATGCTTTCCTGAGCTCTGAGACACCACTCTCAGCAGCCAAGGGACACCCTGGGCTTTCAGGCTGGAATTAAGGAGGAAGTTTTTCACAGAAAGAGGGGTCAAATACAGGAATCATCTACCCAGGGAGGTGGTGGAGTCACCATCCCTCGATGTGTTTAAAAAAAGACTGGATGTGGCACTTGGTGCCATGATCTAGTTGAGGTGTTAGAACATGGGTTGGACTCGATGATCTTAAAGGTCTCTTCCAACCTAGAAGTTCTGTGATTCTGTGATTCCTCTCAGCTTTGAAAGAGCCAGTTGGTAGCAGAAGGAGCAGCCTGGCCCCTGGCAGGGATGTTTGTTCACAAAGCAAGCAAGGGAAGAGCTGTGATGGCCACAGTGCCCACACAGCCCTGGGTGGCTCAGGAGCCTCTGCTGGCCTGAGCCCCCTGAAACCCAAGCCATGGCCAGGCCTGGGATAGCAAGGGAAGAGCTGTGATGGCCACAGGGCCCAGCACAGGCCTGGGTGGCTCAGGAGCCTCTGCTGGCCTGAGCCCCCTGAAACCCAAGCCATGGCCAGGCCTGGGATCTGCTCCTGCCACTCAAAGGCAATGGATACCTCAGCGAGCAGAGCCTGGCTGGCAGCCCCACAGGAAACCTGTCCAGGCCTGTCAGCACACTTCCTTCCCTCCCCTTTTGCCTCCTTTCCTCCTTCCTTTGAGCCGGAAAAGCCACCCCTGCCAGGGCACAGCACTTCCCACAGCATGGCAGAGCAGAGAGATCAGCACTGAGCTGTGCTCTGAGGGACCTGGGGAAAGCAGCAGGGATTACCCCAGCCCTGGGAAGCAGCAGCTCCTCTGCAGCCCTCTGGCACTCCAGCTACTATTACCAGGGCAAGGGTTCAGCATTGCAGTGAGGACAGCTCGTGTATTTTAATCTCCATCTGCATTACTCACTATTTACTTTCCCGGCATAGCCAGCCCGGAGTGGACAGTTAACTCAGGCAGCATTATGAAAAAGTTTATAGAGCTTTAATTGGCTTCATTTAATTAGCTTCATTTTCTTACAGCTCCGTGGAAGAAGTACTTTTCAGCTCTTGAATTATCCAATGGATTTTCTTTCTGATTTAGTGAAAACATGCTGAGTTTCTGTGCAGGCACATGAGGCTTAAGGGATGTCTGGAGAGGCAGATTCCAAGTTTTCCACCCCAGAGCTGGGGAAGGAGCAGCACATCCCCAGCACCTGGCTCTCAACACTGCCTTCTCTGCACAGGAAGGATGGATTTGGGAATCAGAGGTCAGGACAGGACACTGGAATTCACCTCTGTGAGGTCCTTTTCTCTCTCCCTTCCACAGCCACATGGACCAGCCTTTGAGAAGATCCACAGAACATCTGCTTGTGAGAGCCAACACAGATGAGGCCAGGGCCAGGGAGCTGAGCAGTGCTTACCACAGAAAATGCTCCTTGTCAAAGAGCAGTGCAGGGAGCATCCCACAAACATCCCCACAGTGGCATCACAAACTGGAAATGAAATTTTCATGTATTTGGATGTGACTGACGAGATTCAAGCAGACAGTCACCTGAAGGACAGCTCTGTCTGTTGACTGATCTGCTTTCTATTTGTCTTCTCTTGTAGCAAGGACCGCAGCCAAATTTATACAACTTCTCAGAGAAGAAAATTAAAATACTCTACCCAACACTTAAATCAAATACAGCTACCTTCAAAGCTGTTAAGATTAAAAGAATTATTTGCAGTAAAAGAAAGCAATTCTGTATAAAGAAATACTTTGATAGAGCAAAGCATCACAAAGAGTTTAGTTCTGTCATGAACAGAAAGATAAGGAGACAAAGACAAAGTTTATGCAATGCCTTAACACAGGCCATTGAGTATCCACATGAGGCAGGGAGGTGAGAGGGGCTCGCTGGACAGCTCCAGCTTTACATCCAATAATTAACATTTGCACTTTAAGGAAGAGCAGACTACATTTGGGACTAAAAGTGGTGTAAAATCCAAGAAATAAGGACATGGACACGATCTGTTGCAATTTATAGACATGGCGTGGAAAAGAAAATTCCTGCAAAAAGTCATCTGCTGGATAAACTTTTAATCTAGAGTAAATCAGCTTTTCCCTAAATCTCCTTTTTGGGTTTGCAGTGCTGCAAAACCTGAAAGTGATATAAACTACAAAGGAACAGATTCAGCAGCATGTGCAGCTTGTTGTTGCCACCCACATTTCCTCACCTCCCCCTCTCCCCAAAAAATAAGATCTGCAGAACTATTAAAAGAACCTAGAAATGTGCAAATGTTTGTTCTAATACAATATTTTTAAAATATTTGGTTTACTAATATATAGGGCAAAATGAAAATAAGAAGAAAACAGGAAAACGCATCCTTAACAAGTCTGTATCATCCACTACCCCGTTTTTCTCGTGGGGAATCTCTCAGTTCAGCACATCAGCAGCAGGAGCTTGGGAATCCCTGACACAAAGAGAGCTGATCACCAAATTCAAAGCAATGAGGAGTTGGCCTTGGAGGAAAACCCTCCCTGGGGCGAGCCCAGAGTGATGGCAGCACAGCACTCTCCATCTAAGCCAATAAATCAAACAGGGCAAAGGTCTGTTCTAAGTCCTGAATCACTTTGTTCAATTTTTAGAATGGCTGCTGGCCACATTGCTGCCCCAAGCAATCTGCTGGGATCTCACACAGTTCCTGGGAATGACCTGGGAGCACCATGGACCAGCTCTGTGCACTGTCTGTGCAGCATCTCCCTGGTTTCAATGCTGAAGGAGCTCAATCACATCAGCACAAGTCACTCCCTGGCATTTTTTTTCTGAAGGCTGGAGAGCTTTCCTGGAGATATTGATGCAGCAGTGGAGTTAGAACCTGTGAGGCTGAAATTGAAATTCTGCACCTGATAAAGCACAGGCTGCAAAGAGATCCCAGCTCTCCTCTTCTCCACAACCACGCTCTGGTTTGGAATATGAAGGTCACAGAGTTTAGAGGACTTGATCATGACTTTTCCTCGGCTCTTGACAGGATAATAATATGTAAGCAGATGCCTTATATGCACAAAAGCTAAAGCTGCCTTCTTGCTGGCTAAGGGCAGGGATGAGCATCATCACTGAAATGTTTTACGGCAAAACTACAGCCAGCCAACGCCAGCACACAGCCACCTCCCTCCGACACCCAGTCATTGCCATGGGATGGTTACAAACTAAACCCCGACAGAGCACTGCCCCAGGAAAGGCTTCTCCTGATGAGATGTTTATGCTGCATTAATTCACAATGGGGCTGAATTTTGGCAGCCTCAGACCAGGAATACTATTTAACTTGTCATCGCCGGCTGATGCACTCACACTGCCCCGGCTCTTTTAACAGCTCCAGGAGAACAAATAAATGACAGCAAGCTTTGCTTTTGGTTTTGATGAATAATTCCCCCCTCTCCAAATTACGTGAACTTAGCAAGGACTTTATATAAAAATGTCATAAGACTCATTTGCCTTCGTTTTATGGTTTGTTTTTTGTTTCCCACATCCAGTTAAATGTGTTTTCAAGTGCATCCTACGTCCAGAACTCCTTCAAGAGAACATAAATCTCAGTTCAAGTCTTCACCCTTTTGCTGACCGGCCCTGTGAAATCTGTCAGGTCATTTGCACCAGCATTTTCATGTGGCAGGTCTAATTCTGTCCCACAAAGTTGCCTCATCTCGTGGGCGTTGCAAACCTGCAGCTCCCATAAAACACAATTGCTTGGCTGCTGTGAAAACTTGAACTCCCTTAATTGGGTAAGGGCTTGCTCTCACAAGCAGCTATTTTCCTCAAATCCACAAATGTGGATAAAGTCACTGACTTTGAGTCCACTTTCGAGTGTTTTCAAGTTAAACAAGAATTTAAGAGCTTTGGCTTTGAGCCACAGTTTTAAAACACTGCTCTTAAGCTTCTTGGTGCAAAGTTCCCTGCAGCTGGAAAGCAGAGATCCAGATTTATTGACAACATTCAGGGATTAAAACACTCCCCAAAGGAGCAGCAAAACCTTCTGCTACAGCTGGAGCAACCAGAGCTGAAGATTCAAAATGTTATTTCCCGCACAGGTATACACGAGCCCCTGTCAGACACCAGCATGTTCCACCCAAACAAGCTCCTCTATAAAACCACAGGATACAATCAGAGTTCACATTTCTTGGGCTAAATAATTTTATGGAAACTTCACTTTTAGATCCTTAATCTATCTGCTCTCTTTCTTTTGAGACAGTTTTGTTATTAAAGCAGTGACACAACTACCAAAATTAGCAGAAATAATTCAAATGCAAAGTTGCAGAACTGGAAACCTGGAAAATCCAAAGATTGTATCCACAGAGGAAATACATAACATTTCTTGATTGACTGAGAATGGATTAGTCTGGCTAAATACTCAGCACCTGAGTACTTTTGATAACCTCACTGACAAGTCCCACACTCTCAAGACAAACTGAGATATTTTTATGCACCAAAATAAATCACTAAGAGAAAATACAGACTAGGAGAGAAAAAAGACTAAGAAACAGAGATCAGAAAGCAGTGGTTTGGGTTGAAAACAGCAAGTGTGTAAACCCATGCCACTGTGAGCCCATGTGCACTGATCTCTTCCTTCTTTTGGGGATAAAAAAAACCCGACACTGGCGGAGGTGAGAAAGTATTCTCTCACTTCTAAGAAAGCTACTGTGAAAAATAAAATGAAATTAAATTGTTGCTTGCCTCTGAAGCCTGTTGTTGACCTGGCTTTTCTTTTTCCTTTTAAATTAGAGAGGGGAGAAAAAAACCAAACAAACCCCCAAAATAAACAAACAAAACCCCACAAACAAACAAAACCCAAACCAAACCAAAATAGACAGAACTTAGGGAAACAGAACAGATTTTCTTTCTTTATCTAAGGAAACGTTAAAGATAGACCAATTACACTGCGGTCCAGAAGGGTCACTGCCACTTTTTTAAAGCTGTGGGAACAGCCTTTACAAATTCTGCACAGGTTCAAAGCTGCTTAACCTCTCACGTTTTCTTTCCAAGTCTGGCTTAACCACACTTAAAACCATCGCTCAAAACAAACAAGTCGGGAAAGCTTTTGAAGCCCGTTCCGACAGAGGCCAACCTTATTTCCACCTCGTGCCAGCATCTCCCGGGCGGGGGGGGATGCTGGTGATGGAGAAGGACCGGGCGGAAAAGCTTCGTGCGGGTTTCACTCGGGAGAAACTCGGAGCGAGGGCTTGGCTGGGTGCGTGGGCTGAGCCCTGCCCATCGCCACCCGTGCCACCGATGGCTGCTGGAGCACATGGTGCCAGGACAGACACCGGGACACAGGCCGGGGCACCGGGCACCGCCACGGAGCGAGGAAATCCGAGGGAAAACCCCGCTGGGGCAAGGAGCTGCCACCCCAGCGGGGTCCCTGTGCTGGGACCTCCTCTGGCGAGCAGAGCTGGCGCTGTCACAGGGCAGGGGGCACTAAAAGGGCGCAGGGACTCGCTGCAGAGGTGAGCGGGCAGAGCGTGTCTCTGAGAGCACCTGTGATGGAGCAGGAAAGGGCCACGGGCACGGACGGATCCCCGGGCGGCAGCTGGCAGGGAGCGGTGCCCGCCCGCGGTGCCCCAGAGCCGGGGACGCACCTGCGGGGCAGCGGGGCACGGTCCCCGCACGGAGCCCCGAGCGCCCGCGGCTGCCCCGCTGCTTTCCCGCGGCCCTGGGGCGTCCCCCCGCTCCCTCCCCGTGCCTGTCCCGCTCCCGGTCCCTGTCCCGCACCCCCCGTCCCTTTCCCGTTCCCGTCCCCGGCACTTACAGGCAGGAGCAGGAGCGCGGCGGCCGCTGCCGCGGGGAGGCTGCGCTGAGGCGCTCGCCCCGCCATGAGGGCTCGGGGGGTGCCCGGGGCTCAGCCGGACCCTCGGCGCTGCCCCGGCGCCGGCATCGCCCCCCGCCTGCTGCCCTCGACCCCTGCCCGCCGTCCCGGAGCCGAGCCCGGCGCTGCCGCCGCGTCCCAGAGCAAACCCCCGGCTGGCAGGGAGGGAGGGAAGGAGAAGGGGGAGCCGAGCCCGCCCTCCGCCCAGGATTCCTCGGGGATGGAGGCGGCGGGGGGCCCCCGGGGGAGCGCGACCCTCACGGGCTCCAGCAGCCGGGGGGAGCGTGCTGTGCCCCGGCTCCGAGCGCCACAGGGGCTCCCCCGTCCATGGGGCGCTGGATGGAAGCGGGGCCGCACTCGGGCGGAGCCGTGGGGAGCCCCCTCGCCGAGCGCCGGGTGATGGAGATCCCTCTTCCCCCAGCGATGGGGACGCCTTCCACACCAGCTTCCAGGAATAACGGGGAGCCTCCTCCACCCTCCCGTGCGCTGGAAATTCCACTGCCTCCAAAGTGGCCGGGAGCAAGAGGA
Source organism: Melospiza georgiana (assembly GCF_028018845.1). Taxonomy (NCBI): domain Eukaryota; kingdom Metazoa; phylum Chordata; class Aves; order Passeriformes; family Passerellidae; genus Melospiza; species Melospiza georgiana. The sequence continues at coordinate 4,279,804 of NC_080430.1, read as the reverse complement.
TTCTCCTTGCCCAGGCTCTGGGTGCAGTGGGGATCTTTTCCAAAATTAGGTGCGTTGGATACACCCCATACAGCCCCGCAGGAACATTAATAACCCCTTTACCATCACCCCATTCTGCTTGGCATTAGGTAAAATGTTAACTCCTCTGCCTGAAAACTTTCAGGAGCAACAGGCTTCCCCCAGTGCCCAGGTGCAAACTGCATTGTGTGCACAGTGTGCAGAGGTGTTTTATAAAAAGAGGGAGAGTAACTCTTTGCTTGAGCACATAGCAATAGGATGCTTTTTCAGCCAGAAGTTTAGATTAGATGCTAGGAAGAAATCCTTCCCTGTGAGGATGGTGAGGCCCTGGCACAGGTTGCCCAGAGAAGCTGTGGCTGCCCCATCTCTGGAAGTGTCCAAGGCCAGGTTGGACAGGGCTTGGAACAACCTGGGATAGTGGAAGGTGTCTCTGCCCTTGGCAGGGTGGGTGAAACAGGAGGATCTTTAAGGTCCCTTCCAACCCAAGTCTTTCTATGACTCTGTGGCCCCTTACGAGCCTGGGAAGGAAAGGAAGAATCCTCTCTGACCTTGTGCACTGAACCACCTGCCTGTCCTCCAAGAGTAGCAGGACATCCCTCAAGCCCACCGTGCAACATTACCAGGTGTGATGAGGATATCCACCTCAAAGATACTGAGAAGCAAATCTCCCACTTCCCTCTGTACCCCAGGGCAAAAAGGTTCTGGCTTATTGGTCACTAAATTCATCAGCACACCTTTCCCAAGGTGTGGGGGACCAAATTCATCAGCACACCTTTCCTAAAGGCTGTGGGGCACCTCCTCTGCTATTCCCAGCTGCCATGAGAAACCCCTTTTCCCCCAAGCCTTTTAGGACTCCCCAATGCATGTACACTCTTCTATCCAGGGAACCCCAAACCTGCCTGTTTGGCTGACTCTTGAGCACTTGGTTTCTGAAACAAAAGACATTTGTCCTGCCCTTAAATACACCTATTTGCCAGGCTAGACCCCTGTGCAAAGAGAGGCAGAGCAAGATTGTCAGAATTCAGGACATCCCTCCGGCTATCCTGGATTTCCAAGACTCCTGCCAGGGGGCTCAGAGACCCTGGCACAGAGCTCAAAACACCTGTGAGTTTGACTATGACCTATTGAGCAAGTTACCAACCTTAGATGAAGATCTGCAAGCCACGACAGTTTAAGTAGAATGATAGTGAAGTTATCACGGGGTGGAAAATTAGATTTTGGGGTTTTTGGTATGGGGGTTCAGGAGGCAAGATGGAGGAATCTGGGCATGTCCTGCCTTTCTCCTTCTTCTTCTTGGCCTCCATCTTCTGCTGTGATGTTGGCATTTACAGATTGGTTTAGCGTAGAAGCTCACTGTCTAACATAGGTGATAGGTATTGGACAGTAATTGTAAACATTGTATACGTGGTTTTTAGTGTTAAGAGGTTATGTCTTAATATGTTATACCACCCTGGGGGCAGGCAGAGTGCCTGGAACTGTCCTGATGGACGGACCTCAGATGGACAGGAGAAAATATTTTATAGATAAGGAACAATAAACAACCTTGAGACTGAGAATTGAAGAGTTCTGACTCCTTCTTTGACCACTGGGCTGGGAAAAGAGACTTTTTAACTTTTCTTGGGGTTACTCTGACCAGCGAGAGATCCCAAGAACAGGTCACCCCTCATCGTCCTGCTGACTTACCCAAGGAGCTTCTGGCCCTCTGGTTGCTCTGGGGTGGATGTTGATGATCAGGGAATTGGAATCTTACAGATTTGGATGACCCTGGCCCTGTTGGAGCCCAGTTCCTGGGTCTGGCAGAGTTATCACTCTCTGCCCTCCATGTCCAGTTGGCCTCTCCATACAATGGGTGATTCTGTGGCATTGTTGGGCGTGGGCATCAGGCCAAGCCCTGGGCTTCCCAATGCCAGCAATGAGCCTAATAAAATTATTTTCCCCTCTGCTCCACCCCATCTGCCCAGAGGACAGCCAGCTGTGCGTGAATCACAGTCAGAACCTTCCCCCAGCTGCAGCTGGGACTGTCCCCAAAAGGCCAGCTGTGTCCTGAGGCACACAGCTCCCAGTCACAGTTCTGGGGCAGAGCAGACAGGAGCAGCTCCCTCCCAGCCCAGCTGGATTTCCTCAGGGAGCAGTGCCATACCCTGCCTGGGCAGTCACCTGTCACCAGGTGTTTCCTTCAAGCAGATGGTGCCTTTTCTAAATTCTCCCCCAAGAAAGTGCCTTTCCACAACCCTCCTTGTTGCTCGTTGGGTTTTTTTAAATCAAAATCAACTGGCATAAAGGCCATAGTGCCACAGAGGAAAGAATTCCAGCAAATTCTCAGGGTTTGCAAAAGCTTAGCAAGCCTTACTCAGATGCAGAAATACCTGGGCATCTTCCTTTAACGCCTTGCTGAATTTTTTTGCTTTTTGTCATTTGCTCAGAGAGGCATAAAACAGCCTCTGACCTTCTCTAAAACACCTACAACGAGACTTACATTCCTAATTTCCTCCAGGAATCCCATTTAGGACAGCACAAACATCACAGCAAGGAGATGGACACATATACACAACAAAACTTGGAATCCTCCTAAGACACTGGCAAAAGTTCTCAAAAAGCAGCATTATTTTCCCTTTTCCCCTGGTTATTCAACAGTTTGAATACATGTAAATATTTAAGCTTGCCTAATTTTCCCTTTTCTGCCTGTTGCACACCAGCATTTGTTTCCTTTCATTATTAAAAGAAAACAAAGCCATATCCCAAAGTTGCATGCTTCCGATTAAGATGAGTTCGTTCATGAAAATGCAAAAGGGAGGAATAAATCCAGCCCAATTTTTTATTGCGTTTAAACATCCAGCTCCAGGACTGGAAACTCACACGTGACAGGATTCCATGAACTCATGGGAATGGGTAAGAGAGGCCTGGAGCTGCCTGAGCACAGACATCAAGTGCCCTGGAACCAGGAAGGTTTTCCATTACTTTCTCCTTTGATTTATCTGTGTTTATCGTGCTGTCCAGAGCCTCGTAATTTTTAAAGTTGTATTGAAACAGAGCAAAACAACCCCAAAACTGTGACTATCTAAGGACTAAACAAATCATTCCCATAATCTCGTGCCCGAGGCTTTTTCCCTTGCAGCTGGGTTGCAAAGTCCAACCAAAGGTTTTTGTTGTCTGGGTTGCTTATAAGGTCACTCCCCTTTGAATATTCTTTTAGGGTAGAGCTCATATTGTACCTTTTCCTTCATTCTGGGGACTTTTCTCCCAGTCATGTCCTTCTCTAAAACTTGTAGGATCATGAATCCTACTGGCTGGATTTATGGGGGAGGTTGGTCAAGGTTAACACGGAAACAGAGATGTACAGACACAGATATCCACACAGCCATGGTTTCTGAAACAAAAGGCATTTGTCCTGCTCTTAACTAGAGATATTTGCCAGGCTAGACCTCTGTGTAAGGAAAGGCAGAGCAAGGTCATCCCCCATCTTCCTGCTGACTTGCTCAAGGATCTTCTGGCCCTCTGGTTGCTCTGGGGTGGATGTTGATGATCAGGGAACTGGAATCTTACAGCTTTGGATGCCTGGCCCTGTTGGAGCCCAGTTCCTGTGTCTAGCAGAGTTATCACTCCCTGCCCTCCCTGCCCTCACAGCCATGTGTGGAAATGGCATGAGAAATGTAAACCTTGCTCTTCCAGGGAACCCCTGAGATCAATACTCAGAGATGGAGTGAGTGTCCACATGGGATCATGGCAAGGATCCAGTTGCTCAGTCCTTGCCCAGATGACTTTCAGACATGGCTTGCAGTCATGCCCATACAAGGATAACCCCTTTTTGCTTGTTTGGTGGTGATTTTTATTCCTCTTTAAAGCTCCTGAAAGAACCTTTAAAGTCTCAGTATCCCCACTGCTCTCAGTGGTGAAACTGTACAGAAAGAATCCTCACTGGAGGAAGGGCATGGGCAGCTCTTGGTGTCACATCTAACACAGCAAGGTCCTTGCTGTGTCCATAGCCCTGAGGAATTTCTACAATACAATTAAATAACTTGAAAAGCAGTTCTAATAATAACAACAAGCATCACACAAGACATCAGTAACAAAAGGGTGAAATGGGGCTGAATCAGGTGCCTGCTTTATCTCTCTGAAACACTGGAGGACCTCTCAGGGTGATGAGATGTCTTTCAGTTAAAAGGAAACATCAGATAATACCAAATACATCCCTCCAGGTGACTTCCAGAGCCTTCTTCTATGTGTCCCCACTTGGGGACAAATTGGGTCCCCTTTGGAACTTGAATAGGTTTAGGCCTCTTGTGCAAGATCTGAGTACATCCAATTTTAACTATGTATCAGATGTTTTATTCATCCCCTAAAAGAATAAAGTTAGAGCCCTTTCAGAGATGTGACAGCTCAGAACAGCCACAATTCTCTGAAGTGTTGTGCTGCCCTGTTCCCTCCTGACTGCATCTCAGCTCTGTTTCAGAGTGGCAGGGGAATTGATCTGGGTGTGCCAGACCTGGAAAAGGCCAAGCTGGGAGAAGGAATGGGAGGAGATCCCCCCTCATTCTTGCAGAATGAGTGAATGCCACGATGACATTTGAAACCAGAATAATTTCTGCAAGGGAGCAAAGTTAGCTGGAGGGTTCTTATTAATTATGAATGTGATGGTTTCCTGAAATAATGGTGGGTCAGAGCTGGTAACGAGCATGGCTCAGGAAAACAGGAAAGGTCTGACAAAGCAAAGGCACAGAGCTTCTTCCTCTTCAGTAGGTCAGTACTTGCAATGGTACTGGAAGGAGTGATGTAAGTAGGATGGAGGAAAAAATTGTGATATTTAAAGAAAGTTCCATTGTCTGAAATGGTTCCTAATAGTGCAGTCTCTGGGGTGTAATATAAACCTTGGGAGTGGGGAGAAAGAAGGAAAATTAGCTGAAAGCATCACCCCCTTCAGCATAAAATAGATTTTCTGGCTTTCTTTACTGTGGAACTCATGTGGCCACTGTATTCTCATGGAACAACCCAGGGCATTTCCTGGTGCTCAGCGTTTGGCACATCCTATTGCCAAGGAGATGCACTTGGCTCTTCATTTCCCAAGGGCACCACAACCTCAGGGAGCACCGAGCCCAAAATGGGCTGGGAGAATTCTTCTGGTGGCTGCAGGCCCTGCCAGGTGCTCCCCTTTGCCCAGCCAGCTGTGGGACAGCAAAGCTGCCACATCTGGGGATGCTGATCTGGCTGCTTGGGGCTTTCAGGTGCCTAGATCCAGGCTGGGAAGGACAACTGGCAACATGGACACTGTTCAAAACTCCCTGCCAAAGCAGTTTCAGAAATAAAATTTAAAAAATATGATGAAAAGTATTATCAAGAGATGTTTCACCTTAAAAATGGGAGAGGGGGGAAATGTGTCATGAGAGGAATCACCTAATTTGGGTTCAAGAATTTCAAGCCACACTGAATAAGTAGAAACACATCTCTAGGTAGATACGACATTTTGGTGGATTCTTGGTACAACTTGATTATTTCCAAATAACTTTCAAGTTACTTCTGTGGAAATAAATCTTGGATTTCCAAATAGCAGAGAGAAATGTGTGATTCAGCCTCTCTCTTTCACTCTTTCATCAGAAATGTCTTCTGCATTTTGCATTTAGATTGCAGTGCTCACCTGTATTTTACCACACTGAAGGAGATCTGGCACTAAACAATCAAATGAAGACTGAGACAATTCCTGCCTCCAGCTTTAATCCACTGTGATTACACTAAAATCTGACTCATGTATTTTCTGCTGAAGTTCTTTCTTCAGGATGTATTTTTTAGGATTCTTTCCTAAATTTTGTATTTGTTTTCCTCCTTGACAGGCAATGTCTTCATACAATGCTCACTCTTCAAGGGGTGATTGTTTTTATATCAGCAGTCTCAAATTAAATGGCACAACTTAAGGGCTAAACCCCCCGTCCTTTTTGCTTAAAATCATTTATAGCTTGGTGTTGAGGCCTCAACAAAAAGAACTTTGATTACAATACTTTTGGGAACATAAAGCAAAACTGGAAGATTTACTGCTTTGCAAAGAAATTCATAGAACTTGTTTCTGTCCTCTTCCATTTCCCTTCCTCTCTGAATCTCTCTGGTTCAATATTATGTCTGGATTTTTGGGCTCAAATAAGTTTTTAATCTTCAGCTTGCCATGTCCCCTTACATGCTAGAGCAGCTTTCATTCTGTCTTGAGGCTCAGACATCCAATGTAGTCCTGCAATTTAAATATTACTATGGACAGGATTTCTCTTGTGGACTGAGATCAATAACTGTAGGTGCCTCAATATTTTAATGCTGAGCCCATATTGTAATCAATGGAGATCTAGGGTACCCAATGAAACCAAAAAAGTGCTTTTCTGCCAAATAAAGATGTCTCTTGGGGCTCACTCTCATTTCTGACAAGCTTTATCATTGCCTAAGAAACTTGCCTGCTGAAGTGCAGCTTCACCAGACAAAGTTTTGGGAGGATCCTTCCCTTGACAGGCTGCTCTGAATTCCTTGAGGTCTCAATTATTTTAGCAGCTGAGCTATCAGCAATTTCTGTCCCCAGCCAGATCTGCCAAGTCACTTCAGGATTTCCTTGTGTGGGGTTATCACTCAGCATGTCAGGAATTTCTTTGGAAAAATTTATTGTTTGTTTTATTTCTTTCCATCATCTGGCAATGCGGCTCACTTACTTTTTCTAGTGAAAAGTTTGAAAATCACTTTTTTTTTTTCTTTTCTCCTTTTTACCCCCAAAAACTGTTTTCAGGTTCTCTGGAAGCTCACAGCACAAGGCAAGAATAGCAAGCACTTTAATGAACCAAAAAACAAACAAAAAGGTTCAGGATATTTCTTGCCATTCTTTCCTGACGCTGTCAGTGTTAGTGGATAGGACTGGAAATTTGACTCAGCAGTTGGCAGGTGAATGAATCAGAAGCAGTTTTACAAATATCCACTTGTCAGTCACAGCAATAATAATCCAATTTTACACTCTGTAGCCATGTGAGTTTCAGTGAATCCACACTGGAGGTACACACAGGAGAAGAACCAGGCTTAGCAAGTGGGGGAATGCATGAAATGGGGATTTTCTCCATCCACTTGTCTAGAATTCAGCTGTCAACATAATTTATCTCTCTTTATCTCTAGCCTAATGGTGCTGTGTCATCCCTGAAGAAAAGCATCACTCTTCCCAGGAATAGCTGCCTTCTATTTTGGATCGTGCTTGCTGGGTTTTTTTTCTATTGCAGGTTTTTTTTTCTATTCTGAGTGGCTGAAATGACTCAAAGCATGGAAGCAAATGCGTTTGTGTTACTTAAAACTAAATATGACAGAATCTCAGAATGGTTTGAGTTTGAAGGGGCCTTAAAGCTCATCTCATCCCATCCCATGCCATGGGCAGGGACAACTTCCACTAAACCAGACCATCCAACCTGGCCTTGGACACTTCCAGAGGTGGAGCAGCTTCTCTGGGCAACCTGTGGCAGTGCAACACCTTCTAAAAAGATGAGAATTAGGCATCCCTGTGAGTTAAGACTCTCAGGTTGGACACAACACTTATCCTGAATGTGACCATAAAGTTTGCTTTTCTAATTTTCCATTGGTGTATCAAATGCTTGCAAAAATCTTGCTGCCAAGACACTGATGAATAAACAAATAACTTATTTATCTTCTGGCAGAAAGGAGAAACAAGGGACTTGCTCATCATGATTTTTTTTTCTTTTTACTTCTTGCCCTTCAGCTGTCTCAGTGTTGAGAGTCACTGGAGCCAGCAGCAGCACAAAGCTCCATGTGGTAAACAGTGGGTCTGGAAATGATGTTGATAAATAGAAATAAATGCAAGCACACAGACTGAATACTAAGCACAGGTTCCTGTTAGCACTTCAGTCTCTGCATAAGATGTTCACAAGATGTCCAGTATGGGACCCTAAACTTTTAACAAGGACATAGGAAATGAGATGGCAGTTCTTAAGACATCTTATGGCTTAACAAATTACCATCATAGGTAGGACTGGGCTGAAAAAAGACATTATTTATAGGGTGTCTTATAGGGTGCTCTCCATTTCCCCTTTGCAGTCTGAGCAACACAGAGCAGCCCAGCTTCACTCCACAACACCCCACACTCAGCGTCTGTGACCCATCTGAGCACTCACATCCCACTTTTGTCTCCTTCCCTTGTCTGTGAAAGAAGCTGAAAACAGTGACTCCAGATGGGAATTGAAGATAACTGAAATTAGGTGAATCCCACGAATCCACCCAATCTTTAGCTACAGAAGAAACCACCCTGCCAATGTTGCAACTTGCCATACACCTTGCTGCTCCTTTTGCCACAGGATCAGGAGAGTTCACAGTGACTGATCCTCTGGCCCCACACCTTTAAATCCTCACTGAGAGGCACCAGCTTCAGGCATGAGAACATTTGATTTCTGAAGCCTGTCTTGTTCACAGCAATTAATTAGTGCCACCTTTGGCAACACTTGCCTGCGATGAACATCTGTGAATCAAAGCTGTTTGTGCCGCCTTGTTTTACACGAGAGCTCTTCCAGGCAGGAGAGCTGGAGGACCTGCTAGTCACTCGTGTTAATACTCCTCTAAATATCGCAGCAATCAGCCTCAGCAGTTTCCAAAGGTCTGAGATTTTACAGAACAATGCTTCTCTCGGGCAGTACCCAATTAAAACACGTGCTGGTGGGCCTGCTGTGCCTCAGCCAGGATTGCTTGTCTTACTTCCTCTGGCCTGGCTGACCATCAGTCAAAACCCCTTTCCAGAGCAGCTCTCTGCATCAGATTTCTTCAGTTCACAACTTCTTTTAGGTAGAAATAATAACACTGCCTTAGATTAGGATGGCTCAGCCTTTTCCAGGCTGAATTTTACCTGAATTCTGTGTGAGGATTGGAACCTCTCTCACCTGAAGGATCGGATGAAATTAGCATTGGGATCCCCCACTGCCAATAAAAACAATTTGGCTGTTTGGGCCCACAAAATTCATTTCTAGCTTTACCCCAGTGTTTCCATGGACACTGCAGAGAAGGTGGCAAAGTGGGTGGACTCAGCCTGTGGATTAACCAGGAAAACATCTCATAAAAATATAAAGACACTCCTCTAAAATTCCACAACTTATTCATCTTAGTAGAGCTGAAGCTACCAAAGCACTTAGAGAAATTTCCTTCCAGACCTTTAAGGAAAAGATTTTTATGCTGCATGCTCACCACTTTGCATTTTTAAACCATCTTTTCATCCATCTACTCTCCTTTTTTTTTTTCCTGGTCCAGTCTGTGCTGAGCTGCTGTGTCAGCACCCTTTGCAAGCAGCATTTTTGTGAGTTATGGTAGCAGGAAGGGGATGAATCATTTCATGTTTATTTATCAGAGATATGGTAATAAAGAATTTCCTTTTGCTCAGAAATGGAGTTTTCTGGGTATTTCTTGTTTGTCAATAAATGCTGCTTTACATCCTGAGGCATGAAAAGGAGAGGAAGAGATTATTGTCAGTGCTGAGGCAATTTACCCTCTAATGAAAACAGAGGTAGAGACATTAAGCTAAAGACACCTGCTGTTGAAATGCTTCAGGGTGTGTAATTTTTGTCCTGTGTTCTTTTTTTAGGTGGAAAGCAAGCCAGACACTCTCTTTCCAGATAAACTGGTAGGAGCACTTGACTGAATCTTGAGTTTCATCCCAGAAAAAAAACCAAACGCACAACAAAACAAGTTCTAGTCTGTATAGGACCGAAATTTTATGTCTAAAATGGTTCAACTTACTTTTGGCCCCAAGAACAGGTACAGAAGGTGTCTGACAGACTTAACAAAGGATTTATTTTAGTGTCATTTGAAATCTTTAAAACTGCTGGATAATCCATGTGAGCATGGACAGAAAAATATTCCCCAGATAGCTGCAGCTGTCAGAATTAGTGGTGAATGGCAGACAGACCCCACAGACCTTTCTTTCCAGCCACATGAAAAATTCAGGATGCTGCTGAGATGTACAGATACAACTCATGCCCTGAGAACAGTGGCTCTGCACACCAGCCTGGGAATCTCTGACAGGTGTAAGCACAAAATTCAGCTAGGCTGCAAAACCACATCATCCTTATAGGGCTTGAATTAAAATTTGGATATTTGGATATTTTTAAAATTAAAATTTGTACAGCTTCTCCACAAGAATTCCATGTCTTTCAGTATTCCATAAAAGGTATAAATCTTGAAATTCCCCTACATGGAGGCAGAAAGAACCAGCAGTAATGAATGAAACCAAGGTTGTCTCTTACCATGCTTGCACATCTCTTCTGATCCAAATTGGGAAGAGCTCCAATCTATTTTACATTATTTAAGGAAAAGACATTTAAAGAGTTCCTATCAGTGCCACAGGGAAGTAATGTGTTTCAAAACTAAGTTTGGGGATTTTCTGTACCTCATTGGAAAAATCCCTGAGCCTGACTGGGAAGTCAGCCCTGCTTTGAGCAGCAATGAGAGTCGACATCTCCAGAGGTTTCTTCCAACCCAGGTTTACCTATGATTTTGTATTTCATTGCAATTTATTTTACATTTTTTCCTTTGGGAAAAGTCTTTGTAGAAATCCTGATAGGGCAAAAAGTGAAGTGTGATTATCAGCAGTAGATTGGGGTCCTTGTTCAGATCATGCTAATTTAATGTAACTCTACCTGTGTGATTTACACCAGGAGCCAGGTGTAGCATAGATGGGTTTGATATCCTGCTTCCCCAAACACCTGGATTTGCTTTCCACACATCTCCCTCCCAAGGATGGTGTCAATCAAATGGAGCCAGGGAAAGCAGAGTGATTTTTAAAATTTTACCTGATTAAAATTAGGGAGAAGACAGAGCTCACAGAGTCACAGAGTGAAACACAGACAAAAATACTTGTATTGAAAGACAGAAAAAGGCATTTATGACACAGGGGCTTTCCCAGAGCTGAGTCTCCAGAAAACACTGCCTGCTTTGGAGGATTCGTCCCCTTTTCTGGCATGGAACAACACCTGACTTCTAACTTATTCTAACAAAAAAAACCCAACTGATCCCCCTGTCCAGGGGAATCATGTTCTCTACTTCAAGCAGCAATCAGGATTAAAACAGGCAGCAGGCTTTATCCTTGTGAGTCCAGTGGGGAAACCCTTTACAGAACAAGACTGTAGGATACACAAGTAAAGCTTAAAGCCAAGAAAAGGCAAATTTAGATACACCTGACACCAGCCACTGTAGTGGTGAGTGCAGCACAGGAGCCCTCCCAGCAGTGCCTCCACCCCTGTGGTGCTGCCTTCAAAAAGGGCTCATTTCGTACAGAATTTCTCCTCACTGACATCCAAGGGGACTCAGAGGAATATTTAGAAATGTTTCTCCTCCCATTTCTCCTCCCTTCGTTTCTAAGCCTATATGACTTGGCAGTGCTGGATTAATGGTTGAACTTCATGTTCTTAGAGGTCTTTTCTCATTTAAACGATTCTATGGTTCTGATAGGTGATTTTCAAAATGCCAATGCTAGATTATATAAAATTTTCCAGAGATTAGGATATAATACTCTGCATTTTGACACTATGTCAGTCTCTCTGTGCAGGAAGCCCATTGATCCTCCCCTCACCTCTCTCTTTCCATAAAATGAGTCTCTTTAACTATGAGACTTTCTAGAACATGCAGTTCCCATAATAATCAGAAACTAAAAAAGGAGCAGGTATCTTGGTTCTTGGATTCAGATAAAAAACCAACCCAAAACATAAAATGAAGGAAAGACCACCTTGGGTTAATGTCAAGGGCACAAGAGCCAGAAATCCAAATCTCACACATTCCACTGCTGACATGTTGTGTTTTAAGCTAAGTCTTTCTTCTTTTCTTTCCCTACTTATAAACATGGAAAGAGCCAAAATGCTTCTGCTGTTACCATGAAATTCAGCATCAGTTTGCAAAGCATGGAAGGTGTGGTGTTTATACCCACAAACAACATTTTTGTGCTTGGATGTCAGGCAGGAAGCTCCCTTCCACTGCACGGTGGGAGCACCAGGTACTGAATTTATTGGAGGTGAACTAAAGGCAGCTCTGTGTGCCTCAGCTACACCATAAGTGAATCCTGAAAGCACAGGATGCTGGCTCCTCACTTCATCTGACCTGTGGACAACACTGTGACACTAAAAGGACCATGGGGACCAATTCCTGCTTTTCTTCCAGCGTGGAGAAGAGACAGCTCATGGGAGATGTGACAGCACTTTCCAGTACCTAAAAAGGCTGCAAGAGGGCTGGAGAAGGACTTTTTACAATGGTATGGAGTGATAGGGCAAGGGGTAGCAGCTTTAAACTGAAGAAGGGTTGATTTAAATTAAATATAAAAAAGAACTCTTTCATGAGAGTGGCAAACAGTGGCACAAATGATCCATCCACAGCATTATTCAATGTCGGGTTGGACTGGACACTGAGCAGCTTGATGTGGTTGAAGATCCTCCTTCTTATTGTAGGGGGGCTGTACCAGATGACCTTTAAAAAGTCACTTCCAACCCAAACTGTTCTGTGATTCTTTTTCTTTCAGTCTCACCTTTGAATTTGCTATTTCCTGCATTCTTACAGCCAATGTGTTACAATAACCACTGTGAGTCAGGACCACTGGCATAAGGCCACCAGGATTAATGTAACCAAGTAATCCAATCTTAATGAGGTTTAAAAAGGAGCTTGACAGTAGTTCCAAAGCACTTTTTAGGTGTATGGCTTGTCTGTGATTACTGAAGCATGCAAAGAATGTTATTAATAGGTCTGTAGTCAGGTGAATAGGTCTGGATTAATTTCATGTAGCAACAGGCAGTGGTGGTTTAAGTTAGTGGAAAGTTCAATGGCAAACATGGTGATAAACTTTCCAGGAGCTTGAGGAAACACAGCCGTGGAAAATCGATCAGGGTGGATGTGTTCAGTAAAGGTTTGTATCTCAAATTCATCCTCTGAGCAGATCTGCTCTGCTCATCTCAGCAGCACAAACCCCCCTGGCAAACATCCTCCCTGAAATCTGAAATTATGTACCTGGCTGCTCAGCTGGAAGAAATAAATGGTTATGAAACCAAATTGTCTGCAATGAGCACAAAATGCAGATGTCACTGATTCCTGACAGGTCTGTGTGAGCACAGAAGTTTCACAGCTCAAGGCAGTGACCCTTGGTAGTTTTGTTTTACAATTCTTACTTCTTCGAGGCAAGAAAACGGTAAACAAATGTTCCCTGATCACCTTCTCCAAATGCTTCAGGCTCCAAATCTTCCAGACACCACTATGTCTGCACTATAGTCCATTTTAAAGCCACAGAATCCATTTTAAGTTCACAGAATGTGAAATGAAAACAGGGTAACCCAGCAAATATCCCCTTGGTTTTGCATTTGCCGTGCCCTTTTTTAGTCCACTGGCTAACAGGCTGTCCTGTCCTTCTCTCATAGTTCAAGGTCCAAGATCAATAATTCTGGTTGTCTCAGAATTGAGGACATAATGACTGCCAGGTTCATGCATCTGAGTTAAAAGTTCAATGGCTGAAGACTGGTTGTGAGTAACAGCAATAGCACAAACAGTCATTTTGTAGAGGACATAAAAGCACACAAGTTAGTTTTTTTTTAATTTTAAATAATGACAAAAATGCAGGTCTTTGTGTTATCATCTAGAGCAGAAGAGAGATAATGTGCTATTGCTGAAGCAAGCCAGCTTTGCTGGAATTATTCTGCTTTCGTAGCCAGTGAGAATATGGCTTCAGACTTTTGAAATGCTCAAATACTGAGCCAGATCTGGCCCTCACTGCCTGCAAAAAAGCAGGAATTCTCATCAGCCTCAGTGGGGAAGCTCTGCTTAAAAGCTGAGTCCCAATCCTGCTCATTTGTTTTCAAGGAATAAATGCCTCTATCAGAATTTACTATCAGTACTTACTATCAGTATTTTACACACTGATAGTAAATTCTGCCTTCTCAATGTCTGAGCTTAAATCTGGAGACTTAAGCAATTAATGAGGGAATGCTCATCAAGAGCCAAGGCATTAAGTGTCACATTAAGGATTTTGTACAGCATGTGTGCCCTCATGATAAAGAGGCACCAGGTCAGCTGCTCCTTTAAGCCCTGTAATTTGTTTATGCACTCATTAAGGCAGAACACAAAATGCAGTGATCAGTCTGCTCCCAACTCCCCCCCCCCCAGAATTATTATAACTCTTTTCAGCATCCCACAAGTGGTGCCTTCACTTTTAGAACTGCAGATCATCTGAAAGAACCCATCAGAAACATTCCTATGGAATTTCCCACGAGGAAATGTCAACCTGTCAAAAGAAAATTGTATCATGGAAATATGTCAAGTTGATAAAACACTGTGTTGAAAAATCAGAATAGAACGCTTCCATAGAAATATTCTCCTGTCAGTCTTTCAGGGGCAGCAGGGTGTGATTTCCATTTTAAACTAGCTTTTATTTTTACTTTATTTCCCATGAAAAACACAAAAAGAGAGCAGAAATCATAGAATTATAGGTCATGGAATTTTGGGATGGCTTGGGTTGGAAGGGACCTTAAATATAGGGAGGGATAGCTTTCACTATTCCAGGTTACCCAGAGCCACATCCAGCCTGGCCCTGAACACTTCCAGGGATGGGACAATCATAATTAAACATTTTTAATGTCCCCCCCAAAAAATAACATCCATTGCAATCATTGACTTAATTATATGGGGAATTTTTTTTTCACCAGTACCCACTGAAAAATCAAATTTGTTTTTCCCCCGTTCAGAATTTCAAGTGAAAAAGAAAATCTATTTCCCTCTCAGGTTTTAATTAAAACATGTATTTCCCAAATCAGAAGTGGAATGGTTAAAGTGCATGGTGGGAGGTGCTGAGGACTCAGTGTGTAGCTGTGGCAAGATATCCTAATTTAAGAAAAGGGGAAGATGATTCAAATTCTCCTTCACCATTAAGCTGGGGAGAACAGAAAAATGTGTATTTTTCACCATAATTAGGCACTCTCAGAAAGAGAAAGGAAAATGTAGAAAACACAGAAATATTTAGATTTAATGAGGAAAATCAGAGTAAGTATTGCAGTAGCAAGGGCAAATTCTTAGAATAAAAAATTTGTGAAGGGTTTTAAGATGCAAAGACATGTAAATACCAGCTGACCTTGGGGTTCTGGGTGACTGCACAAAAATCTCCATGGACACAAACACCTTCACTGTACCAGACATGAGCTGCTACCAGGGCTACTCCAGTGGGATAGCCAGCAAAAAATCAGGTTGATTTTAGCAATGAAGCAACAACACAGGATTTAATCCTTGTGCAGTTTGGCCTGTTTTACATCTGAGAGTGGTTTGCTTGGCCCATCCTCGTGTCCTGGTGTGAGCCCTCCTTTCTGTGGGAAGCTGTGGATGGAAATTCATCGTGTCCCAGGCCACGTCCCTCTCAATGGGAGCAGGGATGGGTCAGCTGCAAAGGCTAATTAATCTGAGTGGAACATCCTACTAACACAACTGTATTGTTTCCATGTCCAGAATTAGCTTGGTTGAGACTAGACTGAATATCTCAGCCTTGGCAGAACGTAGATATTTCCCAGGAGACAGATCCATAATCTATCTGCTGTCAGCTATCACAAAAATATGTTATTGCTTTCCATATAGGATCAGGAGCAACAGCAGTATTCCACAGATTCTCTGGCATTTCTCCTGCCCAGATTCAGAGTGTATTTAAGGCTACGCTGCTTTTTTGGCTCAGTTGTTTTGTTTTGTGGTGCTGAGAGAAAGTGTGGGAGAAATTCAAAATGGAAGAGATCTCCTCCAAGATTGAGGGGCTGGAATCTTTCAGTAAGAAAACCAGGGAATGGAGGTGCTGGAGCTTCTTGAGTAGATTGTCCCACAGAAGGAGATGGGTGGCACACAGGAATTTATCCTGGGATTTGACATAGCTTGGTTTGGGAAACACTGGGGACACAAACAGTCATGTTCTTTATAGCTGCTGTCCAGGTGACTGTGAGAGAGTCACCATAGCACAGCCTGAAGGAGATAAATGCATCATCAGATGCATTACACAATAAGAAAATCTGGATTTTCCAAGATTTAGGAGTCAAACTATTCATGAAGGCTTCACGCCACCTTCCTAAATAATGGTTTAGGGATACAAATTCTAGTTTTCCTATTTGGTTACTGCATTTCGGCAGCATCAGGTTGGATTTCACTGATTTCAGCTTGCTGCCTGCCCTGCACCACAAGAGCAGGCAGGTCTTGAAAGATCCTGAGGAGGGATTGTCTAATTCAGTTATTCCTTTCTGTGAAAGCAGTCTATATCCCTCCTATGGAAACGAAATAGTAATGAATAACTGGTATTCCAGTTTCCAAAAGGGTCCTGCTTCTAATTGAAGTGAAAGGTTTTCTTTGAAGCAGAATTTGATTTTAGGCTATGAACCAAGGCAGACCCAGGAAAACATGGGTGTTAGATTTGATGGGAGATTCATCTGATGAGCTGCAGGTGTCTGAGCTTGTCTCTGTGATAGTAAAAGATTTTAAAATCACAAAATTCAGGGAGCTAGAAAGAAAGTTAGGCTTAGTAGGCCCTGGGAAATGTTAGACCTTGTATTTGCTAGATCATGAGAAACTGCACCTGTGAAGTCAGTATTTGATAAATGATATAATTGTTAGATATGTAATTAATGTTTAAAGAATCACGAGAAACTATGTTAGGAGTTTGAGGGGGATCATGAGAGACCTATGCTTGAACGAAACAAATGTATACAATACAACAATGTAAGTTTAATAATTAATATGTAAGTTATATATGATAGAATATAGAAACATGTTCATCCCAAACCTGTGTTGGAGTCAGATTTGGGTTTGTCTACCCCTGACAACACCCAGAGCTCTCAATACAAGCACCTGCATATAATCATTCTGTGATTGTGTTCCTGAACGCTAACATCTGTTCCCTTGATGGGAAAAGGGGGCAGAAACAGAGCCCTGAGGGCACTGAGGGGCTTTACCAACCCCTCCTGGGGACACCACCTGCATTTGTGTCCAGTCCTGTTCCTCCAGCCTTGGCCTGAGTCATGCTGGGTCAATATCTGCCTTTTGCCATTGCCAGCTGTGTTTGGACAGGGACACCTCTGATCTGGACAGCTCCCAGCTTCACCTGGGACCTGCCTTGTCACCACGGGCCAGCATGGCAGGGGCAGGATTATCCAGAGCTCATCCAGCCTTGACCTTGCACTTCCCTCGTCACCGTGAGCTTGCCTGAGGATTTGGGACTGCTGGCTGAAGCTCAGTGACATCCCTGGACTCACCTACTATTGAATTTAGGGTGCTCCTGACACCTTGGAATGATTGGTATCCGACTCCATTGATTCAGAATGCTGAAAAATCGCTTCATTAAAATGATATATTGTATTATATTATATTATATTATATTATATTATATTATATTATATTATTTATATATTTATATACTTTTATTTATTTATATATTTATATATAAATAAATATTATAAATATATTATTTATACTATATTATATCTTAACAATATATAAGATATATTATATTATATATATTCTATTCTAATACTACTATAATAAAGAGATTGAAAAAATACCAAAGAAAAACCCGTGACTGGTGACTGTCCCCAACAGTTGACATAGCTTGGACTTAATAGGCCAATTAATATAAACAACCATCACCACAATCCAATTAAGAACTCCCTTCAGGTAAACAATCTTCCTAACACATTCCACATGTGCACAAACAACAGGAGCAGAGAATCGTGATAAGAATTGTTTTCTCTTTCCCTGAGGTTCCTTGCTGTGATTTCCAGGAAATATCCTTGGGAAGTGGTGCCTGCCTGCTCTCTATGGAGAGAGCTGTGGTTAAAGCTTCTCTTTGGGGTGCTGCAGGGCAGGATCAGGGCCAGGGGCTCCTGTCTGGTTCATCACCCTCAGCTCCTTGGTCCCTCTGCCTTGGGAAGCAGCTGCTTCCTGCTGTGGTATTTCAGGGCTGTCTGCTACGACCTGCAACTGCACCAGGCAAGGAAAATCACAAAAACTGCCAAATCCACTTAAAATGGGGAGCAATTTTTCATTACTTGGGATCTGGCTTAAACAGCATCTCATAGCTCCAAATCCCTGAGGTGAGCAGTCCCACCAGCTAAAACCTCATCTGTGGGGAGAGAAAGTTTTTATTTCCATCATTTATTATAAGTGCCTATCTTGTGCTACTGGGTAGCAGACATGACAAAATTGTGGAACAGTTTGGAGAGGAGCATAAATTCAGTAACTGATTAGAACTTCCCCTCTGGAGTACTTTTATAAATCTCACTGATAAGCTTTTGATCTTTAAGCCAGACATTACTCTACCAGTAGGTTAAATTAGGAGTTAAACACATAGCTATTATTAACAGATATTTTCCCCCCTCTCTTGCTTCAGCCAGGAGACATTACCTGAATAAACTCAGGCTGATCACATTTGGATATCCTTAAACAAGAAGTCAGTTTGAGAGGGGACCATAATTCCTTTATTCCAAGAAACAGTTGTCTAGTTCTGTAACAAGATGAATGAAACTTGAATTTCTTGGCACTTACTGGAAGAAGATATTATGGTCTCTAATTTGGTTTTTTTTTTCCTTTAAATGCCAAGCTGATGATAAGGCCAAAGAATATTTGCCAAATAAGCCTGAACCATAGCAGCAAGTAGTATTTTTCAGATTAAATCCCAAAACATTTCAAGTCTATGGTCAAAAAATCCATTTACATCAGCCTCCTGAAAGCAGTGCGCCTGAGGAGATTTTGCTGATATTTTGGACATGTGAAGTGGCAGAAACAGGCAGAAAAAATGTTTACCTGTGTTGGTTGTTTTTTTCCCACCCCAGCTGATTTAGGGATCTGGTTTGTTGAGTTGTAACAGCTCCATGAGGGTGCAACTGAGCTGATATGAGGAAGAGAAAAAGTGAGGGAGCAAAAAAGCATCTTTGCTTCTGCAGAAAATGCCATATGGAACCAGGACTTCTGCTCAGATGAAACTGTCACACCTCTGAAGTACTGACCACAATGAGAGTTACTGAGGACCCAGCAGGTAAGGAAACAACTCAAAAAAAAAAAAAATAAAGAAAGAAAGAGAAAAAGAAAAGGTAGATTTTGTTTTTTCTTTCTTCTTCCATTGTGCATCATAAATCGGGCTTTGTATTCATTGCTGGAGAGCCTTTAAAAGGCTTTGTAAAAGACTTTAAAAATAACAAACAACTAAAAAACCAAACCAACCCAAAAAACCTCAAAACCCTCCACTGTCAAGTCTCATTCATTAGGCCAAGCTAATCTTGACTCTAATTATTAAGATCTGATGAAAAGTTATCCAAGAACAATTATTATTATTGTAATTTTTATTGTTATTGGACACAGCAAGCTAAACCAGCCCTGTGCTTTAACATTTTCTGTTTCTTTGGCAGTTTCTGGTAAATACCCAGAAGATCAGAGGAGATTTTTAAAGTTGATCTTGCCAGCGCTAAATTTTTCAAAATCATGAAAAGTCTTTCAAATGGCAAGGTTTGAAGATGCTTATTTTCAACCTTCTCCATGTATTTATAGGGAATTTCTGTTTTTCTTGCACCAAGTGTTCAGAATTCTTTCCATAACTAATCAGAGTTAAAAAAAAGAAAAAAAGAAAAAGTAAAATTGGAGGCCTCTGAAGGTTTTCTTCACTAATTTGCTTTCCAGTGGTTTTGTTACAGAATCTGGAGAAACAAGTGAAGTGTGAACTAGCTGGGTACTCATAGTGCATGGTGTGAGTTGACAGCACTGCATTGTGGTGTGGCATGAAATTCATGTCTGACTTCATGAAATTCATACCCCTCTTCCACAGGGGTGGGTAGCACAGAGTAACCAGAGAATTTCAGTAATAAATCATGAACACTGATGGTTTCCTACAGTGGGCCAGCCAGGGAGAAGCAGAAAGCTTATTTGATCAGGTTTTCAGAGTTTGTAATGGAAACGTAATAGCCATGAAAATTTGAGGAGATTTAGGGATTGTTTTTTGTGTTTTTTTTTTTTTTTAATCCAGGATATTCATGCCTTGACTTGATGCTGCTCTTCTATCCTAACAACCCTTTCCAGCCTGGAGCCCTGTGCCCACTGTCTCTCCACTTCAGAAATAATGATTAATGCAATCTTCCCGCTCGCCCAGCTAGCAGAACACACATTCACACTTCCTGTTAGAGACTGCAGCACCAAGTCATCTGTTTCATAAGAACAGCTCTCCTTTAAAAATAGCAGTGTGCGTTTGGGAACGCTGCCTGCCCGTCCCTGCCACAGGATCCTCCCTCACCACTGCGTTTCCCATTGTGTCAGCACGAGGCTTTTTGACCCTGAAGCTGGAGCCAAACTTTCAAATTCTTCCTTGAAATCCCAGCAGCTGCAGGACCCTCATGGCGAGTGCTTCAGTCGGGTTATTTTTGGAAAGGCAGCTCTGAACAGTCTAAATCTGTCCTCCTTTGCCCAGGAGCAGCTCGAGGTAAATTCTGCGAAGTAAAGGAAGCTGGAGATTCTAAACCAGGGTGTGCAGCAGCAGGTCCAGGCGTCTCAGCTCCTTCCCAGCTCAGATACTGCTTTTCCTGCTGATTTTATGCAGAACATGTCTCGCCACTGTGGTGACTGTAGCACAAAATAAAACTGATAAAATAAAAATGACACCTTTTGCATTGGTTTCACCGGGAGTGAAGTCAGGCTGTTTTCAGGAGAGTGCCCCAACACAAGGAGTGAGCTCTCTGAGGAGCTGAAGCAAAGCAGAGAACAGCCAGGATGGTTCAAGCACACAGCTGTGCCCCAGATGTTGCTCCAATTACCTTACAAGCCAAGCACTGTGCAAAGCTTGAAGTGGAAATCTTAATAGACCTTGAAGTCAGGGGAATTTTTTACCCTCCTGGGTATTTAATGCAAATTCTAGAAACAACCCAAGGGGAATATTCCTCTGCCTCCCCTTGCCATGTGAGATTCAGACATCCACCCCAGGGATGCTCTGGGTTCTGAACCCTATTTTTGTGGCAGTATTTAATTACTACCCAAAAGTGCTTGAATCAAGAGAAGAAAGCGTTTCTGGCATGTTCTTCTCCTCAGCATTTCCTATTGGTCAGGAAATGGTGCCTGGTTTGAATAATCTCAATGTCTCAACACTTATCCCAACCTTGGATCTGTCCCTTTATCACTAAACTATGCCCTGTACCAGTAGGCTGATCTTTTAAACTAAACATCCTTCCCAATCCTGTGGATTAAAAAAATGTATGATATCTTTCTAGTGTCTTTCATAGTTTCATAACAGTCCTTCAGCTCTAAACTAGGCAGATCAAATCAGGATATTTGTTTGTACTAGCTAAACCACAAAGCTCACTGTCAGCTCAGAATGCTCAGTTTGAAAGTCTAATCAAGCCTGATGTTTTTACAAGACACTTCACACAAGATTCTTGGAAAGGCGTTCCTCAATCCAGTGGATTATTGAATTAATTGTCAGGAGCAATGCCATTGCCCTGCACAGATGGGAAAGGGAAAGCAAAACA
Source organism: Melospiza georgiana (assembly GCF_028018845.1). Classification (NCBI taxonomy): domain Eukaryota; kingdom Metazoa; phylum Chordata; class Aves; order Passeriformes; family Passerellidae; genus Melospiza; species Melospiza georgiana. The sequence continues at coordinate 4,258,301 of NC_080430.1, read as the reverse complement.
GCTCAGTGACTTGGAACCCAGACAGACCCCCGAGGATATTAATGTCACCAAGTCCATGAAGGGATTATGTGGATCAATAAAAATAGAAACAGTCAATGTCGTGTTGAAAAAGACAAAGAAGGTCAAGCATAACTTGATCAGGGCAATAGGGGGAAAGAGAGCATGAAGGGAATTGTAACACATTCATCAACAGTGAACAAATACCTTTAGATGAGTGATTTATTCTCCACATTCTCTTTGTAAACTGTCCAGTTATTTCTCATTTCTCTTCTCCCCTTTCCACCTCCCCAAAATTCCTACCAAAACACTTCAGAGAGTAATGCCCAGCCTTCTACCTGCACCCCAGCAGTTTGTGCCAGAATGTAATGTGTGACATGGAGGAACCAGCCTGCTCTGAGAGGCTGTGGCAGGTTTCTGTGTCCCCCTTGGAAGAGAATGACTCTTCAGATGAGTTATCCTTGGATTGCAAAGACCCATGTTTACAAGCTGAAAGGAGCAATTAGCAGTAAATAGTCTTTTCTGAGTAAGGAGCTTTTATGCTCCTAAGAACCAGGCTTAATTGAGGAACAAGCAGTTGTTTTCTGCTCCGAGCCAGCAGAGCCTGCTGGAGAGGGAGGTATTCTTGTGTGTGATGATTTCTGTCATTTATTGTGGGAGGTGCTAGGTTTACTTGGCCCTTAATAATCCCAGAATCACAGAATGCTTTGAGCTGGAAGGGTTTGACTGACTTCTTACATTTGCTGCCTGTATAAGGATGTCTAAACATAAAAGATCAGTCAGTTCCAGCCCCTCTGCCATGGGCAGGAAAATCAGGACAGTTCCTTTTTTTGGTCAGGGTTGTTTTGCAATATTCATTAAAAATGAGTTGCCCAACACTTTTTTAGTTATTGACGCTGCTCTAGGCATCAGTGGGGAAAAAATATAGCCCTGCTGAGGCACCTGTAGATAATCCACTGTAGCACTGGGTTCCATAAGCAGTGTTGTGTCTGTGGTGGCCTCCACACTTGCTGTATGCCTTAGGTTAAAAGATGTGGCTGGGTTTCTATATTCTATTTCCATCTGTCAGAGCTGGGGCAGTTATCTCTGTCCATGGGGCAGTTTTTTCTTTCTCTCTCCCACAGCCAACCCTCCCTGCAGGAGATCTCTGCTGTCCATGGCCACTGAGTGTCCCTGCAGGGCTGAGCCAATCCCAGCATCCCATGGGGAGATGCTCCGCCCAGGGGAGGAGCCAAGCATTCCTACCTGGATACAATCTGAGCCCGGCACAGCACAGCAGCCTTTGCCCCCTGCATTGCCAGAGGAGCAGCTTTCTGCTGCCCTGCATGGCCAGAGGGAGCCCAGGCCCATCTGCAGCAGCCCTGGAGCTGCAGAGGAAAACTCCCCCCTTGTGCAGGATCCCTGCTGCAGCAGAGCCACAGCTGGCACTGCAGGAGGGCTGAGCCCCCATGGGATGGGGCTGGGACACCCCCTGGCACACAGGGGGCAGGGACTGGTCTCACTCTGGCAGTGTTTTTTTTGTACTATTGTAATTGTATTTTCATTTTTCTAATTAAAAACCTTTTATTCCTATTCCCATATCTTTGCCCGAGAGCCCCTTAATTTTAAAAATTATAATAATTCTTAGGGAGAGGATTTATATTTTCCATGTCAAGGGATGCTCCTGCCATCCTCAGCACACACCTGTCTTTTCAAACCAAGACACTGCAGCATCCAGAGTTCCCCATGGTTTCTGACCAGCACTGGGTGAAGAATTTGGACCAGCAGTGACCCCAAGCCAACCCCAGACAGGAGATTTTGCTCTGCTGTAGCCACTCCTTGTCCTGCCCCACACACTTTTGTGGAGGCTGAATGCTCACAGCAGTCCCAGAGAAGGGGCAGCTCCCAGCTCCCACCCTGCTGTGCTTTCCCTGCCCTCAGAAAGGCAGGAATGTCATACAGTTTAAAGAGTTGGCAGTTCTTGGCCTCGTTGGACAGGCCAGAGTGGCTGCTAATCAAACCTGAGCCTGGTGCAGGATTATTGCAGCAGATCTCCTGACAAATTTCCCCCCAGGGTGCTGGCAGGGTCCTGCAGTGATAATACCAACAACAGCAGCCAGCCCATGTGTGAGTGCCTGTGGCAGCCTCATTTTGCCTCCTCCCAGAGAGCTTTTCCCTGTTGTGAATGTGTTTATGAAACCACAATGTTGTTTCCTGGGTATTGAGCCTTTGTATTTCCAAGAGCTGTGACTGGCTGGGAGAAGAGCTGTCATTTCTCTATTTCTGCTGCCTGTTCTCACACACACATCCCCACACCATCCTCTCTCCTGGGCAGTGGTACAGCTGTTCTTTTATCTGTGATAATTGTTTTATTATTGTTATTCAGCTAACATGAAAACTGTGTGGCTGAAAATAAGCAGAAAGCTAAAGCAGAAAGAGCCTGCAGGACAGTGAGTGGATGCCAGAAAAAAAGAATTATTTTACTAAAGTGTTCTTAGATGGTGTTTACTGATTAAAGGATAAATCATCACCAGCATGGCTTGGTGACACAGGAGTGTGAGTACAAGTCCCTGGCCTAAATCTGACAGGAGAGTGATTTGAATTGCAGTCCCAAAGCTCCTGGGATGAACAGTGAACTATTGCTCCTTCACTCAGACCCTTACTTGACCAGACATTACAGCCCTGTTGAAATTTCCATAAAACTGTGCTCATTTCCATAAAACACTGATACTTCTGAAGGGAAAAATTAAATTGCCAGGCATTTTTTTATCAAACCTGCTTAGGATCACATTAGTCTCTTTCAGAGCAATCACTTCCACAGCCATTTCTCAATCTAATTTATTTTCTGGTCTTGTTTACCAAATAAGAAGGGTTCTGATATGATTTCTCGTATATAAATATTATCAAAGCTGCAGCACAACCCAGAGCCCTGCAAATAGATATGTAAATGCACCTGAAATGGCTTCTTTCCTGCAGTTGAGAGGTAATAAGGGACAATTCATCACTCTCTCCTCATTGAACTTCTTACAGGTTAACAAAACTTCTGGGACACCATGGAATCCAGACAGAAAAGAATGAAATAAAACAGTTTTAAAGTGGTCAAAGGAGCACAAATCTGATGAAGAGCAGATGAGGGAACTGGGAGGGCTCATCCTGGAGAAAAGGAGGCTCAGGAGAGACATTGTAGTTCTCTAAAACTCCCTGACAGGAGGTCTCTTCACCCAGATAATCAGGAAAGGATGAGAGGAAACAGCCTCAAATTGTACCATGAGAGGTTCAGGATCTAAGGAGAAATTTCTTCACCAAAAGGGTTGTCAAGAACTGGAAGAGGCTGCCCAGAGAAGTGATGGAGTCATCAGCAATGTTCAAATGATAATGTCCAAAAGAGGTGTGGATGTGGCACGTGAAGATGTGGTTTAGTGGTGGACATGGTTAAAGGTTGGACTCAGTGATATTAGAGGCATTTCCACCCAAATGACTCCACAGTTCATGAGGCTGATGGGACAGCACCATCCTGGCGTGAGGGGTGATCCCTGCCAACAAACGCAAAGGCATTTACTCACCCAAAAAAAATACACCAGAGTCCATATGAAACGATCAAAATAAAATCTAAATACTAAAAAATATTAAATTCTAAAAAAATCTGAATACTAAAAGACACCTAATGAGGGAGAAGCTGGAATTCCTGCAACTTCTGTGCGCGCAGCCATGGCCTGTGGCCTGAGAGGACATCACCTTGTGCCACTGAGCTGCACTGCTCAAAGGGTTGTTTTCCTCCCTGTTCCTCACTTTAAAAAGTGGATGTGGGAGACAGCTGGCTCAGATTCCTCACCCACCCACAACAGTAGCATTTTGCTGCCTCAGTGTCAACAGTTGACAAGCCTAAATTGTGAAGTGCTTCAGGAATGGTGAAAAAGTTGAGATTGTTATGCTGAGAAAAACCTTTATTCCCCTGCAGGAATGATGCATAAGCTAAAGGTTAGAACATTTTAATTCAGGGTGCACAGAGAACATGGAAATCAGGTTTTTAGCAATACTAAAAATAAGTAGACTTATTAATAAGGAGAATCCTTAAACAGCAGAGCAGATCAAGTACATATGGTTTTTATTTTTGATCCTTTTATCTACAAAAATACAAGAGATGTTCAGCAAATATTTACTCCTGGTTTTAAATAAACCCTGGTTTATCCTGATATTCCTGCCATGTTTGCTTTGTGCAAACAGTCCAGAGAATGAATATATTTGTCAGATCACATCTGTGAGAGATTCTAAGCCTGCACTTTCTGTACAAGCTTTTTTTCCATAGGTTTGAACACAGGCAGCAGAGTTCAGGATGTCTTGGGGAGCTGCTCTGCATTTTGGTTCCTTGCACAGGGAACAGAGCTTTTAGCATGTCTTTTCCTCAGGGAATAATTCTGTTTACACATTTCAAATATGCTCTCTGCAAACACACTTGAGCACTAACCCAAATTGTTTTGTTCCCACAAGCACAGCAGATGATTTTATTTTTTCCCTTTGACATTGGACTGTCCAATTAGCCCCTCCTTTTTCACAGCTACTCTATGTTACCTCACCACCTCCTCACAGCAGACAGCTATAGAAACAAGAAATGGTTCATTACATGGCATCTGACACAGACAGACACTATAGAACATGGAAAACGCTATAAAAATATTCCAGGTTAGTCATTCAGACTGTTCAGATCAATCAAATTGCAATTTATCCCCCAAAGAAAAATTGCCACAAACTTCAAGCTGGATCTCCTGCTCGCCAGGCACTCTGTGCTTCAAACCAGATTTAATCACAGCTTCTCTTGCCCTCTGTACAGCACTGCCACTATGGCAAATTGGATATTTAAATCAGCTTCACCTGGCAAAAATAGATAGAACTGGACTGAATTTCAAAAGTTGCCATTGGGAGACTTCTCCACTCATTGCCAGAGGGACCAGCAAGATCCTTTGGAATATTTCAAATTACCAAGGGGGCTCTAGGTCAGGCATAGAGACAAGTTTTGAAGAACTGACCTAAATCTCATAATTTTCTAAGGTTTGTGAACACCGGGCAATAGGATGGACAAGGTGAGAGGGTTCCTCAGAGGACAATATAGTTTGGGTACTAAAATTTAATTTAACATTTATCACCAAAGAAACAGTATTGTATTTGCAGGGAATGCCCTGATGAAGGCAGAAATGATGAATCTGACTCCATGTTCTCAAAAATCTAATTTATTACTTTATTATACTATATTATATTAAAGAATACTATACCATACTATACTAAAGAATACAGAAAGGATACTTAATAAATGCTAAAAAGATAATAATGAAAACTCCTGACTCTTTCCAGAGTCCTGACACAGCTTGGCCCTGATTGGCCAAAGAGTGAAAACAACTCACAGCAGAATCCAATGGAACAATCACCTGTGGGTAAACAATCTCCAAACACATTCCACATGAGCACAACACAGGAGAAGCAAATGAGATAAGAATTGTTTTCCTTTTCTCTGAGAATTCTCAGCTTCCCAGGAGAAAAATCCTGAGTGAAGGAATTTTTTCAGAAAATGTGAATGCCACAAAACAGTTTAATGGGACACTGAATTGACCACGTTTTTCCTCAAGAGGAACAGTGGAGGAGAAGGCCCCAGATATATTTTCTGTCCATTATGCAAAATTGTCTCTTGTTACAAAAGAAACCAGCACATATTGGCTGTTCCCATCAGGGAATCAGCCTGCACTCTGTGCCACTCTGGGAAGCGCTTGGACTGCATTCCTGGCATTGGGAAAAACTGAAGGAAATGAGCCAAATATCCTCTCCATGTCCTCATCTCAGATGTGGAATGTGATTAATGTATATACCACAGGCCTGGGCATGGAAAGGGAGATGATTTTCTGTTACAAGCATCAAAAGGAAAAGTCTGGGCACTGCTGTCCTGCCTTCATCTGTTCTCATTGTCACACATCATTTTATCTATACCCAAAAAGTGGCAGGAAATCTTCAATAGCACCAGGACCAGCACCAATTCCTGAAAAGTTCAAAAATATCCTATGTAACTGCAATCCTTTACTGACAGACATTTCCAAGCTGTGACATTTAACTTGTTCTTCATTTGTTCTATGTGTCCCTTAGGTACTTTTTCCAATCAGAATGTCACTTAGAATCCACTTAGGGCCCTGAAATCTGTTGATTATACCACATGGCTGTATTTACAAACCAAACTTGGAACAGTAACCTGATAGAGAAACCATCAAGACTGTCTACCCAGTCCTTGCTGGTGTATTAACTCTTAGCACAGGCAGTGTGTGACACCTCTTTTTCTCCTCTTTGTTTGCAAGTTTAAATGTCAGACACTCAATTAAGATGATTTAAAAAGTGGCAGTGGGTGAGATTCATCAGGCCAGATGACCAGAGTGCCATTTGAGCTTTTTGCCTGGTTTCTCTGCAGAGATAATGGGAAGGAATGGGTGCTTGCTGGGCTTTATTCATCTTGCCCTAAATAGACTTTTCAAACCTGACAGGTGCCTGGTGCCCTAAGAACTCCCATTTCTCTGCAATGACAGATGAAGCACCAGGTAATGTTCTCAGCTGTGGGCATCCACAGCCTTGCCCATTTTAGCTGTGTGGTTACAGTGTGTGCTTACAGCCCCTGGGCTGGAGGAGCTCGTTTATTTTGGTGTGTGGCTGTCAATGAAGGGAGTCTGGAATAATTTGTATGCCCTGCCATTTGCCCTAGGATAAGAACAAATGCACAGACATCTCAGATGACTCTGATAACCTATTAAGCCTCAACAACTTGATGGCATTTTTAAGTCCTCAGGGCAGTCATAAGAGGGGAATATGAGGAAAGGTCTTGTGTTCTGTATTCTGTTCAACAAGGCTGTCTGAGCTGTGGGGAACAAAAGTACAGTGTCAGCCAGCAAGATAAAAGAACACTTTTGCAGCTGTTATTCCTTGCCCCAAATCACACACCAACTGAAAAACATATTTGGCCTTTCTCCAGAAAATAACAACATCCTCTCCTGATAACTCCTGACTAAGGAGATATGTTAATGTGTACTGGAGATAAAAAGCAGTTATAGCAACAGCTCTGTGGCCTGTAAAGGTGCTATGTGAGCTGAGAGCTGGGCTCCTTCACAGAAGGTGTTTGTTGGACAGGAGGCAGTGAGCAACCAGGTAATGGTTCTGTTCTGACCTCCAGGCTGTCAGGAAAATACCTTTGTGAAGTTTCCCAGGAATTTCTTGTATGAAACTTGAGGTGAACACCGTTTTCCTAGGAATATCTCACCACGTGTAGTGTGCAAACTAAAATTTAAGCAATAAACAAAGGAGAGGAAAGATTCAGTGAATTTTGCAATGATTGTTGAGTGGAAGATAGGTTTATAAAATGTCAGGAACTTCTGCTGCTTTGATTCTCTCCTCCCTGCCTGGAAGGAGCCTCTCCATGCCTCCAGCCTGATCTCCTGCTTGAAGCAAGCAAACCATAAACATTGGATTGATTCACGGGTGGTGAGTCTTGGATGCTGGGCCAGGGATGGAAATCTGACAGATTCCCTGTGTCTTAATTTAGAAATAAAGGTGTGTGTTCTAATGCCATCTGTCAGAGGTGGGGCAGTTATCTCTGTTCATGGGGCAGTTTTTGTTTATCTTCCAACCAATCCTCCTTTATCCCTTCCAAAGTTTTTTACTTTCTCTCTCCCCCAGCCAACCCTCCCTGCCGGAGATCTCTGCTGTCCATGGCCACTGAGTGTCCCTGCAGGGCTGATCCAATCCCAGCATCCCATGGGGAGATGCTCCGCCCAGGGGAGGAGCCAAGCATTCCTGCCTGGATCCAATCTGAGCCTGGCACAGCACAGCAGCCTTTGCCCCCTGCATTGCCAGAGGAGCAGCTTTCTGCTGCCCTGCATGGCCAGAGGGAGCCCAGGCCCATCTGCAGCAGCCCTGGAGCTGCAGAGGAAAACTCCCCCCTTGTGCAGGATCCCTGCTGCAGCAGAGCCACAGCTGGCACTGCAGGAGGGCTGAGCCCCCCTGGGATGGGGCTGGGACACCCCCTGACACACAGGGGGGCAGGGACTGCTCTGACTCTGGCAGTGGGGTTTTTGTACTATTGCATTTGTATTTTTTAATTTTCCTATTAAAAAAATTGTTATTTCTACTCCCATATCTTTGCCTGAGAGCCCCTTAATTTCAAAATTATAATAATTCAGAGGGAGGGGGTTTTGCATTTTCCATTTCAAGGGAGGCTCCTGCCTTCCTTAGCACACACCTTTCTTTTCAAACCAAAACCCTCTGAGCAACCAATTCCTGTGCTCCCTCCCCTGCTGATGGAAACCTCACACTCTGTGTCCATCCTGAGCTTCCCAAGCTGCAACTCGTGATTGTTGCCCTTTGTTGTCTCCATTGCCAGTGGTGGGAAGAATTTGCCTCTCATATCTCATTTTCAGTGTCAGAGCTCTCCTCCTAATTTCATTTTTGCTGCCAGCCACAGCATCTCAAGTTCCTTCCACACTCCTCCACCAGGGATATCTGGAGGATGTGATACTGCTGAGGGGAGTGATCCTGTGCCAACTGAAAACCTAATGTGGATTATTAACAAATATTAAATACAAAATATTGAAATTTATATTTATAAGCAATTAAAAAGGCTTAAGTTGTCAGCTGGACAAAGCCCTGTTGGTCTAAGAAACTGCATTTTGAGGATGACTTGGACTTGCTTTGCAGGAGCTGGAATAACCCTTCAGCAAGAGACCAGGTCAAGTTCCCAATTTAAACTTTGAGAAGAAAACTATTAATTAATTTAAATACCAGACCTTTAAAAAAACTCTGTCAGTGCTATTTTTCTCCTTATTCTTGCAATTTCAAGTAACCTTTACCAAAGGTCACCTCCAATTGTGAGAACTGATGTAACTCAATATCCACATCCTGCTCTGTTCTTGCAGGAATATCCCAACTACAACTTAAATTTCCTTGACTTGCACTATGTGTACTCTACATCTCATCAAATGATCTCTGTCTTTAAGCCCTGGGCTCACTCCCACAATATTTTTCAGTCTCCTGATGGAACCTCCCTACACTTGTGCATCCTCCTCTCCAGATTTACTCTATTAAAGCCTAATGGGTCCAAAGAAAATGGGATTTCATGTGCTGATCACATCCACCTCACTGGAGTCCCTGCTGTTCTACTTTGCAGGATTTATGTCCCTCTCTGCTTCTTATCACTTAATTTCTTTTTAAGACAGGGACACCTGCCAGGAACAAGGAGGTGAGATGCCATTAGATTCACAAAATGCCCTCTGCTGATATAACAGGTTACTCAGTAATTACCAACTGAAATTTCCACTGAAAATTAAAAGCCATGTGGACACTTGATAGTGGATTTTTCTGGAGTCAGTTCTTTGTTTGTTGGTTTGTTTTTCTTTTGTACCCTGTTATACCCATATGATCTCATGGAAACCTTCCTGAAAAATCAGATTTTCAACCCAGCAGCTATTAATTTTTCAACAGCACTCTCAGCAGTGGGAAACAGAACCCACTCCCACAAGCTTCCACAAAGACATTCCCATGCAAAGTTGGCTCCACTAAGCCAAGAATGACAATGTCCCTGCTTAGGAATAATCCATGTATTTTCTAAGACCCATAGGTGGAGAAAGATGACCAGAGACAGCTGTTGGCTTTGACAGGGTTTCCTTGGAGTTGTTCTCATTGCACTCACCTGAGCCCTGCAGCCAACACCAGCCTCTGTGGCTCCAGCTTCCCTGTCCACCTGAGGACCTGGAGTGGGTGTGGGTGAACAAGAAATTGATGCTTGGTCCTGATTAGCCTTCTCCAGGGGCAGGAGTGCTGCTTGGGAGCTGGGAGAGAAAATCAAGCACTCGCTCTCTGCAAGCAAAATGAAACATCTGTTTATTGCTCCTTAAGGTTGCTGTCCCAAAGGAATTTTCCTCCTCTGTAGATTGTTCCACCAGTCTTTCCCAGGTCACTCAGCTTTGCTCTCCGTGAGCACCACGCAGTCTCTCAAAGAAGAACTTTGCCAAGTCCCATCCCTGCTGTTCTGATTCCCACACCTTGTTAAACCAGCTGGCCAGTCACCTTTGATGCACACCAGAGTATTTCAGATCCACTGAATCCCCCAAATCAGGGCAAACTGATGACACAACACCCTGGTGGGATGAAGGGCTGGAGGGGAAGCCCCTGCCCTCAGCAGATGCTCCAGGAATAACCAAGAGCAGCCAGATGTTCTCTGGAGCTGGGCAGTGAACAGATGCTGGTGAAGACAGGAGAGTCAGCTGGGGAATCCTGGTGTCTGTGTCACACAAATGCTGCTGGGTGGGAAATCTCCTCTCTAAGAACAAACACATCTCTGGGCAAAAGCCTTTCCTGCCACTGCCCACATGAGAACAGGAGGGTTCTGAGTGCTGAACACCTCCAGTCTCATGTGCAGTTTGATGGTGATGGGCAGAGCTCACTTGGCACCCATTGGAAGCACTGGCTGGAAAAATTAGGAAGGCAGAATCTTTTTACTCTTGGATTTACTGGCTAATGAGACCATCTGCAAAATGAGCTCAGCACTGAAGTTCAGTGAAGGAAGAATAGCCCTTTAAAATCTCACATCTTTGCTTGTGACTGAAAACCACACTAATATCCATTAAAGGAATAGTAGGAAAGAAGGAAAAACACAAATCTGTTGCTTTTTTGCATCTGCATCTTGACTGGGCTTCAGAGGCTTCATGGATATTTTCTTTGAGCAGGTAAAATAAAGAGACAGGAAACCTGGTCCATTTTTAACTCTCAAAAAAGCATCACCAGCACACACAACATGCATCCCTACCACTGTCACAAGGTGGAGCCCACGCCAGAGCTCACCAGTTACAAGTTTGCTTAAATATTACCTGGCCCAAGCCCTTAAATACCTCTCTGTATTCTTTAAACAAAATCCCCTCAAACCTTTAAATCCACAGCATTACAAACAAAACCCGAGGATAAAGAGGGGCATTACAGTCAAGACTTTCTTCCTGGAGTCTGGCATTCCTTCTCTCATTGCTATTCCTCCTTCAAGAGGGCTGAAGGGCTCCAAGGAGGCACTGGAGCCTTCTCAAGAGCACTGCATGGATTGTGTAGAGGGCCAGCATGTGCTGGCAGCTCTGACAGCCAAAACAGGCATGGAAGGGGTAAGGAAATGCTCCTAATTGAATAGGAGATTTTATTCTGCTCCTGGACTTGAATCTGAGTCTCTTGATTTTCTACACTTTTCCTCCAGCACCACCACTTGACATGGACCTGTTACCGTGTTCACAGGGGTTCTCGGATGAGGGAAAAGATGAGGATCTGACTCCATGTTTCAGAAGGCTGATTTATTATTTTATGATATATATTACATTAAAAGTATACTAAAAGAATAGAAGAAAGGGTTTCATCAGAAGGCTGGCTAAGAATAGAATAGCAAAGAATGATAACAAAGGTTTGTGGCTCGGCTGTCTGTCCGAGCCAGCTGACTGTGATTGGCCATTAATTAGAAACATCCAACATGGGCCAATCACAGATGCACCTGTTGCATTCCACAGCAGCAGATAATCAATGTTTACATTTTGTTCCTGAGGTCTCTCAGCTTCTCAGGAGGAAAAATCCTAAAGAAAGGATTTTTCATAAAAGATGTCTGCGACAATGGACCCATGGCCCTCTTCTCATTTTTAGTGCTTTCATGTTTATCTTCAGGCAAAGGCAGATATTTGTAGAGGGACGGGAAAAGCAATCATCCCTGCAGAGGTGTGTGCTTGCTCACCCATTTTGATAGGATTTTACCAGCACAGGCTGTGCTTGTAGCTGGGGATCTCCAGCAGCAGCCACAGGTTACATCTCCATGAGAGCAGGAACAGCTTCATTTTCTCCTGGTGCCAAGATCACCAAAGTTTGTGGCATAGGAACAACTGAATCTGCCCTGTTTGCTGTTGAAGACAGCTGGGCCTGTCACACTCAGAAAGGCACCATCAGTAGAGCAAATATTGCTTTAATTAATGAGTGTTCTATGAAAATACATCATTAGAAAAAATCTGAAACATCCCGAGAATGCTAGAATGATTTACCAAAGTTTTCTTCTTGTTTTTTTTTTTCTCCCCAGAAGAATACAGGGAAGAAAAGGTGCTTTAACACTGTGGAAACATCCTGTTGTAGCATTTTTTAAAAATCAAATGTTTTGCTAGTTTTGGTTTGTGATTATTTACATTTTCATATCTACATATATACATATACATATATATGTATATATAAATATACACATATACACATATACATATATACATATATACATACATACATATATACATATATATATATATTTGACTTTTTGCCAAATTCTAGTTATAGGGATAATTTTAAAGCACCCATCCACATTTCCATTAAAAAACCTGGGAAAAACTGTATGAAGTGACAGGATATTCCTCAGTGACTGACACTTCCTTGTGCATTAAATCAATGAATTAAATAGCTTTGGAAAACAGTACTTTATGAAGGAAGACAAGAAAATGAGGAGGAGAAGATAAAATAAATTAAGGGAAATGGATCCCCCATTTCCAAATGTATTGGGTCAGACTGGGATGGAGTTAGCCATAACATACACAGATCAATATTGTGTGTATTTCAGTTTAATGGACTAATAAAGCTACAAAATTTCCCAGATTTCATTATAAGCCTTCATAAAGAGATCAGAAACGTCATAAAATGTAATAAAACGTAGAATATAAATTGACCAGGGACTCATAATGATTTATAATAATTTAGATTGAAAATGAACCTCTGATGCCTCCAGTGCAACCTCTCACTGAAAGCAGGTTGGGTTCAAAGTTAGAGGAGATTGCCCAAAACATTTCCTAGCTGTGTCGCAGACATCTTTTCATTAAAAATTTTCCTTAAGATTTTTTTTATCCCGAGAAGCTGTGAGGCCTCAGGAACAAAATGTAAACATTGATTATCTGCTGCTGTGGAATGCAACAGGTGCATCTGGGATTGGTCTCGTGTGGTTGTTTCTAATTAATGGCCAATCACAGTCAGCTGGCTCGGACAGACAGTCTGAGGCAGCTGCCTTTGTTATCATTCTTTCAGATTATATTCTTAGCCAGCCTTCTGAGATGAAACTTTTCCTTCTATTCTTTTTAGCATAGTTTTAATGTAATATATATCATAAAATAATAAATCAGCCTTCTGAACATGGAGTCAACATTCTCGTCTCTTCCCTCATCCTAAGACCCCTGTGACCACTGTCACATAGCTGAGTTTTGAGTACCTCCAAGGATGGTGATTTTCCTGTTTCATTTCCAGCTGGCTCCTTTTCCTCCCAGCAGGTGCCTGATACTCCTGATTTCCAGGGCAGGGATTTACCAATGCCATGTTTGACCCAGGAAGCAGAAACTTTGGGCACTCAGGTTGGACAAGCCTTGGTCTCAGAGCTGGAACCGTTCATGCCCCTGAAGGTTACTGAGCTTCTCTTACATTTTCTTCTCTAAAGGTCTCCAAACCCTCTACTGATACGCAGGCTATAAACAGATTTCTCCAGGTAGTTTAGCCTGGAGAAAAGGAGACTCAGGGCTGCCCCCATCACTCTGTGCAGCTCCTGAAAGGTGCCTGTGCTCAGCTGGGGCTGGGCTCTGTCTGCAGCAGCACTGACACACCCAGAGCACACAGCCTCGAGCTGCACCAAGGGAAATACAGGTTGGATAGCAGGAAAAGTTTTTCACAGAAAGAGTGATAAAGTTCTGGAATGGCTGCCCAAGGAGGTGGTGCAGTCCCCATCCCTGGGGGTGTTTAACAAAGCCTGGATGCGGCACTGGGTGCCAGGGTTTGGTTGAGCTGTTGGGGCTGGGTTGGACTCGATGGTCTTGAAGGTCTCTCCCAACCTGGTCATTCTGGGAATTCTGTGAATTCACTGCAATATAATTATCATTCAGTTTTCAAGGAAAATTTGGACCCACTGTTAGATTGCTGTCTAACCAGCCATGGCTCTCCTTGGAAAGAATTTCCATTTCCTTCTCTGTTTCCACAACAGGAACCAAAAGACAAAATTAATCTACCAGAAGCTGCCCATAACCTCAGAAATCCCATTTAGTATTTTTGACTCTCGGGTTGCTGTCCCAATCTCCAGACAGCATTTTCCATATAAAAGATGCTATAGAAAGATTTCCCCTATAACAATGCCAAATCCAACATATTAAGGCACTTAAAGAAGAGCTTAAAACATGTGTTTAATCAGAAACAGAAACCTGAAATAATAGATAAAATAGTCTGCCCACACTTGTGGAATAAAGAAATGGATCCTGGCTCATTGTGTGGAGTTTGGACTTACCCACCAGTCAGTTAAGCTTATTTTATGATAAGAATTTGAAAGATATGACAGAAAATCTCAGTGATGTGATGTGAAATTATAAATGGTTTTGCTTCATAAAAAAATAGTGGAAAAGAAAGCAAACCATAGTGATAATAAATTCTTCATTTAAAAGACCCATTCCCAGCAAAGAGCAGTAGTTTTCAGGAATGAAATGAGGCAGAGACAGCCAGATAAATATCTGCCTGTATAATTCCTTCCTGAGCCACATCTGACTCCAGATCTCAAAATGACCCTTAAAAATTGCAGATGCATTTTCAGGGTTCAGAAAAAGCAATTTTTGTCTCAGGTGGTGGGGAGTTATGTCACATTATTGTTTAGAACTTCCTCTGGATCAAACAAGCTGTGGCAAACAGTTTTTGGAGGATGAGGAAATAACCCAGTGATACCTGGATCACTTGTGTGACATTTCTGAGTGGATTCTCCCTGCAGGGTGGGGATCAGCAGCTGGAGACAAGGAAATATTGTTGAAATGGTTTTAGGGAACTGAAAATTGATTTTAATCCAAAAGTACAACGTTGGGTGATGACAACTGGAGAATGTGACAGCAGAAAAGCAAAGCAGGAAGAAAATCTAAAAATCTTTCTAAAAATCTTCTTACCTTTACTGTTTCCTACAAAGAGCAATCACTCTGGTGTGTGAAATGGAATTCCAAGGGCAAGATGATTCCTTCAGCAATAAATAAAATATAGATCCCTCCAGGAAGTGGCCTTGGACCCTGCCCACCCAGAAGCTGATCTTGGATCCTCTCCTCTCCAGTTGCCTCATGCACAGACACATCAGTGTTGGAACCCTGTTTGCTGAGAATTTCAGATTTCTGTGCTGCCAGGCACTGACCCCCAAGAGAACACTGCACTGACCTGAGGCCGTGGAGAAGCTTCCACAATGGAATGACAGAACTGGGATTGTGGGTGTGGAGTTTGGATAGAAGTGTGTGATATCACAGGGTGGGAAACTCAGAGCTTAAGGGTTTAGAATATAGTAATGAATATAAAGCAAGGTGGAGGTTTTGGAGTGGAGGCTGGTCCTTCTTCACCTTCTCCCCCATGGGTTTGGGTGGTTTTGTGTAATTGGATAAAAAAGTCCACATTGTGGGCCATGGGTGGTTGGTTATTGGGTTAAAAGTAAAAATAATTAAAGTGTCATTTCTTAATTGGACAGTTTATCCTTAAAAGACCAGAGAGAGAGATGGGGCCATTCTGTAGTATTTTAGAGTGAAGTGATGCAGAACTCAGGGTTTGTGAGAGTGTGACATTGATAAGAACTAATAAACATCTGAGTCCCAACAAGAAATACCATCTCAAGTGCTTTCAATTCCAACCCTGGGATTGCTGCTCTGTAGGTTTTGGGGTCTGTCACCTCCCACAATGTTTCTCTGTGCTCCTCTGTGTGCAGGGTAAAAGCCTTTAACCACAGGACCTAAAAAGTCTCCCTAAAATCAGTTGTGTCCCTGTGTGCCCTCAGTTACTTCAAAGGACACTCCTGGCTCTTCAGATCTGTGGGGGTTTTTTCCAACAATGAAATTTCTCTGTGTCTCTCCCTCCCATTTTATTGACTGCCAGAGAAACACACATTAAGCCCAGTTCAATTTCACACGAGGGCTTGGATCTTTGAGATATCTGTATTGCAGACATCTCTGGGCAAATTGCCTGAAAGCTGCTTCAAAAACCAAAACCACCCCCTAAAAAACCCAATACCCCAGACCTCCTGCTCTCACAAACATTATCATTTTTAAAATATTCTCCCTGCTCTGCAGACAAGCACCACACAGATGTTCAATCCCTTCACGTTGCCATCCATGTTTAGAGAAAGCTGCTTTCCTGATGAGGCTATAAATTATTTTATCTCCAGCAAATGCTTATTTATTGACTTGCCTTTCTCATGCATCAGAAATCCCCCCCTCACCCCAGTCTCTCCCTGGAGAAACAGACATCTCCTGCTTGCCATCATAGTGATTCCTTTTTAGGAAACCTTTTTAGATTTCATCAGCCCCAAACTCGCGTCCCCCTTGGCCCTAAATGCCCACTTGTTCTTGCACATGCTGCTGCCAGTGGGAAGGAGCTGGGGAATGTATGATTAATCTCACATCCCACATCTCACACAGAAACCAAGATGGTGTTGTTGCTGCCCACAGTCCTCTCTGGTGGAGTCAGACTGTGGCACAAGCAAATAAAGTGGGGGACTGAGACCATGTGCAGAAGAGTGGCTGGGGATGGTCATGACAGGGGGCCTAAGGCACAACTGAGGTCAAATGTCCAAGGAAATCCTTGTATCTTTCCTCCTGAAATGCTGTAGCTGTTCTAATAAAATAATTTTTTTTTTTTAAAATAATGAAAAAAACAAACAAAATAAACCAACAAAAAACCACAAAAAACACAAAAACCCCCCAAAAAACACAAAAAAAACCCCAAAGCAAACAAACAAACAAAAAAACCCCAAAAAACCCCAAAAACAAAAACAAAAACAAAAAAACAAACATCAAACCAAAATCAAACCAAACCAAAAAACCAACAAGCAAACAAAAAAACCAAACCAAACCAACCAACCAACCAAAAAACCCCCAAGCCCAAAACCAAAAAAAACCAAACCCAAAACTTGAAAAAATCTCCAGCAGGATTTGCGACTGAGTGTTACCTTTGGGTAGAGTAACCTAACCAAGTTTTAAGTACTTTTATCTGTTAAAAATTTGGGGTTTTTTAATTTTTAAAAAGTTTAACCTGCAGACTGGAATCCGGTGATGTATTTTAGAAGTTCAACCAGTGTAGGATAACTTGTAGCCTTTCAAGAAGAAAAGAGACACAGCCAAATAATCACCCATTTAGCTAAATCCTCATTAAATGCTTGCTGCCCCTGGGCCTCAATGAAATTCTAACATCACCCAAGCAGGAATCAGTGGATCAGGGAACAAAAACCAATTCTATTTTTAAATTGATAATTGAAACAAGGCATCTCAGGTGGTTTGGAGTGTTTTGAGAGGATTTGATGTAAAACCTTTCCTCCTGCTGGTTACCCACAGCTCCACAGTCTCGCCCCAGGTACCAAAGAGATGAACCTGGGTGTAAATCCTGGGTTGTCTTTATATCAAGGGGAGTAATAAATAAAAATGAACTGACTGGTAGGACTTTTAGTGAATCTGCTTAAACTTTTGAACATTTTTTCACCTGATTCCTACTTATTGCCCATCAAATGCAACCAAACCCCAAATGTCTCTAATTCCAGAGGATGCAAATGGCCAGGATTTAGTAGTATATTTAATAGCCAGGAATTTTCAGTATACAGATCCCCATTGCCTTTGATTTGCCTCCTCTCTGCACTTCTCTCCCTCTCCACTCTGGTGTTGACCCCATGTCAGACTAATGCAAACGTGGTTGGAATTTATTCCTTCTAAAAAGTACCAGACTGTGGCATTTTTTGGGGAAATATAGCAGTAACACCAGACCAAGCACTGAAACCCACCTGGGCTCAGCCTGTGCCTCCACTGCTTTGCTTAAATAATGCCACAATATTATTAGTTTGCTGTTTATGGATTCTTTGTACTCAATCTTAGATTTTTTTCTGTTTCCTGCTGTGCTTGATCATTACTGTAATACTTGGATAAGACTTTCTGTGAGGGCTTGGCAGATCTCTCAGCTTTCCTTTATCAGCTTCCCCTTATCAGGGCTGATCACAGCCCTGTGAGATGGGAGACATCTCTCACTGCATTTAAGCCCCACACGGGACCATCATCCTGATAAGGAGCTTTTGTAGGGCACAAAATATGTTTTCTACACCATGACTGGTGGCCTAAGGATGCAGATATTCTCCTCAGCTTGAATAACCCACACCATTTTCCTCGGGTCATTTATCTCCTTTGGGGATAACACAGGTCAGGAAGAAAAAGTAATTTTGGGTTTTTTCTTGCAACAGAGGAGGGTTTGGATGGGATATTTGTGCTGCTGCTTCTTCAGAGGGAAATGTGAGTGCTGCTCATTTTCCATGGGACCACAGATGCTCTGAGTTTGGGATTGCCAAGAGAGTCTGTATGAGCTGTGCACTCATTAAATTATTCAATGTGTGGGTTCTAGGGAAGTGTCTCAGCCAGGTTTGAAAGACCTTGGCCTGACAGTGAGAGCTGACACCACTCACAGGGGAGCACCTCAACCTCCCCCACCACTACACTGCACCCTTTCATTTTTGTTGGACCACTGAGTTTAATTAAAACCTGTCTTAAAGCTCCATAATTTATGAGGTTTGTCTCCTTGCATTGCTGACACACGAAACCTGAGGATGAAGCCTGGGAGAAGTCATGAAGCAGGGAAAGGAACAATCTAGGAAACAGCAGGGCTTTTTCTGCTGTAGATGCAATAAAACCAGAGATAAATCATAATATATCTGCCGATATATTGCAGATGTTGGCAAAGTGTGCACATTCTTACAGCTTCATTGAGCTGCAGATGGACACCAGCCTAAGGTGAGTTGCTTTTCTCCATTAAAACACAAAGCCTGTACTTTACACTCCTCTATTTTGCCTTTCTGTGTCTGTAACACAGTCAAATTAGCATCTCCTTTACTATTCTGAGTTACATTCACCACTTGAAGTTTAAAATATATGGGATAGCTGTGCATTAAGTAGATGTCTGTGCATACAGATATATTTTATTATGGGAGATTCCTGTTTTTCAGCCTCACTTTGCAAGCCCTAAAATCAGCTGTGCATTCCTCCTTCCTTAATTTGCATGTTTACTTGCAGTCTAACATCTTTTTTATTGAAATTTACTTCCAGATCACAGAACGTTGGCTAATCACCAAGCTGTTTGTACTTAATAAATCATCTCGACCTCTAAGTGGAGATGTGGTTTTTTTAAAGCAGATTTTAGCCTCAATATTGAAGTTTGTCTAATTAGCTGCATTCCAGTGTTTTTTTAAAGGAATGGGGTGGAAGACAAGAGGAAATGGCCTCAAATTGTGCCAGGGGAGGTCCAGATTGGATATTAGGAAAAATCTTCTTTACTGAAAGGGTGGTCAGGGATTGCAACAGGGAAATGATGGAATCAGCAACCCTGGAAATGTTTAAAAATGGTGTAAGTTTAGCACCTGGGGACATGATTCAGACTTGGCAGTGCTGGGTCAATGGTTGGAACTGGTGATCCTAGAGGCTTCTCCAATTCTTTGATTCTGTGAATGGTGGAGTTTTAAGTTTGAACTTGAGAAAATGAGGGTTGAGCTGAGCTGAGCATTTTTAGTCCAGAGGTTGTTTTTTAGGGCTGGAACTGAGATTACCAAACCCTTTCCCCTTCACACACAGGTGAGCTGTTCAGATCTCACAGAAAGCATTTTTCCAGAGATCTGTAAATTCCCTCCTGCAGAGAGCTGCTGGGCTTCAAGAGTTTATTGTAAATCTTCCCTTCCTTCTCCCCCAACAGCCAATAATCTTCTTTCACTATGGATGGAGACTTAACATTAGGGGGCTAAAAAGATTAATTTTAATTTTTGAAACAAAACCTCCTCTGATGTGGAGTGAGGCCAGCATATGCCTCACACTCTTGGAGCAGGAGTTACCACTCAGATCACTTCCCTCAAATTCCCTCATGTTTAGACTTTCTCTTACTCCTGTTTTCTTTTGTTTTAGTCTGGGGTGTTTTGGGTGTTTGGGGTTTTTTTGGTTTTCTTTCTTTTTTTTTTTTTTTGTGGTTTTCTTTTTTGTTGTTGTTGTTTTGTTTTGGTTTTGTTTTGTTTGTTTGGTTTTGTTTTTGTCATTTTTGGTTATTTTGTATTCGGCTTTTGTGGGGGTTTTTTGGTTTTGCTTTTTAAAAGGCCTGTTCTCCTGCCTTTTAGTTTCAGGACACATGTTAACCTAAGGAGCCAATACAAGGAAGAAAAAAAAGAAATTTAAGAAAATTCCAAATTCCAAAGCTTGCATGAAAGAACACCCTGCTGCAGGAGTCATTTTTGCTAAACAGATACAGTTGGGAAATGAGGCCTTATTATAAGGGAACAAAGTTATTCCCTGCACAGTTTAGCAGCCACATTTGTCTTGACCTGATATTTCACATTTCGTCCACATCGTGCTGGGAATTCAGAGAAAAAGGTGAGAGGGGGAGAAATCCCTCTCCATGTTCACAGTTCATTATACATTCAAAATTCCTTTGAAAGCCTCTCACACTGAATAATAAGTTGCAAAGCTCTCCCAGTGCTCCCTGTCTCTGAGGCCACACTACAAATCGTTTCCCAGTAATTATGGAGGGAGAAAAAAAAAAAAAAAAGAGAAATTAATTATACCAATTTGAAAACTCCACAATGACCTTGGAGAAACTTCAAAAGGTCAGCCAGGATGGTTTGCTTGTTGTCCTAGACTGGATCCCACCTTAATTACTCCTCAGAGGAATAGCCCAGTCTTTCCCCCAGGGTTTCTTGTGGAGATGGAGCTGAAGAATTTTGTTATTTGGGTTCAGCATATAACAAAGAAAATATACAGGATGTAATGGGACAGTGGGGGAGTTTCTGGGGAGCTTCCTAAGCAGCATCTCCCACATGGATGGGTCCGTTCTCTGTTCCTGACCTACAAACTTCCACCCACCCACTGCTGCCCTCACAGGAGGGCTCTGTGTTGTATTTGCAGGGTTCCCAGATGAAGGAAGGAATGATGAATCTGACTCCATGTTTTTAGAAAGCTAACTTATTATTTTATTGTATTAAAGAATACCACACTAAACTATATTAAAGACTACAGAAAGGACACTTACAGAAGGCTACAAAGATGATAATGAAAAACCCAGGACTTCTTTTAGAGTCCCAACACAGCTTGGACCTGATTGGTCATTAAGTCAAAACAATTCACATGAAACCAATGAAACAACCACCTGCTGGATAAACAATCTCCAAACACATTCCAAAGCAGCAAAACACAGGAAAAGCAAATGAGAGAATATTGTTTTCCTTTTTCTCTGAAGCTTCTCAGCTTCCCAGGAGAAAAATCCTGGGCAAAGGGATTTTTCCAGAAAATATGACAGTAACAACTGTGTGATCCACTTTGGCAGAACAAAAAGCCCCACACAAGAAACAGAGCTGCTTTCCAGGATCAGCATGGTCCCATCCAGGCAGGGCCACAGGATCCTCCTCCAGTTTTGGGGTTTACCAGAGGGGAGGGGTTGAATTCATCATAACCAAGATGACACATTTGAAGGTGCCAGAAAGGACCAATTTTCCATTTGGTGAACATGTGGGTGCAGGAAATCAGTTGCAACAGGAGACACAGGGCAGGAATAAAGGAAGATTTAGGGAGGCACACCCTGGAGTATGAACAACTATTGCATCTTTTTTTAAGCTGATACAGCAATTTAGATGTTGGGATAATGAGGATGTGGGCATTATCTGACATCCCAGGACAACCTCTGGACCCTGCTCACAAGACAAGTGGTGATGGTGCTTGGAAGAGGATTCTGTCCCTGGGATCCCATCTCACAGCCCAGACTACTCAATTCCCCAAATTCCCTTGCCTGTGACCCTGGGCTACCCAAGGCAGAGCTTGCCCCATCCTTTCCATACTCACATTTGTGGTGCCAAGAGCTGGGCAAAAGCAAAAGTTCCTCCAGAAATCCAAGGAGCTCTTGGGACTCCCTGCAATTCTGGGGCTCCTCTGGCAGGGCTGCAGTGTAGTCTCACAGAACCCAGAGGAGCCACTGGGATGCTGAGCAGGAGCACTGCTCACTGAGGTCCCAGGAGCCTGAAATGGCTCCTTGAGCTTCAAAATCCAGCTGTCAGTCTGTTGAAGATTGCAATGCAAGATGTTTTCATTACCATCTGTATGGCAGATCACCTTTGTCAAGTGGGCAGTTTGCCTTATCTCTCTCTTTGAGTGACCACAATCACTCCTCCCTCAGGAGGGGACATTGCTGATAACAGCTACTGAATGTCACTGCATGGCTGATAAGAGCTATAACTTATCCCACTATATCCCACTGTGAGATGCTCCGCCCAGAGGGAGGAGCCAAGCATTCCTACCCAGATATAATCCAGAGGTTTTTGAGACACCAGCACGGCTTCTCCACTGCCTTCCCCAGAGGAACAGCAGCTGCCTCTCCTTCCACTGGATCTTCAGAGGAAGAATACATCCTTCTCTACAGGATCCCTGCTCCAACAGAACCAGCCCTGACACTGCAGGAGGGCTGAGCCACAATTCCAATGGGACTGCTGCCAACACCCTGACCCACAGGGTGTCAGGTTGGGTTCTGACTCTGTCAGTGTTGTTCTAGTGTACTGCATTGGTTATTTTATCCTTTTATTTTTTTTTCTTTTCCTTATTAAAGAACTGTTATTTCCTGCTCCCATATTTTTGCCTGAGAGCCCCTTAATTTAAAATTTATAGCAATTCAGAGGGGTAGGGAGGGTTTACATTCTCCATTTCAGGGGAGGCTCCTGCCTTCCTTAGCAGACTCCTGGCTTTCCAAACCACAACACAGTCACAGCAGGGCTCAGAGGGAGGGAAATGCCCATTGCCACAGGGACATAAAGCTGGAAACTCGAGGCAGAGTCTGTGCCAAAGCAGAGGCAAAGAGAGCATCCAGCACCTCCTGCTCTTCCCGGCAACTCTCACTCCTAATATTCCACCTTCAGTGCTTCCCTCACCATCTCATTTTGAGCTGCTATGTGTGACATCCTTTCTGATGATTTGACATCCTTCCTGGTGATTGATTTGAGCTATTCTTATTTTATCAAATTAAGGGAGACAGAAAATACAACAAGAATTAACCATGGCTCCTTGCAGAAGGCTAAAAGAGGCTTCCTGTGGAAACCTATGGAAAATAAGTGTTTAAAGTCACTAAAATGGGACACAAGACACGTGGTGATTGACAAAGGGCTTTTGTTCTCTTTGGTACAACAAAGCCTTTCATTTTTTAAGCACAGAATAGTCAAATACTTCACAAATGTCAGCGGTGTTAAATTAATCTTTTGTTGTTTCCTTTCTTAATGTAGCTGCTGCTTTTTCAGGCCCACGTGGCTCTGCCTTTTCCACTTTTAGATAAAAAAAGAATCAGCTGGATGAAGGCACCAGGATTTGGAGATGAGGGGCAGGGCAGAGTTCAGTTAAAAGATGAAAAATAATCCCACATGATTTGTCTTCAAGGAGAAAGAACAGTCTTGGCTCTGCTTAGCCTGGGCCCCCCAGTTCCAGTCAGGTGGAAATTGGTCCTTGGGGCTTCCCATGGCCAAGCTCACAGCAACCCATGAGCTTGGTTTTCCCTCACCACTGCAAGGGAGCCCACATTTCTCCTCCTGACCATCAAGTCAGAAGGAGACTTTCTCCTAAAGGAGAAAGTTTAAATTTTTTTGACATTTTTTACGTCAGGGTTGAGAGGTGAAGAGGGACTGGAGATTGCTGTGTGGCACGAGAACAACCCATGACCTTCCAACTTGTTTCATAGCACCAATTACTTTCTTTTTTTCCTCCCTGGAATGATCTATTTTACACAGCAAATTGCTTCAGAGTACTTATTTTCCAGAAATCTTGTGAGTAAGTCTTATTTTTTAAAAGTCAGACAGGCATTTATGGAGCCGAGTTCCACTGAATATCAAAGCAATATGAGACTCATTTCAGCACACTTTAATGTTTAAGTTTAAAGCTATATTTTATGGTATTAATTCCACCACTGAGATTCTTGGAGTTGTATCTTGCTCTGGGAGCATTCCCAGCAAGACCCAGTGGTTACAGAGGCAGTGATGAATTATTTTCTGTGATGTAAATGGCACAGAATTGGGCTGCATGTGTCCAAATTCATGTTTTTTTGTAAAACTCTGAGTCCATTACTGACATTCAAGTATTACAGTAATGATCAAGCATAGCAGGAAACAGAAAAATCAAAGATTGAGTACAAAGAATCCATAAACAGCAAACTAATAATATTGTGGCATTTTTTAAACAAAGTCCCAGAGTGAAAAACTACAGTAAATGTGTTTTGACCTTTGTCATGCATCGTTCAGTCCAAAAGGAAACATTTGAGGTGTTTATGTGTTAAATTTCACTTCTCCCTGGTGAGGGAAACAAAAATGCCAGCCAATAAAATACTCAATAAACTGTGCTTCCAGAAGGCTGTTTTTAATAGGATAAATCATTAATTTTTCCAAGTAAAAGCTTGAATTACCTCTAATTTTAGTTTTTGTTTGGCTCAGTAAGAATAAATCAGGTATCCAGTGAGGACAAGTGACAGGTGAGAGCTGAGCAGCACCAACAATAGTTGTGTAAGGACCTGCATTTTCTAAGTTTGAGATGCAGGGAGTTGCCTGAGGCTGTGGACAAGCATGAAGCAGCCACAAAGGATCATCTCCCACCTCCAGCTACCATTAATCACCTACAATTTTTTGCATCTCCTCACCCACCCACTCATTCCAGGACAGGGCTAAGCCATGGGAGATGCCTTCAGGAGGTTTCTCTCTCTCTCAATCTGGCCTCAGAGAGCCTAAAGGGGCAGATCAGCCCCCAGTCCTGAATTACAGGGTTAGTCCATCACATCCTACTGTAAATTCATATTTATTCCTGCTGTTGCAATTTCTCGACCTCTTCCACTGATGCTCTGGGCCAGGCCCTTGCAGTGCTGCTCATTCCATCCCAGGAAAATCTGCCTGGTTTCATCTGGAATTCTCTAATGCAAAGCTGGCAGTGTGGATGGTTCAGCTCAGGGGATAAGCACAAAGATGCAGGGTTTTCATTTTCATTTTTTTCCCCCAACCATCTGAAATGAAGAAGTGAAGAGGAAGTCAAAATTAATTTGAGCTCATTTGGAATAATTTCATTTGAACTGAAATTAAATGTTCCACGAATGTAAGGGGATTAAACCAATTATTTTTTGGGTCATTTTTCAGTCTAAAGCACTGCTCTCAAAATGAAATATCAGAATATTTTGTTTAGCAAGTCTGAGAGCAACACTTTGCTCTTCATGCTCTTTTTCAAGATTTTTTCAGTCCAAAGTAATTTACCAAATTTGGCCAAGAGCCAGACATAGATTTAGTCTCTCTAAACTTTATTTTCCAGTAAATTCACTGCCTAGTTTACTGAAATACTTGCAAGACCTAAAGCCACTTCTCTCTCTCCTAATGTTCCCAATAATTATGGCTCGTACAGAGCGTTACTAAAGCACTTAGAACTTGTTTATGAAAACATAAATGAGTTGTAAATTCACTGGATGCAGTGGCTTGGGAAAAATGAAATAAAACCAAAACACCTCAGTGTTAATGCTCAGCATCCTCTGAGGAATGTTAACTTACAACCAATCTGCTCCACCTCTGTGTTTCCTCGGGCAGAAAGTGTGAACAGACCTTTTCTGCTCCTACACTTGATGTTCTCAAGGGCTATAAAACTGCAATTTATCTCTGGAATAAACCCAATCACTGAAAAAAACCTATGATTTCTTAGTCACTTCTTTATCCCAGTTATTAATACTTCTTACTAAGCTGTCAGCTGCAGCCTGCTGAGCAATCAATAATTATGGCTCTCTTTACACATTCAACAAAAAGCCTCCATAATGAATGGCAGTAGCAAAGGTTGCTGTCACTTGAGAACTCCCCACAGAATTCGGTTTAAATATCATAATTCCATCTGCTCCTTCTCCTGCTTATACATTTCTGTGGCTCAGGGCAAAGTGCTGGAATCCAGGCAGTGACTTGTTATTGATGAGAGCAATTATGGAGAGGGAAAATATATTTCAGTTCCTTTCTGAAATGCTTTAATGAACACCAATGCAGGCAGAAGGAAAAAGCTGTCCTAGTGTTTTCATAATGGCACAAAAGGAAATAGAAATGGTGCCTAAATTAGACAGTTGCCCATGGAGGTTATCCTAATTAATATCAGTGATTTGTCCCGAATCAGCTCACACAGTAATTGCTGCTGAGTCCAGAAAGCCAAAGGGATTGCTCAGGGCTGAGCAATGCACAGGTGATTTCAATCTCCAGCAGATTTGAGTCATTCCTCCCTGCACTGAAATCAAATCTTTTCACAGAAAGAGGAGCACCTGTCTGAAGCTCGGGCTGGAGAAGGCACTGGGATGCTTGGATTGCTGACATCCATCCTTTCACTGGCAATACCTGCCAGGGAATGGCATTCTCCACCATCACTGTTCTCCTGATGCCAGCAAGTGAAAACTGACAGCTCCAACCACTAAATAAAATATCAGTCCACAACTACAGGGGAGTTAAAAGTGCTGCCTGAAGTCACATCCTAATGGCTTTTCCTAACTGAGCAATGTGTTCTGCAAAATCACACTGTTCTCGGTGACATTTGCACTGATCATTATTCATGAATAAAAAAAGGAGCATCTCCCTCTATTTTCTGTTTTGTTCAGTACCACTTGTTTCCTACTTTGCTCCAAGAAAGACCTCCAGGCACCTGTCTCACACTGCCTCCTGTGGGGTCTGACCAGCCAAGAGCAGACAGGGCTCCTCCAAACACATGGGAGAGGTCTGTGCCTTTGCCTTTCAAGCACCCTGCCTCCCTGTTTTTCATGTCAGATGGAGCTGATTCTAAATTAAACTTCTGAAGATTTCTGTTCTGAGAGAGGAGTGAAGCTTGTCTGTGTCATGAGAGAGCAGCACAGACAAATGGAACTGCATGGTTTGGCCTCAGAAATGGTGGAGCTGTGTTGAGATTCCCTGCTCCAATATAAATGCTACTGTCTTGGTTTGAAAAGATAGACATCTGCTAAGGAGGGCACGGACCTCTCTTAAATGGAAAATGTAAAGCCCCTCCCTCTGCATTATTATAATTATGAAATTAAAGGGATCTCAGGCAAAGACATGGAAGTAGGAATAACTATTCTTTAGGAGGAAAATAAAAATAGAAATGCAGTAATACAGAACCCTGCCAGAGTCAGAGCCTGCCCTGCCCCCTGTGTGTCAGGGCAGTGTCCCAGCCCCATCCCATGGGGGCTCAGCCCTCCTGCAGTGCCAGCTGTGGCTCTGCTGCAGCAGGGATCCTGCACAAGGGGCGAGTTTTCCTCTGCAGCTCCAGGGCTGCTGCAGATGGGCCTGGGCTCCCTCTGGCCATGCAGGGCAGCAGAAAGCTGCTCCTCTGGCAGTGCAGGGGGCAAAGGCTGCTGGGCTGTGCCAGGCTCAGATTAGATCCAGGCAGGAATGCTTGGCTCCTCCCCTGGGCGGAGCATCTCCCCATGGGATGCTGGGATTGGATCAGCCCTGCAGGGACACTCAGTGGCCATGGACAGCAGAGATCTCCTGCAGGGAGGATTGGCTGGGGGCAGAGATAAAGAAAAACCTGCTCTACGAACAGAAGATAACTGCCCCACCTCTGAAAGATGGCAAATAGAACACACAGCCCCATTTGCAGCTACCCAAATTGAACCCCTGCCCACCTGTGGTGAGACCACCACCCTGGGAAAGAGGCAGTGAAAGGAGCAACCTGCTTTGCAGACCAGCCCTGGCTAAAGCCCTGAAAACTCATTAAAACATAGTGGTGGAAATGGGTATGTGCTCTCTAAACAATGCAACTCCTTTATGGAAATAAGGATTATTGCTTTCTTTGCCATTTTAAAGCAGGTGTGTAGAGTGATGCCCCCCAAGGGAATGGGCACGTTCCCTGTAGTGATCCATCACGGGAATACACTGGGGCAAGGCAATGAAGCCAAAGAGGAATGAGGATGAGCATTGAAATGAAATCTCTTCCAAAGAGCTCTTCCCCCTGAGTCACTGCCACATCACCTAGCCTGTCCCACAGCCCCAGTGCCACAGAGCCATGGCAGTGACACCAGCAGAGAAATGGGGTGGTGGGGACAGAATCACAGAGTCACAGAGTTACAGAATCACAGAATAGTTTGGGTTAGAAAGGACCTTAAAAATCATTTCGCTCCAACCCCCTGCCGTGGGCAGGAACACCTTCCATCGGACCAGAGTGACCACTCAATCAGAGCCCTGTGAATTTGTCCTTGAAGGCTTCCAGGGATGGGGAATCCACAGCTTCTCTGTACAACCTGTTCCCAGAAAATCTGCCGGGCCCAAGGGTGGCCCCATGGGGTCCTGCAGGTCAGCCAAGCCTCAGTCAAAATGGGATAGTAAGAGCTGTAAGCCTTAGCATTGTCTTATTGCAGCAATTAAATCTGTAGTCAGAAGCACCTGCAATAAAATAGGGCAGCGTAAAGGATTTAAAAGCCATATTTTGCTCACACAGCTCAGCTTGAATACATTTACACTTTCAGAATTAAAGGCTTTTCATTTCTCGCCTAAGTTTTAGCATGTTTGCTGTAGTGAATTTATGGCTGTGAGATTGCCTCAGCTAAGAATTGCTGGGAGTGAAAAGCAAAGCTCTCCATCCAGCCAGTGCCATGAATAATGTGTGCATGTGTGCATGTGCTCTCACATAAACCCATGTGTGCTGTTGTCATTTTTGTACATTCTGGGATTTATGGAATGCCAAAATGCAATTCCTGAATGCTGGCAGTCCTGACCAAGACTAAAATCCAAGAGTGAAAAATGTATGGGAATGTCAAAGAACAGAAAGATCTTTATCAGGAAACATATTCAGGAAACACAAGTCACTCACCTCTGAGGAGGTTTCATTTTAGGAACCCAGAATCATCAATCATCTGTCATCCTTAGAATTTGCCTCTTTTTTCCCTGGTAAAAATGGAAAGAACACAGACACACACACACACAAAAAAATCACAGAACTTCTTTAAGGGAGGATTTCCAAAAAAAACCCATAAAGCAAGATTCTGCTACCATCTTTGGTACTCAGTTACTTCCCAATCTTTTTGGGGACCTGAAGTGCCTAATCCTGCACACTGCAAGTGGCCTCATGTTTGTCACAATTCCTGTACTTAATATAAATATTGTGTACCTACAAATGACAGGTGCATGAGAATGAAAGGTCAATTTTAGTGGGGCTGAGATGTGGTATTCACTGACAGCTGGTTAAAAAACAGGAGCATGAAGTAAAGACTGTGGAAAGAATCTGAGTTATCCTTGTCTTCAGAGTCAGGTCAAAGCAAAACTCTTCCCCATAATCTGTAACCTCAGACAAATAATTTGATTTCTATGTATGCTACATCTGAATAATTTCTTAACAGCTCTCTGCCTAGACATTTATGAAACAACAAATTTCAATCTGTAGAACAGAGAGAGGGATCATTCCATCTTCCACAGTGCCTTGAACACACAAAAACCACCCCAAAAAACCCATTCAAGCTCTCAGTTCCCAGTCAGGACCTCTCTCCAAGGATCCTCCAGGCTGAACTTTGAGGTTGCAGTCATCTGAGACTGAACAATGGGGTTGTTCCTTCAGCAACAGGATCCAGCTCTTGGGCAAGGACAAGAGTATTGGGATTGGATGATCTTTAAGGTTTTTCCCAGCCCAAACCCCTCTGTGATTCTGTGACATGGCCAGAATAGGAGCCAACCACAATAGGAAGGGATTTCCTTCCTTTTTAGATTGTCTCTATCTGTGCTTATGTGTGAAATCTTTCTGCAAAGGGAGCATGGTTCAGTCTGTGGAGGCTGTGGGAAAAATCAAATCAAAAATCAAATGGGAAAAACCAAGGATGGTAATCAGGGAAAAGGCACACTGGGCTAAATCTTAGTTACACATCTCAGCTATTCTTGGTCACATCACAGTGTCTGACAGAAGAGATGCAAGGCAGCATTTTTTTTTCTCTTCAAACCAGCAGCTTTCAAATTTCTGTGGAGAAACAACCAAGAGCTGCAAAGGTGATGTATTTGAACAATTTTTGGTGAGGACATCAATTAAGGCAGAGCAGTGTTGTAACAATAATTAACTATACAGCCTGACAAAAGTATAATCCCAGTCGATCAAAATTTAATTTCAAAATCACACATTTCCTAGTTAATAGATAGCTGTTTTCTTCAAAGATCTATTTCGTGTTTGTCCCACGCATAGCATGAGGTGTTAGGCTAAACTTGGGGGCAAATGTTCAATATTTGAGTTCCCAAAGCTAAATGGATGAATTAAAACTAAAATTTGAGTCACCACTGGAGCTCACGGTTGTTTGAGGCATCCAGTCTTTCAGATTTAAGAGACTTTTCATAAGTGGGAGACAGTTAAATATTAAAGTGGAAAGAAATTTTTCAAGTGATGCTCCTTTCCCATCTCTCAGCCCTCCATTCTGAGTAAAATCTCAAATCTTCCAGCACTGGATCCTCACCTTCTGCTCCCATCCCTAATCCTACAATATCATGGATTTTCCATCCCGCCAACACCTTTAATCAGCCCTCTGAAATTATCAAAAAGACCTCTAAAACAGGAAGTTGTTAAATGCTGGTATCTAACACAATCTCTCAACAGATAAAGACTTCCTGAAGCAGCTGCTTCCTCCAAGGGAAACAACAGAGCCATGGACAGAGTTTTACACCTGAATTGGTTTGAAAAGACAGGGGTCTGCTAAGGAAGGCAGAAGGCTTCTTTGAAATGGAAAATGTAAAACCCCTCCCTATGAATTATTATAATTTTGAAATTAAGGGGCTTTCAGGCAAAGATATGGAAGTTGGAATAAGAGTTCTTTAATAGGAAAATTTAAAAAATACAAATGCAATAGTACAAAAAAATCCAAAAAACCAAAAACCAAACGAAAACAAAAAAACCACTGCCAGAGTAAGAGCGTGCCCTGCCCACTGTGTGTCAGGGGGTGTCCCAGCCCCATCCCAGGGGGGCTCAGCCCTCCTGCAGTGCCAGCTGTGGCTCTGCTGCAGCAGGGATCCTGCACAAGGGGGGAGTTTTCCTCTGCAGCTCCAGGGCTGCTGCAGATGGGCCTGGGCTCCCTCTGGCCATGCAGGGCAGCAGAAAGCTGCTCCTCTGGCAATGCAGGGGGCAAAGGCTGCTGTGCTGTGCCAGGCTCAGATTGGATCCAGGTAGGAATGCTTGGCTCCTCCCCTGGGCGGAGCATCTCCCCATGGGATGCTGGGATTGGATCAGCCCTGCAGGGACACTCAGTGGCCATGGACAGCAGAGATCTCCTGCAGGGAGGGTTGGCTGTGGGAAAGAGAAAGAAAAAACTGCCCCATGGACAGAAGAGAACTGCCCCGGCTCTGACAGATGGCAATAGAATGCACACTCATTTTACAACCCAGGACAAAACCCATCTCCAGCTCCTGGTCCCTGAGCTCTCCAAATCAATGATGGTTGCTAATCTGGCCACATCAATGTTTCCTATTCCTGGTGAAATCTGTCACTGCTTCAGCCTGAAAATAGCTTGACCCAGTTTGGTGGAATAGTTTGGAAGAGGATTTCAATGTTTCTTTAAATTTGCTGTATTTTTTTCCTCTTTAACTGGTTGAGTATTTTATGAGAGAGGAGCAGAATGCTTGTGTATTAGCAAGTAGATTGCCATCCTTTGAGGGTTTTATTTTAATAAAAGATCTCTTTTTAGAGCTAATAATAGCTTGGGGTTTTTTAGAGGCATGCTTGTCACTGTGCTGAACAAAACCTTTAAGAATAATGGGTTTTTTTGGTGTGTGATTTCAAAACAATATTTAGGGAAACCTTACCATGAAGAGATGCTAATGTATATTTAAATTGTACTTTTCATAATGTCCTGAAACCTTTACCAGCACATAATCATGAACTGCTCCATGCATGGGATATTCCTTTATATTTACTAATCTGAAGCACTACTCTTTGAGTTTCTTTGAAAGAAGGAAAATAGCCAGAAACACTCCAAACTAAAAATAAAAATATCATTTTGCTATCAGACTCTGAAGGGCAGTATAAGGGACTTCAGAAAAATCATATAGGTGGCCTGGAGGATGTCATCACTATTTATTTCTAGTTCATGCTTAGGGGTGAGTGAACAGCAGGTCTTGTCTTGCACCAAGAATATCCTGAGCAAACAGAGGAGCTGCCAACACGAGCTCCAGGACAAGCATGGGGCTTGAAAACGAAGAATTCACTAAAAATTGAGATAAGAGAGCACCCAGGGACTGTGTGGGCTCTCAGTCCTGGCACACAGCTAAGGCAGGGTGAGCTCAGCTCAGCAGCATCTTCTGCCCAAGTTTTTATCACTGCCATCCCAAAGTCACATCATTTTGCCAGCAAACTTTGCAGCCAGCCCCAGGCAGGTTACAGAGGATGATTCAGAGCCTGGTGAACTCAGCAGAGAGGTGATATTTAATTCTGGGAGTGGTGGTGGTGAAGGAGGGAGCACCAGTGGCTGGGCTGGGGCTTGCTGGGAAAAGCAGCAGCTCCACGCTGCTCTGTGTGAATAAATCTCCATTTCTCATGAATTTAGCACCAACTCTGCCTGCCTACACAGTTCAGATTTTTTTTTTTTACCTGAGATGGAAATTAATGATTCCACACTCCCTGTTTATTACCAACAGCCCCTTGTGCTGCCAGTGGACTCAATCTGCAAGAACATGAGGTCACAAGGAAGGCTGTGGGTGTATTGCTCTGAGCAAGCATCAAACACAGCAACCCCCAGAGCACAGAAATGGGGAGCCTGGGTGAAAAAGATTGAAACAGAAGGAGGAGAATGCAGAGAAATTCCACTTTACCTCTACAGATGCAAAAAACCCTGTTGATATGAAGCAAAGAAAATAACACCCAAGTGAAAACCTACGTGTTTCTCATCTAACATCTCTCAATTTCTCTATTTTTTTTTATATTCCTTTCACACCTGATCTTAATTAACAGAAAACACTGTGCAGGCAGGTGTAGGTGGACAGTGGAAAGGGTTCAATTCCCAGGTGCCAATAACAAACTTTTAGTCACAGCCCATCCTACCCAGTGAGCACCATGGTTTTTAAGTCCTGTTTAGCCCAAGACTGCAAACCACAGCCCTCAGCAAAATGTCAAGAAAAAAACCCACAGGATTAGAAAGAAGTCAAGAAAAAAGTGGCTCAATTGGAAATGTTCCAGAGTTGAGTAATGAGAATAAGCATAGAGGCAAAGACATGGGCATAAGGGAAAAACAAAGGAAATGCAGATGTTGGGTAAACAGAAAAATAAACTGAAAGGGTTCAAAATAATGGATAAAATAGTTATTCTGACAGGCTGCCCACAGCTTGTCCTCACTTCTCCAAATTTTGTATACTGCTTTACTACATGTCTGTTGTAGTTCAGCCTGTCTCCTTCTTTAGGAACTCTTCCCAAAGATGATAAAAAAACCCCCACAAATTGAGTATATCCTGGCTCTTCCCCTCAGCTCCTTCCCTCTGACAAGTCTTGCTTGGGATTTCTACTCACTTGGAGCTCCCTTTTAAAAATTCTGGTCTCATCCCTCAGGACTAGATTGGTTCACTGTGCTTTGTTTCAGGGGCGCTGCACAATTTGTGCTCTAAAAGCTCCCCTTCCAGCTGAAGCTTGTGATCTATATTTTATTTGCATTGTAGAACTGACTTTTCATTAGTGATTTAAATGCTCTTCATAATTTGATGACTTTTTCCAGCTTGCCCCTTATAAAATTCCTTAAAATCTTCAGTGCTCTTTGTTCCTGAGAGCTGCTTTCACAGTGCTTAACCTGAAATCATCTTCCAGTCACACCAGTGGGACTCTGCATCTCATCAGAATCAATGTCTTCATCTTTAAACTTGAATCCTTGTCTATTTCCCCCCAGAAAAAGTCCAGTAAAATAAAGCCTTTTTTCCTTGAATACCTCAGAGGACTCTGGCTAAACATTTCCCCAGTGTTGTAATGTGGTTTTTGGTCTCCAGCACAAGCCAGGATGGCTGGAGAAGGAGATCTTCATTTTCCTGCTCAACCCATGAGGCTCTCCTGCAGACTTTTACAAAATATTCCAGATGCCTTTTGTCTCCTGAGATACTCAGTCATTTAGAGGCATATGAGGCAGTCATTTAGAAATGCACTGATTCCTTTCCAACCCCCAAAATGACCTTTACATTTAATGTTTCACTTTGTCGTGTGCATTAGCAGCAAATTATTTCCTCCCACTGCACAAGAGTCCTTGGGCCTCTAAAATATCCTTAATGCCTTCTTTAACCTCACCCTGGCAATGCAGAGGGAAGAGCAGACACCAGACAAGCTGTCAGATTTTTAATTCGTGCTGAAAAGTGCTAAGTGCGAGCTGGAAGCATCAATTCCACAGACTGGAAGAGTGAAATTGAAACGAACCCATGCTGATAAACCATAAACCAGAAGTGACCTGAAAAGGGATTATTTTCAACTAAATATCAGGTCTGACCTTCAGCTTGGTGTTGGGAAGGATGAAAGTTTGACAAGAAAGTCTCACAGATATGAGTGCTTGGCAGAAAGATTTTTGAATGTAGAGTCTGAAGAAGGAATAGAGATGGAAGTAAGTTTTGATATAGAATTGCTGAGCCAGTTGTACTGGATAACCAAGGAGGCAAAGGGTGTTTTAGTTAGAAGGGGTTTTTATGGCTTAGAGCAAAGGATAAACCCACCCCAAACAAGAAGATGTTTTTACCAAGCAGAAAGAGAGCACAGGCAAACAAGTCAGCAAATGTGGCAAGTAGAAAAAAGGTCTCAGAATTTTCCACTGCAAGAAAACTGAAAAACAACTTCTAGCCTAAACTGTAATGTACTAACTTTTAGTGATTGGAGAACAGTAACATGAATATGGTAATTACAGTAGTTATGACAGGCTATAGGTAAAAGTTAAGGTATAGATTGGTTCTTCTGTGTTAAAATGCTCAGCAAAGGAAAGTCTATAATGCATTGTAACCAAAACCAAAGGGTGTCCAGGGCTGCCTGCAGCTGGAGCTGACAGCTGTGGGCACAGCTCTGTCACCCACAACCCTGGGCTGCTGTAACATCTTGGATGCTCAGGGATGTGCATTTCAGGTCACTGCCAAACCTCTGCCCACTGCCTTCTCCAGAAACATGAGCAGCCCCAGGGTGGGCAGGAGCTGCTTCTGCCTCCTGAAATCAGCAGCATCCTTTCCAAAAGTTGTTCTGCTTTTCGAGGCAGCTTTGTTCCTCTGGCAGCCTCTTTGGTGGGCAGATGTCCTGAGAAGGAAAATCAAGAAGTGGCATCTGAGGAGCCCGAGTTCCTCCAGATCTGCAGGCTGGGTTCTCTTACACCAGCCCACCACAGCCCATCAGAACCCACCAGAATCCACCCAGTCCTGCCCCACAGCCCCTAAGCTGCAGGGATTCCAGAGTGACACATGTGCCAGCTGCAAAGCCACAGACACTGAAAATAAAATCTTCAGCTGAGAACTTCTTGCTTTTTATTTTTGACTATTGATTTGGGTTTCTCCAAGGTGCTGCTTTTTGTAATACTTGAAAGAAATTATCTGTTTGTTTTTTTTATTTTATTCAAAAGTTGTTGGATGGAGGTGAATGTCACCCTGTTCCAAGTTCTTCCAAGCTTTCTGATGTTTACATTCTTGTAATGAAGTTTCTCATGCACTTTTCTGTAAATAATTGTTGTTTTACATTCTTTTCTGGAGGAGGAGAAATTTGATGGACTGTTGGTTTGTCCACTGTCATTGTCCAGTGTCACCCTCCAATCCACTGTCACTTTTGGAAAACTATAAATGTTGGAATCAGAAAATAAACTTCCCTTCTTTTTACCTTGGATGTTCCAGTGTGCATGTCATTTTATTTCATGTCCTATAGAAACAGGGGAAGAGGTGGACACAGAGCCTTAAGAAGCTGAGTTTGTTTAAGGACTCAGCTGAAATAGCATTTTCTCTCTGTTCACCCAAAATCTGTTGAATTTAGATGATGGCAAAGTCTGAAATTGCAGCACATTTGAACAAGTCTGCCTGAAACCGAACAGTCTCAAAACCATTTCGGCTTGGGAATTTGGCCTTTACCTGATCCGTGTGCCAGAAGGGAAGGCAAATCCATTGAACCAAAAAAGTGGAAGGAAAATGCCATGTGAACATTTAAATTGGACTCCAAAGAAAGCTTTCAAGGGTAAATGGCACTGAGGAGAAGAGGAGGCCTTTCACAGCTGGGCAGACATGTCAGGGATGCTCCTGTGAGTTTGGTCCTGCTCACAGGACAGGGTGGTCACTGCCACCCACATGTCACCAGCTCCAGCTTTCAGATACAGTGCTCAGTTTCCCTTTCCCCACTCCTGTGTTTGTATCAGCTCTTCCCCATTTTCTCTGTTGAATCTATGTCATCCTTGGATATCAAAACCATGCCCTCATTTCCATGCTTCTCTGTTGCACATCCTTAATCTGTTAATGCTCTTTTCTGCTGCACCCTGGTGCTAGAAACATCCACTGTTCTTTCCCATAAGACAGAGATCTCTTTTATTGGGATTTTCACCATAGATGATCAAAAGATTTCTCAGCCTTCCCTTCTGCTGCAGCCATTCAAACTCTCCTTTTGAGACCTGCTGCACTGGAGGCTTCCTTCCTGCCATATCCTGCACAAAGAACATTTCCTGAGGAGTTAAAAGGTTCAGTTTGACCCTTGGTGCTGGGCTTAGAGGACACACAGCATGAATTGAGCAGATCAGCCTGTATGACCCAGAGCATCTCTATTAGAAATCAAGGAAATCAAGAGCTTTAAAATTTTCAAGCAAAAGTCTCAAACATTTTTTGACATAAGTGCTGTGGAAAACCAGTTTTAAGCTTTAAGCCCTGAGTAAGGGGTTGTTTCTGGAAATATAAAATCTCTGGTGTAATTAAAATGACTGTAATGTGACCAAAACCCAATCCTAGAAAGGTTTCGGTTTTAAGGGACATTAAAGATCATCCATTTCCATCCCCTGCATGGGCAGGGACACCTTCCACTATTCCAGATTACTCCAAGCCCCATCCAACCTGGCATTGAACACTTCCAGGGAAGGGGAATCCACAACTTCTCTGGGATCAAAAGGTTTGGTGCTTCTTATTCTACATTGTTTTGGATTTTGTTCTTCCTTGTTTTACCTCTGTTAAGCACAGCCAGCTGGGAACAGCTCATGTTGCTGCAGAAGTGCCCAGCACCTCACAGTGCCTGAGCTGATGTGGTAATTAATTTTTCTGGCGTTGTTGTCACGGCTTTTTCTTTCTTTATTTCTTTTTCCCCCCCGGTGCTTTGATTGTATTCTGTGTACAGCTGCAATTACTGCACTGTTGAGCCTCAAATGGTAGACTGTTAGATTCAAATCCTACTTACAGACAATTTAAATTACAGGGTTTTGAGGTTGCAATTTGTTCTCATGGTTAAGCTGTCATCATAACTTGTAAGTCACTTTGGGGCTGAGTTTATGCAATTTGGTTTAAGTAGCATGTGCAAGTGAGGGCCTTTATATCAAAAATAGTGGCTGTCAGGGAGAACTTTGCTGCTTCTAACTCTGGTAAGTTGGAAATTACTGTTGGAATACTATGGAGGAGAAAACTGTAAATTGAATTTTCCTGCACAACAGCCCAGTGGGATGTGTCTGGGGGAGCAGGAAAGGAACTGTGTCTCACCACCACTTGTGCACTGCCAGGCAAACACCACAGGAAGAAAGCAGGAAAGAGAAGAGTAAAATGAATGGAAACATCATAAACAAACAAAAACCCATTCTGCAGAGACCAGACTGTTTGTGGGTGGTGAAGTGCCAAATCCTGGCAGAGGTGAGGCTGCCACAGCTCCAGATCCTGCCTGCAGTGAGGCTGGGCCTGATTCCCCACGGGAGCACACCCAGACACAGGGATAACACAGGAATTCACACACAGATGTGCACAGGGAGAGAGCACAGCCCTCACTCACTGAGAGCACCTTGGGCTCACCATGGGGCTCCTCTCTCCAGACTCTGCTTCAGGGGAGAGTCAGGCTGGGATCAGGAAAGGTTCATCCCCCAGAAGGTGCTGGCACTGCCCAGGCTCTCAGGGAATGGGCACAGCCCCACCCAAGGCTGCCAGAGCTCCAGGAGGGTTTGGACAACACTCCCAGGGATGCACAGGGTGGGGTTGTTGGGATGTCTGGGCAGGGCCAGGAGCTGGACTGGGTGATCCTTGTGGGTCCTTCCCACTCAGGATATTGTGTCATTCTGCTCAGGATATTGTGTGATTCTGTGATTCTCATCAGGATGGGAGTCTGTTTGTATAATGTGTTTAAACAGAAATATGTACATAAAAATAGACAAGCATGTATCTATCTCTCTCTCTGTATATACATATACATATATATATATATATATCCATATATCTATATCTCTCTCTATCCATATATCTATATCTCTCTCTATCTATATATCTATATCTATACATATATATATTCATGGATTCGTTTTGTTAGTAGAGCACACACACAAAACGTGAATTCCTCCAGTGGCTGTGCTCACACACAAAGTCTATCCAGGAGCTGCCCCTGTATCCCAGTGTACCCTGTTGCTGTCACCTTGGTCTAAGTACAACTAAAGAAGTGTTATCATAGAATCACACAATGGTTTGGATTGGAAGGGACCTTAAAGCTCATCCAGTTCCAACCCTGCCATGGCAGGGACACCTTCCACCATCCAAGGTTGCTCCAAGCTCCAATGTCCAATCTGGCCTTGTTATGACCATAAAATCACACTGGTACCAGATGGTGCCAAAATTGAAAGCTACTTTTCATTTAGGACCTCCTTCCTTTTTGGGACACAATGATGGAAAAATGTCCTGAGCAGCAATTTACACAACAGGAACAGGAATTTTATCCCCAGTCCTACTAAATCTGGAAGTCAGCATGCACAACGTTTTCTTTGCCACCTCAGCTTTTGCTGTGATGCAGTGGGAGAATTGAGAAGGTTTTATTTGTTCATGTCACCAAATTTTGCTGAGGACAAAGAGCCCGCTTGGGCATCTGCTGATGGATGGATGTAGATGTTGCCACATCCTGAGCTGTGTAAAATCAGGTGAGATTTTGGCTAACCTGTTGTTGTGCTGAGCTCTCTTGGGTGGTACAGCCGGACCCTAAGCCAAGGAAGTTCTTTCTGCTTGACGTGGCAAGTCCAGCCTGGAAGAGGTGCTGCCACCTGCCCCACATGTGCTGCACAGCTGGGGATGTCTGCAAGGATTGGCAGTGGGGACAGAGCTGCCTCCCTTGTTCTGTAGTCTCTTCCTGCAACCTTGTGTGAGTCCCATCAGTAACTCACGGATTTATCTGCTATCTTGCAAATCAGACAGGTATTAATGCCTAGAGATGTGCTGGGGTGTCCTGGGCTGTAAGATATGGCTTGGAGGTTTTCTATTTCCCATCTGTCAGAGGTGGGGCAGTTATCTTCTGTTCGTAGAGCAGCTTTTCCTTTCTCTCTCCCACAGCCCATCCTCCCTCCAGGAGATCTCTGCTGTCCATGGCCACTGAGTGTCCCTGCAGGGCTGATCCAATCCCAGCATCCCATGGGGAGATGCTCCGCCCAGGGGAGGAGCCAAGCATTCCTGCCTGGGTACAATCTGAGCCTGGCACAGCACAGCAGCCTTTGCCCCCTGCATTGCCAGAGGAGCAGCTTTCTGCTGCCCTGCATGGCCAGAGGGAGCCCAGGCCCATCTGCAGCAGCCCTGGAGCTGCAGAGGAAAACTCCCCCCTTGTGCAGGATCCCTGCTGCAGCAGAGCCACAGCTGGCACTGCAGGAGGGCTGAGCCCCCCTGGGATGGGGCTGGGACACCCCCTGACACACAGGGGGCAGGGCAGGCTCTGACTCTGGCAGTGTTTTTTCTATACTATTGCATTTGTATTTTTAATCTTCCTATTAAAGAGTCATTATTCCTACTCCCATATCTTTGCCTGAGAGCCTTTTAATTTCAAAATTATAATAATTCATAGGGAGGGGTTTTACATTTTCCATTTCAAGGAAGGCTCAGGGTTTGGCCCTGTTGTGAGTTCAGGACAGGCAGGAGGTTGGTGACAGATCAGGTGTCTGCACAGATTTTTCGTTGCTTTTCAGGCTTCTCTCAAGGAAATTCTCCCACCACCCCTAGGGAGTTCAGTGTGTTGGTGATATTGTGGCACCCAGACAAATGCCAAACATTCACTTCCACCTTTCCAGAGCAATCACAGCCTTACCCCATGCCTTGGTTGGAAAAGAAAGGTGTCTGCTAAGGAAGGCACTTTTGATGGGGTTCCCAGGCAGGAGCCATTTATCATGTTTGTGTCCATCCAGGTTATAACACCAGGCAGGTTTTTGTCAGTTTCTTCTTGCCATGTGCTTTTTGCTTCTGGTCACAGCAAATATTCTGCACTCCTTGCCCACTTTAGGATTTCCAGCCAGTCTGCAGAGACAGAGGAGACCACAGAAAACTGAACACAATGTGTGCCATGCACAGATCAGGGAACTGGGACAGCACATCTGGCTGTAGCTGCTGTAGTTTGATCCTTTCCCCTACAAACACACTTCTGGATATTGGAATAAATAGGGAAATTTTGCACTTTTGTTCAATTCTGCTGTTTTTAGAGGACTTGAGTGTGGGTCCCAGCATCTCTGTCCATAATAATCCAGCAGCTCAGGAGCCTCCCTATTATCCCCTCATACCAGCTCCTGTGTGGTGAACAATGTACACTTTATACAGCATATATATATATGGGCAGATCCACAGACCAAAGCCCCCTCACAAAGATGCCAAAATTTTTAATTCAAGCAGAATTGAACCAATAGAACCCCAGAGCCAGCAGTCTCTGAGCTCTTTATGGGCCGGAGTTTAGGTGCTTTAATCACTAATGACTTTTATATCAAGGATAGAGTAGGAAAAAAAAAAAAAAACAACCCAAAATCCACTGAAAACCAACCCAAAATCACAGAATCTCTTTATGGGCTGGAGTTCAGGTGCTTTAATCACTAATGATTTTTATATCAAGGATAGAGTATTACAAAAAAAAATAAAAAACAACTCAAAATTCACTGAGTGTGGAGGGGAGCACACAGAGGACACAGGCCCAGAAACGGAAAGCAAATGTGAGTCTGGAGGGGAGCACGAGACAGTGGTCATGGGTTTTACATCTGAGAGACCACAGAGCCAATAAATCCAAGAAGGAGAGGAGCCAGGAGCTGCAGAAAGTGTGAGCAGAGCAGACAGGGTTGCCTGGGACGTGGGGTTTGTCTGGGGTTCGTGCAGATTGAGGGCTTGAGTGAGGGATGCCACAGCAGCTGCTCACTTCAGGGAAGGACGCAAATAGCCCCAGAGCTG
This sequence comes from Melospiza georgiana, assembly GCF_028018845.1. NCBI lineage: Eukaryota > Metazoa > Chordata > Aves > Passeriformes > Passerellidae > Melospiza > Melospiza georgiana. Next base: position 4,216,963 of record NC_080430.1, on the reverse strand, counting down.
CCTGGCATTAGCACCAGCCTTCACAAATGAGCAATCCAAGCACTCTGCTGAAAGCCCAGCACTCCATGGAATTCCAGCCCCTCTCCCTGCCAACAGCCTGCCTTGCCTCTGGCTCTGAATGTGCAAGACTCAGGGGAGCAGGTAACACATGGAAAAATGAGCTGTGTCAGCCCTGGGACAGAGAGAGCAGCCAGTGCCATTTTCACCACTCTGCTGTTGAGTGTCCCCAAGGGGTTTGTCCCTGCATGAATCCCTCCAGTCCCACGGGAGCAGCAGCCTCTTGGGAAGATCAGCACTGGGGGTTTCACATGGATGAGCTGTGTTTGTTGGGAACAATGCAAGGACAGTGTGTGATGTCAGCCCTGACAGCAGCCACTTTTCCATCTGCATCAGCAGAGTGTGTCACTCCAGGTCCCACTGCAGCCCTAAGGATGTGCTGGAAAGATTCCTCCCTCTGCCTTGGCACTGGAACAGGGAGAAGGAGAACACCAGGAGGGAGGAGAGCACGGGGGAGCTGGGACAGCAGCTGGCTCCAGTTTGACAGCAGCACCCCACTGCTCTGTGACAACTCATTTTGCTGAGGTCATTTTCCATTGCACACACAGATCCTCCCTCCAGCCTCTTCCAGAGCTGCCTGGATCTGCAGTTGTGAGCCTGGAATGGCACAGAGAAAACACCAGAGTCCTCAGGAATAGAACCCAGTGTGACCCATGCAAGGCTGTGCATCGTGCTGCCTTCCCTCTCATCCCTCTCATAGTTTTACATTGTTCACCTTTTGAAGACAAGAGCTGGAAAGGCTGGGACCAAAATCGTCAGGATGAGGGGAAAAACACATTTCCTGAGTTGTCAGTGCCTAAAATAGTCTGGATTGGGATTTATGCGATGGCAGCAACAGCTTAAAAGTGTGTGTGTGTAGTCACATGCAGCACGTGCAGTCACCACACACCATGGCAGCTCGAGGAGATGGAGATTTATTTAAAAAGCATTGGGAAAACCTGCTCAGCTTTGGGTTTCTTGTACACAAATGGAGCCACAGGAGGCTGTGGCCTTTTAGAAGCTGAGAAGATGCACATCAGCTCCAGATGTTGCTGCAAGTCTGAGCTATAACCTGAACTTACAGGATACCCTGGAATTTCAGGATACTCTGGAACACTGAAATAAGAATTGCAGACTTGGCTTTGTCTCATGTGGTGTCATGGGCTTGATGAGAATATCACAAGTGGAGTCAAACAGCTCAGCTCTATCCCTGCAGCATGTCTGAATTTAAAGACAGATGTATTTTTGCCAAAAAACTCTCTTTTTTTCTTTTTTGGAACGTGCCTTTTCTAATTAATTTTTATTTCATCATACCTCACGGAGCTCCAGCTTAATTGCCTTTTGGTACTGACAGTTTGCAAAGACAATTTGGAAGTAGATAAATCTCTTGCAGTTGGTTCTGAAACTGAAGAAACAAGAAATAGCTTCAAGTCAATTTTAGTTTTGAGCAACTTTAGAAATGAATGATTACTACAGATGAGACTTTTATTGTGGAGCAGAGGATTTGTGAACTCAGATGATTCTTACTGTTTCTTCCTTGAATATATATATATAACCCTCAGTGACATTTTTATGGCTTGATATTTGCTGAAAGAGAATCAACTGACACAGTTACATGTATTCCAAAGAGCCTCTTTAGGACACATTCCCTTCTCTGCACAGTTTTAATGACACCATAACTGAGGTATTTCACTGCTGCGTCCGTGCAATCTGGATCAGGAACTGGATTTTCTGACATCAGCAAGAATCACTCTGGGGAGTTTTTTGGTGGAAATCAGTCCTGCTTAATGGGATGGGCAGGAGGATAAAGCTGACAGAGAGACAGAGAGGGAGAAATGGGAGCAACCAAACTTTTGAGAGGAGTTATTGGTGTAGGAGCTGGGGCAGGATTTTGCTTCTGTCCATCCTGTCCTGACCCCAGAGCCACCCTCAGTGCAGAGACAGGAGAGTTCATCATGAAAAGAAATCTTCATGCAAAAATCCTGCCCTTGTTTTCCTAAATGGGCACATTCTGAACAGGGAAAAAAATAACCCTGAGCACACACAACACACTTGGATCATTTCATGGAAGCCTAAGGGGTCTGTATAAGAAAACTGAGTTTTCCTTGCATGAAGACACATCCTATACCAACAGACAGATCCTGAGATTGCTTCCTTCAGCGAAGGATGTTATCCTGACTCTTCTTTGCTGCTGGGATTGTTTATATAAGAGCACTTGGCACCTGGGAGATGTGACCACTATTCCTCAAGTTATTGGCAGCTGCCTCAGAGACAACATTTCTGTGGCATTCACATTTTCTGGAAAAATCCCTTCACCCAGGATTTTTCTCCTGGGAAGCTCAGAAGCCTCAGAGAAAAAGGAAAACAATAATTATCTGATTTGCTTCTCCTGTGTTTTGCTCCTCTAGAATGTGTTTGGAGATTGTTTACCCACAGGTGATTGTTTCATTGGTTCCATGTGAATTATTTTGACTTATTGGCCAGTTGGGGCCAAGCTGTGTCAGGGCTCTGGAAAGAGTCAGGAGTTTTCATTATTATCTTTTTGGCATTCAGTAAGTATCCTTTCTGTATTCTTTAGGATAGTATGGTATTCTTTAATATAATATAGAAGCATAAAAAATAAATTAGTCTTCTGAGAACATGGAGTCAGATTCATCATTCCTTCCTGCCATGGGGCACCACCCAAATACACTTCCACTCAAACTCCAGACTCTCAAACTAAAATTCACCTTTGGGTAAACAAAACCCTCCTCTCCTCCTGTCAGTGTGACCACACACCAAAACTGAGAGAGCTGATGTGGAAATACCTTTCACAAGGTTTGCTTCTCCCTCCTTTGAGGGTGGAAGAGGCTCATGGGCTCTTTGCCAGCCATTCACACAGGCAAATATCCTCTGTGGAGCTCTGCCCAGATCCCACATTTCTTCCATGATATTTGGGAATTCGTGTCAGATATCCTGCAGCAACACTCAGCACATCATTCCTAGAAGGTGAGGTGTGGATGTCTGGGGCTGGAGTGAGCACTGCCACAGGCTGACACTCCAGGGAACTGCCAAGAGCAGGCACATTGCCCAAAACATTATTAATTTTACAGCCAATCAGTTTTCAATGTAATTCTTTCCTGCTGAACTGCAATTTATTTGTGATAACAACAACTTCATTTTGCTGAATGGCTTTTTAATGCTCCGAACTATAAAAAAAAATTAATTTTACCACGTGTCACCCCTCATTGTCAGCTCAGCAGTGGATTATCCTGACTTGGACTTATTCCTCCAGGGCCTAAGTGTGCATAGGGGATAATGACCAGATGGTTTACCTGAACAATAGAGATTTACTAGAATAAAAGGAGAGGATTACATCCCTGTGTGCTTTCAGTTATCTGCAGGATTGAAGACTTTTTTTGTCACTGCATCCATCACTGACAGGCACCAGAGGGCTGGAAATGAAGCACATGGAAATAATAATCACAGAGTAATGGCCTCCTGGCTGGGCTGAGCATCTGCTTTGCTTCCAGCTCAGCTGGTGAAAACTCTCTGCTCTGAAACAGGAATTCATCTGACTGAACACAGGCATCTCTCAGGGACTGGTGCCTCTGAGTTTGTCCTCCTGCCTCGCCAAACAGCATAATTTTGGGGCTGCTCATGGATCTCTGTGTCCTGGGATGTCAGAACTCAGTGCATCCCTCTGGGTGTCCAGAGTTGCTGAGGACCCTGCCAAGGGGCTCAGAGACCCTGGCATGCAGCCCAGAACACCTGGGGACTTGATTTTGACCCTTGGAGCAAGTTACCAGCTTTGCATGAGGACATGAAAGTCACACAGGTTTGAATGGTGTAATAACAAAATAATCACAGGGTGAAAATGTAGATTTTAGGATTTTTGGTATGGGGGTTATGGGGACAAGATGGAGGAATCTGAGCGTATCCAGCCTTTCTTTCTTCTTCTTCTTCTTGTTCTCCATTTTCTGCAGTGATGTTGGCACTTTGGGATTGGTTTAGAGTAGAAGTTCACTGTCTAACATAGGTGATGGGCATTGGGAATTAAGTGTAAATATGTTATACGTAGTTTGTAGTATAAAAGGACAACACAGAGGGCCTGTGGCTGCCCTGCTGAGCAGATCTCAGCAGGGCAGAAAGAAAATTTTATAGATAAGAATTATGTATATTATTAAACAAACTCAAGACCGAAAAGTGAAGAGTCCAGACTCGTTCTTCAGTTGCGTGGGCTGAAGCAGAGACACCCTGCACATCTCAGGGCAGCAATGATCAACAGCAACCCGAGACAGGGACTCTGGTTCCCTCTGTTCTGGAATATTCCCAGGTCTCCTAGAACTGCCCCTTGGTGAGAGAGCTCCTGGCCTGGCCCGAGAAGGAGAAGCAAGGGCTCCCCAGGCCTCCTGTCCCAGTCCAGACATGCCAGGGATGTGACTGTGCTTTCTGGTGTCGCTCTCTTGCCCCTGAGAAAACCTTTCCCTATTCAAGAGCCCACACTGTGGTGGGATAAACCCAGAATGAGCAGGAATAATTTCCTTCATCTGGAAATTGCAGGTAAGGGGAGGAGCCCCAAAGCCCTGCTCAGCCCTGCTGCAGATAGAATCACAGAATTAGGTTGGGAAAGGCTTTTGAGATCACTGAATCAAACCTGTGACCTAAAATCCCCTTGTTAAGCAAAGCATGGCACTGAGTCACTGAGTGCCACTTCCAGTCTTTCCTTAAACACCACCAGTGATGGTGACTCCACCATGTCCTTAGGAAGCTCATTCCAACATCTCATGGCCCTTTCTGTGAAGAAACTCTTCCTAATGTCCAACCTAAACTTGCCCTGGCACAATTAAAGGCTGTGTCCTCTTGTCCTGTCTCTGGTAACCTGGGAGAAGAGACTGACCCACACCTGGCTGAGCCTCCTGTCAGGGACTTGCAGAGAGTGACAAGGTCACCCCTGAGCCTCCTTTTCTCCAGGCTGAGCTCCCCCAGCTCCTTCAGCCTCCCTTTCCCAGACTAATCCATCCATTCATGCCTTTTTATCCCAGTTCCTCACTCAAAATTACTCTTTATTTACTGTAGTTCTCCTGTCGGGTAGGTGCTGTTCAAGGAACACTCTTCCCATGGTTTCCAGTCCAGCAACAAAAAAAACAACCACTGTCCACTGTGGTGGTGTTCACAGGGGTCCCAGGATGAGGGAAGAGATGAGAATCTTGACTCCATGTTTCAGAAAGCTGATTTATTGTTTTATTATATATATTATATTAAAAGAAAATTATATATTAAAACTGTACTAAAGAATAGAAGAAAGAATTTAATCAGAAGGCTTGAAAGGAATAGAAAGGAATGGAATGATAATTAAATCTTGTGAGTGACCAGAGTCTGACACAGCTGGACTGTGATTGGCCATTAATTAAAAACAACCACATGAGACAAATCACAGATGCACCTGTTGCATTCCACAGCAGCAGATAATTATTGTTTACATTTTGTTCCTGAGGCCTCTCAGCTTCTCAGGAGAAAAATCCTAGCAAAGGTATTTTTTCATAAAATGTGTCCGTGACAGTCCACTCTGCTTCTTCTCTCCCATTTTCGCAGTGCAGTACTCAGGAATAACTACTCAGACTAACTGGGCATCTCTGCTAGCTGCAAAATGGGCAAAATAAAAATAAAATTAACTGGGATTTGCCACCACATGGGCAGATCACACCCTGAATGCTCCAAGTGCTCCTAAAGCACTGTCCAGGTAGACTCAGGTGATGTCAAGCACTGCAGATGTGTCCCCAGAAGTCCAGCTCTTCTCCTTTTTCTAAAAGCAGGGCTGCTTTTTCTCCCTTGTACCCCTCAGATATTCCTGTCTGAGATGGATGCAATTAAAACCACAGAAATCAACAAAAACATCTGCTTTGGCTTACCCTCAGCAGCAAAGCACTAAGTGTAATTAAACATTAATGCTTTCCTTATAAATCCCCCTATATAAAAATTAATTTACTTAACAGGGAGATTAGAAGCTTGAAGAAAGCACAGGTTGTTATTAGTCCTGATTCCTGTGTTTTCCTTATCTTCTCTTTGCACAGCAGATGAAAATGGCTGAAAATTAACCTTGCAAGGCTTGTCTGGTTCTTCCCAGGCCAAGAGATTGCCTTTAATTCTGGTTCCAGGCATGGAGCCAGACTGTGATCACTTTTAAAGGCTGTTTAACCGAGATAAGTCATGTTTCTGAGTTGTTACATTTTCAAAAAGCTTACGTTCTATAAGACCTTAAATCAAATTTTCACTTGTGGCTCACAAGTGTGGGAGTGGAACATCAATTTACAACAATGCCCCTGGTCCCCAGAATCGAATTCAATCAGTAGGAGTCAGGTCCCTTTGAAGATCTGGGTCCTGCACTCACTGATATTCCAAGGATTTCACCCAGCAGCAAGATCCTGCACACTGCCTGCCCTGCCTGGGTGTTTATGAGCACAGCACTGGGGGGTGAACAAAAGGCAGTTTATCCCTCAGGAAAGGAGAAATTCAAAGCAGCTCCTATTTACTATCACTGCCTCCTGGGAGGCAAAGACAAGCACTGTCTTGGTTTGGAAAGACAGGAGTCTGCTAAGGAAGGCAGAAGCAGAAATGGAGAATGTACACCCCACCCCTCTGAATTGCTATAAATTTTAAATTAAGGGCCTCTCAGGCAAAAGTATGGGAGCAGAAAATAACAGTTCTTTAATAGGGAAAGGAAAAAAAAATAAAATAATAGATTAAACAATGCAGTACATTAGAACAACACTGACAGAGTCAGAACCCAACCTGACACCCTGTGGGTCAGGGTGTTGGTGGCAGTTCCATTGGAATTGTGGCTCAGCCCTCCTGCAGTGTCAGGGGTGGTTCTGCTGGAGCAGGGATCCTGTAGAGAAGGATGTATTCTTCCTCTGAAGATCCAGTGGAAGGAGAGGCAGCTGCTGTTCCTCTGGGGAATCCAGTGGAGAAAGTCATGCTGGTATTCCAGAATCTCCAGATTATATCCAGGTAGGAATGCTTGTCTCCTCCTTCTGGGCTCTCATCTCCCAATGGGATGCTGTAGTTCTTATCAGCCATGCAGTGACATTCAATAGCTGTTATCAGCAATGTCCCCTCCCGAGGGAGGAGTGATTGTGGTCACTCAGAGAGAGAGATAAGGCAAACTGCCCACTTGACAAAGGTGATCTGCCATACAGATGGTAATGAAAACATCTTGCTTTGCAATCTTCAGCAAGCACTCAGACAGGTGTGGAGCAGGTGGTGGAGAAGTGCATTTGCATAGGAGTCCTCAGGCTCCCAGGTGACAGTGTCATAATTAAAACCAAGATGCTTGCTATTCCTCAAAATTATTTATTCAAGGTTTAAATGAATTTATCATACCGATTTAGTGGGAATGGTTTTAAAACATTTCACAAATAGTTGATGTGTACTGTGGGCCAGATTAATTTCTGTGCTGTTGCAATTTTCATTGGGAAAACTTTCTCAGTAAACTTTGCTGCATCCCCTTTTGTTTCAATATTGTTTCTCTTTTGCCCGTTTGATGAAATTAAATCACATTTTTAAAAAAAAATTGTAGGTGAGAAATGTACACCATGACTCATTTGAAGAGACAAATTGATTGTTTCAAATATTTATGGTCAACTTGAGAGTCTAGAGGTGCAGTTGGGTGAATTGGGAAGGACTAGAAAATTCATCTCTGTGGTTCAGGTCTCCCAAGGTGGGACCTAAACATATTTTCCTTTGCTTAGGTGGCAATACTTGGATTTTAAAGTCACAAGTTGCTCCTGCTAATGTGACTCAGTAAGTCACAAAGTGCATAATAATCAAGCCAGTGGGTGGAATTCCTCAAGAGTTTGACAGAGATGCTGCATCTGCAGTGCCAGACTGTCAGGAGGATGTGTTGACATCAGGTAACTTCACCAAGGTAATTTTCCATACTCTTCTGTGGGGATACTGGGGAAATTGAGACTTTAATTAGGCCAGATGTGAAAAACTCTGGTAGTTTAAGGCCCCCCATTCTTGTTTGAATCATAAAACCCTAGAATGCTTTGGGTTGGAAGGGATCTTAAAGATCTTTCGGTGCCACGCCCTGCCATGGGCAGGGACACCTTCCACTGTGCCAGGGTGCTCCAAGCCCTGTCCAACCTGGCCTTGGACACTTCCAGGGATCCAGGGGCAGCCACTGCTGCTCTGGGCTGTTTCAGAGGTCTCAAGTATCTGGTGTCTTTCAGGTCTTCATTGAGAACCCTGGTGTCCACTGAGGAAAATGTTTGGAGGACTCTTTGTGTTATTTCTGAAAAGAATTAACATGGAAGTTCAAGATGTGGGACACTTTACAGCCTTGCTGCTGTAAAGCCCTGAGGCAAAGTCAGAGTCAGACCACAAGAACACTGCTCTGACCTTTCTCTGGAAAACAGCAGGGAAAATCCAGATCTCTTTTCATACCTTTCCTATATGTTTTGCATTTATTCTTATAAACTGAGCCACAGGCTTTAAAAAGTTTCTCTGTTGTCCTGCCAATACTTGCAAAACGGATCAATTCTACACCAGGGATTGCAATTTTGGCCCTACTGGATGACAAATGAAGACATGTCCCTCTTTCATGTGTCTATCAGATAGACTGGCTGAAAGATTAGCACTTTTTAATAGGGTTTTTTTTTTTGGTCTTGCCTCAAATCACAAGCACTTTGGGAAAAGACAGTGAAACACTTCATGGCAAGGACTGGGAAAAAGATCCCCACCACTCCCCTTCCTCTTCAAAACCACAAAGAGACCACGCAGGCAAAGCTGAACATTTTATTTGTTTGTTTGTTTTTGCCTAAAAAGGAAAAGCCAGAGTATCTCTGCAGCCCAGTAATGACTTTTCTGTGGAGCAGCTGGGAGCCAGAGGGCAGTGATGCAATGGGCACTGGAAGGATCAGGTCAGCAGCTGGAGCACTGACACCTCTGCCGAGTGACAAGACAAACGAAAATGTGATTTCTCTGCCCCCTGACTGCCTGAGGCAGTGTGTAATGCAGGAGCCTGGCTGTGTTAACCCAGAGCCTTGCCCTTTTCTGGGTTATCACAGACAAACTTACAGCTCCCAAGGCAGCACCCCCAGGCTTCCTGGCTTTGGGATTTACTGCTTGAGACAGCACTTGCCAGGTTGGGGATAAAACAGCTTTTTCCAAATCTCTGTGTGATTCCTCATTTTATGGGGCTGGAGTAGAGCTGCTGCAGCCTCAGTGGCTTTGTGTTTTAGTTATCACTGGGTTTTATGGGTGCAGGATGTTTTTATCATTTATTGGATGCTCTGCCTGGAATGCAGAGGATGGATTCTTTATTGAGCACAGCAGCAACCCCCTGCAACTGCTGGTCTGGTGTTTGTCCAGGGATGGGCCCCAGCTGTGCCCCTCCATCCAGAGCAGCCCCAGCCCACTGGAGGGATCCTTCTCTTTTTTAGGATATGCACAACTACAGCAGATCCTGTCAAGGCTGACCTCTGCATTTCGCCTCTCAGATGGGAAATCAGGGCCCATTCCACTGCTCAGGGTTTGGAAAGCAGCTCACAGGGCAATGGCTGAGCTGCTCACAGAATCACAGCAACATTAAGGTTGGGAAACACCTCCAAGATGATCGAGTCCAACCTTCCATCAAATTCCACAGTGTCCAATAATCCAAACCACAAAGTGCCACATCCACTTGGTTTTTCAACACTTCCAGAGATGGTGACTGCCCGCTTCCCTGGAGAGCCTGTTCCAAAACATAACCTCTCCTTCAGTGAAGGGACAGTACAATATTCAGCTCTCTGATGGCAAACCAGAGCTTCACCTCTTGTTCCCACACACATCTTTAATCACCTGGATCACAAACTTCTTGGACCAACATTTTAGCTCTACTTCCAAAATCCAATTAGCTCAGCCCATTCCTGGGGCACATTTATCCATATGATCAAGGGATGTCTCTCAGCTGTTCTTGGAGGAGTTGGCACTGACACCAGGATCTCCAGCTGATGAGCAAAATCTGGCTGGGAGCAAGGCAGGACAATTTCCCCTTTGCTCCCTCTGCTGCTGTACTGTCCTGGGTTGTAAAATTGTGTGTATTTTATTGGGATCTGTCAGAGGTGAGGACATAAATCTGCTGTTCATGGGGCAGTTTTTTCTTTCTCTCTCCCATAATGGCCAACCCTCCCTCCAGGAGATCTCTGCTGTCCATGGCCACTGAGTGTCCCTGCAGGGCTGAGCCAATCCCAGCATCCCATGGGGAGATGCTCCGCCCAGGGGAGGAGCCAAGCATTCCTCCCTGGATCCAATCTGAGCCTGGCACAGCACAGCAGCCTTTGCCCCCTGCATTGCCAGAGGAGCAGCTTTCTGCTGCCCTGCATGGCCAGAGGGAGCCCAGGCCCATCTGCAGCAGCCCTGGGGCTGCAGAGGAAAACTCCCCCCTTGTGCAGGATCCCTGCTGCAGCAGAGCCACAGCTGGCACTGCAGGAGGGCTGAGCCCCCCTGGGATGGGGCTGGGACACCCCTGACACACAGGGGGCAGGGCCTGCTCTGACTCTGGCAGTGGTTTTTTTCTTTTTTGTACTTTTACATTTTTTATTTTTAATTTTCCAATTAAAAACCTGGTTTTCCTACTCCCATATCTTTGCCTGAGAGCCTTTTAATTTCAAAATTATAATAATTCAGAGGGAGGGAGTTGCATTTTCCATTTCAAGGGAGGCTCCTGCCTTCCCTAGCAAACACCTGTGTTTTCAAACCAAGACACGTACATAAGATGCAATTCTAGGGACACCAAAGTTTCCTTTCAAAATAAAATGACATTGTTCTAAGCCAGTCCTACTGCAACTACCAATTTCCAAAAATCAGACGACACTGAAGTCTCTTTTCTCAAGCAATCCTCTCCTAGCTGTAACAGCAGAACCTTTGCTGCTGAGTTGGGCTTTTTCCCCCTTTAATTGGCCTATCTAGGGGTTGAATAATCTGTCATCTTGTATTTCCTGTGCCCAAATTCTGCTGGGGCAGGCAAGCAGCTGTTTTACAATGCATTCTGTCTTTCTCCTGGACTAGCTGGGATGTATTTGAAGATCCTCAAGCACTCTGGGGAGCCAGCTCACCTTGCATGATGACAAAGAAAGAGCAATTATCTCCAACTGGAGCTGCAGGCAGGAGTGAAAAATAAATACAGAATATAGAAAACATGCCAAGGAACCCACAGAGCCCATAGAAAGCTTTTTTTTTTTAAGGAGCAGATTGGTTATAGAGCATCATCTCCCTGCAGTGCTAAAGAGAAAGGGAGAGCACAGCTTGAGCTTTGTAATTCCTTTTGGGGAAAAAAAGGCAACCCCCCCCCCCCAAAAAACCCCAAAAAATTACAAAAAACCAAAAAACAAACAACCGCCTTTTAATTGGGATAACATAGAATAGCACATTGTGGGTTTCTGCTCTGTGAGTGCTGCAGGAGAAATAATGAATAATTCCCCTCCATGATCCCAGCAGAGCCTTCCCTTGCACACAGACAATATGTGGGAATGGGAAAGATGGATTCCATCCTATGGGATGGAAACCTGCCCATGTCCAGGGCAGTCTGGGCTTTCCAGAGCTACCAATTCACCTGCTGGAAAGTGAACCCTCACCTCAGAGTAAGGACTTTTGTTATGGCATGGCTGGACACGGCTCCTGAGGTGGAGGTTGTTGTTTTTTCCATGCTTTTTTTTCCCAGCAGGATCAGATAGCAGCAAGTCTCCCAGTGCACAAATGCCCTGGAGTCCCCAGAGAGCAGAAGCCTGGAGGGCTCATTTTTGGCACAGTTGTGTTTCTGCTGGCAATTCCACTGGGAACATGTTCTACCCTGGGGTGAACTGGCTCCCACTGGTTCTTCAAACATTCACCATTGGGACAGGCCACAGCTCTGAGGAAGCTGCATGTGGTATTAATGTCCCTTAAGGAGGGAATTAGAACAGTTATTCTCCTTGGAAATTGATTACAAAGCACAGCCAGGTGGGGAGTGGTCTCTACTCCCAGGTAACAAGTGACAGGGTGAGAGGAGATAGCCTCAATATGTGCTATAAGAGATTTAGGTTGGATTTTAGGAAAAATTTCTTCCCTGAAAGGGTGGTCTGGCATTGAAAGAGGCTGCCCAGGGCAGTGGTGGAGTCACCATCCCTGGAGATGCTCAAAGGCTGTGTGGATGTGGAGCCCGGGGACAGGGTTTAGTGGTGAACATGGTGGGGTTGGGGCAATGCTTGGACTGGATGATTTTTGGGTTCTTCTTTAACCCTAACAAATCCATGATTCTGAGACTCTGGGGGCACAAATCCAGCACAGCTGGGGCCTCAGGAGCACATTGTCAGAGATAAATTGCAGTGACACCAGCACAGTCAGTTGGTCAGAACACAGTGCTGATGCCACCAAAGTCATGGGTTCCATCCCCATATGGGCCATTCTGTGAAGAGTTGGACTTGATGATCCTTTGGGTCCCTTTCAATTCTGAACAATCTGTGAAATCTGTGAAAAATTTGCTGTGAGGCTTCTGACCTCTGTGTCCAAGCGCTGGGATGACACCTCTGGTGAGCAAAGTCAATGGTATGGACAGGCCCTGGACTCCCTGACACTGCAAATGTGTTTTATCCACCAATATCCAATATGGAGTTAAACCTTCTGAAATGCAACATTTTCTTGCTGCCCCCTTCCTTGTCATGGACATGTTTTATGAAAATCCTTTTGTTAGGATTTTTTCTCCTAAAAAGCTTAGAGGCCTCAGAAATAAAATGTAAACATTGATTATCTGCTGCTGTGGAATGCAACAGGTGCATCTGTGGTTGGTCTCATGTGGTTGTTTCTAATTAATGGCCAATCAAAGTCAGCTGGCTCGGACTCTCTGATCAGTCACAAGATTTTATTATCATTCAATTTTTTTTCTATTCCTTGCTAGCCTTCTGATGAAATCCTTTCTTCTATTCTTTTAGTATAGTTTTAATATAATATATATCATAAAATATCAAATCAGCCTTTTGAAATATGGAGTCAAGATTCTCATCTCTTCCCTCATCCTAAGACCCCCGTGAACACCACCACACTTCTTTTTTATTTTTTTTTCCCTCAGAAACCAGCAAGGCTGATTAAATTTTCAGGTGAGCTGGGGGAAATATTTCTCAGTGTCCAGAGTTCAGCAAGTGTTTGGACAATGCTCTCAGGATGAGATTGTTGGCGTGTCCTGTGCAGGGCCATGAGCTGGCCTCATTGATCCTTGTGGGCACCTTCCAACTCAGGCTATCCTGTTGTTCTGTGATTTTCTACATCTCTCACCACGTCCAGGTTGAACAGAATGGATTCTGCCAAATAAACATGAAAAATTCCCATAAAGTCCCAGAGACTAATGAGGTATTTCTGCACCTGCAGCCTCCAGGTGTGCTCTGAGAGCAGCACCAGAACCAGCAGAAGGGGATTGCTCACCTTGAAGCGGTGTGAAATCCCATTCCCATGGCTGAGATTCACACCCAGCAAAGTGCAGCACAGATGGCAAGGCCTGTGAATCTCAAGGCAGATCTATAAATTATGACCTCTTGGCTCATTAGAACTGCCTGGTAATTCTGCTGCCCTCTTCATCTGTGCCAAGGGAAATAGATGTTAGGGATGTAAAACATGCAAAACGCTTTCTCTTGCTGCAATTGCTGAGCAATAAATATTTCATGTGCTGGAGGGGAAAAAAAGGTAGGAAGAAATCTGTGGAATTCCCCTGTTTTGGATGGTTAAGGCTCAGGCTTTTGGTGCTTTTCATCAGATTTCTTGATGCTCACTGGGAACATTTTCTCTTTGGGAGTTCAGACACAGAAAACAGAGAGGGATGAGTTTGTTTGTAGGTATTTCTTGTGTGACAGACACAGAATGTCTTACATGCTACCTCTGGGCATGCTTCCCAGATAGCATCAATTAGCCAGACTGGGTGCCACAAATGAAAATTAAACCTTTTAATTCACTCTACATTGGCAAAAAAAATGGAAGTATGTACATCACTGTGTAATTATTCTGATTTAGTGTCTATAGGTTCACTGTAACCAAGCAGAGAAATGATCAGTTCTCAAAAAGGCAGATTTTTTTGTATGCTGAAGATGGCCTTTCACTGAAGAAATTTAATTCTTTCCAGCAGCTTGAGGTGGAAAGAGATTCCCATTGGTAAGAAGTTATGGAAGTTCACCAGCATTAAAGGCTGGGTGGAGGATGTGGGTCCCCTATAAATAGTGCAGGACGTAGGACTGAACTTGCCATTTCCTGCAGTGGAAAGAACTTTTCTTTCTCAATGCACCACTGAGAACAGCTCAGCCCACTAATTTAATTAGAAGGGAATTTACAGGCAATTTTAGGTCTAAGATGAAATCCTGGCCCCACTGAAATCAATGGGAATTTTGCCACTAATTGCACAAGGATTTTACTCCATGGCTTTGTGCAGAGATGCAGGGAAAGGGAAAAAAGAGAGAGAAAATTAGTGAAGTGTTTGTTGGGTTTTATGGGAATTGAGCTTGGTAACTGAGCCTGAGTGATCAGGGTGTGAGGACAACTCTTAAACAGGGAGAAATTTCTCCACTGAAAGGCTGGGCAGGCATTGGAACCAGGAGGATGTTTTTGAACATTTCCAGGTCATTATCCCTGGAAATGCTCAAAAACATGGATGTGGCACTTGGGGACAGGGTTTAGGGGTTAGCACAGCAGTGCTGGGTTAAGGGTTGGACTCAATGATCTTGGAGGTTTTTTCCCCAACCCTAATGATTCCATTCCTCTGTGATTCTAAAGTGTCCCCAAGCCCTCTGCCTGCTCCTCACCATCCCTCCCAGGAGAAAGGGAGGCCAGAAACTGCAGCAGCCCTTGTTAATATTTAAGTTGAGAGGAAAAAAGCCTCCAAACCCTGGTTACAGCTCTGCTGATCAAAGTCTCAGTGTGTGGTAATTTCAGAGGGGCACAGAAGGTCCCACCCTGCCAGTGCTGCCTCTCAGGAGACAAAAAATGCAAATTTTGACTTTCTGCAAATTCTGCTCCTGTCACGCAGCACAAACAAAAGATTTTATTTTTACCTCCCTGCAGGAAAGCTCTGATTTAAATAAATTATAGGTATACACTAAAAGAAAGAACACCCCCTCCTGTTCCTCACCTACAGAAAATTTGCTTAAATAACAAATCTGAATAAAATTGGGAGATGCTGTCATGCCTGATAGATGATCATAGGACAGCCCAATTGCATTACCAGGAAGACAGTAAACATTCTTGGTCTCCTTTTTAAAATAAATTACACCCTGTTAATACATGTTTTGCTTCCATAATAATGCCAAAAAAATGAAATTACTGGTCTGGCATCAGAACACATCAGAGCTAAATGTGCTCATTTTCCCTTGCAGCTGTTGGATGCTCCCAGCTCTTCCAAGACCATTTCCTGGGACTTCTTGAGAGCCTCTTCACAGTGAGTCACCAACAATAATCTTGCTTCATTGGAGATGCCTGCTTGAAAGCAGAATTTTGGGGAAGCTGCTGAGCTGAGAGAAGTTTTCACAGCTTCCTCACAGACCTACTGCTGTTATTCCCCCCAAGCTCTGAAATAAAATTGCACCACCTTGCAAAAAAGACCTTGAGAGGATGGGGTCAGCAAAGCCTCTCTGTGGCCTCTGTGAGCTCAAGATTAGCAGAAGTTACAGAAAATAAAGTAACTGATGAGTCATAAATTTTAGAGATGCCTTAACCGGTCAAATTCTCTGAGTTTTTCCTGTGTGAAGCCCAAAAACTGCAGGGTGAAGGGGAGCCTGCTGTGTGGAGCTCCTTACAGTGGGAAAACCCAATAGAAGCTGTTCATATACCTGCTCTATCTGGTGACCAAATGGTTTTTTAAGGCTATACAGACCAAAAATCCATTTCACAACTGTTTTAAGGCAGCTGAACAGCAATTCTGCATGCCCAAGAGCCTCTGGGATGTTTGAACACTGATGTTGATTATCACGTGCTACAAGAGAGACTCAAGGTCAAAGAGTGGCCAGAACAAAAATTGTGCAACCACAGATAACAGGTCACTTCTCTTTAGGCTTTGTTCTCTTCAGTGGGGCAACTCAAAACTGCAAGCCAGATGTAAAACACTGGATAATAAAAATATATGTGAAAAGAAACTTAGCACTTCCGTGAAAGAGGATGGAAAGCTGGAGTTGGCAGCTCTATGGTTGCCCTGGTCCGTTCTTTTTCCAATCTTGGAAGTCACTTTTTGAAAACAAAAAGTGACTTCCAAGATTGAAGTCATTTCAGGAAAACTGGGAAGGATTTGAAGACTTTTTAACAAAATTGCAGCCGCTGCCAAGCCATGGTGTCACCAGGGTTCGTTATCCGCAATATTGGATCACAAATCTCATCACAAACCAAAGATGGCAAAGGCCCACAGAAGAGCAGTCCTATGCAACAAAAAATAATCAATCCTTGGACAAAAAAGCAGTCTGGATCATATTTTTATGATACAGCAAGAGCCTTGGATGCAAAGAAGTAGGAATAAATGAAATAAATCAATAAAAAATGAGAGCTTCAGTAATTTTTTTCTGGCCCACTTTGAATTTGTGTTATGAGCAAAGGGAATGGGGATGAGAGAGATGAAGGAGTAATTATACAACCCCTTCCTAATTCTCTGACCCACTCTGTCACTATAGGACACAAAAGAACACAAGTTCACACTGCTGTTCTCAAGGTGAAGAAAAAGGGAATTTTATTTTCTGACTCTAACATTTATAGTTTTCTAAGAATGACAGTAGATTGGAGGGTGACAGTGCCACCTCTCCAATGACACTGGGCAAACCAACAGTCCATCAACTTTCTCTTCTTCCATTAAGGAATGCGAAACAATGAGTTATTTTACAGAAAGTGTGTGAGAAATTTCGCTACAAAAATGTCAACATCAGAAAGCTTAGAAAATCTTAAAAAACCAGGGAGACACCACTCCACTCAAGTGACAGAGTGGGACCGCTTGTGGATTCACCCAGAAGCCATTTGGGTCACAGAGCTGTGCTGTCTCATGGCAGCTCCCAGTTACTGTGGTCCCAGTGGTTCATTAATTGTGGTGGTCACCAGCAGGGCACTTCCTTCCGACACCTTCCATTGAACATTGCTCCAGCATTTCCCAATCTATAGGAAATATGATTACAAGATGGTTCTTTGCCATGAACCATTTGATTTTTCATTAAATAGACTGCAAGAGCAGATGACAAACTGTGGACCGTGCCAGTCCAGAGCAGAGGGAAGGAGAACAGAGGTCATTGCAAGATGGGAGAGGCAATTTCAGGTGGACAGAGCTGTTCTTGGGGGTTTTAGCTGCCCCTGTGTGGCAGCTGCCCCATGAAAACCATCATGGTTGCATGTGTTGGCATTTTTGCATCCAATGGGATGATTTACTGGTCTAATTGATTAATATGTAATCAATAAGATGAGCTGGGAAATTAAGACTGGGTCATATTTCAGATTCAGTGGGTGAAGCAGCCAGGGGCTCAGATTTGCCCTGTGCAGGAGGTGAAGCAGTTTGGAGCTGCAGTTACTGGCAGTGGGAAAATTTAGGATTTTTCTCCATGGGATGACTCGGGATCATAAAAAATAAGGTTAATGGGAAGAAAACATAAACTCAGGGGCTGTGGGTGGGAAAAAAACCCCTGGTGTTTCTGATTCAGTGTATTCCAGCATAAAATGATGCCTCAGGTTTAGCTTTTATATCGTTCACATTCTGTGCTGCTTTAGTGTGTGGGTCTGAGCTCCATATCAGGGCATGGTGAGCTCTGTGCACAGAGCAGGGAGACAAAACAATTCCTGCTCCAGCTGGGCACCAAGGACAAGTGATCCAAATCTCAGCCCAAGAGCACAAACACCGTGGGCTGAAGAGAGAAAAACAAGCAGGGTGGGACTTTACAACCAAAACTTATAATTGGACAATTAACCCCAATATGCAAATGAACCAGAACTTATAAAAGTGAGAGACCCCGTGACTGTCGTGCATTTTGTGACCATTTTAAGTTATACTGCCCAAGGTAAATCTATTAAAGTCTCTTAATAAATCCCTTCTTTATGCTTTAACTCCATGTAGTCTCTCTCTGTTCTAGGTCAGCCTTCACAAGGCATCAAAAATAACCCCAAAAATTAATTCCCAGGGGAAGCAGTGGCTGGATTGTAACATCCCCTCAGAGGGGACACAGGTCTGTGCAGGTGTCCCCCTTCATGAAGAGCACACAGGGGTGGTGGCAGCTCATTTCCTTCCCCCTGAACATTCCTGGCTGCATTTTATTGCTGTCCCTCCACCTGAAGCATTTGCAAATCCAAATGAGTGCCTTGGGAAGCTCCATCCCTGGGGCAGGTGAACCCATTTCACCCGGACATCAGGAGCAATGAGGGTGGCTCTCTCTGGGCACAGGAACAGATTTTTTTCACCAGAAAGGCCTCACCCCCTCTAGAGAGAGATGCCTTCATTAGCTGGCCCTGCTCAGCTTGACACTCTCATTTCTAACAGAAAAAAGCCAAAAGGAGAAGGAGCTTCCAGCCACAGGGTCTCAGCTGGTGTTTGACACTCAAAGCATGTAAGTAATAATCAAGCTGTGCTAATTTCCAGCAGCCAAAGAGTTGACCTTAACAAGGCATTTTTAAGACTGTTTGCTGTTTCTCATATGGACAGGACTCATTGCCTGATGGTCAGGAACTGCAATTAGGTCTCTTTTGCTTAGAAGTGGTGAGGATTTGGACTGGATGTGATGAAATCTTCCTTACTGACTGTGCAAAGCCTCTACAGAGCTTCAAAGACAGTTTGCAAAAATCCCACCAGGCATCAATAAAAGTCCAGGGCAACAACTTCAAGAGTAGCTCACAGCCTTCCTAGAGTGCTGGAACTTTCTCCACAGGACTGGGGAGAGGTTTATCCCAACAGGAAGGACTGGATGGTCTCAGAGGTCTTTGCCAACTTTAATGAGCCTATGATTCTATCCTATGAGTCTAGATATTTGAGCCTGAACTAGTAGCAGGAATTTAATTAGTAATTTAAGCATGAAGCAGAGCCTTCTCCCTCCAGGGCTGCTCTTACACTGGCTCACCTCAAGGTGCCATTCCCAAATCTGCTCACTGAGGAATGAAGAGCGATGGGCTGATCAGTGTGAAACCCACTGGGTGTTGGAGGCTGGTGTCCCACAGCAGAGCCATGTCTGGGGAAGTTAAATTTCATTTAATGGATCTGAAAAATGGCAGGTTTACTTTAGTTATTGGGAAGAAATTGTTCCCTGTGAGAGTGGGAACCTGGCACAGGGTGCCCAGAGTAGCTGTGGTTGCTCCTGGATCCCTGAAGTGTCCAAGGCCAGGCTGGATGGGGCTTGGAGCACCCTGGGATAGTGGAAGGTGTCCCTGCCCATGGCAGGGGGTGGAACTGAATGATTTTTAGTTTCTTTTCCAACTCAAACCATTCTGGGATTCTATAATTCTAAAATAAATCACTTTGAAAATTAAGTCATGAATTTTGCAAGCGAAAAGGGACAACTCTGGTATCCCAGTATCCAACACGTGACAATATCCAGCACCTGACAATATCCATTAGAGCTGAGCTGGGCTGCAGGGCCAGCCTGGGAGAACTGCAGCAAGGAACAAGATTGATCCTTTTCCTGTCTTACAGCTTTGATAAATCACCTTAACATTGACTCTTGCTTCGCCAGACACGATTAAGAAGGTGTGAATGTCACCTCTGAGGAATGAGGGGGTAACTGAGAGTGTTTAAATTGAAAGAGTCAGCCCAGAAATGAGTCTGAGTGCACATTTAAATGTGCTAATCACACCATGCTCAGTGCCTGGCTGTGACGTTTCTCTCTGAATTAGTTTTGTGTTTCAGATGGATCCTTTACTCAATTACAGCAGCACTCCTGATGAGTTTGTTGACATATTTGCTAATTTTCCCGTGGCAGTGTGTTTTGGAGGGTGCACATACATTATTAATGAACTGAAATTGGCTGCTATTCCTTTAGTTGTCTTTTACCCAGGAGTTGATAGCACACAGCACCAGACTCCATTCCTGATTGGAATTCCCCCTTTGTTTTGCCACTGACTTTTTTTCCATTAAATGATCCTGGCATGTTAAAAAAAACCATAAATAATTCAATAGATAAATAAACCCCCAATTTCCTCTCTAATTATAATTCAATAGATAAATAAACCCCCAACTTCCTCTCTAATTTTCACTCTCCAAACTAGAATTGCCATGGGAAAGATCTTTCTAAGAGTTTTGATCATGCTCTATGTACAAGTTAGGCTGATTTCAAGCAGAAATAAAGTGCATTGGATTGCAGGAGGCAAGAGTTTACTCCTTCCCCTGCCTCCCTGGAAAACCCTGGTCAAGTCACTAAAAAGATATTTATCTTCCCTAAGTTTAGATTTAGGCCTAAATGAGTTTCCCAGGCAATGGAAAGAGGGAGCTTTCTCCAAGCAGAGGTTCTGTTGATGCTAAAATGGGAGGGAGAAGAATTAATCACCCACTGGAAGAGTCTGTCTGCCTCTAATTAACACTCACAACAAATAAAAGAAACAAGACAAACAAGCTGGGTGAGGTAGAGCAGGTGGCAGAGCTGCCACCTCACTTGCTCTTCACTTCCAGAGAATTACAGATGAGTCACACAGTTATGAGTGAAACCAGATTTGGTCAAGTTTTAACCATGAAATATCTTCATTCTGGGGTTTGATTTGATCCTAATGATAATTTAAAATGACAGACCCAAAAACAAACCTGGAAAAAACTCTCCAGTGTAAACTGGAGATATATAAAATATGCTCCCAAACATCTTTGTTCCCAGCCAGATCCAGTTACAGGCTCTGAAAATAAATCTCACTGTTAGGGGATGCAGAAAGGAAAATTTGGCTGCACGAGCTCTGCAAGAGCAAATAAAGAGAAAAGATGAGATGGGAAGGAAAAGACCTTTTCAGAGAGGGTTTAACAGGAAGATGTGGGAATGTGCAGCTCCCAGTTTAGCACCTGTTGTAATCTCAGGCACTGTGGGTGGGTCCTGCCCAGCCTCAGGAGCTTCTGTGGTGCTCCTAAATCCTGTCACCTCCCTGATGTGCCACCAGATTTCTCCATTCAATCAACTGAGTCCAGCCCTGGAGCTCATGGAATCCAGCTCCTTGAGTGAAATGGGGATTATTTAAGGACTGCCAGAGCATTCTGGGATACCCAGATCTCAACAAACTTCCAGCAAGTTGCAGGAGTCTGTGGGAACATGGCAAGTATTTTAAGCAGGAGAAGGAATTCTCAGTGCCAAAGGCAGAGGGAAGCATCTGGGCCCCAGAGCAGATTGTGAATTTTCACTGCGAGCTGAATCGAGGCTGAGAGTTGTGCAAATCTCACAACACTTTGGTCCGAAGTGACAGAAACAGGCAAAATTGCAAAGCTCTCTCTAATTGGCACACTGATAAATTGTTAAATCTTTCCCTGGGCTCAAACACATCCAAGTGCAGTCCAGGTGGAATAGACCAAATTAGGTCAGAGCCTTGAATTCTCTGCTTCTCCCTGGCACATTTAAGACACTGATCAGACTAAGCCCAGATAAGCCTATCAGCACTAACAGAGCTTGGCTAGACTTCAGCATTTATCATACTCTCCACAGAGTGACTAATAAAATCAGATTATTCCATCATGGCATTCAAATACATTCATATTCACCAGGTAAATAGAGATCTTGTATGTAGGGCTTGTTGCAACATTCTAATTTTCATTCAAGTTATCATTAAAAAAGCATGAATGAGGTCACTGAAAATTAGGATTTTTCATCCTAAGGAAAACATTTTTAAATTCCTTTTCAGGCTGCACTGGTGCCAGCTATTTCACTCTGACAAAACCCAGTGTTATTGTTTGGATTTTGCTATTAGCCAGCAGGAAATGTCAGTGTCAAAGAAAAGCTGTTAATTTAATTTTGGAGTGCTTCATCCAAGAGATACATTTCTGCTGGCTACCAGTGCCCACTGAATCAACATGTTTAACTTGACTGATATTGTCTCAGGTTTAAAACACACAAATGATGAACAACAAGGCACCTTCAGCAGAGTGAGCACACTCATCATCACCCTTTGACATCAGCCCATCAACTGTGGGCTTTCAAACAGTTGGGGTGCATTGAAATTGGGGATTTAAATTGCAGCAGGCATTTTCTTTGCTGTCACTTTGCCTTGAATCCACATTTGGTGCCGGCAGCAAACATTTCCACCTGAGATAGGTGAAATTCAGAGTTTTTCTCTAAGTGGAGCCAAAACCAAATGTGCACATCACAGCGCTGGGATGTGAGCCCACCTGCAGTGTGGGTTCATACCTCCTTTAGGACAAACCAGGGGGTCTCCCTTATAAAAACCTTGTTAGAGAGAGGGTTGAACATCTCTGGAAAGGCCACAGAAGGTGACAGGGTGCAGAGATCTCCTGTGCCAGGGCCAGATTCCCTTGGAGAGCTACCAATGCCACACAAAATACACACAATAGCTCTTAACAGAGTTGTCGCAGACATCTTTTATGAAAAATCCTTTCCTTAGGATTTTTCCTCCTGAGAAGCTAAAAGGCATCAGGAACAAAATGTAAACATTGATTATCTGCTGCTGTGGAATGCAACAGGTGCATCTGTGATTGGCCCATGTTCATTGTTTGTAATTAATGGGCAATCACAGCCCAGCTGGCTCAGATAGGGAGTCTGAGCCACAAACTGTTATCATTCTTTGCTATTCTATTCTTAGCCAGCCTTCTGATGAAACCTTTTCTTCTATTCTTTTAGTGTAGTTTTAATGTAATACGTATCATAAAATAATAAATCAGCCCTCTGAAACATGGAGTCATATTCTCGTCTCTTCCCCAATCCAAAAACCCCTGTGAACACTGTCACAGGCTGTCATCAGAAACTGGGTTCCAGGAGTGTCTGCCCATCACCACCTTCCTCTTGTCCAGCTGGATGAAGCTTTTTGGATCCATGGACACAGCAAGATGTGGAGATTGCCTTGACGTCCCCCTGGTTTGGTTTGAGACAGCCCTGAAGCACCTGGGAGCCCTACAAACATAACAGGACCCCCAAAGAACTCAGAATTTAGTAGTTTGTATCAGTACCCAGTCAGTTCATAGTTCCAAGAGAAACAGAATTTGATTTCTTTCCCTTCTTTCCATCCCGAAACCCTTTTGTGTTCCTGTTGTAGCCCTGGCTGCTGAGAATTTCAGATTTCTGTGCTGCCAGGCACTGACCCCCAGGAGAACACTGCACTGACCTTAGGCTGTGGAGAAGCTTCCAGAATGGAATGATAGAACTGGGATTGTGGGTGTGGAGTTTGGATAGAAGTGTGTGATATCACAGGGTGAGAAACTCAGAGTTTAAAGGTTTAGAATATAGTAATGAATATAAACCAGGATGGAGGTTTTGGAGTGGAGGCTGGTCCTTCTTCTTCCCCTTCTTCTCCATGGGTTTGGGTGATTTTGTGTAATTGGATAAAAAAGTCCCCATTGCAGCCATGGGTGGTTGGTTATTGGGTTAAAAGTAAAAATAATTGAGGTGTCATTTCCTAAGTGGACAGTTGATCCTTCAAAGGCCTTGTAGAAAGAGAGATGGGGCTCCATGTTTAGTTTGTGAGAGTGAAGTGCTTCAGAGCTCAGGGTTTGTGAGTGTGTGACAGAGATAAGAACTGATAAACATCTGAGTCCCAACAGGAAATTCCATCTCACACATTTAATCGTGACCTTGGCAGAGAAAAGAAGCAAAAGAATCTACTTGTTCCTAAGCCAGGAGATATTAGAGATGGGGAGAAGGGGAGTCAGCTTTACACATATTTGCAACTTTAATATTAACAATAGCAATTTCAGTTTTGATAGAACTTACAATTCTATCCAAGCTCCATCATTACGCATTTGTTGAGTAATTTCCTCATTGCAAGCACTTTGAGTTGAAACTTACCCACATTTGTGGAATTTTTACCAGAATCACCACAAGCCATTTTGTTCAAGCTCTTTGATCTCGTTCTGGGTTTCACATCTATAAAATCTTACTGTAATAAATTGACTGGAAGATGCATGTGCAAAGCACAGAACATCAGAGAGGTCAGAAAGTGAGAAAGGACCCATATGGCATCTTTTTATTCCTGTACAGAGCA
The DNA here is from genome assembly GCF_028018845.1 of Melospiza georgiana. Taxonomy (NCBI): domain Eukaryota; kingdom Metazoa; phylum Chordata; class Aves; order Passeriformes; family Passerellidae; genus Melospiza; species Melospiza georgiana. The sequence goes on along the minus strand of NC_080430.1, from coordinate 4,192,831 downwards.
CAGATTTCAGGCATAATGGGTGTTGGACTAAATTATCTCTTGGTCAAGTCAGTGGAATAATAAGAAGAAAAACAGCAAACAGGATCAAGTCACCCTTTGTCCCTTTGGGTGTTAATTCCAGAAAGCCACACTGGGAGGATCAGAGTGTTTGGATGCTCTAACCCCTCAAGACAACACCTTTAATTTTAAATGCAAAGCCCTGCCTTCTCTGGCATCCAATACAAAGGTTTGTACTTACCCAGATGGGAAATTCACTCAGCATCAGCTCCCTAAAAACAACCTGCCTTCTTCCTCCCAAGTGTGTCCTGCAGGAAAATAACATTTGTACTACTAGATTTATCATCATGAACCCCAGCTGAAGTTCTTTTGGGATTTTCTTTTCTTGTTAGGACACGTCAGCATCATAAATCTCTTGTGAAATGAAGAGTTAATTAGTTAATTAGTTAACCCCATTAAAAAGGGGTACCACTGCTCCAACTCAAGTTGTGTTTTCTTATTCCTTCCTGTTCCAAAGGTGTGTTACCCTGATATTCTTTAATATCTGCCACATAATTACTGCTGCTGGAATAACAAGAAACCAACTCAGCAGTGCAAAAGGAAGAGAATCTGGGAGAGAAACAGCTTTTAGAGCATGAACAAAACACTGCCCAGCCCCATCACAGCCACATCAGGGGGCAAACCCAGAATTAGGAGAGGTGACCATAAAACAGCACTGTGAATTCACAGAATTCACAAAAATCACAGAATGACCAGGTTGGAAGAGACCTTCAAGGCCATCGAGTCCAACCCAGCCCCAACATCTCAACCAAACCCTGGCACCCAGTGCCGCATCCAGGCCTTGTTAAACACACCCAGGGATGGGGACTGCACCACCTCTCTGGGCAGCCATTCCAGAACTTTATCACTCTTTCTGTGAAAAACTTTTTCCTGATACCCAGCCTGTATTTCCCTTGGTGCAGCTCGAGGCTGTGTGCTCTGGGTGTGTCAGTGCTGCTGCAGACAGAGCCCAGCCCCAGCTGAGCACAGGCACCTTTCAGGAGCTGTGCAGTGATGGGGGCAGCCCTGAGTCTCCTTTTCTCCAGGCTGAGCACCCCCAGCTCCCTCAGGGGCTCCTCACAGGGTTTGTGTTCCCAGCCCCTCTCCAGCCCCGTTGTCCCCTCTGGATGTGCTCAGGGCTCTTCCCAAGCTGAGGGGTGTCACAGGGCACTGCTGAGCTCCATTCCACAGCCAGTGCTTTCCCCCAGAGTTTTGGCACACAGCAGGTGAGAAAGGGCAGAGATCAATCAATCTCCATGTGCAGTGAGAGCTCAGGGAATTTAGGAGAGGCACTACTGAGAGGAGCAAAATCAATCCAAGAATCGAAGCAGTTCAGCTCCCTGTCGCTGCTCAGATCTTTCAGTTTTCACTTGGATAAGCACAGAGCTGCCTCTTCCTCATCCTCCCTTATCCCCATGAGTGGAAGGTGATGCCATGCAAATGGACACTTGTGTCAGAGCAGGACCAGAGGCACCAGTGAGTTCACACTTGAATTTAGCAGGTGTTTACCTGCTAAAAGGGATGTGTTGAACTGCTAAAAGGCATCCCTGCCCCTCAAGTGGTCCTTATGAGATCCCTTAAGGAGGTTTGCTTCAGGATTAAAAGGTATTAAGCATGTAGATTAGAGAGAGGTGTTGATCCATTTCCTCTTTATCTCCACTTCACTCCTAAAGATTTTTCAGTGCCACTCAGGTTGCCCTAACTCGTGTTTGAGCTCAGGTTGTGCTGACTGTAATGGAATTGATCTCACTGCACCCTGCGGCCTTGTTCAGCTCACCGTGAACCAGATCTTTAAATCTGATCAGCTGAACTGCCAAACCATGGCAGGGGGGTTGGAACTGGGTGATCTTTAAGGCACTTCCTGACCCAAAACTTTCCTCTGATTCCCTGGCACTCTTCCCAGACTTATTATGGACCGTGGAGCTTGTGCTGAACCCGGAGTTGCTGTGATGGGCAAAGCCTTGAGGCTGCTGAGATCCCCCTGCAGCACTCCTGGAAGGGCCAGGGATAAAAGAAAGCCCCCAGAAGCTGCTGGATTTGCTTCTGTGAAGTCAAGCCCAGCACTTTTCTGCCTGCCAAGACAAGGAGAGAGGGCTGTGAGTGAGAGGACAAGGCTGCTGCCTTTGTCTCAGAGAGCTGAGCCTCGGAGCTCAGCTTTGTCTCTGAGCTTCCACCTTGGGGAGAGAGCAGCCAGGGCCTGGCAAAGAGCTGTTTAAAAACACAGCACAAAAGCAATTAAAGAGAAGAGTCCCAGCTGATCAGTCCTTGAAGTACCTCAGCACTGAGTGCTCTGACAGCTTCAAGTACCCTGAATTGCAGCATCCACTGGCAGAGGCAGGTGGAGCAGCAGGGAGCACGGATGAGATGCTGGATGTGGCTGCTATTGCCCTACCAGTGACCCCCTGCAGCATCTTTGCTTTAGCAAACAAGGACCCTCAAGGTTTGATGGGGCCGTGATCAAGCCCAGGTTTCACTGGAGATGCCCTGGGTTTTTTCCTGGGTTTCTTCCTGGGTTTTTTGGCCAAATATAATGGGAGGCTTTATCACAGCTGAGGATTTGTGGATGCTCAGTGCAAGCAGAAATGTTGGATCTGTCTACACCAGGTGAGAATTAAACCAAATCCTTCCTGAAAATGTCAGACTTCCCACATTATGTGTTGGCCTGCCACAAACACTGCAGCTGACACCAACCCAGTGGATTTAGCACACCAGACTCAGAATTAATTCCCAAACCTCACACAGATTTTTGTGTGAGACCCTGAGAGGAGGCTTCACTTCACCTCTGCATGCCCTCTATCTCAACAGAGGAAAGGCCATGAACCATCTGGAAATAGTTGTCAGCTCTCTGTATTGCCCAGAATATCATTTCCTTGAACTGTTAAACACATGTTACTGTAGTGGATTCATAAATAATACTATGAAATTGTCAAACCACTAAAAACTTTTGGATCTCAAAGTTAAAAGCAGGAAGTCTGGACTGTGTAAGTTATAGTTACACTCACCTGCTTTGGTGTTACCACTTTCTTTGATTTTTAGCACCAAAAAAAATTACTAGGATTTCCTTTAGAGATAAGTTTCCAAATGTAATATTAATAAGAATCATGAACTTTCTGTTGAGCTCCAGTTTCTTGCAAACCTGTTGAACAGCCCAGGTGTGCTTCAAATTGGATGCAGCTTTCTCAGGAAAGGTCACGAACCTTGGTAATACCTTTATAACCATCCCAGCTTTAGAAAGATTTCTGGGGAAAATTAAGTGCCTAAAGGCTAAACTATATCCTGTCTCAAAGCTCCCATGTTAAGGTCATATTTAGAGGGTATAAATTAGCTGTGTCTGTTAGTAGCTCTCTGACCTTAAGCCTTCAATGTAAAATCCTGTAGTTTTTGGCTTAAAGTGAATTAGAAAAACACAAAGCAGGTAGTTAAGTGGATAAAATGACAGAGCAGCAACAGCACACAGATGTTGTTATGTTCCTGCAAAGGCTGTCCTTTGCACCCTCCAAGCTGTCTTTTCTGCTCATTCTCCAAAATATGCATTCTATTTAACATTAAAATGAGAGCTGGTAGCGCTGGGTATCTTTGCCCATCTGTTTCTGCTCTGAAGTGCTCAGTATTTTAGGAAACTAATAAAAATAACAGAGTGGCAGGAGCCAAGTTTTTTGCCGAAGGGACTCGTTGTTTTGGAGCTGTGCTGGGAGAACTGGCCCCTTCCCAACAAGGTGCACATCAAAGTCCACCCTGGGCTGGGTTGGGACAATGCCCCAGCCTTGCCTGGGAGCTGTGGAGGCAATAAAGCTGCTGGATCAGCCTGCAGAGAGCTTGGGGCCAAGGCTGTGTGCAGGGAGCTCCTCCTGAACGCTGCTCTTTGAAGTCTCTGCAGATGATGTGTCTCAAACTGCCTCTGGGACTGATCCACTGAAATCACTCAGAGCTTTTTCCATTTCCTCCATCCTCTTTTTTTAAGCTGTAAACACATGGCCCAGTGTCTCCTTGGGGGATGGAGGGAAAGGTTTGGTCTCTTCTGGGCTGTTATTGTCCTCTTGCCTCCACACTTGAAGGTGCCTGTGACAGACGTTCAGCTGCTGGCTGAGGTTTTTCCTGCTCCAGGCTGAAACTTTAGATGTTCCCAGTTGTGGTTCTTCTCTCTGGCTTCTCCCTGAACTTCTGATCCTGGCTCTGCTGCTTCCCTCCCCTCTCCACCCAGAGCTGTGTTACCTCCTCACTGACTTCTTCCCAACCCTGGCAAACTCGTCCTCTAAGCACCAAGAGGAGGAGAGCAGATGAGGAGGATGGAGGTGATGAAGGACGGCATCAATTGGCTCCCTGGATGCCTGTGAGGAGCAGCAGGCACCATCAAGGATGTCCTGCTCACTGTTCTCTTGCAATTCTCTCCAAACCCATGTTCAATACCTTGACCCTCAGTCTGTAATTTCCTCCTGAGGAGGAGGAGGGCCAGGCACTGAGCTCTTCCTTCTGGTGACAGTGACAGGACCAAGGGAATGGTCTAGAGTTGTGTCAGGGCAGTTTTGGGTTGGATATCAGGAAAATGTTCTTCCCTGTCCTGGGTTGGCTATATGATGATGCTTTTATCCCCAATCATCTCATTCTGTTGATGATGAATAATAAGTTTTGCACCTTTAAGACTTGTTCCAGAGAGTGAAGGGGGGACAGAAGAAGCACAGTTTGTTTTCAAACACTGCACTCACTCCTCCACATTCCTGCTCCTGGGCTGTGTTGTCTGTGGATGGACAGACAGCGGGACAGAGCTCTCCTTTGCTTTTAGTTAGTTTAGCTAGCTGAGGCAAAGAAGTTCCCTGGACTGAGGTTTTTTTCCCTTTTCTTTGGCCCTGTTTAACCTGCTCTGGCCTGAACACCCAGGGGAGCTCCGGCAGCTGCACCTGAGGCCCACCGGGCCGGGCCTGGCCTGCGACATTTCCAGCACTGAGGGACTGATCAGAGACTGAGTGAGCTGAGCTGCAACCCGGGGAGGGACTTTCTCAGTTTGTCGTCTCTTTTGGAGCAGCAAGGGGTTTGATTGTTTAATATTGGTTAGGTTTTATTGTTTAATAAACAATTTTTTCCACCTTTCTTCAAGGAGGTATTTTCTCCCGGACCAGTTGGGGAAAGGGGCCGAATGGATCTGCTTTCCTACCGGAGCTCCTTTGGGGGATTCTCCCCCAAATTTGCTCTAAACCTGGACATTCCCTCAGGGTGTGGTGGGCACTGAAGAGGCTCCCCAGGGAATGGTCACAGCCCTGAGGCTGCCAGAGCTCCAGGAGCATTTGGGCAACACTCCCAGAGGAATATTGGAGTGTCCTGGGCAGGGCCAGGAGCTGGACTCGACCTTCTGGCCCCCTTCCAGCTCAGGATTCCACGATTCTGTGCTATCTCCAGCACAGAAGAACCCAGCCCGGACACTCCATGACCTGGTGCAGGTCGTGTTGGTGGGTGGAGCAGAGGTGCACTTGAGTGGATGCTTCAAATACCTGATTAACCTGCAGGAATGTGGGACTCAGCCTCAGCACAGTCTCATCCAAAGGTCACCAGGGCCACTGGAAAATCTGACCTGAGCCACAGCTGGGGGAGTTTTGCCAAAAGCCAGAGCTGTGCAGCAAGTAAAGATGGCTTATGCTGATTTCTGTCATTCCCATCTTGCTGCTTTCATTAACACCACTTCCTCCCCTCCTTTCCCCACTCCTTCCTCTCCTGTTTCAGGATAAAAACGAGCCTGCCAGACAATGCATTCACAAGTTAACACAGTGCAACAGACTGTGACTACATTAAGAGCAGCTCCCAGGCAGGTTTTACATCCAGGCTCCAGGGAAGGAGCAGTGAAATAGGAGGATGGAGCTTGGCACTGCTCTGGAGCTGAGCAGCTTCGGCTATAAAAAGAAGCCTTTTACACAGATATATAAAATGAAATAGCATCTGAAAGCCTCTCTGCTCTTGGAGGGAAGATGAAGCAGCAGCACACGAGCACCAAGCTGGGGAGAGAGCACCTGGATTGGATGGAGATGTGCAGAAGGAAGACATCCCAAGGCCAGGCTGCAGTGCTGTGCCTCAAACCAGCCCTGCAGAGGGTGCACTCAGGCTCCATGGGGGTTTGTCTGGGCAGGAGGGTTCACAGGTCTGGCTTCTTGTCGCAGACATCTTTTATGAAAAATCCTTTCCTTAGGATTTTTCCTCCTGAGAAGCTAAAAGGCATCAGGAACAAAATGTAGACATTGATTATCTGCTGCTGTGGGATGCAACAGGTGCATCTGTGATTGGCTCATGTTGGTTGTTTGTAATTAATGGCCAATCACAGTCAGCTGGCTTGGACTGTCTGTCTGAGACAGAAGCCTTTGTTATCATTCTTTGCTATTCTATTCTTAGCTAGCCTTCTGATGAAATCCTTTCTTCTATTCTTTTAGTATAGTTTTAATGTAATATATATAATAAAATAATAAATCAAGCCTTCTGAAACATGGAGTCAGATCCTCATCTCTTCCCTCATCCAAAAACCCCTGTGAACACGGTCACAGCTTACTCCTTGTGGGCAGTGGCTTCCCACCTGGCTTTCCCCCTCTGTGGGTTTGGGAGCTGTTTCAGGATGAAATGTGAGCACATAACTGTTTACTGCACTGCTCTAAGCAACTTAATGACCTGTGGAAGCTCTTTGTGTGAGCTCCAGCTCCAGCACGGGTGACATTGCCCGAAACCACTCATTTTGCTTTAGGATCCATGATGTAATAGCCTGTCCTTCCTGGTTTTTTCCCCAGGTGTGCCAATATCCTCTCTCTTCCCCTCCCATGCTCCCTGCTAAGTGCTGTCCATCCATCTTGGCATTCCAACAAGGGCGTTGTGCGATTGGTGAAGTTCAAAAGATGCCCCTCAGCCCTGGGGACTTTGGGCCATCTTGCTCCTTGTGGGCAGGGGCTTCCCACATGGCTTTCCCTCTCTGTGGGTTTGGAAGCTGTTTCAGGATGAAATGTGACCATATAACTGTTCACTGCACTCCTCCAAGCAATTTAATGACCTGTGTAAACTCTTTGTGCAAGCTCCAGCTCCAGCACGGGTGACATTGCCCAAAACCACTCATTTTGCTTTAGGATCCTGGGCCAGGGCTTTGAGTGCAGAGGCTCTGGGAGTGTGAGCAGCAGTCAGGGCTTGTCACCCATCAGCCATCACCTGTCACTGCTGAGCATCTGTCATTCCCTGCTGCCCTGGGTCACAGCCCAACAGCTCCTGGGAGCAGCATCTCTCACTCAGAGTGCCTGCAGTTTGTTTTGAGACTTCAGTCCCTCACTCCTTGGCTGAAATTATGAATTTTTTTTTGTTCTGGGGTAAAAAACCAGAGGCCTTGCTGCCTGAGTTTTTCTCTGCCATCCAAACACTGGATCTTGCTGTTTTGTGTTGGTTTAAATAACCTCTTAAAGACTTTGTTCTTTCTTTTGGAACTTGTAGTTCTGGGTTGCAATCAGGTCACCTCTCAATCATCTTTCTGACAAACTGAAGAGAGTGAGCTCATTAAATCACTTACCAAAAGTGTTTTCCCCAGTCTCTAATAATCCTATATATTGCTTCTCCTCCCTGATTAATTTATCCATATGCTGACACCAAAAGATACCATGTGGGTCTGACCAGTGCTCCCAGTTAATGGTTTTTTAACCCAATTGCTCCTCTCCCGAAACACCTAAAAATTTGATCAGAAACCTCCTCCAAACTGTGATATTTTCAGGGTCCCCAGAACGAAGGAGGAATTGATGAATCTGACTCCATGTTCCTGGAAGGCTAATTTATTATTTTATGATATTACATTAAAGAATGCTATATTAAACTATACTAAAGAATACAGAAGGATACAGACAGAAGGCTTAACAAGATAATGACTAAAAACTCGTATCTTCTTCCAGAGTCCTGACACAGCTGATGGTGATTGGTCATTAAGTTAAAACAATTCACATGAAACCAAACAATCACCTGGTGGATAAACACTCTCCAACTACATTCCAAAGCAGCAAAACACCAGAGAAGCAATCAGATAATTATTGTTCTCCTTTTTCTCTGAGGCTTCTCAGCTTCCCAGGAGAAGAGTCCTGGAGAAGGGATTTTTCCAGAAAATATGACAGTGACACCAAACCACACATACAACTCCCAGGGCAGACTGAGCTGCTCAGATTTATACCCACAAGATTCTCTTCAGGGCCATTGTTTCCAAAACACTTTTTATTCTCCAAGAATTACCTGCATTCTCAGAGGCAGCAGATTGCATTTGTCTGCAATAAAAAGACCATTTGCACAAGTCTCCCTGACAAGCAGGCAGAATTGCCCCTCTCTAAATGTCTTGTCTTCATAATTATTTATAGGTGCTTCATCATTTTGACACCCAGAAATTTTATAGGCTGTGATTGCATATTTACTTTGGGATCATTAATGACCCTGTTGATAGTGCTGGGCTCAGAGCCAATCTTGTAAAGTGCCAGTAAAGCATCTCAAAAAGTCATTTCATTAGCTACAGGAATGCTGTTGCCCTTGTTCTTAATCATTTGAAAGTGTTTCTATGGATAAGAATATCTATTCACATGATCTATTGCTCATTATTGCCCCAAATATTGCTCAATATTAATTAAAAGCATTTGAAAGATGCTTTGGAGTATTTATACACAAATCTTTCTAATTTCCCTTGATCAAGTGTCCAACAGACCCATGTTCAATAAAGCCACACTGGCACATGGGATAATTGAATTGTGCCTTCATTAATCAAATCTCATATCAGCTTTTCCATAATTCTGCCCAGGGCTGGAAATCCAATAAACTGGCATGTAGTTAACCAGATTATTTGATACTTAAACTTCTAAAATTAGATCCTTGCTGAGTTCTCAAAAAATCCTGTGACACATCCCATTGAATCCCCCAAAAATGTGACATTCCCAATTGTTTGGGCTTAATCCACTCTCAGAGATGCTCTGACACAGGGGCTCTGTCCAACTGAGCTGCAGTGGATCTGCCGATTGTATAAATAATGAATGATTGAATAAAAGATGCTCCTAGCTCCCCTTAAACACCTTAACACAAACCTAATTTTGTTTATTTACCTATATAATTCTATATTCTGCTCATCACCATAGCAACCAGAGTAGGATACCCTCAGAATACCACAAGTAACTGCATTTGGAAGGAACCTTTTCTCTATAAATGTCCCTGTTTGGCTTTGCATTAATCCCCATGGCCACTCACTTCACACTAACACTGCAAGCTCAAAGAAGCACAAATGTGTGAACTCACAGCCACAGAAGAGGTTTCAAGAAATAGCTGGTGCTTACCACTTGAATTTATGGATGAGTTAGCCCTCTTCTCTCACTGTGAGCAGTTTTGTCTCACAGCTTTAGGGAGCTCTGCTCACAGCCCAGGATTTGCACACTCCCTCTCATGAGAGCAGAAACACATCTTGGGAAATTAAAAGTGTTTGTGACCTCCTTTCTTGATTGGTTTTTGGTGGTTTTTTAAATTTTTTTTTGTGGGTTTTTTTTTTTTTTTTTTGGTTTTTTTTTAACAGAAAAATTTCAGCTCTGTAGATGAAATCCAGAGCTAGAGACAGTACAAAAAAAGAGTTATACTACTATAATTGAATTTCACTCTCCTTAAATCCAGGGTTCCTAGTGTGCTCTATGAGGGTCCTGGACTCTGCTATTTCATGGCCATTAATGCCAAGATTGTCACAGAATAGTTTGGGTTGAAAGGGACCTGAAAGTTCATCCAGTTTCACATCCCTTCCATGGGGGTTGGTTCACTATCCCAGGTGGCTCCAAGCCCTGTCCAACCTGGCCCTGGACATTTCCAGGGATGGGACAGCCACAGGGAAACTGTGCCAGGGCCTCACCATCCTCTGGGTAAAGAACTTCTTCCTAAAGTCCATCCTAAATCTCTTCTCTTTTAGTTTAAAGCTGTTCCCCCTCATCCTATCATTATCTGCCTCTGTAAAAAGCTGCTCTCCTGCTTTTTTATGAGCCCTTTTTAGGTACTGGAAGGCCACAGTAATCTCTCCCAGGAGCCTTCTCTTCTCCAGGCTGAACATTTCCAACTCTCTCAGCCTGTCCCCGGAGCAGAGGTGCTCCAGCTCTCAGAGCATCACAAGGACTGAGCATCCTCAGGAGCTGCTACCCCCCAAAACCCAGGTGAAAACCAAGAGTGGCTCAAAGTCAAGGCTTAGGAAAAAGGAAAGAGGGAATTTTTATTTTTTTTTAACATATTGTTGTAAGAGCTGTAATGAGGGATGCAGGACTCCAGGCTGCTCTTCCAAATGCAGCCATTGTATCCAAGATGTTACAGCAGCCCAGGGTGGTGGGTGACAGAGCTGTGCCCACAGCTGTCAGCTCCAGCTGCAGGCAGCCCTGGACACCCTTTGGTTTTAGTTACAATGCATTATAGACTTTCCTTTGCTGAGCATCTTAATACAGAAGAACCAATCTATGCCTTAACTTTTACCTATAGCCTGTCATAACTACTGTAATTACCATATTCATGTTACTGTTCTCCAATCTCTAAAAGTTAGTACATTACAGTTTAAGCTACAAGTTGTTTTTCAGTTTACTTCCAGTGGTAAATTCTGAGACCTTTTTTCTACTTGCCACATTTGCTGACTTGTTTGCCTGTGCTCTCTTTCTGCTTGGTAAAAAGATCTTCTTGTTTGTGGTGGGTTTATCCTTTGCTCTAAGCCATAAAAAACCCCTTCTAACTAACACAGCCTTTGCCTCCTTGGTTATCCAATAAGACTGGCTCAGCAATTCTATATCAAAACTTGCTTCCATCTCTATTCCTTCTTCAGATTCTGCATTCAAAAATCTTTCTGCCAAGCACACATATCTGTGAGACTTTCTCGTCAAACTTTCATCCTTCCCAACATACTGTTTCTAAAGTTCTTGATTCAAACTGCAGTTTTTAATGAGGCCTCTGGCTAATGAAAAAATCAGCAGGTAACCTTTCAGTGACTCTAAAGGCAAAGAGCACACACATTGCTGGAGTCACAACAAGGATGGGAATCCAGGAAAGGCTCCTTTAGGCCCTACAGTCCTCTCTATCAAACATTAAGAAATGCATTTGATCCTACAGAAAGAGGCAGAACTGAAAGTCATCCTCTCACCTCTCCCCAGTCTAAACACAGCTGGCACAGCCACATCCACCAGGAGGAGAAGACAAATCCTCAGCTAAGCCCAAATACTGGACCAGGATTCTCAGCCAAGGTGCTTCATGGTATAATTTCAGTTCCTGACATCTGTAAAATCTGGATAAAGAGCCTTAAAGCTGTGAGGATTAGGCAAGCTCTGAGCCATGCCCTGCAGACACCTTGCCCGTGCTCCAGAGCTTACACAGCCTTTGCTCCTGCTTTCTGTACCTCTCCAGCAAACAGTCATATAAATAAATGTCAGGCTGCATGATTATACAGAGCAGGAAGAAGGCACAAAAGCTCTCAGTAAAAGGAACAGACCCTTTAAATAATTTGTATTAGCTGGAGTGCAGTGAAATATTAAACTGAAAGAAATGGCCTTTAAAAGTTGTAATCTTGCCCTTGGTGCCAGTCCCTGTGGGTAAGAACACTCTGTGCCCTGGTCTGGATTTTGATTTCTGGGCAAACTGCTCGTTCTTCAACCCAGCCCAGGCCAGTGACTTCCTCTCAAATGTGGTCCTGGAACAGCAGGTCTTGGAAAAGGACAGATCTTTGTGCAGTTCAGAAATCCAGAATAACAGCTGGCTTAAAGCTTCATAGAACCCCAGAATGGTTTGGGTTGGGGATGACCTTAAAGATCATCTCATTCCAAACCCCCAAACTGAATATGTGACCCCAACATTGTTTTGTAAGTTTTGAACAACTGTGGACATGACTTAGGGTTCTGAACACTGTAACTATGGCCAAAATGAGACATCCAGCACCATATGGGCCATCATTTGGTCAGGAAAAATACTGCAGGTCCTTATTCCTGAGCTTGGAAAGAGAGTTCCACACCTGCCATATTGTGGCCCCATTTTTTCTAGCCTGTTTTTTCAACAACGTGTGTAATCCTTTGTTGTTACAACTGTTCTACACTGCAAAGGGAAATAATGGGAAAATAAGAGAAGTTTAGGGAATAAAGGATTAAAAAGATGGCTCTTAAGAAGGGGGCTTGCAAGAAGAATTCCAGATTAAATGTGCACAGAAAGCGGAGGGATAAGGTGAGGACAGGAGGTCAGAGCTGCTATGGGGAGGGGACCAGCTGGGGCCCTGGCACAAGACCCACTGCTGACATGTGTCAGCATTAACAACAACTTTGCAGAACAAACACCAAAGGGCATCTCCTGGGCTCTGCCTTGTTCATTCCATCAGCAGGGCACTTTTCCTGTCAGTGTTTCTGTCTGTAACAGCCAAACCCTCCTGCTTAATTAGTTCCATGCAGCACCACCATGGACAGAGCCACCTGCCCCCCTGGCTGTGGCCCAGCTGGGTGAGAGCTGATTTCACTGTGGGTACATTTCCATGCCAGCACTGACACCCTCCTCCTCCTAACACTGTTTTCCACCCAGAGACTGCCAGCTCCCTCTGCCAGTGCTCATTCCCACCAGCAGCAGCCACAGGCTGATGTCCCTTCTCTCTCCTTTGGGACAGGTGGCTCCATCAGAGCAGCTCTTGAAGATTTCAATGAGGATGTTTTCCATTACCATCCGTATGGCAGATTACCTTTGTCAAGTGGGCAGTTTGCCTTATCTCTCTCTCTGAGTGATCACATTCACACCTCCCTTGGGAGGGGACATTGCTGATAACAGCTATTGAATGTCACTGCGTGGCTGATAAGAACTACAGCATCCCATTGGGAGATGTGAGCCCAGAGGGAGGAGCCAAGCATTCCTACCCAGATATAATCCAGAGGTTTTGAGACACCAGCACAGCTTCTCCACTGGATTCCCCAGAGGAACAGCAGCTGCCTCTCCTTCCACTGGATCTTCAGAGGAAGAATCCATCCTTCTCTACAGGATCCCTGCTCCAACAGAACGACCCCTGACACTGCAGGAGGGCTGAGCCACAATTCCAATGGGACTGCTGCCAACACCCTGACCCACAGGGTGTCAGGTTGGGTTCTGGCTCTGTCAGTGTTGTTCTAGTGTACTGCATTGTTTATTTTATCCTTTTTTTTTTTCTTTTTCCTATTAAAGAACTGTTATTTCCTACTTCCATATTTTTGCCTGAGAGCCCCTTAATTTAAAATGTATAGCAATTCAGAGGGGTGGGGAGGGTTTACATTCTCCATTTCAGGGGAGGCTCCTTCCTTCCTTAGCAGACTCCTGTCTTTCCAAACCAAGACAGCAGCTCTCCATCCCAAAATGACACACTGGATGGTGATGGGAGCAGCTTGGCACAGGAGACACTTGGTGGCTGTTCCTCAGAGCTCACAGGCACCGTCCACTCCCCCAAACCTGCTCCTGCTCAGGGGCTGTCCCCAGCAGTGTCACACATGGCTGGGGTGGCTGAGCACCTCTTCCCCCTGTACCAACAGCAGGCTCTATTTTGTGTTTATTTCCTGGCTCAAATCTTTCCGTTTGTTAGGCTTGGCTCGATGCCACGCTCAGCTGAAGAGCCAAAAAGCCAAGGGCAGAGGGCTGCTGTTTCACCTCTGATAGATGGGAACTGAGGTTACTCTTGGCAGCTGAATTGAGGCTGCTGGAGAGAAAAAAAACGGGACCTGGTTGCCACAAGGCAGTGCTCTGCAGGGTCTGGTGATGGGGTTAATTGGGATTACCTGAGCTTGGCTTCAATCAGCACCAGGAACATATTGTTTGCAGGATTGTTTTGCTGAAGTGTATTTAGAAACGTCGTGGTGGGTTTTGATTATTGTCAGAGCAGCTGACAATGGGTTTATGTTTATGGGCTCCATAAATGAGTAAAAAAAACAAACCCAAGCAACAATGAAACAATCTGATCTCTTCAATGCCACCTTGAATTTGCACTGGAAGTACAGAACTGCACAAAATTCACAAGTCTGATGTAAAAAGAGAGTCTGACAAAGTAATGGATTTTAAGTCTTGGGGAGTTTTCTTAATTCCAAGAGCACTAGTCGCCAGAGGTGTTCAGTCTTTTCCTGCCTTTTGTATACATTTTAGAAACATAGCAAGTGTTCAAGGTACGTGTGATATTCACATATTGAAGTTTTGTAGATGTTCACACGCTATGAGAAAGAAACGAAAATGTCATTTAACTTTTATAAGCTGTCTTTTTATCAGCCCTCAAAGGCAGCCCTAAAGCAAAGGGCACTATCTTTTGATTTGCCCAGGTCAGAAACTGCAGCACCATTGATTTGTGCAGCATCTCCCACCTTGCTCCTGGAAGAGCCATGACCACAAAGGGTGACTGTGGGGTTGAATTTATTGCTTTAACCATCACCCAGCGTGGCCCCTCAGACACCTCCTAGGTACAAAACTGTCACGGACATATTTTATGAAAAATGCTTTGGCCAGGATTTTTTTTCTCCTGAGAAGCTGAGAGGCCTCAGGAACAAAATGTAAACATTGATTATCTGCTGCTGTGGAATGCAACAGCTGGATCTGTGATTGGTCTCATGTGATTTTTTTTAATTAATGGCCAATCACAGTCCAGCTGTCTGGACTGTCTGGTCAGTCACAAGATTTTATTATCATTCAATTCCTTTCTATTCCTTGCTAGCCTTCTGATGAATCCTTTCTTCTATTCTTTTAGTATAGTTTAATATATCATGTTCTTTTAATATTATATAATATAATAGATATAATAAAATAATAAATCAGCCTTCTGAAACATGGAGTCAAGATTCTCATCTCTTCCCTCATCCTGGGACCCCTGTGAACACCACCACACAAAACCTGTACCCCAGCCTCTGTCAAGCCGGATTTGGATCTTAGCTGATGGAAGCAGCTACCCAAAACCCATGGAACCATATCTAGTTTTGCCAGATGAAGATCAGCTCCTGTATATTTCATGCTAATGTATCCCTGCAATTCACCACGTCTGTTCTGTGTTCCTTAATCTTTTATTATTTCTACGTCAAGGACTGAAGAATTTTCTGGCTTTCTATAATTTCTCAGACGTCTGAGAACACCCAAACATTCAGTTTTACTTCCTCTTTCTAATGGTTAAGTACTTAAACTTGTTCTTGATCAGTCAGCCTTACTTTGAGGGCCAATCTTTGAATAAGGAAACTGTGACAGGAATGAGCTCTGCCATCTAAATGCCACAGATGCCTCTGGGCAGATTTAGACTTAATGACAGACAAACCCAGCTCCAGCCAAATCCATGGCAGCCTGTTTTCATCTCAGCAGGCAGCAGGAATGAAATCCCACTGGAATCTGGGGTGGGGGTGTGTCACTGTGATATTTTATGAAAAAATCCTTTCGCCAGGATTTTTCTCCTGAGAAGTTGAGAAGCCTCAAAAAAGAAACCTAAACAATAATTATCTGATTGCTTGGAATATGGTTTGGGGGTTGCTCACCAACAGGTGCATCTGTGATTGGTTCCATGTGAATTGTTTTCAATTAATGGCCAATCACAGTCCAGCTGTGTCAGACTCTGTGGGCTGTCACAGGTTTTTATTATTCATTCCATTCTAGCCTTCAGATGTTTCCTTTTTCTTTCTTTAGTAAAGTTTTAGTATATAATATAATATAATATAATATAATATAATATAATATAATATAATATAATATAATCTGCCTTCTGAGAGCTTGGAGTCAAATTCTCATCTCTCACCTCATCCTGGGGACCTCAACAACCCCTCAACAATCTGTGACCACAGGGGTGGGACTGAATTTTTTCACTCTTGAAGAAGAAAGAGGTGAAAAGTCCAGAATATTGAAGTCACTTGGGAGTTAAGGTCTCCCTTCCAGCAGGTATCCTTATGATCTTTCCCCCACAAGTTCTAGGTCTAAAACTCTTGTGTGGAAGTGGCAGATCCTGGGACAGGTGGCAGGGACTTGTGTCAGTATGCAGTGGAGATGTGGGGGGAGAATAAATGGTCTTTAGTCCCTCAGATAATGTTGGGCTCCACATTAATATTGGAAATGGGCCACTGACCCCAGCAGGCCCTTATATGTTAGAAAATCCTTGTGTGACCCCAAGAGCCTGAACCACACAAGCTGCCCTGTCAGAACCTGCTTGTCCACAGCTCCAGATTGTCCATAATTCAGGGGGTTGTTTTCTGGGTTATCTTTTGCCATTTTATTCTGGTATATTGGCGCAGAGGACCAATCTAACATCTCCCACATGGATACCCTAAAGTAAGCCTGGTCTTGAGGGCACACATACAGAAAATGACAGAAATATGATTTTCATGAGGTCCCCATTTCCCCTGCATATAGCAAATTATGCAATATTGCAGCATTACTCACATTTCAAAATTCAACAAATTCAGTTAATTTTGAAATTTTCAATCTACTCAGTGCTTTGATTTATGATTAATGGCATTAAAGCCCATGATAGGGGGGTAGGAACCAGATCCACCTGGCAAATGAAAGAGTACCACGATCCACTGGGTTTTAGCATCCTGATTTATTCTCCAGGTTGGTTTGATCACTCCACAAATTCCATGTTCAGTCAAGGCACTGGGTAGCAGTTGCCAGAGGAAGACTGTGCTTATCAACCCACTCCTCCATGAGCTCAGCAGATATTGTTTTCAGCTGGAAAAATCTGATTTGTTTCCAAACATTTTCCTTCCTGAAATACCAGAAGCAATATAAAATGTTTACTTTGCTGGGCAAGCTTGGCCTTCTCAAATCTATCCATTTCCCTTCTGCAGGTCTTTCTTCTGTCTCACAGGACAAGAAAGCTTAACCCAGAAAGTAGATTCACCCCAGGCAAAGTGGGCTGTGGGAGCCACTGGGAGGTGTAGTTAAAAAATGATGAGTGGTTCAGGTGTGCACAGTAGAAATGAGCATTGTAATACAGCCAAATAAATAACAGCAATATTAGAAACTATAACAACAACAGCAATGATAATAATAACAATAATGAAATAAATTACTCTTCCTTCTCCAGATGTTTTACAAATGAGCTTGCCTGTAGCTGGAAGCAATTTCCCTCTATCTCCGATTCCTCATGCCAACATTACATCCTGGTTTTCCGGATATATTGGATTTTCTACCATCTGTCACAGGACAGCATCAGGATTTTGCCTTGGGCTACACGTGTGTTAGGTAAACCCTGCACACCCAGAGAGATGCCAGAGTGATGGAGGAGAAGCTGGACCCAGCCCAGCATCAATTATTCCTTTGGAGATGGAGATTGATTTCACCTCACTTCAGCCACCTTTGAACTCACATGTCACCATGATGTTTTCTGAAAAATCCTCTTTGCCCAGGATTTTCTCCTGAGAAGTTGAGAAGCCTCAGAGAGGAATGAAAACAATAATAATTATCTGATTGCTGCTCCTGTGTTTGCTGCTTTAGAATGTGCTCTGGACATTGTTTAACAACAGGTGAATGTTTGATTGGTTGCATGTGAATTGTTCTTAATTAATGACCAATCACCATCAGCTGTGTCTGACTCTGAGGAGTCAATCAGGAGTTTTTATTATTCATTCTTGTGAAGCCTTCTGATGTATCCTTTCTCTATCTTTAGTGTAGTTTTAGTATAGATATAATGTAATATAATATAATATAACATAACGTAACATAACATAACATAACATAACATAACATAACATAACATAACATAACATAACATAACATAACATGTATTGTAATATAATATAATATCAGCCTTCTGAGAACATGGAGTAAAATTCTCATCTCTTCCCTCATCCTGGGGACCCTCACAAGCACCACATTCACATCTCAGGATTTGACAGGTACAGGGACAGCAAATGATGCTCAGGTAAAATGCTGCCTGCTTTGGGAAGGCTGTGCAAAGTTATTCCTTTTCACGTGGCACACAGCTTCTGGAACATTCCTCCTGCACGAAGAAGATATTGAGAAATTTGAGTGAAGGACATGAAAGTGGTTTGGGGTTTACCAGCCTGAGGGATGTGATGGATGAGGAGAGCCTGGAAGATTTTTTTCAGCTTGGAGAAGGCCAAGGGGGATGTAAATGACTTCCTTTAGCTCTCACATTGGAGAAAATAGAGATGAGGAGCCAGACTGCTGAGCAGGGCACAGCAGATGGACACAAAACAGCAGCTACAGGGTGAAGGGAGGCAAACTCCCAGCTGAAAAATGAAAACTGGTTTTGCCATGACAGTGGTGGAGCACGGGAACAGAGCCTCTGAGAGGCTGTGAAACCCCACAGAATCATGGATTGGCTGGGATCAGCAAGGATTTCTCAAGACCTTCTAGCCCAACCCCTTTTTTTTTAACAGGTTGCCCAGGACCATGTCCAAATGAGTTTTGAATATTTCCAAAGAAAGGGGCTCCACAATCTCCTGAGCCAATGTATTCCAATGTTCAACCACAATGTGCAACCAGCAATCCATCACTGGAGACTTTCATGACTGCACTGAAACCTTGAGCAGCCTGGTCTCGGGTAGAAGCCAGCATTGCTCTGGGCAAGATTTTGGGAACAGACACTCTAAGGGTCACTTCCAACCCAAAGGGTTTCATGATTTTCCAAATGATGACCGCAGATGTGTCAAGGCTCCAGCTTTATCAACTGAGAAATCCATTAGATAAGACAGACTCCAGCTAAAATAAAATAAGGCTATTTTTATTGCGATGAAAAACCACAAAATGCAGAGTTAGGGGTTCCTCTACACTCATTCCTGGCAGCAACAGATCAAGAATTAGCTCAGTTTCCCAAATTTCACTCCAGCAACTTCCCCATCATCACCTTGATTCTCAAGTTTCCATCCCACTTTTAGTATCAGCTTAAGTTCATGAACTCCAACTTCCCATGTGCCGTTCAGCCATAAGTACACAGTATTATTTTTTTTAAAACCAGAAATGGATGAGAAACATGTGCAAAGTAAAAGAATAATGCAGAGCAGACAGCTGGAGTCCTGCATCTGACGCGTGTCCCACCGTGAGGAACCACCTGGAGGGGAACATGACCTTGAATTTGTGCATCTAACCAGGGTAAGGCTGGGTGAACATCTGGATTGGGACTCACCATGACCCAAAACCACTGTAAAATGGGATTGCTGGGAAAGATTGTTGCCACAGATATATTTTATGAAAAATCCTTTCGTTAGGATTTTTTCTCCTAAGAAGCTGAGAGGCCTCAGAGGAAAAGAAAAACAATGATTATCTGCTGCTGTGGAATGCAACAGGTGCATCTGGGATTGGTCTCATGTGGTTGTTTTTAATTAATGGCCAATCACAGTCAGCTGGCTTGGACTCTCTGGTTTTATTCCATTCCTTTCTACTCCTTTCAAGCCTTCTGATGAAATCCTTTCTTCTATTCTTTTAGTTAGCTTTAATATATAATTTTCTTTTAATATAATATATATCATAAAATAATAAATCAGCCTTCTGAAACATGGAGTCAAGATTCTCATCTCTTCCCTCGTCCTGGGACCCCTGTGAACACCACCACAGATTATGGTGAGTCTGAACCATGAAAAAGCTTAACTGCTACTTAAAAGCTGTTAATTTTGTCCCTGCTGCCAGCTGCTCTTGAAGAGTGGCTCAGGTGGCCCAGGGCTGTCTTGTTTGTGTCAGTACCAGGGCATTTCCCTGGAAACACTGACAGAGCCAGTCCTTGAGTTATTGACAGCTTCCCCCCAGAACAGTTTGGGTTGGAAGGTTAAAGACTCATTTGTTCCACCTCCTGCCATGGGCAGGGACACCTTCCACTGTCCCACGTTGCTCCAAGCCCCATCCAACCTGGACTTTGACACTTCCAGGGATCCAGGGGCAGCCACAGCTTCTCTGGGCACCTGTGCCAGGGTCCCACCACCTTCACACTGAGGAATTTCTTCCTAACACCTCATCTAAACCTCTCCCCTTAGTGTAAATCCATTCCCCCATCACTCCATGCCCTTGTCCCAAGTCCCTCTCCAGCTCTCCTGTAGCCCCTTGAGTCACTGAAAAGAGCTCCAAGGTCTCCCCGGACCCTTCTCTTCCTCAGGCTGAATCCCCCCAACTCTCTCAGCCTGTCCTTATAGAAAAGTGGAGCCAATATTCCATTTTCCTGAGTAATTTTAAAACAAGGACAAGAAATTAGACTGACCCCACACGTTGTTAGAGCCATGAAAGCACTCACTCCCCAAGAATAAGCAATTTTAAAAAGACATATTTAGGTTGCTACTTAGGAGAGGATAGAAGTGAAATTCAGAGAAGCTCATTATCACAAGTATATTGACACTAAGGCAGAATTATGCACATCTGCTGAAGACAAAGCCATTGCATTGATTCTTTTTCCATTTTCTAGGTATTTAGCAGCTATTTAACCTGCCTTGCTGAGAGGATGATACCTGGAATTTGCATCATTTCTTTGTCCTGTACAATTTGTGGTAGGACTGATTTTTCAGCACCAAAAGGTAACACTGGCCCTTCAATAAGTGCTTCAACAGCTGCTCTTAGAGCTACTTAGAAATTTCTGGGCAATAAATAGCACATTTTCCCTGAAAGCAAAAGCCTCATCTTTTCCATGCTCATTCAGCCTGAAGGTTTTCCACCCATGCTGGTCAGTTTTTCACCCAGCACTGCTGCCCTGAGTTACCTGGCAAAACCTCTTTTGAAGCAAAAAAAAGTTGGTAACAACTGAAATATTTAAAAATATACAAAAAAAATAACAACCACTGCTGGCTGAAGGCCCCTTCCAAAGTGTGCTGCAAAATTAAACACTTCCAGGGAAGGATGAAAATATCCATTAATTATCCATTAATTCTCCTAATTATGTCAGCATCAGGGGTCCTGCTGGGATGGGCTTTGCTGCTGGGGTTGCTGTAGCATCCTTTGGAGATGGTGCCAAAAGAAAAGAGTGAAGGAGAGAAAGACAGGGACACTTATTCTTGTTTTATACTGGGAGACTGAAGGGGCAAAATGATTAAAAGTCTTTAAAAAAAAATCTTTCAGGCTGAGAACAGTCCAGACATCTTTGGTCTCTTCAGAGCACAGCTACAGGCTGTTTGTCCTTGCCACCAACCCGATAAAGCATTTTTTACTCTATTTTTGCTCAAGTCAGACAGAAAATTCCCTCTTTTACAGCCTGAAGCCTCCCTGTAATAGGTGGAAGTGTCTGACAGCAGCCATAACACACAGA
Organism: Melospiza georgiana; assembly: GCF_028018845.1. Classification (NCBI taxonomy): domain Eukaryota; kingdom Metazoa; phylum Chordata; class Aves; order Passeriformes; family Passerellidae; genus Melospiza; species Melospiza georgiana. Next base: position 4,171,626 of record NC_080430.1, on the reverse strand, counting down.
CTCCTCCCCATCATCACCCCAGTGCTGCTTCCCACTCCAGCCACAGCCTCATCCCAAAGTCCTCTGCAGGAAAAATCAGCTTTGCACCCACCCTGTGGCCCTCTGAGTTTTTAAGAGCCCTGGAATAGCAGAGGAAGGGTTTGTAACTGATTTGGTGCTATTCCCACCCTTAAATGGGAGCTGCAATTGAATTAGTGCTGGTGATTTCCTCTCCTCTTTGCAGTCATTGTTCTCCACAGAGCCTGGAATTTGATCTTCCAAATTCAATCAGAAATTGGCCACCAATTCATACTTGCAAAAACTACTGGGTTCCCCCTTCCTCCTTTTTTTCTTTTTTTTTTTCTTTTAATGCAACCTGAGAGCTATCTCATCTCACAGCAGCAAAATTGTATGCTGAAATTTGAGTTATAACAACCAATTTCCTCAGAACTGTACTAAAAATCTGATTATTTCTCCCTCATCAGAATGGTTTGAGCACCTATATTCAGAAAAATACCTCAATGCAAACCCAGGCATTAATTTTCTATATCTACTCAAAAGTGACACAGCAGCCCTAGAGCAGAATGAGGGCTCATGTGGCATCAAGAAAACCCTGTTTGGCCAAATTAACATCTCACTTGACCACATCCCACCATAAACAGGATTGCTTTAAAGTGATACCACAAGTAGTTCCTATTTATTATGTGGCCATGATAATACTCAAACCAAGATATAAAATATTCAGGAAACACACCTTGCTCAAACAGAAATGTCAGACTTGGGGATGAAACAGTTGAAGGAATTGAAGAAATGAGATATGTTAAGGAGCCTGTGAAAAATGCCAATCACTTGTTTTAAAATTTTAAAAGTGTAACAGTAATGAAATAGTTATAAAAATAGGAATGAAAAATAGAGCAATAAGAATTTGGACAATCAGAGTTAGGATAATAAAGGACAATAAAAGCAAAGAATTAAAGACGTCTGGGTGCTGGACATCCTGCCACAGAAACACATTTTGCTAACGAAGGGTTAACCCTTAAAAGCAGTAGCCTGTTGCATATTCATATATCTCATACATTATGCAAATATTCCTTCCAAACTAGGGATTTTTCTGTTTATTGTCAACTTTCCCCTCATATCTTGTAAATCAACCAACCCACAAAATCTGTGTTTACCCGATAAGAATTATTTTCCCAATAATTCTTCTCTTGAAATCTTGGTGTCTTGTTGCTGTTATCTCTATGTGAAGAATTTCTTGATTTTCTTATCCATTCCTTAATCTAGTTACAAAAGGTATCTTACATCACATAGTTTCTATTTTAATGTTATGCTATAGCCTAAAAACTGTATTTACCACACTACTTAAAAGAGTTTAATACAGCATAATTTTCCAACATAACACATATGGCATTCATTTTAATATTTGTGAAGAGCCAATCATGTAATATGCATTTTTTACAGAGCCTAACACCAAAAAATCCTCAATTTCTTTTTTTAAAAAGTCATTCCTCCCTCTCAAAACAATGTTGAGCATAAATAGCATTGAAAGAAAAACCTATGGCCTAAAAACTATATTCACCACACCACTTAAAAGAGATTAATACAGCATAACTTTCTAACATAACATATATCGTGTTTATTTTAATATTTGTGAAGAGCCAATCATATAATATGCATTTTTCACAGAACCTAACCCCAAAAACCCTCAGTTTTTAAAAAAATAATTCCTCCCTCTCAAAATGCTGAGCATAAATAGCATTGAAAGAAAAACCTATGGCCTAAAAACTATATTCGCCACACTACTTAAAAGAGATTAATACAGCATAACTTTCTAACATAACATATATTGTATTTATTTTAATATTTGTGAAGATCCAATCATATAATATGCATTTTTCACAGAGCTAACCCCAAAAAAGCCCTCAATTTTTAAAAAAAAGTAATTCCTCCCTCTCAAACAATGTTGGGCATAAAAAGCATTGAAAGGAAAACATCGCAGCCAAAGAAAATTGCAGCAAGGGTGATGAAGCCTGATGTTTCAAAACATAAAAAAATCATGATTTCCCTAATTCCTGAGTTCCCAGGTACAAGCTTTTTACGTTGATGACAAAACTGATGGCAGTCATGCCTCACACAAAAGAAATAATCGAGAGGATGGAATGGTTCCACTCCAAGTGGCTGCTGCCAGTGCAGTGCTTGAAAACAAAACGAGATCCATCGAGACAAAGCAGCAAAATTATTGCACAGTGATGGGAGAGCATCCAAGGGGTTGTTTGCTGTTAAAAACTCCATTGCCAATAATGGAATGAAAACATGACATTCTGAGTGAGGCTTTCCACACTCCACAGCAGCATTCCCACTGCTTTCCCTGTGGGTGGGTTGAGGTGCTGCTGTGTGGGATCTTCGGGGTCCCCCGTGGCAGGAAGGAAATGATGAATCTGACTCCATGTTCTTAGAAGGCAAATTTATCATTATATTATAATTATATTATATTATATTATATTATATTATATTATATTATATTATATTATATTATATTATATTATATTATATTATATATTTTATATTTTATATTTTATATTTTATATTTTATATTTTATATTTTATATTTTATATTTTATATTCTATATTATATTTTGTATTATATTTTATATTTCATTATAGAATATATATTATATTATATTACATTACATTACATTACATTACATTACATTATTATGCTATACTAAAACTATACTAAAGAATACAGAAAGGATACTTACAGAAGGCTTAAAAAGATATTAATTAAAAACTTGTGACTTCTTCCAGAGCCTTGACACAGCTGGACTGTGATTGGTCATTAAGTAAAAACAATTCACATGATGGATAAGCAGCCTCCAAACCACATTCCAAAGCAGCAAAACACAAAAACCAAATGAGATAATATTGTTTTCATCTTTCTCTGAGGCTTCTCAGCTTCCCAGGAGATGAAATCCTGGTGAAGGGATTTTTCAGAAAATATGACAGTGACACTGCTGTTCTTTTTGTTGGGAGGCTGGGATGCACAATGGGTTTTTTTGCAGGGGGAACAGCGGGAGGGCACTACAGCTGATGCCTTAGGAATTTTTTGAGTTTTTAAATTTTTTTTTATTGTATTGTATTTTTGGGCTTTTTTTTTTGTATCTTTCAGGTCCTGTACTGCTTTAAGGTATAGCTCTAAAACTCCACAGCCTATCAGCTGCTCTTCTCTTGTTTTATTCAGATAAAACAATTCCTCTCTGGGCCTGAAACTCAAGGACTGTCTCAGGCCCTGAGAGATGTAAACGGCTGTGAATTGTGGAGAGAAAATTTGGAATAAATTATGATGATTTTTGAAATAGTTTTAAATGAATTAGAGACGGGACCTCTGAGTTGGTTTTGATAATGTGATTTATTTTTCCTATCTTCTACATAGACAGGAAGGGTGAATTTGGTCACATCTCTACCCCGTGGTTCAGAAGGGCACAAGACCCTTAGTTACAAGACCTTTAAAGGATTTATTCACCAATAAAACACTGCCAACAAAGATATTTGTGGTTTTGACCCAATCCTTAAAAATTTTGCCTTATGGACTTATGCTATGGTATAAGCTAATCATGTTATAACACACAAACTTACAGTATTGCATTCTAAACTCTTTGTTTACCTTTATAACTACTTTTATTTTTTTCTATATCCTAAACTCTAAAACTCTAAACTTTCCTCTACTTAGCTTAATGTGTCTGTGCTTTAAATGATAAATCCACATTCTCACTTCTAGCACCTGAGTTTGGAAGCCTTTTCCAAGGTCTCAGATCAAATCCTTAGTTCAATTCTAAGCTTTGGCTTACAGGCCCAAAATTCTGAGAGTTCTCTGCATTTCAGATTCCAACAGTAAATGACTTCATTACCTAAACCTGTAATTGGAGGATTAACCCTCCAATTATGTAAATGGACCAAACTTATAATTGTGTGAAAAATTTGTGACCATTTCCATCCTGGGTGTAGCCCCTCTTGGGACTGCCCAAGGTGAACTTATTGAAGGTTCACTTTTATTCACTTTTATTCTCGTAATCTCGTCTAGCCTCTGTTCCAGGTACCCCCTCCAAGGCATCACAGCCCCCCAAACACCTCTGCCAGGGCACTGTGGGGCACAACCACCCACCCCAGAGACCACCCACCCTCCCCAGGGGTGCAGCTCAGCCTTGGCACCACATCCAGCTTGTCACAGCCCGCCCAAGAATTCCCAAAGGACATAAACCACAGGGACAATTCCCTCCTGGCAGGAACATCCCAAAGGGCATAACCCACAGGGACAATTCCCTCATGGCACTGGAAGGTACATCCTAAAGGGCACAACCCAGAGGGACAATTCCCTCCTGGCAGGAACATCCCCAAGGGAATAACCCACAGGGACAATTCCCTCCTGACAGGCACAGCCCAGAGGGCATAACCCACAGGGACAATTCCCTCCTGGAAGATACATCCCAAAGGGCATAACCCAGAGGGACAATTCCCTCCTGGCAGGTATATACCAAAGGACATAACCCAGAGGGACAATTCCCTCCTGGCAGGAACATCCCAAAGGGAATAACCCACAGGAACAATTCCCTCATGGCACTGGCAGGTACATCCTAAAGGGCACAACCCAGAGGGACAATTCCCTCCTGGCAGGCACATCCCAAAGGAAATAACCCAGAGGGACAATTCCCTCCTGACAGGCACATCCCCAAAGAAATAACCCAGAGGGACAATTTCTCCAGGCCCCACAGCCACCAGTGACAAGGGCAGATGGAGATGGATTATTTTGAGCACACAGATGCCAGCTCAGGTGATTAATTCTTGTCCCACACCTGCACATGGGTGCATTCACACTCCTGTTAGTGTGAAAAACAACCTCATGCTGCCACTGGAGGGGATCAGCTCTTTTGTGAAGCCTGCCCAGGCTCCCAGAGACTGGAGAGTGCAGAAAACTGATGGGTTTGGGGAAATGGAGGCACCCACATTTCCCTTCCAAGGTGATGCCTGGATGAGAGCACGGCAGGGTGGAAGAGCTCAAAAATCCCCAAGCTAGGGCAGAATGGCAAACAGAGGGAGAAAGAGGCCAACAGGCTGTGCTGGGGTAGCCTGTGATGCCTGCAGCTCCTCAGCAGGGCTGATCCTCCTGCATCCTGCCCAGGCTCCAGGGAGTGAAATGGTGCAGTGTCCATTCCATTCTGCTCCAGCAAGCTGCAGAAACTTAATTTAATAGATTTCTCTTTCTGCACCTGCCTTTCCCTCTTTGCTCTCACTGAGAAGTTATCACAAGGGCAAGGGAGGGTTATCCACAGAATGGTGTTCTCATGCAGCCTTGAGAGCTGTTCCATCAGGGAACCCAAATCTCACAATTGCTAGTCCACTGTGCCATGCCACAGTTTGAGAGGGTGATAAAGAAGTGAAGATCTCAAGGACATATATTTTGTGTTTCAGTTAGTGCATCAGAGGCTAGTTTATCTTTATTTTTATTTTCAATTGACTCACTTTCCACCTCGTCCAGCTCCCCTTGTACTCTCTGTGCTCAGCTGCATGGGTCAGGCAATCCCAGTCTGGGCAGTTTTACCACCAAATAACCACACATCAAGAATGAGAACACAGTTCCTGAGACTCACACTGGTTTTTGTGTCAGGCAGCTCCTGCAGCTTCTCACCAGGGCACAGATTGGAAATTCTCCATTGTCCCAGTCCCAATTATTATAAAAAAGTAGTAGAGAGAAAGCAAATTCTGATAACAGTCAGGAGAGCAGAAAAATTAGCTGCTCTGAGCAATTCATCATCTCAGACCACTGATGTAATCCTTCCCAAATTCAATTACAGCTAATTAAAAACAATTCTCTCATCTGAGTTGATCACTTGTGGTTCCAAGTTCCAGTTAAATCCTGCTGGAACAGCGACCATCAAATCAAACACTGAAAGCTCTGCTCTGGCTGGAGCAAAGAAAGATGGAATTACAGTCCTGAGCATCGTTTTGCTCTCCCTGTGCCCCCAGCTGAGGTCAGATTGCCTGGGAGAAGCAGCACTCAGGAAACTGCTGCTGCACTTCACACACAACTGTGGTGTTGTGAGGTCCCTAGGATGAGGGGAGAGATGAGAATTTGACTCCATGTTTCTCAGAAGGCTTATATTATATTATATTATATTATATTATATTATATTATATTATATTATATTATATTATATTATATTATATTATATTATATTATATTATATTATATCATATCATATCATATCATATCATGTTATATCATATCATATCATGTTATATCATATCATATTATATCATATTATCTATACTAACGAAAGAGAAAGGATACATCAGAAGGCTAGACAAGAATGATAATAAAACCCATGACAGACCAGAGTTCTGACACAGCTGGCTGTGATTGATCATTAATTAGAAACAATTCACATGGAACCAATCAAAGAGGCACCTGTTGGCAAGCAACCTCCTGACCACATTCCAAAGCAATCAGATAATTATTGTTTGCATTTCTTTTCTGAGGCTTCTCATCTTCTCAGGAGAAAAATCCTGGGCAAAGAAGATTTTTCAGAAAATATCACAGTGACACACAACTTCACACGGAATCACATAATCTCATTTGTAAACGAGTTCTGCTCTGCAAAGGGCTTTAAAAGCCAAGAATTCCTCTCTCCTGCATTCAGTGGGATCATGTTGGAGCCCTGGCTGCTGAGAATTTCAGATTTCTGTGCTGCCAGGCACTGACCTCCAAGAAAACACTGCACTGACCTGAGGCTGTGGAGAAGCTTCCAAAATGGAATGATAGAACTGGGATTGTGGGTGTGGAGTTTGGATAGAAGTGTGTGATATCACAGGGTGGGAAACTCAGAGTTTAAGGGTTTAGAATATAGTAATATATAAAAAACAAGATAAAAGTTTTAGAGCAGAAGCTAGTCGTCCTTCTTCACCTTCTTCTTCATGAGTTTAAGTAGTATTGTGTAATTAAATTAAAAAATCCACATTACGAGTCATGAATAGTTAATTAAAAGAAAAAGTGATTTGTGTTATTTCTTAATTAGTTTATCCTTAAAATGTAAAGAAAGAAATACAACTCCATTTTAAATTTATTAGTGTGAAGTACTGTAGACTCACAGTTTGTGAGACTGTAATATAAAGAAAAACCAATAAACATCTAAATCCAAACAAGAAATACTGTCTCATGTGGCAATCATATATTCTGGAAAAATCCCTTCGCTAGGGATTTTGCTCCGGGGAAGCTGAGAAGCCTCAGAGAAAAAGGAAAACAATAATTATCTGATTTGCTTCTCCTGTGTTTTGCTCCTTTGGAATATTGTTGGATATTGTGTACCAACGGGTGGTTGTTTCATTGGTTTAATGTGAATTGTTTTAACTTAATGACCAGTCACTGTCAAGCTATGTCAGGACTCTAGAAGGAGTTACAAGTTTTCATTATTATCTTTTTAGCTTTCTGTCTGTATCCTTTCTGTATTCTTTAGTATAGTTTAGTATAGCATTCTTTAATACAATATAGTAGCATAAAATAATAAATTAACCTTCTAAGAACATGGAGTCAGATCCATCATTCCTTTCTTCATCTGGGAACCTCACAAATACAACAGTCTCACACATTTAATCCCAACCTTAACAAAAAAGAAATCCACAGGATCAGATCTCACCCAGGAATTAGACATCCATGTTCTGCACAGCAACTCAGGAAGCAGCTACAAGTTATAAAGCACCTTCCTCTGATTCCTGCCTGTGGCCATAAGTGTTTAACTCCTGGGAGTCTCTATTAGCAATTCTTTTATTGTGTTATGTGGGTAATAAACCAACTACTCACTGGCTTTTAGTGACAAGAGCAACTACAGGACTTGCAGCAGCAAAACAAAGCTGCTGTTGGCTTTCAAGCTGCCAAGATCAACACAAGGCAGTGACAGGAAATAAATCATGGAAGGGCACGGTTCAGGAGGGAAAACAAGATTGTGGTGTTTTCACCCGCAAGACAAGCAAGACCTGCTAATGACTGACCTTATTAAAATATTGGAAAATGGATGTTTCATCCCACAGGCTTCAGGACAAATGCCACTGATTGTTTTATGGGTGTATCAGGGCACAGAAATGCTTCCCAAAAATGTGATTTTCCCATTGTTCTCTGACATCCCTTCTTGAAGGGATCAGAATATGCTACTAAGAAGACAATCAGAGTGGATCTCCAATGCAAGGAAATAACACTTCACAGGGGGAATTTCCTCTGGCTCTTGCAGAGAACAATTAAGCCATGTTGCACATGATGTAATTATACACATTTTTACCACCTTTTGTGTCTTAATCACTATTACAGAATGCTTGGCAAGGCATCACTCAGCAGCTCACAATCACAGCCCTTGACTGCATTATTTCATTCATTAAATGATGAAAGCAGCCAAGGCAGGCTGCAAACACAGGCTCTGGTTTCTGGTTTCCAAGCACATCCAGCTGACTGGAGGAGCAGGACTCTTTACTCATTTTAAATGAATTGCCCTCAATTAGGCTGCACAGCATCTTTTTGGCACACTTCTACTACAGCTGAGAAAATGCAAGTATCAGCCCCTGGGTAGATGCTTTCTTCATTTTTATGGTGTGGGTTTTTTTGATGTTTTGAGATGAGAAGAGGAGGTTCCTGCCCACTCTCAACATGCTGTGTTGACTTCATCCGAAGGGAGAAACAGAAATAATTTTTGCAAGATTATTAAAAATTAAAAAAATAAATAAAAATACTCATTGTGATTTTTAAATCTTCCATCCATGTTGTCCTGAGAGGCTCAGCTTTGAGCCTCTTCAGCTCTGGCAGAGCTCTGCTGTCAGGGCCTTTGTGGATTCCTCTCAACATGTTGTGTTGACTTCATCCGAAAGGATAAACAGAAGTAGTTTACAAGGTTATTTAAAAAAAATAAATAAAAATATTGATTGTGATTTTTACACTTTTCATCCATGTTGCCCTGCTCCAAGCAAGGCTCAGCTCTCTCAGCCCTGGCAGAGCTCTGCTGTCAGGGCCTCTGTGGGTTCCTCTCCCACACAGGATCAATCTCCTGAGGCAGGAAATGGAGCTGGTCTTCTGCACCCACACTGGGGACAGAACTTCTCACAGATTTTCACAGAACCTGGAGGAATGCTAAAGATTTCAGGTCTCTTTCCTGCATCATCTTCCAAATCATGTCATTCTAATAAGGATACCATTGATTAACAGATAGGAAATGGAAAAAAAAGCCAACACCACAAAAAACATTAACAAGACAGATGGAGAAGGACTTTTAAAAACAGCATGGAAAAATGGCTTTAAACTGAAGTAGGCAGGTTTAGATTTTGAGAAGAAATTCTTCCCTGTCAGGGTGGGAAGGCCCTGGCACAGAGAAGCTGCGGCTGCCCAATCCCTGGAAGTGTCCAAGGCCAGGATGGAAGGGGCTTGGAGCACCCTGGGATAGTGGAAGGTCCCTGCTATGAGAGGGGGGGTGGAACTAGGTGAATTTAAGGTCTTTTCCAACCCAAGCCATTCTGGGATTAAGAAAACATTACCTTTCTCAAATTATATTAAAGATATTGTTGTATAAATTAGAGTAGAATAGAATAGAACAGAATAGAACAAAACAGAATAGAATAGAACAGAATAGAATAATTTCAGATGAAAGTGATTTACAATTATAATCTAATCCCACTGCCTGACCAAAAACCATGTTAAGGTCATTGGCCAAATGCTTCTTAAACCCTGACAGTCTTGGAGCACCAACAACCTCTCCAGGAAGCCTGATCCAGTGTTTGACAACCCTCTCAGTAAAGAAATTCTTCCTCCTGTTCCATCTAAGCCTCCCCTGGCACAGCTTTCCATGAGAAATTGTTACTTTTTCACTAAAGGAATCATAATTCTCTCAAGCACTTGACAGCCCCTGGCACACAAGGCCAGATCAGCTTTTCTCCTGGATTCAGACTCATTCCTCCATCTTCACTTTGCTGTCAATTTATTGTGGTGATGAAAAGAAGGCAATGGAAAGAAATTCAGTCGATGGCAGTGTGATACATAAAGCATCCTAAAAATTAGTCTGAGCCAGAAATATTTTATTTCTGCAGCACAGTGAAGGAGAAGGTGGCACCTGGCTGCATCTTGCCTACAAACAGGATACAGTCATCTTACCAAGAGCCCAGGCAGTGGTGAGGTTAGAGATACAACCAGAATTTGGCCACACTTGAAGATTCTATGGCTAAACATTTCACCAGCTTGGTGATATTACAAATATCAAAATGACATATTTTCATGTTTTAGGGAGCAACCCCAGCTGACACCTGATTTGTGACCTAGGAAATAGAAATTACAAAAGAGCCCACACATTCTGTAATAGCTTTTTACACCTCTCCACTATTTTGGCTGTTCAGCAGCTTCACCTTTCCCTCTTTTTGCATATTCATCCAGGCAAGTGCAGGCGCTCTTATTTTATATTTTACAGCTGCTTCTCCCACTTTTCACATACTCAAGTACAGCAAATGCTGGTCCACCGACGAGGGGAGAGAATGATGAATCTGACTCTGTGTTATCACAAGGCTAATTTATTACTTTATAATACTGTATTGTATTAAAGAATACTATGCTATACTAAAGAATACAGACAGGATACTTACTGAATGCTAAAAAGATAATAATGAAAACTCCTGACTCTTTCCAGAGTCCTGACACAGCTTGGCCCTGATTGGTCAAAGAGTGAAAACAACTCACAGCAGAATCCAATGGAACAATCACCTGTGGGTGAACAATCTCCAAACACATTCCACATGTGAGCACAGCACAGGAGAAGCAAATGAGATAAGAATTGTTTTCCTTTTCTCTGAGGCTTCTGAGCTTCCCAGGAGAAAAATCCTGAGTGAAGGAATTTTTTCAGAGAATGTGAATGCCATACTCAAGTCTTTATGGAAAGCTTCCTCTGCTCCTCCCAGAAGATATTTTCATAGCAGAAAATTGAGTCACAAAATTATTCCACTCCTGGTTCCAAAGCGTGCTTCAGTATGGTATAAATTCACTTCCCAGTAAACACTGAGGGCACCATCACTGATGTAAACTACAAATGTTTAGACTCAGTTTGATTCTGAGATTGATTGCCAAAACAGAGAGATGCTTGTAAATAAGGAAATTTAACAAATGCTTCTTAATAAATAGTTGGGGGAAAAATATCTGCAGTTACTGGTCTGTTAACACTCTACAAGTGATTGATTATGGACTTATGATAATGGTAGTTCATTTTAAGAGCCTCCACAGGGATGTAAATCAGTTTTAATTAAAATATGATATGAAAAATCACTTGTTGAAATATGAGTTTGTGAATAAAATTCAGTGATAAATTACATGACTGTTTAATTGGAAAGAAAGAGCTCTGCCACACTTAATTCAGCTCTCTTTATTTTCACATAAATGTATGCACTGAAAGCATCTTAAAGGTAACTCTGGTATGATTTAAGGAAGGAGAAGTCTCTGTCTGTGTCTCAGCAGTGGCACTCACACAATATGGGGTGATTTACAGGAAAAGTGGGGCTGGGGAAGGACAACTAACATACAGCAGCGTGTTCTGAAGGATTGTTACTTTAGCAATGGCACAGAATTTCCAAAAGGCAACTCTCTGTTTAAACATTTGGCCTTTAGGAAGTCTGAAAACACCAAGAGGTGTTTTTGGTGGGTTTTTATTGGATCTTTTCCCTTTAATCCTAATCCTCCTTCTGTGCTAAATGCAGGCACACCAGAGAGCAACCCCAGGCTCTCAGAGAAGCTCCTGGTGAATGGGCAGCTCAAAACCCTCTCAGTAGAGAAATGCTTCCTCCTGTTCCATCTAAACCTCCCCTGGCACAGCTTTCCACGAGAAATTGTTACTTTTCCACTAAAATAATCATAATTCTCTCAAGCACTTGACAGCCCTTGGCACATATGTCCAGAGTAGCTTTTCTCCTGGATTCATTCTGAGATGTAAATTGGAGGACACACGATACAGAGACCTGTCTCTAATGATCACAGAAATCCTGGAATGAACCAAACTCAGCCTTCATGCCCAAAGGAGCTGATTTTTGCCTCTGCTGGAGGGCCTGGGAGTTACCCAGCATGGTCAATAACAGATCAGAGAAAGCAGGGAGCCAAGCTGGTTAACAGGGCAGACTTGTCCTTCATTAGTGTGGCAGACTCTGGAGTGATTTTTTTTTTCCACGAAAAAAGTAAATAAGACCATCAGGGATTGAGAGGCCCTGTGGTAACAGGAAGGATTCTTGTTTTATGAAATATCTTCAATACCTATTTTCTGCAAGTCAATCCTCCTGGGATAAGCGGGCATCTAGGACCTGTCATTTTGCCATCCATATATTTCATACAAAACACAATTTTTCAGTTCGTTCTGTTCTGAGTCTGATACCCCAAAAATATTCCTGAGAAAGTATGCAGTCCAATAATGTGGGTAAATAAATCTTTACATGTTTGGGCAGCACTGTTTTTGTGCTTGATTTCTATTGCCATAGCAATTTGCAGTGGGATGGTTGGTACTGAAAAAAACTCTGGCTCAGCAGAGGACCCACCACATGAAATGGCAATAAAAGAGCTGCAATGTCAGTATCTAAAAGTAAAAAAAAAAAATAAAAATCAGCACCTTGTATCAAAGTGGGCACAGCCTGACAGAGTTCAAGGAGTGTTTGGGAAATGCTCTCAGGAACAGGCTGGGATTGTTGGGGTGTCTGTCAGGGACAGGAGTTGGACTCGACTGATCCCTTCCAATTCAGTTTATTTTGTGATCCTTACTTTTTCAACAGGCTTAGGGATTCCTCCTTTAGAGTCTCCAGAGAAGCTGTGGCTGCCCCTGGATCCCTGGAAGTGTCCAAGGCCAGGCTGGATGGGGCTTGGAGCACCTTGGGATAGTGGAAGGTGTCCCTGCCCATGGAAAGAGGTTGGAATCGTGATCTTTCCAATCCCTTGCAACTCAAACCATCCCAGGATTCTTTAATTCATTTTACTTACTGTGGAAATATTTGCATCTGGGCCTTTATGCTCAGAAAGCAGAAAAAGCCATTTGGAGTTCAACTTTTGGAGGTAAATCCATGATTTGGAGGGCCAAGAGGATAAAATCTTGATTTTTTTTTAGACTAGATCCATCCAGGTGTGGTCTAGTGGAAGGTGTCCCTCCCCATGGCAGAGGGAGGAAGGAGATGCTCTTCATGGTCCTTCCAACCCAAACCATTATGGGATTCCTTCACCTTTCACTGGAATATCCTCTATAGTTGTTTAATTATTTGATCTGACCAAAGATGGGTAAGAAAATTCAAATGTGAGCCATGAAGGTTCGATTTCATTGATTTTCACTCCTCTTGAGCAGGACAGTAAGCTCCAGCTGCTCACTTAGCACAGTCCATCTCATTGGATCCCAACTATTCTTCCAGGCTTCCATTTCCAGGAAATGGGGAGACTGGCACCTCCAGGTGGTGCCTCATCCCAAATTTTTGAGGTCCTACCCTGAAAGAGATGGCTCAAATCCCTCACCAGATCCCACCTTCCTCCTGCACTGGCAAGGCAACCTAGCTCAGCCACCCAGAAATTCAGCGCCTTGTTCCAAGGCAGATGATTCCTGCTGCAGGAAGAAACCCACCCAGCTCCCAAAGTCACCTGAGGAATTTTGTGATGCCCTCAACCCACTGGATTCACTTTGCAGGGAGAATGCAGCACTTGCATGTCACAGACGTGTTTTATGAAAATCCTTTCGCTAGGATTTTTCTCCTGAGGAGCTGAGAAGCCTCAGAAAGGAAATGCAAACAATAATTATCTGATGGTTTATAATTATCTAATGGTTTATAATTATCTGATGGTCTGGAGCTGGTTTACCAACAGGTGCATCTTTGATTGGCCTGTGGTTGTTTTTAATTAATGACCAATCACAGGTCCAGCTGTGTTGAGCCTGTGAGCAGTCACAAGATTTTATTATAATTTCTTTCTTTTCTAGTCTTCTGATGTTTCCTTTCTCTTTCTTTAGTATAGTTTTAACACATAATTTTATCTTAATATAATATATATAATAAAATAATAAATCAGCCTTCTGAAACATGGAGTCAAGATTCTCATCTCTCCCCTTGTCCTGGGGACCCACTACAAACCCCACCACACAGCACCAGTTCTTAGATCTTGCCTTCAGGGTCTCTTGGAATAAAAGCCCTCTTGATTTGGTTTTGGTACAGATCTTGTGGACATGCAGAAAATCCCATTATTAGTTCTCCCAGCATGCCCATGGAAAAGGGATTCTGAAGTGATTGAACACAATAAAATTATAGCTCTGATGAACCCACCTGGCTCTGGGATCCCTTTTGGTGTGTTCAAAGAAATACTAAAGACAGTGAGAAATTTAGTTGGGGGCTGATTTCATTGCAAGGGGAACAAAATGCTATGCGTAGGGAGTAACTGGGACCCCTCACTTGCACATCAGGATAGGACAGAGAAGCCAAAACCCTGCTGTTTGATTTACAGCAGCCATTTTGACATTTTACACTTGGGAGGAGAGTCAGAAAAATGCTTGAGCAGAATGTAACAATGGCAAGCAACAATTTCCTATAATTTTGTGTTTTACTATTTTGTTTTCCAATAAATGCACTTATTCTAGAGTGACCTACTGTTTATAGAGCCCAAAAATGCTGCCAGTCAAAATGAAAGAGGACAGAGTGGATCAAATTCAACCCAGGGTTGATACTGCTGGAAGAAGAAGTTGTTTTGAATGACTGGAAGTGGAGAGAAAAATAGAAAAACAACCCAAGAAGTTGATGGGAAATTGAACTCAGCTTGCTGATAAAGGGCTCATCAAGGTCTTTAAATCATTATTGTGGATCTCCTTACTTGTGTCCTCCCACTTGCCCTACACTTCTCTGTATCCTGAGGGGTTTTATGTTCCAAGCATCTCCAGTTCCCTGTGCTGCTTCCCTGGAGCTGGCCTGGCCAGAATCTGAACTGATTCTTCCCCAGTGCCCATCTGAACTTCAGGGAACTGTAGTTCAGCTAAACTGTATTTTTCAGACATTATTCAAACACTTCCAGCAAGACTTTCCTTTTCAAGACCTGATTTAAATCAAGAAATCTTTGGTTTTGGTAGTGTTGCATCATAAAATCAGGCAATTAATCTTGTAAATCTGTCAGGGCTCTAAGTAATTATCTAATTTAGAGCAGTTAAAATAAAAAAGGCAGGAAAATTCTGCTCTCTGGGGTGTGTTGCTTAGAGGAATTAACCTGAGGGACAGGGATGGGCTGATGAAATCTGTTCCATGGGGTGAGTTGGGTCAGCAGGGAAATATCCATGAATATGTGGCCAACTTGAAATGAGTGATCCTTTGGCTGCAGTCACCCTCCTTTCCTGTCCCAATTGCACCAAATTAGAAAGATTATTGCAAGGAATCAAATTCCTGCCTTCAGCTGTCTAGACAAAGGTTGTGGGGAAGACAAAACCAGACTGAAGGACAAGAGGCAGTGGACACAAACTGCACCAAGGGGAATTTGGGGAGGAATAAGCAGCAGCTTTTCTCAATGTGAGGCTGGGGCAGCACAGGGACAGGTGCCTGGAATGGCTGTGGAATCCCTGTCCTTGAGGATTTTCAGTGCTCAGCTAATAAAATCATCAGGCCACATGATCTGACTGGGAAGTGTATCCTGCTGGAAGTCAAGGCTGGACCAGGGAGCTCCAGAGATCCCTTCCAGCCTAAAAGGTTTTGTCATTCTAACAAGTAGAGACACAGCTCTGCAATTCCGTAATTCTGTAATTAATTCTGCAATTCTGTAATTCTGAACTTCTTACAGCCTCGTGAAGCAGAGGCAAGGTTGATCCAAGCAAGACCCTTCGCCGTGTCAAGCTGAAACCACAGGAAGAGGAACTCTCGTGCTGGCACTGTGGAAATCCTTCAGCATCTGAAGTTGACATTGAACCAGAATTTATCAAAGCCATAGGCAGAGCAGATCTTCAGTGACATTTTCAGAGAATCACAGAATGGTTTGGGTTGGAAGGGACTTGAGAGATGATCTTGTTCCATCCCCTGCAATTGGCAGGGACACCTCCCACTATCCCAGGTGCTCCAACCTGCTCTTGGACACGTCCAGGGACGGGGCAGCCACAGCTTCTCTGGGCAACCCATGCCAGGGCTTCACCACCCTGACAGGGAAGAATTTCTTCCTAATAGTTATTCCTAATATCTCTTCCTAATATCTTCCTAATATCTCTTCATAATATCCTCATCTAACCTGCACTCCTTCAGCTTAAAGCCATTCCCCCTTGTACTGTCCCTACATGCCCCTGTGAGATTTTAGGCTTTAGTACCATGCTTTAAAATAACTGGAAAATAAGGAAAAATAGCTACAAACATTTTAGAGCAACTTGCACATGCAATCACCCTTCTCCTTATTCCTCCCCCAACAACTCCTGGGCTCAAATCTTGCTGCGAAACCAGCACCTGACATCACTGAGAGCTTGTCTTTGACAGCAAAGCTGCTGCTGCTGCAGGAATCTGCCTTTTCACCCATCCATCAGGGCAGCACCAGCCCTACAGCTCCACACTGGCAGCCACACGTATTCCAAAGCATCCCTATTTTTCACAAAGCAGATGCACAGATTTCCAGCCAGCTCTACTTGAGAGAGTCCCTATACCTCCCTCCATCTGCTCCCCAAGCCCACACAGGCAACAAACTGTGCAGCCTTGTATGAGGAGCTTGGCCTTCTGCCTCCACCAAAAAAAAAAAAAAAGGAAAAAATAAGAAAAAAAAGGAAAAAACCTCCTCCACTTCAGCTAGTTCGAGTATCTATAATTAGCTTCCCTCAAAAAAAAAACCATGAACATAAGACTGTAGATATTTTTGATAAAGCTTGAGTGATGATCCTAAAGACAGCACAGGAATATCGTAGAGCCACAAATGTTTCGAAGCTTCTTTCTGGACGTTTGTAATTTAGAGCAGGCTCCTAATATGGAAGGCATGCCTTCATTAGGAAGGGAAACAGGATGAGAAATGTTTGCTAGGGCTGCTGGGAAGACAGGACACAATTTCCATTGGAATTTTACCTTTCCATTCCCCCCAGTGAAAAATTTTAATGTTTCTCCAGAAGAGCAAATTCCAATACCTTTGATGGCTGGGCAGACCTTAAGGTCTCCATTCAAATGAGATGAACATGTGAAGTAAGGAACAGCCCTCAGGCACAATACATTTTAAATCCAAATTTTAAATACCTCTGAATTTTGAGAGAGATTCAAAGTCCAGGGACAGTCTGTTACAGAGGGGAAGAACAAAACTGACATTGGAGACAACACAAGTTTGATATCATAAAGGATTAATGCTCTAATCAGCCAATTAACATTTTAATTGTAGGTTAACTGTAGGGGAAACATTTGGCCTTGCTTCTTCTCCAGAATCTCCATTAAAAATAATTTTTACTTTCCCCTGCAATTTCACTGTATCAATTTCAATTGAATGTTCCTGTTGCAATCAAGCCCTGCTCCATTTCCCAACCCAAAACCACTCCCCTGAATGTTTTCACTGAACAATCCTGTACCACAAACGAAACCTCCCCACACATCTGGAAGGGGGAAGCAGAGGCTCTAACAATTAGACATTATCATTAAACAACATCACACTAATGAGAGCAGTTGTTCAAAAAAAAGGAAGAGCATTGTTAGAGGGAAATAAACACCCCGGGAAACAGAGCAATCAAAACAAGTGACACTCATGCTAGCAACAACTGTGACCTTACAGTCATGCTGGAGTAAATAGAAATTTGCTCATGCATAAACATTAGGAGGGAAACGTGCCTCAATAAAGGAATAATCTTTGAGAACACCCACAAACAATAGGAGAAGACAAAGAGGCCACTGGCACCTCTTTGGAAGCTCATGAGCAGCATTGTTCTCCAGCTCCTGGGAAGGCTCTGTCACTGAGAACTTCAGCTCAATGAGGATTTGTCCCACTTAAAATGTGGGGAAAGTGACTGGTGACATGGTAACATCCAAACCAGGTGCCTCTTCTTGAGGCTCACCTGTGCAGCAAAACCTGCCTGACCCAGGCTGGTGCAGGAGAGATGGGGATGAGATGTAAATTCTACTCCAGCTCAAATAATGTGTCCTTCATGGGTCTCATTAAACTAATTTCTTACTAAAATTCTCTGAGTCTTTGTTTTTAAGGCATGGATGGAGGTCCTCACCACCAGAACTGTTGTTAAGAAGAGAGCATCCAATGGAAATGAGGAGTTTTGGGTGCCATTAAAATTTCAGAAGCAATATTTAGCCAGACATGTGCACTGCAGATTTTCCTGCTCCTTCTTTTGAAATATCCAGTACCATAGAAACACAGAATCACAGAATGGTTTAGGTTGGGAGGGACATTAAAAATTACCTAGTTCCAATTCCATTGTCCAGAGCAGGGACACCCACTAGACCAGACCTGGGTAGATCTAGTCTAAACCCCAAGATTTTACCCTCTTGGTACTCCAAAACATGGATTTAAGTCCAAAAGTTGAACTTCAAACCTGCAGTAAGGTCTGGGTCAGTTAATATAATTCTGAGTCAAACACATTTTAGAAGACCCTGTGGGAACTTGCCATTCTCCAGGGTTGGGGTGCAAATATAGAGTAAAATTGCCTTGTTTTTGATGGTAGCAATGCTGAGGGCTGAAAAAATGGCCAGGAAAACAACCACAAAAAGTTTTTCTTAAAAACATCTACGTACACATGATCACATACACAAGGCCTGCACATTTATGTCTGACGTCAGCCTTATTTCTCAATCCAAACATTAACCATCATCAATTATTTTGTAGTTCTGCAGCTCTCAATAAACTGAAATCACACAGCCTGGGTACCAAACCCAGACAAGTTTGTAAATTTGTTTGTAAGCTGCTGGGCTGGAAATCATTCAAATTACTGTGTAACAAAAGGCTGGGATTCCTGCAGGAGCCTGGGACAGAGAGACTTTAGCTTGGCTCTCAGCAAACATCCAGGCATTCCTTTTTTTAGCAGAAGCACTCATAAGAAATTAGTTTGGAGTTCTCAGGGGTGCATATTTGAGGCTCCAGAGAGGATCTGTACACACACAAGAATGTGGTTCATGCCAGAGCTGCTCATCCAATCAAGGAACGGAAATGCTGCTACTGCTTGTGGTTCATTTACCCAAATGCTCCCAAATACCACAAAGGAAATTTAGAATAGTTGGGACCACTGCGACAGAGAAGATATTCCAAAAATGCATGATCAAAATTCTAATATTGCAGTAAAACTCCTATGCTGTCTTCAGAGTGAAATAAAACAAAAAAGTTGTGTTAAGTGGGTTCCCAACACCTGCAACTGTTACTGGTAAGAAAAAAAATAATCGGATAAGCAGCAGATGATCTGTGAAGATCGTAAAATCAGCATTTTGTTAATTCACCAGAAAATTGTTTAATTATTGTATTAAATTACATTTCAACTTTAACTAACCACAAATTTGTTGTGATATGGACTAAAAGGCAATATTCTGTTGAAAGTTTCTCTTTTATTTACAGTTAGGAGAACATGAGGAGTCTCAGCTCTCCAAAAAAGCCTCTGGAAAATGAAACCATGAATCAGGAGCTCTCCCTAGTGTCTTAATATCAGACTGCAGTGAGGAGCTACAAAATCCTTCATATTTTACTTGGTGATTTCATAAGTCATTTTAGCTGTGCACCTTGTCTGTATAAAAGCCAAAAAATTCCTTGCCTAAGCTCTGATTTCTTTCCATTAGTATTTAACAAAAGCTTCCTCATCTGGCTCTCCTATTTTACTAAAAAATGGACATACTGCAGTGTTTTGATGCACATTTTGGTGTCAATTAATTAATATCAAATCAGTGAATTATGGTTTATTTTGTAGGCTCCAAGGACAGCAGTATTTACCGTGGACAATCCTTAGCAAATTGACAGTGAGGATTTTACTCTAAGACACAACACAGAAGAAAGGAGAGGGGGGAAAAGCAACAGCTAAAAATCTGAAGCATTTCATGTGGAATTTATACAAAATTCTCAATTAATTCATGACCTGGTTTTTAGAAATGAGTCCATTTACATAAATACAGCCTACATGCAGCTGTCTTTCTAATTTTTCTTCCTCTCTGTGCCTTTTAAATTTTAATTCCTAATAAAATAGCATATTTTAGGCCGACAGGTCAATGCCAGGGCACGTAGGGAGAAAGTCAATCTCCTTAAAAAGGGGGAATGACTTTAAGCTGAAGGAGGGCAGGGTTAAATGAGATATTAGGGAGAAATTGTTCCCTGTGAGGGCGGGCAGGCCCTGGCACAAGGTGCCCAGAGAAGCTGTGGCTGTCCCTGGATCCCTGGGAGTGTCCAAGGCTGGGTTGGACAGGGCTTGGAGCAGCCTGGGACGGTGGAAGGTGTCCCTGCCATGGCAGGGGTGGGACTGGATGATCTTTAAAGTTTCTTCCAAGCCAAGCCAAGCCAACTGATCCCAACCCAACCCAGCTCATCCCCAACCCAATCACACCCAACTCATCCCAACCCAACCCAACTGAATCCAACCCAACCAACCCAACTCAACCCAATCCAACCCAACCCAACCCAACTCATCCCAACCCAACCAACCCAACTCAACCCAATCCAACCCAACCCAACCCAACTCATCCCAACCCAACCAACCCAACTCAATCCAATCTGACCCAACCCAATTCAACCCAATTGAACTTAACCCAACCTAACCTGACCCAATCCAACCCAACCCAACTTAACCCAACCTAACCCAACCTAACCCAACCCAACCCAACTCATCCCAACCCAATCACACCCAACCCAACCCCATTCAACTAATCCCAGCCCAACCCCAACCCCACCCAACCCACCCAGCCCAATCTGACCCAACCCAACCCAACCCAATCCAAACTAACTCATCCCAACCCAGCCCATTCTGTCATTCTGGGACTCCATGATCACACAGACCAGCCTAGAGGGGAAAAAATTAAAATAAAAAATAAACCCATGGTTTTTACACAGCCTGTCCCCTGTGAACTGGCAAAGTGACATTCTTCAGGGAGAGGACAGAAAGTACCAGGAGAAGTGGGACAGCAAGCACTTCAATTCCAACAGAAGTTTGCACTGGGCTGCAAATTTGGAGAGAAAAGGAAAAGATGGAAGGTCAAGAACTTGAAAACTACAGCTTTTTAGGGGCAGATGTAAAATCTTCTGCAGTTTGCTCATTGCTGAGAGAAAAAAAAAAGGCAATTCACCACAGCAGGTGAATTCCTTAATGGTCAGAAAGTGGTTGGACTATTTTAGGGGAAGAAAAGAATTCTTGCAGCATGCAGAGCACTGAACAGCCACCCTGCAGGGATGGTGGGGGAACATTGGCATTTACCTGAGACAAAACTGCTCCAAAGATGCAGGAAATTTGTTCTTTCCCTTAGAAAAGGGACAACAGGATGGTACCAGGAAGAAAAACACTCAGTGTGCCAACGCCTCGGCGTTACTGTGTACAAACCAAACTGAACAACTTGGCATAATGATAATAATTCCTACCTGAATTCAAAACCCACAGGAGGAGGAAAAGCTTGAGATGGACTCAGAAATTTGAGGGCAAAACTTTGAGAAGTAAAGGTTTTTGGTTCATTCTTAACAGTGCTTTGATGTACATTTTGGTGTCAATTAATTAATATCAAATCAGTAAATTACTGTTTGTTTTGCAGGTTCTGAGGACAGCAGCATTTATCATGGACAATCTTCAGCAAATTTTTAATGAGGATTTTACTCTGTAGCTTAAGACACAAGAGAGAAGAAAGGAAGGGGAAGAAAAGCAACAGCTAAAAGTCTGAAGGATTTATAAGAAAGTCTCAATTCATGCATGACCCGTGACTAAGGTAGGTGGTTGTTTCATCTAAATTTCTTCTTAGAAACCCCTTTGAAAGGCAAAAAAAAAAAAAAAAAAAAAAAAAAGGAATCTAAATCTCAGATCAAAATCTCTTATTTTTATCTCAGTCAGAACAACTGAACCTGTAAGAAGAATAAAGATTTACAGAGGAGATGTAAGAGCAAGGCTAGTCAAAAGTGGGGGCTTGGCAGATCCCATCAAAGCCAACAAAAGCACGATGGGGACAAGGAAACATCTTATTCTGCTGACAATGATAAGCACAGAAAAAGAAAACATCTCCTGTATTCTTCTGATTCACAGTCTTGTATTAAACATATCTTGTATCTTGAGGGAAAAAACCTTAAAAGAGAAAAAGGACATTTGAAATCTGACTTGACAGCCAGAGCGGGTGTTCTGTCCCTCTAATTTATTCTGCATTTTGTTTATTTCTCAGTCTATGTGCCAAAAGATGTTATTGTTCAATGCTGGATTGGAGTTAATTATTTTCCTGACAACAGCACCAGTTCCTTTTTAAATACCAAAATACATTCTTGATTTTCCATGCAGCCACGTTGGCTGGTACTGGGGATAATTCAGGAGCAGTGAAATCTTCCCACAAAGTTTCTGTGGGTCTTTGTGGGGCAGAATGTTATAAAAGAAGAAAATTATGTGAGCCACCAAACTCAGAGTGCTTCTGCTGAGGTCTGTAAGAAGCTGGGGCACTGGGATGAGGTTTAACCAGATGAACAGACCATGAAAAACTATTGGACACAACATTAGAAACTGCTGAATAAAAATAACAGTGGAAAAGTGGATAAATAGCTCTGTGAGGGATGGCTGGATTTCCATGAGTGTCACAGACATCTTTGATGAAAAATCTTTTTTTTAGGATTTTTCTTCTTGGCAAGTTGAGAGGCTTCAAGAACAAAATGTAAACATTGATTATCTGCTGCTGTGGAATGCAACAGGTGGATCTGTGATTGGCTCATGTTAGTTGTTTTTAATTAATGGCCAATCACAGTCAGCTGGCTTGGACAGAGAGTCCAAGCCAGCTGCTTTTGTTATCATTCTTTCCTATTCTATTCTTAGCTAGATTTCTGATGAAATTTTTTCTTCTATTCTTTTAGTATAGCTTTAATGTAATATACATCATAAAATAATAAATTAAGCTTTCTAAAACATTGATTCAAATCCTTGTCTCTTCCCTCAGCCTGAGACCCCTGTGAACACCGTCACACATGAGACCCTCAGCAGACATCAGGACAGTCACCCATAAGATAGGATAGAGTAAAAACAGGGAGAATACAAGAAAATCAGGCTGTCAGCTACCATGGAAGGCTTGCACAAAGAAACAGCAGCAAATCCTGCTGCTAGCAGATGCTGTGGGAATGCTCCAAGCACAGCCCCACTGTGCAGCTGCGTTGATTCCTCATTTCCAACAGAATTGTGGCCAACATTTGTTCATAGCTATTTTCCAGGCATTAAGGTGAGACAATGATCTCTGCTTCCTGCTCTCTAACACCTTGTATTAGCAAATAGTCCCAGAGATTTTGACCAAATTAGCTTTTAACTATTTAAAATGCAATATTCATGGGGATATGACAACCTGGTATTAGGAAACTAATAACAGCATTGTACCCAAAAGACACACTTGTCATTACACACATGCTACATTTAACAATGATTCAGGATTCCAGCAGTTCCTTAACAACAGGGCTCAGGAAGAACAAGGCATCCATCATATTCCTACCTGGAATACTACAACAATATTATAAATTACACAGCTGCTTCCTCTCAAGGCCTTGGATGCAATTATAAAACTCAGTGGTGGGCAAGTACATATTGTTGGCTTTCATTTCTTCTAAGAAATTTAATTTTTAGATGTGTTTCATAACTTTTCTGTAATAGAAAGCTGAAATTTCCATTAAACCAGTCCTCCTTCACCAGAGGAGTGAGACAAAAAGATGGATGAAGTTTCAGATTGAAACAGTGCTACAGCTCACAGTTTATGAGTTATACAAAGGATGGGGATGCTGTGTTTCAAACTGTGGTTGGCACTTCTATGATTACTTGTTTGCTGTTTGTTATTTTGAAATACTCAGAACTGCACAAAGATGCAGCCAAGGCTAGCAGTGTAAAAGTGAAGGGTTTTGAAGGCCTTTGTTCCCAATCCTCCTTAACTGCTGGGGAGGGAAGAATGGTGGGGAAAATAAAAAGCCTGATGCCATGTCTTTTCTTTTTTTACAGAATGAAACAGCTTTTAAATCCAGCATCAAAAAGTTCTTAAGGAAGTATTAGCCAAAGCACACTGGAGGAATCCAAACCAACATGGCAGTTATCAAAACAGGTCTTTTGATTTGTTTTAATAATTGGGTCTAAAATATCAGGGCCATTAACAATAATAAAAATAATAATAAAACATAATAATAATGGCTTGAAACTAAAGTGACTGGGAGAAGGGAACCTCAGTCCATCACATCCAAGAGAAGATGCTCAGTGTCTGGAGACAATTACAGTCAGCAGGGCAATGGAATTCCAGCCACTCCAGACAGTGAGGCTTCATCAGGGGTCCTGTTTTGTTGGGAATGCCCCTGCATCCCTGGAAGTGTCCAAGGCCAGGTTGGACAGGGTTTGGAGCAGCCTGGGACAGTGGAAGGTGTCCCCATGGCAGGGGTGGCACTGGATGGGCTTTAAGGTCCCTTCTACCCAATCCATTCCATGATTCAACACTGACTAAACAATACACAACAAGATAAACTAAATCCATGTCAAACATTTCAAATCCTGCTGGTTTCAGTCAGCACAGCAGCAGCAAATTACCTTGATATTGAAGTGTTCAGAGAGTGGCAGGTATTTTAGTGTTTTTTTGTTTTTTTTTTTTTTTTCCTTAAGAGTGCATTCTTCACATCTCATTGTGGCAGGTTAATTTTTGCAGCACTGATTCACAGCAGCAGTCCTGAGCAGGGAAGCAGTGTAACAGCTTTCAAGCATCTCATCCTTGGAAAGATTTATGAAGTTTTTTGCCATTGTTGTTTTACTCCTCCAGTCATTTCTACCTTTGATTTCCAACGCTTAAATGAAGGTAGCTCTGATAAACACAGGCAACAAGATGACTCTTGGAAAATTTTGGAAATTAAATGACAAATTCTCTGGAGGGAGGTGCCAGAGCAGGCTCCCAGGGCTGGGGCTGCAGCAGCCTCAAACAGGCAAATTGTGCTCTGCTTGAATTCCTGGAGAATTATATATGTTTGCATGAAAATATTACGGGAAAAGTGTGGAAGAACCCTTGAGGCAAGGAATCCCATAATCTAATTTCAGTTTAACACTGGAACTGGATCCCCACTGTCAATGACAGTGATCAGGAAATGCTGAGCACAGAAAAGGCAAAGTTTGGAATGAGAGCAGTTAAATCACCTAAACCCAAATTGGGTCAGCAGCTCTTCAGGATGAGATGCAAACCCAAAACTTCTCAAAGAAACTATACAGGAATCCACAGGAAAGATGCTGCTTTGGATTTAGAACTCAAGTGGTGCTTGGAAAGCAGTTCAAGTGGAATCACTGGAAAAGCAGTTTTCTAGTGGCGCTCACAACAAAATTGGGTTGCTGTAGAAAAGAGCTGGAAAAAAGCACAAGATAAAAAATGTGAAGAAATGTAACAATGTAGAAAGAGGCCTATTAGACAGGAAAATAATGAGAAGAACAGCTCCTGAAGCAGGAACTGTCACACCTACAAACAGGCTAAAGACTACACAGAATACTGGGTTAGAAGGCCAGATAAAACACAGACCAAAGGGGAAAAAAAGAAGAAAGAAAATCCAATTAATTTTTGCTTGGCTCAACAGGGAGTTCAGGAGGCTGAAGGAAAAGGTCAGAATTTAAAGAAGTTTAAAACTTACCCACATGCAGAGAGCAGAAAAACATAAAATATGGCAGGTCAAAGCTAAGCAAGAAATTAAGAGGATGGAAATTAATTTGAACAGCATTTTAAGTGGAGACTCAACTGCATGGTGAGACGTTCTTGAAAAGCATTAAAGCAGGAGGTCAGCTAAGGAATCACCAGGAATGCTTGATGAAGAAATGTATCCAAAACATCCTTTACTGGGCTTTTATGACACAGACTTTGAGGAGATTCCCACATCTCTGACATACTTTAACTAAACATAAATCAAATTAAATTAAAAATATTGGAAAAAATTAAAAATTTGAATTAAATTAAAACTATTGGAGCGAACCAAAGGTGTCAATAAACCCCCAGAACTGATTCTCCTTCTCTGCAATGTGAACCAGACAAGCTGCTGCCAAGGGCAGGTCACCCCCCCTACCCCCAAAAACACCTTCCCTCTTTTAATTCTTTTTTTTTTTTTTCACTGTATCAGCAGCATTCTCTGTATCCCTGCTCACAACCTACTGTACATTTTTAAATAAAATTGCAAAACTGAAATGGAATTTTTTTCCAATCAATACCAGCACTAATGAGCCAAGTTCAAGCTAAATGCATCATTTTGCTCAAACCCAAATTCTATAAAGTGAAGGGGGTGTCACAGCCTTCAGGAGCTTAAGTGCCACTTTAAAAGACTCTGTCAATTATTGAAC
The DNA here is from genome assembly GCF_028018845.1 of Melospiza georgiana. NCBI lineage: Eukaryota > Metazoa > Chordata > Aves > Passeriformes > Passerellidae > Melospiza > Melospiza georgiana. The sequence goes on along the minus strand of NC_080430.1, from coordinate 4,145,182 downwards.
AAAGATTCTTCACTAGTAAAATGTTGCCAATCTATGTCTCACATCCAAGGTTAATTAAATGCTTGAAATGGAGCATTTCAGGTACTGTTGCATTAAATAATAAAGAACAAGGAGAAAATTCTTCATGGGAATAAAGAACATGAATCACAGAGGAGAGAAATTTGTATCTATAAATGCAAACATGCAAAGATCAATCCTGTATATGAGGTGATATAAAGGAAGGAAATTTAAATTGAGGGTGAAACTATAGCTACATATAGTAATTTATTTTTTTTTTTAAGCAGCAAAGAGTCTGGTTCACCACAGATTCTGGTCCAGTCAGTCAAGGTGCTTCCAAGCCATCCAGAAAACCTCTGTAAATCCAGTCAGGAGTATCTTTACTGTCAATACACTGAGAATCACAGAATCCCTGAGCTGCAGGGTACCCACAAAGGCTATGGAAGCCCAGCTCCCAATTCTTCCTTCCAAAGACCTCAAATGACCAAGAACACACACAAAGAGCACTCACAAGCTCACAAACACTTCCAGGTTCCACAGGAGAACCCACCTCTGTGACAATTAGACAGAGGAAGGTCAGTCCCAATTCCAGAGACCACAGGCATTATAGAATCATGGAATGGTTTGGGTTGGAAGGGACCTTTAAAACTCAGGAGAAAATTCTTCATGTGAATAAAGAACATGAATCATAGAGGAAAGAAAATTGTATCTATAAAATGCAGACATGCAAAGATCAGTCCTGTATAGGAGGTGACACAAAGGAAGGAAATTTAAATGGAGGGTGAAATTATAGCTACATACAGTAATTTTTTTTAAGAAGCAAAGAATCTGGTTCACCACAGATTCTGGTCCAATCAGTCAAGGTGCACCATGAGAACATCAACACAAGAGGCCTGAATGACTGGAGCTCCATGACAGATTGCAGGGTGCAATGGAGGAATTTAGAAACGCTGCCAAGGCAGGTGGAGATGGTGTCAGACAAGCCAGAGAACCCACAGCTCATGTTTGTAGAAGATTTTAAGGGCTCAGAGAAGTGCTGCTTCTCTCACACCCATGACTGGGGTCATGGCAAGGCTGCTGTCCAGTTGTGGGCATCCAAGGAAGTCCTCAGCCACTGATAAAAGATAAATGTTTCAGCTGCTTCAAAAAGAGGCCAAAAGTTCTATCCAGGACCCCACAAAGTGCACAGCTTCCCTTCAGTTTGTGAGGAAATGATGAAATGAGTCCTGCCAGAACAGATTTCTGCATGAAGGAAATGGTGGTGACTGGGAATAGTCTGTGAGAAAGGATGTGGAGGTCTTAGCAGTCAGCAAGTGATGGGTCCTGGCAGCATCCAAAAGGAGCATGGCCTGTGAATGGAGGAGAAATGCTGAGGGGAATCATTCACCCCCTTGGCTCTGAGGGGTTTAGATCACATCAGGTCATATCTCCATGGTCTGTGATGGGGAGATGTCACATTTCTGGTACCCTGCTACAAGGAAAAGAGAAAGGTCAGGAGTTAGAAGGGGCTGGCTCTGTGCAGCCAGGGCTGTTTGTCTTTGTGCCCCAGGTCAGTGCTGTCTGTTCTGTGCTTTATAAAGCTTTATTTCCAACTACTGTCCCAGGTAAATTACTCTCTATTCTGTGCCCCTGTGTATATTCAGAGGTCTGACCCATCTGCTTCTTTCTCATGCCTTTAACTCCTTTCCCCCCCAACTCCTCTGAGCAAGCTAAGGGGTGAAAAAAAGAGACAGGTAATACAAAAAGAAACAAGTGGACAAAAAAAAAAAAAAAGTTTTGGCAACAAGGTTACACAAAAATACCACCCAAACCAATGAAGAAGAAGGTGAAGAAGGACCAGCCTCCACCCCAAAACCTCCATCTTGCTTTATATCTATTACTATAATCTAAACCCTTAAACTCTGAGTTTCCCACCCTGTGATCTCACACACTTCTATCCAAACTCCACACCCACAATCCCAGTTCTGTCATTCCATTTTGGAAGCTTCTCCACGGCCTCAGGTCAGTGCAGTGTTCTCTTGGGGGTCAGTGCCTGGCAGCACAGAAATCTGAAATTCTCAGCAGCCAGGGTTCCAACACAGGATGATCAATTTTCTTGTTCATCACCACAAATACCAGCCAATTTCTTTCCTGTACAAATCAGCCACTCTCCAACCCCACTGTTTACAAAAATGCCTTTTGTTCACAAAAAGTTGCTGGGTTTGACATTTAAATTTCTTCTAATGCATTTCACTTTCTGCTGTTACATACAATGAAATGTTCTGCATTTCAACAAAAACCCACAGGAACATTAACTAGGCAAATAAAGATCACCTTAAACAGAGCATAAAACATCAAGCTTAAGTGCAATTATATTCTCCAAAGCACAGAGCAGAGAACAAAGGAGTGAACAAACTGCAGCACGCATCTAGCTGTGTACAATTACACAAGCTATACATAATTACTTTTGTTCTAATTACTTTGCATTAGTATCAGGCTTTATTGTATTCTAAATTCTCTACCAAAATGTTTTCAGCCAACTACAGGTGCACCTTAAAAGTCAGAGCCATTACACTCATTGAGTGTTACCCATTCTGGAAAATAATGGTATTTACAGATACCACAATGCTCGAAGAAAACTTTAAGGAGTCATTCCAGACCTCCCATTTGCTGGATTGCTGGAACTGTCAAATTTCTGGAAGCACCTCCCTTAGCCCCTAACCAGAAGAATGTTTTAGACTTGTTCCAGATTGCAAGGCAAGATGTTTTCAATTACCATCTCTATGGCAGTTGTCTTTTGTCAAGTGGGCAGTTTGCCTTATCTCTCTCTCTGAGTGATCACAATCACTCCTCCCTCAGGAGGGGACATCTGCTGATAACAGCTATTGAATGTCCCTGCATGGCTGATGAGAACTACAGCATCCCATTGGGAGATGTGAGCCCAGGGGGAGGAGCCAAGCATTCCTACCCAGATATAATCCAGAGGTTTTTGAGACACCAGCACGGCTTCTCCACTGGATTCCCCAGAGGAACAGCAGCTGCCTCTCCTTCCACTGGATCTTCAGAGGAAGAATCCATCCTTCTCTACAGGATCCCTGCTCCAGCAGAACCACCCCTGACACTGCAGGAGGGCTGAGCCACAATTCCAATGGGACTGCCACCAACACCCTCACCCACAGGGTGTCAGGTTGGGTTCTGACTCTGTCAGTGTTGTTCTAGTGTACTGCATTGATTATTTTATCCTTTATTTTTTTTCCCTATTAAAGAACTGTTATTTCCTGCTCCCATATTTTTTGCCTGAGAGCCCCTTAATTGAAAATTTATAGCATTTTGGAGGGGTGGGGAGGGTTTACATTCTCCATTTCAGGGGAGGCTCCTGCCTTCCTTAGCAGACTCCTGTCTTTCCAAACCAAGACAAAACTCATATGATCAGCAGCTGGTGATGCTGAAGCAACTAGATTGTCCTGCAGCTGCAGCTGGTGAGTGATAGGAGGTGCCTGCCATAATGACAGCCACAGGCCAATAATGACTGCCACCACCTTGGAGCAGGGACAGGGACGCTTGTGACCTCCAGGACTGGTTAATACCAGAAACCCACAAGGCAGCCCCAGTTCCTGTTGATTATCAGACCTGCACAGACAGCAGTGCCACGTCCCCAGCGTGTGGCTGCTCAGCCCTTTGCTCAGCCAGAGATCAAGGAAATGTGGGAAATGCCTCAGGAATCCCTCTGCAGCACCTGGGAAAGTGGAGCAGGTGGGATGCAGCTGCTGAGTTAAGAAAAAAAAGATTTTTTTCTCAGTGGAACCATTGTAAGCTGGTTTCTTGTCTGTGAATTACTGAGCTGTAGCCATGATATTTTCTAAAAAATCCTTTCCTTAGGACTTTTTCTCCTGAGAAGCTGAGAGGCCTCAGGAGCAAAATGTAAACAATGATTATCTGGTGCTGTGGGATGCAAAAGGTGCATCTGTGATTGGTCTCATGTGGATCTTTGTAATTACTGGCCAATCACAGCCCAGCTGGCTCGGACTCTCTGTCTGAGACAGAAGCCTTTGTTATCATTCTTTCTTATTCTATTCTTAGCCAGCCTTCTGATTAAATCCTTTCTTCTATTCTTTTAGTATAGTTTTAATATAATATATATAAAATAAAATAATAAATCAAACATTCTGAAACATGGAGTCAGATCCTCATCTCTTCCCTCATCCAAAAACCCCTGTGAACAGCATCACACAGAGCATTGTACTCCCAAATTTGTCTTGCTGTCCCTGACATGGAGGAGAATAATCAAATCTTAGCACCACAGGGATGAGGTGGGCAGGCACCTCTGTGCCTCAAGAGCATCACACCTCGGCAGATGCTGCTACCCAATGCATCCAAAAATCATTCTGAAGGCCTTGGAGGAAAGGGAATGTCAGAGAATGTGAATCTCATCTCCAAAAGGTCATGCAGGTGGTTAACACCAAGCCTATAATCCACCACAGCAGCCCTGCAGAAAACTGAACACCTCAGGCTCAGCTTAATTGGCAGCAGACTAAGTTTTGATGAAACTCTGCACAATTTGGCCTCCAGGAGGTCCTTTCCAGGGCAGGGATGCAGCCTGCAGGGCTGGAGGCTGTAGGAAGTGGGCCACAGCCCTGAGATAAATGAAACAACACTGGGAACACTTACTATATTCCAAAATAGTAACTAAGAAAAGGAATTGAGCTTAACAACACAACTGGAATTATTTGGGGAGCTCTGAAGGGACACAGCAAGCCAGATCAGGTACACTGCAGTGAGAACCTGAGCCTGACATGATGCTGGAGCAGCATCCACTATAAAACCTCAAACCCTGCCTGATCTCCTGTTCATCAAAGAGATTTGGATGGAGTCTGTGCATGATTCATTGAAAAAAAAAAAAGTGAAATAAAAGACTTGGGAAGGCCTTACAGGCTGTGTGCAACTACTGAATGTGGGGGAAGTAAAATCCAGAGTAAAACACTGACATTGGAGGGCTCAGTTCAAGGAGTGCAACAGAACAGCAGGAGCGACAGCAGGGGGAGTTTGGAACAGACAGGGAAAATGACCCACACAAGAGGGGTCAGATTTTGGAAGAGGGTGGCCAGGCTGTGGAACCTAAACCCCCAGGGGCACAGGGTACTTTAATCAGCTCCCCTGGCCCAAAAGTGGCACCACAATCTCAGCCCTGATCACATTATATCACTGCCTGATGCAGGTATAACCTATAAGGAAAGGCTCAGCTGATGAATCTCCCACCCCAGACAGTGCCAGTGTGAGAAATTCAGCTTTACTTAGCAGATGCAATTTTGTTTTTCTTTTCTTTCTCTTTTGTTTTATACAATTTTACTCATAGAGCACCACTTTACTAAAGGCACACACAGGTGTGTGTGCCTTTAGTAAAATGGTGCTCTATAAGTAAAATTGGTTTTACTCATAGAGCAAAGGTTAAAAGTTAACAGAAATGAAAACAGTATAACAAAGTTACTTTAACATTACACATATAAAATCTATTTTAGTATTTACAAAAAGCCAATAATTTAATATGTATCTATAATGAAAAGCAGTAATTACACATTATTATTTGTAATAATTTTTATAATTATATTATTATAATTATATTACAATATTTGCAAAAAGCCAATATTATAATATGTATCTATAATGCATACTTATATCAGCTACTTCAGTACTACGTCCAACTTTAATAAATAAGAGAAATAAAAACTATATCTTCATAAAAAAGTTACTTTAACACTACACATATGAGATCCATTTTAATATTTGCAAAAAAGCCAAAATTATAATATGTATATATAAGGCAAAGCAGTAATTACAAATTATTATTTGTAATAATTATATTATAATTATATTGTAATCATATTATAATATTTGCAAAAAAACATTATAATATATATCTATAACACAAACTTATATCAGCTATTTACCTATGTCTAACTTTAATAAACAAGAGAAATAAAAACTGTATGTTTATAGCAAAGTTACTTTAACACTACACATATGAAATCCATTTTAATATTTGCAAAAAAGCTGATATTATAATATGTAACTATAATGAAAAGCAGTAATTGCAAGTTATTATTTGTAATAATTATTATAAGTATATTATTATAATTATATTATATAATTATAATATATGTTTTTTATATAAATATATATTTCTAGCATTTTATATTTTCTTTTATATTATTTCTATTTATAATAATAATTTAATATAATTTAATAAACTAATATAAAATATTATTATTATTATTATTATTATTATTATTATTATTATTATTATTATTATTATTATTATTATTATTATTATTAGCAGAGGGAGTCTGCCATAAAAAATTCCAATAATAATAATAATAATTTTAATAATGATAACGATTATTATTATTATTGTTGTTGTTGTTGTTGTTAAACTTTTGAAACCCTAAGCAGTGAATTGTTTTCCACAATTAAACCTTGCAGAACAAAAATTACTACATAAAGATGAAAACAAATAACGATATTTGTCATTTACAACATAATTTATCATTTAATTATTTTATTTCAAATTTAAGCTTTGTTTGTTTTTTTGTTGGTTCAGAGGGGGTTTTTGGTATTTTTGATGGGGTTTATTGGAGGTTTTCTCGTGGGTTTTTTTCTGGATGGTTTTTTTGAGGTTTTTTGTTGGGTTTTTGGGGGTTTTTGTGAGTTTTTTATACGCTTTTTGTGTGGATTTCTTTTATTTTCTTTGCTTATTTTCGTTTCTTTTTGCTTTGTTTTGATTTTTGGGTTTGTTTTTGGGGTTTTTTGGTGGTTTTTTTTGGTGTGTTTTTGGGATTTTTTTGTGTTTTGTTTTCGGGGGTTTTGGGGTTTTTTGCGTTTTTGTGGGGGTTTTGTGTGGGTTTTTTGTTTGTTTTATTTGGTTGGATTTTTGTTTTGTTTTTGGGGGGTTTTTGTGCATTTTTTCGTGTGGTTTTTGGTTGGTTTTGTTTTGGTTTTGGGGTGGGTTTTTTTTGGGGAGATTTTTTTGTGTTCTTTTTTTGGGGGGGTGGTGGTGTGTTTATTTTTGTGTCTTTTTGCTTTGTTTTGATTTTTGGCTTTGTTTGTGGGGTTTTTTAGGTGTTTTTTTTTTTGGTGTGCTTTTGGGATTTTTTTGTGGTTTTTTGGGGGGTTTTGGGTTTTTTTGTGTTTTTCTGGGGGTTTTGCGTGGGTTTTTTGTTTGTTTGTTTGGTTGGATTTTTGTTTTGTTTTTGGGCGTTTTTGTGCGTTTTTTTCGTGTGGTTTTTGGTTGGTTTTGTTTTGGTTTTGGGGTGGTTTTTTTTGTGTTTTTTTTTTTGGGGAGATTTTTTGTGGTTTTTTTTGGGGGGGGGTTGGTGGTGTGTTTATTTTTGTTTCTTTTTGCTTTGTTTTGATTTTTGGGTTTGTTTTTGGGGTTTTTTGGTGGTTTTTTTTGTTTGTTTTTTGGCGTGTTTTGGGGATTTTTTTGTGGTTTTTTGGGGGGGTTTTGGGTTTTTTTGTGTTTTTGTGGGGGTTTTGTGTGGATTTTTTCTTTGTTTGTTTGGTTGGATTTTTGTTTAGTTTTGGGGGGGTTTTGTGCGTTTTTTCGTGTGGTTTTTGGTTGCCTTTGTTTTGGTTTTGGGGTGTTTTTTTTGTGTTTTTTTTTGGGGAGATTTTTTTGTGTTCTTTTTTGGGGGGGGTTGGTGGTGTGTTTATTTTTGTTTCTTTTTGCTTTGTTTTGATTTTTGGGTTTGTTTCTGGGGTTTTTTTGGTTTTTTTTTGTGTGTGTTTTTGGGATTTTTTTGTGGGTTTTTTGGGGCGGTTTTGGGTTTTTTGTGTTTTTGGTGGGGTTTTGCGTGGGTTTCTTGTTTGTTTGGTTGGTTGGATTTTTGTTTTGTTTTTGGGGGGTTTTTGTGCGTTCTTTCGTTCTTTTGTGTGGTTTTTGGTTGGTTTTATTTTGGTTTTGGGGTGGTTTTTTTGGGGGGAGCTTTTTTTGGGGGGGTGTTGCTGGTGTGTTTTTTTTTTTTTTGGTGGGTTTTTTTTGTGTGAGTTTCTTTGTTGTTGTCGTTGTTTGTTTGTTTTTTTGGTTTTGTTTTTTTTGTTTTGTTTTTTTGTTTTTTTTTTTTTTTTTTTTTGTTTTGTTTTGGTGGGTTTTTGGCTTGGTTCGGTTTGGGTTTTTTTCCCCCCGTTCTCCCCAACTTCCCCGCATCCCCAATTCCCCCGCCTCCATCCCTCCCCGTGTGCCGTGGGAGGAGCGCTCCGTGTCTCCCATGCCGCGCTCCCCAGCGCCGCCTCCCCGCGGGCTCCGTCCCGCACCCAAAATCCGCCTTTTCCGCCTCAAAACATGGACAACGCCCTGGTGCAAGAAGTGGCCGCATCACTGGTGAGAGAGTTTCTCAGTAGAAAGGTAAACTCGTGTGCTTTTCCTGCCCGCTGAGCCCCGCTGGGGATGGATAAAGGGGAGAAGGAGGATCCGGTGATGCTCCGGGAAAAGGGGGATTCAGGGATGCTCCGGGAAAAGGAGAATTCAGGGATGCTCGGGGGTTTATCCGGACCGAAATCAGCTGGGTGGGAAGGGGGAGGCTCCGGGGTGAGCGGCTGGACTACATCTCCCACAGTGCCCTTTTGTTGCCGGGGATGGAGCTGCTTCCTCCTGCTCGGGGGAAGCCCAGCCTTACCCACGCGCGCCTGCGAGACTGGGAATTAAATCGAGAAACGCACTTTCAGTTTGGTTTTTCGTGTTGTTTGCAGGTTTTTGGGTTTTAAAAAAAAAATTAAATTTTATTTTCTTTTCTTCCTTCATTAATTGACTGTTTTGCTGTTGTCCTTGGGTTTGCAAGAGGCATACAAAGCCTAATTTAAAAAAAATATTTAAAATTATTTTTATATAATTTTATTTAAAAATATAAAATATTTAATACAATTATTAATATAATATGGTATAATATAATATGGTATAAGTATAGAATATATTTTATATAAATAAATAGAATATTTATATTATATTATATTATATTATATTATATTATATTATATTATATTATATTATATTATATTATATTATATTATACCATATTATATTATATTATATTATATTATATTATATTATATTATATTATATTATATTATATTATATTATATTATATTATATTATACCATATTATATTAATTATAATTATTTTGTATAATATATCTATATGTAAATAGATCATATGTATCTATTATAGCCATCATATAAGAATACACATATATTTATAATATATAAATATATATATATTTATAATATAGGAATGTATATATTTATATATATAAAAATAATAATATATTATTTATACATATTTATATATTTATATTTTATATAGTCTTAATAATATTTTATATAAAATATATTTAATATATAAATAATATAAAATCATATTTATATTTTTATATAAATATATATTTATATTTTACATAATCTTACTCGTATTTTAATTTGTTTTTTTAAAGGCAAAAGATCACAGTTTTAGGGAAACTGCTAACATGCATTCCCCCCCAGCCCAGTTTTCAGTAATAACTCAGCAGAAACCCCATTTTTTGGTGGTTGGGAAAGGAATTGAGATAAGGGGAGGGAAGAAGCCATTGTACCTGTCACAGATGTAATACTGTAAAGCAAATTTTGGACTACACAGGCATGTGGGGAGTGTGGGATTGAGCAGACTGGAAACCACCTTCACATTTCCATGTAGCAGCACCTATTACTTTTTATTTATGTTCAATCCTTAGGAAATATTGCTGATGTTGGACCCCCTGTGTCAGGAATGAGTTATATCAGAAATTAAGCAGCCGCTGTCCCATTAAGTGTTACACAAACCTCAGTCTCACGTTTTGCATCCTGTGTCCAAATTCACATTTTCAAAACAAGGGGCACTGATAATCCTTTGTGCTTCTGCTCCCTCCAGATCTTTCATGCACATCAGAGCCTACAGGGATGATGATCCTTTATTTACCACAACTTGCCCTCAATTTCATAAATCCGAGCCAGACGCTCTGTCAGCAGAAAAAGAAATCCTTTGTTGTGACAATAACCCTCCACAGAAGGAATCAGGGCTTTCTTTCTCAAAATAGTAGCCTGGTGTTGTACCACCTAAATTATTTTGGGATCTGACTCACAATAAATCAGTGTCTCTCCCCAGAAAGTGAGATGCCCATGGGTTTTATCTTTGAGGTGCCCATGGGTGCTGACCACAGAGTGAAAGTTGAAGATCCCAAACCAGCTGATGCCATGGAGATCTGACTGATTTCCTCTCGGGATCTTTTGGTCACTGTGACCCCAAGAATGTTAAGTCTCTTTTCCCAGCCCAGCACTTGAAGGAGTCAGAGCTCTTCATTTCTCGGTCTCAAGGTTGTTTATTGTTTCTTATCTATAAAATTCTTTCTCCTGCCCTGCCCAGGTCCATCCAGCAGGACAGTTCCAGGCACTCTGCCTGCCCCAGGGGCAGTGTTATGTCTTTATACTAAAAACTACATATACAATATTTACCATAACTTTCCAATTCCTATCACCTATGTTAGACAGTGAGCTCCTACTCTAAACCAATCTAAAAGTGCCAACATCACAGCAGAAGATGGAGGCCAAGAAGAAGAAGGAGAAAGGCTGGACACACCCAGATTCCTCCATCTTGCCTCCTGAAGCCCCATACCAAAACCCCCAAAATCTACTTTTCCACCCTGTGATAACTTCACTATTATTCTACCTAAACTGTTGTGGCTTGCAGATCTTCATCTAAGGTTGGTAATTTTCTCCATGGGTCATAATCAAACCCACAGGTGTTTTGGGCTCCGTGCCAGGGTCTCTGAGCCCCCTGGCAGGGGTCTTGGCCATTCTGGACAGCCAGAGGGATGTTCTGTGTTCCCACAATTTCCAGCCTGAGGCTGGCTGGAATAACTTCAGCTCAGGGCATTTCATACAGACCATCAGTCTTAGGAGGCTGTTTAGCAGCTGAAGTCACCTGCATAGAGGTTTTTGTTTTTCTCTGTTCAGCAGTTTCCATCTCATGTAGCCACCTCAATTATTCTCACACCCATGGGCTGCTATAATTCAGTTGTGTACCATTACAGCACAGGTTCTGAGGATTTCCTGATTGCTGCCATCCACAAGTTTCATGTCACACCCACCAAAAACCCAGAGCAAAAGCTTTGGCCTCTGACACTTTTCCTCCTCAGGGTTTGAAGAAAACCATCAGCACCATGGACCGGGAGCTTCCCCGCTCTGCACTCAGCATCAACAACAGGAATGAGCTCAAGAATGTCCTGCACCTGCACTCCCTGTACAAACAGAACAAGGTGAGGGAACACCTGGCACCACGTGCAAGTGTCCTTGCATGCCCATTTCCATCTGCATTTCCATTTATATGTGGCACAGCAGATGGAAATTACACTTCTGGTATTTATTATCCTTGGAAATGCAATATGAATACTTCACTCATAACTTGAGGCATCACAGTGCTTTTGGTATCTTCATATAAAGTCTATAAATGCCACTTCAAAAAACCCTCTCCCAGTGTAGAAAAGTTGCATTCTGGCACAGTTTCCACATTTTGGAATATTTAGCTAAAATGAGGGTAAGAAATCACCGTGACAGGTTGTTTTTTTGTGTCCTTCTTCCTTCACTTAACACAGCAGCACCTTTGAGCTCTTGACATTCTCTAGGTGCCATCTTCCATTTCCCTGGATTGTTTGTGCAGTCCCTCCTGGAATGCACCCTCAGGTAACTCTGGGAAACAATTAAAATGTTCAGTAGCTTTACATTGTAAAAGTCAGGCCCTGCAGCCAGACTAACACAGCATTTCAGTAGCCACCAAGAACTTTATTGTTGGATTATTCCCTTTTCCGACCCAGAGCTGGGGCAACTGAGAGATGTTTTAAAAAATTTTATTCCATTTTCAGTCTCATGTGAAGGGTGAGACAATACAGATGTTATCATTTGCACCATCACAATCAGAAGCTAATTATTTCCTAATTGCAATACATTATAAAGTGTTTCTTGGCCTATCAGCTTTAGCCACACCATGCTGAAAATGCCTTAAAGCCAATCATTTAAAATTACCCCTCGTGGGTCTCACTACAATGCATCTTTCATAGCTCATTTCTCTAAAGTATCCAGTCTTATTTGAAGCTTGTTTCTCGTTCCATTTCTCTCTCAGCAATGTCTGTCCATTCCATGGCATTTCCCAGTCAGCATTTCTCCTCTCAAGGTTTGCACACAGATGCACACACTGTGTGAGGCTTCTGTCAGGCCTGGAGAATTCCCTACAAATTAATTTCCCACATTTTATCTCTCTATTTGGCCAGGCAAAGGAGAACCCACTGAAGACACTGCTGGAAATTATTACCAATTATTTCCTGGAGCGCCGTGGCACTTCCAGGAGCTCTGGTTCCAGCTCTGCTCTGGCAGCTCCTCAGAGTAAGAGCTCAGCATCCCACCCCCCTGACCCCCTGGATGAGGACCATGGCAATGCCAATGCTCTGGATGAGGGCAAAACTCAGCCCTCCAGGTACTCTCTGATGTATTTCTCTTATCTCTGTGTATTCACTTGTTTTTTCTTAATGAAGGGAAAGAGTTTTAAATGTTTTATCATTTATATCTTGAGCTCAACTTTGTTTTGTTAGTTATCCTCATAACACAAACTTAATTTTCTAGATTATTAAAATTTCCTGTGCAAGCCACCCTTCAAAAATGATATTTTATGTTCCCTGCCAATTATGAAGACTGATAACCTCAATTGCAGCTCTCAGTCACTGAAGCACATTGAAGTAGGAAATTTCATGCCTTTCACATTGGAAATAGTCAAATTGAAGCAGGTTTGGAGGTAAAACAAACCACCTGTGCTCAAACTATGAATATATTCATGCCTTACATAAGCAAAAGCAAGTTTTAATGTTCTTAAATTCAGTGTTGTTAAAATAGTGCAGGTTCAGACCTTGCAGAATACCTGAAAATAGCATGTAACCAAGTTTTTCATTTATTGGTGCCTCAAAGAGGATTAACAGCCTTGTACTTCCATAGGAAGCTTGTAAAATGGGCACAGAAATGTAATTCGTCTTCCCAGCCTCCACCCTCAGGGAATTAATCAGGTTTTGCTCTTCTTCCTAAATGCAGCATGCTCCAAGCAGCCAAGTCTGAGCATCAGTGCCTGAAAAAAACCCATGAAGTCATTTCTTATAGGGGAAGAAAGCCAAGATGTTTTAAGTTGAACTCAGAAGTAACACTTGAAAAGGACGCAGAGCAAAAGCTTTTTTCCCCTTTTCTTGTTTTTCTTCCTCTTTTTGTTTTTTTAATCCATTTTTCTTTCCTTTTCATGGATCTGTCCCACAGGGGAGTCCCTGACACTGCTCTGGGAGGACACAGCAGTGCTAAGTGGTGTTAATGTTGGAAGGGGCTTTCAAGATCATCTCATTCCATCCTATTCCTCTATCCCAGGCTGCTCCAAGCCCCTTCCAGCCTGGCCTTGGACACTTCAAGGATCCAGAGGCAGCCACAGCTGCTCTGGGACCCCTATGCCAGCCTCACCACCCTCACAATGAAGAATTTCTTCCCAGTGTCCCATCTAACCCTGCCTTCTGCCCTGAGGCTCATTCTCACCCTTGCCATTCCCTTTGGACAAGGGAAAACCAGAGATTGCCAAGGTCAGCCAGGCAGTGCCCGAAATCAATTTTAATTTCAACCACCTGTGTAACTTTTAACCATGCTGTCAGGGGTGGAAAGTTTAATCGGACATGACTCTGCATTGGTTCATTATTAATGAGTCTGATTTGCTTTTAACTTTGCTCTGGGAGGTTGCTGTGAGTGTCTGTAACTTAAAACAGCCTCTGAGCCAGCGCCCCTTGGCAGTGAGGGGTTATGTGGAGCTGGGTTGGGAGTAGCAGTCCTTGCTTTTCCTGATGATTCCAGAGGCACATCAGGCTCCCTTCAGTTTACATACATGATGCCTCAGGTTTTAGCTTTTATATTTTCAGATTCTGTGCTGCTTTTGTCTGTAGTTCTGTTGTTCTTCACATGAGGGCATGGTGAGCTCTGTGCACAGAGCAGGGAGACAAAACAATTCCTGCTCCAGCTGGGCACCAAGGACAAATGAGCCAAATCTCAGCCCCAGAGCACAAACACCGTGGGCTGGAGAGAGAAAAACAAGCAGGGTGGGACTGCCTGGGCTAAAGCTGGAATGGGACAATGAGCTGCAAGGTGCAAATGGAGCAGAACTGATCCCAGGGAGAGACCCCGGGAGCGCTCGTGCATTTTGGGGCCATTTTGGTTCATCTTGGGTGCAGCCCTGGCTGGGCTCTGGTGCTGCCCAAGGTGCAGCCATGGAGGCCTTTGAATAAATCCCTGCTTTATTCTTTAGCTCTGTCCAGCCTCTGCTCTAGGTCAGCCTTCTCAAGACATCATACACATCACACACAGTGTGTCCTCACCACACGAGACACACTTCTGGAAAAATGGGTTAAATAAAAGGAACATGTTTGTGGTACAAGATGTTTCAACTTATGGACTTGCTTTACAGTGAATTAGGATGGAGGAAAACATCCCAGAGGGAATAACAAATTCATGGACTTGTTTCCTTGTGTTAAGAAAGGCTAGTGGTTTTGAGTTACACAGAATTTATAAATTTTTAAATGGACACGGAACTGGGAACTACTCAGTAAAATAATTTCCATCACAAAAGTGTTTTTGTTTTTGGACTAAAGAAAGTGTTCTACAGCTGAACAAAGAGTGAGAAGGGTCAGTAGAGTCAGTCTAAGTTACAGGAGATCAGAGGATGTGAGCAAAAGTGTTACATTTTCAAACATGGAGAAGGAACAGGAACTGCTGAGTGTAGCTTAGGACCTGTCTGATATAACAAATAAGTTTTACTTTCTGCTATGATATACAATCACAGAATGGATTGGGCTGGAAGGGAGCTAAAAGCTCATCTCATTCCACCCCCTGGATGGGCAGGGACACCTCCCACTGTCCCAGGTTGCTCCAAGCCCTGTCCAACCTGGCCTTGGGCACTGCCAGGGATCCAGGGGCAGCCACAGCTGCTCTGGGCACCCTGTGCCAGGGCATCCCCACCCTCACAGGAAAGAACTTCTTCTCAATATCTAATGTAAATTTCCCTTCTCTCAGTTTGAACACTTTTTACAGCAAAATAAGTAATCATGGGATGCTGTTACCCATATTATAACCAATTGTGACACATAATAATGGTGACATAATGTCCTGGAGTCCTACTTCCAAATGTTTAGATGAAAAGTAACTGCGTTTGATTACCATTTCAAGGTAAAATGCAATTTAATTTGACAGCAGTGCTCTAGTTAGCTGGTTTTATTAATTTACTTGTGCATAACTTTGCTGTTTTAAGCTTTTTCCTCTTTCTCCTTCTAGGCATGATGCTGAGAATCCCCTGGATAAAATCCCTGCACCCAGAAAACATCAACACAGAAGTGAAAAATGCCACACGGGGACAACCCACAGCAGTAGCTCACCCTGTGCTTGGGACAAGAAGTTCAAAGACAGTCAAGAGGATTTAAAAGCAGCTGTGATTTCTGAGGAGCTGAAATCCACAGGGAAGGAGAAGTCCAGGCCCAGGGCTGGTCTCATTGCCAGAGGAATGATGGCTGGACCAGTGGCAAGTCCACCAGAGGTGATTCCCAACAATTTACAAAATGTTTGAGTTGCCCATGGATTTTATATCCAGCTTGCTGGGCTTAAAAAGTCACTTGCAAATAATGTTCAAATGGCTTTTGCATGTTAATGCATTATTAAATCTGCAGGCTGAAAAGAAGGGGTAAGTTAGGGAAGTTGTTGTGCTTCATTCAGAATTTCAGATAAAACCACTGCAGGCAATCACCCCCTGCATGTCTGTGATCTCAGGTCACTGAATTCCTCTATAATTCTTGCCCATTCTTGAAATCTCTTGACAGATTTGGTTTTCCATTTTTCCCATGAAAATTGCTTTGTTACCTTCACAGTATCTGTTTTACTCTGGTTTTTCCAAGACCCCACATTTATTCAGCAGCAGTTTGGAACTGAAGATCGCTTCCAGTTGAAAATATGTTTCTGAATTGATCACACCAGACCAAATTCCATTAAGAAGTGCTTTCAAAGCACAGTTAAAAATTTCTTGCCTATTTTTTTTTCTTTATGCTTCTTTTATACAATTACAGGGACTTTTCCAGTGTAAAATTAAGCTTGTGATAATGAGAAATTTAAATATTTAGCTATGACATTTAGGTAGTACTGAAGAGGATGTGGAAATTGAATGAATTAGTTGGATATTTGTAAATATTTTTGATTTAGAAGTAAAGACTAGATACCTATAGGCTAGGTACCAGTAAAATATCCTTTATGTGTTGATTTTCTGAGCTAGATACAATCCTAAAATTAGCTCTTAGGAGATAATTTATTGTTGTTCCTGGTAAAAATATGGAAACATGTTTCAATGGTAGGCAGCATCTTTAATACTGGTCAAATTGTAAGTGAAAGTGTTTGTCTTTATTTTATTACTGATTTTTTTAAAAAATCTGATTTACTCTCTAAGCTGCCTCATAAAAATGAATGAATAGGTCAGGTCAGAAATCAGTGCTAGAGCTTTCCTTTGCTTTTTTGTGTTTATTTAAAGATAAAGGTAAAATTTAAAGATAAAGGTGAAATTTTAATCTGTGGTTTTCATGGCCCTTTCTTCCAGGATCCCCAGAAAAGGAGGATTTCCAAAAGATCCACGAGCACCAGCAGCACAGCCCAGCCCAGGGGCGAGGAGCACGAAGAGCACGACCTGAGGGTCCCAAGCCCTGATCTGCAGGAGAGCAAAGCATCTCCAACAAAATCCCACCTGGAATTTGCATCCAGGACCGTGCTAAGCTCACACACCAGCTCTGCCTCTGAAAAACCAAGGAACAGCCCCAGAGATGCAGAGGACTTTTTGTCCAAGCTGCTGTCTGAGAGAGAGAAGGAAAGGAAATCTCTTGCAAGCTCTGGTGCAGACAGCAGTGAGAAAAGCCTTAAAGTGAGCGTCCCTCACAGGCATTCAGGGGCTGGGAGAGAAAAGAAGGAAAGATCCCTCAGGAAAGCTGAGAGTCGATTGTCAGGCCACAGGTGAGAGTGTTTCTGGGGATATTATGCTAAAACTGAGTTTTTATTATTTTTTCTGTATTATTTCATAGTATAAAAATTTTAGAAATGTCTCCCTCAGAGAACTCCAACTATATATTTTTGGCTTTTCTCTATCTTATGTTCTTAATTTATATTTTTAATTTTTTTTTTCTGGATAAAATGTAAGAGTGGGAGGCGTAGCATTTCTTAAATTTTAACACTAACACTAATTTCTTTAAATTAATTTTGCTACTTTATTTTCTAGTTTAATTGTTTATTGAGATACTGTTATGTGGAGACCCTATGGAGAAGGAAGCAGTTATACATTAGGTATAAGTGCATTTATAAGTTAAGGTTGTAGGAATTATAAAACTGGGGGTATGCTGGAGCTGCAGATGGGCCAGGAGTGGCACTTGCTTCCTGTTTGGAACCAAAAATTTGCTGAAGAGAGCATTCCACAGGGCCAGCATTCCACATTCATTTAGTTTGTAAAAGATTAATGTGTAATAGGCCAAAGTGCCGCAGTCAAAGTCTTAAAACTCTGGTTTCATACAGCTTGGCTGGTCCTATAAGGTAGTGCTGGTCCTATAAGGTAGTGCTGACCCTATAAGGTAGTGCTGCCCCATCCCTTCATCCTTTCCACTCTCAGGATGAATTTTTCCTCACACTCAGCATTGATTGAGGTAGAGAAGAGAATTCAGTGGCCTTTGGCAGCTCCAAAGCTGAGAATATTGAGTGTATTATTCCTGATACTGGCTAATCAATGAATGGACAGTTCATTATGGATGAGGCTCAGAGATGTGGTGGAATTCTCTGTGTGGAATTCCCTGGAAAGACTTGCTGAAAATCAGTGAAAAGTCTGATACAAACCTCCCTTGTTGGCAGCTGGGTCCTACAACGGGGTCACAACAATCCCAGCCAGCACCACAGCTTTGGGAAGAGTGGCTGGAAAAGTTGGAAAAGTGGGAAGGGACCTGGGGGTGCTGGTGACAGTGGCTGAACTGGAGTGCCCAGGTGGCCAAGAAGGCCAAGGGCACCTGGCCTGGGCCAGGGCAGGGATTGTCCCCTCTGCTCAGCACTGCTGAGGCCACACCTCACATCCTGCAGGCACTTTTGGGCCCCTTGTGACAAGAAAGGCTTTGAGGGGCTGGAGTGAGTCCAGAGAAGGGAACAGAGCTGGGGAAGGGTCTGGAGCACCAGGAGGGGCTGAGGGAGCTGGGAAGGGGCTCAGCATGGAGAAAAGGGGGATCAGAGGGGACCTTTAGGATCTGCACAGCTCCTGACAGGAGGGGACAGCTGGGGGGATCAGGCCTTCTCCAAGGGAACAGGGACAGGAGGAGAGGGAATGGGCTCAAGTTGTGTCAGGGGAGTTTTAGTTTGGATATTAGGGAAGATTTCTTCCCTGAAAGGCTGGTCAGGCATTGGAACAGGCTGCCAAGGGCAGTGATGGAATCACCACGTCTGGAAGTGCTCCAGAGCTGTGTGGATGTGGCACTTGGGGACAGGGTTTGGTGGTGGACAGGGCAATGCTGGTTGGACTTGATGATCTTGAAGGTCTTTTCCAACGTAAACAGCTCTGTGGTTCAGTGGCTCACTCTGATGTGTTTGGACACTGGCACTTCCCAACCTTTGGAGAAGCTGGGCTGGAAGGGGGGTGACCCACAGGATGTGCTGCCGTCCTGTCTGTGCTCCATCCCTGCAGGCAGGGAGGGATTGGGAACAATTCCCTCCCTCACAGAGCTGCTTTGGTCTCAGCAGGAGCAGGAGAGGGAGCCCTTTCCTAAGCAGAGCCCTTTATTCCTACCGGGCAGTGGGAGCTGCAGCCAGCAGAGTGTCACTGTGATGTTTTCTGAAAAATCCCTTTGCCAGGATTTCTCCTCCTGGGAAGATGAGAAGCCTCAGCTTCTCCATGTTTTCCTCCTCTGGGATGTGATTTGGAGAACTGTTTATCCAAACATGTGAATTGCTTTTAATTAATGACCAATCACCATCAGCTGTGTCTGACTCTGAGGAGTCAGTCACGAGCTTTCATTATCATTCTTGATTTAGACTTCTGCTGTATCATTTTTCTTTCTTTAGTATAGTTTTAGTAATATAATGTAATATAATGTATTGTAATATAATATAATGTAATGTATTGTAATGTAATATAATATAATATAATATAAATATTATTATATATGTAATAATACATTATATAAAATAATATATAATTACATATTATATATAATATATAATCTACAATATATAATAAATATTTATATTATATTATATTATATTATATTATATAATATAATATTATATTATATTATATTATATTACAATACATTACGTTACATTACATTACATTATATTACATTATATTACATTAAATTATATTAAATTGCATTACATATGATATATAATATATTGTATAATTAAATATTATTGCGTAATATGATATTATAATTATATGTTATAATATATTATATTATAATTATTTATATATTATTCTGAGAACTTGGAGTCAAATTCTCATCTCTCACCTCATCCTGGGGACCCTCACAACACTACAGCAGAGCATTTGGTCCCTGCTGAGCTCTGAGCTCCTGGAAGCACCCACAGAACCCAGCAGGGCTGCTGGGACTCCAGGAGGTCAGAGGGAGAAATACAGACTCCAAAAACCTCCCATAATATCAGGCCTGGCTCTTGCAAAACTTTTATTTCCCTTCAGCCAAATCCTCCTGGTTTTGGGGGATTGAGCATTTTAAAGAATGAAAAATTGCAGTGGTAATACCGTGTATTACAGTGGTAATAACCACTGGATTACAGTGGTAATACAGTGAAAAATTGCAGTGTAAATACAGCAGGTATTTTTCTGGACCCTCTTGCATTCCCTGTTACTAAATCCCAATCTAACTATTTAGATGAGCAGCTGAAAACCTCTGTAGGATTAACCACAGCTGGCTCATTCACAGCATCTGCGGTTCTGTTTTTGTTTCCCATAGAAAACTAAAGACAAATCTTATTTTTCCTTCCATTTGCTTTACTTTTTGATTCTCTTTTCTCCCATGACAAAAGTGCTGTAACGGCATGTAAGCTGAAGGCACCCTGTGCAAACATATGAGAAAAAATTGGAAGTAAAACAATTGCCAACCTTTAAAAGAATACCTGGCCATAAAATATCCTAGGGAAATGCAGATGCACAGAATTTTGAACTCACACCCTTTAATGAAAGATATTACAGGGGTCAATGATGGCTCTTCATTGCCATGTTTATATTTTTTGCAAAGTCATGAAGGATTATTTCATAAAAAAAATATGTTATGCTGTAGAGTTTGCATACCTACCCAGATTCTACAGGTGGGTTTTATTTTAGGATTTTTGTTTTTCATTAATCTATGAGAAAAGCAACATATAGGTGGCAGCAAATCCTCATTTATCCTCAGCTGTAAGCAGCCAGCAGCCAGTTGAATTTCTCAATTCACAGAATCCCACAGCACCAGGTTGAAAGGGACCTCAAGGATCACCTGGTCCAACCTTCCTTGGCAAAGGCACAGTCTAGACAAGGTGACCCAGCACCCTTTGTGCCAAATCTTAAAAGTGCCCAGGGTCTGGGAATTCAAAACTTTTCCCTGGGGGATGGTTCCAATGGCTGATTGTTCTCTTGAAAAATTTTCCTCTTGGGTCCAATTGGAATGTCCCCAGGAGTGATTTGTACCCATGGCCTCTTGTCTTTTCCGTGTGATTCCTTGGAAAAAAGGGAGTTTCCATCTTATTTGGAGCCAGGCTTTAATGTGGTGATGTTGTGCAAGCAGTGCACTCACATTTATACAGGAATATGTCAGTAATTCCTCCATGCTCCTTCTCAGCAGTTTTATTTAACTTAACAAATTAAAAATGACATTTATGTCTCAGTGCCACCTCAGTGGAGAATTTGAAACCCTCTTCAGGTTATTTTAATACTGCTGTTTATTGTTCATCTTCAAAGGAGCATTCCCCTTTTTTGTCTAGTCTCTGCTCCTCTTATTTGTGTGCAAGGCCAAATAAAACGTGAATTATTCGCTACCTTTTTTTTTTTTTTTAAGATATTTTGAAGGGAATAAAAACCTAAATTTAAAAGTACCCAGTTCAAGATTCCACCTAAAAATTGCTGTGTCTGTGGTTTCTTAACATTTGTAAGGACTTGGGAGAGATGATGTTGAGGGAACATAACTCAGGTCACAGGGAGCAAATTAATGAAGACTTTCCCGAGTCTTTTATCCTGGGTAGAGCCTGGAATGGCAGCAAGGAAAGGTTCTCTGCTCCCTTTAATATCTTGAGATGACCTCTAAATCATCCTGTGATTCTCCTTGGTGCTGAATCCCCTACTGGAGGGGAATATTTATCATTAACCTCAGCAGACAGAATAAAGAATGAGGGGAATGGAATTCATGATCTTTAGAAATTGTAAAGAAATAGATGGGTGTTGAAGTTGATGACTGTCCTTGCATTAAAGTCTTTCTATTGCTTTTCCAGAAATAAAGCCACGATGAATAATGACTTTTTTGGGAAGGTTACATGGGGTTAGAAGGTCAAGATTTCCCCATTTCACAGCTTGAGCAAACAAAATTGGGGAAAGGCAAGAAAAACCCACTTCAGAACTGTTGAGAAACACTTCTTTTGTGGTGACTACAGAGGCATGCTGCAGCTGTTGCTCCTGCAGCCCCTGAAGTGTTTTCCTAATTTTCCATTAAGTCTATCAGTGCAAAGTGGGGTGGTTCTGTGGAAACCCTCTAGTTGTCAGCTGAATAATTTTTGGATGAGTAAATCTGAGCTGGCAGTTCTGCAGTGGGGTGCAACCACCTTTTGCTGAGTTAGAGGGGCAGGTTTGGTCTGTAGAGCTCCATTTCTCTTCTGGTAGTTACAAAGAAGAACATGTGATGCTTGAAATTCTGGTTTTCACATAAAGCCAACCAACTTCCCCAGTTCCAGGAAAAACAGCATGAAATTAAAATCAGAGCACTGAAATCAGAAAAAAAGGGTAAAACTGGGCCAAGGGAACAAAAGGACCTGAAGTTAAGGATATTTCCTAGGAACTCCACGGGAATGGCTCAGAATCAGAGAGGCGCAAAGAACTGGGAGTATTGTGACGTCAAAATGAAAATTTCCTTTTGCCATTAGTGAGCAGAGGGATGCAGCAGTGAATCCCATTGTCCAGAGGCAGGGATGTGTGCAGCTCCAGGAGCAGGGAGGATAATTGATTCTGCACTCATCCTTCCATTGTGAGCAATCCCCTGGATTCAATTACCTGATTGTGCCTGGCCACCAGTGCTGGCTGCAGCCTGGCTGTGCTGCTGCTCTGCTGCAGCATTCTGCCAGGGCAGAGGGGGATTCCAGGCACTGCTTTATGGCTCTGCAAGTTGGATTCAGGTGCCTTTTCTGAGCTTTTATATTTTCAGATTCTGTGCTGCTTTAGTGTGTGGGTCTGAGCTCCATATCAGGGCATGGTGAGCTCTGTGCACAGAGCAGGGAGACAAAACAATTCCTGCTCCAGCTGGGCACCAAGGACAAATGAGCCAAATCTCAGCCCCAGAGCACAAACCCCGTGGGCTGGAGAGAGAAAAACAAGCAGGGTGGGACTGCCTGGGCTAAAGCTGGAATGGGACAATGAACTGCAAGGTGCAAATGGAGCAGAGCTGATCCCAGGGAGAGACCCCGGGAGCGCTCGTGCATTTTGGGGCCATTTTGGTTCATCTTGGGTGCAGCCCTGGCTGGGCTCTGGTGCTGCCCAAGGTGCATCCATGGAGGAGATCCTTTGAATAAATCCCTGCTTTATTCTTTAGCTCTGTCCAGCCTCTGTTCTAGGGCAGCCCTCTCAAGGCATCAATTCCAACCCAAAGCTGAGCCTCTCCCGTGCATTGTGGCTCCAGGGAAGTGTCAGCGAGCTCAGAGCCAGGGTTTCTCCTCCTGCCAGGGCCTCTCTGCTGAGTTCACCACAGCTGGGCACTGTTCAGTGCTTCCCATTCCCAAAATATCCCTCCTTGTTTGGTAAGAAGCCTTTTTCTGGCACTGCCCTGTGTTCTGGCACGGATAGGGTTGGGTTGGGGAATTGCCACAGACACCAAGTGGAACATCACTCATATTTCATAGAGTCTTAGAAATTATGGGTGGAAAAGAACTTTTAGGGTCATTTCTTTCTAAGGCAGATCAATCACTGCTGTGTATATTTATATTTGCTGAAATACTTTTTCCAGGTTTTGTCTGCTCCAGTCTTAAGTGACTCAGGTGACACCTCTCCCCTGGTAATACATTCACTTTCTAGCAGTTCTTATTAAAAGCAATTTTTTTTGTTGTATTAACCTTCCATTTGCTGTGTTTTGCCCTGTTATCCATAGCTGAAGTTGATTTTTGGACTGCTGTTTCTTTTCCTTGCTACATATTCACCTCTGTTAAAATACTCTAAATATTTTTCATGTTCCTTTAGGCATTTTTGGTCTGAAGCTTGTACTGTCTGCTAAATATTTTTACCTTTACTGCTCTGAATTTTTGCTGTTGTTTTTTCTTAGGTTTTACTGATTTGTTTTATATCTCCCCCACGTATTTAGGGGTGTCTTTGGCATTGTCACTCTGTGACTCTCAGATAACGGCAAGAACTGCCACCTTCTGCTCCTGGCCTGGTCCTCAGCATTATAAAATCACAGTACAGGTGAACCCATTGTGTTAGTGAGAATTCTGCTTTTTCTCTTTCATGTATTCCACAAAAAAAGACCCTGAAAACTTATTTATAGAAATACGAAATCCCTAGAGGAAAAAAATTACAGATCTTTAAACAAATTCCTTAAATCCTTTAAAAATATATTCAGGGTTGTTTAGCTGTTTTGGTTTTTTATTCTTTTAGATATCTGACACTTTCAAAATATTATTGTATAAATATTACAAGGACCATAATGCTTTCAAAATATTATTTTGAAAGTGTTATGGTTCTTAGAGGATTGATATTCATGCTCTTTGTTATTAACAGGAATAAAAAAGCTTATTTTCCATGTGAGGACTGAGCCAATACCTGTCAATTATGGATGGTTGAGTGCCTAAAACTGTAAATATCCTCTCCTATCTTTTTATCCTGCATCATCCCCAGCCACAATCTGGGCTGATCTGCATTAGGAGATTGGCAGAGAACATTGGCCATGAGTTTCTGAGCAAGTCCTGAGCAGGATTTGGTGTTCCCTCAGTCAGTGTAAGCAAAAAAAGCAGAGCAAAAGCAACCCAGGAGGTTTCTGCACTGCGCTGGTAATTTCTTGACTCAGTGAAACAGAAAAATTCAATGCCTGTTGAAGGTTAATATGTGAATGTCTCATTTCATAAAGAATACTAATTAACATTCCAGCTTTAATGCTATTTTTAAAAAATAAAATTGAATTTCCAACTGAAAGGAAAAATAGTTCCAGAAGAGTTATGTATATTGTTTATATAATGTATATTATTTACCCAGCATATTTGCTTGCCTTCAGTCTTTCCTACTGTGCATTTTGGTGTAAAAGTAGGTTTTCTAGGAATATTTTCTATTTGCCTGGTGGGCTGCAATATTTCAGTGTTACTCACAAAATCGGTGTGTGGGATGGGCTGGCACTGTCTAAAGTAATACCTGGCAATTTGGTGACTAATGAAATTTTGATCCTGGGAGTTGTTGAGCAGTTCCTAAAAGTCCTCACCACCTGGATAACCAGTTCTGTGGAATGAGGATGAGCTCCCACAGCCAGGTCATTTTGGATGTGATCTCATTTAAAACCAGCCTGAAAGCCCCAGGTTATTCCAGGATTCTCAGTGTATGTGTGAGCAATGCCTGAGGAATCAATTCAGTTTTTCCTACTATCAGAGGCAGAGGATGCAATAGGCTGGGGTGGCGTTTCTAGAAACTGGAGTTGAGTCATAGTCTGGCTGGAGCAGCCCAGGAGTAAATTACGTTGGTGCATTTCCTTCCACCTTTGTTTGGGGTCTCTGTGTTATCCTTTAGCCATACTTTGCATCATCTCCAGTGCTTTGGAATGGTTTTGGAGGCAGGAAACACGGTGAGAACAGTGCTGGAGCAGCCCAGGAGTATTGTGTTTGCTGGGAATGCTTCAACGATGGCAGGAATGATGAATCTGACTCCATGTTCTCAGAAGGCCAATTTATTACTTTATGATACTATATTATATTAAAGAATACTATACTAAACTATACTAAAGAATACAGGAAGGATACTTACAGAATGCTAAAAAGATGATAATGAAAACTTGTGACTCTTGTTCCAGCGTCCTGACACACCTTGGCCCTGATTGGCCAAAGAGTGAAAACAACTCACAGCAGAATCCAATGGAACAATCACCTGTGGGTAAACAATCTCCAAACACATTCCACATGTGAGCATAACACAGGAGAAGCAAATGGGATAGGAATTGTTTTCCTTTTCTCTGAGGCTCCTCAGCTTCCCAGGAGAAAAATCCTGGGTGAAGGGATTTTTTCAGAGAATGTGAATGCCACACAGGAGTAAATTAGGGTGTCACATTTCCTTCCACCTTTGTCTGGGGTCTTCAGCCCCACTTTGCATCATCTCCAGTGTTTTGAGTGGTTTTGGAGGCAGGAAACACAGTGAGAACAGCCCAGGAGTAAATTAGTGTGGCACATTTCCTTCCACCTTTATCTGGGGTCTCTGCATTGTCCTTCAGCCCAACTTTGCCTCATCTTCAGTAGTTTGGAGTGGATTTGGAGGCAGGAAATATGGTGAGAGCAGTGCTCGAGCAGCCTAGGAGTAAATTACATTGGCACATTTCCTTTTGCCTTTGTCTGGGGTCTCTGCATTGTCCTTCAGCCACACTTTACATCATCTCCAGTGCTTTGGAATGGTTTTAGAGGCAGAAAACGTGGTGAGAACACTGCTGGAGCAGCCCAGGAGTAAATTACGTTGGTGCATTTCCTTCCACCTTTGTTTGGGGTCTGTGTGTTATCCTTTAGCCATACTTTGCATCATCTCCAGTGCTTTGGAGTGGGTTTTGGAGGCAGGAAACAATGAGAACAGTAGTGGAGCAGCCCAGGAGTAAATTATGATGTCACAGTACCTTCTACCTTTGTCTGGGGTCTCTTGTATTGTTCTTCAGCCCCACTTTGCATCATCTCCAGTGCTCTGGGGTGGGTTTGGAGGCAGGAAACACGGTGAGAACAGCCCAGGAGTAAATTAGTGTGGCACATTTCCTTCCACCTTTATCTGGGGTCTCTGCATTGTCCTTCAGCCCCACTTTGCATCATCTCCAGTGCTTTGGAGTGGATTTGGAGGCAGGAAATATGGTGAGAACAGTGCAGCCACACCTTCCTGGAGAGAGGAACCAAACCCTCCTGGAGGGGCTCTGATCCCTTGCTCCAGGGCTCAGCCTGGATTTGACTCATCCAACTGGCAGCACAGGAATGTCTGTCACACAGAACTGGCTCATCCATGGGGAATATGGATTTAACTCACCCGTGGATGAACAGAGAGGTTGTGGTTGCCAAATCAGGAGTGAAAACCTTCAAGAGCCCGGAGTTGTGTAACGCCTTTTATAACATAATGCTTGGACCGGAAAAAAGGGCCTAAAATAAATTTATAAACTATTGTGTCTTTTGTGTGGTGCCAATGGATTTATGGCAGCAAAACCCACGGTGTAACATCTGTGGGGCTGCCATTTGCCCTTTTAGTATTTTTCCAGCACTCCATAGGAAGAGGCACTTTGCAATTACTGGAAATGACAAATGGCTGCTGTATCATTTCTTTATTTTTGGAAAGGAGGTAAATCTGGAGAGGTCCAGCCTATTGCCTGAAATGCAGTCAGTCAGTTGAGAATTTGCGTTAGAGGATCATGGAGGTGTGTTCCAATTCAAATTATTCCATGACTCTGTGGAATTATTTGCTCCTTAAAAAAAATCATTTGTGTGCAGGTAGCACAAGGAAGTTTTTTTACCCCTTTTTACCCCTAAGATTACTTTACCAGGAGGTAAAATCTCTGTGGGCTCACCAGTAACCTGTTTTTTGAATTCACCTTATTTTATAATAAGATAAGAGAATACCCCATCCTCTGTGTAAGCTCCCAGTTTAACAGTTGGAATTAGTTTTCAGGAAGGTAATTTATAATGTTACAATGGTTTGGACTGTTAAAAATCTGAGGTTTCTGACAGGAAATGGAGGACCACAAATATTCTGCATCATTAAAAATTAAATGGCCTAAGAGTTGAAGGCCCAAAGCAGACAGGGTGGGCACTTTATGGATGGTGAACAGAGCAGAGGTTTGGATTCATCTCCAGTGATGTGAATTGGTTGAGTGCCAAAACCTGGGAACCATTTTCTGTGCTTTATGTAGTGTCTTGTGGGTGCTGTGCATTTTTATTTAGGGGAATTTTATCTCCTTTTTTAAAAAAAATTACTGATTCTTGTTAATTTTGCTGACAGCAGTTTAGAGCTGCTGAACGTAATGGTGAGTTCACACTGAGCTCCTTGGAAATTCCAGTGGGAATTTCACACTCCATAATCTCTGGTGGAGAACAGTAGGAACAAAGCAGCTCCATTTTTATTATAATTCTGATTTTGTAGCTGGAGATAAATATTTATTCATAGCCTATGGATGAGCTTTGTGTTCAGGGGAGCTCAGCTTCTCAGGCACTTCAAACCACCTTGTAACTCAAACTGTGATTGTAGTAATTATTTTTTTATATACAAACTTTCTGTACAAAGATTTCACATTGTCACATCTAGTAAAATTCAGCAGGACAAATGCAGATTCATGTGTGAGGGAATCTATTTCTATCAGTGTGGCCACTTCTATTAGAAATTACCCTTTCAATGCCAAGTTTCTCATTTACCTGCTTTGTGTCTGTCAGTGTTCACAAATCTATCTGTCATCTATTCACCAGTCAATTTTTCATATTGCAAATGTTCAAATCAAATCAGATGCAGGTCTTCATTGAAAAGGAAATTAGAGGAAATTAGGTGCATGAGCCTCTGTTACCTTTGTCAATCAGCCTTGCCAACATGATAGAATTTATATTAAATTCTCATGACAGGACCTTTTTCCTGTAGAAGAATATTGCCTGGCATTGATTGTGATCACGTTGTTTGCAACTTTACAATTTCTTTTAATAATTCTGATTTTATAATTGTGTCCCAAAGCAGTGACAAGCTGCACCACACAGAATGGCCTTTTTTACCCTTTTGCAAACAACAATAGAAGTTATTTTTTAATTATCTAGTCTGCACATTTTACTCACTATTCCAAGAATATCAGATATGTCTGCCTATTCTACGTCCAGTAGAAAGGCTGTTGTAATCTGGCAATGAAAATGGGTTTTACCACCACCTTAAAGCCACCAGTGTTTAGTTTTTAGGCCTCTTTGTTTATTTAACCTCTTGTGAGTGTTGGTGTAAATAGGAAATGGTGGAATGTACATCCATTATTGTGCCAAGGAGCTCCCTCTCTGCGAGTTCACTCTTCTCTGTAAATCCATTTTCCTACAATGCTTGGAGGCCAGAGAGGAATGTTCAAATATTTAGAGAAAGTTCTGTATAGTATGTTTAGAATGAAACATATTTTCTTCCTGTCCCATTTTCCTGCCATGATGGATGACTTCCCCCTTCCCTAAGTGTTCCAACCAATTGGTTTTACACCTACAATAAATCTTCCTGGAACAGCAGCCCTGTGCTGAAATGGAAATTGCAATAAATGTCCTGGCTGTTTTGAGAAACACAAGTTCCCCTCAAGGAGGGGAACCTCCACCTGCAAAAATACCCTACTTAAGCAGAAAACACGCAGCATTAATCTTGGATGTCAGTGCTTTCCTCAGCTTGATGGGAATGCTCAGCCTTGAGAATTCCGAGCACTTTGCATCCCAGGCTTGGTTCTTCCAGGAATGGGTGTAGAACCAACATCTTTTAGACTTTCCAGAGAGAATTAACACTACAAAAACTGGTGCCAGGAGAGCTACATGTGAATTGTACCATGGGGGGCTGGATTTTCATTTATAAATGGAAACTGTAGTGCTGCATTGTCAGAATCGCAGAATCGCAGAATCACAAAATCACAGAATTGCAGAATCACAAAATCACAGAATCGCAGAACCACAAAATCAGAGAATCACAGAATTAGAGAATTACAGAATCACAAAATCACAGAATCACAGAATCGCAGAATCACAGAATCAGAGAATTACAAAATCACAGAATCGCAAAATGACAGAATAACAAAATCACAGAATTGCAGAATCACAGAATTACAGAATCACAGAATTGAAAAATCACAGAATAACAAAATCACAGAATTGCGGAATCACAGAATTGCAAAATCACAGAATCACAAAATCACAGAATCACAAAATCGCAGAATCACAGAATCAGAGAATTATAGAATCACAAAATCACAGAATCAGAGAATCACAAAATCACAGAATAACAAAATCACAGAATTGCAGAATCACAGAATTGCAAAATTACAGAATCGCAAAATCACAGAATCACAAAATCACAGAATCACAGAATCAGAGAATCAGAGAATCACATAATCGCAAAATCACTGAATCACAGAATCTCAGAGAATCGCAGAATCACAGAATCACAAAATCAGAGAATCAGAGAATCACAGAATCACAGAATGGTTTTGTTGGAAAGGACCTTAAAGATCTTCCTACCTTAAAGACCGTCCTCTTCCCACTAGACCAGCTTGCTGCAAGCCCTGTCCAACCTGGCCTTGGAAGGTGCTAAAAAACTCTTGCAAAATTAGATAGAAATTGATTGACTGGGAAGAAGCACTAGAAAATAAGACAGAATAGTTTGCAATCTCTGGCAAAACAAAAATCTGGCTTTTGGTTATGCCTGAGTGACATGACTTGGCTGAAAAGTATTTCATTGCTGAATTTATTGTCATTAAGACCCTTTCCTTGAGCAGGAGAGAGGAAAGTAGTAGCAAGCAGTTATGGGAAGGGAATCTCAGCTGAAATTCATGTCAGGAAACACCAAGGGGAGATCTGGCTGTGGTGTAAAATATACCACAATCAACTCTATTTAATTCTGTATCACATAAAAATACAGTAATGCTCGGTGGGAGCTCAGGGCTGCTCTTGCCACTACACAAATTTGCTCTCAGTCCTCGTATTTTTATTGACCTGCTGGGCCTCCCATTTATTTTTACCTGAAATTCCTAGAATGTGGGTGATTCATTTCCATTCTGTCTGGCCTGAATCGGGGCCACCCACGTTTCATTGCCTCCGTCCTTTAACTTATTTATAGCTAAAAAAGAGAAGTGTTTTTGTTCTTATAGTATCAAATACTATCTGTGAGAAAGCTGCCAAAATGCCTTTAAACTGGGCAAATCCTGAGTGTGATATGTCTGTATTCTGGTTTTATTATTTCATTCTCTGTAAAGGAAATTAAGCTCATGGAAAGTATGTGACATGACAGCAGTTGTTGCTGTAATATCGTGCCTACAAAGAATGTTGCTGAGGAAACTATTCCATTCTATTTTTGAAAGGATTGTCAGTGCAATTCCTTTTTTTCCAAAACAAAAGCCAGTGATACAGTATTGCTTTTTTGGGAAAAAAAGGAAAAAAAGGGTCAATTTTTGCCATTTTTAGAAATGGTTATTCAAAAGTTTTCCTTGATTCTGAATTCGTTTTGGTGTGATTTCAACAGGAAGAATAAAACCCATTTCATTTCCAAAAACCAAATGTTTTATTTCAGCTCTGACTTCACAGCCAAGTTTAAATACTTAGTCCTTTTAGCAGTTATTCATAAGAATTTTAAGCTATTAATTGTGTAATATACAATAAATCACAAGAGGAGTTGAACAACTGATCCCTCTTAATGGATTAAAAATATACCCTTGTAAAGGAGCCAGCTTAAGACCTATTCCCACTTTTATTATTTGGATATCTCTAGTAGTTTAAAGACTAATTTGAATCTCACCCTGATCCCTGTCAGGGATTTAAATTTCATTTTATGATCTAAAATTTATGATTTAAATTTCATTTTATGTCATATCACACAGATGAAATGAGATTGATGCTGGAACAGGACTGAAATCCCAAATCAAGCACAGGGTATTGCTCTGTGCTGGCTGCTTTTCCTGATAAACTCCTGGAGTGCAGCTTTCTTCCACTGAAAAAGGCTTTTCTCTAAGACCTTTTATTTCTTAGACCATATATTTGTTTTTACAGAAAATAAAATATAGATGTATTATATATATATAAAGATGGATATATTTGTATTTATATATGTATATAATAAAGTTAGATATATTTATATATTTTATATATATATATGCACACACACATGTATAAGTTATCTATCTCCTTGTGTGAGAATGCACCCTATTTCTTATTGTTTATTCAAACACCTTTTCTCATTTAAAATGAACATTTTGTCATTAATTTCTTGATTAATTTTCATGTAGGAGGTCTCCAACATCCACTGGCTGTAAAGAAGACCAGATTAAAGAAGCCCTGGAATTGGGTAAGTTATGTCAAGTTTCAGTTTGGCTTTTGCCATCTTTTGTATTGTTCAGAGCAGCTGTGGCCAAATAAACACATAGGAGTGGCTTCTTTTGTAACTCTTAATTGATTTAGAGCAATTTAATTTGCTATAAACTTCTAAATAGACAAAGAAATGATTAGGAAATAATCAGACAATGGCTGGCTCACGATTTTTTATCTGCCTATTCTGGCTAAAACTATTTTTCTTTTTATAAAGACAATAAAAGTTGATTTTCATGTTGATGAGCCCCTAGCACTGAGTGTGCTGGGGAAAACAATTCTTTTCATCCAACACTTGATTTTTTTTTTCCTTTCAGTTGATGTTGAGGATGAAGAGACAACTGGAGAAGTCAATAAGTCCCCAGATCTTTCAACACTCTATATGCTTCAAATAGTATCAAAGGCAATTGATATTTCTCTTGCAAAAGTAAGAGTAATTATGGTAAATATAAAAAGGTTTGTGAGGTTGTTTGTGTTTCCTTAGCTGAAGTTGCAGTGAGTTGCTCTGAGTTGCACTTTTGAACATGGGCTGTAATCCTGAGTCTATTCCTTGTCCAGGTGACAGAGTAATTTAGGGATGCCTAAATTCAGAAAAATACCCTCATGCAATCAGCCCATTTGAAGCACAGATAGTAGCTTTAATTAATTAAGCTTGTATTATTTCTTCAATGCCCCATGTCAGTTATTCATGTGGTTATTCTCCAGTCCTTTCACTGACAGTGGTTTATTATTCCCCTCTCACTGTTTCTGCCTTTCTTATCTCCCCTATTTTGAGCAGAAATGAAATTATTAAATACTTTTCCTTCCCATTCAGACAGAGGAAAAAAAAAACCCAGACCAAAAAACGAGGGTGACTTCCAATTTAATTTCTAGATCAATGAGCTTGGAGTAACGAGTAACTCTACCAGCCCTGAGTAATTTTTTTTATTTCCTGAGCTCTGCTTTAGCATGAATGCAACTTATTCATTGTGGCTATTGCTGGCCCTGGTCTGCAGTTGTTCAGGGCCAAGCTCTGGATTTGTGCCACCTGAAATACAGAAATCAACCATTTAATTGACATTTATCTTGTACAGGGTCCTTTTCTCTCTCATGTCACCATTGGTTGCTCTTCCAGCTGTTGAATTTCAGGCAATGTACTGGGATGCTTTCATGGGAAACTGTGCCCCAGACATTACACATAAATATTTTCCAGTGCTGAGCAGCTCCCAGCGTTATGAGTGGAAGGAATATGGCAGGAAAAGGAAAATATTGCTCCTTTTCGTTGGGGCGTTGCTATTTACAGTATGGATAAAACAGGAGAGGATGGTTGAACAGTTAATCATTACCCTTCCACACTCCTCCTTTCTGTTCTACAAATTACAGTGTTTTGGGCTTGTTTTTAAAATGAGAAAATTTTTTTCTTTCTTTTATAGGAATTAAAAAATCTTCTGTTTGGCTCCAGTCTTTGTTGCTTCAGTGAAGAATGGAAAATCCAGAGTTTTACATTTAGCAATATCCCTCAGCTAAAATATGGCATTGTGCAGAAAAAGGTACTATAAATTCCTTCCTAACACTGATCTTTGCTTTTTACACTGACTTGACAAAGGCTTTGTGTTTCAGCAGTGAAAAAAAATTAGTTTTCTAAAGACTTTTCTCTTTCTTTAAACTCTGGCTGCCAGTGGATGCTGTCACCTTGTCAAGTCATGATGGGAGACTTGAGATGGGTGGAGGAAAATGTGAAAAAGCTGCAAAAAGTGTGCAAATGTTTGTGTGTGTGATGGGGAATTATTCACAGGGAGGAGGAGCCACTGCAGCTGAAAGCTAGTGGTGGTAAAAGAGCATAAGTCAAGGCTGGAGTGTAAGAGAAAAATGATATGTGGGGCCAAACAAATTAAAGATGCAGCTTGATCTGACTCAAAATGAGATGTAGCAAGAGTTACCTGGAAAATCACATGGAGATTTTTTGCTTCCTGAAGATACTGGGGTCAGGTGATGAGGCTCATTCCTGAAATAAAAGGGACAAACACCTTGCAGGCACCCTGGGACACTGGCACTGCTGGTGGGCTCCCCTCTCCTGCAGCCACAAGATCCCTGCAAGGAGGTTTTCATCAATTCCCTGGCAGCAACATCCAGCAGGGGGACGCATCTGGAATGTCCAGCAGGTGGACACATCTGGAATGTCCAGCACAGGGACACATCTGGAATGTCCAGCATAGGGACACATCTGGAATGTCCAGCTGGTCCCCATGGTGACCACAGCTGGTAAAACCACCCAGCCATGATTTGGGGCCAGCACGTGCCCAGTTGTGCTTGTTTTGCATCGCAGAGCATTAACAAGAAAGACTCCTCTCCCTAAGTGAACTAAAGAAAGACTATTCTGGAGGTGGCAAACTGACTGAAAAATTTAAGTTTTGTCTCTTTACACTGTCAGTAGGAAAGAAGAAGTTGTAGGTAGAGGAGAAGTGTCCTAAAGTTTTGTTTTGATTCTTATTACTCTTAGTTGCTGTTCATAAATTTTTCTTTATACTCTTTTAAAGTTTTGAGCCTGCTTTGCCTTTCTCCTAATGCTACCTCACAGCAGGATATAAGCACATTCTAGCACATTAAAGTGAGTGCTTGGCCAGCACTGAACCTACCACACTCATTGGTGCATTGGCCAGGAAATCTCAAATCGGTGAACCAAAACCACTACAGCAATCCAGAGAGATTTTTGGTGCTCTCTGATCCAGTGACTCCTCTGAGCTCTCCCTTTCAGCCCTGCCTGAGCACCAGGCTCCCAGACAGTGCTTCACCCCTCTCAGCTCTGTGTTCCTCATTAGGCTTAGCCCAGGGACCACCCTTGTGCCACAGGGTCGTGGAGCTGCCCCCAAAATCTGTCCTAGATGAGATGGTCATGGCTGAGATGGAGACAATACAAAACAACCCTTCATTTTCAGAAGGCTTCAAACCCTTTTTATTATTGCATGTGTGCTCCTTATACATTCTCCAAAAAACTCATAAGTTAACACTTTACTCATTGGTCAGAAGAGACAAACCAAGTGCTCATTGCAGGGTTCTCTTATTTATCCTTGTCTCTTTCCTGGTTTCCATGTCAGTGACCCTGGCAGGAAACTCTTTCAGTGGTGAACATGGATCCTCCCATCCAACTTCTCCCTGGCTCACAGAAGCTGCTGCAAAACCTCTTCCACAAAAATCCACCAGATCCCTTGGAGGAATGGATCCTCCCCAGCTTTGTGAAGCCTTTGTGCCAGCCCTGGGGCTGTGCATCTGCTCCTGAGATGTGCACACAAGGTCTCTCCCCTCAGGAGCAGGGATCAGTAAATACTTGCAGGCTCCTCTTTCCAAAACACTCATTAAAGCCTCTGTGCTGATGCAGAGAATCTTTATCTGGCCTGAGAGAATTAGGACATTGTGGCATTCACATGGTCTGAAAAAATCCCATCGCCCAGGATTTTTCTCCTGGGAAGCTGAGGAGCCTCAGAGAAAAAGGAAAACAGTAATTATCTCATTTGCTTCTCCTGTGTTGTGCTCATTTGCAAATTCTTATTTGCTGCTCCTGTGTTTGGCTCATGTGGAATGTGTTTGGAGATTGTTTACCCACAGGTGATTGTTCCATTGGATTCTGCTGTGAGTTGTTTTCACTCATTGGCCAATCAGGGCCAAGCTGTGTCAGGACTCTGGAGAGAGTCAGGAGTTTCCATTATTATCTTTTTAGCCTTCTGTCTGTATCCTTTATGTATTCTTTAGTATAGTATAGTATTCTTTAATATAATATAGTATTATAAAATAATAAATTAGCCTTCTGATAAGATGGAGTGAGATTCATCATTCCTTCCTTCATCTGAGGGGAACACAAACACAATAAACCATTTTACAGAAATGAGAGGAAGAGAGGCTTTGAGGCAAGGACAATGGGTAATAAACATGTCATTAAGATGTTTAATTAACTTACCTCGTCTAGTTAAACATTTCATTAGGCTGGTGATCTCAGAAGAAAGCTGCTTTATCTCACAAAGCCTACCAGAAAAAAGAAGATATTAAATCTTCATTTATGCTCCAAAATGAGCTGTGGCAGTGGTGGTCACTGGCCCGCAGTAAATGTTACTTTGGTGTTTCCAGCCTGCAGAAAGGATATCTCATCACTTCCAGCAACTCATTGGCCATTAAATTCCCCACCATGAATTCGGTGCAGGAATGGTGTTTTGCTTAGATTGTGCCTGTTTCAGCATGTTAATATATTTCCTTTTCACTTTCAAAATTCAATTCAGCTGAACAACTGTTCAGTTCTTTCTTATGTTAAGCTTTTGTGGTGCTGTAAGAAGATATTTAGAATGAATAATTTCTTTTTTGACCGGGAGGCTCTCCCTGATAGACTGACACAAACCTTGCTGTTTTCCTTGATATATTTCAGATTATTCACTCATCAGTTATTTAAATATACCTAGAGAGGCAGAGTATGTATCATACAAATGAGATATGAGAAGGTGTCAATATTTAAACTATTCTAATTTCCATACTGCATTTACATGCAGGTTACCTTCTCTGGGTGCTGCACTTAGGACAATCAGAGAATTAAACTGATCTTTTAATCAGATTGCTGTGTGAAAACAGCAGGGCTGGCTGCCCTTTCCCTTCTTCCCCCTTTCTCTCTTTCTTCTGCAGGGTTTGAGAGGAGTTTGATGGGTGGCATTGTGGTGTCTGTGATGTCAGCCTTGTGTCCTGCATGTAGCCCAAAACCAGCTATAAATCCATAAAATTTAAAGTTAATACGGCATTTCTTGGTATTGTGATTTATTTCCTCTGAAACTGATAATTTAAAAGATTCGAACTTTCTTGGTTTTCTTTCTCTTCCCCAGTGAGAGGGAGAGAGGGAGGATCTGAGGTGCAGAGGGCTTTACTGAAACCTGAAATTTTGTGTAGTGATGCAGGTGGGAACTCGAGGTTGCTGAGGGGTGGTACAAGAACAAGGCTTGTTTTAAATCCTTGGAAAACACTTAGATTTGATTCCTCTCTGAAAATCAAACTGCAGCTCAGTGGGGATCAGGAGGTTTTTATTTCATATATCCCAGATTCCAATAAAACCCCACATTTCTTTTGCCATTATAGATGTCTTGGTCTTTTCATGAAAAATAGTCAGGAACCACAAAAACACTTCAAAACTCTGATTTTCCTTGTCTTGCACAAGACCCCAGAGCCACAGAGAGCACTGTAAAGTCCTGACTGGAGAGAGAGGGATGAAAGGATGGCTTTGGGCTGGGTGGGAGCTCCCAGGATGGTTTTTTCCCCAGCATCCAGCAGTTTTTTGCTCATGGAATGTCCCATTTTCCCCCAGGGTGGCCCATGTGGGGTTCTGGCTGCTGTCCAAGCCTGTGTCCTGCAGCAGCTGATTTTTGCAGACACCAACAGGAACAAAGACACCCGGTAAGGCACTGAAACTTCAGGAATTTTGCTTGCAGAAGTAAAAAAAAAAATAAATTACATATATTATATGTATATATATATATATACACACACATATACATGCATACATACATATATATATACACACACACATATATGTATATAAAATGTATATATATAATATATTATGTGTAATAATATATATTATATAATAAATATATAATATATAATAAATGTATAATATATAATACTTTTATACATATATATAATAATAATTTTTTATTATTAATTTTATTTCTCTGCTGCAGCCACCCAGGAGCCTTTTGAGTTTGAACTTACTGAACTTATTTTTGTTTCAGGGAGAGAGAGAGAGAAAGAAAGCAGCATCTGATTTAGTTGTGTTTGCTTCCAGTGGAACTGTAGGAATGTACAAGTTGGTGTCTTATTTGTGTAATTGCTTGTGATTAACCCAAGAACCTCTACAAAAACCAAACAGGTTGAATTGAGGCCAATGAAAATTATTTAGCCTCGAGGTCCTCATGGAAATTGGATTTCAAGCAAAAAAGTAATCAAGGTTTGAAAGACTATGAAGTTCATCCAGTGTTCGACACGAAGAACTTCAACAGGGTTGAAAAATTAAAGTTATAATGATTTTTTTTTCTTGTAACTGCTTTTGATTATTCCTGTTTAAACTCCTTAATGGAATTTGAATTTATATTCTGTGTATTTTCTACTTGCTTTAGAGGAATTTTGTTAGGTGTTGCTGCTGACAGGGAAATTACTTGGACTGCTATAATAATGATGTGCTTGTCACGTTGCTAAAGGGAATTGAGTTACTGAATTAAATTCTGGGAAATAATGCCTCAAAAATTACTCTTATTACCAGTTTTCATGTATTTGCCTCTTGTTTTCAATAAGACTTTCAGTCCTTTACAAAAGACAAATTCCACAAAGCCTCCCTGTGCCTTAAAGGAACAAAATGTTTAAGAGGGAAAATTATTTTACTGGTTTATGCTGCCACCAGCTTCTTTTATTTGTGACCTCCATTAGTCTGAGTTGGATTTAGTCTGAAGAGAAGCTTTCATGCTGAGATCCTTCATTACCTTACAATATAAAAATGTTCCTCTTGTATTAAATTTTGGCCTTAAATACCCATTTTTCTGCTTGGAACTGTGTAGGAAAATGCTGTGGTCTGTGTTGATATTCATTAGTGCTGTCTGGTTTACCCTTAATGTAAATTCATTATTTAGGCTGTTTTTCATCAATTTTTGAAAGAAACAGGTCCCTGTAGAGCATCATTATTTGTTTTCAGCATCCAGGATGGGAATAGACAAAAATTATCCTGAAAAACTTCAAGATTCTAATTCAGATTTTTCAAGGTTCCTGTCTACAAAAAAGAAAAACATCAGAAACTTTCTTGCAGGAAACTCAGCGCATACTTAGGTTTTATGACCAGGAATCTCCACAGAAGAATTATTTCTGGCTGTGAAAAGCAAGAATTTCTTTCAGCTCTGAGGACATCCTTTGATCAGCTGCTCCTTGGTCCCTTTGTGTGTCAGGTCATCCTTAGTGAAAACAGAGATGATAATTTCCCTCTTGCAGCATGGTTCAGAGATCATACATGAAATAAAATTATGTGGCACCCAAATAAGTGGATGGAGGCCGAGTTCTTTAAACTGAGTGTCCCAACTCGTGCCTTCTCCAACAAATTCTGTTTATTTGGCAGAATTTGCCTCTCCTGCTTTCCCCCTCTTATTATCCACATGGTTTTAAAATTTTTTGGGTTTTATTCATGAGATAAACATACTTTTCTTACGCTGTTTTTGCTATGGGCTGAAACTTTCAGCAAGCAGAAGGAAAGGGAAACCTCAGAGCTTCAAATGGGAGGATAAATATTCCTTTCTAACTCTAACCTGGATTTTCAAATTATCAACCACTTAACAGGAAGTGTTTGATTTCAGGCTTCTTCAACATCCAAAAAATAATTATCATGTCTCCTTCTTCCTCTGCTGCTTCTCTCAGACACAGAAATTACTTGTGATTCCCATGAATTTCTGGGTGTCTGTATTAGAACACAGGCAGAGATAAGAGAAAGTTGTGATTATAATTATTTTTTTGCACTTGAAAACTCTCACCAATTATTTCCCATATCTCACATCCTTCAGAGAGGGAAACATTCTCTAAATTAACATTATTTTCAAGGCAGACATTGAACTTGAAAGTCTGTTTAATTTTTTTGATGTTTGGTGTTTCTTGTTTAGTCTTTTGAATTATTAGATCTTTTACTCAAACAGTGGGAACAGGTTTTGTCCTCATCTCCCATGCTGGTAACACTCTAAAACTGATAAAATCTGAATTTCAAAGGCTGCCATTCTTGGAGCCACTAGAGAAAACTCCAGTTATGTTCTTCCCAAGGGCATGGGATTTTTGGCCACTTCTTCAGTCTCATGGATATTGGATTTATTCTCAAATCTGCCACTTTGGGACTTTCAGTCTCCTGATCCTAAAATGCTTTAGGTCCTGATTTTGGGGCACACCTTATTTTAAAAAAATCTAAGCAGCATTTATTGCAGATTGTACTTTGGAGAAAGTTTAGTAGTGGTTAAAAACATTATGGTGTAGATTTGTTTAAAAGGGTTAAGAAGGAAAAAATTCAGAAAGAAATTAAGCATGAATGGCTTCAGAAACTAAAAATCATGTTTAAAACATAAAACAATCCTGTTGGAGAATATTGAAAGCTTTATTACAGATTTAAAGATGAAATAGCTTCTCTTGTCCATTATTTGCCAATATATTTTTGTTCCTTGAAGCATTTATCTGCTTTTTTGTCCAAGCAATTAAAAATGTGTTCTGTGGAAGAGGAACTCTTACTTTTAGAAGGTCAGGGTGTGATAACAGATCTGTGCTTAACCAGTTCCTGTTGTTGATCATACCTTATTTACTCTTCTCCTGATTTTCATCCATTGCTTTTAATGACAAAACCAGTTTTATTTTAATCATTCCTTATAAATCAGACACCACCTTAAGTAATGATCTCCTGGAAGTGAAGACTGTGAATTTCATCACTTAAATTCACCTGTGTGACAGGAGCAGTGTCACACAACACAGAGACATGGCAAGTTTGCAATTATTCATAACCCTCATCAGGAGCAATATAAACTCATAGAGATCCCCCAAAAAGCAGCACAGAGCTGTTAACACTGGACTTTGGGGGATTAATGTTCTTAAATGTCCATGAATGCGTTTTCCTTCTGACTTGAGAAGAAACCCACCCAGTGTGCCCAGTTTGTTCTGCAGCAATCCAAAGAGAATTTTTTCTCCTTACAGCTCCCTTCACTGGGTCTGATGATCTTCAATGTCCAAAGCACCTTCTTAAATGCCTGAAATGAGGTTTCTCCTCAGAGAATGGTTCCAAAAAGCCCGTGGTGACATCAGTGTCCTCTCCCCGTGCAGGTGCTGAGCAGTCTCAGCACAGGGTGTGCCGTGGGTGCTCTCATGGTCCCTCATTCCCAGAGAAAAGTGGGGTTCAGCTCCACCTTTACCCCTGGAATATCTCCTCAGTGGCAATACCAGCTGCCTCTCCAGCTCACAGCATTTTTGGCCATCCAGGTTGTGTCCTTCTCAGCTGTAGAAGAACTGAAGTACCTAAATAATGATTGTCTGACCGGAGCCTTGTTATTAATCGTTATAAAACTCTCTCTAAAGATGCTTTTGTTCTTTTAAGGTCAAACCTGCCCTGAATCTGTTTTCCCTCACATTTTGCTGCTTTCTCTCTCCTTTATTTCCTGGCCTGCAGTTGTCTCCAGCCCTCAGAAGCTCACAGGACCAAGTGCCTCTCCCTGGCTCTCGCTGACATTCTGTGGCGTGCGGGGGGCCACGAGAAAGCCCTGGTGGCACTGTGAGTAGAAAAACCCCTTTTAGTCAGTGTTCACTGCCCTTGCACCTCCATCTGTCCTAAATCTGCATAATTTACACTAGAAATGTGTCACTGTCTTATTTTCTGAAAAATCCCTTCGCCAGAATTTCTTCTCCTGGGAAGCTGAGAAGGCTCAGAGAAAAATGAAAACATTATCTCATTTTCTTCTCCTGTGTTTTGCTGCTTTAGAATGTGGTTGGAGATTGTTCATCCCGCAGGTGGTTGTTTGATTGGTTTCATGTGAATTGTTTTAACTTAATTACCAATCACTGTCCAGCTGTGTCAGGACTCGAAGCAGTCACGAGATTTTATTGTCATTCTTGGTAACCTTCTGTCTGTATCCTTTCTGTATTCTTTAGTATAGTTTAGTATAGCATTCTTTTATATAATATAATATCATAAAATAATAAATTAGCCTTCTGAGGACGTGGAGCCAGATTGTCAATTCCTCCTTCATCCTGGGGATCCCGAAAATACCACAGAAATGCTTTGTGAGCTGAATTTATGCCACCTAAAGAAGCCTAAGGAGCAATGCAAAGTGTAATTTCTGCTGCCCCAGTAGCTGGGACAGCAAAATAGACAAAACACTTTAAAGTTGCTGTGAAAGATCCTGGATCTTTATTAAATTGATGGATTAGATTTAATTGATTGTAGGGATCCTCTGAAATCTTCATATTAAGAGTTATTTTTCCAGATGCAGCATTCTGCTCCTGTATTGCAGGATATTCCATTATGGCAGGAATTAAGCTACTTTTGCTTTATTTATGCAATGCAATGAGGCTGCTTGTACACAAAACATCCAACTTTTAGATCCCTAGCTTTGGCTGCTCTGGAACCTAAAGGACATTTTTAAGTGAGTCAGGTTTTATGGCCATAATTAATTTTCTTTATTAGATCAACTAAAATTATTGTATTTGCAGGGACCTCTGTGGCAGGAAGGGATGATGAATCTGACTCCATGTTCTCAGAAGGCTAATTTATTATTTTATAATAATATATTATATTAAAGTATACTATACTAAACTATACTAAAGAATATAGAAAGGATACTTACAGAAGGCTAAAAAGATAATAATGAAAACTTGTGACCCTCTCCAGAGTCCCAACACAGCTTGGCCCTGATTGACCAAAGAGTGAAAACAACTCCCAGCAGAATCCAATGGAACAATCACCTGTGGTTAAACAATCTCCAAACACATTCCACATGAGCACAACACAGGAGAAGCAAATGAGATAAGAATTGTTTTCCTTTTCTCTGAGGCTTCTCAGCTTCCCAGGAGAAAAATCCTGGGTGAAGGGATTTTTTCAGAAAATGTGAATGTGACATAAAATAGCTGCAAAATAACAGAGAGGCTTTGGGACACAGAAATCCTTCATAAACCTGAAATAGAAGCAGCAAATTCAAAGACATTTCAAATTATATTTCACATATTTTACATCTTAAACCTGCTTCCTCTGTGATATTTTACATATTTTCTTCTGCTTGTTTGAATGTCATTGCTCTGAAAATATTTTTAATATCAACATCTTAAACCTATATTTATCCTCTTTCTGTATGGAGAAACTTGTAATTCATGTTAGACTGAGAGAGCACAGCACAAATATAGTGTTTGTTTCACTGATAGAAGTTTGGTTTGTGATATAAACTTATTTACAGGAAATCTTTTTTTAAAAAGTCATTAAAAATAATAATGTGAATCTTTGACACATTGTTCAGCTCATACAACATGTTGATTTCTATTGACTGCCATTTTCTTCCTTTTAACA
The DNA here is from genome assembly GCF_028018845.1 of Melospiza georgiana. Taxonomy (NCBI): domain Eukaryota; kingdom Metazoa; phylum Chordata; class Aves; order Passeriformes; family Passerellidae; genus Melospiza; species Melospiza georgiana. Next base: position 4,102,559 of record NC_080430.1, on the reverse strand, counting down.
TGAGTTTTGTCTGCATATCCCCTTCAGGCCATCAGGAAGACAGCAGTTCACTCCCACAGGGAAATACAAGGCCGATGGAATCCTGGAAACTGTAAGGCTCTGTGTGATTCCCATGCTCCACATCCTCTTTCTTGCTTTCCCTATTTCTGTTCAATGAATCTGATTTCTGTTGCTCTCCTAACATTTTAAAATCAGATTAGTTATGACCCAACATCCAATAAGAGCTAAAATCCCACAGCCTGCCTGGCTCTGAGTTGTCTCAGTGGCTGTGGGAACTTGGGCTCTCTGAAATCCGTATTTTTTTTTTTTAATATTTACCTTCCAAACCTAAAAACTCTGCCTGTTTTTAATGACACGCAGTAAAAATCAACGTGGGCCTCTCCAATTGACCATGAGCATGACAAGGCTCTATTTTCTTCTTGTCTTACAGAGAATTCTTTGCCTTTTTTCCCCCCCTCCAGAAGCTCCAAATGGCAGAACACTTTCCAGTTATGCCTTGTTTCCATCTGAGGCTCTCTGATGGCTTTGCAAGCAGTGCTGCCTTCAGCCAGGCTTTAGTGGTTGCAGGAAATGTTTCTGGCCTCCTAAATGAGGGAATGGGTGTCTCAAAAAAATCTGGAGATGGAAAAACAGGCAAAGAATATTGAAGTGAGGGCCTGGATCTGCTGGATTTCATGTTAAATAGGAATACTCATATGTTGTCTGAGTGTGGTAAATGCCTCACCACATAGGTACAAACCCCTGAGCATGGGGATTTCATGTTAAATAGGAATTTAACATGGATTTCATGTTAAATAGGAATATTCATATTCTCTGAGTGTAGTAAATGCCTCACCATAGAGATGCAAACCCCTGAGCATGGGGATTTTATGTTAAATAGGAATTTAACATGGATTTAATCTTAAATACAAATACTCATATTCTCTGAGTGTGGTAAATGCCTCACCATAGAGATGCAAACCCCTGAGCATGGGGATTTTATGTTAAATAGGAATTTAACATGGATTTAATCTTAAATACAAATACTCATGTATTCTCTGAGTGTGGTAAATGCCTCACCATATAGGTACAAACCCCTGAGCATGGGGATTTCATGTTAAATAGGAATTGAACATGGATTTCATGTTAAATAGGAATATTCATATTCTCTGAGTGTGGTAAATGCCTCACCACATAAGTACAAACCCCTGAGCCTCTTGCCCATCCTGCAGAATTCCTCTGTCCTAGGCGTTGTTTTTCATTGCATAGACAATGCTTGCAATGGAATCAAAATGTCTGTTCAAGAAACTTAAAAATCATCAATTGAAACGGAGAAACTTCAATATATGTTGAAATTTGAAATTGAAAAATTCAGAATAAATCAGGTTTTGAGGTGTAATTCTATGCCAAATGACAACAGTAAGAGGTAAATTTCATTAGATCTTTATTTCTTTGTGTTAGTTCAGATCTTTCCAGGCCGTTTGAAAGTTTTGGCTACTTCATTTCAGCTTTCAGGTTACAAAATTGAGTTGCTGCTTTTTAAGTCATCTTTTTTCCTTCTTGTATTTCTTCCCAGCTAATACTTCACAGTGCCACAAGATATGAGGACCTGATTGTACTTCTACAGCAGAATATTCACCAGGTATTGTGTTTAATTATATACTAATTAATCAAATTATGGTTCAGCTGCCAGCCTTTTTGTCTAATAGTTTCACACTCTGAACACTGTTTCTGCCACTCTATGGACATGTTTTCCATTTTAACAAACACAGCAACAAATTCAGCTTTAGCATAAATCGCAGCAATTCCTTCAGTTCCATTTGCATTTCTGGAGAATTGGGCGAAAAAATTTATACACAAAAAAAAAGGCACCAAAATTCTAGGCAAACAACAGAATAACACCAAAATAACACCTTTTCTTTTTCAGTTTGAAATTGGTCCCTATGGCTGCATCCTCCTGACTGTGTCTGTCATCTTATCAAGATCCATCAACCTGTGAGTGCCTCTCTGGCCTTGTTTTATAAACCGCAAAATTAGCTGTGAAAATTAGAAAAATCCATGTTGTGCCTCAATCTCTGGCCTTTTCAATCTGTCCTGGTGTCTGCTCTGATAAATATGGGCGAGTTGTGCAGATTTACCCACCTAATCCTGGCTTTTCTTGTTGTATACACACACTTCTGTGTGTGTAATTATAATTATATCATATATATAATTTTATTGTAATATAACATGTTAATATGTATAATTGTATGCATAATGTATAATTAAATATATAATAATATATAATAATATATAATAATATATAATAATATAATATAATATAATATAATATAATATAATATAATATAATATAATATAATATATATTGTGTATATAATATTATAATATATTATAATATAATGTATTATAATATATATTATATATAATTATATATATAATATAATTATAATTATATATATAATATATATATAATATATATGTTAGAGATATATATGCATATATATACACATAGATAGGTAGATAGATAGAAAGATAGATATAATATATAATTATATATATCTCTATATATATCTATTGTAGTGGTCACTCCACCACATCTGCTCCATCTGAACATTAGGTGTCATGTCTGAGGTTGTTTTTTGTTCTCTCTATCTTGACAGTTCAAGCAAGACTCGTTTAAAAGGTTATTTATTTTACATACTTGAGGTATCTTAGGTAGGGGGGGAATAACCTGTCATGACTTTCCAGTCTCTCTGTCAGTGATAATGAAAAGGAAAATCCAGAATAAAATGGGGGAGGCAGCTCATTTTTAGGTAGCTGTAAGGAATGCATGACAAATCTGGTTATTGCTGTCATGAATATTGTGACTCTAACTCATGGGAAGTCACCATAACCTCTTTAAAAACTCCCTGAGGCTTGCCCAGGCACAGTGGCATTTAATTTTTATATACAGTGGCATTTAACTGAGCTTTTACGCAGACTGAAGGTGTTTCTGTGGTGCTGTGAGTGTCAGTGGGTCAGAATATAAAGTGAAATTTTCACTGCTGTGCAAAGCCCCAGGAGCAGGGGGAAGCTGCTCCCTGCCAGTTTGCCATAAACAATTGCCAGCTGCACTTGAAAGCAGCACGAGGCTGGTTTATGGAAGTTTTATTTCTCAGAGGAGGCTGATTTATGGAAGTTTTTATTTCTGACCGCTCTCCATTGTCTCGACAAAAAAACAGCAACTTAATCCAAATTTGAGATCCACAATCAGTTGCTCACCTGCTGGGATCCCAGCAAGGGTTTGCAGATTGAGTTTTTTTGGTTTTATTGTAATTTCTTCCTTTCTTTTGCTTATAGTAACACTACAGCCCTTGGCTCGACTCCACTTTTGTACTCTAACACAAATTATTTGATAATTTCAGGGCACATGCCATTTATTCTCACTTTTGTGAGCTGGTTACAACAGAGAGGTTCAGATGAGTAAAGTCACTTGTGCAAGTAATGATCTGTAGGTTCATAATTGCTGCTGCCGGCACTGCTTTGCTTGCTGTAAAGTGATAAATATTCTTTAATCATTTGAGCAAGGATATATTCTCCCTCATCACCTCCCAGTTCCTACCAGATGGATTATGACAAGGCCAATCAATCATCTGTGTTTTTATTTGGGGGAGCTGTGTCTAAAGTGAACATGACAATTCCTTTTGGTGCCTGTTTGCATTTTAAACCGTCTAAATATTTTTACAGATCTGATCCAGAATGTCAGAGCAGTTCATGAAGTGCAGTTCTGTTTTGAGGAATTGCCATGATTTTTTCACAAGACTTCATTTTAAAGTGCTGTTTCTCCTCTAGCTTGTACTGTGTAAGACACTGCATTGGTACTTTTTTTTTTTTTTTTACAATAAATGAGAATTTTTCTGGTTTTAAATACAATGGAAAGTGTTTCTAGACCTTTGCAGTTTAGACCTTTGCACAATTTTTTTAAAATGAAAACTGAATTTTGTTGATGTAATCTTCAGCAATCGATTTAGCTGCCTGTGTCACCTTGCTCCTCTCAGGATATTAAAAAATACAAGACAAATAACTCAGTGCTGATATCCTCAAGAAATATGTACCATTCAGAGAGTGTTACCAGCATGGTAAGCAATTATTTACATAACTGGCATAGTTCTGGATGAAGAGCTGAAGACAAACAAGAGTTGCTTTAGATAATGGAATTTTCAGCCAGTAATACATCTCCCTGGGATTGTTCTGCCCCAGTTTTTGGGATTTTTTTTTTTGTTTGTTTGTTTTTGTCTTTTTTTTACAGAAAAATCAGCAGATTTTTACTGCAGAAAACTCCATGGAAGTTTCAGTTGTCTGGATTTTTGTGTGCACATTGCACTGAAAAGAAAAAAAAGATTATTTAATTTTAGTTGAGGAGTTGACAGCAGTTAGATTTTTCCTGATTTGAGTGTAATTATATATATCTTAATGGTCTTTATTACCCAGAGAGGTTGTGGATTCCCCATCCCTGGAAGTGTCCAAGGCCAGGCTGGAGCATCCTGGGACAGTGGAAGGTGTCCCTGCCATGGCAGGGCTGGCACTGAATGGGCTTTAAGGTCCCTCCCAGCCCAAACCATTCCAGGATTCAATGATTTATTTACTTTCTATGTAAATATTTGCATTTAGGCCTTTAAATTTAAAAAAGAGAAAAAAACCCATGATTAATTTGATTTATTTTCAATATCTGTCTTAGAATGACATCAATAATCTCCTGAAGTGCTTGGTTATCTCCCCTATAAAGTGATAAAATCTAAATAACCAACTCATAAAGAAATTTTTCACTGCAAATATTAAGTCATGAAATGAAATCTGCTTTTTAGTGGCAGGTCAGTGAAAAATGGGAGATTAAATGTTAATAATGCAGAGCATTATACATGACAAAAACACTCTTACAACTGTACTCACCTAGTGGTGGGCTTTAAATAGGCTGCTATTAAAAAAAAAGGAGAGAAATTCTGGCACTACCACAAGAAATTTAATTATCTGAACATATCAGTTCAGTTTTCTGTGATAGACAAGAGATAAATCATGGTTTGAGAGTTCAGAACAGAATAAAAGCACATTAATGGCTTCATAAAAATATATGATCTTCCATATTTTATCTTGCACGTAGTCCTGTCTCCCCAGGCCAGTAAAGTCACATTAGTACTGGAATAAAGTGGAAGACAAAAACAACAAAAACAAAGTTTCCTTTTAATTTAAACAGATTTTAAAAAATCTTTTTTCTTCACCAACAAAGAGGAATAACTTGGAAATAATAAAAATTCAGGCACTCATGGCAAGGATTAATATATTATTCCTCAAAATCCAAAATCCTGGGTGCTCTCAGGGTAGCACTCAGGCTTTGATGTTAAAACAAGCATAATTCTAATTTTTTTCCACACCATAAACAACTTTCAGTGCTGGGAGATCAGGAGGCCAAGAGATTGAAGTAAATTGAGAGCAATTAATGGAAGGTGCAAGCTCCAGCATCCCTAAACCCCCTGGCCTTGATGTTATCCCCATGTCCCCCCATTTTTGTGTTGTTTCCTGCTGCTTTTGCTGTTTTTTTGGTGTCCAGCTCCATAATTTTTGCATTGTTACAGATCTTGCCCTGCAAATGGAAATTCCAGCTCTCAGCCAGGTCTGCTGGGCAGTTCTTCTAAGATCCCTGGCAAATCTGAAGCATTTTTATTTCAGGGGGGACGCATGCCAGGAAATGCAGGAGTTTGTGCTGCTTTGTAGATTTTGGGTAATGAGTTTTTCATGCTCCAGGCACTAATGGTCATCACTGCCTGAGCTGATAACAAATGGCCAGAGAGGAGTGAGAATTCCTGAGGAAGTTGCTGAGAACGCGTTGTTGCTTCTGGTACAGGAAGGAATTCTGGTTCCTAACAATTGTTACCTGTTTTTTTTATATTTTAATTTTTTTTTTTTAAACCAGCAAAAAAAATGTTCAAAAAAAGCCATATTATAGCAGCTCAAGGGATTAATCTTTCTGAGTGTGCAAGATGTGTGCTGGCATCTTCACGTTGATGAGAGCTACGGGATATTTTCCTTGCATGGCAGAGAGAAAATGAGCTCAAAATTTGGGCTGCAAGCCCCCACTGAGCTTCACCACTGAGTGCAGGAAATTTGTGGATTCCCCATCCCTGGAAGTGTCCAAGGCCAGGCTGGAACACCCTGGGACAGTGGGAGGTGTCCCTGCCATGGCAGGGCTGGCACTGGATGGGCTTTAAGGTCCCTCCCAGCCCAAACCGTTCCAGGATTCTATGATTTGTTTACTTTCTGTGTAAATATGAATATTCAGGGGTGGTTTTAGTGACAACTCAGATGATCTCCACAGTCTGACTGTGTGGGTTTTTGAGCACAAAATGGCTATCTCTTGTTATAAGGTCTTTTAAGACTTAACTATCTAATTAAGAAATGACAGAATATTTTCTTTTTTCACTCAATAACTGATCCCTCAAAGCCTGCAAAGTGGACTTTTCTGTCCAATTACAAAACATTGCTGAAACCTATGAAGAAGAAAGAAGAAGAAGGAAAAGAAGCACAATTTGCCTCTGCCTTAAAACTTCTATCTTGCTTCGTATTTATTTCTATATTCTAAAACCCTAAACTCTTAAGTTTTCCACCCTGTGATATCACATGCTTCTAACCAACTACACACCTGTAATCCTAGTGCTGTTAATCAAATATTGAAGCCTTGTCCACAGCCTCGGGTCAATGCAGTGTTCTCTTGTGGGTCTGTGCCTTTAAGCACAGAAAGTTTAAAATTCTCAGCATCCAGGTTCCAACATGACTGAATTTCCACCCAGCTTTTCCTGCTGGCTGCTGCCTCATCCTCCCCAACCCCTGGTCCCTTCCTTGCTGTGCTCCCTCGTGCAAAGCCATTCCTGCAGTGGGATGTGGCTCCTTTGGATGCACCCACTGGATCCTCAGCTTTCCCTAAATTCCAGCTCCTCGCCAACCCTGTTCTGTGATTTTTCCTTGTTGCAGACAACTTTCATGAAAAATCTTTTCTTTAGGATTTTTCCTCCTGAGAAGCTGAGAGGCCTCAGGCACAAAATGCAAACATTGATTATCTGCTGCTGTGGAATGCAACAGGTGCATCTGGGATTGGTCTCATGTGGTTGTTTCTAATTAATGGCCAATCACAGTCAGCTGGCTTGGACAGAGAGCCCGAGCCACAAACCTTTGTTATAATTTTTTCTTATTTTATTCTTAGCCAGCTTTTTGATGAAACTTTTTCTTCTATTCTTTTAGAATAGTTTTAATGTAATATAGATCACAAAATAATAAATTAAGCTTTTTGAAGCATGGGGTCAGATCCTCATCTCTTCCCTCATCCAAGAACCCCTGTGAACACCACCACATTTCCTAATCACTGCAATAACTTGTTTTTATTGTTAAGACAATACAAAGCAACACCCTCCATTTTCAGAAGGCTTCAAACTGGTTTTATTCTAGCATGCATGCTTTTTATGCATTCTTACCAAACTCATAAGTTTATACTTTATTCTTTGGTCATGAAAGACAAAGTGCTCATTGGAACAGGCAGTTGCAGGTTTCCCTTATTTATCCTTCTTTCTTTCTTGGTTTCTGTGTCAGCAACCTTGGTAGAAAATTCTTTCAGAGGTTTGCATGGATCCTCTTATCCAGCTTGTTTCTGGCTCACTGAAGTCACTCTAAAACTGTGACAGTGTTCACAGGGGTTCTTGGATGAGGGAAGAGACGAGGATCTGACTCCATGTTTCAGAAGGTTTGATTTATTATTTCATTATATATATTATATTAAAAGTATGCTAAAAGAATAGAAGAAAGGATTTTGTCAGAAGGCTAGCTAAGAATAGAATAGGAAAGAATGATAACAAGGGTTTGTGGCCAGGACTCACTGTGATTGGCCATTAATTAGAAACAACCAACCTGGGCCAATCAAAAATCTACGTGTTGCATCCCACAGCAGCAAAGCAATGTTTACATTTTGTTCTTGAAGCTTCTCAGCTTCTCAAGAGGAAAAATCTTAAAAAAAAGATTTTTCTTAAATGATGTCTGTGACGTAAAACCTCTTCCACAATAACTTACTACCTATAATCATCATTGCCAGAACCCAGGAGAGCAAAGAACATGTGGAACAAGAAAATTCCTCAGGTGGGAAACCAAGGTATTGCCATTTTCAGGCAATGGAGACAATGCAGAGAGCCTGATCTGAAACACAGGCTCATTGTGCTGCTCACAAATCAAAATTCCTCTGTTTGCATCACTTTTGTGACCTGGGGATATTTTATCAGTTGCTGGTAGCAGTCATGTGTCACTCTCCAGTCAGGATTGGCCACTGGGGGTGTCTTTTCCCTGCTTGCTCTGAGGTGTTGCTGTGAGAATCACTAAAACAATGGCTTTAGCTGTGGGAAAAATAAAAAAGGAGACTGATTTTGCAAGTCAGGAGGAGGCTGTGGACTTCATTAAGGTTGGCTGCTCATAAACCTTGGAAAAAACATGTCAACATCTTCTTCCTTGCTGTGATCCCACAGCTCTATTAACTGCATTTCTGTAGCCCTTACTGCTCCAGAGAAGGGTTCAGACCTGTGTCAAAGTTATCTGTGCTGTTCCCATTTTGCTATTGTGGAATTTTGGTTGTTAACTGCATTTCTGTAGTTCTTATTGCTCCAGAGAAGGGTGTTCAGACCTGTTTCAAAGTTATCTGTGCTGTTCCCATTTTGGTGTTGTGGAATTTTGGTTGTTTGGAGATGCATTTCTTTATTTAATTTATTTATTTCAAAAGCCAGTTGGTATTAAATCAAATAAATCACATTATGGCTCCTTACCAGTTTAGGATTTCTCACACCCAATAATTCTGTCCTTGGTTATTACCAATTCACCTCTTTCTCTGAAATCTGTGAATGAACAGTTTTTCACTTGAGGGAATCAAATTATTAAAATTATGTTATTCTGTGCACTTACTCTTCATTCCTGTGGTACTATTTTACCTAACTGGAGAAGTTAAATCTCCTTAATTTGCCATTCTAATCCATCTTTGAAATTAAAACATGCAGAAGCACCAAATCATGTTAAATGCTGCCCATTATTATGTCCTTTACCATGGTGAAATATATCTGTCTATCATCTTCTGAAATCATTTATCTAGTTGCAAGCAATCCTACAAGAATCTTCCTCTTCTGGTCCGTTGGCAAACTATTTTTACTTTTTTCTTTTTTTGTAATTTTAACAGTTCTCTCTGCCTTTACTCATCAAGAGAAGTTTTATTCTATTAGTTTTTTTATTCTATTTCTAGCCTATTTATTATTTTTAGTAGCAGGAAATGATCATTACTGCGTTAATAATTTTTTTCCTATATCCTTTCTGTATCATTTACTGTAAAATAACCCCAATTCTGACACATTACTGGACATTAAATCTCTCTCAGTCGTGCAGAATTTGAAAAGGAAAGTGATGCTCTGCTGGCTCATGAGCTGTGGGTGGAACAAAGGGTCCCCCACCCTCAATCCACTCTCCTTTGCTGACACCTTTTCCTGTGCCAGAGCCAATCTCTAATTTGGAGTTCCCCTGAAATTCACCTTCTCCCCTGATGCTGAAGAAAGTTTTTTTTTTTTTGTGAAATATCCTTTTGGCTGGGCCAGGGAGAAAATTCCAATTCTGGCTGCTCATGGAGGTTCCCATCACTTGGGGCACTCTGAGCTCTTGGTGGAAGTAGATTTTCCTGTGAGCCGGTTTTCTGGGAAAACCTTTTTAAAGGTAAACTTGAGAGTGCCTGGGAGGGCAGCAGCAGGGGGAGGTTGTGTCTGGGAGCACTTTGCACTCTGGGCTTGCAGTTATGTGATATAAATAGATGTCATCGTGGCTTTTTACAGCTTTTGGTGTTTGGGAAACACAGGGGAGCTGCTGGGTTTGAGGGGGAAACAGCTGTCAATTATGTTACAGTGCTAAAAAACAAGGAGCTGAACACAACTGAAAAAAAAAAATATATATATATATATATATTTGAGAATCTCAGAGCTCTCCAAGAGCCATTTGTGATTTTGCAACATGAGGAAAGCAGGTTGGATTTACCAGGAACAATTAGAAGAGATTTTGTGGGATCCAGGCCTTGGTGGGGAAGAATTGAGCCCATTTTTGTTGGGGTGAAGTGAACTTCTGTGCCTCCTGCTCGATGGGTTGTGTGCAATTCCTAATTTTCAGTATCTTCCCTGGCATTGTGGGGATTGGGAAGAGGCCCTTGTAGCCAAAATGTTCACTGGGCAAGAGCTGCTTGCAACATCGATCAATTAATAAATGCAGGATAATGAATGCAGCTGCTAAAGGGTAATAAAGAAGGGAGTTTGCTTGAAAGAATTTAATTTTTTTCCTTCAAAAAAAAAAGCAAGAATACAGAGATAATCAGTGACAGCCTTAGCAATATTTGTGGGAGGATGTGAGACCAAGATTTGAAGCTTTGTGCTTTCAAAAGAGGGGTGGATTGATGTGTGAAATGTCACTTTCTAATCCTTGGGAGAGAGGGTCCCAGGAACAAAAGGGGGTTTGGAAGACAAAATAGAGGAAAGGAGAGTAGGGTCTCACTCTAGAGAAATGTGTAGGATTTGCCAAATAAAATGTGAATATAAGGAAGCTGTTTAATTTTGTAAATAAAAAATGTGACCCAAGTGGAAATGTGACCACCAAGGCAAAGAAGAGGAAATGTTGGATTGGGTTTGAGGTGTTTGCTGCATTGGAGGACAAGAAACAAAGGCTAGTGGTAAAGAAAAATGAGTAAATGAGACTCAACTAAGGAAAAAAAGGGCAGAATCAAGGAGACAAAGATGTTTTTATGCTGGTTCTGTTTGTTATCTTGATAGGTGAAGGACTGGGGAACTGGGAAACAATGCCAAAAATAATAAAAGGGGGAAATTGTGGAGTTTGCCCATTGATTGAGACATGTGACTCTTGTCCCCTGGTGAGGAAATTCAGGAATTTCAGCTGGGTTCACAGAAGTGGAGGACTGGAGGCTGAGGGACAGCAGATTTGGTGGGGATGTGCAGCAGGAAGGTCACGTGTGGGAATAAAAGCAGATTGCTCCCCTGACACATCCAGCTCCCCGTGGAACTGATCGGGATAAATCAAAAAAGCAGCGGAACTGAAGGAAGGGAAGGTTATTGTCTCATTCTCTGGGGAGTTTTCTGACTTCTTAAAATAGTGCAGAGGAATGAAAAAAGTGTGGTGAGCAACAATCTTTGTCATCAGTGGTCTGAGAGTCCTGGTGTTGGAAATTGGAGAAAAAAATTGGTTCAGATGAGGTCGCACGTGAGGAAACGAAACAACAAGTGATTTCCTTATCACATTGATAGCAAGATATCAGGAAAAGATGTGAGGTTTCTCTGTGGAGTGGAGGTGGCTGATATCAGGAATAATGTAGAGAATGCTCCAAGTCTAAATGAATATTCTGCCTTTCAGTAAGGAGAGCAACACGGTGCAAAGCCAGCATGGCTGGTTGGAGTTCATGGATAATAACTGCATCAAATCTGTGGCAGGTGGAATTTAACCTGGAAAAGTGATGATGGCTCCACAATGGGAAGGAAAAAATAAACCAAGGATCTTTGTACCTACACCTCATTGCTAAATTTATTCAGCACTTTCAAGCTTTTCTCTTGCTTTGCCAGACTTTATGAATGGATCTGATCCTAAAGCTTCCCTTTGTCCTGCCTTATTTAAATATTGAGTAACTTGACTTGCAGTTGTAGGAGCAAATGAAGAATTGGTGGTTAAACTAAAAAAAAAAAAATAAAATTATTTAATTGGGACTTAGTAAGAGATTTTTATTTGATATGTCAAATGAAAAATCATTTACTAATGTGAAAATAGCACATCTTTTAAGGATTCTAAAGTGATGAAGAAAGGACTCAGAAAGTGTTGTTAGCATGGGCAAGGTGGCTGATGGAATTTGTTAATGATCAGTCTGGGATTAAAACTGTTTTATTCCCTATGATAATATCAGTGATGAGGAGGGACATGGGGACTGTGATGGTCAAAGAATCTGATTTTATTGTGGACTACAAATGCTTATATACCTTTCTAGGAAGGGTAGTGATGTTTAACTGCAATGATTGGGTTAATGATCCACATAAGCAAACTTACACATTTTAAACATCTCTTGCTTACAAAAGTCCGATGTAATTTTCTTTTTTCAGGTAAATCCATCAGATTTGATTTCTTGCAATCTTGATTTAATCCTCAAAGTTCTGTTTGCTCTTGCCAAAGCATCCTGTTACCAAATCTCTCATGCTAATAAGGTCCAAAGCACTCTCTGCTTTGTGTACCCCAACATCTCCCCCTTTTCCTTTCCACCAAAACCACTCTTTTAATGGCCATATTAATTAATCTCTGCAGACATTGAAAGGTATCATGATTAATAGAATTATTACATACCTATCTTAAAAAGAATCTTTTAGTTAAAAAACTCCAGCCATTAAAAGGCTCAGGCTTGATCTTTATAAATTAAAAATATTCCTTATGGCAGATTCAGGAGGGAGGCATTACTGGATTTAGAAAGGCTGCCAGAAGTAAAATTGCATCAAAAGGTTTGATTCTTATACACAGGGGTGATAGGAAGAAAATTCTTAAAAATTTTAGACTGATTCCTTCCTGTGTATTTAAAAAAAAAAATCCAATTTCACAGAACCCAGGAGCTCTAATTCTTGGGGTTCCAAGGGTGTTTCAGGAAGGTAAGGGGCCAAATGTGATTTGATTTGATTCCAAAATCAAATTAAATCACTTTTAGTGTAAATATAAGTGCAAATTTTAGTGTAAATATTAGTGCAAAGTTCTGGAGGAGCTATATTCCCCCCTAATTTTATGATTTCTTTTTTTTTTTAAATAACATGTGGGACGCTGAGATGGAAAAAGGGAGTGGTGTGCTGATGGAGTGACCTGATGACTGAAAAGCTGAAAGGCTCTGTCAATAGAGAGAACAAATTGTGCTGTAAAAAAGGAGTTGGCCCGGCCTCCTGATGAGGGCAATAAAAAAGGAATTTATTTTCACTACAGAAAGTGCAAGGTCTTGCAAGCAGAGCCTGCTCACTCCTGTGCTAGGGGTCCACCAGCTGTAAATGGCAGCGTGAGGAGCAGCAGAGCACGCAGGGACTCTGAGCCAGCATTGAAAAATAGCCTGGGATCTGCTCTGAGGGTGTGTCAGAATGGCTTTAGGAGGTGAGGAAATGTTAATGGATTGTGCAAGGCACTGATGCGTCCTTGGAGAAACACCATGGCAGGCCGGGCTCGCACGTTGAATCTGGGGGAAGTGTAGGAAAAGCGCAGAGCAGGGGAAGCAGGAATCTGTTTTGTCAGAAAAGAATTCTAAAAGAACGAAAATTTTTATGTTTTCTGGCCTTAAAAAAAGCAAATTTTGAGGTGGGACGTAAGGGTTTCCTTAAAACTGGGATGGTGATGGTTGTAAATAAACAAGAAAGGCAGAGAAAAGGATTTAATTTAAAGATCAGAGATAGTACAGAGAGAAAATGCATCAGTAAACCTCATCAGAGTGTGAGCAGACTGCAGGCTCCTGAGCTACCTCTGAGAAAAGTATGGAAAGCTGAGAAAACAACCAAGAAATGTGAATTTCTGTGAAAAAGAGTAACTGGAATGGCTGGGTTGTACCTGCCAGATGCAGAGAGCATCATCTTCTCTTCTCCCTCTCCACAATTCTGCTTTATCCCAGTGTGGGTGTGGCTGTAATCCACAGCAGGGCTGATGTAAACGTGGAATATTCTTCTGGGGACAACCTGAGTGTGTGGGTGTTCACAGGGGTCCCAGGAGGAGGGAAGAGATGAGAATCTTGACTCCATGTTTCAGAAGGATGATTTATTATTTGATGATATATATTATATTATGAGAAAATGATATATTAAAATTATACTAAAAGGATAGAAGAAAGGATTTCATCAGAAGGCAGGAAAGGAAAGGAAAGGAAAGGAAAGGAAAGGAAAGGAAAGGAAAGGAAAGGAAAGGAAAGGAAAGGAAAGGAAAGGAAAGGAAAGGAAAGGAAAGGAAAGGAAAGGAAAGGAAAGGAAAGGAAAGGAAAGGAAAGGAAAGGAAAGGAAAGGAAAGGAAAGGAAAGGAAAGGAAAGGAAAGGAAAATCCTGTGACTGCTCACAGCCTCAACATAGGTGGCTGTCATTGGTCATCAAGTAAAAACAGTTTCACATGCTGGGTAAACAGTTCTCCAGATCACATTCCAAAGCAGCAAAACATGGAGAACCAGAAGTTTCTCAGCTTCTCAGGAGAAAAGTCCTAGCAAAAGTATTTCTCATAAAATATGTCTGTGACACCTGAGATTTGTGGGTTTAGCTGCTCCTTGTTTCTATAGGACTGCCCCTGCAGGAACAAGGGGAGGTTCTGCAAGCCTGTCAGCCTGTGTTTGATAGGGAAAAGATGGGAAATTCACCAAGAAATGCAGCGAAGGATCATTCTGCTGGAATATTCTCCGTGTTTCCAGCAGTAATCCCAGGATTTCCCAAGCTGCCAGTGGTGCCCAGGTCACTGAGTTTATCAGCCCTCGATGAAACCAGTCCTCCATCAATTTCTCTGATCCCTTCAATCCCGTTGGCCCCCACAACCCCTGTGGCAATGAGCTCCCCACGTTTAAGTGTTGTTCTAATTTTTTAAGATTTTCTAAACTTTCTGATGTTTATGTTCTTGTAACCAACTTTCTCACACACTTTCTGTAAATAATTATTGTTTTGCATTCTCTTATGGAAGAAGAAAAATTTGATTGGCTGTTGGTTTGTCCCGTGTCATTGAAGAGGTGGCACTGTCACCCTCCAATCCACTGTCACTTCTGGAAATCTTTAAATGTCGGAGTCAGAAATTAAAAAGTCTCTTTTTACCTTAAAAAGAACAATGTATCTGGATTGTATTATTTCACGTCCTATAGTGAAATTTAAGAAGTTATGTGGAATTCATGTTTTGAAAAGTAGTGAGGAAATGTTCCTTAATCATCTCCTTATCTTGGAGTCCACCAGTTGTGTCCTGGTCTCTGCAGCCTCTTCCCACAGGAAAACTGCTCCTGGTTTTAACCCTCTTTCCTTCTGACCATCAGAAATTCCTCTGACTCTGCAATATCTAAATGTTCAGATTCTAAGCATTAGTTGAGCTAAAACCTGTAGTAAGTGAACTTAAAGAAATTCAGCTTTTAATTGGTTAAAAGAAATTAAACTTTCAATTGGTTTGTCCAGTTGAGGAGTCCTCTTCAAAGAATGGCTACAGGGTGTTTTTATTCCTGGATCAACCTTATTTCTGACTTCTCAGGTTTTAATCTATAAAAATGAAAAAAATAAGCTTAGTCTGTCTTCAGTGCCAGAATATTTGTGATTTATCCCTCCAGTCCTTGGTATTTAGAAATTTGATGGCCATGGCCGGGTTGTGGCTTTTATGTGTGTTCATCAGATGGAGAAAAGGAATTTTCATGAAGTTTCTTCCTCTACTCTGCAAATTACCTTGGCAAGGTCACCTAAATTTCCTTCAGGATGTATAATTTTCTCTCCATGTACACTAATTTAAAGAATTCAGAGGGATTGTCTGTTTATATGTTCATCTTTAGATATAAAAATCAGTTACATGAACCCTGCCCTGCAGTGATTAATCAGCTTTTTCATCTTTCCAATCTTGTTTTTTCCCTTTTTCCTGTCCTCTAGCAAATCAAAGCATTTCAGAAATTAATTCTTTTGATTTTAGGAAAAATAAAGGATATTGATTAAAAGACTGCAGAGGTGTGGAAGAATAAGTGTGGTTCTGCTACAAAATGCAGCAGTAACAAATAAATTGTCAGATTTTGGCCAAATTTCAGCGGGTTACTTTCACACATTCAGATTATTCACCTGTTTGCTGAAGGATCAATGTGGTGAGATAAATACAGATTTAACATCTTTGCTTGTTCTGTTGCACTCAGGAGGACATTGCATTTAGTCAGAAAGATAATTTCTTTAAAAAAATTAAGTAGTGGGTTGAACATGGCAATAGATTAGTAATTTTCCCGTCAGGTCTATCCCTGTGAAATTAAATACTTCCCATAATTTGTCAGCACTGTGGAGCAGCAGAGCTGATGAATTAACCTGCCTGGGTACCTCAGATCATTTTAAGAACTTTGTGAAATTAGCAGGTATGTGGCAAAAGTGATAAATAAAGAATGAAGCCACTTCCCCTGGTCTGAATCCCAAACAATATTTTACATTTTTTTAGAGAGGCTCTTTCCTTCTTCTTTGAACATTCATTTGAAACCTTTGCCATGTGCCAGTATTAAAAGAAAAAGAAATATTCTGGAACATTTACACAATGAGGCAGTCACCCATCCTGTCATTTTCCATATCCCCACTGTAATTATTTGAAATCCTTATGCTTGAAGATGAGTTTTTTCTCCCGGCCAGCCCCAAATCTATTTTGGGAGTAGACTTGTAATTGTGTGGTTGTTAATGTGACTGTCTGTTGCCATGAACAAAGTGAGGTCACCAATTTTCTGTGGCAGCTTTGCGTCAGAGTTCAGGACTGTAAACCAGCCAGCACTTACTGAAATGTACTCTTTTTTCTTTTATATTATTTTGGTATTTTATATTTTATTTATTTTATTATTTTTAATTTAATTTTTATTTATTTTATATTTATATTTATTTTATATTTATATTATTTATATTATTTTAAATTTTTATATTATTTTTATAATATTTATATTATTTATATATAATATTTTATATTATATATTTATATTTTTCTTTTCTATTATTTTATTTTTTTCTGTTATCAAGCCAAGTCATACCTATGGCATGAACTGACTCACATTGTGATAGCCTGGGATTATTCCTGTTACAGTTTGTATGGGACTTTTGTATTCAATATTTAATTATTCTCCATTGAAGACTTGTCAAGAACTTTCTTGGAAGTAAATTGAGAGTAAATGTATGTGAAGCTTGTGAAAAAATTTATTTCACTTAGTTCTTGCTAAGGAAAAGTTAATCTGATTGCAGGTTACGTTGTACTGGAGATTCCAATGCTCAAAAAATTTATATTTTGGATTTGTATTTATGTACTTTTAAAACTTTGTTGAGTCCATGCAGATCACTGAAGTGTATTTTATCAATGCACCATCAGTGCTAAGGTTTTTAAAGACATTACAGTTTCTTCTATCAAATGGTGGGTTTTGTCCATATGTCTTTAGCTTTTAGATTCTTTAGTTTTTTGCTGTTTTTATATCCCAGAATGGATTGATTTCTAGGCAGATTTCTAATAACTGCCTGGAAGTCAGCAAATGGTGTCAGTGTGGCTGTGACAATTCAGAGAATTTAAAGGTTTGGCTCAGAACATCTGCCCACCTTCAGTACTTAACACCCTTTGTAAACACATTATTTATAACTTGAAACCAACAATTACAACCAGGCTGAAGATAAACACAGATTCACCAACAGGAGCATGGAGAGGAAATTAATTTATAATATATAAAGATATATTCTGGAAAGACTTTCAGGCATCCCTGCCTTAAACCCAGCAGCATTAAAAACCATGAATATATAGGTATAATTCACACCAGCTGTATTTTGGTGATTTCTGTCATGAGGAGATTTCTCCAGTTGCTATAAATTAAGTTTTTACTCTGAAGCCACCTTACACATCTTTTGGTTTTCACCACATAATGATGTTCATTTTGTGTGCTAATAATGTGAGAAAAAAAATGTTTGCGTGCATGAGGACTGAAAGGACAGTTAAACCTCAGGATAACAGCTCACAATTACTCTTTTCTTTTGGGAAAAAAAAGGCTTTAATACAAATATTTTTTAAAAAACAGCTCGGAGTGAATAAACCATGTGGATCTGAATTTTGCTGTGTTATTTAAATTCTGTGAGCATATTAAAACACATCCACATTCTGTACATATTTTAGAATCCAAACTCTGTCTTCCCTGGTTTCAGGCAGGCATAAAGCACATCACACACCTTACAAGTAAAACTGGGAGATCTTACAAGTGACCTGAAATTTAGCAAAGTCTCATTGTCAACTTTTGGATTCGTATCAGCACAGGGAATGACTTCTGCTGAAAACTACCCATGGATCACATACTTGATTTAAAATCTTTATTCGGGAGATTTTAAAAATCATTATCTTGCTTTCTGCCTGGATAATTAATTTTTTAACAGATTTTATAGTATTACCAGGAGAGGCAAACCCCACTGTTCTGCTCTAGCAGCCAGCATTCTCCTATCCCACTCTCCAGCTGGGATATGAACTAGCACAACACTGGAAAATAGTGATAATACAGCACAAGAAAGGAATATTTAACATTAACACTGTTGATTTTTAGTGTCTTTTTACTGATCTGTGATTCTGTTGCAGCAGCACGTGTTGTGTTGGACTGTAAATTAAAAAGGGATTCAGGGAGTCAAGCCTTAAATAGTTGTCTGATGATCATTGGGATTATTAAAAGGCTCCTGGCTTCAAATTAATGGGTTTTCTTTCTGTTCTAAAGTGATTTAAAAATTATAAATTGAAATTTCCATGCTGGGGGAGTCATATTGATGATAATGATTTATAGATTATGTCTGCATTGACATCTGACAGCCAGGACAGCAGAACAAACAAACTCTTCAGATTTGCCTGTCCCCCGTGAACATCTCCACGCCCTGGCCAAAACCACCCACAGAATCGTGACCATCTGATATTTCTACAAAGCACGAGGTGCACTTGCACCCGAAGCACCCCAAGCACACCTGCAGAGAGGCTGGGCAGCCTTTGGCAGGTGGGGAGAGGAGCCCTGCGCGCGTTGAGCGAGGTGTAAATCCCGCGGCCGCGCGCCTGACGTCGGCTTCCTCAGCAGCGGGGCTGATTGCAAAGGCAGATGTTGTTCCTCCTTCTGCAGGAGCCGAGATCCACCTCCAGACCCCCAGGTTGTTTGTGCCTTCAGATGGAATTAGAGCTTCCTGCCATTGTGTGTGCCGTATGTCCCCTCGTCCCCGACTGACGCATGTTGGACGCTCTGCCCGCGGCGCTGGCGAGATGGGGCCGTTGCTAAAACTGAAAAATGGCCAAAATCCAGAGATTTTTATCATCCCATCCATGCCTTGCAGTGGTGCGCGAGGGAGTTTTCCGTGTCACGGGCACACTTTCCCCAGCCTTTCCTTTGATTTCACACGGGCAAGAGACGTCAGTGGCACTTTGTTATGTCTGACGCTGACTTGTGAATTGTCTTTAAAATAAGTGTTTTTGAAAGGGGTGAAATACGTTTTTATAAAAGGGATAAAATGCGTTTTTCAAAATGGGAATTGTGATTCCGTGACTATGACATTTTTCATAATTATTTTAAATACTTTTAGGGCTGTAAACCTTGAAAATACATGTTACATTCAAAGAAATCTTATGAGAAGATAATTACCTGAAGTTTGGCAATTGTGATTCCACGACTTCTACTTTCTTCAAATTACTTTAAATACTTTTAGGGCTGTAAACCTCGAAATTATTATATGTTGCATTCTGATTTTGGCATCCAAAGAAATCCTGTGAGAAAATAATTACCTAGCATTTGGGAATTGTAATTCCACAGTTTTGCCTTTCTTTCAGTTATTTTAAATACTTTTAGGGCTATAAACCTCGAAATTATATATTACATTCTGATTTTGGCATCCAAAGAAATCCTGTGAGAAAATAACTATCTAGAGTTTTGGAATTGTGATTCCCTGACTGTGATTTTTTAAAAATTATTTTAAATACTTTAAGGGCTGTAAACCTTGAAATTATATGTTACATTTTGATTTTGGCATTCAAAGAAAACCTATGAAAAATAATTATCTAAAGTTTGGGATGAAGGCAGGAAACGTCCTGGCTTTTTACTTAATAAATACATTTTTAATGGAACATATGCATCAATGTTAAGGGGAAATTTCCAGCTAGCTGTACCCTGACCACATCAATTCAACTCCTGCTTTGTCAGAAACAAAATATTTTCATTTTAAAACAAAATAATTGTGCCAGTTGTCAGGAAACATGGATATTTGTATGCATGGATTTGCCAAATCAAATGGGAATGAGGATGTGTATAGAATAACTAAGTTTTAATTGATCATTATTCAAGTATTCTCTCTACCTCAGTAGCAATATCAAAATAAGGATGGAGTCAAAACAATTGAGATCAGCATATTTTATACTGAAGGAAAATAGCTTTTTTATGACCCATAGAATTAATCAGGGGGTTTTATTGGCACAGCTCCCCCACAACTTAGTACATTGATTTTCCTCAAACCTAGATTAAACATTTATTCGTGTGTAAAATAATGCTTGAAATTCCATTTTATCTGCAGGATAAAAAATGATCACAGTTACAACCTTTATTGTTTAGGCCATCAACCAATCACTGATGCAGTAATTCCAGGAGTTATGGTAGTGAACTTAGGTTGGGGACACATTACTCCTTAATTATGGGCCATGCAGTTTCACTGACTTTTCTCTTTGATGTCACAACATATAATTAGGGGCCACACAGCACCATTATAAATGTGTACACCTAGAGGGTTTTTTTTTTTTAATTTCTTTTTTTCATGCACAATGTAGTGTATAGATCGTGTGGATATATTACAAGTATTTATGATAGGAATAGCAAATAGCAAATCTTACCTGAGTACTGGAATGTGTTGCCCAGGTACTTGGTGAAGTCTGTCTTCTTAGAGAGATTCAGAAACCACCCAGGTGTGGACCTGGGAAATTTGCTTCAGGTATCAGAGGTGGGGGGGACAAAGGGACCTCCAGAGGTCCCTTCCAACCTCACCCATTCTGTGATTCTGTCACACAAACAGCGCTGTAATTCTAATTTCTAAAATTCTGACTAGTGGTGACAATATCTTGTTTTCTCCTCTACAGTTGTTTCCTTCAACAAACCAAACTTCTGCTTCCCACAGGCTTAGTTCAGATTTTAATTTTTTTTTTTTTTTGCCATGTTAAAATCGTCTTGAAAGAACTCAGAAAATACAGGGCTATATTTATGGTTGAGAAAGAGTTTTCAGTAAGATTTAGAGATGAAAAGAAGCAATTGTATTGAAATTTGATTGGTTTTAAATTTGTGTTTCCTCTGCAGGGTGCGCAATGACTTTGATGTGCTCACAAACCGCCTGATTGGCAGCCACGGCTACTGCACCCAGGTGAGCTAAAGGTCCAGTTTTGGGGATGTCCTGTGCCTCTGCTGAGAACTGACCTCTGCAAGAGATGGATTTCTTATTTTTGAGTCATAGAGTCATGGAATCACAGAATGGTTTGGGTTGGAAGGGACCCTAAATCTCATCTTGTTCCAGCCCTTCCAACCTTCCACTGTCCCAGCTTGCTCCAAGACCCATCCATCCCATTCTTAAACATCTCCAGGGATGGGAATCCACATCCTCTCACGACAACCTGTGCTAGGGCCTCACCACCCTCACAGTAAAGAATTTCTTCTTAATATCAGCTAAACCTTCAGCTGAAGGCCATTCCCCCCTGTCCCATCACTCCATGCCCTTGTCAAAAGTCCCTCTCCAGCTCTTTTGCAGCCCCTTCAGGCATGGAAAAAAAATGATTTATGAAAATAAATTGGTGGAGATTTATGCTATAAAATCTCCACCAATTCCCTTTTTTTTTTCCCCCTTATTCCCATATCCTCAAGCACCTTCATCCTTTATTGCTTTTCCTCGTGTTTTGGCACATTGTTGTCCTTGCTTTCGGAGGTTCTGCTTTGCAGGCTGGTTTTTTGGCTTGAATGTGCCTATAGCTGTGTGTCCATGTCCTCACACTCCTCTCATCTTCCTCTTTGGGACTCCTTGGTTGATTTCAGTGCTGAGATACTGCTGTGTTCCCTCCATTCCCTCTCAGAAACATGCCTGAGGTTCCATGTCTGACCCTACAGCTCCTCAGGGATTCCAGGATGCCATCCATTGCCCTTCTGGCTGCCACAAAATTCATGTTGCTCTCTTGTTTCTAGAGGACTTTTGTACTGTGACCACACAATGGTTCCTCAAGAATGTGGTAGAACATCAATGATGGTGAATAAAAGTGCTAAAAATATCCGTAAAAGCCTCTAAAATCTGGGGAATCCTTCAGGAGAAACACAGAGCTGTAATTGTGTGCAGTATTTTTAAAACCATTTCCAAACTGGCCATACCAGAGTTATTCATGTCTTTGGGCATGGTAATTTGCAGTATTTTTTCTGGAAACTTTCTCTTTGTTATTTCCCCTCCTGGTTTTAGCCATATGTTATTTATTATTAGTGAGCTGGTTCACTGCTGCAGCAAAGTCTGCTGTTAGCTCTGCTTCCATGCACCCCAGCTGGCCCTGGTGGGATGTTAGCTGAGAAAAATATCCCAAATCTCCGTTCTTGAACTTCAGGCACACTCACATGTGTAAATCCCACCCACCCTCTCACAGGTATTTAGCTTCTGACATCCCCCTGCTTCAACTGGAGGGGAAATAATCAGCAATCATCTCTAGGAAATATCAAGATCTTGGTGATCAGAGTCCATATGTAAATGTTTTACTGAAGGAGATCTAATGTCATCCAGAAATAATCAGTGAGAAAGAATCATAATGTAACAAATCTTGTCCAACATAAAAAATACATCACTAAGCACATACAGAAATGTCATGTAGTACTGACAGGCTTTGAGTTTATACCATTCATGCTGTACTTTTCATTGTACAGAAGAGGGGACACCAAAATGTTTTCGTTTAAAAAAAAAACCCAAAACAACACTTAGATGAGATGTTTGAGTGTTGGATGTCAGAGAACATAAATTATCAGCAGTTTGCCTCCAGAAGGGTGAAAATTGAAAACTCCTCTAATATTTGGACTTCAGCAAAGCTTTCAATACTGTTTGTCAAAGAATCCTGATGCGTTGTGCAGGCTGACCTAGAACAGAGGCTGGACAGAGCTAAAGAATAAAGCAGGGATTTATTCAAAGGCCTCCATGGATGCACCTTGGGCAGCACCAGAGCCCAGCCAGGGCTGCACCCAAGATGAACCAAAATGGCCCCAAAATGCACGAGCGCTCCCGGGGTCTCTCCCTGGGATCAGCTCTGCTCCATTTGCACCTTGCAGTTCATTGTCCCATTCCAGCTTTAGCCCAGGCAGTCCCACCCTGCTTGTTTTTCTCTCTCCAGCCCACGGTGTTTGTGCTCTGGGGCTGAGATTTGGGTCATTTGTCCTTGGTGCCCAGCTGGAGCAGGAATTGTTTTGTCTCCCTGCTCTGTGCACAGAGCTCACCATGCCCTGATGTGAAGCCCAGACCCACACACTAAAGCAGCACAGAATCTGAAAATATAAAAGCTAAACCTGTGTTATCAATCTTTCTGGATAAAAAAGTCCAACTCACAGCTGGAAAAGGATTTTTTCCCCAGAGGGTGCTGGGCACTGCCCAGGCTCCCCAGGGAATGATCACAGCCCCAAGGCTGCCAGAGCTCCAGGAGGATTTAGACAAAGCTCTCAGGAACAGGGTGGGATTGTTGGGGTGTCTGTGCAGGGCCAGGAGCTGGACTGGATGATCCTTGTGGGTCCCTTCCAACACAGAATATTCTGTGATTTTATAATTTCCTCATTTTACTTTGGGGGACTTTGACAAAAATATCTGGAATCTTTTTATAATCAATTTTGAACAATAAACCTAAAGCAAATCCATAAATTTGGGTCATGTACATACGTAACTTCACATCAATCCTGAATCAGTCTTATGCTGATCAATCTCTGTTTGATTTTTGTTTTCTTTTTTTTTTTTCCTTTATTTCAAACATGTCCCAAACAGGAATTGGTGAATTTGCTTTTGACTGGCAGAGCTGTGTCCAATGTTTTCAACAACGTGATCGAGCTGGACTCTGGGAATGGCAATATCACCATTTTGAAAGGCATAACGAGTCGCAGTGATATTGGTTTGCTGTCCCTGTTTGAGCACTATGATGTCTGTCAGGTATGCTTTCCAATAAAAATTTCATTAAAAAGAAAATAGTTTCTTTTAAAATCAGCTTTGTGTAGGTAAAGCAGCAAAAAAATTACTGGCTTGGTTCAGTTTATCTTTTCTGTGCTGTAGTGGTGGTTCTTTCACCAGTAAAAAAATTTAAGACAAATAAAATGGCTGTTAATGCAATGGGATTGTTCCATTTAATTGCTTTTGATAGTCATATTTTAATTGTAGTCATCATGAAAATTAGAAGATTGATAAAACCTTTCAAAGGAGTGAAGGTATTAATTTACCTCAGGAAAAGCTTGGGTAATGATTTCTCTAGTTCTCTATCAACAGGAGATGCAGGATGGCAAGATGGACATCTTTCCTAAGACAAGTTCTGTCCTAAGCAGCCAATCTTGTGTTTGATCCAGCAATATTATTTGAAATTCTCTTGCTTTTGTTGGATACTTTTAGCAGTCCCACCTGCATTTGCAGCAGCAGCATCCCTATAGAAGTTTGAAAGTGACTACCAAAGGATGTGTTTTTACTGATCTGATATAAATGTGTGACAAAACAAAGCTTGATTTTAACTCCTTCCCATGTGGCTGAAATCAGCTGCATCCTCCTGCTACTGGCAAACTACAAGCTTTGTTATTTTTAATTAACACAATCATTTACATTATTCACAGGATTACAAAAGGCTTGAATTCAGTCAAGGCATCTTATCAGTGTGCCCAAATCAGATTAATTCAGAACAGAGTAGACTAAAAATAAATAAGCTTCTGTGTCTAGTTCACGCTTCTTTTTCTTTCTATAAACAATGTGACATTTAAACCCTCAAAAAATGGTTATGCATCTCTCCAGCATTTTTTCCATTCTCCAGTGAGGAAAATGACTCTGGAGGAGCAAAATGGTAAATGAGGTCAGGGCAGGTAAGAGCTATTTCTTACCCACCTGCCTCTAAAAATAAAATAAGTTACCCAGAGATTCCAACACCATTTTCCACTTATTCTGCAAATTATATGGTAGAGGGGATCTCTTTCCACTGCTGGGCTCTTGCATGGGAGCTGGACGCATGAGCAGGGATCTGTTTTTCCAAGCCAGTGACTTAATCAGTTACAGAAACTCCAGTAGACATAGTTTCCTTTTTTTTATTTTTAAGAGTCTACACTAGTTGGGCATCTGCTGCAAATTGTCCTGGTTTTTATTAAGAACATCTGGGTGTTCTCTGCATTTCAGTTCAGAGGCGATGTCTGCTTAGGACTGGGACAAAAGTCAGATTCTGGTGGATTTTGGCCCGAAACTGGGGAGTCTCCACTGTGGCTTCTGCGTGAGGGGCCAGATTCTGCTTCCTGTTGTAAACTTTAGAGCAGTTCAGGAAAAAGAAATGTCAGTGGCAGTTTGCAGGGGTGGAACTGAGAATAGAATTTGTCTTTCAAAGTGACTCTCTTATTCCTCTCAGCATCCAATTACAGTGTGGCTCTGGGGCTGGTAACTGAAGCCAGCCATGGAAAAGGACTGTCAGTTTTGGTTGGGTTTATTTTTTGTTTCCACGAGTAAGAAAATCCTGAGCGTGCTATATGGTGAATCATAGACACTTGGAGTCAGAAAACTCCCTTTAGGTCACATCCAGCCAATCTCTCAGGGGATAACTCAGGATATTTTTTTGTCCTGTTACGTAGCAGGGTTTGTTTAAAAATCTTCATCCATAAAGTTCCTGCCTTTTTGTTCAGATGGCCATTTTTTCATTAATTTTAGCGCATATAACTGTGATCTTACAGTTCTTCTCATCCATCTCTAAAACATGAATAAATGCAAATAAAGATTTGCAAGTCCTTGTGAATTTGGAGATTTTCAGTGTTTGGAGTGTTTGGAAATACTATTAATAAATCAGACTCTTCATTTACTTAGTTTCCTCTAATTATAATTTCACTCATAATCCAAGCTGCCCCCTGAACAATTCATCCCCATCCGCTGGGCATTTGCAGCTGATGTAAGAGTGCCTCCCTTTTTTATCAGCACATCCTGTCCAAGGCTTGTTTGTATTCCCCTGCTCTAGACTTGTTCCAACTTACCAACACATTTAGGATATTCAAGACTCCAGGCTAGATGCAGTGAATCCACGTGGAAGAAGACTTTTCAACTATTTTATCTATTTTTTCTAATATTTGGAGCATTTGTGTGTAATCCACGGCTCCCTTGGCGTGGCTTCTGACTTGCAGATATTGTGAGGGCGCTTGAATTAATCCTCAAACTCCAACACTGGCAAATCCAAAGAAAATAATCCATCCCTTTTTTTCCAGCCTGGAGAATCCCTCTGTTCCCCATCCATTCACCTCCTCCAGTGGATCCTGTGTTATCTTTGATGATGAGAAAAACGTGTGGCCCGAGTAATTTGTCTGCAATTGTTCATGTTCAGTCATCACTCTCAGTCCTGACATATCACCAAACTCTGTGGAGTTTCTGCAGTGTAATTACTTGCTGCAAATTGTTTCACAGTGACAGATGGATCCATTCCATCTGTTCCATGTGCAAATGTTTAGTTTCACAGTGAGATTCTGGATTCTAACGGGGGAGAAAAAAAGCTAAAAGTGCAGTTCTGCTGCTTTTCAGTAGGCAAGTTGCGCATCTTGGGGTTTCTTTTCTTTGTGCTAAGCAATATCAATTCCACATTATCTTACACATTTAACTTAGAAAATTGAGATTTTTTTTTTTTTTAGGTTTCCTGGGATTTATTTAGAGCATGTCAAGCAATAGGAACTTTTCCACATGAAATTGCTGAGGGTTTGCTCTGACTGCTGAGCTGCAGCAGTTCAGTCTCAGGGAAGCTGAGTGGTTTCTCAGCAGGGAGAAGACCTTGGAGTAGGGGATGAGGCACAGGAGCAATTTTAGCACTCCTGGGTGAGAAAATCCCTGTGTTTGAGTCAGAGCCTTTGGCCTAAATGCCACATTAAAATCGAAGGTGAAAAGACTTAGAATGATGAAATTCTTCCTTTCAAAATGTTTTAAGATGTTAAAAGTAGGAAGAGATGGAAGAAGAGGCTCCTTGTGTTGATGCCAGGTCATTAAATAACAGGGAAAATGTAAAAATAATTTGCATTCTCAGGTAATAAATTTAAACAGATTATTATCATTATTTTAATTCATAACTTGCTAATTCTTTAATAATATTAACAACCAATTAACAAACACCACAGTGCTAATTAACATGAATAATGATAATAATAACAATAATAAATAGCATTTATATGCCATTTCCTATTAGCACATCTGTGCTTTGCAAGAGTGGCAAGTGTCATTTCCACTTTACACAGAGGGGTAATGGGTGAATCAAAGTCAAAGTAAGCTCCTGGCTGAACTGGGATGAGTACAGGTCTGAATCTCTCATTTTAAAGGCAGTGTGGTGCTGGCTGATGAATTTCACCATCCTTCTGAAATGACTTTTGAAACTGCTTTAGGTATGTGCTGTTGTATGTGAAGAAATTGAAATATTCCAAGTTATTTATCACTTTTGAGCCTTCTCTTTGATTTATATTTGTTTTCACCAATTCTCTCCTGTTTTAAGCTGTCCAGTCCTGTCAGTTAAATCTCCTGTTGTCTGACCTCCCAAATTCACCCATTCTGATTCCTGGCTGTGCCAGCACTTTTGGGGCCCAGTGCTTTTTAGTTTTTGCTTCTCTGAAAACGGGGAGGGCATAGACAAAAAAGCTGCACACATTTTCCCTATTTCTTTTCTAAAATACAGAGCAAAGCAACAGAAAGAAACAGAATTTATTCATTAAAATTCCACAGATGGGAAATATTATCTTTGGTCCTTTTGAAGAAACCACTCTGTGCTGTGACGAGGCCCGAATGATGAAATTCAGCACACATGCTCTGTCTCCTGGCACCTCACCTGTGTTTTTGCCCTCCT
Source organism: Melospiza georgiana (assembly GCF_028018845.1). Taxonomy (NCBI): domain Eukaryota; kingdom Metazoa; phylum Chordata; class Aves; order Passeriformes; family Passerellidae; genus Melospiza; species Melospiza georgiana. The sequence goes on along the minus strand of NC_080430.1, from coordinate 4,074,749 downwards.
ATAACCTCCTTCCCAGGGAAATGTGTCCCCTAAAAAATCCCTTTTCCCCATCAGATGGGCTGGATCCAAGCCAGGCCATTGGTGGGGTTGTGGAGGGGAAAGTTTGGAAAGAGGGTTTTAACCACCTCCCCTGAGAAACCAACCACAAAAACACACAAGTGCAAAATGGAAACTGATGGTTGGCTCCAATTTTCCAGTTATTTGTCAGGAATAGGGGTAAATGTTGTGCCCTGTAGGTGCAGCAGAGGAAGCTGCTATTTCTGTAATAAGACTTTAGTGAGCATCACTGTGGGCAAAAACATGGAGTACATTCAAATTTGACTGAAACAAGGCTGAAAAAGTCTTTGAGAAAATCTGTTCTTCATTCCTTGTTTTTTACATCTCCCTTTCTAGCCTGGAACTGAAATTTTCTTTAATGAAGCCCTATTGTCCTCTGAGTTGTGGCCAGTTATTTTCCCAGAGGCCAGTCACTGTTGTTGCTGGGGTATTGGCATTGCTTCCCTGCCAACATCCTTCCAAATGAAACAGAATCACAGAGGTTTTATTTGACAATAAGGATAACAAAGCCCACATGTTCAGAAGAGCTCTGTGTGCTTTGCAAACAGGTAAAGCAGATAATGGTAAGCCAGATATTTTCCACATGTCTCTCTAGATTATAAACACCTGCATTTGGATCTGGATTTATCCCATCACATTTTAGGTGCTTTTTAGGGTGAAAATTCTTCAGGTAGGAGTTCAGCCAATTCCCTGCACCACTGATGAATGGGAGGGTCTGAATTTCTGACAATACCCATCTCTTGCTGATTTGATTTTACAGCCAAAGCCCAAGGGCTAACTTGCATTAAAAAGCCTAGAAATAAATGCAGAAGTGTTCTGTGGGCTGAATCCTGCCCTGTCCTTGTCATTGCAGTGATGTAACTCCCTGAAGTGGGTTACAGACTTTGTGTGTAGTGAGGAAATGGCAAAATGCTGAAATCTGAGGGAGGGTCTGAATCTCCCTCAAAAATTTCTTCATTTTTTGAGGCATTGCAGAAGAGTAGCTGAGTGGGACAGGGATAAAGAAAAGATCTTGAATCTGCCTGGCACTCTGAGGTCTCTTTTCCTTTTTACATCTGCTGCTTTTTACACCGTGGCAGCATAAAGGAAATTTAATCAGAAGCCAGTGCTTCTTCAGACATGTCCTTTTTTTTCCCCTCTGGTTCATTATCAGAAAGATTTCCTTTTCTACAAAAAAAAAAAAAAAAAAAAAAAAAAAAAAAAAAGGATCCAAAGCTGCAGAGAAATTATCCAGTGTAGCAGTAGTGTTTGCTATTATTTTATATGGCTAAAAACTCTTCAATTTCTGTCTCACCTGGCATAATGCATACCCTGTCAGATCTCATAAGCGTTAATTTTATTTTTCTCAGTCTGATTGAAATCAAGTATTTGGCAATGGCAATAACTTCACCCTCACAGTGTCCCTTAATTGTCTGCATTTATGTGGCTGAGCTGGTGTTTCAGGGGTGCCCTGCACCAATGGGGTCACTGCTCCCCCAAGGGCTGCTGAAAAGGTGTTTGATTTTAGATTTTACACCCCTGACGCTTCACTCTGAACGCCCTGGAACATTGTTCAATATTCATTCAGAAAAGGTCACTGCAGCTGTGGGGAATAAAACCCTGACAGAACAAACAATGGGCTGTTGCCTGTAACTCTGAAAGCTTGGTGTAATTATCTTCTTGCCTGTCAATCCTACCAGAAATTCCTCAGTTTGAACGAACCCAGCCCTCTGTGGAACCATGACACGCTGTGATTACTTCTCAAATAAACATCTCTAGCAGCTGTATTCAGGGAAAGAAACATAAAGCAAGGAATGACTGATTATACTGGAAAATGAACAGTAAAGTCCCACAAGCAAGGTGTGGAAATTATATTAAGTGATAAAACTCCTGGAGAAAAATTTGCCATATCCAGTTATCCTGCTTGGTTTGAGTATCACATTTGCTTGTTTGTTTTGTTGTTTTTTTGGGATTTTTTTTTTTGGAATAAGCATGGCAAAAGTTGGCCTTGTTCAAGGGACAAATTAGGGCAGAATGTTGAGGTAACATCCACTCACTCTGGCTGATCTGTTTGGATAATTCTCCAGCAATAAATACTTGTCTGTAGGTTGAATTTCACCATTGTGTGAATACCCAGAGATATCAGATGGAGAATGAGCCCTTTCAAGCTGCTTGCTTTTGAAAAGTTGATGCTTCCCAAAGATCAGAAGGGTGTTCCTGAAATTTATGAGCATTCTTGAGGGCTTTGTAAAGTAGAAGATCAGAATTGAAGAAATGCAGCACGAAAGTCATTCAAACACCTCAGTCATTCCCCTTTTATTTTCCTTTTGCCTGAAAATGAGTAATGAGGCTGCTGGAAAACCAATACTTGAATAGTGATAAAAACACAGCCATTGAACTCTTATTAAAAGAAAATAATAAAAAGGATGCAAGTCACATATGCCTTATTTGCCTTTGGAATTCAGCCCTACATATGTAGGGAAGACTCTGGAAAGAAGGGATCTCAATCAGCTCTGTTCTCTGCCAGGCCCTTGTTGGATGGCACAGACACTGCTGAGTTTGAGGGGTTTTTGAGGAGTCAGAACCCTGGGTGTTCTTCCCTGTCCTGTTTCCAGGTTTTATTCCAGGTTTTATTCCAGGTTTTATCCAGTGTTACTGCCAGCAAGCAGGCTGGTCATGCAGCTGAGGAAGCACTCAGGCCTCACCGGCTGGAGCAGTGAAATGAGGCCATAATTCTGTGTATGGGAAGGGTCTAGAGAGTCAGCTGAGGGAGCTGGGGATGGTGAGCCTGGCGAAAAGGAGGCTCAGGGATGACCTTATTGCTATCCAAACCCCTTGGTTTGGATAGGAGGTGTGGGGAGGTGAGGGTCAGCCTCTTCTCCCAGGCAACAAGTGGGACAAGGACAAGAGGAAACAGCCTCAGGCTGCACCAGGGGAGGGTGAGGCAGGACATCAGCAGGAATTCCTTCACTGGAAGTGTGGTCAGATGTCGGGATGGGCTGCCCAGGGAGGTGGTGGAGTCCTCATTCCTTGGAGTATTGAAGAAACCACTGGATGTGGCTCTCAGTGCTTTGCTCTGGTTGTTGAGGTGATGTTCAGTCTGAGGCTGGGCTTGATGCTCCTGGAGGTCTTTTCCAACCCAAATGACTCAGTGATTGTGTTCCACACCACACCTGATGCTTGAAGAAGCAGCCAAGGGAATCCTCACAGTGAGGGTTGTCCTCACCTTGTCATCAGCACGGTTCCACATTGTATTTTGTACAAAATATGTTCTGCAATCTTGGTGTCAAAGGCAGCAGCTAATCCTAGCTGGTTAAATTGATGTGACCAAAACAAAGACTTCTGCCTTCTTCTGGGAGAGGAGGATTTGAGCTACAAATATTTTTAGACTCTCAAAGTTCATGCCCTCGCTGCTTTCTGCAAAGATTGTAATTGAAAACTGTACATTTTTGGAGAATGTTCCTGCAGCCCTCAATCATCTGAACAGTTTGTCCTGGCTTCAGGGGGATGGTTCATGTGAGTGAGAGCTGGAGTGGATGTGGCTTTGAAAGTTCTGCATCTCTCTAATCTTTGTCAAATGTTGTTTGATGAAGCTGGGAAGTTGCTTTTGCAGACAAACGTAGGAAGAACACATTTTTAGGAGGAGACTGGCTGTTCTTTTTGGCTTTGACTTATCTGCATATTAAAATATGCATGTTTGTGAGACTGAATCTTTTCATCTGTGTCCCTCTAATTTGCCATCTTTTGTTGAAACTGCGTATTTTCTTTTATGATAACTCCTGTTACGAGTGTTATTGGAAGCTTGTAAAAAATTCTTTACTTCTAAGCCAAGAATTCACATAAAAAGCAAAACTGTTGTATAAAAGGCTGTTTTAAATAGATATTAGCAAAGTAATGAGTCAGGGAACAGTTACTTAATTAGCTGGAGACTTGTTATCTAACATCAGAAGAAATTCTCGTTGTGGAAGGCAGCTGAATTTGCACTTGTAACACTTCAGATATAAATTCTAAATGCCCATCAAGATGAAAACACAAACTGCTCATCACTCAGTTTTTATTACAACAGAAATAATGTTGGCTTCTGTCTTTTGGCTTTTTGCATTTTGCCCCTGTGCCCAGGGTGAAGAATTGAGGGCTGCACTGTAGGAGCTGCATCCACAAATCTATATTTAGAAATCATGTATGAGATTTTTTTCCTGTCAAATTTCCTCAGTTTCCACTAGGGCTTTTTCAGTGAAAAGCAAAATGACTGAAAACAAAACGATCTCACTGAAAGCAAAATGTTTAATTTCAGATTTCAGTTTCCCTAAGCAATTTCTCAAAGGTACAAAACCCAGCTGCAGTGCTGGTGGTATCCCCTTCCTCCATCCCTTATAGATTAAATCTCTTGAGTATTCTAGTTTAAAACATCTGTGTATAGATATGAAAGTTTTTATGCACTTTCTTAGAGAATATTCAGATTATTTATAAATAGACTTTTAAAAGAAGGATAAAGGCTTAGAAAAGGCTATGGTTAAAGTTTTATTTTCCCATGAGCATATTTCATTTTTAAGAATAACGAAGCAAAACAAATGCTTCTGTTATTGCTTTCTTCTGTGGCTGAAAATACATGTTTTGTATTTTGTATTACCTCCTATGAACTAGGAGGTGATAAAGTGAATACATTGCTTTCTTTGCTCAACACAAGATTTTGGGCTCAGTTGAGTTGCCCAGGCAGGGATGTCTCGGGGCACTTGAGATGCTGTGAGTCTCTTACCTGGTTTCCAGTCAGTGCTGAATGACAGCACAGCCTCCCATTGATCCCATGTTGTATTCCTGTAGTTTTACAGCTGTTGCAAATGACATATTTCCTGTTGGTTCAGCTCTTCTTGGATCTGATCTTGGAGCTGTAAGAGCACTACAACTGCATTTCATTACCTGCCACAACTCCAGGCCTAATATTTCCTTTATATGCTCTATGATTTACCAGAGCTGTACTAATCTGCTTCATCAACAGTTTCCAATGAGCCATCATTGGTGTTTGTAGCCTAGAATAAATAAATGATCTCCCAAATTTTATGTTTTCCACAATGAATTGTTTCTCCCCCCAGCCCCAGTGACGTTCTGCTATTTTGTATTTTCCTTCTAGGTCGGCTGTTACTTGAAGACCCCCAAGTACCCAATTTGGCTGGTCTGCAGTGAAAGCCACTTCAGTGTGCTTTTCTGTTTGGAGAAGGACTTGCTCAGTGACTGGAAAACGGGACGGAGGTTTGACCTCTATTACTACGATGGCTTGGCCAACCAGGACGAAGAGATTCGCCTGACAGTGGGTATGAGCAGCTCCCTGAATCTGCATTTCACCTCTAGGGGGGCAGAAAGGAGGATCCAATAATACAAACAGTGATGGGTGCAGGCAGTGAACGTGAATTTGTGTGCTGTTGCCTAATTTCCATAATTAGTTTTGGTGATTAATTGCATTTCACAAGGAAGTTTTGAGGATAAGCTCTTGGAGGGGTTAACACTGAGCATGTGTCACTTTATACACACTGGCAAAAATTCCAGTGGCAATGATTCCCAAGGAACAGGTTGTGATCTCTGGCTTTTCATACTCCCAGGACTACAAAATATATTTCTCAACTCCCATTCTCCTTCACATCATCTCACTGTAGCAGAAAGTGCAGGTGTCCAGTTCCTCACCCTAAATGCCTGTAGGAAAATGAGCAGAGAGGAGGAAACATGAAATCCTTGCCTCCAGGGCAAGAAGATGCCAGTACTCTGCTAAAAACGTTTAGTCTCTTACCTGCCTGGAAGTGCAAGCCTGCAAAAGATCTTCCAACTTGTTACACTCCTTCTTTCAGGAAGCCATGCCAAATTACACAGCTGCTTTTACAGTAAGTACTTCTTCAACTGGAAGGCATTTGGATGAGTATTCTGATCCTTAGAAAGCACCTACTTCAATACATTCCCCACCACTGTTTGCTAATAATATCCTGCTCACCTTTTGTTTTCTTTCCTTTGGTACATTTATACAATCTTGCCCGTGATTCTTTGATAACCAAATTCCTTCTCAATCTTAAGGAGCCACTCTACTGCAGTCTGCTCTTTAGAAATAAGTTGTCTCTGTTCCTTATTTGCACCAACATCCACATTTTGCATAGGCTGGACGTTGTATGTTCTGCTTGAGTCCATGTGGCAAAGTTGTTTTTGTGCTGTGAGTGCTGGGAGTTTGAGCCCCTCACAAGATTTGCTAGTGAGTTCAATCATCTTTCTGCCTGTTATTTATCCTCTTACTTTAAAGAAAATCCCTGTAATTCTATTGCAGGGGTCACATGATATATTAGCTCCAAAAATTATCAATTTTCACAGGACTGTGGTTGCCAGCTGGTTCCCACATCCCAGACAAAAGTGACATGGATGACACAGCTCAGCACAGGACTAGAGACATTTTTTCTATTGTGTTGTACCACATAACATCTGGTCCAAAACAGGTACCCTAATGTGTCTTTCCATCACCAGGAATGTTCTCAAAATCAAGAGATGCCAAAGATCCCTGGATGAGAAATTCCCCAGAGCTCATATAAATTTTTCCCTTTGCTGTCCAGCCTGTCATGGCATTCCTTTGTGTTTCTCCTCAAAGCCAAAATGTGCATGGAGTTGTAGATATCTCTTTGTTGTGTCCCAGTAAATCCTTTGTTATCTATGAAATTCTGCAAAAGGCAGTAAAAATGCAAATACTTTCATCATTCCACAAAAACGCTGCCCTGGTTCTGGCTGTGCAGTAATCCCTTGCTAGGTCTGGAGAAAACTGTAATTACTTTACATTCAAAAAGGTAACACTGGCCAAATATCTAAACCCAGCACACAGGAGCAGATGGAAATATCAGAATGCTAAATATTGCTGGTATTTCCCTTGTGGAAATCCCAGCAAGAGGTGATGTTCAGGAAGCATCACCTGGAGATGCAGCATGAGGAGCTGGGTGCTGCCCCAGCCACACCTGCCTGCTGCTGGCTAGCAAAGTTGTTTGCTTTATTTGAACAAAAAAGCTGAATTCCTAAAGTGGGAATCTTGATTATAATTAGGTAAAATTACCATCAAAGCCACATTTCAGGAAATATTAAAGATATTGCACTGGGCAAGAAAGGCAAAAAAGAGAGAAGAGTAGAATTATATTTTGGGAGTACCAGCAGTTGCTACTTTATATTGAGAATTTGCTCTGTTTCTCATATTTAGCCATTTGCCAAAATGTAGACAAGAAACATAAAGTTCCTTCATAAAATCAGGTTAATGACATCAACATACGATTATAAAGAGACGAAAATAATAATAATAGTAATAGTAATAGTAATAGTAATAGTAATAGTAATAGTAATAGTAATAGTAATAATAATAATAATAATAATAATAATAATAATAATAATAATAATAATAATTCCTTCCATTGGAGTAGAAATTTTGGATAGGCAAGGAAGAGCTGTAACAGTGCTGGCACCCACTTTCTCACTAATTAAGGGTAGAATGGATATATTCCTTTTCTTTGACTCTTAGGTACACCTTTATACTTATTTTCCTGTTTCTTTGGATGGAAACACTCCATTCAAACCGTTTGATTGGAAGAATTCAATTCTAAAAATGACAAAATTGCATCAGAGTTGGCCATGAGTGGGAAAAGCAGCCACACCAAGTGCCTGTCCTGCTATCAGGGCTATGGTCAGGACAGTGGCTTAGGTTGCACCTGGAGAGATTTAGAGAAAATTTCTTCACAGAAGGGGTTGTCAAGCACTGGAACAGGTTGCCCAGGGGAGTGGTGGAGTCACCATTCCTGGAAGTGCTCAAAAACCTGTAGTCGTGGCACTTGAGGACTTGGTTTAATAGTGAACGTGGTGGTGGTGCTGGATGTATGGTTAGTTTTGATGATCTTAGAGGCTTCAGCTTCTATTATTCTAAAATTCCGTGTTACAGACTCTTCAAAATTATGATAAAAAAGGCTCTTTTAAACTTAAAAGATCCCTGTGTGCCTCTAAGTTCCTGAAGATCTAAAGGAAAACCACCAGTACTTCATGTACTTTTAAATATTGTCCGTCTCCCTCCAGAGTTTTCTGCATGTGTTTGTACCCATCAGATCAACACACAAGGCAGAGCCAGGTCCTGTCTGTGACACGAGAGAGCCAGCTAGATCTGAGACTGGCAGCTGTGAATGGTCAGGACAATCCCCTCCCATCCTGTCTCCATCAGTCTCACTGAAGCAGACCCAAATCCTGCACCCTGCCTTGGCATCGTGCTCCATTGGCTGGGTGACAGAGAGAAAAGGAGAAAGAGAGAAAAAAAACACCAAACCCCTTGGTCTGCTGCAGTTTAAATGTCTGATTCCAAAACAGGAAACAGCTGAACAGACTGACATCCAAGCTGGTGGCAGGATGTTTTGTCCCTGGGAAGTTCAGCTCTACTTTCACTGTTGACAGATGCCGTGGCTCAGACAGTGACCTCTCTGTTTTCCCCAGAGCACTGTGATGGCCTCTCCTTCCCCAGGGAATGCTCCCAGCCTGGGGAGGCTCCCTGGGGTTCTGTAGGAGCCACGGGGGGTTAGGATGGTGGGGATGGATGGAGATGAGAGATCTCTGAAGCCAGGGCTTGGAATTTAGGGTTTATTGCCAAGGGCCTGGGTGCAGGCCCTGCTGGGAGCTGCCAGGCACAGCTCAGAGCAGGCCCAAGAGAAGTAAAGAGAGTGGTAAAGAGAGAGAAGGCAAGAGTGTGGTAAAGAGGATGAGAGAGTAAAAGAGAGGATAAGAGAGAGAGGATAAGAGGATAAGAGGGCTAGGTTCCTGTTACAATACCATAAATCTTCTTCTGTGCTGAATATCCTGATTCTCACTAACCAATCTAGTACAAGATACAAATCCTATAGCATTTACATACAGCCTATAAGAATCATTACATTACCATACTGTGTTACATTTTAAACCCTAAAATCTCCCCTTTGGGCCCCTTCTGCCAAGCTGTAGGGTCTGCTCTGACCCTTGGGCCTGTCTGCAAGCAGAGGGTGTTGTTCCATCAAAAGGGGATCACCTTCAGCTGGCCACACCATTGTTTTCCAGTTGTTCAGTAACTGAGGTATCTCAAAGCTTGCTTTCATCTCAATCTCACTTATAGTTTCTATATTCTCAAAATCTTTTGCCAGGCAATGATATTTATAGGGCTTTCCTGTTTCATCTTCCCAGCAGTGTTCCACACAGCATCTTTTTCTTTCTGTGCACTGCTTGATGAGCAGTAAAGGTAAAATCTTCTTTTCCAGGGTGGAATGGTCCTAACCCAGTCCTAACTGGACTCTGGGTTTCCTGTTCAAGTGTAGCGCCACCACTGTCACTTTTGAGTAACAAAATCACTCAGTAATTACAACATCAATTGCAAAATAAAGGCCTCGTGACAGCCCTGCAGCACATGATTTCATTTTCTGATCTGTGTTTTTTTTTTAAACCATCTTTGTATGAGCAATCTAACCTGGCTCAGTGGTCAGTGGTGGATTGGCAGTGGTTGGACTCAAACTATGGTGTTCTGTAGGAAGAAAAGGTTCCCCAGGCACTAACAATGTCTTTTTTATCTCTGCAGATACAACTCAGGTGTGCCCTGAAAATAAAGAAAATGATCTTACTCCTCCACTTGAACACTGTATTAGGACAAAGTAAGTGAAATTCCATTTTTTCATACAGATGTGTTCTGTGGTTGACACAAGTAAAATGTGTGAGGAATCTCAAAAAAAAATTCAGCAAGTAAAGCTGAAAAATTAATGCTTAAAAATCAGAATGGGCCAGGCTGTATTAATATATTTTACACATTTAATTGTGTGCTATTGTAATTAACACTGAACTGTCCAAGGTGTTCATTCTTAGAGGAACCTTCACTTCCATCACCAAGAACTGACTGAGCCAAATTCTGTCTGAGAGCACAGCTTGGTTGCAACTAAATCTAAATCTAAATCTAAATCTAAATCTAAATCTAAATCTAAATCTAAATCTAAATCTAAATCTAAGTCTCAGTCTAAATCTAAATCTAAAGAGTCTAAGTCTAAATCTAAATCTAAATCTAAAATTAAATCTAAATCTAAAGAGTTTAAGTCTAAATCTAAATCTAAACCTAAATCTAAATCTAGAGTCTAAGTCTAAATCTAAATCTAAATCTAAGAAGTCAAAGTCTAAATCTAAATCTAAAAAGTCTAAATCTAATCTAAGTCTAATCTAAATCTAAATCTAAAGAGTCTAAATCTAATCTAAATTTAAATCTAAACCTAATTCCTAAAAGTGCTTGATTGCAGAGGTATAATTTGGGTATAATAAGTTTAATAATAAATTTATTCCATTTTCGTCCGTCTTTTCTAAAGAACAAAAGGGAGGACCTGGGTGTTATTTTCAATGCATGAAAGCCCCTTGAAGAGTCTCAGTTTTCTGTGGAGAGCACAGAGTTTGTCAGGTTTTGTGCAGTCATTCCTGACAGCCCTTAGCTCCTGTTCTCTCCTTACAGACAAGGCTAATTCCTCTCATGTTGGGATTTTCATGGCCATTTTGAGGCCTATATAAGCAATTCATCCAAATCATACTGAAGTTAATGGGAACATTTTCAGCTCAGTGAGACATGAAAGAAGCCAAATGGAGAAATTTAACTGGGCAGAAAATTCAGCTTTATATCAATTCCAGCAAGGCTTTGGAAGTTACTATCTGAATATCTCTGGAGCAAGAAGTAAAAGCCTCATTGTCAGAGACCATAACATTTGTTAAATTAGCCAGCCAGGCAGCTTCAGGTTTCTCTTGCAGTTTCCCTCCTGTCCTTGCTACAATTTGCTCTGCAAAAAAAACCCCCAAAAACCAAAAAAAAACCCCAGCAGAAAATAAATAAATAAGGACAGTGGCTGCCAGTGTGTTGATCAGAAAATCACTGAAAGGTAGAAGAGGCATCCTGCAAGGTGACAGCAGTGACATCAGTCCAGCCTTCCTGCACATACAGATTTTATTGATTCCTCATTTCCAGTGACACATCAGCATGACTGCAAGCTAAAGTAAATTATGTATAACCTCAGAAAGCCCCACAGGGAGAATAATGCATGCAACTACTTAAAGTCTTAGAATATCTTCCATTCCTGGCATTGTGTCAGAGTTATACAGTGGTGGTGCTGCTGCTGTTTGTTTATTTTAAGTTCCCTGCTTTCATCTGCTTGAGAGGTAAATTACCAGCAAATTCCAGTGTCAATTTATTTTGTTTGTAGCATTCTCAGTCTGATTTACCCTGGGCAGGCTGGCTCCTTGTTTTCAGTGTTTTCCCTTTGCTTTGAGGGTATTTATTTAAGCGTGGCCTTGCTGCAAGAGGTTTTTCATGTTAAATTTTTTCCTTTTTGTTTAAAGAACTTTTTCTTCCTACTACAGAACACCATATAAAGAAAAGTAAGAACCAACCCAAATAACCAAATTTTTAGCAATTTATGCCATAAATAATGAATGTTTTTTTATGATACAAATGTTTAAAATTCCCCTAAACTAATTTTTAATAAAGCAAAAAGCTGTTATTTATTTTTGATGAAGAATTCATGATGAAGACTTCTCTCTTCAAAAAATGCAGGATCATTTCTCAGGCAGAGTGGAGAATTCCACAGTCTGGACAATCAGAGCTGAGACAATAAACTATCCTTAATTGGTTTTATTGTTAATTGAGAGTTTTGCTTCCGTTCACATGCCTCAGTTTGGGTTCAATCCATACAATGGATTAAATTAAATTGATTAATTAAATATATTAAATTAAGCCCATTGCTTACCCCAGTACCTGAGCATTACATCTGCCTGCTCTTTGTTCTCTTACCCTCTCCTAAAGGGAAAACTCCACTGGTAATAGACAGGTTTGGCTTTTAGTTAATAATAATAATAATACTTCAATTCTGAGTTTAGAGCAGGGAACCCTTCAGCTGCCTCTGAAATGACAGTCACCACCAGGTACCAGTGTAACCTGCAGGTCTCCAAAAAAAGGACAAGTAAAAGTGGTTTTTTGTGGCATTTAGATAACAGTGACAACAACAACAACAACAACAACAACAACAACTATTATTATTATTATTATTATTATTATTATTATTATTATTATTATTATTATTATTATTCATTTAGTTATAATAATGATACTCATCATCATTATTATTAATAACTACTATTATTATTATTATTATTATCAGAAGAGAAGAGTAACTTTGCCTTTGCAGCAGGAGGAGCAAGCTCCTGTTTTCAGTCCCTGTTGTATAAAAAATCAGAAGAATTCGGTTCTGAGTTTAGAGCAGGGAACTCTTCAGCTGGCTCTGGAATAACCAGTCACCACCAGGTACCAGTGTAACCTGGTGGTCCCCAAAAAAAGGACAAGTAAAAGCGCTTTGCTTGTGGCATTTAGTTTTTGATTATAATAACATTTAGTTTTTAATAATAATAATACTTTTGCTAATAATAATAATAATAATAATAATAATAATAATAATAATAATAATAATAATAATGATATTGTCAGAGAAGGGTTGTTTTGCTTCTACAGAAGGAGGTCCTTGTTTTAAATCCCTGTTGTATAAAACACCAGAAGAGTTCAGTTCTGAGTTTAGAGCAGGGAACCCTTCAGCTGCCTCTGGCATGACCAGTCACCACCAGGTACCAGTGCAACCTGCAGGCCCCCAGAAAAAAGACAAGTAAAAGTGCTTTTCTTGTGGCTCTGAGCCCCAGACATCTGTGGCAGCAGAGGATTCTGCCCAGGGATGTCTGGAATGTGCATCCCTGGCTTGTTTTGGAGATGCCGTGCAGACAACTCATCCCGTTATTCCCTGAGGAATATTCTTATATCACAGTGCTGATCCTCAGCACTGGAGGAAATAACATCTGTTAGCTCAGCCTGAGGGGAACCAAACTCTCATCTGCTTTTAGAACCTGAATTTAGCAGGATTTTTTTGTTAACCCTCTGTGGTGGTGGGGCTGTGGGATCTGTGAGTTCACCTGTGAAACACCCAAATGGTGTTTGGTGTTTTGGTGGGTGAGAGAAGAGGAGAGCCTGGGCATTTCAGCCTGAATTATTGATGTGCTCCAGAACAATACCAAACTGTCAGCCCAGGAGATGCTCACTGAGTGCTATTCCAGACTGAGCATTGTTCAGGGCATGACCTGTTCCTCTCCAGTTCCCGTTAACTGCATGACCTTGGGTGAGGTTGTGCTTGAGGCAGGTGGGTCAAATGTAGTTTTCCTTTTGCTGATCTGATAAATTGTAATTGAATCAGCAGCTAGAAGAGGCCTCACATTGCAATTACACTGTGGCAGGATAGTTTGGGGAAGTGATCAGCTGCATTGTCCAGGAAGTTTTGTATCTGTTTGTAAATATAATACTATTTCAGCATCTGTGAGTGAGATTTCTCACTCTTTGATACCTTTTCTTGTGCAGATGCAAGAGGGGGAAAAATGTTTTAGACCTGTCTCATGGAAGCAAACAGCCAAAAGCTTCTTTTTGGTCTAAAAAATGGTTTGGAAATAAACCCAGGAGATAAGGCTTGTTCTGAAAATAACTTTCAGTCCTACTTCAGAAATTATGCTCTGTTTAAGCTCTTTATGGAAAGCCAGTTTTAATAAAAGCCAGGTTATCACTGCACAGTGATTAACAACTTTACCAACAGCAGAAGTGGTGTCAGCAAGGTGAGCAATCCCACAGGGCACAGTGCAGACTCATTTTTTGGGCTCTGTGGATCCCTCTCAAAGCTGTAATCACCCTGGTGAAACAGAAAGTTGCACTTTGGGAAGATTGTCCTCAAAGATAAGGGATGATTTGATGGCATAACCTGACAAACCCAATGGGGACAGAAGGTGGCAGTTGTTTTTTTCCATTTGGTGGTTTAAGGGTGACATTCTGAACTGTCTGACAGGGACAGCTCTCACCTCTGGCAAATGCCAGATTTAGGTTGAATAACCCCAGATGAAACAAATTCTGCTTTTAATTTAAGATGTGGAACATCTCTGCTCTGTATTCCTGGGATGGAGACAATCTTTCTGCAATTCTCAATTACAATTTTCTCAGCAAAGTAAAAAAACAGAAGGAAAAAATTTCACGACAGCCCTCAGATGGTCACTTCCTTTGAGACATTGCCCTGAAGACTGCAAGAATTCAGCTTTTGGTTTTGTTTTACACTTAATTGGCTTGCTCAGCTCAAGGACTGAGCTGCCATACCCTCGCTGACACATCCTGTCCTCAGTGACAGAAGGAATGTGGCACTGGCAGCTCCCTGCTCCCTCCACCCCCTCACCAGTGCCTTACTACTCTGAGACAGATTTTCAGAACAGATATAAATACTCAGCACTGAGAATGCAACAGTTTAGTTCCTAGAAAAAGTGGAGCATGACCTTGCAGATGAGAAAAGCCACGGCCAAGGGTGGATCCGTGCCATGAGGGGTGAACTGGCTCACTTCAGGGAGGTGACCATCCTGCTTTCACCAGGTTTTGGGGCAGATCTCTGTCTTTTGCCATGGTTTGCAGACACATTTTGTGGCAGATTCAGGACTGATGCCTCATTTGCGTTCATCACAATGCTGAGGTGGGCAGCTGAGCTGTGGCAGCCAGTGCAGAGCCAGGAATGAGAAACCTGGAAGGTTCCAGAATCATTCTGTTCTCAGTGTGCATATTCAGGGTCATGCTGAAGGAGGAAAAAGGGCAGAGAAAAGCAGAACCTCAGCACAGGAAAAGCAAAACATCACCATTAAAGTGAGCCATGGAGTGCTTGGAGGAGCCAAGGTCAGGAGCAAAGAAAGGAGCTCAGTGAAGGCATCCAGCCACAGGATCTCAGTCACAGAGTTCCTAATCAGAGCTAAACAAAAAATAACAAAATAAGCAAATTGCCTACTGACAGCTGAGAGTGAGAATTTTGGGTTAATATTTATTTAGGGTTAATTCTTGTACCCACCTTGGGCATTCCCTAATTATTGTGTCCAACATGAAGGTCTTTGTTGTGAATCAGCTGCTGCTCTGTTTCCCAGAGAGGCTGGAGGAAGAGTCAGGACAGAGATCTCCAACCTTGGCTCCTAAAATTGGGGTACAATTCCCTCACTTCTGCTCCATTCCCTTTGGGATGGGATTTGTTACTTAATTATTCTGTCCAACATGAAAGTCTCTGTTGTGAATCTGCTCTGTTGCCCAGAGAGGCTGAAGAAAGAGTCAAGACAGAGAACTCCAACCTTGGCACCTAAAATCAGGATACAATTCCTTAATTTCTGCTCCATTCCCTTTGGGATAGGATCAGTCACCCCAAACAAGCCCATCACAGTCTGAGCTTCCCTGGGTGGTTCAGGGCTGTGGGTTTGCCTTTCAGGTGATGAACTGATGGATGTAAATGATTTCATTTCTAGGTGGCAAGGAGCTGTCATCGACTGGAACGGCACAGAACCCATCTTGTGACTGATCTGAGCTGCACTTGATTTGGGAAGACCAAAAGGAAATGACTGAATGAGCATATTCCTATTCCCACCAATGCAGGAAATAGGGCAGTTGGAGATGAGGAAGAATGACAAGGTTTGCAGGCTGGCAGAGTTTCACCTCAGTCACCTCGTGCTTCAGATATTTTGCTTTTAATATAAACAACACTGACGTAAATTCCTTGTCTCTGCCCTCAGCATTAAGCTCCTGAGGGCAGGCTGGGTTCCCACCACCAAATCAAGGTTACAGATGAAGCTCTGAAGTCATCAACGTCCCCTTGAGGTCTCCTGCTGGATCCACTCTGTATCCTGCAATTGTTTGGAAGCATCTGATGGGGGATGCTGAACCCAGATTTCTCTGACTTTACAGCCTTCTCTGTCCTGCCTTGCTCTTCCTTGAAAAAGCTGCAGTGCCACTAGAAAACATCATCCAAGGAACATATATTCAGCTAGTTACCTGGTGTTAGCAAGCCTAAATAGGCTGGTGACCCTCTGGGCTTTTTTTGGGGAAAGCCTGGCCTATACCAAGTTCTTGTTGTGTCATAAATTTGCAGTAAGGATTGTGGTTGTGTGTTACCAAAATAATCCCATTGATAGTTTGTAGGTGCAGCTGGTGTGTAACAGTGCCTCATGCTGATATAGCTCATTTTTCTTTCTGCTAAGAGGCAGCTGTATCAGTGTCTTTACCTTGATGCCCTTATTTCTACATGAGGGTTTATTCACACCCAGGTGACAGATCAGAGCTGGGATTTGCTTCTTCATAAGTACAAGAAAACAGAAGATTTGTTAGTTTTGAAATTCAAATGGTGCCTATCTGTGATAGGTACCAGTTTCCATGGTTAAATAAAATGCATGTGCTGGAATGAGGGGCTGTGGAGATGGATACTGAGGTACTCAAGCCACAGTGTGTAATCTGACTAATTCTGCTTTAGCAACACTTTACCAAAATTGGGGCAAGTTACTGTACAGCAGGTTGGAAAAAATGCCTCAGGGAAAAAGGCAGATAAATGGTGTTTCTGGAGGTATTCCTCTCCTGAGAGTGAATATTTCATGAAAGTTCAATAAAGGACTTTTACTTCCTGATGTTTATTGTAGCACCTTCTTCCTAGTCAGTGTGGAAACTCCTCTGGGTCCTGAAAAATGGGTGGAAAATCAATTTCCAGCAAAAATTCATTGTTGTTCTGGGTGTAGGTGCAAACTGACTGTGAAAATGGAGATCTCGGGGAATTAGCACTGGAGTTAGATTTGAAAATCAACCTGAATATAAGGAAAAGGAAAGGTTGAGATGGCCTTTGGATGAAGACCTGCCTCTCCCTTTGCGTCCCATTCACATCAAACTGTCCCAGAATGGTTTGGGTGGGAAAGGAAATTAGAAATCATCTTGTTCCACCCCCCTACCATGGCAGGGACACCTTCCACTATCCCAGGTTGCTCCAAGCTCTGCCCAGCCTGGCCTTGGGCACTGCCAGGGATCCAGGGGCAGCCACAGCTTCTCTGGGAACCTGTGCCAGGGAAGAATTTTTTCCTAATATCCAACCTAAACCTGCCCTCTTTCAGTTTAAAGCCATTATATGCAGTAAAGCATCTCAGGGTTGCAGTTATTTTAATTTTATTTATTTCAGTCTAATAAAATCTGTTTGGTTTATATCAGACAGATATAAACTTAAAACTTTGAGAGATCCAGATCTCCCAAAGAGACTCAGCCTCTGAGACATCATCAGCACCAGATCCATGCTCATTCCTGGCTGCTGCCCCTGCCATCCCTGTGTACTTAGGGATGTTTGTGCTGTCAGCTGGAGCTGGATTCAATAATGCCTTTAAGATACCTCAGCTTGAGCTTCAGTGTTTCTGGCAAGTCCCAAACAGCCAAAGATCCCAGATGTAAAACCTTTTTCCCTTCTTGGAAATTTCTATGTTCTATAATCCACACTTTGCTTCATGAAACACATAGAGTTTGATTTTCCCACCTGCCTAACAGGACGTCCATAATATAAAATTTTGAGGGGTGCATTTGGACAGAAGATACTGTGGAGATGCCAAATGTTGGGAGATTTTTGGAACCAAAAAAATTCCTTTCTGGTTTTTCCAGCCTAGTAAACCCACACCATTTATTTCAAAGCTTTAAACTGTGTCAGGTTGGAGATAAGGCAGAGATAAGGGCTGGTCTGGGACAGGAGGAGCTGCTGTGGGACAGGCAGATCTGATCTGACTGAAATCTGCATGTCTGCAGTGCAGAGGTGTTCAGGGCATCTGTTCTCTGTCCAGAGGAGGGGAGATACCAGGGTGTGGTGGAGCTTTGTTTTAGGATGAGAGAGTTGTTCCTACACAGGGATCCCAAAAGGATTGTCTCCAGTGCATCACACCCGTGAAGATGTAAAGATTTTTAAGGTATGAGAAAGAGGATAGACTGTTTGGAAAATGTGGTTTTTGTGTTCTTGTGGAGGGAAAACAAAGATGAGGAGAGGCCCTGAACTCTGTCCCTCTGTCTAAAGCAGACTCCAAAGAGCTTTGAGCCTCCTTCATCCCTGGTTATGGAGAATATTTTTTGTTAAAACAGATTTTTCTTACCTGTTATCTGTCGTTGTACCCTTGTATATTTGTTTGCAAAGTCCACTGCCCACCTGACAGTGAATTAACTCCAGATTCACCCAGGCCCTCACTCACAAATGAGAAAAAATGAACCTGAGCCACGTCCCCAAGCCCCAGCTGGGCAGGGCACCTCAGTGTCCTTACCAGGCAAAGAGGAATGGCTCCTTGGAAGGAATCTGCAACCAGAACAGTTCAGGGCCTCTCTTCATCTTTGTTTACCCTCCACAAGAACACAAAAACCACATTTTCCAAACACATTTTCTTTCTCATACCCTGAACATCTTTACATCTTCATGGGTGTGATGCACTGGAGACAATCCTCTTGGGATCCCTGTGTAGGAACAATTCTCTCATCCTAAAACAAAGCTCCACCACACCCTGGAATCTCCCCTCCTCTGGACAGAGAACAGATGCCCTGAACACCTCTGCACTGCAGACATGCAGATTTCAGTCAGATCAGATCTGCCTGTCCCACAGCAGCTCCTCCTGACCCAGACCAGCCCTTATCTCTGCCTTATCTCCAACCTGACACCTTTTAAAGCTTTGAAATAAATGGTGTGGGTTTACTAGGCTGGAAAAACCAGAAAGGAATTTTTTTGGTTCCAAAAATCGTCCAACATTTTTCATCTCCACCATGAGAGGTCCAAATGCGCCCCTCAAAATTTTATATTATGGATGTCCTGTTAGGCAAGTGGGAAAATCAAACTACTTTTTTCATTAAACAAAGTGTGCATTATAGAATAAAGAAATTTCAAAGAGGGGAAAGTGGTTTTACATCTGGACCTTTGGCTGTTTGAGACTTGCCAGAAACACTGAAGCTCAAGCTGAGGTGCCAGAGCATTGCCTGGTTGCTGCCTGCATCAAGACTTGCATGTTTTTATTCAATGTAAAGCATCAGAAATTATTTCCCTAATTCGTTACTTTTGGGGCTTTTTGTGTCAATCACATGAGGCAATGCAAAGTGTTGTGTGGCAGTGCAAAAACATTTGCACAGATCTGTATAAAAACACATCCTGTGCACAACATGCATCCATTTTTTAAAATTATATTTTCCTCTTCCTTGTTTCTCTCTTTTTTCTTTTTTTTTTCATTTCCCAAATAATGTGACTTCCTGAGCTGAACAAAGCAGCGATCATTTGATAATTGAGCTTTAAAAGGCACCAAGTGGTGTTGGCACTTAGGTCTGCATGGTGTCTTCATGTCATTCCCTTTTCTTCTGTGGAATAAAAAAGTTCACCCTGTGCTGAAAATCGACCCCTTAACTAATAACAAACATGGATTATGGAGATGAATATGGAAGCAGAGTTACTATTTTGGCAGAGTGTCACATCTACCACCTTTTTACAAAATGTTTATTAAGCTTTGTCTTGTACAGAGTGTCTCCCACAAATAAAACATTTAAAGCAATGGTCGGGCTAAAGCCCAGATTTCCTCCTCATTTTTTAATAATTGATTTGCTAGTGGAAATTAATCTGGGACATTGAGTTGTGAATGTTTCATGGGCCTCATCAGCTCAGTGGAAAAATAATGGCAAAGGCAAAAAGTGATGGTTATAGGTAAAAAATTCACAATTTTATAGAGCTTCTGATGTTTGTTTTTTACATGCCTGTCCTTATTCTGGTTAAATCTGGGAGAAGTTTAAGAAATGATGGCTGATCCCATGAATGAATCCCTGCAGTCACTGTGGGTTTGGCTCCCAGGTAAAGTAAAAATGACAATTTGAGTCTCTTGCTTTCAAGTTTTCACTTCCCTGGGGCAGATTTGGATTTGTTTGTGTCTGCAGTGTATCTAATGGGCTAATTTGAAATGGCAGGAAATGGTCACTTCAGTAATCAAGGAAAGCTGAAGAGCTGGAAGAATGACACCACCATAAGCCAAGTTTTCCATTAGGGAAAAGTGATTTAGGGACTCTGAGGATTCGGTTGCTGAAAGTGAAGTACTGGGAGAAGACAGGATTTTTTCTGGTGCTGGATGGGAGCTGCATTAAAAAACCAAAGACATCAGACCACTGTTTTTTTCCTGAAAATACTTGCACCAATCTTTTGAAGCCATAAAATAGTAATTTTTCAGAAGGCCTTAATGATTTGGGGTATGATTGCAATAACATAATTCACTAAAAAATATGAATTTCAGTTCTTTTGGTAACTCTGCTTTATTTTCCTGTCCCTTTACTATGAAGGGAACTGCCCTGAATTTCACATTGTCAATTTGTGGGGTATGCACAATTATGTTTTAGATGACAAAAACTTAACCCTCACCAAACTTTGTCCTGTGATAATTTATCTCTTCAGTTTGTGTTTTCAGAAATGACAAAATTAAGAATCAAGCATCAACGCCTTAATGTGCATAGTTTTATTTTATTTTTTCATCAAAAAGATCATGTTGGAAACAGAGATTTTTTTTTATGGAATGGTTGCTCCTGCATCTCTGCATGATCCCATCTGCTGCACCTCCTGAGGAAAAGTCACTCCATGAAGGACACTTTGTGTACACTCACACTCTTCATTGATTTGTTTTCTTTGGCTATCAAATAATAAATTCAACACCAGCTCTGAAATAAGGAAGCAGTTCCTCCTTAGCAGCCTTGTTTATAAAACTAGAAAAGGAAAAAGGGCTTAATCAGGTATTTGTCATTTCAGACAGGATGGGGAGGGATTGTTGGTACAATGGAAAACAACCAGATTCTGTGACATCCCCCACTAACAGTTGCTGACTATATCAGCAAGGAATCAAGCACAGATTTTACAAGGAGAAAGTTGGTTTTTTTTTTCCCAAGATAAATCATTCAACATTTTTTTGTTTCATCTGCTGTGAATTTTTTTTTCTCAAATTTCTTTTTTTTTTTTTTTCTGAAGGAATTATGGGTAGTTCCACTTTAAAGGCACAACTCAAATATTCATACAATGATAGCCCCGAGACTCTTCCAAACCTTCAGATTAAAACACTTTCTCTGATCTCTGCCTCTTGGCCCCACAGTGAGTTTCAGGTGGTGTTTCTGTGTTTTCCACGGCACTGTGCACCTCCCATGCATTCTACATCTTTGGCTCAACACTGATTAAAAATGTCCTATAGCAACCCCTAGATCTGGGTCCCTCGATTTTCAAGGGAATTTGTGAAAAAATAGAGCACAAAGAGTTGGCTGTGGACAGCCTGAGCTGAGATGGAGTCTTGCAGAGATACTCAGAGGTGATAAATCTGCAGGGTGACTTTAATATGGCTCTGAAACTGATTCCAGCTGAGCAGGAGTGAGTCCAGAGCAGGTCCATGAGGATGGTTAGAGGAATAAAACACTTCTCCTTTGAGGAAAAAGCTGAAAGATTTGGGGTTGTTCAGCCTGGAGAAGAGAAGGGGAGACCTCAAAGCCCCTTCCAGTGCCTTAAGGGGCTCCAAGAGAGCTGGAGAGGGACTTGGGACAAGGCATGGAATGACAAGACACAGGGAATGGCTTCCCACTGCCAGAGGGCAGGGATGGATGGGATACTGGGAAGAAATTCTTCCCTGTGAGAGTGCTGAGGCCCTGGCACAGGTTATCCAGAGAAGCTGTGGCTGTCCCATCCCTGGAAATGTCATCATCATCATCAAAATATCTCCTCACAGGTGTTTACAGGGTGGATATCTCCATCTACACCAGTGACCCAGGAATATCTTGAAAGCCACTGGTGAGAAACAGGCACTGGTGGAGTTCAGCCACCTGGTCAGGTTTAGGTGCTACAGAAGGAATCACATTTTTCTCTTCCCTGCATGCTGCTCTCTGGATCTCCACAGGTTATACTGATTATTAGAGGAGTCCAGGATGACTGATTCAAGTGAATCCCACTGTGTGTGAATGATAAAGCCTGAAAAGAAGGAAGTTGTGTTTATGGAGCTTGGCAGAAAAAGGGAAGGAGCTGATGGGTCAGAGACTCCTCCTGCACCTCTGGCTTCCACCTCACAGCTTTCACCTGTGACAAAGAATTACCTCTGTGGAAGAAAGCACAGGGCTGAGCAGCAGGATTTGGCAGCTTTTGGAAAAGGAGTTGCTGATAAATCAGGTTACCCACATGGGCACACAGGAGCCGTGTCAGAGGCGGGACCTGGAAGGTGTCCTGGACGTGAGAATTTGTAAGCACAGATTCTGTGTAGAACAGCACTGGGGCTGTGTCACAACCCTAAATCCTGATAAAACACCCAAGATAACTGTACCTTGTGTGGGTGTTCTGCTTGCTTCCTTATCATCATCTTATCTTTTGGCAAGGCCTTCTGAATTAATCCAAGAAATATTCTGGGCATTTGTGAAAATACTCCGTGCACTGGAATTCAGCAAATATTTATTAATTGACAGAACACCGGTGAAGAATGTGTAACCAAAAAAAGAATAAAAGTGTTCAGCTCCTCTCTGTAAAATACACAAAGAATAGGAGGTTAAAAGTTACATTCCACTCACATACCTTTTGCTGAGCTGTACTTGGTTTGGTGAGTGGTGTGGATGGCAGCCAAGCTCTCCAGACCCTGAGCTGAATCATTGCTGCAGGGAGAGTGGAAAAATGTCCCTTGTGGCTGGGGAAAGGGAGCAGTGCAGGGTCTCCACCTGTGCAGGGCTGTGGGGGCAGGTCCCCTGAGGATGGATGGGTTTCTGCAAGGCTGTTTCCCCAGAGATGTACAAATCCAAGCTGAATATCACAGGAAAAGAGCAGCCATAGGTTGTGGATGAGCTGTGAACATGTCATGGGTCACACTAGTGGAGTTTTGGTTGGTATTAAATCCCAAACATTATAAAAGTATTGTCATGGGGTGGAGGGTGGAAGGTGTAACAGTAAATTAATTTTAGTATCTCAAGTAAGAAATAAAAATCCACCTTAAACATTGAGCATGGAAGATGAAACAAATTGTTTTACTCTACAGGACATCACTAATCACTGACTTCCGTGTTACTCAGATTATTTTTCATTTGTGATGCAGTTTTAGGCCTGTGCTTTATTTGCCTTATTGACCATTAAAGTCAGGAGAAAAACCTACTGAGGACCAAGCTCATTCCAAGTGTGGATCTGGAGATATTCCAGAACTGCTGGGACACAATCCTGTGCTGCAGCAGGAGGCTGGATTCACTGTGCTCCCTTCCAATCTGACCCACTTCTGTTGAAATCAGCCAAATACTCTCTTCAGTGGTTTCCTGGGAAAACTCATGGCTAATTCTGCCTATTATCCTATTAAAGTCTGCAAATCATACACAAATTTTAAGTGTGAAAACAGAGAACTGGAGAAAAAAACTATTCAGCTCAGGGAAGTGATGATTAGCCAGGAGATTTTATCTGGATTTCAGTCAAAATCATAGCTTACCTATTTCTTGTAATCACTTCTATGTTCAAAACCAGGTGTCCCTTCCAGCTGAAGCAAAGTTGCATTTCGTTTGCTGCAGCATGGGTCTGCTTTCCATTTTACACCGAAAACAGGGCAAAATGAGGGGAAGAGCTTTACTTTCCATCCCCTCTGACAAGCATAAAGTTCTCTTGGGCTGTGAGGATGTGTTTGAAGAGCTGCTCTGACAATCTGTGTCAGGAGTCTGAGCACCTGAATTGACACCTGAATATCAGACACTGATTGGTACCTGAATATCAGACACTGATTGATACCTGAATATCAGAATTTTGTGAAATGCTGCTTTTCTTTTGAGTAAAACCTGTCCATTTTAGTCTTATCCTTGAGAGGTTTATTGGAGCTCATCACCAGACACAACTTTTAGGGCCAGATGAACGGATGGCCCATCCTCTTCAGTGGGCTCCACATTTTTCTCTGTCTGATGGAAGAAGATCACTCCCTTGCATGCTGTGACATCTTGGCTGAGGAAAACCTCCGTGGTCCATGCCTTTGTGTTGTATTGTCAGTGACACATGGCCGCATTCCTGTTTTGAAGTGGCTGCAGCACGCTGTTGATGCCATCTGAGACCTGCTGTCAAGCATTGTTTACATTTGGTCAATGGAAGCAAAAGGGGAAAACTATCACAATGGCAGATTGCAGCTGGTAAATGTCACTCCCAGGCAGGGTGACAAATGAGTAATGAGTGCTCTGCCATGGCGTGTGAAGAAAGTCGGTCTTTTACGAGCACTTCAATGCAGAGCACTTTTATTATGACTGACATCCTTCTCAGGGCTGAATTCCTATCACCATATCCTTCCTGAGTCTCCCTTGCTCAGGTCACTCCTGTGAAACAATCCAGAATTTCTCAGATTGTTATTCCAGTTTGTAAACCTGGCAAACACAGCATGAGCAGTAGAATCTGCTCTGGGTTCGTTGGGGTTGGTTCTCGGTCAGTAGCAGAAGTGAAAATCTGAAAATTAGGCTTTTGGAATTTTTTTTCACTATGAAATATAGCTCTGGATACCCAACTGTTGAGGCATCTGAGAGAGAAAGTAGGTTTTTAATAGATGCATTTGAGAAATGCATAAAATCACAGAATCACAGAATCACAGAATATCCTGAGCTAAAAGGGACCCACAAGGATCAAGTCCAGCTCCTGGCCCTGAACAGGACACCCCAAAAATCACACCACATGCCTGTGTGCATGAGTAGCAGGGGCCACAAAAAGAGGAATTAAAACTATAATTTTTATATATTATAAATTTTGAGTAGAATCTATAAAAGCATTCAATAAAGCAATGGTGCTTAGGCACCCACAAATTAATTTTTAACAGAATAGTGAGTGAAAACATAGGGAAATGTCATGGTGAGTGAGAGGCTATATTGAGAGCTATGAGGAAAGGCTAAAAGAATTGGGATTATTCAGCCTGGAGAAGTGACTTAATTGCAGCCTTCCAGTACCTGAAGGGAGCCTGCAAGAAAGATGGAGAGAGAGGATCTACAAAGGTGTAGAGTGACAGGACAAGGAAGAATGGTTTGACTCTGAAAGAGGGCAGGTTTCAACTGAATATTGGGAAGAAATTGTTCCCTGTGAGGGTGGTGAGGCCCTGGCACAGGGTGCCCAGAGAAGCTGTGGCTGCCCCTGGATCCCTGGAAGTGTCCAAGGCCAGGTTGGACAGGGCTTGGAGCAGCCTGGGACAGTGGAAGGTGTCCCTGCCCATGGCATGAATAATTTTGAAGGTCCTTTCAAACCCAAACCATTCCATGATTCTGTTAGAGCCTCCTCTAATACCACCAGCCTGGGTTTAAATTCTTATAACAACTGGTGCTCTCTAAATATACATTGCCCCTGTGCCTCCTCCTCTCAAGTTTTCTCAGCTGCTGAGAGTAAAGAAAGGCATTTTGTAACTTGAAGTTTAAAAACAGCATTAATTTTTACTCTGTCCTTGTTTTTTTCCACGTCACATATTCTATGTTTAATGTGTAACTGGAATAAGAAGCTTCTTTATTTTGTGGACAGCAAAATGTAAGCACAGTCTGCGAGGAGAAGGCTGATTTATGAGATTTCCAGGATGCAGGGAACAGGTGACTTTTGCTTAAAGGAAAAAAAAAATCATGTTCCTAGCTTAAAAAAATAATCAAGTAAAAGTAAAGCCATAGAGAGAATATATGTTATCTACAATCGTTCCAGAAAGCATTTCCTACAGAACAACAATTACAAGTCATTGTGAGTCCCTTGGGAACAGCAGTCAAAAACATCAGCAGTTAATTACTAGAACTTCCTAAATCAACCTTCTTTGGCATGACATGAAGTGAATGAGAGCAATAAAAGCAAGGAAGTGCATTGTGCTTTGTCCTGTCCAACTCCTGTTCGGACAGGCGTAGGTCACAAGCACAAATGTAACCAGGCATGAATTGTTGGGGTTTTTTTGTTGTTTTTTTTTGGTTTGTTTTAATATTTTAATTCTTGGCCTTGGGTTAAATTAAACCTTGGAAAGGCCAAGGTGAAATGCAGGGCCAGGTCTTGAGGCTGCGTAAATCCTCTGAGCTGTGCCATGGCCACACCTTCAGAGCGGAGTCCCTGATCCAGTTAAGCATCAAAGAGGATAGAAAAAATGTGTCCTGGAGTGGCTGGTGAAGTAAAGGAAAATAGAAAATCTGTTCTTATTGGGGTTCTCAAGGCTGCATTTTAGGGTGCTGCTAAATTTTCTGATATGCAGCTCAGGCAGGTGGAGCTTCTTTGCCTTCTGTGGTTCTGTGGCTGCTGGGGTGAGTCTGGAAGGGATACCCTTAGCTATGGAAAAGCAAAAATATTTCATGTGGACCCTGCTTCTAAATTGATTTGTTTGCTTTAAAACCAGTCTGAATGATCCAGAATATTTCTCTGATAAAGCAGTTGCTTCTGTTTTTCACCAATCTCCCCGTTCCTGCCCTTCTCTCTCACAGTGGGGTGGAGAAAACGTTTCACCAGCTGAGGTGAATTGTTGGTGAGCCTTCCCAGGAAAAGGAGCTTGGAGTAGGGATGTGAATGGGGCACAGCTTTGAGTAGGGATGTGAATGGGGCACAGCTGTCAGCATCACACATCTTTGGCTCATAGTGAATGAGAAGGAAACTCAGAAATAAAACTCGTGGCTTAATTGGAGGGAGGGAGCTGCAGGGAAAGGCACACACCAACAAATGGCACAGAAGCTGTTTATCAGGAAGAGGTTTATAGGATCTCAAATCTTCACAGATGTGGGCAAGGAGAAGCTGCTGATTGATATAGAGTGGCTGAAAGGAAGAGAGCACAAGATGTTCACCAGGCAGGGCTCCCCAGACCTTGGGAAATTTTTTTTTTCTTTTTTGATTAGCAGTTGTGCAAGTCATGCTTGGTGCCATTGAAGGGTTGGCCAGAAAGAGCAATAAACCAGGAAGAATATTTCCCTAAGCCATTAGCATTGGTGATTAGCAGCTAATCACCATAAACCCAAAGGCTCATCAAGGAGCTGAGGAACTACAATTAGGTGGAGGAAACCCCAATATTGTGATTGGTGCCAATGGGATTTTCTGTCTCAGTCACACTGGGGCTGGTGAGCAGCTGAGCCCCACTGAAGTGTCTTGGCTTGGGCAAAGAATGTCTTAGCTTGAGAGCTGTGGGGTTTACTGCCCTCACAGGAACAGGGATGCAAGGGAGGAGCATTTGAAGATTACATAAAACTCACAGTGAGATGATTTTACAGGAGCTGTGAGAGTGTGTGAAAGTTATTGTAGGATATTTAAAGAAGGACCAATCAATGTGGCTTGGGGAGGAGCAAGTGTGGGAAAACACAGAGATAAGGGGATAAAAGCTGTAGAACATGCAAAAAACCTGGGCTGGCCACACTCTGCTCTTGCTCAATCTGCCCTGTCTCCTTATTAAACTCCATTTCCAGGTATTTTCCTGGGCAAGGGGCCCCCACAGGTTTGTGTGGGGTCTCAGGGCCAGCAGCTGGAGAAGGGGCCGTGGCTCACAGGGCTGGTGTGACCCAGGAACTGGAGAGAGCAGGATGTGAGTGTTCCCAGAGTGTTGTGGAAGATGAAACAGGAAAGCTTTATAAATATGATTGTCTGGCAAAAGATTTTGAGAATATAGAAACTATAAGCGAGATTGAAATGGAAGCAAGCTTTGAGATACCTCAGTTACTGAACAACTGGAAAACAATGGTGTGGCCAGCTGAAGGTGATCCCCTTTTGATGAAACAACACCCTCTGCTCGCAGACAAACCCAAGGGTCAGAGCAGACCCTGCCAGCTTGGCAGAAGGGGCCCAAAGAGGAGTTTGTAGGGTTTAAAATGTAACACAGTATGGTAATGAAACGATTCTTACAGGCTGTATGTAAATGCTGTAGGATTTGTATCTTGTACTAGACTGGTTAGTGAGAATTAGAATATTCAGCACAGAAGAAGATTTATGGTATTGTAACGGGAACCTAGCCCTCTTATCCTCTTATCCTCTCTCTCTTATCCTCTCTTTTACTCTCTCATCCTCTTTACTACGCTCTTGCCTTCTCTCTCTTTACCACTCTCTTTGCTTCTCTTGGGCCTGTTCTAAGCTGCAGCTGGCATCTCCAAGCAGGGCCCTGCACCCAGGCCCTTGGAAATAAACCCCAAGTTCCACCACCCGAAGAAGATTTATTGTATCACAATGAGAACCTCGCTGTCTCATCGTCTTTACTGCACACTTTACCTCTCTCTCCCTCTCTCAGACCTGCTCTGAGCTGTGCCTGGCAGCTCCCAGCAGGGCCCTGCACCCAGGCCCTTTGCAATAAACCACAAGTTCCAAGCCCTGGCTGCAGAGATCTCTCATCTCTGTCCATCCCCACTGTCCTACCCCCTTCACTCCTACACCTGAAGAGCCGCTCTCCTGCACATGTGGATGTGCCTGGTTTGTTGAGAGAACTTCAGCCCAGCTGGGGACAAGGGGAGATCTCTGTGAGCCGAGCCTGGCAGAGATTATGGCCCTGGGACAGATACTGGAGGGGCCAGAGGGTGGCAAAGTGGCTGTTGGAGGGTCTGAAGGTCTCAGTCAGCTTCTGGGGATGCTTGCACAGCTGTGGGGAAACACACTGGGGCTCTCAGGAAGCAGGGCTGAGGGATGTGGAGCTGTGGCCATCTCACATCCACTGGGATCCCAAATGCCTCGGACATCCATCATCCTGACCCATGGTCCTCCCTCATCATCCCTTTGATCCTCACAGAGCCTTGGTGCTTGTGGTGATTTGCTTTCAGTCATGCTGTGAGCCCCAAGGGAGAGACCAAGCTTTTGGGTACCTATTTCAAACTTACTATTTTAAAAAAGGGAAATAAATTTCATGTTAATGCTTTTGTGAGGTTTTAACAGCACTAATGGACAGCTGCAATCCCCTGGGGGCTCCCTGTAGTCTGAATCTCTGGGACGAGAACCTGTTGCTCCATCAACAAACATTAATAAATATATAATAAATAAAATAAACAAAATAAATTAAAAATAAATAATAAATGAAATAATGAAGTACTGGAATGCTCTTCCCAGGTAGGTGGTAGAATCACCATCTCTGGATGTGTTTAAAAAAAGACTGGACATGGCACTGGGTGCTATGGTCTAGTTGAGGTGTTAGGGCACAGGTTGGACTTGATGATCTCAGAGGTCTCTTCCAACCTCATGATTCTCTGATTCTCTTCCTGAAAGGACTTGTAGGACATTGTGTGCTGACTTCAGCAACTCAGGGAAATCTCCTTTGCTCCTTATTTCTACTGCAGACACATATCAAAGTCACATCACTACCACTCTTGGTCTGGGCAAGCTTCAGATTTCCTCTTCCATGAGATCATCTCTGTCTTTTTGCTTGCCAAACAATTCAGATTATTTTTTTCTACCGTGTTTCTACAGATCTGGAAATGTTTCAGGCCAGGCTGGTCAGGGCTTGGACCAACCCGGTCTGGTGGAAGGTGTCCCTGCCATGGCAGAAGTTGGAACTGGATGGGCTTTAAGGTCCCTTCCAACCCAGCTGTTCTGGGATTATGTAATTCCACGGCCAGTGGGTTTCTGATTTAATATTTCCTCTTGTCTTTTCCATTATAATGGAGAACAGTTATGAAATGCCAAACCAGTGTGTTGTGCCTCACATCCAACCCAATCACATCACATCCAATCACAAATCCAAGATTAAATGCCAGGTGTCTGAACCAGAATTTTGTTACTGATTTTTAACTCCACGGTACCCCAGTGAAATCCTAACACCAGCTTCTGCTTTGCTGTGAGTTTTAATGGCAATTAGTGTAAAAATATTCTCATTATCAAAAAATATCCAACATCTAGACAGAAGCAAAGAGAATTTATATTATGGATAACTTTGATCTGTGATGAAAATCCAAAGGCAAACCACTGCCAGAGCCTTACAGAAAATCAGATCCACTCTCTTCTTCTGTTCTTTATCTTCAGAAATATTTTATGCTTAGATGTGCTTACCTGCTCTTCATGCATGACCTGTGGTTTGTGCTTTTCAGTTTATTGCTAAGGATTTAAAAAAAATAAAGGACTTTTTTTAATGAACAAGATGATTAACTTATCTCAATGAGGGTTTCCTGGGAAAACTCATGGCTAATTCTGCCTATTATCCTATTAAAGTCTGCAAATCATACACAAATTTTAAGTGTGAAAACAGAGAACTGGAGAAAAAAACTATTCAGCTCAGGGAAGTGATGATTAGCCAGGATATTTTATCTGGATTTCAGTCAAAATCATAGCTTACCTATTTCTTGTAATCACTTCTATGTTCAAAACCAGGTGTCCCTTCCAGCTGAAGCAAAGTTGCATTTCGTTTGCTGCAGCATGGGTCTGCTTTCCAATTTACACCAAAAACAGGGCAAAATGAGGGGAAGAGCTTTACTTTCCATCCCCTCTGACAAGCATAAAGTTCTCTTGGGCTGTGAGGATGTGTTTGAAGAGCTGCTCTGACAATCTGTGTCAGGAGTCTGAGCACCTGAATTGATACCTGAATATCAGGCACTGATTGGTACCTGAATATCAGACACTGATTGGTACCTGAATATCAGAATTTTGTGAAATGCTGCTTTTCTTTTGAGGCAAAACCTGTCCATTTTAGTTTTATCCTTGAGAGGTTTATTGGAGCTCATCACCAGACACAACTTTTAGGGCCAGATGAACGGATGGCCCATCCTGACCCAGCTTTTGGAGTTGCCTTGGGAATACACAAAAGCAGAGCCCAGCACACATGATGAATCATAACTTCAGAGGCATTTTCTGTGTGCTCTTTCTGAGTTTGCAGAGTCTTTCACTGCTTGGTTCAGCATCAGGGTCGGTGTCATTTACGCACGAGGAGCCCTTTATGAACTCAGGGCTCAGCATTCCCTTTTCCAGGGGGGATTTTTGAGCAATCCCAGTGCTGTGTGTAGGAAACGGCCTCTGGTGACATTTCTCTGCTTTTTGTGCCGGTGCCAACCTGTGCCAAGATGTTTGCTGCTATAACAAATAAACTCAGCCATGGTGAAGTTGCCCTTTGTGTAAATTAGGAGTGAGAAGGGTGAATGCTCCAACATCCTCCAGAGCTGGAGTGTAAAAGTGCTGCTTTATCCAAAATTAGCAGCATTTGGCAGCATCAACTTAGCCTGCACATTCTTCTGAAAGCACCCATGTTGTAAGTGACATCAAGTTATTATTAAATTAAAATTGACTACTTAAAATGTCCTCTCTTCTCTAATTTGAAATTGAAATGAAGACTATAATGACAACAGCAATACATGATTGCAGTAACAGGAAGGGAAATTGGGAGAAGAAAAAAATAACTTCAAATAAATTCAAATAAAGTGCCCTCATCCAGTTGTCTTTTGTTTACTTCTGTCCTAATATGCTTAAGGATATTCAGGGAAGTCTTTCTTGACTGAGTTTAACATCTGAATTACTTCAATTATTTTTATTTTTTAACATTTTGAGAATGAAACTGGCATCTTTGTACCCATTGCAAAATAATAAACAAAATTTCCCTGTGATTTTGAGTGGATGCTGTAAAATTAGAAATTAAACAATTCAAGGCCAGGCTGAGTGGGTCTTGAAGCAACCTGGGATAGTGGAAGGTGTCCCTGCCATGGCAGGGGATTGCAACTGCATGATCTTTGAGATCTCTCCCAACCCAAAACATTTTGGGATTCTCTCAGAATTAATCAGGGAACTTCTGTCTTGCCTTTAATACTTTTCAGTATCCATCAGTATCATGTCTAAAGGGCCTTCTGTCCCTACTGGCACAAGATGTTTAGAGTAATTCATAGCAGGCCCTTACAGGCCTAGACATTCACAGATTTCACAGAATCACAGAATCACCAGGTTGGAAGAGATCTTCAAGATCATGGAGTCCAGCCCAGCCCCAACAGCTCAACCAAACCCTGGCACCCAGTGCCACATCCAGGCTGTGTTAAACACACCCAGGGATGGGGACTGCACCACCTCCCCGGGCAGCCATTCCAGAACTTTATCACCCTTTCTGTGAGAAACTTTTTCCTGCTCTCCAGCCTGTATTTCCCTTGGTGCAGCTCGAGGCTGTGTGCTCTGGGTGTGTCAGTGCTGCTGCAGACAGAGCCCAGCCCCAGCTGAGCACAGGCACCTTTCAGGAGCTGCACAGAGTGATGGGGGCAGCCCTGAGTCTCCTTTTCTCCAGGCTGAGCACCCCCAGCTCCCTCAGGGGATCCTCACAGGGTTTGTGTTCCCAGCCCCTCTCCAGCCTCGTTGCCCTCCTAATTCCTAATTCCCAGCTAATGAGTCTGGCTGATCTCCACCCATCACTTCTTTGAGGAGAAAAGTTTTAGCATTGGATTTAAGGAAACTCAGTGTGAAAGATAATGCATCAGATTAAAAGAATTTAATAGTGAAACTCCACTCCTACTTAAATCAATATGATTTGATTTCAAAGTGAAGAGGATTTCACTAAAAATTGGCTTTGAGGTATCTGGAATCAAATAAAAATCCATAATTGAGAAAAAGTTCTTGGTTTGATAGCTCCCAAAGCACAAAATAAATAAATATAATAGTCTTAAACCAACTGACTGTGTGTTATTCCATTGGGCTGGCCTATTTCAACTGGAGTTTTGTGGCCATGGTGCACTTTCAGTGCTAAATCAGTGATGGATGGTTCCTCACAAAAGTAATCATATGACCTTTTTCAGATTAATTAACTGGGTGTGCAATTAGTCCCAGACAAAATGTAGCCTTGACTTAAACAGAAATATTCTGTTCACTTAATATAAAAAAAAAGAAGTACAACCATTTGGCTACACAAAGTCTTGTTTATTATCTGTTAATTTGGGTTCCCTATCAGGGAATAAATGTCTACACCCATGAAGTTTTTACCAAAGAAGGAAAAATGCAGAGTCTTTAGCCAGGTGAAGATAATCAGTCAGGACCTGACAACTGAAGGACTGTTTACCAAGGTTAGCAGCAAAAAAAAATAAAAATTAAGAAAACTTGGAACTGAAACAACCAAATCACTGATTCAACAAAAAGTGGGATGTGAAATAGAGCTGCTAGCAAGGCAAATGAGCTGAAAAACCAGCCTGGGTTAGGGGAAATGGGACCTTTCCCTGCCCAGGAGGATCATTAGTGCCTAATCACTCCCTCAACATTCCCTGGGAAGCACTTTTTACAGTGCATGCTCCTCGTCTCCTTTTTAGGGAAGCGGTGTGGAGTGGATGATCCCAGAGCCTTCTCTTGCCAAGGAGCCAAAAGAATAATTTCTCTGTATTTAATCAGCCTTCTTAGGTTTATTCTGTAAGAGAAAGGACTGAGAAGAGGCAGGAATTCATATTGCATGTGAAATACTTCAGTACTGGAACCTCCAAGACATCCCAGCTTCCTGCTTTTAAAAGATATTTCTGAAAACTTAATCCCATTTTTAATTGGTTTTCACAATTTCAGAGCTGTCAAGGTGAGGGGAGCTTTAGGGACTGTTGATATAATGGCAGAACTTCTTTGCTTTCTGACTTTGTGCTTGGAAACAGCAGAGCGGGTTGAACCCATTTCCATTTTAATCTCTATTTGAGATATCTCAGGTATGATACAGCTGCCTTAAGCTTTCCATAATGTCCAGAGCTATTTTATTTCCAAAAAACAATGCAGAATTCACATTCCCCTCTAATGACTGAATCATTCGGCTGAGCCAATCATACCCTGGGTATGATTCTCCCCTTTTGTCCCCTCAGGTGAGACCCCACCTGCAGAGCTGCTCCAGCCCTGGGACCAGCACAGGGAGGATGTGGAGGTGTTGGAAAGAGGCACCAAGATGATCAGAGGGATGGTGCAGCTCTCCTGGGAGGAAAGATTGGGAAAATTGGGATTGTTCAGCCGGAAAAAGAGAAGATGTGACCTCAGTGTGGCCTTGCAGTGCCTGAAGGGAGCTACAGGAAAGATGGAAAGAGCCTGCAGTGACAAAACAAGGGGAAATGGCTTCAAACTGACAGAGAGCAGGTTTAAATGAGATATTAGAAATAAATTCTTCCTTGTGAAGGTGATGAGGCCCTGGAATACATTACCCAGAGCAGCTGTGGCTGCCCCTGGATCCCTGGAAGGGTCCAAGGCCAGGTTGGATGGAGCTTGGAGCACCCTGGGACAGCGGAAGTTGTCCCTGCCCGTGGAAGGGGGATTGAAAGAAGTTCATCTTTCAGATTGCTTCTGACCCAAACTCTTCTGTGATTATGTAAAAACAGCGAGAGCTTGTTCACAGATAGCGGGGTCTGAGTGTTTGGCTTCCATGTTTTGAATCCCAATCTCCCAGATTTTTCTTTTCTAACAACTTAGTAGGGAGCTGGTAAATAATGTTGAAATTCATGCCAAATACAAAAAAAATGTTCTGGCAACTAAGGGTATAGCAAGCCCAGAAGAAGCCTTAAAATTCATTCTTTTCCATGTCTCTCTGCTGACTTTATGTCATAACCAAAACTCAGTAACCACAATCTAAACTATACCATGCTATCCAGCACAAATCATTCTTATCCCTTACTGGCTCCACAACAGTTTGGAAATGAAAAAAATATATTTCGCTTTCTCTTCCCATAAATCAATGGTAACTTCTCATTAGGTTTTATTTTACATGTCAGAATAAAACTTGAATGAGGCTCCAGAGTGCAGAGTCCCAGGCAACACTTTAGTTTTATTAAAATTATTTGCATCTGTTAAGATGCATATGAAGATTACTTGATTCTTTTTTTCTCTTTCCAAAATACTTGGCACTGAACCTAAGTGATGGAATTTAGAGTTCTGACCCTTAATACTCCTGTCAGCAAGCTGAGAATGCAATTTGCTTTGGGGTTATCATAGCTCTGAAAAGACTGAGCTAGATTTAACCTGGTATTTAAATCAGTTTGCAATCAAATAGAAAAACAAAATTAGAATATGGATCATATTTTTTAATGTAGGCATCTGAGAGTTTTGGGGTTTTTTTTCATCATATAGATCAGCACTGTTGGAACGGTGGAGGGCTTTATAGATTATTTAATTTTTCATTTACCCGACAGGTTTGGTCAGAGATTTTACTAGATACTTCTGGAAAGATATGGTTTGGTAGTTACAGAAGATATTACAGGGAGGCCTGAAGCTGAACAGAACTCTGTGTGCAGAGAAGCTCTCTCTGTTCCCAACAGGTACTACTTGTCAAGGACCTGCAGGTTCGGCTCAGGTGATCCCTCAGAAGTTGATTATTCAGGTTTGAAACTTAAATGTCCTGGAAATCAGCCCATAACTTGCATTTAAGGACAAAACAAAACAAATCAAAACTTTCTGGAAGTTACTTCTGAGGTGATTGCCGCGTTCTGTGAATTTAAAATAGAACAAAGCTGGCTTAATTGTGTTGACTGGGTCTGAAATACCACGAATCCTACGCCTTCCGCATAATCCTGGCAGGTTGGTGTTCTGTCCTCGCCAAATCTCAGTTGTACCAAAGAAGGAAAACATGTAAGAAAATGTTATTTCACGGAATTAGTCAATTTTTCACATGTCAGGAAAGCTACAGATGAAAACTGAAGTGGGTTTTCATTTGTTCAAAGGTAGATTATCATCAAAAGAACAGAGCAGAAAGAAAAGTCTGTTTTTCTCTAGAGCTGAATGTATAACTTGTGAATAAACCATTGACAACATTTCAGTTTATGTTGAGCTGGTTCAAATTATGTGCTCAAATTTTATGCAATATTTGGCTTCCAGAAAAAGAGAGAGCATAAAAGTGGGAGATAAATTGACAGACAAACCACAGACTCTGCCTAGAAGTGCAGAATGTGCCTTGTGATTTCTGTCAAAGGTGTTTATGAGACCGTGTTATGTGCAGGTAATTGCAAGAATCTGCCACTAAATTCACAAAATGACTAAATTAACAATTCTGAGCATTCCATCTGGGTTTGGGGAAAAATGCTCTTTTAGATAGAGTAGAAATAATACTTAAAGAAAAACGAAGCAGCAAAAGTAGAACAGATTGAAAATGAGAAATGTATCCCAACAGAACTGCAGCAAAGAATGCTACAAGCAAACCTTCAGCCAGACTGCCTCTGACAAAACGCTTTCCCAACTGCTCCCAGCTATGTGCTTCTCTGCCAAGGCACATGAAGCAGTTCATTAGGAAGAAATGCCTTTATCTATTGGCCCAGAGTTGGGAATGTAGGTGGGGTTACACCACTGTGTCCCACAGAAGGGGCCAAGTCCCACAAGAGGTGAGGTTTGTTGTGTGGTTGCCCCTTCTTGTTCCCTGTTTTCTTTCGTGGTCAAACCTTCCACCTTGGCCTCTGCTTGTCCTTTTCCCTTTGGAAGTCACCTTCAGCAATATCTCTGCTGCAACCCCATCTGCTTTCCTGGTTCCACTCCTCACACAACAGAACAACATTTCATCAAAACCCATTTCTAATTAATATGTGCTGGATTTGGTCCCGCCTCGGAGAGAAAGCCTAACTGATTTGGGTGGGAGGAGGATCAATCTTTGTTGTGTTTTTTTCTGTTAGGAATGTACCAAGATCCTGTGAAGCCTAATCAAATAAAGGGATTTGTCTCTGACAGCCTCTGTCTCTCCTGAGTCTTTAGGAGGCTGTTGAGTTCATTAAAGGCACCTTGGAAAATGTTGCTCTTGGACATGGCGAAAGGCGCAAACATGATTAGCTGCAGATGAGCAATTTCTTTTTAAAGATCAGGAAATTAGAATCCAGGCTTTGGAAATCTTTTCTGCTCTGTGGCACCAGCGGTTCCTTCTCGCTGCACTTGGGAAGGATTATCTGAGAGGTGATTCTTTCCTTGCTGTGTGTTTGGAAGTGCACCACAGCCAAGCCGAGCAACGCACACCAGCACTGCTCTGTCAAGAGAGTCACGCTCTTTAATGGCAATTCCACCTCATGAACTGCTGTAAAATATTCTGCTGGAAACACATATTTCCAGGGCTGGAAAACCAAGTAAAGAATGGCTGGCATGTGCTGGATTGTGTAGGGGCTGCCTTCGAGTTGGTATTTTCCTGCTGGGAGGTGCTCATGATCAGGGATTTGAGTTAACAGAAGCCAAACCAAAAAACAAAATTGGAAAAATCCTATTTTTTCTTTCTTTCTTTTCTAGTAATACCTACAGGTCCAAATCAACCTAATTGATTTGACAAGACAATCTTGTGTCTTTTTATCTTGGGCATTGTACACTTAAGCTGGGTTTATGCTGTTAAAGATGACCAGGGCTGGGCCTGCTCTCTTCCATAGTGATCTCCTCCCTGAAAAGTTTTCACTCCATGCCATTTTTCTCTTTCCCAGAAAATGCTCAGAGATGGTTCAAATATTACCATGGGTCAGAGTCTGTTCCCAGGAAGAGGTGTGGGTGAGGCCACTCTTTTTTTTTTCACATGGACAAAAATTTAGCCGTATGTCCATAAGATGAATCACAACACTTGCCTTCAGGGCCAAGGAACAGGTCCTGAACTGTTTGTCCTGCTTGTGTTGATGTATCCTTTTGTAATCAGATAAAGGGCTTGCCTTTTAATACTTGCAATCTCAACAGAAAAGAAAATCAAAAGGGAAAAATAAAAGAAATATTATTTTCCAGATGGTACAAAGAGATTAAAGACATGTTTGCCTTGTGCAATGGAGCATTGTGCAGATGTCCTCAAGCTAGTGCTGACCTGCGGTTGAGACATGCTCACCACAATGATGAATAGAATAACTTTGCTGGCCTGTCCAACTTCAGAAGTCGGCTCAAATTCTATATAAACCAAAGACCACTGAGAAGACAGTCAATAAAGTAGCAAAGACAGTTGAAAGGAGACACAAAAGGAAGAGACTTTATTGTAATCCTTGTATTTCATCTGTGGAGTGTGAATCCAGCATGTTTGGTTCCATGCAAAACCTCAACTGCTGAGCAGTTGCCAGTGTCGTTTTCTGGTGGCATTTCTCTGCCTCAGAGCTGCAAGTCCCTTCAGCTTTTCATGGAAGGATCATCAGACCACTGTAGTGCCTGTGATGTCCATTCAGCACCTTCCGTTTTTGTCTCCTGGAATTGTAAGTTTTTTCACCCTTTTAGAGTTCTGCAAGAGTCTGAATCCGGATAGAACAGCAACATGAACTCTTTAATGTGAAAATTGGGTATTTATGCTCATCATGGGCCATTCCACCCTTTTAACAGAAGGACACCTCTAATCAAAGCATACTGAAACATCCCAGCTCAGTTTCCCTTTGCTGTGGGTGGATGAACTGGGGGTTTTTTACCCCATCCTACAGTAGTTTTAATGCTGACCACATTTCCTTGATTTTTGCCCCTTTGCCTTAACCACTGGTAATTTTCCTTAAAAACTTTCTGGCTGAAGAGTTGTTCTGTATCTTGACCGTCCACCCAGTGAAATACTTGTGACTAAATTTATCTGCCTTTTAAGTTGTTTTTAAATTGCCCTTAGCGTGTGATGTTTCCTTATCTTGGACAAGAGAGAGGAAAAAGGAAGGAGGCTATTTCTGCCATCTCTTTCCTCCCTCAAGAAACCCTCCTCCCCCTTCCCTTCTCCCTGCCTTCCAAAGCTTTTGTTCATTTAAAATTAGCCCTTTGAGGTGTTCTTGGGAAAATCAGGCTGCGCACAGTGAGCAACTCCCTACGGGGAGGTTTGCTGCAGTAAACATGGGGCAGAACCTCAGTGAGTCACCTGGCTGACTGCAGGAGGGACAGGCCAGTAGGAAACCCATAAAGAAACATGCCACCACCACCAGGGATGCCTCAGTAAAGCCATTTCCCATCCCATCCGGGCATCCTACCAGCAATTCTCTGCGAGCGTCAGCGCGCGCGGTAATTAGCGGGCACTGGATGCCTGGCTCTGATCTCATTGCCATTGTTTGACCAAAGGAAGGATTCAAAACAAGGCTTGGGGCCAAAAGTAAGGTCTGGAATGCTTTTAAAATTCAGGTTATCTTGCCCCCATGCTTTTTTTTTTTTTTTCTTATTCCTAATTTCCCTTGCAGCTTAATTTTAGTGACACCCACTGGCCAAGGCTCAGCTGTAATGAATCCCTGGTAGCCCTGGTTGGCTTGGAGAGAAGGTGTTGTTGGCCTGCAGTGCAGCAAAGCAGTCTGATCTATCTGTCTGCCCACACCTGCTGCTCATTTCAGCCGCCCAGAAATGCTTAGGATCACTGTTGAACCCAAAAATGCCTCTGCTGCAGCTTTTCCCAATAAAGGCATTGCAGGAGGGATGCAGGAAAACAAATTATCCTTTGTCAGCCTTTGATGAAAAAAAAGAAAGCACGTGGGATGTTTTATTCAAACCACCTGTCAGGATCTTCCACAGAAGCTGCGTGAAACGGGAAGGAGAAGAAATACACAAAATGACCTTTTTTGGCATCTCCGTTATCTGTTTTGTTGCTCTGCAGTGGAACACATGGATGGAGGGTTTGTTTTGCAGGAGAGGGAGGATGACAAATGCTAAAAGCCTGCTTTGGGGGCTCTGCTGGGTGGAAGGTTTATAGCAGCTCCTGACAGCTTTGAGGACAGAGGGAGAGGGCTTTATTTGATATTTAAATGGTTCCTGGGCAGCTTGGATGATGAACTTCTTTCCCATTCTTTTGCTTTTCTCTACATGTAGGTCAAACCTCAGGTTCTGGAAATTCCAAACCTCACCTTTCTAACGCTGCAGTTCTGTAGATCTTCAGTGCTTGCCTTAAAACACTGATGACTTAAAGCTTCCTTATATTTAGAAAACCTTGTTTTCAATGAGTAAATGGGAATTTTCCCAAGTTTTTCCCTGCTGTGTAAATGAGACACATCTGGTATCATGGCATGAATTTTTCCCCTATTTTCAGCTGGTACCTTCAGCTAAGCCAGCTCTTGTTGTGGAGGTGCCCAGCTCTGCAGCCAGGGCAGCACAGGTCTCAGCGTGGAGGAATTGTTCTGCCAAGGGGCGTTTGGGTCTGGCCCATCAGACACTGACCCCACAGGGATGGCATTCACTGCTCACAGCAAACACAGGCTGGGAACAGGACACGGCTTTGAGAGGCCGCATAAATGGGGGGACTGTTCCGAAGCAAGTGTCCATCCCTGTGACACTGGAAATTTACAGCTCGTGGTGGAAATGGTTGTGTGTTTGCTGCCCCACCAAACAGAAAGCCTTTCTTCAGCTGGATGTTTTATTGATCTGTTAGGAGTTTGTGGTTTTACGGTGTGGACACGCTTATCACAGAGGAAAAAAACACAAACTCAATGGTAGGTCTGATATTTCATCCAGAATAGAGCAGTGCACAGAACCAGGACATATCATATTACATTTTCATCTTCTGTTTTAATAGACATCTTTTAAATTTACATTTTAAAATCATCTATAAATTCATTTTCAAAAAAATATCCTCAAAGACAAAACAAGCAAGTATCACCTGTCAGAACTATAAATGAATGGTGTTTTCAAATCAAAGATTTTATAAAAATGAATAAATATCAGAGCTAAGAAGTCATGCATATGTACACCACCAGGAAAATACTTCCTGATTTAATTTTTTTAATAATTCTTTCATTTATAAAGATTTTTTAAAATTAAAAATCAGTTTTGCGTATTTAGCATTTCAGAAGATGGATCAAATATGATAAAGATAAACAAATAGAAAGCCATGCCTGAGTGAAAGAATAATGAAGAAATAAAGGACAGCAAATTGTTGTCTTGATGTAAAACAAACAGGGGGATGAACATAAAAAAGAAAACCATAAAGAGTAAAGAAATGCAGAACTCAACTGTCTATGGCTAAATTCCACCAGATTTCCATTGTGGTGACTAATAGAAGGTGGACTTCTATCCAAAAGGAAATTTCATCTACCTTAAAAGAATTCTGCTTGTCCTTCCCATATCTGGTGGGAGGACAAGTCGTATATAAATGTTCCTTCTGCCTCAAAGATTTTACATAGGAGAGAGTGGCTCTTATTCTGATGATCTTGACATTGTGCATGGTAAATGTTAAGACTGTTTAAAGGAAAGTTTTCCCAGATTTTGAAACATTTTCCTTCCTGACCACTGAAATTTTCTGTAATTTGATTTTGCTGCTCAGAATTGTGCAGCCCTGTGTAAGGTAATGAAGAATTCTCTTCCTTTAATATTTGGAAACAAACAAAAAAGCAAAATGTAAGTTTTCCCTCTTCTCACACTTTGCTTAGAATACAGTTTCCATAACCTTTTCCTTTCAGGAACAGACCAACAGATAAAACTTTTTCCTTAATATCCCTAATATCCCTGATTTCCTGTTGAATTCTGGTCTCTCTTGAGTCATGGCCCTCTACTGACTAATTGAACAGGATGAACGTTGTGACATTGAGCTTCAAGACAACTCACAGACAGGTCCTGTTGTTATCCACATGGGAAAGATGAAGTTGAGGGCTGTCTTTGGATTCCCAATGGCATCACCAAACACTGGCATCATTCCTCGGAGGGATTGGAAGTTGCTGTTCATAGCTGGTCTCTGATGGGAGCTTGTTGACTTCAATGTGAGCTCCTCTCTCAGGTCACTCTCTTTTCTGGGCCCTGAGCATCTCCTCTGAGCTCTTTGATGCCTCCTTGCTCCATCCTGCCTCGCTGGTCTGTGTATCTTGGAAATATTTCCAGGCTAAGCAGTGGATGTGTGATAGTTCACTGAACTGTAAACCACCCACTTAGATCACCTTCTGCATGCCCTGAAATGAATTTAGCACTTGTCTTCAACAATTTCAGAGGGTTTTTTTTTCTGAGAAGAGTAAAGAATTTAACCAGGTTATAGAGGATGACACTTTATCCAGCAATGTCCAGAACAGACTTCGTTTTGAAGTTAAGTAAATACAGGTGCATTTGGAGCTGGTTGCAAAAATACATTATTTATAGAAATATAAAATATTCTGTGTTGGAAGGGACCCACCAGGATCATGGAATCCAGCTCCTGGCCTTGCACAGGACACCCAAAAAATTCTACCCTGGGGTTGAGAGTGTTTTCTAAATGCTTCCTGAAACCAGGCAGACTTGGAGCCGTGCCCCTTCCCTGGGGATCCCATTCAGTGCCCCAACACGCTCTGGGGAAAGAACTTTTTCCTGATATCAACCTAAACCAAAAATTCTATTTGTCTCCATCCAAAAAGGACACTCAGGCAAGAGGAACTCAATGTTTTAGGGGGAGGCCTGGGTCTGCCATCCCCATGCACATCTGGGATACTGGGAACACTCTCTTTGTTCAAGGGAAAAAGAAAGTGATGCCGCCATTCCCTCTGCAATGAATCCCCATGGCTCTTTGCTATACATGAAGGAAGGAGTGGGGGAAATAAAATAAAACATAAAAAAGTCCAGGAGCATCTTGAGGAATTTCAGGAAAAATCAGATGGGACATGAACTCAAGCTCTGTAGCTACAAGCAACACTTGATTTCTTTTTGGAAAATCGCTGCAGATGTTCAAGCAAATTGAAGAAAACTTAGTAAGAGCCTGTGAAATGAAATCATGTCTTCTGTTATGAAGCTTGTTTGCTTTCTTTTCTGAGCCCCAGAGAGGATTTTAAAATGCTTTAAATTGTTTGTTTTGACTTAAGTCAAGATTAATTAAGTTTTGCTTGGATATAGCTGGGCTTGTCCAGAAACAACTGGATGAGTATGAAACAAAAGTGTACATGGAAGGTAAGAACTCTAACTTTTCATATAATTTATAAATCCTGAGGCAGATGACTCTCAATTTCAATATTTAATTGAAAATTATTAAAGGAATGGGGAACCTTTTGTTCTCTTGATGCTTTTTAAGCCTTTCTTTGCAAATAATTTTCTGAAAAAAAAATAGTAGAAACTGATATTGTCCCATGAATTCCAGAGAAGTTAGCAAGTTCAATAGCTGCAAGGATAGGTGGATTTTAAAGCTAAATGAGATCATTTTAATTATGTGGCTTGAACACTTCCTAACCCGGGCCAGCATATCTAAGCCAGTAATTCCTGCGGTGAGTTTCATAACATCTGGTTGAGATAACCCAAGTGTTTCTTGACTGGGTTTCATAAGGCACCTCTTCATCTCAGCCCTCACCTCTTATCAGTCTATGCTGTTCTATGAAATATTCCTGTTTTATCAGTGGAATAATGGAAGGAATTTTCAGGGCTGTCTCAGAAAGTGATGCCCTTGCATTTCAGCTGACAGAGACTTGAGCAACATGAAGGACTTCAAGGCAGGTTTAAAAAGGGCATCTCCACAACCATGGGTGTGAGGAGGTGGATAATGAGGAAGATCTCCCCCTAAACCTTTCAAATCTGCCCAGAGTGCTCATTTCCCATCCCTTGAAAAACATGAAGAACATCCAGCAAAGCAGGAATGATTTTCTGAGCTGTTGAGCACTTTTCTCCCTCTGTTTTCTCCATGTTGTCAGCACACTGGCTTTGGTTTCAAACCCAAATTAATCACTTTGCAGGCAAACAGGCTGGCTCTAGAGGTTTGCAGTGTTTTCTTCAGAGGGTGGGTTTATTTTGGAGGTCAAGGGAAGAGTTGCCAAGCAGCTGCCAGAGCTGATGGATAGAAGGCAATTTCAGGAATGTCCAGAAATGTTTCATTGTTCTTTAGTTGTTTAAACAAATGGATGCAGGATGAACTCCAGGTTGTTCTGGGTGTGGGCATTGGCCAAAAGAGAGGTCTTTGCAAATGTATGTATATTATTTTTTTAAATGGAATCTTGTTGATGTTTCCACTCTTTCTGCATGCTGGAGAATTTCAGTAATATAATAACTTTATGTTGTTGTTTTTGTTGAAACAAATTATTCAAATTCAGAACTTGATTTGAGAAAGGATTTGTAAGAAGCTGGGACCTAATGGGCCTAAATCACTTCACTGTTATAATGATTGCTGAAAGTGCTGCAGATACCACCAAAAAACCTGACTATTTTTATCAGAAACCAGAAATTCCACATGCAGTGGTGTCTTTATATTAGAAGAAGTTTCATACCAAACTGGTTCCTGGAAAAAATTCCCCTTCCAGGAGTTGGATTAAATTGGAAAAGAAAGTTATGGAAAAGAAAGCACTGCTCCTAAACCTGAAATTTCTCACATGCATAAACTGCGTGTGAAACACAAGTGGTTTATCCCTCCATCATGCCCTAGGATTAATTAATTCATGAGTATTCATTTACAGAATGAAGACAAATAATGATGACTGAGCACTAGTGAAGTACTTGATATTTAAACAATACTTATATTTCAGGAAAACAATGAAATTAGCCCTGAAATTAGGCTTCAAAATCTGTCTAGAAACCAACTGCTGCTGCTGGAAAGAATGCTGTTGCACATCTGGAAAGTCAGAGAGTGTTCAGGTGTCTAAAAATGGCAATTGGGTTATGATTTAGCTCTAAATAAATGGTAAAAAATTCCTTTGCCTCACTGAGGCAGCACCAAGCCTTTAAACACATTAATTAAATGTTGACAGTGGTAATGGCAGATTAAGGGATAATTTGCCTATAGAGGATTTGCTGTTAATAATGGAAGCTGTTACCAGTTATTAGGTTTTATAGGCTGAATATTGCCTAAGTAGGAGAGTGAGGCCCTCTGTAAGTGGACTCATTCCCTGCTATCTTCAAAAGTATTTTCAAACTTTCTCATGTGGTTTTGGAGCTGTTGAAAAGGAATGCAATGACTCTGCAACCTGCAGTATGAAATATTATTCATCATTCTGACCTTTTGAGAAGGTTTGGGGTTTTGGGATGGTGTTTTTTGTTAGTTGGAGTTTTTATTGGTCTGGCTTATTCTGTGGAAAAAAATGTAGATTAAAAAATCAGAGAAGGAAACAGTAGAGTGAAAAATGATGTTTTCTGAAATATTTTCTGTATTAGAGATAGGATTTTCTTCTCCACCTCATATTTTGTTATTCGGGGCCGCCCTGTTTTCTTGCATTGACTTGTTCTGAAGATATTTTGGTCACATTAAGCAGGCACGGAAAAATCAACGAAATAAGTGAGAATCAAGTCTTATCATGGGGAATACGTCCCTTGGTGTGTATTAGTTTGCAGTTATCAAGTTTCCAGAACTATGTGCATCCCTCTGTAGGCTCCATA
The DNA here is from genome assembly GCF_028018845.1 of Melospiza georgiana. NCBI lineage: Eukaryota > Metazoa > Chordata > Aves > Passeriformes > Passerellidae > Melospiza > Melospiza georgiana. The sequence goes on along the minus strand of NC_080430.1, from coordinate 4,029,852 downwards.
ATTCAGGGAATAGACATTGTCACCTCATTTTAAAACCCAAAGTTTGACACAAAAGTCAGCAGGTTAGGATCCATGCACTTATCCAAAGGAGAGGGATGTGTTTGTGAGAGCCTCTGGAGAAGCCTCTGTTTCAATCTAGGAGACAAATCCCATAACTGTGATCCTCTTCCCATGATAATCAGTCCTGAGGGACCACAGCATGGGGATTTGCAGCCCAGAAAAGGCAAAACCTGAAGAAAAAGATTATTCTTTGGAAAGATGACAACTTCCCAGGGAGGACCATTTGTCCTGCTGGCATTGGATTGGACCCAGTATCTCTGAAGCAAAATTTAAGCCTCGAGTCAAAGATGTTATTTCTTGCAAGGGCTGAGTAAAGAAATTTTGTGTCTGGAGTAAATCCTCGTGGGTGATACACCAGGGCTGGCTGTGGGGGCTGTGTGAAACCTGGACATTGGGTTGTATAAAGTGAAAGAAGCTTTAGTGAGGAAAACTTTCCTTCTTCTTAACGCAACTGGTCCTGTGATATCCCAAGAGCCTCAGGACTTTCCCTTCTTTCTACTTCCTCTGGCAAAAATATTTTGTCTCTCAAATCACTCATCTGTCTTTAGTTATCCAGAAGGAGTGGTTTCCTTTGAGATTTATTCCCCTGCTTTGGGGCTGATCCCCTCCATATCTGCATCAGTGACCATTGCATTCCCACCTGGGCAGGGGACTGGTCTGGCTTCCAGTGAAGCCAACAGCATCCATTTTGTGGCCTTCAGTGGCCAACTTTGATTATCCTCTAAAGGCCAAAAGACAAACATAAATAAAAATGTTGATCTATCACATCATCAGCAACACAGAGCGAAGCATCAGGAAGGCATTTATTTCACATTAGGATAAAACTGTCAGAGAAGCCAGAATCATTAAATCTGACAGGACATTAGCAGGCAGGAATGGTTTGGAGGAGGCTGTCAGGGAAATCCCAAGACTGAAATATAAATTATGTTGAAACAGTGCCTATTCAGTGATAAGTTAATGCTCAGAAACACATCTGCAAGGTTTTTCTCAGATCCATAAATGCTGAAGCAATTCCACATGAAATTAGAACTTCTTCTATCAAGGCATCTTTCATCTCATATCCATCCCACTCTTGGAATGGTTTTAATGCAGGCACAGAAAATATCTGGAATGACACCAGGAGGTGATTCATAGGCAAAACCCACGTGCAGAGGGTACACAAGTTTGTTTTCTTGGGCAAAGACCCTGCCCTTGGCTCTCTGGTCTGGAGATAGGTGGGTCAGCAGGCATGCACTGGAAAGAAGTTGGAAAATAAGAAAAAATGTTGTTCCTCTGCCTCATCAGTTTTTATTATCTTCCTCCTCGTTTTTCTGAATTTTCCTCATGACATTAATAAGGAATCACAATAATAAGGAAATTAGAATATCCCTGTTAATGACAGGGCATGGTCTTTGGAGCAGAGCAGATGTTCCATGGCATTCCACGCTTCCACTCTTGGCTCCATCACGTTCCAGGGTCACAGGGCGATTGGAGTGATCTGGTTTGGGAGATTGCATGAGCTGCTCTAGGAACTCTCCAGCTGTTTCCTCCCTTTGGACTGATAACAAACTACTGCAAAACATCTTTTTTTGATTGTCAACATCTCTGTGGCTCCTTCAATCCCCAAAGATCTTCACAAACCAGAGATGTGATCCTGAGGTCTGCTTTCACACCTTTTCAAAGTCTTTTTACCTTTACTATGTTTCCCACAGGAGAGGTCTATTCAATGTTCTCATTACTTGCCGGCACAGGTTTTCTGTTCAGTGCACATTTGTTGGTTTGGAAAAAAAAATCATGTTTAGTATTTTCAAAAAACTTTGTGCTCATCGCTTCCTCAGGGGAGTTATTATACAATAGGTCTTGTTGGGAAAGTTTCTCCTCCACTTTGATAATTTGTCCTGGATTTTCTCTTCCTAGGGGTATATATATATCTAAAAATATATATGAGATATATGATTACTTTATATACATATATATAATTCAAAGAAGTTCCTGATTCTGTTCTTTTAACACATCATTAAATCATATGATACCCCAGAGCCCTTCCTATCCTACAGCTTGGATAAACTACTCATCTCAAGAAGCTTCTGTTAATATTCATTATTTTTCCAGCTTGCTTCTAGAAAGTCAGCACAGCCCCGTGGCTGCAGGTCTGCGAATACCAAAATTCAGTTTCTTGCTCTGCCATATTCTTTGAATCAGACTCCGAGTATTCATCATTAGTTCCCTTCATTCCTTGTAAGTGCAAATATTTTGCTTCCTTTCCTTTTTCTCAGCTTCATCAAGATTGAATCTCACTTTGTTGTTTTCAAGTCTCTTCTTGTCCCTATTCACCTTCCCTTCCCTTCCCTTCCCTTCCCTTCCCTTCCCTTCCCTTCCCTTCCCTTCCCTTCCCTTCCCTTCCCTTCCCTTCCCTTCCCTTCCCTTCCCTTCCCTTCCCTTCCCTTCCCTTCCCTTCCCTTCCCTTCCCTTCCCTTCCCTTCCCTTCCCTTCCCTTCCCTTCCCTTCCCTTCCCTTCCCTTCCCTTCCCTTCCCTTCCCTTCCCTTCCCTTCCCTTCCCTTCCCTTCCCTTCCCTTCCCTTCCCTTCCCTTCCCGCCTTCCCCAGATTAATCTCCCCTATATCTGCAATGGCATTTAAAGGCTCCAATTTTTACCTTTTGGGTTTTTTTTTTAACCTCCCTGTCTCTCTGGGAGATAAAAAAAAAGTTTTTGCTCAAAACCATTGACAGTTCTGTCCAACAAGTGCTGCTCTAGAAAGAAGCAAAACTTTCTTGTCTTTATTTGTGGCATGTTTTTGGTACAGGAAATACCCCACTCCCTCACTTCTCATCTGATTCATCCAGTGATTTCAAAGAAAATAACAGCAGATAATTTGAAAGGAATTACGGCAATTTATGCCTGGTGGGCTTGAGAAATTTTGCGGTATCTTTCCTCTACTTTTGATGAAAACTCTAAAGGTTTCTGTGTGGGGAGAGATTGGCAGGTTGTTTTTGTTGTTAAGCTGAGACAGCAACGTGTGGGTGGACGAAGGTTTTGTTTGATTCAGTGCTGGGAAATGGGGGGGACTTAATCTTGCCTCCAATATCCTGCATTTCTCTGTGCAGTGCAAAACACTTGAGTGAGCAGCTGAAAGTCTCTGGGAGCAGCAAAGTGCTGGACAGCCTTGGTCAGCAGCCAAGGACAATGCCCAGAGCACATCTAAAATTGTGTTCTGTGTCTGAAAGCCAAGGAGAAGAGAGGTCAGAAGGCAGCAGCTGCAGCAGCAAGATTTGCATTGCCATGGTTAAGATGTAAATTGGGATATTTTAACCAGGGGAACCTTAATGGGTCACCACCTTCCTTCTTTATCATGCCTGGATTGTGCAGGTCCCAAAACCTAAATGAGCCAGGGGAATCTGCTCCATGAGGTGCTCATATTACACACGTGGAAATAAATGGAATTCTTCATCACAATCTTCATCTTTGGTCTGAAATAGGTTACCTGATTTTCTTAGTTAGGGGCCAGAAAAGACATTGGTAAAATTTTAATTCAGGTCCTTAAAAAACAAGAGAAAGAAACACTTTTTGAATCTGCCAGTAAAGACGGGTTGGCTGGATATGGTGCCTACCTAGTGTGGGCAAGGGTATGAGCATCAGGAGGAAAAAAGTAAGAAAATGCTTCCTGGGAAGAACATTAACCAAAAAATGAATATATTTTTTCCCCCAAACATGATTTTATTTCACATAAAGTACCATCCATACTGCATGAGGACTTTATCAGGCTCTTCACACATTACCAAAGGATGCTCCATGTGGAAGTAGTCTGGATTAGCCTGAAAAACAAGGCTGGCTGCTTCAGTCCAGTGCAGGAATCCTTGATAACTCTGAGACTTCCAGAAAATTTAGTCAGTTTAAAAGTGTATCTTAAGAGACAGCATGAACTTGAACAGAAATACAATTTAATTTGAGCCAAAGCTCACCTTTATAAACTTGTTTTAGTCTTGCATGTAAAGAGGTCTCCTCTCTGGCATTGTTCTATGTCTGTTCTAAATTGGTCATCCTGGCTGCAAAACAGAAAATATAAAAACTTGGCTAAAAGCAGAGATTGAGAAAGGATTTGGCTGGTTTTTTTGTAGTAACTTTGCAGAAAGATGCAGGAGTGAAAAATAATTGTTTAAGGTAAAGCATGGCACAGGGATAGTGGGAATTATCTGAAGAGTAATAAAAATGTATTTTGAAATGAAATGTTCCTGGCCATGCTTGCACTGAAATTTGGAAACAGCTTTGCAATAGGAGAAACAGAGGAAAGAGAGGTAGAGGTGACTGTTAGCTGCAGCTTTATGCATTTACTGAAGTCAGAATATGATATGGATTCTTTTTAACAGCAGTGAATTGAATTTAATTATGGAAGAGGTCATGCAACTCCCTTCACTTCCAAGAAACAGATGCTGGCAAAACCACATGGGCCAGTGAAGAGATTGTGAATGTCATTCACATCCATGCAGAGGAAGCACACGGAATGAAAATGTATCTCCCTGCTTTTCTCTAATATTTGTGCTCCAGGGTTGAGATGGCTTAAGAGATTAAGGACAGGATATGGAAGATTTCAGCAGAGGAAAGCTTTTGAAATCAGGCTGTGGTTCTCAGCAAATGAAGAGGCTGCTGTGTGTTCAATAAAACTGTGTGGTTATCTCAGTCTATTTTATGGGGATGCACATGTAAAATTACTCCTTCATGGCCCAATTCATTGCATTCAGCAAGATCAGAGCAAATTTCTCAATCAGCTCATGAGTTTGAAATAGTGGAGTCAGAACTCGAACCAGGCTATAATTGATGCCATTGGAAAATCACTCTGCTCATCCCTGTACTGGAGACTACTGGCCAGTGCCAATTATGGTGACTTTTAAGTCAAATTTAATCCAGCTGTTCCTCTTTGGGTGCTTTGTTTGGTGTGCCTGAGGGATTTCAAGCTGCGTTAGACTTTGTTGGCTTTCATGATCAGAAAAGACTCCAAATTCCTTTATTACTACCTCCTGTACTATATGAACCAATTCCTGCCATCATGGGAATTTTTACAATTCTTCTTGATTATATTTCTACTGCTAGTACACTGATTGTAAACTACTACTGCTCTATTGGTCCAGTGTGAGGGAAAAGTCAAAAGTAGAGAAAAGTGGAGAAACTTTTGTCTGCATTTTGCAGGCTCTGGCATTTGTTGCTTTTGAACTCTGGACACAATAGGAAGAGAAAGAATCTGGAAATCATTTCTCATGCCCATCCCACCCCCCTCTCTGCCCATCTCCCTCTAATGCCCCACACTGGCTCTGTGAGTTATTAAACCCAGGTGATGCATCAGCCAGACATTAAAGCACTTGATCTTTACTACCTGATATTCATGTTACATAAAAGGAAAAGAAAAAATGCAAAAGCCCTGTGGCCAAGCCAGCTAGAGGAAATGGAAAACCACAGCAGCCTGCTAGGAAGGAGGAGAGATTATTACAGTGCAGTGGGGCAGAGCCTCTCCCCTGGAATAGTTAGGAACAAGCCTTTGGGGCAGGAGCTCTGTCATCTGCCCTCCACTGCAGGAGTAAAAGGAATCTTCCAAATCAAATGTCTGCCCTGAAGATGTTCATCCATAATTTCTTTTGCTGCCAGTGCCAGCTTGATCTTGCTGTGGCACAGCTGGATGAATGGGAAATATTCCATGTCACCATCCTAATGCCTGCCCAGAAGAACTGAAAGCAGTCCTGCTGAAAGTCCACAGAGGTGTTCTAGCTGCTGATCCAACCACCTCATCCTCCTGCCACAGTCTGTTGGAGAATTTTGCTCACACATGGCTTAAAGAAAGAGGCCATGAAAATATACAGCTGATGGAAAAGTAAAAGGCAGCTGTAAAGCAGCAGTTCTCAAGCCCGTTTCTGTAAATAATTAGGTTCTCAGGCACATTTTATAAACAGCAGGATTCTCAGACAGTCTTCTCATAACAGGTAAACATTCTGTCCTTGGGAACCCTTCATATCAGGGTGAGAACAAAAATCTTGGTTTCAATAAACAAACCACAGGTATTGAAAACAAAGGGAGGGGTTAGTGTTTGCTCGGTAGCCTATTGTGAGCTCAAGTTTTGCAATATGTATGATCTTAATTAACACGGTTATAAAAACGTGCCTTTTGGATCAATAAATCTGGAGTCGATGCTGATCAACAAAGATGGGTCGTCTCCCTTTGCTTTCAACAACAGTAACTTGGTTTGAACAGACAGGTGTCTGCTAAGGAAGGCAGGAGCCTCCCTTGAAATGGAAAATGTAAAGCCCCTCCCTCTGAATTATTATAATTTTTGAAACTTAGGCATTCTCAGGAAGAGATATGGGAGTAGGAATAACAGTTCTTTATGAGGGAAGAAAATAAAAATAAAATAAAGAATACAGTAATACAGAACAACCCTGCCAGAGTGAGAGCAGTCCCTGCCCCCTGTGTCCCAGCCCCATTCCATGGGGGCTCAGCCCTCCTGCAGTGCCAGCTGTGGCTCTGCTGCAGCAGGGATCCTGCACAAGGGGGGAGTTTTCCTCTGCAGCTCCAGTGGCAGAGGCAGCTGTTCCTCTGGGAAGTGGAGAAGCTGCTCTGCTGTCCTGAAACCTCAGATTGTATCCAGGTAGGAATGTTTGGCTCCTCCCCTGGGCGGAGCATCTCCCCATGGGATGCTGGGATTGGCTCAGCCCTGCAGGGACACTCAGTGGCCATGGACAGCAGAGATCTCCTGCAGGGAGGGTTGGCTGTGGGAGAGATAAAGAAAAAACTGCCCCATGAACAGAGATAACTGCCCCAGCTCTGACAGATGGTGATAGGCTGCACACCCCAGATACATCTTCTAAGACACACAGTGGATCTGGGTGATTATAACTGCCTGCGTTTGTACAATAAAACTGAACAGGTCCAGGTCCTGGGGTGTTTCTCCTGCAGAAAACCATCTGTGTCATAAAGTTTCTGCCATCCATCATCTCTATCGTGGTGTGGCTGTCTCCACAATTTTTTCTCTGGGAAAGGTAGGCTGATTGCTTTTCAGAAACACCAGAGAAGGATTTAAACCCACCAAACTTTTTGGCTGAAGCACTGAAGCTGAGAACCTGGTTGTTACAGGCTGGGATGCTGGAGTTCACTGGTTTCTCACCTGAACTTTTGGAAGGCATCCAGCTGCATTTCTACTGATATTTTGGCCTTGGTTTCCCCGTTGAATTTGTAGAGAAGCTGAGCCTACGTGGTGTGATTCACATATTCTTCCCTCGAACAGCACACGCTCTGAAAGTGCTGTGGATACTTTTACAGGCACTTGATTTTAGCAGGGCTCTGTAGTCTCAGAGTCACTCCTGAATATGGAGGGGAATGCAGAAAGATTTGAAACAAAATGTTTAAATAAAAAACGTTTAACAAAACATTTAAAATATGTTTTCTGTCATCATGTGGGGTCCTGCTCAGCTGAACACTCTACTGAACACTCTACTACTGGTGTATAGCCCACCCCCAATGATCCTTATTTTCCATCAGCACTGGTTGAAAAGAATAGAAAATAGCAATAGATTATTGATCATGTTTTTCTCTGCATGTTGACAATCAGTGTATTAAAAGCTGATCTCTGTGATTATTACCATGAGTCAGTGAGTGCCATCTGTCTCTTGGCACTGATAAATCAGCCAAGATCAATATCTGCATCATCCTACCTTCGTGTCTTTCTTTTAAAAATTGTTTTAAATTGCTCTGAGTGATCTTCTTTTTAAGGACTTTTCAGGCTTTTAGTCTCTCTATGGAATAAGTGTATTTATAAATCCTAGAAAACAGCTTTGGAATTCTTACCCATTAAAGAATATCTGCCTTATGCATTAGCAACATACCATGCTCAAAATACAAACAGAATTTCTGAACGCTTTTGCAGAAGCAGAGGGTGTGCAGAGCAGTGGACAGTGAGCCAGGACTCTTGGATCACCCAGGAAAGGCTCTGAGAGCTCTGTGGGCCCCCCCAGGTTTGTTTTTACAAGAAATCCTTGACACCAGCCAAGGACTGGTGCAGTCTAGCATCCCATCCAGATGAGAGTCAGGAATGTGCCTCTGCCAGCCCCTCCCCACCTCTTTCCCTTGGCTGCACAAATTCCCAATGGTTTGTCAAGCCATTTGTATTTTATTTTAAAGCACAAGGCTCAAGCACTCTGTGACTACTGGAAGTCTTCCAAATACCAGTTAAACCCCAGCCTGAAATAAGCTATTTTCTCCTTCTTTGAAACCTTCAAAACCATGCAAGCAATCTGCTTTCACTCTGTATCATCCACAAGGCCACAGATCACTGATTAATTTCTGTTTCTCATCTTCTAGGACTCTGTTTTGTCTCTTATCTCACATTTTATTTCCGTGCATTGTTATCATGGAAGTTGCTATCAAGACTATTTTGGTGTAACTTAAATTTTAAAGATAGTCCACAAGCTTAAGAAGTTAAGCAAAATTAGAGTTTTTCACCCTGTGCCAGTCCTAGTAATAATTAAAGAAGAAAAATGGTGTGGCCCCTGAAAAGCAAAGGTTTTCTTCTTAAGCTTGTTTTCTTGAGCCCCTGCAGAAGAGATCTGCTGTGCTGATGTGGATTTGCCACATAGCAAGGAAGGCCTATGGTGTATTTTTCACGGTGTGTTGTTGCTCTAAAGAAGTTGTATATGGTATTTAACCTCTCTGAATGTAGGTTTTGCTGCAGGCCATGGCCTGTTGTGGTCAGTGGCAGAAAAACCCACCATGAATCTGCAATTTCAGTCTGTGAACTGCTGCCCTGGGAAGGAACATCGTTGGAGAGCAATTTTAGGTTTGAATCAAAGGCCCAGGGCCATAATCTTTACAACATGGACAGGGTGAAGCTGAATTCCTTGGAATAAATTGCTGTGTAATGCCTCATTCATCATTATTCTAATTTCTAGAGAGCTGGTTACAGCATCACAAATGTACCATGAGAAAGGCAGTCTCACAGCCCCAGCTCTTTTCACCACCAAAAATGCTTTTTCTCCATTAATCCTTCACAGTGCACCACCATTGTTTTCTTCTCCTGGAACATTTCCATTTATTGTTCTGGGAAGATCTGTGCTGGCAAATAATATCATGGAAGGGTCCTGAATTATTTATCCCCACATTCTGTAAATTCTCAGTTTCCACAGGATTTTTGCTTATTCACATGTGGGTAAAAAGGTTCAGAGCTAGGCCCAGGACAGTTAAACATCACATTTTCAGGTGGTGAAGGAAAAATGCAGCTGGAAACTGTAAGTTCACCAAGTTTATATCTAGCCGATTATTTTTATTCTAATTTTAACATGTGGTAAGAAGAAGGGGGGAAAAAAGTGGATATTTTGAGTTCACTGTGTTTTTGTTCTCGTGAATAGCTGGCATATTGCTTTGCCAAATGGCACTGTGGATCCATGATGGAAAAGGTTATGCAGAACCCCTCATTTCTCTTCAGAATAGATGCAGCTCCTGACAGAAGAGAGCTGGATTTAAAGATGATGCAAGGCAGACCTTAGGCACTGAGGCTTATCGTGTTTGTCCAATTATCAAAGTTGCTAAGTGTGCAGGAAATGCCATAATCTTAAAATACAGGCAGATGACCCACAGAATGATAGTTTTGAGTGTTTAACAGTTAAATCTGACATGTCATGGCTGGAAAAAAATTGTTGTGAACTACATTATTCTTGATGTAAAACTTCTACATAGAGACAGCAATGAATCCCGAGAAACAGCAAAGGCTATGAAAAAGCTAAAACTGATGAAGAAGACAATTTTATAAATAATCTAATGAAGCAATAGTGGAGTGGCTTAAGAATAATCTGAAAATAATGAGATTGTAACAGAGAATAAGAGACCCGGTGCTATTAATGCAAAGGAGTTGGAACAGGATGATCTTTAATGTCCCTTCCAACCAAAACCATTCTAGGATTCTCTGAACATCACCAGGAGGATAACACAACATGAAAGAAAAAAAAAGTAATTTAAACTTAATGGAATAAACAGCTTTATAATCATGAAACCTGTCATATCCTAGTCCAGTTTTCCAAGGGTAGTAAATAACTCTCCACAATGAAGAGATCTAAATTCAAGCTGGAGAGAGAAATATAAAAATACTCTAATAAAAAGGAATATAAAAACAAGCAAATGTACAATTGATATATAAATGTTACAACTGAAAAATAATCGATACATAAACACTTCAATTAAAAGAACCCATAATGGTTTGAACTGAATGTATTTCCATTTTCAGTGTTTGCATCCAGGAATTATTTTGGAGACGTTTCTTGGAATGAGAAATAAACTGGACCTTTCCATATGACTCTTCAGTTTTGTATATAATTGGAATTGTCCACAGCAATTGGCTGTTGAACAAATCCTAATTTATACTGATTTCACTTTCCTTGGAAGATCTCCAAACCTTCTGCTTAAATAACTACAACCAACAACCCTCAAAATATTTGGTATTTTTCTTCTACATGTGTTTTTTTTTTACAGCTGTTACGTGAATGTCTGGCTTGTCAAGGAATATATTGGGTTTGAGACAGCAAAATTGGAACCAGGTTGTCTAGAAACATGTGATGGGTTTCACCTAAGAGATTAAGACATGTAGATATTGAGGTGTTTACATGGAATTGTGTCCCAGTTCCCACTGCAGTCTGTGGATGTAATCAGTGGAGAATAAATAAAGTGATCAAATGCGTTCATTTTCCTCACAGCAGTCCTTCAAATCTCCCTAAGCTCCAGCAGTTTTACCCCTTGATTGGGTTGTCTGAAGATGGGGTATTGTGCCATTTGGGGTAAACCCATATGTAAAGGTGGGCATTATCAAGATCTACAAATTTATGGACTAGCAACAGATTATCAGATGGGTAACGGAATCCCAAATAAAATAAATTCCCTTTGACACAAAAATATGGTGCCTTGATACCTATATTTAAGTATATGAATTAAATCTCAGATCCCAACATATAATGATCATAGGCACTTCGTTTACATGTAGATATGAACACTGAGACTTTGATTTTTTGAGCTGAATGCCACCAGAAATCATCATTAATAAAAAAGAAATAAAGCTATAAATCATGGTGTTCCTAACAAGTTCCTGCATTTTCACACAGGTAATGAGTTTTTCAGCATGTAGGTTTGTTTCTTTTGGCAGAATTCATGGATTACTTAGTTTAAGATGTGAAAATTTTAGAATTTCCTAGCTGGTCCTGGAAGAAAGATTATAGGAACTTCCAATAGCAGGAAAATATAATGCTTCAAAAAAAAAAACAAAACAAAACATATTTCAATGATAATACTGCACTATTTTACCCCCGGTATTATCTCATGTGAAATCTGAGGATGCATTACATGAAGTGAGGCTCTGAGAAAACAAATTACCTGGGCTTCTGGAATTTACTGACCATTTGAAATGCGCAGCCAAAGAAAACACTGAGATTTGTCCTGTTGATCTTATTGTCACAGAGATTTGAGCCACCATCCCTCGTGGAGCAGGCATGGACCAGATCCCCTCCAGAGGTCCCTTCCAGCATCAACCACTCTGGCATTCTGTGAACAAGCAGAATGTAGAACAATAAAATTGTTCAGAACAAAGGAAAAAAACAATTGGTGCATAAAACTTGAGAAAAAGTCTAAGATAAGACCATGAGAAAATGGATGTTTGTCCATTTTTGTTGAAAAATATGAAGAAGTTTGTCCTCACTGCCTGCTTAGAGTTCTCTATCAGCTTGTAAATACTGATTGAAAAGAAGGAAGAAAAAAAGAAAGAAGAAAAGCAAGTCCCTGAGACTGAAAAGAAGCAGGTTTTTTTGTATGATAGGAAAGGAATGAGGTAAAGTATCAGAGGGGAAGACAACAGATCAATAACTCCCAGTTAAGACACATGGAGGATTTTGGATTATGATGTTCCCAAGGCAAAGTAACCAAAGTAACAGGCAACGTTGCGTAGCTTAAGATGTGACATAAAAGAGATGATAAGCGCCCAAATGAGATCTGCCCTTCAGTGGATGGACAAGAAAAGCAATATTAAATAAAGTATTACGTGGAATAAGGTGGGATCACTCAGGACATGAAAGTCTTTCCCAGTAACACAGAAACCTTGAAAACTGTGGAATTTTGCAGCTCATCTCTGGTTCCTCCAAGTGAGGTGAAGAGAAGAAGCCGCACTGAGCAGGGTGACAGCCCTGGCTGGACAGGTCTGTGTGGCACCTGCACTGGGGCAGGAGCTGGAAAAGGAGGCAGAGTTGAGAGGTAGAAGGGGAAACACGAGGTGAGGGATGCCGTGAGTCATTCTGACACACCATTCATTATGTTCCCAAGCTTGGAGCGAGATTGTGTGAGTCCTGCATGCTTGTCAAGGTGGAAAGTGCTGGCGTGAGCCTGTGTGTGTGTGTCAAAGAGGCTTCCAAAGGGATTTAGGTGAGGCTGAAGTGATTCCTTATGGATGAGTTACACTCCATCCTCTCCCAGGAAGAGAAACAGTACTGGAAAATTGCGCACTGAGCCTGATGTAAAGCTCAGGATGCATGTCAGCTTTAGCCATATGAAGATGAAGGAGCAGCTCTTTAGGGAGAAGTTGGTACTTCCAGGGAATGGTTTGCATCACCTGTCTTGGATGCTGTGCTGGGGCAGGGTGCATTCCCATCTTTCAGTACCTTCAGGCCAAAAAAATATCATCCTTCCACTTCTCTAGGCTGAACAACCCCAATTCTCTCAGCCTCAGCCCTCAGAGGGATTCTTATTTTATTTTATTTTATTTTTATTTTATTTTATTTTATTTTATTTTATTTTATTTTATTTTATTTTATTTTATTTTATTTTATTTTATTTTATTTTATTTTATTTTATTTTATTTTATATTTTATTTTATTTTATTTTGTGTTTAATATTCTGCTTCACCCCTAACCTTCAGAACTATCACGGAAATCACAATTATGGGAAATGGTGCTGAAGCATCCCAAGTCTTTCCCAGGCTTCATGTCCTTTAACATATGCACAGGTGGAAAGAAACATGGGGCAGATAGAAAATTTTCAAACCAGACTTTAAGATGGTGTTAGAGACCTCGCAGTTTTCTCCTTTTCACCTCTGTAAATTGGATATACAAGTGCTCTTGGGTAAGACTTCCCAGTCTGCCACTAATAGGAAGCACATGTGCAGGGAATACACTGGAGAAAGAGTTCAGGAACATGTTATTCTAGGAGAAACATTATTTATGTGATCCTGCCAAAGATATCAAGGCTTTTGGTTACTGGCAGTGTATGTGCTCACTGGACAATTCACCACCCACCCCTGTGCAGGCAAAGTTCCTACAAAGTATCTTTGTCATTTAGGACTCTGCATTAGGGCTTATTGTACTCTTTCACAGATTGTACGGTTATAGTAACTCGCTCAAAGTGTTTATTCTGGAAAAGTCAATGCAAATTAATCTTTAGAAGACCAAAATGTGAACGTCAGCTACACTGTGAGACCTTGAGCCCCAGCCCCTCAAGAGCTCTGATTCCTGTCCTTAGTGTGAGTGAAAACAGTAATTGCAGAGTTTTGGAGATTTGCTGAGCATATGGAAGGACAGAGGTGTGAGCCTTGGACCCCAGACAGTCCTGAGCCACTCTCCAGACCATGCAGGCACAGAGCAGCAAGTCACAGAAGCAATTTCACCATTGCTTTTTATTTAACTTTTGTTTGTAACTACAGCTTTTGGCATAAAGATTCATAAATAAAACTTTGGAAAGTCTTGTGTGAGTTAAAAATGTTGATAATCCTTCAGGAACCAAGGAATCCAGCTGCCCATGAGCTGCTGGCCACCTTGAAGAGGGTATGAAGGGCTGAGGTGGAATTCCTTTGGTTTTTCCATCGTGGGAATATTGCACCTGAGTGCAAAAGGGTCAGGAGATAAGGGCAGACAGGGAGCATACAAACACTGGGAACCCCAGAGATGGAAAAGCAAAGTGCACCTTCAAAATCCAAAGCAATAAATAAAACAGCAATCTGCAGGAACCTTCCACAGAACAAGTTATAGACATGGACACAGGGAACTGAGAAATTGTTTAGTTTAATCTCAGTAGATATTGGACAGAATTGAAAAGGCCTCCAGAACTGAAGTGGATAAACCAAAAAGCCAGGTCAGTCTTGTGCTGAAACAATAAGGATTATATTTTAAAAATTGGAAAGACTGGATGGAATTTTTCAATGAGCCAACAGCAGTGAAGTTGTCTGTTCTCCTGGGGAGAAAATGAAAGACTCTTCATCAAGAACAGATTATTGTGTGGTCAACAGAAGAGACCCTTTTGGAAGTGGTTTGTCCTGTCAGCCAATGATCTTATTTTATCATATCTTAAACATTTGTTGTGTTCTCAAGTGTTCCAGAGACCTTTCAAGTTCAGGAACTTGATCTTTCAAGTTCCTGGGCTTCAGGAAACCACTGAAGAGAAGAAAAACTAAAGTTAATGCTGCTTCAGTGCTGTCTAATGGTTAGGAATCATCCCATGAGAAAACTCTGACTTCAGTTTTCTGGTATCACAAGAAAGACAAGTTAGTAAATAATCAATAGGAAAGGAAGGATTAATAATTCACAGTTAGATCAAAGTTGTTTTAATAAAGTCAAACTGAGGCTAAAATCTCTGGGAGAAAAGACTGCAAGTTCTGTGTGTGGGAGGAGATAAATTTACCTGGCAAGAGGCGAATGAGGCACTGATAACTTTCTCAGTGGCAACTATTGCAAAATAAAAACCAGTGGAACTTCTGGATGCACATGGAGAACATTCAGCAGAAGGTGGGAAGTGACCTTGCCTCTATAAACTGCTCCATTTCAAAGGAGTTCAAAGGAGAACTGCAAACACAATCCAGGGCAAGAAAGCAAATCTTTCACTACAGAGCCTGAGAGGCTAAAATTTCTCATCAAAAGGCCAAGGAACAACGTCATCCCATCAAAACAACTGCTGCTTCACCACCTTAATGGCTCTACCTGGAACTGCCATCCCCATCTCTTTGAGAAGGCTGGAAAATGTTGTAGCCTGCTTTACATGTGGCTTTCCAGCAAGTTAAAATAGAAAATGAAAACAAACACTGCCATGTTAACACCTTGAAGAATTTGAATTCAACTATATTTTAGGGCAGGGTGAGGCATCAGAAGTTTCCATCCAAATCTTGCATGGTATTGAATATCCACATGGCAGGAGATATTCTAGAGATGTTCTAACCACCCACCTTACCACAATATATCCCTGACATCGCTGCTTTTTAGGAGTGGGAGATATCAAATGTAAACAAAATATTTCAAATTGCCAATCCACTGGAAAATCTGTAATAAACCAGCATTTAGTTGGTGTAATTTTATTCAACATGCATATTTACTCCTCATTTCAGTCCCATTTCAGATTACTCACATTGCACAGAGTGTTAAAAAGACTGGGAATTATGTTTGGTAAAACTATTATGTGAAATAACTTAAATCACAGTCGCAGTTCTGTCAGCTGGGTGTTTCCAGCCATTCCAATTCCTTGGCCGTGAAAGACAAAATTTGTAACAATTTGATGTCCTCTGCATGATTTCAGAGTGATGGAGACCCAAGCCATGGCTGGTCTTTCGCCTCTGTGGCATTACAGGGACTGCAGCCTGGAAGGTGGTTTGGTATTCCCAGAGGACAAGTCTCTCATTTTGAAAGCAGCTATTTAGGGCGCCCAGCTGAACTCAGTTATTGTTCAAATCTCAGACAATTTGTGCAACAAAGCCAGCCAAAACTCCTGCATGTGCAGAGAACAATGTCCGGCTGTTCCTTTTTTATTTCCCTTGAGCTTCCCTCTCTCAGATAAACTGACATTTTTCTTTCCACCATAATCCAAGCATCATTCTCATCTGAAACATACACAGCTGAGCCAAACTTTGCAATAACAATTTGTTCAGTTATTAGCTTTCCACCATTAGTCTGAATCAATGATGGTGGATAATCAAAGGGAACAGGATTACACCCTAATCCAGATCTGCAACTGCTTTGCTAATTGAAATGTCACTTCCCTGTGCCAGTGGCAACTGTCCTCAATTTTTAGGAGTCCAGCTGTGCCTTGAGAAGCTTGGGAGGCTCTGAATTCCAGTACAGCTGAAGCCCCCATAGGTGCTCTTTACATTCATGCTATAAATGTTCAAGTTATGTCCTTGCTCGAGCCTGCCAAATCCTGTTATTTTTCTTGTCATCCAGACTCACTCTTCTTTTCCTCCCACCTCCAGTCATTATGGAAAAATGAATTAATCGCTAGGACAGACTTAATTTATGGAACACTCTTGCGCCCCTGTTGCTCTCCAGCTGAGCAGAGACACATCCTTGCAGACCCCACACCTTTCCCAGTGCCAATTCCAAAATCCCTGCTCATTGTACTTTTTTCCATCATAAATGTTTCGTTCATCCACAAGCTGGAGCAGTTTAGGAGGCAAAGATCTGAAGGTTTACCTTGGGAATCTCTTGGAAGCTGAAGTCCCCCCTGAGGAGTTCTGCTGGATGCCATCACACTAAAGGGCTTCTCCCCTCACTTTCAGGCCAGCTGACGGTCTGGGGAGCAGATTCCCAACTCCTCTCCTTCCCTCCAAAGGCAAAAAAGAGATGCAGGGCCACTAAAATTGAAGAAAGTCATCCACCATCTAATTCCATGGTTTTGGGATCCAGCTGTCGTGTGAGTGAACTCTTCCTCTCTCACAGAGAGGGAAAATGAATGCTGACACAATTTTTGACCTTTTCTCCTTGCCCTGGAGCTGGTGGATGCACTATCCCACATGATGGGAGAAATCTGGTTGGGGTGAGAGCTGTGGGAGGGAAATGACTGCCGTTTGAGTCAAACCAGGCAACTGACTGTTTTTTCCTGTTTCTTCCTTGTCTAGAAGGTCTTTGCCATTGAGTGCCATCCTGCCTTCCATTTTCCCCACCCTTCCTGAAGACACACAAGTCCTCCTACCACGTAATCCATGGGATAAAGTGGGAATGCAGAGCAGGGATGAGTTCTAAAGCCCACAAACTCCTGCAAGTCTCTCAAAAGCAGCCAATTGAAGCCATTTTTCCTCTTCACTGGTATTCAGAGCTCAAATTCCTATGCCTAGGCTGACTTGATTGTCCTTAGGCTTTGCCTTGTGAGCCTTGTTTCTCAGAATCTCTTCTTTCTTTTAAACCAATCTTATGGCAAAAGGCAACATTTTTCTTTTTATTTTTAATTCTTTTTCTGGGAGTTGGACAGATCACTGCAATCCTTACGTGCTGTTAACAGCAGTGAACACAGGCAAAGCATTTGAAATACTCATGGATATCCTGACAGCCCCACTGGAAGAAAAAGCTTGGAAAACTGTGTCACGTAAAAACACACACACACACATTTCTAGAGCAGAATATAAACACTGAGTCTGGAATTACTGAGAGCTCTGCAAACCCTGGTGGGGGGTGTAATTATCCCAGCCTGCAGCGGCTGAAGGGAACGAATGCACAAATTGAGGGTGTGACCCAGCTCTCTCCGTGCCACATTGGCCATCGTGGGCTCCTCTCTGACTGGCTTTTCCCATTTGTTAAAGAAAAGTTTCTCCCCAGCTGGCTGAGACACAGCACCACACCATGTGCACATCCAAAATCTATTTCTGTCCCAGCCAAGGGGTTTATTTTAAGTTGCTGCCTTGTGGGCACTTTTGAGTTTTCCCTGGACATGGACCCTGACCCCATTTTACCCATGGGATGGGGACTGCAGTTCAGGGATGGCACAAACAGGTCTTAAAACCTCCCCAGAAATCTCTACACAATCTCATTTTATGGCAGCATCACTGTTTCATGCCCTGCTGCAGCATCAGTGTGAACACACTCAGGGAGCAGCTACCTCACCCTTACAGAGCACAGATCCATAAGCACTTAACACTGGAGTCTTATTTCCTTATGACATCAGGAAGGGATGGAAAAATAGGAGGGAATTTATGAGGGACCATTTGCTATTGCTCAGATGAGAAAGGAGTCACACAACCACAAAACTGAGAGATGTCTTTGAAAAGACCAAACCTTTTAAAGCTTACTGGATCTCAGCTTTGCTTCTGTTATGGAAAGCTGGGACCCAATATAATTTTTTCTTCTTTTTCTTTGTCTTTTTTTCTTCCTTTTTTTTTTTTTAGTTGTGCATGTCTGTTTTTGGGCAAACATTCTATGCTCCATGGTGCTGCACACTGATGCTTTTCTACAAGGAAGGAAAATGGTGCTTCCTATAAATATACACATTTTTTTGTGAATTTATTAGGATTGATTTAGAATTACTTCTGCAAGGAATAAATAATCCATTCTAAGTTGTAGCTGAAGGAATAATTATTCTATTCCCCACTTGTTCCTGTAGAAATGGGGTAGATTTTGCTGATAATTGATGTCACAAACAAGCACTGTAGTTTTGTGCATCAGAGTTCACTTTGAGGTAAAGATCTGGTCATTGTGTTTGATGGTGTCTCTGAGCATCCAAAGTGGATTTATAAACAGAGTCACGTGCCAAAAGTGCCTTTCTTTCCACTGACTGCAAGGGAAACAAGTAAAATTAACAGAATAGGAATAGTCTTGTGTTAGATGGGGTGAATGCCACTATTTCTAAAGACTTTCTCTTTTTTTTAAGTGATTTTCAATGGTTATCCCTTGGTCTTGGTCAAGCTTTGAGTTTTCTGCTCCTGTAAGCAAAGGGGAATGAAAGCAGCCAGGATTAGGAATTTGCAGTAAGCTGGAAAAATACAGCTAAGAGATAATTATCAATCATTCATGATCAAAACTGAGGAAGTGGTGGAGGTAAAGGCTTTGCTGGGATCTTTTTCTGTTGTGGTGTTTCCCAGTGGTTTATGCCTGGAGTGATAGAGCAATGAGCAGGAGTAAAGGTCACAAGCATTATAACCCCATGAGTTAAATGGGGCAGCTGTACTCTGGAACCACAAGGTTAGAATTAAAATGAACCTTGAGGATTATAAAACTGTTCTGAAGTACAAAGGAGGTTCTCTGTAGAGAAAATTCAGTGTTTTATAATCATAAATCATCAGATAAAAAACTACATTAACAGGAGACAAGAGAACCAAAAGAGGAAAGTTTGCAAGAAAATGAATTGATCAGTCTATAATAAAAACGATGGAGAACCTTTAGAAATCTTTCAGATTTTTCAATACCCATGTGGTTTAGCTTTTTTTACAAGGGAGATTTGAAAAATTTGGATGTAAACCCTGGAATCAAACATCTAAAGGGGTGCAGGAATCTCCCTCCTGGAGGAAGGTCTTTGGGACAGCCCAGAGGAGCTGCTGTCAGGGGGATTAAGTGTAATGAAAATTCAGGGAAGACTCAGGAGCTCCCAAGGATGATCCATTCACTACAATTTTCTGGCGCAGCTCTCTGTAAGAGATACAAGTGCTGTGCCTATGGTGATTTTGTTTGATTGCCTCATTTCTGCAGCCTGTACCAAATGCTGAATTCCTTTGCTGCTGCAATGTGATCTCACAGATTTGACAATTCCAGCTGACACTTCCCAGGCTGTGGCTGTGTGATAAACCTGACAAAGTTCACCTCAAGGCTTTTTTCTGCCTGGGAAATAGGTCACAAGTTTCACCTCGAGGTCTCCCTTTTATTTTCCCTATCAGTTCAACATCCAGCGCCCTATAACACTTGGCAGTTAAAAGAAATTCATTATTCTGAAGAAGTCTGTGATGTTGAATCAGCACCTCGGACTGTGCCAGAGACAAGCTGTGAGCCTGAGCAGTGGAGCCACGGGGAGACAAAGCACAGAGCACACACAGTGATCAAATCTGGTGACAAAACTCATGGAAATCACATAAAAACCCTCCCTGGAAACAACCAAATCATCAGCACTGCTCTCATGGAGATTTGCAGCTTAAGGCAGCAGCAGCAGCTTGGACTGTGCTTTAAAAAACCAGGCAAACTGTGATCCACACTGAAAATATTCCTATAGCAATAACAATGGTTTATTCACCTCCTGTGTTTGTGATGAACTACCAAGGCTTTCATTAGCACAGTCACTGGTGTGTCATGCCTTGTATTCCTGGCAGACTTATTATTTTATGTAACACAATGTGCGGGGCAAAAAAAAAAGGAAAAAAAAAATTGGTCAACCTCCCAGCGATGAACTGGGCACAGGAAATTCAAAAGGACAATTGTTGCTAAATATGTACACTAAGAAAAATGAATAATGTTTGGAGTTCGGCCCTCAGTGTGGTGGCATTTTCTGAAATTGAGAAACAAATTGTTTCACAAGAGAGCTGGGTTTAAATAAAAAGTATTTGAGATGGTTTGTTTGGAGAAAGACATAAGATTTTCTTCTCTTTTATGGTAAATGTTCATACCCCCTTTCTCACAAAAATGGCTTTCCCTCAGTGCATTGATGTTTGTTTGGTTAATATCTATTACTGATAAGAGAAGGGCAATTATTGATATATTTATGCCGCTGGAAGTTTGCTGCTGCTATCAGAAGAGTGTGTGGCTTCTCTCTCCAGCATAAGCTTGCAGATAAAAAATGCCCAGTTTGGAAGAATTTGTCTGAATTTTGCTTTCTGACAGAAGATATTTCTGATGAGAGACAACTTTTCTGTTCCTTTTCATGCTGTGTGTCAGAGAACAGGCAGTGGTGAAGACTTCATGGTCCACAATGCTGCATCTGGAGAGATGCTGCTGTCAAACTTGGTGTCACAAGGAAATCAAGAGGATAAAGAACTCTGCTTCCTGATTCAGGCTGGTTTAGAAGTTGTCTGGGAAATTCCCTTTTGTGTCTGGGTTGGAAGATAGTAATCTTTATTATTTCACGTCCCAAAAGTGTCAGAAAAAGGGTAACAGCTGTGCTGTCACTGTTTGGCAGCTGTGCAGCTCTCATGGCCAGAGAATCGGGATTTCCAGAGAAGGGTGAGTGCTGACTCTGGAGCTGGGCAGCCCAGGCAGCCTAAAAAGTTGGTTAAATGGAGGCAGTGCAGTGGAAATGTCTGAAATCGAGGGCTGTGATCATGCTCTGAAAATGCTCACAATGAGAATTTGTTGAGGGGCAGGCAAAGGACATCAGGGCAGCTGCAGCTGTTTTTATGGTAGACACCTACAGCTGGGGACAAAATGCCACCCATGTGGCTTTGTTGTTTTTGTGATGAAAATCTCTGCTGTGCTGATGAATTTCTCATTGCATTATAGCTGTTTGTTGGAATTCCTGTGGGGTCTTCTGTTCTCAGAGGAGAGAACAACTTGAAATTGGAAGGAAACTCTCTGAGGACATTCATGAGTGATTTTCTCTTCAGATACCTTCAAAATCTCCTTTAAGAGAAAACAAATCTTAAATCATCTTTTCTGTCAATCTGGGCTAAATGGTTGGTGATGTCAGTATCAGCCTCTGCTGATACTGAATTTCTTTTAATTCAATTGTACAAACACAGATTTTGTTCCATTTTATATTCACTAATAAGCTTTTCTCTTCTATTGTTTTACTATGGTCTGGAGGGCAAAAAACAAAAAAATAAAAAACCGAAAGAAAATGAGGATCAGAAACAGGGAATTGCTGTAACAAGGAGGCTTGATATGTAATGAAAAGTATTTTAAAAATCCATCAAAAGATGATTGTGTTATCTAGGTGAACATGGAGCAATGTACAGACACTTTTTGTAGATAAGAAATGAAAAAACTTGATCAGTCATCAGAACCTGCTTTGATTTCACTGAATCATGAAGTACCTAAATGAAAATTCATCATGAGAACTTTATGCATTTGGATTTTGCTTGTTAGAGGGTGACAGCCCATCTTGCCTCCCAAAAGAGCAGGTGACTCGTGTGGTGGGTAAATAACTGCTGATCCCCCCTAGAGGAGTGTGTGAGAATCCAGGTCCAGGGATTTCAGTGAAAGGGATTTCGGTGTGCAGCCCCATGGGGGTATTGCTGGCTCTGAGTTTTCCACACAGGGTATGGTGTTCCATTGTGGGGAACTGCAGAGAGAGTCCTCTTAAAAATGGATGGTTGAGAATGAAATTAGACCAAGCCAGGGATGAAAGAAAGTCAGTGCTATATCTGAGAACTGCTTATTGGTAATGGAAATGAGAAAGAAAAGGAGTCACCCAAACGAAAGGGAGATAGAAGAGACAGAGAAGAAGGAAAGGAAATGGAAAAGGAATGGGGGAGAGGAGATGTTGCAGTCTGGCTCTCTGCAACTCCAAGGCCAGTCCAGCTGGGGAGAGGCATGGCAAAAATAGAGGGAGGGGAACGATGGAATTGCCCAAAAATATAAAGAACTTTAATAGCAAAATAACAAATGCAGAAACTGCATCATCTGAGGGACAAGATCCAAAGATGAGGAGTGTGGTGAATGTAACAATTTATAGAGGTATTCTGGGGGCAGGGGTCCAATCACGAACACGAACTGAAAACGTGGCCTTATATGTGACAGGTCATGAACCAACTGAGAACAAGGACCAGAAACACGACCTATTCTAGAATAATTCCATTAACATAACCACTCCTATGACCACACTCTTCTCGCCATGACCTGACCTGTCACAATAGGACACGAAATGAATGACACGGGCACTGAAACTTGCAAGGTAAAAAAGAAGGAAGTTTACTTCTTGACCTCGATGTATATAGAATTCTAAAAGTGACCCTGGATTGGAGGATGAAATTGCTACCAATTGTTGGTCAAATCAACAGTCCATCCAATTTCTCTTCCTCCAGAAAGGAATGGAAAAACAATCATTATTTACATAAAAGTGCATGAGAAACTCCATTACAAAAATGTAAACATCAGAAGGTTTAGAAGAACTTAGAAGAACAGGGTGACACTGATCAGATATTTCCCTTTAACTGTCCCGCTTCCCATGGTCTCAGGTTGATTCCTCCTGTATATGCAACTGGGTCTAAATCACTGTTCATCCCAGCTGGTTGGGTTCCCACAAGGAGAGAGGGAGAAGACAGAGAGGAAAAGAGGGCATTCCCACCAGCTAATCAGGGAAGAGCTGTGGGTGTCCAGGTGGCCTGTGTGGCCTCATGTGTGACGGTGTTCACAGCGGTTCTTGGATGAGGTAAGAGACGAGGATCTGACTCCGTGTTTTAGAAAGCTTGATTTATTATTTTATTATATATATTACATTAAAACTATATTAAAAGAATAGAAGAAAAAGTTTCATCAGAAGGCTGGCTAAGAATAGAAAAACAAAGAATGATAACGAAAGCTTCTGTCTCAGACAGAGAGTCCAAGCCAGCTGACTGTGATTGGCCATTAATTAGAAAAAACTCTATGAGACCAATCACAGATGCACCTGTTGCATTCCACAGCAGCAGATAATCATTGTTTACGTTTTGTTCTTGAGGCCTCTCAGATTCTCAAGAGGAAAATTCCTAAGGAAAGGATTTTTCATGAAAAGATGTCTGTGATACTCGTGGGTGCGGCTCCCGCGGTGACGGCCGCACATGCCGTCATTGGCGCTCGGACAGGAGGTGCAGGACCCTGGACAGAGTCGTGGTGAGGATGGCAGTGTAGGGCTGGTGTCAAGACCCAGGACATCGCTCTGGCTCTCCTGAGCAGCCAGGACCCCTGCCAGGGGTCTCAGAGACCCTGGCACAGAGCCCAAGATGCCCCTGTGGGTTTGATTATGACCCATTGAGCAAGTCACCAACCTTAGATGAAGATCTGCAAGCCATGACAAATTAAGTAGAACGATAATGGATTTATCACAAGGTGAAAAAGTAGATTTTGGGGTTTTTAGAATGGGGATTCAGGGGGGCAAGATGGAGGGAACTGGGTGTGTCCAGCCTTTTTCCTTCTTCTTCTTGGCCTCCATCTTCTGCTGGGATGGTGGCACTTTTAGATTGGTTTAGAGTAGAAGCTCACTGTCTAATATAGGTGACAGGTATTGGAAAGTAATTGCAAACATTGTACAGGTAGCTTTTAGTATAAAGACATAACACTGCCCTGGGAGCAGGCAGAGTGCCTTGGACTGTCTTGCTGAGCTGACCCTGGCAGGACAGGAGAAAGAATTTTATAGATAAGATACAATAAACAACCTTGAGAGCGAGAAATGAAGAGCTCTGACTCCTTCTTCAAGCGCCGGGCTGGGAAAAGAGACTTTCTGACACATCTCAGGGTCACTCTGACAAGCTGGAGATCCCAACAGTCTGGGTCGGGGAGGGAGGGTTGAATGCAGGCCAGGTGAGGATGCAGAGGCAAAGTGGCAGGGTGTGGAATCCTCTGAATCTTCCCCCCTGAGGGAAATCCCCAAAGCCTTGCCTTGGAGAGACTTGCCATAGAGTCTTTCCCCACCTGGGCAGACAGAAAGGACTTCCTCGTGGTGCTCTGCAGCACTATAGCCAATCTACATTAGATTACTTTCCCCTTTGGCCAGTTGATCCTGCCCACCCCAATTATTCATCCCTCATCCCCCCATACCGATTGCTGCCCTTTGCCCTGCCCTTTGTACCACGCCTGTGCCCTACCATAAGCTTGTGCACAGCACTTGGGTTTTGTCTTTTGTCCCTTGTTCGCCTTTGGCATGCTGAAATAAACCTTGCTGGAACTTGTCACCCTGATTTTTTGAGATTTTTTAAGCTTTCTGATGTTTACATTCTTGTAACGAACTTTCTCACACATTTTCTGTCAATAACCAATTGTTTTGCATTCTTTTATGGAAGAAGAGAAATTTGGTGGACTGTTGGTTTGCCCAGTGTCATTGGAGAGGTGGCACTGTCACCCTCCAATCCACTGTCACTTTTGGAAAACTATAAATGTTAAAATCAGAAAATAAACTTGCCTTTTTTCTTCACCTTGAGAGCAGCAGTGTGCACTTGTGTTCTTTCGTGTCCTATAGTGATGGGAACTGATATAAAATGCCCTTCTGCCACTCCTCACTGAGCTTGCCATGCTGAGTGTGGTGTGTATGGACCTGACCGCTTTTCCTGAATGCTTACCCAGGAAATGCTCATTGGGAAATAAGATATAGGGAGCAGCAACCACCATCTAAACCCCACGGTGCTACAGCAGGGAATTTGTCAGTGATACAGGGAGGTAGGACAGGCACGAGGGTGAGGAGCGTCAGCCAGGTTAGGAGAGCCAGGAGGGCAAGGCAAAGGAGGGAGAAAATTGGCCAAAAAACAGCAGCAAGCCCCAGGGACAGCAGAGACCATTGGCCCAGTCCAACCTTTCTTTGCCACCCATTGATGGAACCAGAGACCCATCCTTTGGTGCCACCAAAGACCTTTTCATGACCTGGTTGGAGAAGCCCTTCCACAGTGTCTCCTACTGACTGCCCCATGTGAAGTATTGCCAGGCCAAGCCTCCCCAGGGATGAGGCTTCCCCCACTCCTGGCTGCCCCCTGCAAGTGGCACCTGTGCACTCTTTGCCTCTCTTCCTCCCCTCTCATGTCTCAGACACCCCTGACAGGGTTGAGACTAAATCAAAACCAAATTGGATCATCACTCAGGGAGCAAATCCAGCTGAGCAGCTCAGGAGAGAATTTTCATCAGCTGGCAGATGGAGCACACGTGGGTGCTGAGACTGGCTGGTAGTGAATCCTCTGGAGAGGGGGAAGTGTGTGAAATATCCTGGTCTCCCCAGCTTTAGGAGTGTTAAATCAGGGATTCAGTCTGAAGCCTCTCCCAGTTTGCTCACACTGACAGGTGTTGGTTGTGATCAGGCAGCTGCTGCAGAGAAATCTCCACACATCTTTACCTTATCTCAATTTCCACCCTGTACTTTTTTCATCAGCAGTATGGAGGGGTTCTGCTTTTATCCAGAAAGTGATTTGAGCCCAGGAAGCAGCTCCTGAGTGTTGGTGCAAATCTGTTGAAGTTTGTGTTATTCTTACAGGAGACTCCACCTGTGAACTACAACTTTCTGTATGTTTTCATTCCACCCATCAGTGCTCAAATCCCCCCTATTTCTGAGATGTTTTAGGCAGGATACATGGATTCCCTGGTTCCTCCCTGCTCCATGGCTTTGCTGTCCTCCGTTGTGGAGAGAGTGGTGATGGCTCAGAGGGGTGAAAGCCCATGGGCAGAAGTGGGAATTTGTGTCATCTCTGAAACTGGAGGTAAAGAAGCTTTCACAGAACTGCTGCTTGCCTGCTAAAACACTCATCTGGCAGGGTCACAGCATAACTAATTCTTCTCAAAAGATGAGTAATTGCATTTTGCTGAACTTTCCCTGGTTCTTCCAATCATTTGACTGTTGGACTTACGTTCCTTCCTTCTGCCCTTAGCCTTTGACTGTTCCTTCACCTAAGACGGAAATTCCCAGAGATTTCATGTTAGCCAAGACCAAATTTGAAGTTACTGACATTTGTTTCTTGCTCAAAAAGCAGAGATTCTGCACAATCTGATGGGTGGGATCCCAGAACAAAGCCTACACTTCAACAAGTTTTCTGAATGAAATGTTGAGGGACATTTGTGCTTCAGCCCTCCACAATTGGATTTGTTTCACACAAAAAAGGAGTCAGCCCGAGATCTTGGCAGTGAAAACCCCATTCCTCTGAGCTTGATTTTTCACTCAGCTGTCTCTAGTGTAGCTAAATCAAAGAGAGGTTGGGAATACTCTGGTCTAAGTCTAATGTGAAGAAACTACCCTCAGATAAAAAAACTCCTTTTTCTTGTTTCCAACAGATCTGTTCTTAATTGCCTGTCCTAAACACTGACTTAAGTTTGGCAATCATCTCCATTTCTAGAAAAATCCCAGCTTCACCTTTGTGAAGTAGTGTAGGTGTATCACTTGGAGAGAAATTTAGGTTTCAGGATTTTTAGTATGTTGTAGATGGAAACAAGATAAAAGGCATAAGATGTTGTCCTGAGTTTCTTCTTCATGCTTTTTCCTCCTTCTCCATGGGTTTGGGTGGCATTTTGTAGCCGGGCAGAAAAGTCCCCATTGCAGCTCTGTGGGATCAGTTATTGGGTGAAATGGGAAAATAATCCAGGTGTCCTTTCTTAATTGGATAGTTTAGTCTTAAAAGACCTTGGAACAAGAGATTGTTGGCCATTTTGTGCCTTCTAATAAAAAGCTGCCAAACTCACGATAGTGGAACTATTTTTTAATAAAAATAATAAGCACTTGAGTCCAAACATAAACTACCGTCTCAAGTGCCTTCAATCCAAACACAAAAAACCCAACAACTTATACCACCACAACCTTCAAGTGTGGTGGAAAAGCTAAAACCATGCTCAGAAAAGCTGTCTGCACAAACCCCAGCTTATCTGATATGCAGGACATTGGATTTTGCCCTTTTTTGGGCTTCTGGTGGTTTTGGGGTCTGAGTGTACGTTGTTTACTTTACCAAGCACTGGGGTCTTTGCCATCAGCCTGAGTTACATGGGATGGAGCTTGGTTTTTGGAAAAGTGACAAAGTGCCCTGGGCACCAGTTAGATTTGTGTTATGGTGGACATTTCTGAAGAAGTCCAACTGATGTGTGCTTTTTCTACTCACATTTTCTCTCCTCTTCTTCCTTTTTACACTCACACTATTGTATAATTTAATTTGTCCACAATTCCCTCTATTTGTGCAGAATATTTGTTCTTTTGTTGCCATCCCTTCCTGTTTCTTCACTTGTTGGTTTTTCTATGTACAGCAAAAGTCTGTCTCTTCTCTTTTATTTGTGGGCATTCCCTGTGGTCGTCTTTAATTCATTTCAGATTTTTTTTTTCCTTTTCTGTCTGAATGACCATTTTGTTGATTTACTGTGGCACCAAGTTCCAAAATATAACAGGAGAGGTTGGTAGCATTTATGAAAAGACAAATGGAGAGTCCCAGAAAATGCAAGAGTGAGGTGACCAATGGGTTCAACACCAAGGTGGTGCCCAACCTTCTCCTCTTGACGTACATTTAATGTTTGTGTTCCTCACATAAAGGTCTGGCTTTCCTGGGGTCCTGTCTGTGGCACAGGCCAGTCAGGGATGCCAAGAGGAGACTGCAGAAATCAGGGGAGCATTTTGCAGTACTTCCCCAGCCTACTTTCCTACCTTCTGAAAGTTTTCCTTGGAGGCGTTCTTCCTCATCTTATCAGTACTGATACAGAGGTGGCTTGGTCATCCAGTTCCTAATTGTAGGAAGAGGTGAGTAAAGAGGGAGTTTCCTGCGGGCAAGGGTGGCTATCTGGGCAGCTCCATCCCTCAGAGGCCAATTTGGGACGCATGGAAACTCTTGCAAACACAGGGCTCTGCTGTCTCACTTCCCTGAGGTGTGTGATGCATGTCCTGCCTGGGTCTTGGGCACCCAGGGAAGGAAGGACCAGGGAAGCTGATCACTGGAGATCTTTGTCTCAGATAGTGTTTGCAGTAAATAAAAAGTTCCATTGGACAGGATACAACTACAATCAACTGTATCTTATATTAAAATTCCACTGCATTCCACTATTTGGCAAAATTTGATTTTTGATTTGTCTGTCACTTTGTTCCTCATTGAAGTCCCACTCTTTACTTTTTCCTTGTTCACTGGTGCAGTCCTGTTGTGTAAGTGTATCATAAAATAAAAAGGAAATAAAATTGGCCATGTGAAAAATCAAGAACATCTGATGCCTAGAAAGAATAAGAACTTGGGTATGTCAAGCTGCAGACATCTGGGCTTTTATTGAAACTGTTTTCAGCTCTGTCACTGAATCATCTTTTGAAAACCAAATATATTTTAAAACCCTCCTTATTGGCTGTCTAATACTATCCAGGTGTGTGCTCAATTTTTTCCTTCTTCCTGGCATATTGTCCCCATGAAAAAAGCCTTGAATTAATTTAAAAACAATTCAAAAGACGTTACCAGCGCATTAAAGAAAGAAGAGAAGAAAGAGGAGGCAGAGAAGCCGGCTGCTTTTAAACACCCATCCTTCAAGAGCTGTGCCTGGGGAGTCACCTCCTCCCTGTGGAACAGATTTCCCTTGGTTTGAAGGCAGAGCAGACCCCGGGATTTCCAGCTGCAGGCACCCCCAGCTGCAGAGCAGGCAGGGGTCTGAGAGCTCAGGGGTTAATCCGAGCCGTGTGTCCCAGCCCTGCCGAGGCAGAGCCAGGCACTGGGACCTTTTGCTCCGAGAGGCTCTGGCACTGCCGGGAGGTTCATTTTGTCTGCAAAACCAAGCATGTAATTTCCCTTCTCCCTTGCTGTCCCCTCTGTCTGGCCAGTCCTGCGGCTCAGCAGCAGAGTCTCCCTGGAGACAGCCAGGACAGCTGAGCTGACCTTCAGCAGGCTGGTGAGAGATGGCACCTGGGCTAGGGAGCCCCCAGATTGGCTTTTCTCCTCCCAGTCAGGCTGGGGAAACCCCGAGATGCCTCCGTGCTTGGAAGCAGAAAAGTGAAGAAATTACATAAATTTGAAACAATAAATTAAAATAAAAATCATCCTTGGCATCCAAAGGACGTGCATTTAAAGCTTCCAGCTTACCACAGTGTTGTGGCAGATTTACACAGAGATTAAAAATGATCCCTCATGAGTGAGCACCAGCTCGTGTGAGCTGTGTAAATCCAAGAGTGTCCGTACAGCCGCCGGACTTGGCATCCAAAACCTCTCCGAGTCCACAGAGCCAGCAGAAGGGACATTTCTACCTTTTTTTTTTTTCAAAAGAAACAGAGCTACTGAAGCCTCTGGAGTGTGGATTTAGCTGTCAGTCTTATTTACTACTTTCAGCTGTTATCTGCTGCCGCTGAAGCTGAGCGTGAAAAACTTACCAGCCTGCTCTGATAACTTTGCTTTCTGTTTCAGCTCCAGACAGGAATCCCATCAAAGCTTTCATCCCGATATCCACACGCTGAAAGATGACACAGGAGTTAAAGAAGTGAGGCTGAAATTCCTAAGGCTCTCCTAAAGATTTTTCCAAGAATTTTAAAAAGCCTCTTAAAAACGGCGGCAGAGACCGAACGCTGTTAAGGGAGGGGAAAAGGAAAGAAAAAAAAAAAAAAAAAAAAAGGAAGAAAAAAACTTTGGCAGGCAAACAGTGTCTTACATCAATCTAGCAGTCAGCATCTATGTAGATGTTCTTTCCTCCTTTTGTGCAACACCCCTTCCCTCCTACAGACCACCCAAAGCCCTATAAATAATCCAAGGACTGTATTTTTCCTCCAGATTTCTCTTCAGACCTCTAAGGGAAAATATCAGGCAAAGGAAGGGACAGAGGGAGAAGGGAAAGTGAGGAGGGGAGAGAGAAAGAGGAAAGATGGCTAGCGAATTCAGAAAGAAAATATTCTGGAGGGCAGTGGTGGCCGAGTTCCTGGCCATGAGCCTTTTCATTTTTATCAGCATTGGCTCTGCTCTGGGCTTCCAGTTCCCCGTGGTGGCCAACAAAACATCAACGAGGTCTCAGGACAACGTGAAGGTTTCTCTGGCTTTTGGGTTATCCATTGCTACCATGGCTCAGAGCGTGGGCCACATCAGTGGGGCACACCTGAACCCAGCTGTCACCCTGGGGCTGCTGCTCAGCTGCCAGATCAGCATCTTCAAGGCGCTCATGTACATCCTCGCCCAGTGCCTGGGGGCAGTGGTGGCCACTGCCATCCTCTCAGGAGTCACCTCCTCTCTCCCAGGAAACTCCCTGGGGCTTAATGCTGTAAGTAGAAACTTTGAATTCCTCCTTTATTTTATTTTATTTTATTTTATTTTTTTTTAGAGTAGAAATGTAGCAGCTGCAATTTACTAAAGATGTGGGGGTTCTGTTGGTGCTGGTGACCTCAGAGAGCGCGACTGTTTATTGCAGGAGAGGATCTAGTCCTGACTGATAACCAGGATGTCACAGGGATGGTGCTTCCTCCCCACCCTCATTTTGGAGCTTTAGGACATTCTGGTCGTGATCAGTTTTGCTTGTGTTCAGTTTTGTACACCCCAGTTGCTGAAAGGTGGCTTTTGATGCCAATTTAACGCTGAAATCACTGGCAGTTTTATGACCTTTAGTGGTTCTGAGGGTCTCTAAGGTGGCATGTTGATTAATGTGCATACAGCAGTGTTGTTTTGGCTTCTGTGAGTGTGATTAATTTTCAGTACTTAATTAATGGTTTGTGTATACTGGTGATGACTGCAGTGAAAACCCATGGGAGCAGAGAGAGGTGTGCAGCAGGAGAAATCCCATCCCCAAAGGTGTGAGCAGTACCTGTTGCATTAGGCAGAGTGCTCAGATCCAGCCTGGCAGAATCCCAGCTGCCCTTTCTGTGCACTTCTGGGCAAAAATTGGACAAATCCTGAATTCTCATGTATAAACTGGTGGAAAAACGTGAGGCAGCTACAGGTAACTGGGGTGCAGGTTCCAGCTCTCTCCCAGCCAGGTGCTCACATCACGCTGCCTAAAAACTGCCTGGCCACAACTCCTCCTCCTCAAAATGTCATTTTGCTGTTTTTGTTGCAGAATAATGGGAGAGAAAAAAGGGTAAATACACTTCTAAACTTGAAACCATCCCACTGTCAGAGGCAGTGCTACAGCCACTGCAGGACGCACAGTGCTATAAATGGAAATTCTTTCTGGTCACTCACTTGACCTGATCTCTTAAGAACAAGTATTTTACATATTTTCTTTGGCCTCTTTGTTTCAAAATATTCCTGACTGCAGTTTGTAAATTGAGCTAATTTGAAATCTTCTGCCCATTTGTAGTCACAAGAGTATTTGGGACATAAAACTGCAAATGCAACATCTCTTCTGAAATAACTTAGGCAAACCAGCAATATGGTTTTGCATACTGTAATTTGACATTGCAATTAATTCAGAACATGAGTCAAGTTTTCAAAACAGAGTAAAATCTGATATTAAGGTGATTCCTGGGCAGCTCAGTGTCATTCACCCTGATGAATTGGCTGCTCACCTCCCTCTCTCCTGGTGCCTGCAGCTATTCCATCCTGCCAGCGCTTCGGAAATTTTGATGGGCTAACTCAAAACATTTTGGGGAAGAAGAGCAAATAATTTTATTGACTCCAGAAGGTTCTGGCTGCGAGTGTGATACTCGATCTTTTCCTCTGAAACCACTGACAGAGGGAGCAGCTCAACCACATGGGACAGGGTGTCTGCCCAAGTGGTTTCCTCGAGAGGTCCAACTGCCATTAAACACGGGAGGTCTGGTTTTGGTAGCACTTAAGCTTGGCTTTTCCCTTTTGCTTCCATAAAATCCTGATGACTGGTTCCTTCCTCTAACCAAAGCTCTAAACCTGGCCTTTTGTGAAGGGGGGTGAAGCTGTTTTTGCTCCTCAGTCAGTGACTAGAGTTACAGAGGCAAAACCAGGCAGGGTTAAGTCTCCATCATATAAATTTTACAAATCAATCAGCAATTTCTGTGCAATGGAATAACAGAGAATATAGTTTCTAAAAGCTCTGGTCTCGCTGTTTGTTGTGGAAAATATTCAGATATTTGAAAATTCAGGAAATATTTGAATATTTGAATACCTGAAGATTTGAATATTCAGGAAAATATTCAGATATTTGTTTCTTTTTTCTTTCACATATCCACTTACAAATGTTCTGGCTGGAAGAGCAGTGGGGAGACCCCCCTGGGGATAGTGGGGGCAGCAGCTGTTCTTCTGCCTTGAGAGAGAGGAAAGGAAAGAAAAGGAAAGGAAAGCAAATCCATTCGTTTCCCAGCGACAAGCCTGGAGTGCCTGGGGAGGGCTGAGGGGGAGCTGGGTCTGAGCCCAAGGCAGGGGGGAGCAGCAGCAGAGGGGCTGTGCTCGTGCAGGGCTGATCTCAACGGGCACATCCTGGATCCACAGCAAAGAGCTGGAGAGGAGGAACCACAGAGTTGCTTTTATTATGATTTTTAACCTGAGGACAAGAAGGGGAGGCTCAGAGATGGCATCCCTGCTAGCTGCTCTCTCTTCTTGTAGATAATGAGGTGTGGATTCCCTGTTCAGAACAGGAATAGAGGGTGCTGCATGTTTGGGAAGAGGGTCTGGATGTGTGTGGCTTTGTCCTCTGTTCTGACCCTGCTGTGCTCTTGAAAATGTGTTTTTTACAGGGAAAACGTGGCGGGGGCAGTGTGTGATGGGGTGAGTGGCCATCCAGGGCTCCCGGTGGATACTGGGTGGGGTTGCATGCCTGAACTTGGGTTTTTCCTGCCTGGCTGCAGGTCCTGCACTGGGGGGACCAAGCTGAGAACCCATTTCCACTGGCTGCTCTCTAATCCTCAGGGAATGAGGGACAAAGAGAGGCACTTCTACCTCTGGATCTGTTGAGTTGCTTCCAGAGACACCCAGCTGCCCTTTGCCATGCTGGGGCTCCAGGCTTACAAACCTCGGCTAAGAATCCAAAATTGAGTGGGATAAATCCAAGTATTTTTCATTGCACAAAGGGAAAAAAGGAAACACAGTCAAATGAAGCACAAAACCAGCCATAGACAGTGCAAACCTGAGGAGGAAGAATGGAGGATGAAAATGCAGGATGTTCCTTTAACATGTTCAGTATTAATGTCTGGTTTACACCAAGACAAGTAAACCAGTCACACATTAGGATTTTGATCCAAACTGTGCTTAAGTCAACAGACATATTTTTAGTTACTTTGGCTGGTCCCGAGTAAGACATTTTGGACAACGCTCAGAGATGTATTTAGATTACTGAATCCTTTTAAGACACTTAACTTCCAATATATTTTA
Source organism: Melospiza georgiana (assembly GCF_028018845.1). Taxonomy (NCBI): domain Eukaryota; kingdom Metazoa; phylum Chordata; class Aves; order Passeriformes; family Passerellidae; genus Melospiza; species Melospiza georgiana. Next base: position 3,996,277 of record NC_080430.1, on the reverse strand, counting down.
GTAGTGGTGTGGGCTCCAAAGTAAAAACTTTGAGAACTGGAGAAGCTGGAAGAGGAGCATGCAGTGTGTTTGCTCTTCTAAAAATTTAAATATTTTTCCTTACATCATCTTGTATCTTTTTTTTTTTTTGAAAGTTGGATTACTACACATTACAAATTTCCATTAGGTAAAGCTGTAAGAATAGAGAATACCAGATCCAAAATGCACTCATCTGCCAGCAGAGCTGGCTATTGTCTGGTGAGGACAGATCTGGAGTTTAGATAATGGAACAAACTACTCAGCACAGGCAGTTAATGACCAACAAAGAGCTCCAGCAGGAAAGACAGGAGAGAAGAGGCTTCTGTGCTGTAAAGTAACACAATATTTGCTGTTGAACAATGTTCATCTGGAGAACTTTTAGCAAACTCTTAAAAACATGGTCAGAAAATTTCTTTAGCTCAGGTTATTTCATATTTGTGTATCTATTTTTTTATCCATCTATCTGTAGATATATATATATATAGATATATATAGATATATGTAGATATATAAAATAGTCTGAGCTAAATATATAGCTATAGATAAATAATTAGAATTTTGTGACAAATGCAGACACCACTTCACAATTTTCACAATTTCACAACTTTCACAATTTCATAGTTTTCTGTGTTTTGGCATAGTGATGAGAGTGCCAGGAAATGTGTCCCCAAACTCTCAGGGCTATAATTTGGAAACTATTTGAAAACTCTTCCTTTGAGTTTATGATGAAAGATATTATTTTAAAAGTTATAAGTGGATCAAAAATTGTAGGCAAGAAAAACAGACCTGAAGGTAACGTTGCTCGGGTAGATAAAGAGAAAAGAAAAACAACCAAGAATAACAAATAGGAGGCCTTGAGTTTAGAAAACACCCAGTGAACTGATAAATGTTGTTTGTGTAACTAAGGAGCTCTCTGGAAAAGCCAGAGGAGATCTGTGGTCAGTGGATTCAGAGGTCATTTTAAGACAGGTGAATATTCATGTGGATGCTATTCCTGGAGCATGGAGATTTGCTTGTTGCTGGAACGCCCTTTGAATTTCTGCTGTGACTGGCTGGGCTGTGTCCATGCTGCTCCCTGGGGCTGCCCACGTCAGGATCAGCCGTGGCACAGGTGGTGCACACCATGTCCTTTGGGGATAAACTCCCCGTGTCCAGCTCTGGATTGCTCAAGGGCAGGGAAAAAGGAGGTTTTTGCTGTCTTTGACTCCTCATGCCAGGCCAGCATCTGCTGCTTTGACCTTCCAGCCTCACCAAAGGCGCGCCACAGGAGCACAGAATCATGGAATAGCTCGGGTTGGAAGAGACCCTAAAGATCCAACCCCTGCCATGGGCAGGGACACCTTCCACTGTCCCAGCTGCCCTGTCCAACCTGGCCTTGGACACTTCCAGGGATGGGAAAGAGTCCTTTTTCCATAACTACTCCCACTGAGCTGGATTGGGATCCAGCAGCATCAGAGCAAATTGGAACCTGAATGCTGGAGATTTTTAGGTTTTCTTTCCTTTACTGTCTACATGTTCCAGGTCTTATTCTGCTACTTGGGGAAAATGAAGAATCTTTTGTTCCCAAGATAGTGGAGCATATGATGTGATAAGATCCTTGTCATCTGCAGATGGTCTTACCTCTAGGGCATCCATGCTGGTGAATTTTCTCCCGATAAATTCCCAATTTGCATTTCCAGTGCAAACATAATGTTGCACCAGCAGCGGGAATTCCCTTTCATGTAGTTGAGACCTGCCACACCTTTTGCTGGTGTTTATGGGCCAGCACTGAAATGTTTGTCCTGATATTCCCCATTGGATCCTTCCCATCCTTTAGGAACTTGTTTCAGAGGGGATTCCTCATGGGGAATCACCACACTCCCCACATTTGGTGCCCACCAGTGGCCTTCTCACCATGGGGAGCAGGACTTGCCTGGTTGCCCTGGGTGACTCAGTGTTTGCCTTGTGATTTCCCCGGCTCCTCGTGCCCGCGCCCTTCGAGCCCGTTCTCCAACCTCCAATTAAACAAAGCCAGCTCCAGTTGGAAGAACATCCAAAATAAACTGAGAGCTTGACAGTGTGAGGGGACAATTGAGTAAGTGATGCTGCTTTTCCTCTGAGTCACTGTGGAAAATTGCAGCTCCAGAGGTGCTGCTGGATGGACGAGACACGCAGCTGAGATCCTGACCTTTAGTGCTTATTGAAAAATCCTTGGATAACTTATTTTATTTTTTTTTCAATGAAGATAATATTTTGTGCCTTTCTCAAATCTAGGATAGTGAGAAGCTTAATTCTCCCTGTCTCTGCCCTCTGCCCTGCCTATTTTTGATCCAGATTAGGCTTCTTCTGACAACCTTGCTTCTGCATGCTGGAGGACTCCAACATTCACAAGCTGCATTTTTGTAATGAGCAAAATGGTTCCCGTACATGACACAGATCTGGGATTTTTATTTCTTAACAAAGACTGCCACAACAATAGCTCATTGTTCACTGTCAGTTTTTGCAGCAGAGGGCTTTCAAGGCTCGCCAGCATTGTCCTGAGGGGCCCCAGGCAGGGCAGGTGGGACACAGGAAAGGCACCTGCTCAGAACTGGCCACGGTCTCGGCCTCTTTTTAATGGGTTCACACAGTGACAGCAGAAACATCTGGGCTGAGATGTAAACCTGATGGTTATCACCCATCCCCCAGAGAATCTGGGGTTATGGCTCGAATCCTTATCTCAGATCTCAGAGCTTTTTATCTGATTTCCATTTCCATGAGGATTTGCTTAGCGCCTCACCAATAATCGAGCCATACCCCAGGATTTTGGAGGGATGCAGCAGCACAGCTTTTCTGGGACAAGGAGAGGCCCTTGGTGCTCATCCTCCTGCAGCCCTGTCCTTTTGTGCTAGAACAGAGAAGATCAAAGTGGGTTTTGTGCCAGTGGATCCAAGGATGAGCATTTGGAAATGATCTGCAGGCCTCAAACTAAAAGTTTTCTTCACTTATTTCTACTTAGAAATGGTATAAATTCCTGAAAAGGATGCACAGAAGTGTTTAAAACAGTGAGTCGCCATAGATGTAAAAAACTATTAATTTGGTTAGTTAGTTAATATTGTAATACAAGTGGAGTGGGATTTTCAGGGAATGATTTCTTTACTGTGTTAGATCAACAGTCAGACTAAGTAAGATTTAAGTAAAATTCATTTTGCCACCAGCCTTCCTGAGTGGCAAATAAACCATTTAAATTGGTTTCCTTTCCACAGAGTTCTCTGATTACACCAAATATATTTGGGTGTTCTGTGTGTTATGTGTTTGCACACCCCCAAACACACTCACACACCAGAGACAGATGGACAGAAAGATTCTTCAGATGAGATAAATCCAAATTTAAATTTTTAATCTAAATTAATTGGAAAGTTAAAAAAAAAATCTAATAATGGGTGTGGGTTCTGAAGCAAGATCTGACATGGTCAGGACCACAGCCCGAGAACAAATGGAAATGCCCGCAGCAAGAGAATGAATATGATTAAATCTGGTTAAATTGGTGCAATGATAAGAAAAAAAAAAAAAAACAACTAGGTTTTTGCAGCAGGGCTCGTGGGTTTTAGCAGTTAATGTAAACCTTCAGGGAGCTGAGAATACCATTTCTTTAATCAGAGAATCCTAAAAACTATCACTATCTGTATAGATATTTTTAAGTGAAGCATTTTTAAAGCATATCAAAAGTACTAAAGGAAGAAAAGATAGCCCCTGAAAAATTTTCTGTTTGTCTCCAGAGGAAATTGCCTGTTTTCTTTAGGGCAGTAGTACATTTTTGCTGATTTGTCCATTCTCCAGCTTAATGGAAAGAATTCAATAACAGAGGGGTCTTTACCTGGTACCACAATTGTCTCCTGGAGGTTTTTCTGGCCTGGCTGAGAACATTCTGAGCCCTGAGTATTTATTAATGCGTAATTGATGGGGAAATGCTGATCTTCCTGGCATCCAGAGCCAGGGCTGGTGTTTGACTGCTGCAGCTTCCTTGAACTGAGGAGATCTGAGGCTGAGGCACGACATCAACCTGTTAAATCAAATATACAGAGCCTGACAGGCATCCTGGAGGAAACTATAAACAGCAGGAGGGCAGAAATGTGGCCTGGGAGCTCTGCAAGGCACAACTCCTAGACTAGAAAGGAGTAAAGAAATCCTGGACGAGTCCTGAGCATCCCCTCTCTAGGAACCACTGGGAGGTGTCACAGAAAACTCAACTTTTCCAGGCTAATTCTGCGCCAAGTGGAGTCAATGGAGGCTTTCAGAGCAGAAATGTGGCATGTTTCCTTGCACATTTACACACACAGCTCCTCCTGAGGGCTTGGAGTGGGTAAGGTCAGGTTTGGCCCCTTTTCGTTCCTTTGTTAGGATTTCTTGCTTGATGAGAAAGGTGGAGGAATGGAGGAGCTGGAATTGTTCCCCCAATTCCTGAAATGCATTGCGCAGGCTCAGAGCTGGTTTTTAACCCCATGGAAATGCCAAGTGTTCAATGCTTATTTATGGCTCATAATTTTTGAGAACTTCACAGATTTGCTGGAGTTTGTCTAGAAATATAAAATGAATATTACTTTGGTGGAATTGCCAACAGCCATAAAGTGAGGTTTGTGCAAATCCAGGTGTTATTCCAGTAACAACATAAAAAGGATGATTCTATTTGGCTCAAAATTCACATATGCCCAAAATTCCCACTGAAATGCTATATCCTTCTGGGCTGGTAATAGAGGAGATAATAAAATGCTCTGTGGTATAAATGAGTGCTTCAACTATTACAGAAAATTAACTATTTGCTTGGGTGTTGCTGGGTAAAGGAAAAAAAAAATACAAAACCTCACAATTCCTCATCCTCTGAATAGAAGTTGTTTATTTCTCAGCAGCAACATTTAACAACAAGAAAAAAAAAAGTTTATCCCAAGCAACTTTCCCAGAGGCACATCAAAAAAGTAAAAGTGTAAAGAAAAAAAATTGTCTGTGTCTGACCAGCTGTGCTGAAAACAAGTCCTGTAGAGGAACTTTTACTGCCTATCTTGGTCTGACACACGAATTTTATGTGCTCTGGTTTAATACAATAATCATTCTCCCCTCTTTCTCTCCATATATAACACAAAGCCCTGGATAGCTTCTCCTCAGCCTGCAGAGGGTGGGAGGAGGGAGCTGGGCCTCGTTCCTGGAGGGTGTCTGCTGCCTGAGGAACGGAAAATATGATTTCTGCTCTGGGAATTGAATGAGTCCCCTTTAGAGCTCTTAAGGCTGTATTTATAGGAGGGATAATCTAGCAGAGGACAATGTGTTTTGTCCCCAGGTTCTGCTGAATGCTTCCATTGTTGATGTAGGATACAGTCCAAAGCTAATTTATAAGCAGCTTCTGAGTCCTCCTGTCGTATAATTTTAAGTGAAACTCTTTGGATCTTTGCCTGTCTCTCCTTACTAAAGAAATGAGATTTTTGCACTCCCTGAATCCCTAATATTCAATTAATGGGTACAGAAACATCAATTTTGTAGTGATACTGTTAAATAGCAAGGGTAGAAGTGAATAACTGTAGTTAAACAGCCAGGGATGAATCTCTGAATCAATTCTGACTGTGACTCAAGGTTTATAGCTATGGAGATGTGGGATAGACTTCCAGGAGAATAAAGGTATGTTATCAATATGGAAACCATCAAGTTGTTTTAATGACTGAGTTGGAGCTGAAAGAGTGAGAAAAGTCAAACAAAATGACAGGCAAGACAGTGGGATGTGGCTTGGAGGGAAGTAGGGAGATGAATTTCTGAGATTACATTTGTAGAACATCCCATTAAAGAACTTTGCCAGCCACACACTTAAATAGCTAGTTGGCATAAAAAAGAATGATTAATATTTCAAAAGAGGAGGGGGAAGAAGAGAAACTGAACCATCTAAGCTATTGTGAAGAGTTTTCCTTATTCAGTAAAATAAGAAACGTCAAAGAAGGGAAATTTTAAGCTATAAGAAAAAAAATGCTGTAAGATGGCAAGAATTTACTTGAATAAAAAGCTAATTTTAAGAAAAATGCCAAGGCAGGCAAAAGGTAATAATTTAGGTGAGATGGTGAGGATATGCAAGGAAGAGAAGTCCCAGCCATTTTAAATGCTGTGGCTTAAATTTTCTTCCTCCAAACCACACCAGCAGGCAGGGCTTGCTCTGGTTTTTCATAAGAATGGGCAAAGCTGACATTCCCCTACTGAAAAATAGACTTTTGCAATACCAGAGTCCTCTTTTTTTAATTATTTTTTTTTTTCTGGAACAATGAGAAACTAATCCCTGTTATATGAAAGGAAGCTGGGCCCTGGAAGCTCCAATCCAGGGCTGAGGGTTTGTTGGATGAGATGGAGCTCAGCCCATCCCACGTGGTGGAACCACCTTGCATAACAAAGTGTCTTATCCATATAACGGGAAACAGGTTTGAACTTGATATACTTTCTCTGGTAATGAGAAAAATATGAAGCCACTAGAGAAGTACACAGTGGGGTTTACCTTGGGCCAGTTTAATTTCCTGTCCCCGTTTCTCTTCCGAAGGCGGACAACTCATAAATATCCTGTCCTAAAAAAAAAAAAAAAAAAAAAAAAAAATTAAAAAAAATTCAAAAGGAAAGAAAACATGCCATTAATTTGCCCAAATGATTGCTGTGGGAGGCAGTCAGCTAAACGTGGCACTTCTGGGAAACAAATTCTGTAGTTCCCATCTCCTGTGTGATGTTATGGAGAGCTGGAAGTGATGTGGCCACTGCCCATTTCCTAAGATATAAAGCAGGTGTTCTTCTCAACTAATTGCTCTCATGTTCATGTCTAGATAATTTTTTGGGGGGTTTAATGTTCTTCATTTGAATGTCTCTTGAGCCACTGTGCCTTCAGTGCTTCCTTAGTTTCCAATCTGGTGCATCTCAGGAGTTTTCTGAATAAGATGTGACTTCTGTTCATTTACTGAATTCTGGTACATTTTTATTCCATGACCTTGTTCAGATTCACAGTGAACTGAGAGGGAAAAATCCGAAAATCATAAAAATATTAACCATGGGATTGTTAAGGCTGAGAATGGTGGAATTCAGCTCACAGGAGGATGCACATCCCTTGGGGTGTCTGCATGTTCTGCTTCTTGTCAGGGAGCTGTGAGGTAGAGTGGGAATTACTCACTGCAAGCTGCTGCAGCCAAGATTGATTCAGCTGATCATAAAAATGTGTCCACAGACAGCTCTCCCATCTTGCCAGTGATTCTTATGTGTGTTTCTGGTGCTTCTGCTGTCAAAACACTGACATTAGAAATGAAGTTGAGTGGAATTATTCATGTGAACAAAAAAGGAAAAGAAGCCTATGTAGACTCTCTTGGAGATGAATACGGGCTTGTGTGTTTCATTTAACCCCTTAGAGCATGTTTGGTTCCTCAAAGCTCTCAATCCACTCCTCAGGTGTCCCAGATCTGAAGCCTGAAAAACCTCAGGGAGTTTCTGTGCTGTTCTCTGCCCTCTGACAATTTTTCTGTTACCTTAATGAGGATTATTGGACTGCAAAGAGAAGATGTCAAAGATTTGCCAGCAGATGCATCAAGGACACATGCAGTGTCAGTCTGCACACCCTATGACCACTGCTAAAAGGTATCAGTGCAGGGAAAAAGGCATTGCAGTGTGGGCACAGGTCACTGGAGAGGGTCCTCTTCACCCCAACACTGCACTAGAAGTGGCTGTGTCACGTTTCAAAGCATTATTTTGTCTATTTAGGAACCAGAGATATTGGACGCCTTGTATTTTGGATATTCTCAGCAACAGAATGGGCAGATGTTAAGAACAGCTGTTGATTTTTAGTCAGTTCTCTAAAGTGTGGTACAGCTTCCTACTAAATTCAGATTAAGTTTTAGACATCATTGAAGCTTCTGGAGTCTGATATTCTACAAAATCTTCCACAAAAGTTCAAACTTTCCTTAAAAATCTGAATAACATAAAGAAAATACAAGAAGAGGATGACAAACCCATGTTGGTTGTGCCTCCTTGGTTCTGTCAAGAGCTCAAACAAGCAGATTCAAAAGGTGCAAAATGTTATCTGGGTAAGAATTGCAAATCCTCTGTGAATGAGGATGATATAAGTATAACGTTAACTATAACTAACTATAACTATAACTATAACTAACTATAAATATGCACATGTAAATTTTAACTTGACAGAAAGGAATATACCTTTGTATTTTCCCTTTCTAAAGCTTTTCTGTGGTGTGCTTGGGATGGTGAACACTGGTGCTGTTCCATGTGTACCATGGATGGTCCAGGCTGATGCTGCAGTGATAAATTACCTCTGATAAGGAGTCAAATAAATATTCTGTTATCCTACAGAAAATTTATATATTATATATTTAATAAATATTTAAATTTAGTTAATATTTACTATCCTACTTACACACTGCAGATCCACAGGCCCCATCAAAGCAGGGCATCCAAGGTTTGCCTGGGTTTGTCCCATTTTGGAGCACGGCCCAGAGTCCTTGCTCTCACAGTAGAATCTTAATGTTTCTGGCAGGCTGTGTAAAATTACATGGCTGGAGGAAAGCAAAAGGTTTCCTATGATATTTCCAGGTTTTCTTTGATCCCACTCAGCCCATCAATGAGTGTTGATTAGCAGGGAGAATGACCTCAAGCCACGTCAGCTGTAGGATGTGTTTTTCCTGGAGGGAAAGGAAGAATATGATTTCCTCCTCTCAAAGATAAGGATTATCACAGGTTTTTAAAGAATAATTTTGCTCTTATTGTCTTTTATAGAAGCCCTTCAAATGAAGGGAAAGCCCAATGGCTGGCCAGCGTTTAATATTTTAAAATGTCAAGGCTTTGTCAAATGCAAACATTGATGTGTCAGACCTCAGCTCTGGGTTCTCTGGGGTTGCATTATGATTGAAAAGAATTTGGTTTCTTATCTGCTTTTGGCCATGTGCACATCAGTCACTTATTTGCTACCTGGCTTTTAAGTTTGGCCATTTGGCCTTCCAAACGTGAGATAAGATTTTCCAGAGGGTACAGAGTCCAGAGTCTTAAATTAGTTTTGATACAAGGAAGAACATTGGAAGCCTAATTTGTTGAGAGACAAAAATGCCACAGTTTCTACTGTGAAAAAAAAATTTGCTTATTTTTAAAACTAACAAAAGCAACAGAATATTAATTCAGAGATATCAAGCAGGAATTTCTAGATCTAAAAATTTCAGTGCATCTTGTATAGATGCATTTATGTCAGACTCACACTTCTCACGTATAAATCCTAATAATGATAAAGGTTTCATTAATGGAGTTCAGTTTCTACTCTGTGGATGCTGGAGGAACCAAAATACCCATCCTTTCAACCAGAATTCCTTTCTATTAGTGAATAAACTATTTCCAGTTCAGAGGATATCACTCCTGCATGTTAAAGAACAAGCTATAAAAATACATTATCAGTGCTTCAGAATAGCAGGATTTAAAAATCAGATTTATGCTGAGGAAAGACTCAAATTAATTTTTTTCATTGCTTAGGAATTTTATATTAAACTTTGCTACAGAGAAGAAACAGGAAATGTGAACAGCACCTGTGGAAGGTGAAATAGTTCAGTTTGTCATCTAGAAGTTTTAAGGATTTTTAAATATTAGCTTTGGGGAAATTAGGGCATAAACCACAAAATCAGATTAACAGCAGGATTTCCCGTGGTTTCATTGTTCTGGACAGGTCACAACAACATGTAATTATGTTTTTTGCCACGAATAACCCAGCAGTTTTTAATGCAGGGGCTCTGACAGATGTGATAACCCACTGATAGCACAAATTAATACAAGTTTTGCAGTGTTTGCTTCCTACTCTAAGTCTCATTCTCAGTTCTCTGGCCTTTGGCCAAGCTCATGTTTCATCCCATCCATACAAGTGAGTTATTTCTGCTTAACATCAAGTTATTCAGCTCAGTAACAGACTTGCCTTGACTTAATGGAGACACCACTGAATACAGCGATTAAAAGCAGAACTCAAAACTTGCTTTAACATCAAATGGTTTACCTCCATGGTTTCCTGTTAGGAACAAAATTTTAGCAGTACTCCTGAAATATGACAGCATTTCTGCTCTGTAGTGTCCATTTAAGTGAATCACCATGGTTTCAATATGCTCTACAGCACTTACAAGAAACTCTGCTGATTTCATGACTAATAATTCCATTGGAATATTTATCTCTGACAGTTTCAGTTTTTCTAGATAATTCACTTCAGCAGGAAATTCAAGCACTCCCATCAGCCCCTTTGGATTCCTTAACTCGGGATTTTTTTAATGTATCCTAAAGAAGTTAAATGAGCTTCAGTTTGAGTCTAAGGCACCAAAAAGTAGCTCAGCTGTGAATTAGGTGTCTAAGCTCTTAGTAGTCAAATGAGATCTATTAAAAGAAAAGACAGAGCTTTCAAATGATCTCCTTCATTTCATCAGGTGAATGGATCTCATCTCCACTGACTACACCATTATCTGTGCAAATTAGAGATACATTAAGTAAATGTTCATATCTAGAGATGTTTTACATACTTTTGGTCTTCTGTCACATCTACCAGTCCCCCATAAACTCTGTGGAAATCTCAGGGTATTTCCTGGGGCATATTAATTTACAGTCTAGGTGGAACAGTAATATCTTAATATTAATGTGGAAGTTCTTGAAGCAATGAGTGACTGTCCTAAGGCACCACAGTTCACTTCTGAAAAGTAAACTCTGCTGGAGGTGACTCTCTGGCTGGTTTGTTTCTCACACATAGATAATTCCACTCACACTGTGCCCAGTGGCTGAGTGTTCACCTTGGCTGGGAGAAGCAAGCACTCAAAAAAAACACAAACAACTGCTTATGCCTAGGCTGGAGTACAGCAGGCAGTGTTTCAAAACTAACTTCTCTTCAGTTTTTTCTATTTCTCCCTCTTTTTCCCCCTGTTAAGCAAAAGGAACCCCAGGAGGGAAATGGATGTTCATGTTCATATTGAAGAAATAGATACCTCAGAACTTTGTTACACTGCATGAAGTCATGCAGGAATATGAAATAACATTTTCCTTCCTGCCTCCATGCAGCTTTCAGAAGGAATCAATGCAGGCCAAGGGCTGGGAATTGAAATCATTGCCACCTTCCAGCTGGTGCTGTGTGTCCTGGCCACCACAGACCGGAGAAGGAACGATGTCTCGGGATCGGCGCCTTTGGCCATCGGTCTCTCCGTTGCCTTGGGCCATCTTCTGGCTGTAAGTTTTAGCCTCTTTATAAGATATAACCTCTTTATAAGGTTATATCTGCCCTCTCCCACCTCGGGGTGGGCCAGTGAGATGATGGGGAAGCTTCATCTATGCCTCACCTGTGGTTCTCTCTCCGCCTCCTAGATTGATTACACCGGCTGTGGAATTAACCCAGCCAGATCTTTCGGCTCAGCGCTCATCGCCAACAACTTTCAAGACCACTGGGTAAGTTGAGTAAATTTGTTTAACTCACAAGAGGGTCTGAAAAACACATAACCTACAAGATCAGAAACATTTCAACACCTATCATTAGGACAAAGTCAAAGAGTTGGCATTTCCATTTCACCTAACAAAGAATATTCTCCTTTACATCCTGACCACCCTCAGGCAAACAAAAAAGTCCTCAGGCTCATTCAGTCTCTGTGCCTAAAGTAATACAGTAGATTTTCTCTGGTTATTCCACTTTATATTTATTTACTTCAAACATTTTAATTGTTTAAGCCTTATTACACAGAATCCTGTACTGTTTATTTATTGTTTAAATTTAATTTGTAAAATGCTACTCCTTAATCTGGTAAAACCCAATTTAGAAAGATTCTTAAGCATGTTTATTAACTGAAACAGATCATCCAATATTTAACAGCTGATAAAATGTTCACCCTCTTAAAGCTGAGTGTCTGCTTATGTGTTTTCAAGGATAAGTGCTCTGGAAACACTATAAATTTTAGATTAGTCCTTGTGTTTAAATGTGGTTAAAATGAGGGTCTTCACAAAAATTTAGTTATTTCACTGAAGCTCAATAAAAAAGCTTGATATAAAGTTGTAAATGAACATGTGTTCTTGAGTATATAAAATGGGGATTGTTCCAATTCTCCAACTCGTGATTTTGGCAGCCAGTTGCATAGTCACAGGTCACACAGGAAATTTAGCGGTAATAGAATGGGGTTGTGAAAATTTTGGATACAGATTCCATTTTCATCTAAAGAGTAAAACATAAAAGGAGGACCCTGGGGAAATTTTGGCAGTCTACACCACTTGAGCATTATTATTAGGACATTAAAGGGAAGTAACTAAGTGAGGAGCTGATATTTTCAGAATTTAATAGGAAAATTATTATCCTTTATAGATACAGAGGAAGATAGATGTAATAATTTGTGTTAAACTACTGATATTGCTAAATAAAAGAGTTTCCAGACTCAGTAGTGCTTTGGCCCTGCAAAGTCTTCAATATCTTCTGTTATTTCTAACAAAATCAACTTTTCTACTAAAATTTAAAATTCCTTTTATTACCTCTCCTTCTAAATTTTAATTTTCTTAAGTGGTCAGGCCAGTTCAATCACAGCAATATCACCAGCTAAGCAGCATCTAGTGTCAAATTAAGCCCCTAATTAAGTTCTCGTTAAGTATTACTTTCAAGTTCACCTATGACTGGAATTCAATAGGAGAATGGAAACTAATGCCCTGTTGTTTTAGAAACTATGCTCCCCTGCCAGCTCTATATGGGGTAGCAGAGATGTTTTAGCAATAGACAACTGGTTTTAAATATCACAATTTTACAGCATAGTCACAGTTATTCACCTCTCATGGTGACAAATTCCTGGTTTTAATTCCGCATGGTTAAGTAACCATTCAGGTCGACGGGCTGCAAAATTTCACTGTGAAAATACTCAGAGGAGCTTCAGATGCAGAAAGACCTGATGCAATTGCTTGGATTTGTGTTCCAGATTTTCTGGGTTGGCCCAATCATTGGAGGAGCAAGTGCTGCCCTGATTTACGACTTCATCCTGGCACCCAGAACCAGCGACCTCACGGACCGCATGAAGGTGTGGACCAGTGGCCAAGTAGAAGAGTATGACCTGGAAGGGGATGATATGAACTCCCGGGTGGAGATGAAGCCAAAATAAAGAAGGGCATGGAGAGAGGGGAAAAAAAAAAAAGCAAAAAAAAAAAAGCAGCACATTGGTTTCCGAAGATTTTATCAGTGTTATAGACTCTTTGTAAACCAGCAAGCAGTACTTTGTTTTTTAAATTCAATACCGTTTTCCTTTTTTTTTTTTTTTATGTCCCCAATCCTAATAGCATCTTTTATATCTGGGGTTTTTCAGTTACAGAGTCTTTAGGTTGAGAAGTCATGATGTAAACAAAATGGGGTGAAGTTTATTAAGGTCACCTTTGCACGACCTAAATAAATTGGGCTGAAGTTTAACCCTTCCCTTGGTACCACCCAATTCTGAGGTGTATTTAGTATGGGGGATTTTCCCACCACATCACTCAGTAATGATAAATAGTTCCAATGACCAGGTTTTTCATGAAAGAATAGATATTGAGGACAGAGAATCATCTGTACCAATAACAGAGGCCTTACACTTGAAAAAACAGTATTTATACAAAAATGCAAGTGTGGCATCTAATGCCAGCAATGAATGGGAAAAAAGCCAGTCTCAAAACAGCATCCAAAAACATCTTTTTGAAGGAAAGGTTACTAAAGATTAGTTGCTATGTAAAATTACCCATAATTTCCTAAATGATTGATCGTCTTTGAGAAAAAGAGGGCCAGAAAAGTAAGGCAAGGTAAGAATTTCCAGAGTCACAGGATCTTTCAGACTTTCTAGTGTTTCATTCTCCCTGAACCTGCATCCAGCTGCTTGTGAGGGAAGAATGTATGTGATTAAAAAAAAAAAAAAAAAAAAAAAAGATATATTAACTCCTGGGAAGTAATAACTAGAATTCAAATTGGAGAGCAGCAACAATGGCAACAAGAGAGACGTGGTGTCAGTGTGCAAACAGGATCTGATGGTTCCTGTGGCTACTCTGCTTTTGTTCACCTTGTGAAATTTATCATGTGATTTAAAGCAAAACAAGGACAAAAGAATTCCCCTTTCTCTGTGCCCTTATCCCAATAACCAGCGCTGTGACATTCAGGGACCACAAACAGATGAACACACGGTATATTTTCTAATGAGGGACAAATACATACCTGTAAATCCATTTTGGGGGTGGTTGCTTTGTTTTTTTTATATATATATATATATATAAATGTTTATATATATGTTTTATACAGAAAGCCTAGTGTACTGTTTTGTAAGAAAATAGGAGCATAAAGACAAGTGGAAAGAATTGCAGCAGTGCTTAACAAAATGACACTGGAAATGAGAAAGAAAATTAACACTCTAAATGACGTGGAAGATTATTTTCTGTTTAAATTTGTATGTGTGAGTGCTACTTATGATTTCCTGAGTAACACAAAGCATTAGCTGGTCTTACCTACTAACTATAGAATATAGTTCAAGCAGACACGTGCTGATATACTTGTTCTGTACTAAAAAAATTTCCATAAGAAATGAGGCCCAGAGGAACTGATGGAAAATCAGAACATTCCAGCATTCAGCAAAACCCCCCAGAGGTAATGGGATGGATTCTCCTCCCTGAGAGAGAGGGTGGGATTGGGAGGTGAGTTAGCATTGGCATAGGAATCTGTATACGTTTGATAATTTCATTAACTTGAGCAGATGGACAACGAAAAAAGAATAAAAATGAAAATCATCAGCAAAATAAACCAGAATATATTTTATCTTTTTTGTCTACATTTGGTGTGCTATCCCATGTATTGCCTATGTATATAGAGCATGATTGGATTTTGGGGTGGTTTAAAAATAAACAAAATCAGTTGTGCTAACACACAAACTGTTCATGATTCTTCATTTTTAATTTGTCGTGTAATGAAATTTAATTTTCTGCACCATTTTCCAGGTGCCCACCTGTAAGACTATGCCAATTTCTACTTTTCCACTCTTCACTTGATGCTTGCCTTTAGGGAAAGGAATGCTCTTTGTTTTTATGGCAGGCAAAGCAGACCCTCAACTGGAAGTGAACTCTTCCAAATTGTACTTAGAAGTGAAGCAGAGAACCAGGATCTTGTACCCACTTTCTAGGATATCTTTCCAATTTTACTTGCTGTTGTCCCAGTGCCTTCATTGACTCCAAATTAACCCTTTCTTACCTTACAGAATCTCTGGGCCAGAGAAAGAGCCAGAACAGTTGCATAACTCACCCACAGTAAATAGTTTATTTTGAAAAATTTCAGGTAACTTAAGAGTTAATGGTGCAGAAAATGTGAAATTCACAATTTGTTCCTTAGTCTACACCTTGCAGAGAACTTGGCTCATTTTTTTTAAGCTTCTAAGTCAAAAACTGTAAAGACAAAACCCACTCTCTTTCCATTCAGGTTGTGATAGAACTGCACCATATTAGCTGCTCTAGCTTATGATCATTAAAATAATAAATAAAATAGATTAAAGAGGTACAATAATTGTTTCACTAGTGAAGAAACAAACAAAAAAACCCAAATCAAAGTAAATGAAGTGTGATTTATTTGTGTATTTCGTAGAATCACAGAAACCATTGAAAGTTTTGTGTTGGAAGGGACTTTAAAAATCATCTAATTCCAATCCACTACTGCAGGCAGGGAGTATTTCCACTAAACCCTGTGTTCACAGTGATACTGTTTAACCAATTTACAGTAAAGCCCTTAAGAAAAAAATGTATTTAAGGTGAATTCCAGGCTTAAATCCCTCTATTCTTCTTAAAGAAGGAGAAGCTTAATAGTGTATTTAAAAGTGCTTTTGTGGCACTTAGACCCTGAACTGAGAGCAGGGATTCAGGCCATGGCTGCTGATGGTGCTCCCACTCCTGGCACAAATGGTTTTGCTTTGTGCTAGACAAGCACCCTTCAAACTTATCATCAACTCATTAAAATAGTTGAAACATACCCAGGAAAGGAATTAAAGGCATGAAGCAGAAATATCGAAACTGCTAACAAGTGTCAAGTGGGCAAATGTGATTGCCTAGAAACTCAACAAAATGTCCCTGACAAAGCAAACCTGGGTCACTGTTCAACCAGCTCCTGTGGCGTCTGCACTGAGAGCTCCTGATCCACGGACTGATGGGGGCTGTCTGTGCCCTGGTGATTCCCTGGGCACAAACATCTGTATTTACCACACATCCAAACAGGAAAAGGCCATAGAATCCTAGTGATGCCTCAGGTTTTAGCTTTTATATTTTCAGATTCTGTGCTGCTTTAGTGTGTGGGTCTGAGCTCCACATCAGGGCATGGTGAGCTCTGTGCACAGAGCAGGGAGACAAAACAATTCCTGCTCCAGCTGGGCACCAAGGACAAATGAGCCAAATCTCAGCCCCAGAGCACAAACACCGTGGGCTGGAGAGAGAAAAACAAGCAGGGTGGGACTGCCTGGGCTAAAGCTGGAATGGGACAATGAACTGCAAGGTGCAAATGGAGCAGAACTGATCCCAGGGAGAGACCCCGGGAGCGCTCGTGCATTTTGGGGCCATTTTGGTTCATCTTGGGTGCAGCCCTGGCTGGGCTCTGGTGCTGCCCAAGGTGCATCCATGGAGGCCTTTGAATAAATCCCTGCTTTATTCTTTAGCTCTGTCCAGCCTCTGTTCTAGGTCAGCTTCTCAAGGCATCAGTTTCTGGTGACTCCAGCAGTACAGAAAGCACCTGGAAAATCCCCCTGGACCAGAGACAGAGGAATGGTTTGGATTGAAAGGGAGCTGAAATGCCATCCAGTTCCACACCCTAGGAACACCTAGGGACACATTCCACAACCCCAGGGTGCTCCAAGTCCCACCTGGCCTTGGACACTTCCAGGGATCCAGGGGCAGCCGCAGCTTCTCAGGGCCACCTGTGCCAGGGCCTCACCACCCTCTGAGTGAAGCTGATAAAGGGTGGATGCTTCCCTAGATTATCCAGGAACTCCCTACCATGGCCTCAGGTATCCCACAGTGTCCCAAACACCCATACTCTCTGAATAGGAAAAAAGAACAAGGAAACATTCCCAAATCCAGGAGCATGGGTCTCAGTGCCTGTATGGGCCATCCTAAATATCCCAGATTTTTCCTGGGCAAAGATGTTCCAATCTGCTTTTTCTGAGTGCAGGTTGCCATCCCAGGAGTGTGCAGGTGTTCCCACTCTGTGGTTTGCGCAGGTGACAAAGCATCTTCTGCTTATTCCAAAACAAGGCAATTTACAAAAAGCCTGAGGAAGGTGCTTTGGATTCATCCCTGATAAACCCCTGTTGCTCCACTGGCTCTATAGACAATCTAGGGAGATTTGGGCCCTAACTTTTACCCACCTATCTTTAGAACTAAATGCATATTCTGCCTCCCCATTGTAACTGCTGTAAATTTAATTTTAGATTTCATCTTGCTCCACTCTACATAGACTTTTAACACGTGCAAGGAAAGAAAGGCAATTGAAACCTAACATAATGACAGCCAGTGCTCCAGGAAGCTTCCATTGTCCTTCCATATCCACCAGCTGCACCAGTCACAATTCACAGCTTCATGTTTTTAAAAATTAGGGTAAAACAATAATACAAATATAGAGTTTCTCGTCGTATTTCAATGTTTTTGCTGCTTTTACCCAGCTGAAGTTTGGACATGCCAAGTATTACACAACAAATTATATTAGGAATATGGATGTTATGATTCAGTTAGAGCATGGGCTTGTGCAAACATCTGTGTGCAAACATTTGTGTCAAGAATGGTTTTGGGATTCATTCAAGCTTGATGCCCTTGAAAGTATCAAATTTTTTGTATATAAGTTGTCTGATATTACCTAAATTAGCCCAGAATTCTTTCTGGGGGCAAATGCATCATTTTATAGACTTTCCAAAGCTGAACCATGAAATAGAACCTCTTCTTAAATAGATTAATTGCCAATTAGACATTAGCCATCGATGACATGATCACTTTAGGTTCTTGAAATTAATTTGCCAGGCAGGGCTATAAATGATGCTCCTGAGAAGGCTCAATCTCTGCTGAATTCAAGGTTCCCCTTTGCTATTGGAAAGTAAAACTTCCCGGGGTCCTGTATTCCTGACCACTCCCAAGTAGCCATGAATGCCTGCCCATGGCCATTCCTGTTCCTCTACAGGCCTGCTGCCTGTAGTTCTGTGATAAATTACTGTACAGTCCAGAATTTGGTAAGGGCAGTGAGACAAAATAAACACAGGAACACAGAATGGATGGAGGGAAGTGACACAGGGCACACACGGTGGCTGGTTTGTGGATTTTAATAGCACTCAGAAGGATTCATTCTCTTTTCACCTTGGTTGAACTCTGTGCCTTACTGCCCTGGAGTTTTACCTGTTTGAATAAGAGGTTTTCACCTTTTTTCAATAATTTTATTATCAGGTTTATAGGTTTGGATAAAAACAGAACCCCAGAAACTCAATACACTCCCCTGCTCATGATTTCCTGAACTTCCTGATCTGTCATGCCCTAAAGTTTGCCATGAGCTGCCCTCATTGTGCCTTTTCCTCTGTTTTGTTTCTATTCTTGTCTTAGAGCAGGAATTGAGAAGCTGGTGGAAAATGATCAGTGTAGTGCTAATATTGGCCCATTTTTTTGTAGCATTTCTGGAAAATTTCTGCCTCTTTCTCATCTTTTCCTTTACACTTTATTTTCAAGGTCATGACAACGACCATTATCAATTAGAGCTGATCTCTCAATTTAATCTCTTCTCCCTTCAGCTTGTGCTCAGTTCCCTGCACTGAAGGGTGTATCCTTGCTCCTGGACAAAACCCTGGAGGGACCATTTAATAATTCATTTTTCCTTTGCCATTGAAAGCAAACAGAACAATGTTTCCTGGAAGCATGGGAGCCAAACAGAAACTCTTGACTAAAAGTGCCTGTTAAGTGCAATTGCTGGAAACAGTCATAGTTTTTATTTTTTTTTCTTCCCCTGAAAAGTAAATGGAGCACTTGCAGGTATCAATCTGTCCAAAAGACAGATGTGACTGTAAAAACAACAAGCTGCAACACACGTTTGATTTCCTTTGGGGATCTCCAACTTTTTCTTGTTTCTCCATTTCACATTATTGCTTAATCAAGAAGAACCTGGCATGAAATAAAGGGGAGAGAGAGAAATGAGGGACCTGCCTGATGCTATATCCTATCAGTGCTGTGTGGGAAGAGTGTTACTGTGTTTTCTGTCTTGGAGCCAGATCTGATTTACTCAAAATTATTTAACATTGTTCAAGGAGTGAAAGAGGAACTGAATTATATTCCTATCTGGCTTTACAGTGGTTTGTGTTGCCATGGCAATGTGAAATGGGTTTTTTAGTGATGCTAGGGAGAGGCAGTTCATGCTTTCATGTGGGCTGCAAGAGACCTGACCTCAGCTCTGTCTTGTCACGACTCAAGCCAGGCAAGGGCAGGAATCTCAAACACCTATTCCAACCTGTGAAAAAAGACCTGTGATGTGCCAATTTTACACATATGCCTTGCTAATCCATCTCATTCCATTTCTGTTAATCTTCTAAGTGCACCTCAAGGAGCCTTTCTTTGTAAACATTATTGATAAAGGACACCTGATATGATAGACTGGGATTTATTTGCCACAGGTGGGTATTTTGTCTCTGGGACATTTTTTTTTCCCATTTGTGTCATTTCTGAGGCTGCCAGATTTACATCACTTTTAATTAACCTTTACCTAGAGAATGCACAGAAAATGCTTTATGACTCTAAGTTCACATTTCCATTCCATGGTTTGTAGGGAAAAGACTGGAAGGAATGGGAGAGTTGTACTTCACTACTGAAAAAGAAAATAAGAAAACCCTTCCAAAAGGCTCAAGAATTTTCAAGATTTGCCATAAGCAGCTTGGATGAAGTCACCTTTGACTAGGAGGGTGTGCTGGTTTTGCTAGACCCACCAGAGGGGTATATTTTAGTTGTTTTATTAGAAGTATATCACACTACTTGCTCTTGGCTCTAGCAGACAAGAACTTGATAATTTAATTTACTATTTTAAACATATCCTGAAATATGTCTTGGTGACATTTTAGGAGGGTGTCATTCTCAGTTGTCACCTCTCTCTGCCCAATATGTGCACAGAAATGATCTTGTCCAAAACTGAGCTCCAGCTTGTCCTCCTGTTATGAGCAGTCTAGGAGTGACTGTTTTTGGTGAACTTGGAGAAATCACTGATTTCTGTCTCCTGCTCAAGCTCTGGCAGGAATGAAGCTGTGATTCTGCTGAGAACTTGAACTTTTGGCTTTGAGGGGCTTTACAGACAACCTGATCCCTGTGTGAATGCTTTGGTGATTCGGGTACTTGAGATTCACGTTTGAGTTTTGTTTCTGTCCTTAACTGAACACTTTGGCTTGTCACATGAGGACTCCTCACATGGATTTTCAAGCACTTCATGCTTCTATTGCATCTGACCTTTTGTCAAAGCATCCAGAGTGGTTAATTATTCTGCTGTGGTTTCCACTGCATGAACAATAGCCTCTTTCTTTCCCTAAAGGATTGTTTGTCCAATTAACTGCCTTTGTCTGATATTGTTAAAAAGCCTTGACTTTGGCTCCTTGATACATAATAGCTCTTTCCTGAACCCATTCAAACTTTGAATTCATTGTTAAATTTTAATAATGGCCTCAGAAAAAACCTTAGGTTTTCACCACTCTGCATTTATTCCAAATATAAACCAGCATAAATGATCTAAATTGTGCCCAGTCTTATGGGCTTTGTTTAGTAAAGTCACTTGGATGTTTTGCATGAATAAAGAAGATGGAATAGAAATGGAAGAGCTGCAAAGTCTGCAGATTTAATTAATTGGCAATGTATGGGATTTAGTGGTAGCTGAGGTATGGAAACCAGTGGGATCCCCCACTGTGCCAGGCTGGATCCTCAGACTGGCATCTGACTTCCATGTGACTCAATAAAAAGTGGGTGTAGCTGTATAAAACTGTGCATGGGGTCTGGAAAAACATATGGAAAAAAAGCACAGATGTGGGCCAGAGTTTTGTAAAATTACTGATGAGTCTGTGTGGGACACACATCTCCAACTCTTGTTAGCCCAGTGAAGATATAAAACAATTCTTCTGTAATTTTTGATGGAGATGCAGGTGTCAGCTGATATTAAGTTCATAGACATGATTTAGATAGCAGTTTTTATTGTTTCTTTAAGGGTTTTGGATTTTTTTTAAATGATAGCTTTTTTTATTTTGGAGGGAAACATTATCTCTTCATGCAGCATTCTATGAATGTTTTGAAGCAGATTATTATTTTTTAAAATGTTAGAACACTGCATAATTCTGTTATTCCAGGGAAGATGTATTTTGACTTGCAAGGCAAGACTTATAAATTTAGATGTTGGCAAGGCAGGACTTCACTTGTGAGCTGATTTTCTAAAGGCCCAATAAAGTCACTACAAGTCTACTGAATTCACTCAGTGAAACATGAAAATTTTTCAGATGATAAAATTGGGTTTAACTGATAACTGAAAACTTCCCTGACAATATTGATGGGATCCTGATAGACTCTATTAGAAACCTGTCTCCCTTGTATATGCCTGTACAGATTTATATGATCAGGACACCAAGACAGGATCTGTAGTTTCAAAGAGAATTTTTAAAACCAAAGAAAATCCAACAAAAATAAAGGGATTTGCCGTATTTGACATGGATCTTTCCACTCCAGTTTTTACCTTATAGCTAAGTTTGACAACTAAAAGGCAAATATATAAATTATCAAAAATAAAATGTATTTCCTTGACAGAATGACAAGCACTGGAGAAGACTTTAAATGTAGTCTTGTTTGGTGAGAAAGAAGGATTTTATATTCAACTGTGTCAACTGCCTCTCAATCACATCTAGATATAGACAGAAATTATTTGCCAGTCCTGAAATAGAAGTCCAGCAGAACACTAAAATTTTAGTACACAGATGTCTGATTAATCTGTGTCTCAGGCTGGAGGAGGCAGTTTGGCTGCTTTGCAGAGATTTTCAGGATCTCAATCTTCCATGAGACGTGGACACAACTAGGGGCATTCCCTGGGGATACCTGGAGCCAAAATCTGCTCTAATGGAGATGGAAGTAGGAAGGACAGACTAAGGGGTCCCAGGTTGTAGGAGAAACCTTGAATTTGGATATATAAAGCAAGGTTTCTAACAGGAGGGGAAGCTAAATGTCTTTGTATAAATCTTTCTCTGTCCATGTCTGTGGCCTCCAACAGCCAACTAAAGCCAAGAAATCTCTGGCAGTGACATAAAAGTTCCATTTTCCCTTATCCAAATCCAGTTGGTAGTTCACTCAGTCGTCCCACCTTCTGCCTGATTGTTACATGTGGAAGCCTGAAGCCTCCCAACCCCTCTGGAGCTGAGATTTCAGCTGAGATGGCATCCAGAGGCTGGAGAGGGGCTGGGAACACAAACCCTGTGAGGAGCCCCTGAGGGAGCTGGGGGTGCTCAGCCTGGAGAAAAGGAGACTCAGGGCTGCCCCCATCACTCTGTGCAGCTCCTGAAAGGTGCCTGTGCTCAGCTGGGGCTGGGCTCTGTCTGCAGCAGCACTGACACACCCAGAGCACACAGCCTCGAGCTGCACCAAGGGAAATACAGGTTGGAAATTAGGGAAAAGTTTTTCACAGAAAGGGTGATAAAGTTCTGGAATGGCTGCCCGGGGAGGTGGTGCAGTCCCCATCCCTGGGTGTGTTTAACAAGGCCTGGATGTGGCACTGGGTGCCAGGGTTTGGTTGAGCTGTTTGGGCTGGGTTGGACTTGATGATTTTAAGATCTTTTCCAACCTAGTAATTCTGTGAATTCTGTGAATTTTCCCAGGAATGGATGCTCCCTTGAACACCCTCATTTGTACAAGGTCGGCCCTGCTGCCTTTCCTGCTGCACTTCAATCCCTCAGGATCCCTGGGATGCAAACACGGCCTTGCTGCTCCGTGCACTTCTGTTTAAGGCAATCCCAGAGGAGTGGTAACTAAGGAAAACCGTCTGCAACCTGGAGTTTTAAAAATAGAAGCAGATGGCTGGAGCTCTGCAACCAGCTGGGCTGCAGTTTGTAAAAGCTCGTGAGCGATTTTAAGGTCAGGCCTGCACTGTGGGAACAAACAGCCCCTGTGGTGTTTGAACTGGAGACTGAAAAATGAGCCACAGCAGGAGCTGCTCTCTGATTCTTTTCAGAGCCTTTCAGGAAGGTTGTCCTGCTTTGTTCCTTCAGCCAAGCAGACTGGAGATGGGACGGGGCTGGCTGTGCTGCAGAGAACGTCCCTTGTCAGAATGCTGAATTCTTTTTGCATGTCTCCCTTTCTTTTATCTTTTATTTCAGATATTCTTCATTAACTTTTAACCTGACATGGTTTGCTTCACCTCTTCTTCACATTGGAATATGTCAGGCCCCAATTTTAGAATCATAGAATGTTTGGGTTGAGAAGGAGCTTAAAGGTCATTTCATTCCAACCCACTGCTATGGGCTGGGACACATTTTACTGAACCAGATTGCTCAGATTCCACCTGGTCCTGAACAATTTTAGGGTTGAGGCATCCACAAACTCTCTGGTATTGGTATCTTTCTTTTCTTAACACCTGTCCCTGATGACGATGATGATGCCTCAGGTTGTAGCTTTTATTATTTTCAGATTCTGTGCTGCTTTAGTGTGTGGGTCTGGGCTTCACATCAGGGCATGGTGAGCTCTGTACACAGAGCAGGGAGACAAAACAATTCCTGCTCCAGCTGGGCACCAAGGACAAATGATCCAAATCTCAGCCCAGGAGCACAAACCCCGTGGGCTGGAGAGAGAAAAACAAGCAGGGTGGGACTGCCTGGGCTAAAGCTGGAATGGGACAGTGAACTGCAAGGTGCAAATGGAGCAGAACTGATCCCAGGGAGAGACCCCGGGAGCGCTCGTGCATTTTGGGGCCATTTTGGTTCATCTTGGGTGCAGCCCTGGCTGGGCTCTGGTGCTGCCCAAGGTGCATCCATGGAGGAGATGCTTTTAATAAATCCCTGCTTTATTCTTTAGCTCTGTCCAGTCTCAGTTCTAGGTCAGCTTCTCAAGGCATCAATGATGATGATGATGATGATGTATTTCACACCTTTGTCAATGCCTTAAAAGGAATTTGTTCTCTCAGTTCTGCAGCATCTTTCCCTCATTGGCTTTCAGAGCAGATGTTCTTCACCCCCCAGCACAGCAGGCAAGCAGCACTGGGCTGCTCAGCTCCCACCCTTCTCACAGGGCTTCTGGCACATCCATGTATTCAGGACACCCATATCTTGGAGTAGGTAAAACTAGGAGTTTCTTTTTCATTTTCCCTGCCAAAATACCCAGTTGCATCCCCACTGAACAGCTTTGACTTGGACTGTGAATGATGGACCATTTATTTTGGTTTTTTTCTCTTTGAATAGTCTTGAATCTTTGAAAGTCTTGAATTCCTTTATATTTTTTTTCCCTGCAGAAGAAAGATACTTTTCTTAAATGTATCAGGTTTGAAAAAGATGTTCTAAAGCATTTTACAGACATGGATTCCCTTCTGATTGTGTCTAGAGCATTTATATAAAATGCTGTAGAAGTTGCTGTCTCTATTTTCATCTGGCTGAAAATATCTGGATGTCCTGCTTGATTTCTTGCCTTTACTCAGCCACCTCATTAGAATTTGAAATGACAATAAATAATAGGCTGATAAACAAAACAGGGACATAGTAAAAGCTGAACTACCTGAAGGCAAAGCTCACATTTCTTCCAGTGAGCACCAAATCTTCAATGACATCCCAGTGGTAAAGGACATGTGTCATCCTTCAGTGATGGAATTCTGAAGAATATTTGTGTTGAACAAGAAAACCACATCCCTGAGCTGACAGGACAGCACTTGAGGCCTCTTGCAGAGAGATATCAGTGCAATCTGAGCAGCAGAAAGGCAGAAATCATACGGTGGGTACAGTATCCAGCCTGTGTTTGCTGCCATTATGTCACTGAGGAACTCCTCCCCTGAGCTAAGGGAGAGACAGGAAACCTAAAACCAGCATTTATTCCAGCAAATGTAATCTTCAAGAGCTTTCTCCATGGATTAAGTCATTTCAAGGCTTTGTCAGAGAGCTTAAAACAATCTGAAGGGTGGCCAAAAGCAATGACGGCTGCTGGACTGGGCTGCAGCTGGGGCTGAGAGGTTGACAATGGCCAAGGTGGGAGAGGGAAGTGCTGCTGCCCACGCACATAAGTCACTGGATGGGAAAGCTTTGCCAAGCCAAGGCCTGCTGCAGTGGAAAGCACATTGTCTTCAGAGTTCCCAGCTGTGCCAGAGCCCTCCTGCACCACCAAGGGAGTTAATATCTTGAGTTCTTTTGGTTTCTCTGGGTCTGGATTGAAGGTACTT
Source organism: Melospiza georgiana (assembly GCF_028018845.1). NCBI lineage: Eukaryota > Metazoa > Chordata > Aves > Passeriformes > Passerellidae > Melospiza > Melospiza georgiana. Next base: position 3,970,884 of record NC_080430.1, on the reverse strand, counting down.
GAGACAGTAGTTCATGTTCGGACTCAAGTGTTTATTATTTCTTATCAGTAAAACGGTCTTACAACCATGAGTTCAGCAGCTTTTCATTAGCAAGGCAGAAAATGGCCAACAATCTCTTGTTCCAAGGTTGTTTAAGACTAAACTCTCCAATTAAGAACTTACACCTGGGTTATTTTCCCTTTTAACCCAATAATTGACCCCACAATGCAGGCTTTTCCGTCCAACTACAAAGCATCAGCCAAGCCCATGAAGAAGAAGGAATAAGAAGGTGAAGAAGAAGGAAGAAGAAGGTAAAGAAGAAGAAAGAAGAAGGTAAAGAAGAACAACCTGCCTCCACCCTAAAACCTCCATCTTGCTTCATATTTATTTCTATATTCTAAAACCCCAGACTCTAAGTTTTCCACCCTGTGAGATTACACACTTCTAACCAACTACACACCCACAGTCCCAGTGCTATCAATCAGTTTTGGAAGCTTTGTTCACAGCCTCAGATGCACTGTTCTCTTGTGGGTCTATCCCTTTAGGCACAGAAAGTTTAAAATTCTCAGCATCCAGGATTCCAACAAGTTCCTTTGGGTGTTTCTTGCCCAGTGTCCTTTTTACTGGCTGGGAAAGAGGGATGAGCAGAACACACTGTGATTTAGTGACAGAGAGGCCCTTTGAAGACAATCAAAACACAGCCTGAAGATACTGGGAGGGGATAAGACCAGTGCAGCTTGCCAAGGGAAACCTCCACTTTTTTTGGTTGAATTGTGTTGGACACAGAGATGTTTCTCCCTGGAGTCATCTCTCCCCTGTCCTCTTACCAAGGACAAAAGCCAATTCTCAACCTCCCAGTGTGACAGAGACACTTTGGGGATGGAGATTTCCCTGCTCTCTCTCCCAAGGCTGGCTCCAACGAGGTGCACAGACCATTTGACAGCTTGACAAATATTTTTCAGCACCATCCAAGTGCACTTCTTGGTTTGGGCCCTCTCTCTTCTTCACAAAGTGGCTCTGTGTTGTCCCTTTGGCAGCTAGAGACAGGGCTTATTTCCTAACCAGACTGAAAAAGAAAAATAAAAATAGATCCTTCACACCAGCAGAAAAAGGAGACAGGGAGACCCAAGTAGCTTGCCAGGAAGTTCACATGGGTGGGATGCCCAATGTGTTTTCTCCATCCCTACTCACAAAGATTTGGGTGCCTGCCTCTCATAAACATAGCCAGCAATGAAAGGAACTGGGAAAGGAAGGGGTACCACCAGGGATGTGCTCCAATTAAAGAAAAAAATAGTGATTTCTTAAACCTTATTTAAAAATTTGGAGCAACTCTTCTACAGGGACTTAAAAAATGCTGATGTGTGAAAAGCTTCAATGACCTCACAGCCACCAAGAATGGGAACTGCTGTTTTCACACTGGATCAAGATGGGTTTTTTAGTTTCTTTTTACATCTCAAATAATTTTGCAGTACTTCTGGAGCGTGCATGGGGATGTATTTACAGATTTCATTTCCCAGCCAGGGCCCAGGGTGCAGAGTGCCAGCCTGGGGCTGTGCCAACATTGTTGTGTTCTGGGAAAACACACAACCAGAGCTTTTTTGGGCTGTGATAAGGGGTCCAGTTAGGCACAGCAGCAGCCTAGTCATCCCAATTTACAGCATAATGCAGACTGTGATAGCAGTGAAGGTGCAGCATGAAGCTTTCAAATAACATGAGCTCATGTCTAGAAGGGGAGAGTGGAGGAAGGGTTTTGCTGCTGGTCCAGCCACCAATTCCATTCATGCCTCAGACAAATCATATTAGGCAATATTTGCTATCCTGAAGAAAAAAAGAAGCAGTATATATATAAATAAATAAAAGCTGGTAAAAAAAAACCCAAAACCACTACCAACAACAACAACAACAGCAAAAACAAAAAAACCAAACAAGCAAACAAAAAACTCACCAAAAAAAAACCCAAAACAAAACAAAAACACCCACCAAAGCAAAGAGAAAGAAACAAACAAAAAAAATCCAAAAACCCAACCAACCAACCAAAAAAAAAAAAACCAAACCACACCACCCAAACCTGGAATATTTGCAGGACTTCAGAGTACTCTGGTGTCACACTGTAACATGCACCTAAGTGTGGGTACAGACACACAAGTTATACTTTTCTTCTTCTCAGGTGAGATTTTGGAAGCTATTGGAGTGAATTAGGAGCTCAAATCTCAACATTATTCTCTGGGGACTTGTACTCCTAATTCACTCACATTTCTGAATGGCTGTGATATGTTATTTTCTGTGTTTTCCTATCACTGTCTGGGACAGGGGTTGTGTGTGAAAAATAATTGTATTTTTACATCAACTCTATCACTAGCAGCAAGCTCTGTCTCAAAATTTTTATATGAAAACTGCAAAAGCAACATTTTATTACCATGCAAAGTTCCTGTGAACTTAATTACTTAAGACTTGCAAATACTCTGAGTTACAGTTTTCATATAGTATTTATTGTCATTTTAATGGATATAATACACATGATGAAGTTATAGCAAATGTTTCTAGCTTAATATCTATTTCTTTGAGTTTGAGGGTTTAAATCTGGTCCCCGCTGCACTGTAGTCCTGTGTGTATTTTTAATATTTTAAAAAGGCAGGGCAATGCCTTAGCAAGATCTACATCAACCAATTTAATGTGTAATTAATGAAAAGGATACTCTGGTGTCCCACTCAATTTGTTTTGTTTTTTTCTTTCTTCACATTGTGAGGAATTATTGGTGTTTTAAAATTTAGATGTCCTTTACTTTTTCATTTCTCAGAAAATATTCTATGTGGTGGCTATAAGCAAAGCACCACAACGTGGCACTCTCTGGAAGTTGTACCAGCTCTTCTCTGGAGAGCTATTAAGGAAGAAAAAAATAAGAAACAATAAAATTTTGCTTTGAGCTGAGTTATTCCAATTTTCTTGTCCAAGCTGGAAGCATAGAAAAAAAACAAAAAAACCAAAAAAAACAAAAAGAAACACTATGTATTTGAGTTTTTAACTGCCTGACTGTTTATGATAATACTCATCTGGTACTTCTGCTTTCTTAGAGCCTTTTGAGGAATTTTTAAATAACTCTCTCCCTTTCACAATTTCAGAAGTGCTTCAGAGGACATGAAGATGCTGCTGATGTAGTTCTGCTGTCTTTTAATACAATTTTCAACTCACTTGTTCACTTTAGCAGATACTTCTTTGATGTCACGGATGGTTTACAATTAAAATTGCTTTATAAATAGCTGCCTCTCTTCCTCCATGACTGTTCCTCTTCACCCTCTGGAGAAGTATTGCTCAAACTCTCATCTTTAGCACAAATCTGCCTTTTTGCCCGGGTCGAGTGGGATGAACTCGTGACCTTTTCAAACTCACAGAAGATAGATTTAGTAGGCAGGGATTTACTCACAAGCAGACACAGTTCCTATGAAACTCCCAGAATTGTCACCCAAGCAGCGCTGATGGCCTCCACAAGCTCTGTTAGAGGAAATGAGATTTTCACAGAGGGGTGCACTCACAGCTGGGTCTTTCTGGTCAAATGAGATTCCAGAAGAGAAAAGAAAAAGAAACAAAATAAAAAATGCCCAAAACCAAAAATCAAATCAAAACAAACCAAAAAGACAAACCAAACCAAACCCAAAAAAATGAAACGAAACTAAATGAAATGAAACCAAATGAACCAAAATGAAACCAAACCCAAAAAACCCAAACCAAACCCAAAAAAACCAAACCAAACCAAACTTAAAAAACCCAACCCAACCCAAATGCAAAAAAACCAAACCCAACAAAAACAAAACAAAACAACATAAACCAAAAACACCCCAAAAAAACCAAACAGAAAAACTCAAACCCAACAAACCAACCAAAAAAAAAAAAAAAACCCAACAAAAAAACCCCAAAACAAAATAAAAACTGAAAAAGGAAAAAGCTGTTTATTCTGTAGCAAGAAGAAAATTAACTTGAAACAATAAAACAAAATCCAACCAACATTAGTCACATAGTCTTTGGAAAAAGTTTTATATAGAAGTATGGACCATGCACACAGTAGTTACACTGGGGAAAATCAAATGTTGCCTGAAAAAGAAAAAAAAAATAATCAAAAGTCAGCCTTCATGACCTCAGTGGAAGTAACAAAAAGGGAGAAACAGCAAAACCAAAAACTAAACCCTTTATCTAAAAGCTTTTCAAAAATCTCCTGGGTTTGGCTCAGGGAGAGTTAATTTTCTTTTCAGTGGCTGGTTCAGTGTTTTGGATTCAGCAGAAGCATCATGTTGACGCCACACTGATGTTTTGGCTGTTGCTAAGTTGTGCTCACCCCAAATCAAGGACTTTCCAGTGCCTCATGCTCTGCCAGTGAGAATCCACCCAAGAATCTGGAGGGGAGCATGGCCAGGACACCAGCCTAGACTGGCCAAAGGATGCTCCATCCTGTGGGACACCATGGCCAGTGCATAAACTGGGGGAAGCTGGGGCTAATCACAGCCAGGGGATGGGTTTGGGTGGTTTAATCACTGGGTTTCAATTTGGCTTTCGATCCCTGGGTGGTGACAATCTGCATTGTGCATCACTTGTTGCTTTTATGGCACTGTCCTCCTCTGCTTTATATAATAATCACCATTATTAATTGTAAAAATTTTCATTATCATTACTCTTTTATTTGTTTCAATTATGAAACTGTTCTTATCAGAACCATGACTTCTATTTTCTTTTCCAATTTTCCTCCCTAACTTATCAGAGAAGGGAAAGAGAGTGGCTCTGTCTTGTGCTTTGTTGCTAAACCTGGACAAAAAATTTCTATAATGTGTTTTATCCACAGGACACCACTTCTTTCTGGGCTGATATTCAGAGTTTCAACCCCCCATTAATGGGTGTGATCAGAGGCAAGCAGTGATCTAATAACCGTGGTGGGATGCCTGCTGTCAACATCAAAGGCTGCACTTCTGGAGACAGAAATTCCAGCTGGGACATTCTTGTGTCCTGTGTCACACAAATCAAGATGTTCCCAACACTTTGCTCTCTTATCCTCATCCAAACTTCACATCATGGAGTCACTTTGGTGTGAAAATCACACGTAGTTCTTGGGCAGGGCCAAGGTGTCAGGAATGATTTCACTGCTTGGAACTTCCCAGGAAGAGAGATCCACACAGGGACATTGCCTGAAATGGTGAATCAGTTTTGGGAGGCAGATTTCTGCTTTTTTCTTACTGTTCACTGGGGGAAATGGGAGTTTCTTTGCACTCAGCAGGGCAAGACAATACATTTCACTGCTCATTTGTATTGTTCTTACACAAGGAGTGCACACTCACACTGATCACTGCACTTCATTGCCACCACATGATAAATAAGGAAATTTTTGAGCCTCCTTGCTTATGCTCTAGGAACCTACCAGATGAGAATTGCTGTCGCACAAGTTCTGCCCTCCCTACATCCCATACCACAAACTTCCCAGAAGTGAAGCAGAATTATAAATGATTTCCTGCTTCTGACAGGGCTTCTTGGCTAAGTTTACAACTCAGCTTTGTTTGCAGTTGTTTGATTTCTTCCTGTAACAAGCCTCTCCCCACCCCGGCATGGATGTGGTGATTTGATAGTTGGGTGGCTGTCCTGACACAGCAAGAGGGGAATGAGAGAGGGAAATTACTGCACTTCCCCTGTTCTGAGCAGAGAACAAACGGGAAGCTCGATGACTTTTGCTGTTTCAGAGGTCAGTGGGTCACACTGTCCATTTCCAGTGAGATGGTTCAGTCATTCTCAGCCCTCTCCTTCTGTCTTTATGAGGAACAAAGCTCAGAAAACCACATAACCCTGCAGTTAGATGTTCACTGCGGTTTAACTTCACAGATTTCACAGAATTCCCCGAATGACCAGGTTGGGAGAGACCTTCAAAATCATTGAGTCCAACCCAGCCCCAACAGCTCAACTCAACCCTGGAACCCAGTGCCACATCCAGGCTTTGTTAAACACACCCAGGGATGGGGACTGCACCACCTCCCCGGGCAGCCATTCCAGAACTTTATCACTCTTTCCCTGAAAAACTTCCAGCAAGCTTGTGGTCAGCTGGGAGAAAACATGGATAGAGCCACCTTCTTTACAAAGAAAATGTCAAACCTTCCAGACAACTCATTGATGTGGAAATCCCAAAGTTCTACAAGAACTGTCCAGTTTTGTGAGCAGGAGGGACTGGACAGCTGGAGAAAAGGTAGAAAATTCTCCAAGTTGTTTCTTACTCTCTATAGCCAATCTTTGGCAGAATTGTCATGGACTTTTAGATCACATTTAGGTTGGGAGCAAAGCCTTTGACACATTGGCTTTTACATGGAAGCATTTAAAAGAATCTTTAAAATTTTGAGTTGTTGTTTTTGTTGTTGTTGTTGTTTGTTTGGGGTTTTTTTTGGGTTGGCTTTTTTGGCAGTTTTTTTTTGTTTGGATTTTTTTTTTTTTTGTCACAATATATTTATAAACACTTCAACTCTGCTATTAAATAAAACAGAGGGACCAGGGTGAGCTTGTACAAAGCTGCAAGAATGGAGAAGCTGGATAAGGAAGATCCAGAAGAAACCTTAAAGAACTGGGTGTGTGATTCCAGAGGGAAGGGAAGATTCGTGAATAACTGAGGATGGCTAAAATAGATGTTACATAAGAGACAAGCATCAGTTATTCCTTCTCATCATTATGGGCAGGAGAAATGGGTTTACAAGGCAGCAGGGAGGAATTAGACCAAATATTAAGAAAAACATCCCAACTACAAAAAAAATCTTCGTAACTACAAGGAAAACCAGGCAGTGGAGTTGGTTGCCAAGGGGAGGATGTGAATCACTGTAAGTGAAGATCTCTGTAGTTGAACAGCCATCTGTTGCAGAATTAAGTCTCCATTGCAGTGTTAGATTAGGGTGAAAATACTTAGTTATTGCTGTTATTGCAGTTAGAGTGAGTCTTGCATAACTGGTATTCATAATTATGGATAACCCAAGTGAAACCTCTATTTTGTTTTTGTTTCAGGTTTTGTTGTCTTTTTTCTCCCTTTTGGTATGCCCTGTGTCTATGAAGGATTGTGCAATAAAACAGCTGCTACATGTTGCTTTTTCTTCTATTTTACAGGAAACCACCAAAATACAGCAAATATAATGGGATAGGGAGGGAATGTGTCTCTTGGTTCTTCCAGTAAACTTCCAAAATCTGTTTGCATCCCAAGAAGCTGAATAAGGAATTTTTTGTAAGAAAAAGAGGTACAGATATGCCTTAGTCTAAATTATGGTAAGAAAAAAGTCATGGTGAGCTATCTCTTCTCTGTTTATCATAGAATTATTAAAATATATTAAAATTTGAAATTTGTCTCTCCCTTTCTTCTCTGCTGCAAACATGGATGGTTTTTATCCTTACCCAGGGCTTTAGTTCAGGAAGACACAAACTTCTGGAGGGTACCAGGAGCTTTAAGGATTAAGCAAAAAGAGCAGTGATCAATTCTAATTTTTAAAGATAGCACCCAGGAGTGGGGCAGTAGAGAATTTGTGGGGAAAAAACCCCAATTTCTCATAGACAAAAACCATGAGTCTTTGTAAACTCCTGCTAAATTATGGAGGTACTCAAGGGTTAGATAAAATATGGCAATCAGATCATAGATATCCTGATCAGTCTGTAGAGGCTGAAACATAGGCTTGGTTTGTTGGATTAATTTCTTTTTCATCTTTCTACTGAGCCCTGAAGTTGGCATCAGGATTTCACACATGCAGTCTTCAAAATCAAAATTGTTCCTGATCTTTCTAGAAAAGCAATTCAAACCTGTCCATGAAAAGACTTTGAATCTGGTGGCTTGTTGGAAAAGAGACAGAATTTATTCTTTCCCCAAACTTGAAAATGATTAGGTATCTTAATCATCACAGTTGAACCATTTCCACACTCATCTATACTTTTATTTGTGTATACTCCTTGTTGTTCTCCTTCCAAATTTTTATTCGAGTTTTTCCCAAAGGTGAACAATTTGTCTGAGCTGAGAACTATTTCCATGGCCCTTAGGTTTGTAAAGAGACAGCCCTTCCATGTTATTATGTCATTTCCTCAAATAAGGGTCTGTGTTGCAAGATAGAGGAGTTAATTATGGTTCTCTTTTCTCTTTAGTCAGTCCTGAATCACCATGTTGGGTAATTACTCAGCTACTACTGTGCAATCAAAATAATAACACGTTTCTTACTTTTCTCATCACTATTGTAACCAGTTCAACCAGAACCCTTACTTTTTGGCCCAGAATGTGAGAGTGTGAAACCATTTGCAGAATAACCACAGGCACAGGCTTATCTGTAGCCCATGGGCCACCAAGAAAGAAGAGTAGACTTAACTCATCTCATGCCACTCATAATTAATACCACCATCACCACTTGAGTGTCACTGACTTCGTTACTGGGCTCTTTTTTTTCCTTCCAGTTTGAGCCCCCACTCTAATGGGTGCTGTGTGAAGATGCCTAATAATTATTGAGTCTGTAGAAATTGAGATCTCTGATTAAGAGCTTGATGTCTGACCTCACTCAAATTCTGACCCTTCTTCTGTCCATTTATTCTAGAAGCAGCATATCACAAGAAATTTAAATTAGTGTGATTAGCGACAACATCTGGATGTGAAGCTCTCACCAAGCCACCCTATCACTCCCCTCATCAGCAGGATAGGAAGGGAGGCAGGGAAGGAAATAAATTGGATAAATGTCACAGGTCAAGGAAAGCCTGCTCAATAAAGCAAAGGCCTCATGCAGAAGCAAAGAAAAACAAAAGATTTATTCTCTGCTGGGTGTCAGAAGTGGCTGTTCAGTCACTTCCTGGGGTATAGGGCTTTTGTACACTTGGTGGCGGCTCTGGAAGATAAATGGTGTGACAACAAATGCCCTCCCAGCCCCTTCTTTTAACTTTTATTGCTGAGCTGATATGGTGTGGAGCATCCCTCCTGTCAGATGCCAGGCTGTCAGTTCAATCTCTTTATGGGCCATCAATTTCAAAGTTGGACTTGATGATTCTTGTGGGTCCTTTCCAACTCAGCATATCCTGTAAGTGAGGTTATATCAGTTGTCCTGACTATGCCCTTTCCCAAGATCCTGCCTAAACCCTGCCTAGTAGTGAGAGAGTGGACAAAATCGTAGAATCTCAGATTGGTTTGGGTTTAAGAGAGCTTAAAGTTCATTTCATTCCAACTCCTCTGCCATGGGCAGGGACACCTTCCACTGTCCCAGGGTGATCCAAGCCTGGTCTTGGGCACTGCCAGGGATCCAGGGGCAGCCACAGCTTCTCTGGGCACCTGTGCCAGGGCCTCCCCACCCTCACAGGGAACAATTTCTTCCTAAAATTCAAACTAAGTTCCTCTCTTTAGTCTGAAGCCACTTCCCCTTGTCCTGTCACTCCAAGACAATCTCTCTTCATCCTTCTTGCAGGCTCCCTCCAGGTACTGAAAGGCCACAACAAGGTCACCCAAATCCTGCTCTTTTTCAGGCTAAAAAATCCCAATTCTCCCAGCAGAGCTGCTCCATCCCTCTGATAATCCTGGTGCCTCCTCTGGACTCACTCCAACAGGTTGATGCTCAGCAGTAGCCAAAATGCTCCTGTGTCCCCAACATCTTTCTAGCCACCAACACAGAGCTCAGCTGCTCTGTGGAAAATTAATTCCACTTCAGCCAGGCCCAGCAGAGCCAGGAATAAGGTCCAGACTGAAATCTGGACACTGTTTTTTTTCAGCACCTAAACATACGTGTGCAGAGGGAGAAATTTCTGAGCCAGGCACTCAATGTCCTTGTCCTAACACGATGTCTGTGGATATTTGAGAAATGCCAGGTTATTGAACACAGCCGTGTTGATGGATTCAGGGAACACCTGTGCTATTCCTGTCCTGCTGGGAGCTGAGCAGGATGAACCAGAGCAGCTCAAATATCAATAAACACATATGGTCAGGTAACTGAATCCCATCCCAGATGTCTGGGTGCACATGGAATTCCACAAGGACCTTTCCAATGTGTCAGGAGGCAATTTTCCATTAGGAAGGTAAAAAAAGTCACTGCCAAAAGAAAGTTATTCAGCCATCCTTTATAGGTCTCCTCACATTGTTCACCTCAGGTTGTGAGATGGCTGCACTCTGTGTTCTTGCACTAAAAAGAGCTGGATTTGTTAATGAGCAGCACAGAGAGTGAAGCAGAACCACAGAGTCCTGACTTTTCCAGCATCCATGGTTAATGAATTCTATTTTTGAATGCACAGTACTCTGGTATTGTCATTAGTCAGGGGGAAAAAAAGACCAAAAAAGCCTCAGTGGTGTCTGCCATCAGCCCACTTTTTCTCAACCTCTCCCATGATTATGATGCTCAGGGATTTACTGATTATCTTAACCTTTGGCCAATGATACAATCAAAAGAACAGCCACTGCCCTTCCCAAAGTAAATTTGGCAGAGAAATGGCTCGAAAGAAATAAACGTGATTTTGTAAAAGAACAAGGTTATAATTTAAGTAATGAAATTGCTATCCACCTGCTTAATTAAATACAAATGTTCCTTCCTGAGTGAATTTTTCTTAGTCCCTTAGTGGCCAGGATAGCAACAGTTTATTAGAGAAGAGTTAGAAAAAAAAATACCTCAGTCCTACTCTATTCAATGAAAAAAGAAAGACCCTTAAAGACTGCTTCTCTTTAGTTTATTATTAATATTCTAGCAGTATCTGTGATTTTCTGTATGGTGTATCAAGAACAAATGGGTTTGCTCCTTACTGAGAGCATGGCAAACATTCCTATTTCCACTGACTAAGATCTTTTTTTGCCAGGAATTGTTCCATTAATTTAGAGAAATAATATCCCTTTTATATCTTATTCCTACTCATTCTTTCAGTAAAAATATTTTGTGATATTACAAGTTTTGGAACATTTGCACACTGGAGCTCATACTGAAGTTCATCTCAGAGACATGAGTGGTAGTGACAGTTTCAATCTGTTGTCTAGAAAAAAAATGGGCAGAAAAATTGTCTTTTCTCTCATTAGTTTTTGAACTTAAAAAAAATAAAAAGTAGAATAATTAATTCTGGTTTTTCTGCCAGTTTGACTAGGAAATGAATTCCTGGTGTGGAAGAGGAAGTATGACATTATTATAAACTGTTTTATCCTCTCAAGTTCTACTCACTTTCCCCACCTTTAAAGACAACTCTGGTGGCAAAGCACTTCAAGGACTGATCTTCTGTGACTGAGAGAATTCCATTAAAATACAGGAAATCAGCTTGAAAAGACTTCAAGACATCAACCAAGCCATTGTCCAGCCACAAGGCAGTCTAAGACATCACTCCCATGGTGTTTGTCTGATCTTTTTCAAAACCCATCCAATGATGGAGATTCTCCATTTTCTTCTCTTCATTTATTAGAGATTTTAACAATTTTTACTGACACAAAGATTTTTCCAGACATCCCATCCACAATTTTCCTCTTACACTTTTAGCCAGTGTCTTTTTGCCCGACCTGACACAGCAGAATTATTCCTGTTTCCTTTCCAAAGGTCTTTTATAATATGAGATGTGTCATATCACTGTGGTGAAGTGGAAGGTGTCCCTGCCCACAGCAGGGAGTTGGAACTGGATGATCTTTAATGTCCCTTCCAACCCAAACCATTCCATGACCCTGTGGTTCTGTGATGTGTCCACTTCATCTTCTCTTTTGGCAAAACCATTGCTTTCCTTCCGACCTTTCCCCTTACTCTGCATTTTCCTGGCCTCTCCTCAAACTCTCTGCTTGCCTCTGGATTCTTTCCTGCACATCCAAAGCTTTCTTGAAAAATACTTCCTAAAAAGGCTTCGTCTTAGACTGGCCAAGTTGCTCTGGCAGTTTGACTGCCATAAGCATTGCTTTTGTGAGAAATAAGTGATTCCCTCATTTATACACCAAATAATTTTGCCCTTTCTCTGGTATTATGACATCACTGACATCACCTTGTGTAGCCACCTCAACCCTTGGGCACTTTCTTGCAAGTCTGTTGATTTTTGTAGCTGTTTCTTTCATATCTTATCCCAAAATTCTTAGTGTAGAAAGCGAATCACTTTCTTTCTCTGATGTTAGGCACTGGTTGAGTATGACCAGCAGCTAACGAGGAATTAAGAATTTAAGGACCATCTTTAGAACTTGAAAGGTCCTAATGAATAACTAATTAAAAGAGGAGTAAGAGAGAGAGTTATTTTGGACCACACAGTTATAATCTTGTATTTCAGCATCCAAATAAAATTCTGGTGGTTTTTTTTGTTGTTGTTTTTGTTGGTTTTTTTTACCCCATCGAGAGAAATGTTAAATGCAGCACTCAAATGACAAAGTCTGTCTGGAAACATCACCTGATGGGCACCTGCCCTCTCCTAAAACTGGCCCCACTCTCCTACCAGGGGCTGCCTTCTCTTTTCCACTGCCAGCATTTACAAGATCCCCTGGGAACTGATTCTGCTGGATAAAAAAAATGTGTATTTCTAGTCTGGATCAGCTCCCTGCTCCTGCTCCCTGCAATGCCCACAAATAGCTGTGGCAGGGAGGGAGCAGCCCAAAAGAAGTTGAAATGGGAGAGGAAAGAGGGGATGAAGCACTGTGTGGGGAAGTAGCTCTGCCATAGCCTTGCTGCCAAGATAAAAAAAAATTATCCCAGTGGAAATAAAACCAATCAAGCACGCTGGTACAGGCCCCAATATTCTAGTGCTTAAACAGATTTAATTTCACATGATAAAGAGTTATTGCTCTACATTTTGTGCTGTTTAAGCAGCTTTAGTTGAAATCCGTCAGCCGATTTCATACATGACACGAGCAAAATGAGCAAAATGATCAACCTCTTACACTGCAAGGAAAAATTAATTTGACTGCATGATTATTGGCTCTGAATATTTTTCAACCTTAAAAAATGATAATTCAGGGCCTCACTTATAATTCTTCTTTGAGCTCTGGGCTGTGTAAAGTTTTGAACATTCCCTTTTTTCCTGGGAAATGAAACATTCATCCATCACGTCTGCAGAGCAAAACCGCCTATTCTTGGAGCTGTGGTTAAATGACAGGCCCAGCCTTCCTCCTCCCCTCCCACACCTTCCCTCTAAATTTCAATAGTATTAGAGAAACATCATGGCAATAAGAGACTGTGTGAGACAATGTTAAAGACTGAAATTTCCTTTTATTTCTCTGTAGATTTGCTTCCAGTATTACAAATTTCACCATAGCAGTCTGTGCCCATCAGGGTGACCTCGGTAGCCCACAGAAACATTCCTAGCTCCATTTTCATTTTGGACACTGCTGGTTGCATTAATGACTTCAAGAAAAATGCCACCTGTAGCTTTTTTTCCCCCCAGAATTGAATTTAATACCTATTTTTGCGCGTGTTTTTGGGAAATATGAAGCTGCGGCAATGTCATCTCAGAAGCTATAACTATTCAACTCAAATTGTTTGCTTTTAGCTTTGGAAAATCCATGGGGCTTATATGTCAATGAAGTAAGTTGTTGGCACCTTTTTTTTGTTAAATCGTGAAATAATAATTTAGAGTGTTAAGGTTTCCTCCATCTTTCCATAATCATAAGAAAACTAAAATCATGAATTATGGACTGGTTTAGATCCAATGGGACCATCCAGTTCCAACCCCCTGCCATGGACAGGGACACTTTGCACTATCCCAGGTGGCTCCAAGCCCTGTCCAACCCTGTTGAACATTTCAGCTGTAAATTAATCTATGCAGAAAAGTCTTTGTAAGTACAAGAGTTTCCCCAGAGAAGTCGTGGAAACCCCATTCCTGGAAGTATTGAAGCCCAGCCTAGATGGGGTTTGGAGCAGCCTGGTGTTGTGGAAGGTTGGGACCAGATGATTTTAAGGTCCTTTCCAAGACAAAGCACTCTGTGATTCTGTGATAATGAAGGGGTGTTGTAGATGGAGAAAAAGTGGCAGGAAAAAAAAATTCAAGACGTTTTTATAAGTTTTGGGATGTTGTTTTATGTTCAAGAGTGCAGAAACAGGGATGGCAGGGCTGGGAGGATGCAACAAGTTGTTGTGAAATCAGCCAATATTTTACAAACTATACAAACTTTTAACAAAATATAAAATCACTCCACAAAAACCTGCAAGAAAATCCTTGAGAGAGTCATGGAAACATCAGGTTTTCACCTTTGGAAAGCTCAAGGGGAGGAAAGCAGCTCCTTTTACTGCATGTCCAGTGTCTCCTCTGCATCTGTGCCATCCTGAAGGCAAAGTGCCACCACTAGAAAACTTGGCAGAGGAGCTGCAGGAACAGGGAGGGTGCTGATGGTGGAGGTGATGAGTGGAGAGAAGATGTAGTAATTACTGATCTACTACATGCCTGCCTCTGCTCAGGAGGAGTGTGGGAGCAGGCTTGCAGAGGTGTTGGTGTCCAAGGACTGGTAGGAAGTGAGAAGTTTGTGCCTGTGGAAAACTGGTCCTTCAGATGTGCTTTTATGGTGAAGCTAAGCGGCTCGAAGTTCTGTTGGTTATTGTGGAAACTTTTTTTTGTTTAAATGAAAAAATAAAGTTATTTAAACGAAATAGTAATAATAAAAAAGACCCACAAACCCATTATTTTCCTTTAGACGCGTCTTTCTCCTTAACCACAAACAGCTGGAAATTTGCACACAACAGCGACAGTAGGAAGGAACTCATTTTAATGGAATGTCTGAGCTGCAGAGTGGCAGAATCAGGCTGAAAACACAGAAAAGCCAGGTTTTCCAAAATGATCCATGCTGATAAGAGCTCCTATATTGTAGATTTCAACATAAACCCCCTCCATACCAATATTCATTCTGCCTGAAAAATGAAAACCTTTTGTGATATCTTACACTGGGGTTTCTCTGTGTTCCCTCCTAGGATGAAAAGTGGCAGGCAATGCCTTCTGTGGTTTTTATAGCCATGACTTCAACAGCACTGAATAAACACATGGAGTGCCTCAGATGTGGTGGCTGAAATGGAAAATTCTGATGTGGACACCAGAAGCTTACTCAGAGGCAATTTATTTTTTAATACATGGACCAAAATGTGCATCCCCATGGAATAGGAGATGTTGCTCCTCTGAAATGGGTCTGTTCATGATCCTTCTTCAAGCACTGGCTGAAATGTCTGTGGGGTGCATGGTCAGTAGACAATTTGTGGGACAGCCTAAAGGTTATTAACCTTAAATGGCAGGAAACCTGATGGATGCTCAGTCAGATTTTTTTTCTTGTATCTGCAATGTTTTTGGGAAGGAGGGGAGTGTGTCCAAATTCTGGCATGAGCTTGTGATGACAGCACTGGTCACCATGGTTTTACAAGATTTTCAAGGGTTATAATAACATTAAATGTTTGTAAGACAGTTAAACCTCCTTGTTATAGTCTTACTACTGAAAGAACTTTGAATTCAGGACAACCTCAATATTTACACACTCCCCAAATGGGAATACAAGGAAATCAGCATAATGCAGGTAAGAACAGAAGATTGTCAGCAAACATTATTTTGAAGGTATGTGTGATGGTGAATTAAAACTTGTAAGTTTAATTTCTCTTACCAGCTTTTTTTCATAGCTTTACTGACTGAAAAAGTAGAGTTAGCACTATGGGCTGAATTTTTTCCTTGTTACATCTCTGCAAGGAAATCTTGCAGTTCTTGAGATTCTGTAGCTTCTGAAATGAATTTAGGGAAAAGTATGAGATTTTCCCATGATAAATACATTTACAAGGGTTCATTTATCAGTCTAGGGCTTCATCCTCTGGAATGAGCTGATTAAAACTGACAGGAACACAGCTCTAATTTTATTTTAGACAAGCCTTTGAAAGTTAGCATAGTTAAGGAAGGTATAAGGCTTTAGAGGAAGATGAAATAAATCCTTAAGCACACACTGCAAGGAACACTTGCCCACTTCAGCTCTCCAAAGACACTTTCTTGCACTGGATATGCTCAGTTCCCTCCCAGACCCAACCTAAAACCAGGCCCTGGAGGCTTCAATCCCACAGATATCCCCAAAAGTAGGTACAACTTCAGTTCTTCACAGCTGTGGTGACTCTGGGAGGGGAGAGGCTTCTTTCCTGGCTCTCAGCATTCCACAATCTGTGTAGGGAAGCAGACAGAAAATACCTGAAATAATTGAAAAAAATGAGCAGGGCTGATGGACAAAGAGCAGTGCCGGAGGTGGAAGCAGGGTTGTAGGATGGACTTTTGTATGGGAAGTTGGGAGCTGGGGTTATAAATTAATTTAAGGAATGGAATGAGATGAGAATAGAAGATCAAAGAACGACATTTGAAAGGGATTTCACACCTTGAGTCTCTGATCTTGCAATGTTGACATTTGCCCAGTGCTGACGGGGAATTTGAAGGCCTTCAAGGTGGTACAAGCTGAGAGACAAATGAAATAAATTTCCCTTTAGCTCTGAGTGAGAATGAGCATTTCTGGAGTGGGATTCAGCTGGCCTGCCTTGAAGCTCAGGGTGAGATGAATGAGCTGAGTGTTTGCATTTCTAGACTTTGGCTAAAGGACTTGACTCATTGACATTCAGACACTGAACTTTCACAAGTCTGAAGCAAACTGGGAAGAATCCTCTGTGAATTTTGCCTTCAACTCAATGCCCAAACATGTACACAGCAATATTTGTGTTCACAGGCCTGTCAGTAGGGTTTGATTTTGCAGCACTGCGGTCATTATACTTCATAAAAACACCCAGATACACTGGACCCACATAAGAAAAAGTTTTCACTATAAAAAAAAATTGATAATAACTGTTAGGAGAGTGTTTCTTTTATTCCAATCATGTTTATTTAATATGGGATTAGTAACATTTAGAGCTCTCCATCCCCCCAAAACCATTTTGTATTAAAAGAAAGAAATGAGTCTTGCTAGGAGCATAGAGAATTCCCATAATCCTGGCATCAATCACTCAGTTCATCCAGTCCAGTATTTGAGCAAAATCAAAAATTTGCAAAGCTTAAACACAGCGTGGAGAATTGTTAATATTTATCTCCCACTTCACATCCCTGTTACGTCACTTCTGTGCAAAAAGATAAATGCTTCAAATCTGCAACTGAGAGGAGAAAGAGAAGCCAAAAAGCAGGTGAAAGATGCTAGGAGAAGCTGAAGAAGTGAGGTCTGTCTCTTGCTTTGGAACATGAACTCTTGTTCTTTGTATCACTGTGCCCTGCACACCCTGAGTCTGGCAGTGCTTGTAAGTAATTGCATGAAAAAAAAAAAAAAAAAAAAAAGCTTTTACTTCATTGTGTTTCAATAATTGTTCATTTCCTTGTGGGAGCAGATGGTCAGATACAGCTTTATTTTTAATTTTTTTTTTTTTCATGAGTCTCTTTTCTCTCTGTTTGCTTTGGATTCTGGTTAAACAAGGCGAGATGCAATGAAAAGTGTGAACAGCAGCAGAAGGGACCCACGTTGTGGGATCTTCATATCAGTTTATTTCTCTGCTTTCTTATGACACACTCAGTAAAGAGAAACACATAAAGAGAAACTCTTATTTTGTGTGTGTGGGCTTTGAAAGACAGTGACAAAGAAGAAAAAACTGGAGGAGGGCTGCTACACCAGAGCAGCTGAGTTTTGATAGAGTTTTCTTTAATTTCAGATTCTGCAGGGTTTTTTATGTTACAATTTCATCTGCCTTGGTGGTAGCACTGATATTATTTGGCATGTGAGCAGCTGAGATGCTGTAGGTAACAAAAGAATGGAACCACAGGGATGTTTAGGCAGATTTAGAAAGGTCCAAAGCCATTAAAGAGCTTGGAGGTCTTGTTGATAACTCACTTTGGACAGAGATTGGCAAACCAAGATGACACCAGTATCAGGAAAGGTTTGTGCAAATCAGGGGCAGGATATTATCTTTACTTTTGAAAATAATTACATTTTCAGCATCTTCCTTTTCTCATGCTCCTCTACCTCCTTTTCTTCTTTCCTGGGAATCTCTTCCCTGAAGGGACATTTCATGAGGGGTGGCACAGCAGCTTGGATTTTTTTTTTTCTTCATTGAGGAAAATAAACCACTGTGAAATGGCTGAACAGACTTTTTACTGATGTGAAACAAGAGATTCCTTTGTATCACCTGTGCGACAAACCCACTTCCCTGTAGTAGGAGTAGATCAGTGTGATTGTTCTTAAGTAGAATATCAGAATTCAGTGCCAATGGTTAAAAATATGACTGAAGGTCTCCATAAGAACCTGCCTCATTTATCCAAGAAAAACAGAATTTTCTTTGACAAATTTGGGTTGCTTTCTATATTATTATTATTACGATTGCTAATATTATTATTATTATTATTATTATTATTATTATTATTATTATTATTATTATTATTCATTGTCATCATCATCATCATCATTATATACTGATCAAACCAAGTCTATGTGTTAGTGTACAGAGAAAATCTCCTAGCATGTGTTGCATATTAGAAGATAGATAAACAACCCTCATTTGAGTATAAATTGGTGGAAAAGCAGTTCTCTGTTTTTGTTGTGGGTGTAATTTCTTCATGTGCTTTCTCTGGAAAATATGAACTCAGCTCCTGGAGAGGTTTGGAATGCTTGAGAGGCTGACTCTCATCTCCTTAAACTGGGGGTCTGCTAAAGGTAAAGTGGTTTGAGGTGATAAATATACCTAAAACACAGCCTGGGAGTAGAATAAATCTTTTTAGTTTATTTAACCTGAGTTTCTGTTATATCAGATCTGGCCCTCAGTGTCTACTCAGGCAGTGGTTAGTGCTGACTTGAAAATAAACTGACAGAACCTCCTAAGGCTGGCTCTTCTTGAAGAGGCAACAATTTAAATACCTGGTACTGGATCAGCCTCATCTTCTCATTCGAGATGAATGTGCTAAATTAAGTGTTCTCACAATCTGGAGACTTAGAAAGTAAAAGTGGAAAAAAAGACTTTCCTGGAGTTTCCTGGACTGGTGAATGAGCCAAACAAGCTTTGCTCTTGCCATGAACATTTCAGAGAGCAAAGAGAGTTTTGACAGGCAAAATCTAGCAATGCTTTTTTGCCAGGAGAAATAATTTAGAATAGTGCAAATGGGTGCATTTCCTCCTGCTGAGGTTTTTCTGGGCACGGTTCACTGAACCAAGAGAATGTTGTAAAAGAGATTTTCAGTAAATGGTTTGACTGTTTCTTCTATTGACTAATAAAGCTGCTTCTTGCAATAGCTGTCATACACCGTGGTTAGGGAGTTCTCCTGCAGTCACTGTCCAGGGTGAGTACAAGGGGAGAAATAATATATGTTGGCATGAAAAGAGGCATCATGAGAGCAAAACTTTTCAAGAAAGATGCCAATTTTCTGTAATTCTGCCAATTTCTTAGGGAAGAGAAATGGAGGGTCTCCCTAGAATCCCAGGTTTGCTGATCTGGATGACATTCCTAGAGCATCCAACAGGTCAGATCTCCTCTTCCTGGGGCAGGGCAATGTCTTTTCTCTACTCCATCCATCCATCTCTACTCCATCCATCCATCCATCCATCCATCCATCCATCCATCCATCCATCCATCCATCATCCATCCATCCATCCATCCTGCCATCCCTGCATCCATCCATCCATCCATCATCCATCCATCCATCATCCATCCATCCATCCATCTATCCATCCATCCATCCATCCATCCATCCATCCATCCATCCATCCATCCATCCATCTATCCATCATCCATCCATCCATCCATCATCCATCATCCATCCATCCATCCATCAATCCATCATCCATCCATCATCCATCCATCATCCATCCATCCATCCATCCATCCATCCATCATCCATCCATCCATCCATCATCCATCCATCCATCCTTCCTCCATCCATCATCCATCCATCCATCCATCATCCATCCATCCATCCTTCCTCCATCCATCATCCATCCATCCATCCATCCATCCATCCATCCATCCATCCATCCATCCACCAATCCATCCTTCCTCCATCCATCATCCATCCATCCATCCATCCATCCATCCATCCATCCATCCATCCATCCATCCATCCACTCACAGCTCCCCTCCTCTCACACACACCAAGCTCCATTCAGCCTGGAGAAGGAGCCCTGCTTTTCACTGCTGGCTTAGACTGATCCATGGCACTGCTGGCTGCAAATCTGGCAGGAAAGCCACATCCTCCTGAAAGTGCAGTAAATGAGAAGCAGATGATCTTGCAGAGCAAACATGTGAAGATAATGACATTTTTAACTACCAGGGCCCAAACCCCAGAAAAGCAAATGTTGTGTAATTAATCCACTGCTCTCCAGCAGCCTGAAAGCCTCAAATTTTTGGTCAATATGCAGTTCAAATGCTCTGCAGGCCAACATGAGACATGGACATTAACATGGAGGGGGAAAGACCAGATTATTGAAATGGATACAATCTGCCCTCTGAATGAACTGAAAGCCAGAGAGTTATTTTCCAAATTCCCTGAATATTAATCTTCTCTGGCTGGAAGAAAACCGAGCCATATGCCAGCCACCTGTTCACCATGCAAGTATCATCCTGGATTCATTTTCTGTTTTGTCTCTGTGTTTTTGTGTCTATATTCACACATGCAGAGCACACCAGCACCAGTGGCCAGGGTGAAGAGATAAAAGTCAGAGTGTCTCTGATCACAACTCATCTTTTGGGACTGGGGACAGAGGTTAAGGCTGGACAAGCACATATTTTTTAATTTGTGTGAAATAGTCCTGTGTACTCCTGCTCAGTGGTGCACCCTCAGCATCCTGGGTGTAACAACCTGGGCAGATTTTATCCTTTGCTGCCCAAAGTTCTCTGGATGCCTTCAGATCCTTCTGTGGTTTCCATAAAAGTCTAAATAAGCACTAAACAACTGAATGTGTCCTGCTATTAAAACCCTGGGAGTCACTTTTTTCTTTAGACCATCATACCAACAAATGCTTTGGTGCAGAATGTTTTTTTGTTCCCAATAAAGGAGTTTTGCCTCCCACCCTGTGTAAAGAAAGGCAGATGGCAGAAGGGAGAGAACGGATTCACTCCTTTTGGAGTGAGGAGCTCTTTCAGGTGACAGTTTTGCAGTAATTGTCTGTGATTTCACGGTGATGCTTCTTTGGAGGTTGGCAGGGCTTTGTCTGTGCACAGGTTCTGCAGCATTTCCTGCAGCACTGGTAAGAAAATGAGCCTGATCAGGGGCAGTGTGTCTTTCTGGGACCTTATTTAACAGGGTCTAGCTAAAGTTAGGGTGTAAATTAATCCTGCACTCAAACTCGGGCTCTAGCAAAGAGATCTTTTATTCTGAATGTAGCCAGAGGAATTGATAAACTTTCCAGTGCAGAGCTGTAACTTCCAGCTTGTGCAGAGACAAGCAGCCTTTGGATGGAAACCCTAAGCACTATTCTCTGTCCTTAAACCCTTTTGGATGCAAAAGTAGGTCTGGACTTAATCCCTGATGAGGTCCCATCCGACCCCTTCTAACTAATCCCCCCAAACTCTCCTCCCTGCAGGTTGCTGGGAATGTCCACCCAGAATGTGATTTTATGGTGGAGCTGAAGAAAAAGGAGGCTGAATGTCTGGAGGCCCCAGAAGAGCATGGAAATGCAACATCACCAGGTATCCATCCATGTGTGAGGGAGAGGGAAGGGACCAGAGTCAGGACATGGCCAGGCTGCCAAAGGACATGAGGGTTTTATTTATGCTCCCATGTGCTGTTGTCTTGTCAGCTCTTCTTCCATCTACTCCCATGCTTTCCCATTTTTAAAGTTTTCCACAGTCCTTCACACTCAAATATTTATCAGAGTGAATCCTTGTGACCATGTCCAATTTTTTGGCATCATGCTTGCTTGTTTGTGAGGGTGTGTTGATCTTTAAAAATAGGGCAACCCCTGAACAATTATGGTGATCTGATCTTCCTTCCAGCCTCACTCTTCATTTATTTCATTCTTTCTGAAAACTCACCTCAGTCTAGCACAGGGGTCTAACTAAAGCAGATTAAATAACACTCTGGGGGTGTTTATTTCTCATAATAAAAACTGTGGCTAAACTATTTTTATAAGATATGGAAGGGGTGGAGTGGCAGAGGTTAAAAAGGTTTGGGGTTTTTATTTTGCTCAAATTTAACCATGCTTAAAAATATATTTCACTTTCTGTCTGAGGTTGCAAGAGAACTTGGGACAAATTGTTGTGCTGGCCAGAGGCAGATGCTGGAGAGATTCTTGCCTTACCATGTCCAAACATCCTCTTTCACTTCATGAAGGAGCCAGGTGATGTCCTACCATGGTTACTCCTGTTGTGTGCCTGGCAAGAGCATTTCTGAAAAGGGAGGGTGGAGACAGAAAATTTCATGTTCCCATGAGCTGGATCAGAGAAGTACTGCAAAGACTTTAGGAGGATCTGAGGGACCTTAGCAGTTCTCATATTTTAAGGATTATCCATAACTGGGCTTGATTTTCATAGTCTCTGATAAGGTCCTGGATCAAAAATGTACTGAAATACAAGGAGTGGTTATTGTATTCGCAAGGTGCCCTGTGGCAGGAAGGAAAGGTAAATTTGACTCCATATTCTCAGAAGGCTAATTTATTATTTTATAATACTATATTATATTAAAGAATACTATACTAAAGAATACAGAAAGGATAGTTTTGACAAAAGGCTAAAAAGATAATAATGAAAACTCCTGACTCTTTCCAGAGACTCAACACAGCTTGGCCCCAGTTGGCCAATGAGTCAAAATAATTCACAGCACAAACCAATTAAACAATCACCTATGGGTAAACAATCTCCAAACACATTCCAAATGAGCAAAACACAGGAGAAGCAAATGAGATAAGAATTGTTTTCCTTTTTCTCAGGCTTCTCAGTTTCCCAGGAGAAAAATCCTGGGTGAAGGGATTTTTCCAGAAAATGTGAATGCCACAAGTAATTCCTTGGTTTCCACATGCTTTGGGATCAGTTTGTTGTATGAGTTTCCTACAAAGCTCATCTGGAGGTTGTCTAGGTCAGAACTTAAGCTTGGGGTTTCTCGAGATTTATGCTGTGATTGGTGTGGGATGAAATGAAAGGCAGAGGAATGAACAATGCGATTGTTCTTTAAGACCGAGGTTGGAGATTCAAAACAGAATTTAGGCCTTGGAGCAGCACATGTGCTGCAAAACTGCAAAAAAATACCTTTGTGCCTGCTCCCTCTCTGGCTGAGCATGGCCAGGAACAAAATGTGAGCCCACAAGGAGCAAACCACCTTCCAGGAAAGACCTGGATTTGGCGGTTCCTCAAGTAAAAGAAACTGCAAAGCCCAACCTCAGCCACATCCAACACATGCTAGTTATAAACGAGGGATAAGGAAAATCCCTTTCATCTGTGCACATTCATTTCCTGCCCTGGGATTCTCGACTTCTCCTTCATCTGACTCATAAATATTTCTAGTGGAAGCATGGAAGGGGCTGCTGATCCCAGCTTTTCATCTGCTAGGGAAGAGTGAGCCCCAGGGGAGGTGGGAATGAAAAGGGATATGGTGGAAGGGGGAATGCTGTGCAGAGCAGGAATTTATGGAGCAGAGCTTCCCAATCCTCTCCAGTGTGCCTGATATAATTCCTTCCTTAGTCCTTCCCACCTCTTCCTTCTCTCCCTTCTTCCCATTGTTTGTCTATAAATAAAATAAAGGGTTTTGTATCTGAATGTGCACAGGAAAATTGTCCTACTGACTCTGTGAGCTGCTAATGATCGTCTTCTCCTGGTACAACTTTGTACCAGCCACAGGTCTTCTCCTGGCTTTTATTTTCCATATTATTTTGTAGTTCATTGAGAAAATTAAATACTTCTTTTTCAGCTGGGATGATAAAAAGAAACTGCACAAAAAAGGGCTGGTCTGACCCATTCCCTCCCTACCATGTGGCCTGTCCAGTAGAAGATGAGATTCCTCTTGAAGAAGTAAGTTCAATTACACAAATATATGTGAGTGGTGTGCTGATGTTATAGTATTCCTTACTATTCCTGTAGAGGGAAACTCAGAAGAAGCTGAAATTTCTTTCTAAGTGTGGGACATAATTCCATTTTTACTCTGGCCAGTTCTTTTGTTAGATAACTGAGAAATTTTTATTATTCAGGTGTAACATTAAAAAAGCCGGCTGTAAATTCACAAATATAACAGACAAAGGTGTACCACAAAATGTTCATGAAATGTGAATTAAGGCATTTCAGTAATATCAGTCAGCAAGATGAATTTGTTGTATCACAGCATCTGTACAGAAAGTGTGCTGTTAAAAGACCACTGTTCCAAATTTAACAATATCTAAGGAAAAGAAGGGTTTTGAGTGTTCCATTCTGCATGAAATATCTAATTCGACAATGAAAAAAAGTCTCAAAATCTCTGTAATGCAGACCAGAATTTGACCTATTTCTTCAGCTAGATTTTCATTGTTGGTGATATCTTGAGGTTACAGGCAGAGGAAAAATATAGTGCTTGACCACTAATTGATAAGGATAAAACCTGGTTCATATCACCATGGGGAGATCTTGCACAGGTTCCCAGAGCAGCTGTGGCTGCCCCTGGATCCCTGGAAATGTCCAAGGCCAGGTTGGAAGGGCTTGGAGCAGCCTGGGACAGTGGAAGTTGTCCCTGCCATAGCAGGGGTTGGGACTGGATGTTCTCTAAGATCCCTCCCAACCCATTCTGTGATGATTCCATTATTTTACCTAGAGGAACCTCTTCAGTTGTAGGTTCATCCACTTAAGGAGTTGATTATTCTCTGTTTTAGACATCTGATGTGTTGCCAGCTGTGGTCAGCCTAGCACAGTTTTGATGTTTGTCATGGAGTGGTGCATCCAGTCTTCCTGGCAAGATTTGGAGCTCTGAGGTACTTCAGTGAGCTCTGGCTGGAATTGTGCATAGTCAGGGATTTGGGTAATCCTTTAAAACTCACATTTCACCCACTAGATTTTTTTTTTTTTTTAGATTTTTTTTTGAACCCCATTAGGCCTGGTTTCCACCCCATTTAACTTCATCAGTCTCAGAAGAATACTGTGAAAGTTGGAGCTAATCTCTGCACCATGGATCTGTCTTAGTGCTTTGGTCAGGATCAAGTGGGAATTTTTCAGGGATGTCTCTTGGCTGTCTCCACGTACTGCATTCACAACTGCAGCAAGCTCTCAGAAAGGATAATCTGGTTTCTTATGGATAAAATTGATAATCTGGTTTCTTATGGATAAAATTGAACTGAAAGGCAAACTCGGGGTGCACCTGCTGTGCTCTGAGCAGTTACAACAGCTCAGCCCATTGGGTTAGACTGTGGATAATCATAAATCTGCACACTTGGATGCAAAGTCCTTGGCATAAAAGGTTTCACTCTACTAATCCAGCAGCTGGAAGTAGATGAAATTGAAGGTCCTTCCAACCCAAACCAGTCAAGGATTTATGATTCTATGACCTGCTCTTTCCAAGGCAGGTGTTGTGGTAGATCCTTTTTGTGGGTCACAGAAACCAATAAGGTCTGATTTTCTAAAGACTTGGATTGTCTTCTGAGAGTGTTTTCCTTCATTAACTATAAAAGAAAAGGGATGAGAAAGAACAGGTTTGTATTAATAATTAAACAACTCAGCCCCGTGGCCAGGCTCTTCTTGTTCTACTACAGACTCATATTTAGGCAGCTAATTTTTAAGCACCTAAATAAATTAAATAAATGTCAGTCTTATAATGCCTAAAATTCTACTTCAGGCTCAAAATGAGCATCTCCCCTTCCCCAAGTGAACTGTAGGAATGCTCTGCACAGCTGTGCAGGTTTTAGGTAATAAAAGCATTGAAATGGAACCCCAGAGACAGATCATGTTAGGCCGGAGTTAGATTTGCAGCCTAGAGCTTATTCATTCTGTTTTCTGCTTTCATCTGTGATGGCTGAAGTTAACTTATCCTCACTCAGGGATGGTGTCTGGTAGAGGAGCCGCTTAAATTGAAATGGATTTTGACTGGCATTCCAACTGAGCAGCAGTTGAGTTTGGCAGCAAGAAAAACAGAGGAAAGAAACAACCCGAGGAAAAAAAAAAACCAAGAAACAAAAAAAAAAAAACCCAAAAAACCTAAAAAATCCCCCACCAAAACAACCCACCACAACACAATAAAAACTGAAACGAGGAATAGACAGCAAAAATGGAAGTAGGGAAGCAGAGAGCAGGAAAGTGGAGAAAAATAGGGAAAAGCTGACAGAATTCTGTATTCATCATTCTGCCAGCAGCATTGTCCTCCTACTGCTGGGGAGAAAATATGGAACAGAACACAACATTTATAAAAATTGTCTAAGATTTTGATCAATGCCTTTTTGAAGACTGGTGTGGGTTTTTATATTCTTGTGAATGAGCTTTAAACTACCCAGATCAATACATATTTCAGCATCAGATTGGGCTGTATCCACACAACTACGGAATGGGATTACACAAAAGAAACAGAATGAGTGATTTAAGTTGAATTTTGCTGTGGGAAGGAAGAGGGGAAGAAAAAGACAGTGAGGGATGTCAACAGAATGGAAGCACCAAACAAAGCAAAACTGACAAATCAGTAAAAAAGCTGTCATTTAACAGCAACTTGTGTGACAAATCATTCTCTTCTTTTATAGCAATCCTACTTTGCTACTATAAAGATCATCTACACTGTGGGATACAGCGTGTCCATCACCTCCCTCATCATTGCTGTGACAGTTCTGATTGCATTCAGGTAAAGGCATCCTCTAACTAAGATTATTTTCACAGTTCTTAATTTCTTACACTGTGGAAGACAACATTAGACATAGCAAAATAAATAGGTGAATAAAAATTCAAAATTCCAGCCATGTTGGTTAAATAACATGAAACTGAAGCTCAAAATTAAAAGGCATCAGAGAGAGTCAGGAATAAGAAGATTCAAATCTGGGAAATAAACCCAGGCTGTCTCTTGGCAAAACTCAGCAACTCACTTTGATCCTGAGGAACCAACAGAAAAATGTACTTGCTTTAGGCTGGAATGAAGATTTTTTTCATAAACTATGCATGCCTGCCTGTTATGGCTCCAAGGAATTTTTAATAATATACACAAAGGACCTGATTCTGAATGAGTGCTCCTGTGGCATTGTATAGATTACTATTGAAACATTTACCGCTAAAGACATGTTTTAAAATTAGTTTCAGAATTTGGTCACATTTGGTGAGAATTCTTTCTTACTGAGTTAGGTATTTTACACATATTTATAGGTATTTTCAGGTCTAATTAAGAGTATTTAAAGTATTTTATCATTTCATGTAGATATAATGTTTCCACCACGTGGGATTTATTTTATTAATTTTTTGTTTATTTCTTGCATTTCTGTGAGACAAAAAAAAAAAAAAAAAAAAAAAAAAGAAGAAGAAAAAAAGGCAGGAGTTTTATTATTATGCTGTGAGAATCAGGGTTCTCTAGGGAAAATTTCTTGACCTCTGCTGGTTCCTAGTTCATGTCTGGAAGCCCCCAGATATGTTTATTGACATCCACTCTGACCTCAGGAAAACAAACCAGCCCAAATGAGGGGAAAGAAAGAAACAATGGACATAAGGAGGCGTAGTAATAGGGAGGAAAAAGTCATAATTAACAATGGGGTTGACATTTGAGGTCAGCAATAAAATTCTGCACACTCCAGGTGAACTTTCAGATTAGGTGACCCTCCGATTACTGGATTTGGACAGAATTTGGCTTTTAGTGGAACTTTTTGATTATTAACTCAAGTTCTCATCTCCAAATGAAAACATGAAGTTGAAGCTGTATAACTCTTTCAAAAATCTGTATATAATAACAGCAAAAATGTAATCCTAGTTAACTGGGAATTTAGGGTAGATGTGTAAATGGAATTTGAAGCAGATGTGCCAAATTGTTTTAAAGCTCTTCTGTGCTTTTGCTAAATTCATCAAAATAACTTTGGCAAAGTAAGGAAAAACCTGTCATTCTGGTTAACATGTAAAGAGATTAAAATGCAGATTGTGGCTGATTTCCTTCACATGAGGAAGTTTTCTGCCTCTGTCTGAAAGAGCTCAGTGGATCAAAATGTTCTTCCTAAATGTGTCTGGAAGTACCTGAGATAAAAAATGGGTTTATTGTTTATTTTATTACTGCCAGCACAACAAAGTTAATTACCTCAGAGGGACCTCTCTTCTTTTTTTCCAGGAGGCTTCGCTGTCCCAGGAATTATATCCATGTACAGCTCTTTTTTACATTCATCTTAAAGGCTGTTGCCATTTTCATTAAGGATGCTGTCCTTTTCCAAGAGGAAGGCATTGATCACTGCAGCTTCTCTACAGTAAGCACATGAAAAGCAGGATATTGTGGTATTTGATGTTTTTATTTACCATTTATTTATGGTTTCACTTTTCATCCCTCGTTTTTACTATTTTTTCCCCTTCTAGCCTGGTAATGAAATTTATATAATTCTTTCATTCAGTATATTTTACTTCCATAAATATGTACATTATGCCCTCCTATATTCTTAAAGCATCAATTTGTGATGTTGCAGTAGTCTAAATGAAATTTGGACTTTCACATAGCAACAAAGTAATATCATTACACTGTTGTGATCCAATAATCTGAAATCTAAAATTGAAGATCTCTGAGTACATCAAAGAACAATTTTTAAAGCTTATTCTTCTGGAAATGTTGGGTTTCCTGTTCTGCTTGGAAGCTCTGATCTGTAAAGCACAAAGCACTCAAGGTACCAGACAATGAATTTAGCATTCATCCAGCCCCAGATCTTGGCAATGGTTTTCAAGCTGAGGTTTATGGGATGGTTCTGCACTGCTTAGAGCCACACAGAATTTCAGAGCTGAGCATAAGGAGAAAAATGGGTCCTTGAACCTTTATTCAAGGAGCATTTGACACTGAAGGTACATTCAAGGCAGTGAATTTGAGAGAACTCACATGTTTGGGAGCCCAAGTTACATTTCTAACATGGAGATAGAAAGCAAAATGCAGAGGGGACTCCAAGGTGTTATGATGGCTAAAGCTTTACTACTCAGAAATCCATTTCACATTTGGAGCTCTCAGTTTAAACATCAGTTTAAAGGTCTTGTTCTTGGTAGAACCCAGCCAATATCACAGATGTCTCATCCATGGTCAAACCAAGAGATGTTATCTCCAAGCAATGCCTAAATTGTGCCTTTCCTGTTCCTCAGACTGAATGCAAGATCTCCGTGGTTTTCTGCCACTACTTCATGATGACCAATTTCATGTGGCTGCTGGTGGAGGCTCTCTACCTGAACTGCCTGCTGCTCTCATCCCTTTCTCATGGAAGAAGATATTTTTGGTGGCTGGTTCTCTTTGGCTGGGGTAGGTTTTTACGAATTTTAAAGGAAATTAGTAAAAGGCAAGGTGTTAAATGAGGCTGTGCAGCCTGGAGAAGATAAAGCTCCACAGAGACCACAGAGCAACTTCCAGGGGGTAGAAAAAAGCTGGAGGGGGACTTTTCCCAAGGAATGGAGTGATGGGACATGGAAATTCCATACTGTGAGGGTGGTGAGACCCTGGCACAGGTTGCCTAGCAAGGCTGTGGACTCCCCATGCCTGGAAATGTGCTGGAAGGCCAGGTTGGATGGGGATCTGAGCAACCTGGGACAGTGAAAGGTGTCCCTGTGCGTTGGAGCCAGGTGATTTTTAAGGTGCCTTTTCCCCCAGGCCATTCTATGACTCCATCATTCCATGATTCCATGGTTCTATGACTCTATGACTCTATGATTCTACAATTCCATAATTCTATGATTCCCCAGTTCTATGATTCTATGACTCTATGATTCCATAATTCCCCAGTTCTATGATTCCATGATTCCATGGTTCTATGACTCCACAATTCTATGATTCCATCATGCATTCCCATTAAAAACACTGGATGTGGTACCCAGTTGATCTAACTAAAGAACCTAACGTGGGTGTTGCTTCCATTTTATTTTTATGTGCATACTAGCCAGAAGCAATCAACTTTTGTTTTTGTTGGTTTTTTTTTTTATGGCAATAAAGCCCTTGTGAAAGGGATATAAAATCAATTATATTTGAGAATGCCCAAGGAGACATCCTGCAGTCTCAACCTTCTTCACCCCACTGAAAACACCTCGATGGAATTATCACAAACACCAGAATTCAATGTGCCTTGTTCTCTTTGTCCAGAATGGTTACATGGGTTGGGAAAGGGAATTGGTTTTTCCTAAGTAGGAACTTTTTTTATTCCTGGTATTCCTACAGCCCATTTTTTGCACTGAGCTATCATATGAATGAAGCTAAATAACAGGACAGGCAGTGAAACAGCAACATCTCCCCTCTGATTTTGTTGTTGTCTGGAATAAATGGAATTGTTCAGACTTAGAAATCTGAAACCAAGTGGGTGCCCACAGAGAATTGCTGTGGAAAGGAAAGAGCAGAGCACTCCTCTACAGGCAGAGGATTTTTTTGTTGCTTCAGGGAGGGAAATCCATGGCTGTTGCCCTCAAAGATTAAGAGAGGCCTGACAACTCAGCAAACAGAATCACTTTTTGTGTTTTAGGGACTGTATTTAAAACAATTCCTGTTACAGGAACTGACCCCAAAAGATAATTCCAGCTCTCATAAATGCTTGATCTGTATCATTGCAGCAGAGTTTCAGTGGACAAAGCTTAGATTAATTATACCTTATTTTGAAATGTCTGACAGGTTTTCCAACACTTTTCACCCTTATATGGATATTAACAAAATTCTACTTTGAAGACACAGCGTAAGTCTTTGTTTCCCACATTATTCTATTTTCTTGAGTTATAATTTTACTTGATTACAGTGATTGCATACTTATCTTTTTCTAAACTTACTATCATGTTCACAGATGCTGGGATATTAATCAAGGCTCTCCTTATTGGTGGCTAATCAAAGGACCAATTATAATTTCTGTGGGGGTAGGTACTTCTGAGTTTGCTGATATTACTTAGAAGAAAAAAAGGCTTTTGAATTAAAATTAGGTTTCTTTGTTGAGTTGTAGAAAGAGGAATGGTAAATTTCTACTGTTAATTGCCCGTGTACAATGCAAACTAAAAAGTTCATCTTTCAAACAAATTGAAACTTTCCTAGAATTGTCAGTTTAGTTGAAATTAATAGCAAGTGAGTGGATTAAATACTCCTTATATTTGAAAACAAAATTTTAGCATAAGAGCTCACAATCAGGCATAAATTTTAATACAAAACTGTCAAAGGAAATAGGTTTTTGTTCAGAGCTGACAACTGATAACAGCTCTTGAGCCTGGCATTTATTGAATAAACTGATGGGCTTTAAATGATCATCATAAATGTTTACTTCCACAAGTCATTAAACCCAAGCAATGTTTGAGAAAGCAGTTAATGGATGACCTTAAGGTCAGCTATAAAAATCTTCATTTAATTGGAGGACAGATGGATGCAAATGAGGGGTATGGAATCACAGAGTTTGGGTTGGAAGGGACCTTAAAGATCCACACAAACAATGTGAGTGAAGAATTTTAAGCTGAATTCTGGCCAGAGTTCTCTGTGTTTCAATGAAATATTTCATGTCCTTCTACCTCTGTTGTTTCTTCTGCTGGAATTCACATAGAGCATCACTAATGTACAGAATGAGGTTGGAATTTCTGGTAAAATGAGGAAATTCTTAGACAAAATTAAACCTAAGGAAGAGCTGGTGTGTACAGACACTCCAAAAATGCATGGGGAGAATACCTCTGGTCATGAAAAACCGAGCAGCCTCACAGGCTTTGCATAAAGCCGTGCCAAATTACAGCTGTAGAAGAATTGATTTCCAAGTTAGGACTGACCCTGACTGCTTTGGAGCTGAGCTAATGCTCTTCAAGGGCTCCTTCAGAGCCAACAAAGGGAAATATGCACTTTTGGCAAATTTCAGGTTCACCTGATTTAAAACAAATATCTACCTTGGGAGGGTGGTGAGCTGCCCCCAAGCCCACCTGAAGCTCCATTCACTCTCCTGGCTGGTTCTCCACTGACTGCAAAGGCAGAGCAGGGTGATCAGCTCAGATGGAAATGTCTCATTGTAGAGGTATCGAGGCAGAAAAATTCTAATAGTGCCCAGAGAGATCAGCCAGAATTTAATGCAATATTCATCTTCAAGGAGAATCCAACTGATTTGAGCTACAAAAGGCAAAAGAGAGTCACACAAGCTATTGATGAAAATATTTTGCTGAACTAGTGAAAGTCTCAAGTTTTCACCCTCAGCCATTTCTTCAAGCAGGAATGCAACTTTTTAAATACTTGTATGCTGCCAGCAGGAATAGCATTAACGACCTTACATTAAAACTGCAGAAATTACATTCCAACTAAATTAAAAAAATAAAACTTACCAGATTTCCACTGCAAAGTTTTTCATCAGAAATTAACTTTTTCTTTTTCTTCCCTCCCACCCCTCAAATGTTATGTACAGGTCAATTTTGTCCTATTTATCAACATCATCAGAATTTTGCTTAAAAAGCTAGACCCTAGACAAATCAACTTCAATAATTCTTCTCAGTACAGGTAATGTATGGAATATCTTTTAAAAAATCAATTATTTCAATATTAATAATAAAAAATATGTTGTCTTTTCTAAACAGAGAAGTACTTGCTTAGTGTTGCAGACAGGCTCAGTTTAATTGGTATTAAATTTCAGAATTCCCAACCTTACCTCACTCCAAAGGAAATCAGTCAAAGGGTGAGACTCAAGTCACCTAATATTGGCCAATGGGATGCATTCAGATCAGCCCAGCCTTGCAATTAAAATCAATGGGGAGACAATGAAATCAATTGAATTGGCATTAAACCTCTTATTTAAGACAGGAAAAAATACCCACTGTAGCTACCTGACTCTGTGTGAGAACTGTAAAGGAAGCCAGCATATTTATTTCTATTTTATATATATTTTATACATACTAGGTTTTTTTTTTTTTTCACTTCTGCTCACTGCTGTGGCATACTGAGTGCATTAGTTTTTACTCAGAAAAAATAATATTTCCTTATTTCTTCTCATCTCCTGTCCTAGACGCCTCTCAAGGTCGACTCTACTTCTAATTCCTTTATTTGGAACCCATTACATTGTCTTCAACTTCCTCCCAGAATATACCAGCCTGGGAGTTCGGCTTTATTTGGAGCTCTGCATTGGCTCTTTTCAGGTAAAATTACCACAGATCCTTTGGTTCCTTCTTACCAGTTTTTCTATTTTAGCCTTGTGTCTTCACAACAACAAGAATTGCACAAAAAGAATCCTCAGATTCTGAAACCGGTGTCTGTTCACAAAGTTCCTGGTTCTTTGCTGAGTTAAAATGTCTGAAGAGGTGACAAATCCTGCCTGGCTCTAGGTTGGCCTACAGATTTTGGAATATAAAATTTCAGATAAGTGTGTAAATCTGATGGGGGATCAAAGTCGAGCGTGGAAAATCTTCCTTGCCACGAGTACTTGTCCACCTGCCTTTCCTGGCTTCACTAACAAATCCAAGCTGACTTGGGCTGATTTAAATCCTCCAGAGCCAATCAAACTTGTATGTCCAGCTGCCTTGCTAGTTCTTTGTCAAAGAATAAATTGATAATTAAATATAAGCATCAAGCAGTGCCTGGTGTGTTTACCAGCCCCACACAGGTTGCTGTCTCAAGGGATGCCACATCCCTTCCCCTTCTCTAAGTGTTGGGTTGATGGCTTCCCCTGCTCTGAGTTGGCACACAGGGCATGGACATCTTGAGGAGCATGATGCCAACAAGAAAATTCCTGCTCTGGTGTCCCCTCCAGGTGGTTTTGTTGCCTGAGTTATGAGCTGGGCAGGACTCAATTTCCTTTTTCTTCCCTCCTGTTCCCTGTGCTGCACCTCAGGCCAAAGCAGCAGCTGTGGGAATGCCTCCAAACCTCCCCAGGGGACAGATCTCTCCCTGGATGGTTCCACGGGATTCTTCATGGGATGGTTCTCATGGAGCATCACCAGCAATCCATGAGTTTTGTGCTGGTTTATTCCTCTTGAGGATTGACTCTGTTGTGTCAGTCCCAACAAACCCAGTCCATCAAACCCAACCTTCTGTACAGGGAAGGGACCTTCACTGACCTAATGAATAGTTAATGAATAATTTAATGGAATAAAAGGCTGAGGTGTTGAGCCATGATCTGGTCATGTAGCTCCTTTGACCTCCTAGGATTTGTCCTG
Source organism: Melospiza georgiana (assembly GCF_028018845.1). Lineage (NCBI taxonomy): Eukaryota > Metazoa > Chordata > Aves > Passeriformes > Passerellidae > Melospiza > Melospiza georgiana. The sequence goes on along the minus strand of NC_080430.1, from coordinate 3,936,844 downwards.
GATTCATCTCAGGTCAGAATCTTAACAAACACATTCGATAGGCCAGAACTGGATCTCATCTGGTAGTACACAGAGATACAGAATTTGGCTGGAGAGCTGTGTGAGCTCCATCCATGGATCTCCTTCTGCAATCTCTGTTTTACTTTCTTTAGAATGCATAAAAAATCAGCTGTCAGTGTGTCGGGCTGGAGAGTGGAGCACACTTCCATAAGCATCAATCACATCTGTGAATTCATAGTTTGTGCCTGATTTTGATGAAATGCCACTAACCAGGTGTTTATCTTTAAAGCTGTTCAGCTTTATTGGAGATCCATAAATTACCTTTCAACTTCCAGCAATCTCTCACCCACAATGATACTCACTAATTCGCATACCATGAATTCAAATAATGTAACTGGCTTTTTCAGACTGTGTTAACCCTCCAAACTTTTTTTTTCTGGTCTTTTTCAGGGATTTATTGTGGCAGTTCTCTACTGTTTCCTGAACCAAGAGGTAAGAAAATATCAGCTATATTTTCCACAACACTGCCTTCAGTGGCAAATATATAGTTAACAATCAGTTTCATACAAAAATAACCAAATCTTTCATTTTCTTATGACTGTTACATGGACAACAATGTTGATGAATTTCATTTCAATGATCTTCATGGGAATGAAGCCATCTAGTGGAGAAATGAACTTTTACTACTTTGCTATTCTGTCAAGTATTTTTGATCCTTTCTGCACATTTTTGTCTTATACCAGGGCTTGCAAAACCCCTGCTAAGTCCTGATCTAAAAATACACCTTGCTTCAGTGATGCAGAGTGATCTCTATTTACTGAAGGTCTATGTTTAAATTGGAAAGAATTGAAATGCATAGCTTTCTCCCATAGTAAAAAAAAAATATATATATATTTTTAGTATTTTTAATAGTCTCATGAAGCATCTTAGCATTTCTTTGTGTTGGTAAATCTGGTTTTCTGTTCAGAATGTTTAAGTCAGAATTTTACTGTTGATGGGAGAGGAGTCTTTCCTTTTAGCTTAGTGTCCATGTCCAGTCTAGATGTGATCCTAAAAAAATTATAAAGAAAACATGAAAGTTTACCCTCCATATTTTAGAGTATGTTGAAAATCTGGAATTTTCCCTCATTTTCTAACTCCATAGTAGCTGAGATTGCTCCTTTGGAATATGACAGGGATTCATTTTCAGACTAACACTCTGCTGATTCTGTCTGCAGCTCCTGAAAAGGAGAATCCTGTTCTGTGTATGTCCACCCTTCTCTCCAGAAAGGGCACCCCTGGAGGGTCAAAGGTGTGTTTAGGAGAGGAATCCTGCCCCTGATCACTCTAGACTCCTTGGACTGTATTGCTAAACCTTCATTTTCCAGTTTAAATTCAAGGGCTGATTGAGCTTTCAAACAGTATTTCATCACCTACATGCGCCATGGGCCAAACTTTCTGAATTCTATCAGAAATTTCTGAAATATTAAATTAAATGTTTTTAAATATATTAATATTCTTAGCCTTTTGGTTGAGTTTACGGCCATGAATTACTGGCTGGTCTAATGATGCTTGTGTTTAGATAAAAATCCTGTCATTAGTTGATTAATAACCCTAATCCCTTCTAAGCACAGACCACAGCTACACATCCAGACACACAGCGCTTCCATACAGAAATTCCCTCCCTATTAAACATCTGGGGAGGCACATATCTAACAAGAATCAGATGTGACAAGAGGCTTTAGGGGGTGGCCTGGACCCTCTCTGTGCTCCTGTGAACATGCCAATACACAATGACACAGCTGTCAACAACACAACGCAAACCTCTCTGGCTGCTGCTGCCTTTCCCCTCATCATCTCAAATGCCAAAGCAGAATTATTTCCCAGCCACAAACTGGAGAATGCTGATTAAGAAACTTGCTGCAGATTATACTTTTCTAGAAGCAGATGGAACCAAGACAACGTCCCTTAGCAACTGAGAAAGAGCAGGCAATGTGGAGAAAATATATTTCATTGTGTAGGCTATGTTGGTGAGATCGATGGTAGAATAAATATTCATAGGAAAATTAAAGAAAAAAAAAGGAGAAGGTATATGAAAAAAAGCTATTTTAGAAATGGAGAAAATTATTTATAGTGCTAGAGACCTCAAGCTGAGTACTGATAGAACTTCAGGAGAAGTTTTCATCCGTGCAGAAAGATGGCCGTGCTGAGACAGGATTCTATTTCTACCTATCAGCTAAAAAGGAAATGAACTTGGCCAGAGATGTCTAAAAAATTCTTTTCTAGTCCCTTTTTCTGTCCTGCTTCTTTCCCACTGTCTGCTCCCCAGCAGAATTCAACCACCAAACAGCTTTTTCCTTTGTTCCTCAGGTGCAAACGGAAATCGGCCGGAGGTGGCACGGGAAGAGATACGGGTTGGTGCCAGTGTGGAGGAGGACCAGGTGGACTGTGCCCTCCAGCTCTGGGGTGAAAATGACCACATCTGTCTGCTGAAAACGGCCACATCTGTCTGCTGAAAATGGCCTCAGGCTCTGGAAGGGAAAAAACCAACCAAACAAACAAAATTTTACCAAATGTAACTATTGCAGTTTATCCTGAGCAAATTGGAGGAGGATCTTCCAATTCTGATCATGGGGCTTTTCTGCAGGACAGATTAAACCCTGACTGATCTTCTAAAACAAAATAATCCTCTCACTGATAACTCTGCACCACAGCAAATATAAAAATCATGTGTTCTACTTTACTTCTACACTTTCACTGATAGAGCACTGTGGTATTTTCGGGGTCCCCCATCAAGGGGAGGAATGATGAATCTGACTCCATGTTCTTAGAAGGCTAATTTATTATTTTATTATACTATATTATATGAAAGAATGCTATACTAAACTATATTAAGAATAGAGAAAGGATACAGACAGAAGGCTAAAAGATAATAATTAAAATTGTAACTCCTTCCAGAGTCCCAACACAGCCTGACTGTGATTGGTCATTAAGTTAAATCAATTCACATGAAACCAATGAAACAACCACCTGTTGGGTAAACAATCTCCAAACACATTCCAAAGCAGCAAAACACGGGAGAAGCAAATGAGATAATATTGTTTTCCTTTTTCTCTGAGGCTTCTCAGCTTCCCAGGAGAAGAATCCTGGGCAAAGAGGATTTTTCAGAAAATGTCATGGTGACAGAGCACAAATTACTTATGAATGGACACCAGTAGCACCCTCCAGTGACACCATAGATGACCATCTCTGGAAAACAGAATTAAATTCTAATTTAGTGGGGGCTGGAGTATATCCAGCTTCTTCAAGCTTTGTTCCATGTTCTGATTCCATAGGCATATAAATAAGAAGCCCAAAGTCTTGCTGAACTGCACCACAAAAAGCCCTTTTATGTTGTCTTTTCACATTGTCTCTCTAGTAGCAAAAAAATTCAATTTTGCCATAAAACACTCTCAGGTTCTGATGCTATTTCAGGAGTTACAGGTTAGAAAATTCCTGACAGCCAAGTAGCAGGAAAGGGAGGCATTGGGAAGGCCAAGGCTCCATATGATAATCATTAAGGAAATTCCTTGCAAGGAAATGAAAAGAAAAAGCCAACTTTTGCACAGAAAGAGAATGAGACCCCCAGGAGATGGACTGGGAGACTGCTGGGAATATTGTTAAATATTTTCTTATGTGTGACTGTTTTTGCTTTCCAGTGTTGTAAAAGATTCAGAAGCTTGAAAATAAACTTGGATTCCCAGTGTTTGTACTTGAGTAGTTTTGTTTTATTTTATTTTGGGGTTTTTACCCACAATGGTTATTTTAACCTGTAAATTAAAAGATTCAATAAAGTTTTTGATAGGACTATCAGGGCTTGGAAAGGAGTGAAGAAATTTAAGCTGTACCAACCAGTGAGGATCATTGCATCAAAACACTTCACCCTGCTCTTCTGGGAATTTCAGTGAGCTGCCAAATCTGATTAAAAACCAGAAATTTCCCTTTGCTGAATCCAGGTAATTACAGCTAACCTAAAGAAATGGAATGTTGCTTTACCTAATTTTTGTACAGAAGTTCACTGCCCATGATTTTCCTCTTCCAATTTAAAAAAATAATAATTAAAAGGTGTTGTTTTAATTTTTTTTTTCCTTGTTATTCTTGTACCTGTGAAAATTACAGCAATGGCTGGATTCAGACCTAAGGGTGGGAGAAGTTTATGTCCATTTCTGAAGCAATTCCTTGGAACATTTTACAATGTAGAGCAATTTTACAATTGTTTTTACTGGCTTCCTTCCATTATCCAGAAGAATTCATGCAGATCTGGGTGGAGGGAAGGAATGAACAGAGAGAAGCCTTCCCATGGCTTTCAGTGTCTCACAGCACCCAGCCCTGGTGGAAAAGTGGCATTACCAGCAAACATGAGCTCTTTCCTGGAGAGGAATGGTTTTCAGCCTCCCAAAGATCATGGTCTCTATCAGCTAAAATGATAATAACTCATGAAAGACAGATAATTTTTACCCATCCCTCCCTAAAAATGTTTAGATAGAAAATTTCTTGCAGCTGCTGCATTGCTGCTGGTGTGAAAATCGGCAAATTTACTGTGAAGAACATCATGCTGTAAAAGTACAAGACAAAAGGAAATAAAACCCAAATAAAATTCCTTCTACTGAACAGGTCAACCACTGTGAGGCTCAGCTGATTTCTGAATGTGTGATGGCACTTTCTGGTCTCCCTGCCTCAAATAATGTTTTAAAGTGTCATATTAAGACTCTTGACCATATCAAATGGATTTTCTGGATTGCAATTAGCCCCTGAAATTCTGAAATGGGGTTTCCACATTGACTCTGACTTTAAAAGGATGAGTTAGTAACAGATATGAAGGCACATGAACACAGGGACTTCTCGTGGCTCTTGTTTTTAGAGAAATTTGGATTAAGGGATTGACCCAAATCCCTTTGCTCAAAAATAAATTGGTCTGCCCAAATAATTTCCATTGGCTCTGTATCATCTATAATAGGCACAATTATTTGGCTGCATTCCAGTAACTGTGGCATCCATTGTCACATAAATAGGATTATTACACACTGAGTCTTTGTCCTTCTCAGTCATCTCAGCTTTTTCTAGCATGAAAAAGAGCAGGAATCTTAAAGATATCATTTTTTCCATTCCTGAAATAAACCCTAGCTATTATCCAGGGAATATTTTCTCAGGGATGACTGAAACTGGAAACAGAAGTGGTTAAAATCACAAGATATGACTCAAAATATTTAATTAGAGTAATAATATCAGTTATGACAAGACATGACGTGGAGATTAGGATTGCATTACATTTTTACTAAATCCTATATTGAATATAAAATATTGAGCAGGATTCAAACTCTGAAGGAATTCAGCTTTTCAGGATGGGAATTGCATTGAATTTAGATTATTTTTATGGCCTTAACATTAGTTTAGTAGCATGTGCACACTTATCACATAAGATTATTTTTCTACAGGTTCTTGTCTGTCACATGCAAGGTTTGATAACAAAAGTATGAAAAGTATAAGCAGCAGAAACCCCTTAACCTTTGAAGAATAAATTTGGCTAAGTGTGATTTACTTTCACTTGAAGTAGGGCCAGAGCAACGAAAAGCTGGGTTGAAGACAGAAAATTATTCAAGGGTGTGCAAATTGCCACAGGGTTTACAATGCAATGAGTAAAGACAGAAATAAAAAGGTGCTTCCAGGTCTGGGGGCATGAGTTGATCTCACTGCAGGCTGCAGAAGTAAAAGAAATTGTTAATTTTCAAGTTTCTGCCTGCTTGGATGAAAGTTAAATCACTTGGTCTCAAAATAATATTTTACTACTGTCCCATTCACATTCTCTGAAAAATCCCTTCACCCAGGATTTTTCTCCTGGGAAGCTGAAAAGCCTCAGAGGAAAAGGAAAACAATTCTTATCTCATTTGCTTCTCCAGTGTTGTGCTCATGTGGAATGTGTTTGGAGATTGTTCACCCACAGGTGATTGTTCCATTGGTTTATGTGAGTTGTTTTCACTCTTTGGCCAATCAGGGCCAAGCTGTGTCAGGAGTTTGGAGAGTATCACGATAATCAGTTTTCATTATTATCTTTATAGCATTGAGTAGTTATCCTTTCTGTATTCTTTAGTGTAGTTTAGTATAGTATTCTTTATTAAAATCTAGTATTATAATATAATAAATTAGCTTTCTGAGAACATGGAGTCAGATTCATAATTCCTTTCCTGCCACGGGGGCACCCTGCAAATAAAATATACCACACAAATATAGCAATCATACCATATCATTTTATGATATTGGTCAGCTTTTCTCCTCCTATCCTCAAAAACACCTGCCAGATACCTAAAAATAAGCAATCCCTTCCAAGAACTTTTTTTGAATGAAAATATCCCATTTTTTTGGTGGAAGCACTTGGTTACTGCTCCCACATTCACATTCAGGTGGTATTTTCTGTTGGGCTTTTGCCCACTAGTTTTGTCATTATTTTTTCATCGTCCCTCAGGCAGGCAATAACCCTTTTACACTGATTTTTTCTGTCTAGGTTAGTGCTTTACATGCTTCCCCACACACTGTAACTGCTAAGTTTAATGGCAAATTCTCTTCTGCTAACAGCACATATTTCATATGAACAAAATTAAATAGTGTATCCCATAACAACTATCAGAGAACACTTCTGGTTCTTCTGTCTTTATCTGACATCAAGGAGAGGTCACTATTACTGTTTTTATATCATGAAATAATTTCAATTTTCACTGAAGCAAGGAGAGATGTTCAATACTTTGTTTCATCTGAATTATGATTCAAGCTCTGATGCAGCAAACCCTTGGTACCTCTTCCAAGGGATGTCCCACAGTGATGACATTGATCTTAGAGAAGAAAAAAACATAAAAATGTTAAAAGTGGCCCAAAGGCCCTTTAGATTGATTATTGCAATAAAAATTCTACTGGCATCATTTGTTACCTGAACCAATTTGTACTGAAATCCTTCCATGTAAGATCCCAGATGTGCTGTGGTGCCTGCAGGAAAAGGGAGATGTCACTGTCTGTCTGTGACGGGCTGGGAACAAGCCTGGAACATCCTTTAATGATGATTCTGCTGTTCCCTGCTGCTCAGGGAGAGCTCTGGAAACTGAAACTGAGCTCAGCTTTCATAGCAAGAGACACAATCACATTTACACCAGCACTGTCTGGCTTCAATTGTGCTCTGCTATTATCAAATTAAGATGTTAATATGGTACTCTTCAGTTCTGCCATTGTCCCTAAAGGACAAAGCTTTTCATCAGATCCTGCTCACTGCAAAATTTGGGGATGATGGGGAAGTTTTTGGTCAGTGGAAATTGTTTTATGGCACACTATGAAAATCCTATATCCAAAGAGCTTACAAATAAAAAAAGAATTGCAGTTTCTATGAATATTTCATGATTTTTGGGCTTGCAGAACATAATGGTGTTTAGCTGCAAATAAAAATACATTGTGTTCATATTTCGTGACATAAATTAAATGACTGGAATGTTTATTTCTACTATATTTTGCTTCAAATGCCACCAATTTTTAATATATATTAAAATTTAACAGTATGGCAAAAGAATGCTAAAATATTATTTGTAATTTTATGGATCAATAGAATTTTCCTGTCATTTTGGATGATTGAAGAAAACCACTGTGTCAAAGTGGACAATAGGAACACATACCATATATCTTTATTTTTTTTAACACAAATGTCTGCAATGGATCTGTGTTTCTTTATTTCCTCTATAACACTCAGTAAACTTTTGAGACCATTTTATCTATATTGTAGCTGGGCTCTGCAGACTTGACCATGGAAGGGGTTGGAACTAAATGATCTTTAAGGTCTCTTCCAACTCATTCTTGAATTCTGTGGTTCAGGACAAACTAAATCACACCTTTTAACTGGGAGGGGGCTTATCTCCAGCTGTTTTAGCTAAAACAAGTGTAGGAAATGATGAGAGGGTGAGGTAGTGCATCTCCTCTCCTTCCTAAGCACAAGCTTTATTTTCATAACTCAGGTTTTCAGCCAGAAAAAGCCCCATGTTCCAGAGGATTAGGTCTACAGGAAATTGTAGAATCACCTGGTTTTGGCAGTAAAGTTAATTTCTGATGATTTAAGGGATTTCAGAAACCAGAGAAATGCCCACACCTAATCCACAGAGTGCCTTAACAAGTTAAGGGTTTTCTCCATCTCCTGGGTGAACAGATAATGACAGTGAGTAAAACAGGACTCTGAGTCCAAATCAGCTTGACGGGAGAACAAAAAAAAAAACACCAGATATTCTGTTTATTCTGTGTTAACTGTGCTTTTTTAGACACTGAGACCTACGGAGAAAAGGCAAAATGCCATAAGGGAAAATGAAGCATTTTAAAAGAAAATGAAGCATTTTAAAAGAAAATGAACAATATCAGGGTGCAAGAGAAAAGGTTTTTCCTGGAAAAGTCCCTTCACACCCTGCCCAACACTGAAAGCATTGCCAGAGAGGCAAAATCTAAGTGGGTTCAAGACAAGGTTGGAAAAATGAATGGAAAATTTGGAAACTGCCCAGGGGCAATCAGGGAAGCAGATCACATGCCTGCCCTAAGCTTCCCCTCTCCTCTGGGTGTGAGGTTTGACCATTGTCACTGATGAACAGCACTAAAAAAGTGCTGATAAGAAAGTTCCAAAACGAATTTCCAGTTTAAACATCTGCCCCCCTTTCCTAGCAAAAAAAAAGGGCAGTTGTGTTGCAAAGAGCACACAGTAGACCAGAAACTGGGGTGAGGGAACTGAAATTTCATCTGATTACTCTGAAAACGGCACAAATTTCTTTAGTTTGAATGAAAATCCTTGAGTGGTTTTCCATGGAGGTGAGAGGGAGGATGCAAACTGTTCCAGAAAAGAGGGACAAGGGGTTGTTTTACCTCCTGATCCTTTATCCCCTGTTTCCTGCAATTACATTCTGTCCCAAATTTCCCTGGTTTCTAGGCTACTTTATTTTTTATGCCTTTTTTCTCTCGCCAAGATGCGATTTACCCTACAGATTATAGACTGGTTCTCTGTGATATGTGCTACCTATATATTTATTTTAGTCTAAAAGACACATCCCTGCTCCACTAGATGGCAGCCAGGACCTTCCTAGATCCCATCCCTGCGCCACAGGATTCTCCTTTTGCTGGATTCCCTCAGCACACACCAATTAAGATGTTCCATCCAGCGGGTGAATTATCTCACCACCCTTCCAGTGACACCCTCAGCATTCCACACCAGTGAACTCCACCCTCCATCCTACGGGCAGGACATCTTTATTTCCTCTTGCTGCTTGTCCAGGTTGGACTCGATGATTTAGATGTTTTTTCGAATCTAGACAATTTTATGGCTGCAAAAGCACCTGGATGTGGCAGTCATAATATCTGGAAAAATTCCTTGGCCCAGGATTCTTCTCCTGGGAAGCTCAGAGAAAAAGGAAAACAATATTATCGCATTTGCTTCTCCTGTGTTTTGCTGCTTTGGAATGTGGCTCTAGATTGTTTATGCAACAGGTGGTTGTTTTATTGGTTTCATGTGAATTGTTTTGACTCATTGGCCAATCAGTGTCAGGACTCTGGAAAAAGTCACAAGTTTTCATTATTATCTTTTTAGCCATCTGTAAGTTTCCTTTCTGTATTTTTTAGTATAGTTTTAGTACAGCATCCTTTTTTATAATATAGGATCATAAAATAATAAATTAGCCTTCTAAAAACATGGAGTCAAATTCATCATTCCTTCCTTCGTCTGGGAGCCCCACAAATACAATACCTGGAAGTCCCTCAGGAAGGTTGTGCCACCTATTCATGCTGGACATCCCTTGGTGGAGTGAGCCCAAGGAGCCCTTGAGGGCAGCCTGCCAAACCTTGTGCAGGTTGTGAGACTCCCAGGTGTGGATTTAGGCATGGCTGGAGCTCCCACTCATCCCTGAATAAAATCCAGAATCTCCCACTCATCCCTGAATAAAATCCAGAGTTGTCACTCTAGGACACGAAACATCACGACACGGACGCGCTGCTCTTTCTAAGGTAAAAAAAGGACTTTTATTTTTCTGACTCCAACATTTATAGATTTCTAAAAGTGACAGTGGATTGGAGGGTGACAGTGTCACCTCTCCAATGACACTGGACAAACCAAGAGTCCATCAAATTTCTCGTCTTTCATAAAATAATGCAAAACAGTAAGTTATTTACATAAAGTGTGTGAGAAAGTTCATTACAAGAATGTAAACATCAGAAGGCTGAGAAAAATCTTAAAAAATCAGGGCGACACAGAGTCTCCTGGACCACCCAGCACTGTGGCCTGGGAGCTGATTTTGAGGACATTGGTGACTGAGAGCCAAGTGGAAGATGTGTCACTTCCCTTTTCCTGCCTCCCTCAGGGACACTATGACATTCCATGGCAGCAGACAGACAAATCCAGGCATGGTGGGAATAAATTGCACTCTCTTGCATTGCTGGTGGAGTCCCTGAGAGGGGGTGGTCTGTGGGGCCATCCCCTCGCTCTGGAGAAGCAGCAGATGGCAAAGTTGCCAAAGCAAAGGCTGAATCATTTGTGGGGATTAATCAGTGCCTCAGAGCTGGGCTTTGAGTTAAAGCAGCTCCTGCCAGGAGCAGGGCTCTCAGGCTCCATCCCAACACCCAGCAAATGTGGTTTTGGGACAAAAGCTGGTCTCGGGTTTCTGTGGTTGAGTTGACCCCCAAGGTATTAGAAAGTCTCTTTTTTCCCTGCCCCACAACCAAAGAAGACGTTGAGACTCCTCAGCTCTGCTTTTCAAGGTTGTTTATTTTCTCTTATCTATGACATTCTTTCTCTGACCTGCTGAGATCTGTCCAGCAGGTTGGGCTGTGGCACACTGACCACCCTTGGGGTGGTGTTGGCTTTTTATACTAAAAACTACCTGTACTTTATTTACAATAATTTTCCAACACCTATCACCTATGTTAGACAGTCTGTCTCTACTCTAAACCAATCCAAAAGTGCCACCATCACAGCAGAAAATGGAGGGCAAGAAAAAGAAGAAGGACAGGACACACCCAGATCCCTCCATCTTGCCTCTTGAACCCCCATTCTAAATTCCCAAAATTCTACTTTTTCACCCTGTGACAAATTCACTATCATTCTACTCAAGCCCTTGTGGCTTGTAACTCCTCACACAAAGTTGGGAATTGTTCCCATGGGTTAAAATCAAAGGCACAGGTGTTTGTGACTCCATGCCCAGGTCTCTGAGCCCCCTGCCAGGGTCTGGAGTCCTCCAGGGCAGCCAGAGGAATGTCCTGGGTTCTGACAAGCCTGGAGCTCAGTGCAGGCAGTAGGGTTCTTGTGGTTACACAGTGCTCAATTCAAGCTTTAAATCCACCTGAGATGCCAAGAAAAAAAATGATTTAACAGCTGGCCTGGGCTTAGTGCCACAGCTGCTTGGCTGCTCAGCTGTGGGAAATTCATTCATGGTGTCCCCTTGGTCACTTGGTTGTGACAGCAGTGAACACATTTATGATGTCGGCTCTAAAAATTACAAAGTGACACCATACTATTGAAATAAAACCTCTGCAGTTCTCTGCTATTTTGTTTCCTTAGGGATTTTATGTTATTTAAATGCATTTCAGTGGATTTTTTGAGAGAAAACTTTGTAGGTTTATAGTGACCTCTGTCAGGATCAGTTTTGGTAAAAGTTGGACCTGAAGTGAAGATGGATTCTGGTTTTAGTAGGTGGTTGGATATGACTAGGTTTTATTAAAGTAAAAATAAAAAAAGGATATTTTGTGGATAGGTGGGGAAGGGAAGGGAAGGGAAGGGAAGGGAAGGGAAGGGAAGGGAAGGGAAGGGAAGGGAAGGGAAGGGAAGGGAAGGGAAGGGAAGGGAAGGGAAGGGAAGGGAAGGGAAGGGAAGGGAAGGGAAGGGAAGGGAAGGGAAGGGAAGGGAAGGGAAGGGAAGGGAAGGGAAGGGAAGGGAAGGGAAGGGAAGGGAAGGGAAGGGAAGGGAAGGGAAGGGAAGAGAAGAGAAGAGAAGAGAAGAGAAGAGAAGAGAAGAGAAGAGAAGAGAAGAGAAGAGAAGAGAAGAGAAGAGAAGAGAAGAGAAGAGAAGAGAAGAGAAGAGAAGAGAAGAGAAGAGAAGAGAAGAGAAGAGAAGAGAAGAGAAGAGAAGAGAAGAGAAGAGAAGAGAAGAGAAGAGAAGTTTTATGAATGATGATGGATGTTATGGAATGATGAATGTTAATGGAAATATTTTCCACATACCACTGTCACAATCTCCAGAGCTCTTATATTTTATAAAGGGGATTAAAAAATACCATTCCCCTTCTGACTGAAAATAGCTTTTTCAATTTCCTCCTGACTAAAAAAACAGCTGCAACAATGCAAATATTGGCAAAAGTAACTTCCTATTAGTGTCACCCAGGGCTAGATGGAACATTTTGGAAATATTGACATTTTATTGAAAATGAACATTTTATTTTCAATTATTTTAGAGTCCCTGTAATGTTTCTGAAGGGTTGTTGCATCTTTGGGCAACAATCCATACCAGCTGTGAGAACCAGATTGACCCACTCCCAGTTCAATACTGAACACATGCTTAATTCTATATTATTCCAAAGCAATTGTTTGGTTTCGTTTCTATTAATGTTAGATTTGCACTAGTATTTTTAATCGGGAAATGCAGAAAACATTAAAAACCAAAATACATTTCTCATCTACTGCAGAAAAATATCCTGGAGTTCCCTTTTGTTGGCCACCTTTATTTTTTTCCCTGCTGAAGAGATGTCAGAGGAATTGTATCTCTCATATTTTTTTTAGTAGGAAAATAAAACTTTTACCCTTTCTTCTATTCTTTTAGTGTAGTTTTAATATAATATACATCATGAAATAATAAATCAGCCTTCTGAAACATGGAGTCAGATCCTTGTCTCTTCCCTCATCCTCAGACCCCTGTGAACACTTCACACCCAGCAGCTGTGAGCAGTTTTAGCAGTCAGCTCTTCTGCTTGGCACCCCCAGGGCACCTCCTGTATCCACAAGCTCCACTGATGCTCAAGAGCCATTTCTTGGGGCACCCAATTTTGCCACAGATCAGAAAGTGGCAGCCCAGCTCTCCCTGCTTGATGCTCTGGGTGTTGGAGAAGCTCTTCTGACCATCTTAAAAAATGAAATTATGTTCCAGTCTTGGTTACTAGTGCAGTTGAAAGCTTATTTTGGGATCAAATACACCCAATGTTTTGCTCTGAGTGTTGGAGAAGCTCTTCTGATCATGTTGATTAAATACACCCGATGTTTCTGCTCTGGGTGTTGGAGAAGCTCTTCTGATAGTGTTGAAAATGCCCCAGTCTTGGTTACTAGCGCAGTTGAAAGCTTATTTGGAGATTAAATACACCCAATGTTCTTTCACATCCTGATTTCTCTCACCTAACTCCACGGACAATCCTGAAGGGTTTTTCAGTACTAAATTAAGAATGTACTTGCCTGTTTTCCTGGCACGTGGAACCTGATTTGTTTTTCATGACATAAACATGGGAAAAGGACAAAATACGCTGCAGTGACCAGGTGCAAGTGCTGCCTGTCCTCCTGCCTCAGCTTTTATGCCTCTGTTTTCTGAGGGCTCTTTCAGAACCTCAGTAACAAAAGGAAAGTAGCTTTTAACTACTGGTTATATTTTAATCTCCATCTGTCTCTGCTTTAAAAGCTTTGCAGAAAAAATAGAGTGGCTTTTAATAAAGTAGAAGCTTTTGAAACACCAGTAATTTTCTTTCCTCCCAGAGACTCGGTGGAGGACATTTAATTGGATTAATTCACCATTCACATTTAAAATGTTGGGTTCTTTTTGTTTCTCTCTCTTTATTTTTTTTCTGCCTTTCCCCCCCTCCTCTCCTCTCTGATGCTTGCATTTATCAGCTATTTCACAACAATTCAGATGCTTTTAGAAGGAAGTTGTTACCTCTGTACCCAGCAAGGGAACTGCCAGAACATTGGTACCTCAGCTTCTGATGTGTGATGGACAGGAATATTTGGTGACTCATGTAATGACAGACTGAGACAACAGGAAGTTAAATTCCTCTAATTTTTCTGCTTTTTTGCTTCACAGGGAACTGCTCAGCTTTCGGTCATGTACTACTCTTCTGTGAGTGCTCCAGTTGTCTTTCTTCATAGCCACATATTTGAGCAATGAATTATAAAACAACAAAAGAAAAATTAAGTGTTCCCATTACAGTTCAATGTGTGTGTCAAAAATTTTTTCCTTAATGAAAACAAGGTGTTTTTCACAGATTGAGAAAAGATTATCAAGTGTATGCTGAAATCTTTGATCTATCTGAAAAACTAAAATTCAGATGCAGACGTCAGACCTGAACAGTTCAATGCAATTTAATACCATGACTAATTATGAACATCTTACTTTGGCATTTTCCTTAGGGCTCCTCTGAGCAGTTGGAACAGGTATTTGCTCAATATTTGTTTTGCTTATGACACAAGACCAGGCTGGATGGGGCTGGGAACAACCTGGGACAGTGGAAGGTGTCCCTGCCCATGGCAGGGGCTGGAGTGAGATGATTTTGAAGATCCCTCCCAACCCAAACCATTCCACGATTCTGTGATTCTCTAATCCCACATCATTTTCCCCCCTGCATGTCTGTTTACCTGAGCACTTATAAAATATCTCCAGGAGCTGCAACCAGCAAAAAGTCTCAATAAAGAGATTATAACCAGTCTGTGCCAGCAAGTGCCATCAGCAAGACTAGATACAAACAACCATGGAACAAATGCAGATAAGAGATCCTCATAAAAAACATGAGGTTTTTGAGATTTTGAGTGCTGAGGGCTTTTTTTTTTCTTTTTTTTTCTTTTTTTTTTTTTTTTATGAGAAAAACAAGGCTCTGAGCAGCAAGACTGGGCAAACAGCAAGCAGCTGGTTTCCCACTGGGCGCAGAGGAATCAGCAGCAGGGCAGACCAAAGGCTCTGTGGCTGCTCTGTGCTCACCTTGAAAGCCAGAGAACTGCAGGGATTGACACGTGCTGGGGGAAAACACGGCGTGAGAGCCCTTTGCTGGAGGGGTGTGCAGCTGGGAGCCTGGATAAATAACCCAACAGGGCCGGGAGGCACGAGCTGCTGTGCTGAGGGTGCTCAGCTGGGGAGCAGGAATCAGTCCTGCAGCTCTGGGGCCAGAGGGATGCTGGCAGGGGAGCCCTGGGCAGGCTGTTGGTGCTGGGGAGCTGCTCTCTGTCAAGTCTTTGCTTCTTTTCTCTGCCAAGGTCGGGATTAAATGTGTGAGGTGGTATTTCTTGTTGGGACTCAGATGTTTATCAGTTCTTATCTCTGTCACAGCCTCACAAACCCTGAGTTCTGCAGCACTTCACCCTCACAAACTAAAAATGGAGCCCCATCTCTCTCTACAAGGCCTTTAAAGGATCAACTGTCCAATTAACAAATGACACCTAAATTAATTTTACTTTTAACCCAATAACCAACCACCCATGGCTGCCATGGGGACTTTTTATCCAATTACACAAAACCACCCAAACCCATGGAGAAGAAGGTAAAGGAGAAGAAGAAGAAGGTGAGGGAGAAGAAGAAGAAGGTGAAGGAGAAGAAGAAGAAGGAGAAGAAGAAGGTTAAGGAGAAGAAGAAGAAGAAGAAGAAGCAGGAGGAGGAGAAGAAGAAGAAGAAGCAGGAGGAGGAGGAGGAGAAGAAGGTGAAGAAGACAAAGGTGAAGAAAAAGAAGAAGAAGAAGACAAGGGTGAAGAAGAAGAAGAAGAAAAAGAAGAAGAAGAAGAAGAAGAAAAAGGTGGTGAAGAAGAAGGTGAAGAAGGACCAGCCTCCACCCTAAAACCTCCATCTTGCTTTATATCTATTTCTATATTCTAAACCCTTAAACTCTGAGTTTCCCACCCTGTGATATCACACACTTCTATCCAAACTCCACACCCACAATCCCAGTTCTGTCATTCCATTTTGGAAGCTTCTCCATGGCCTCAGGTCAGTGCAGTGTTCTCCTAGGGGTCAGTGCCTGGCAGCACAGAAATCTGAAATCCTCAGTATCCAGGGTTCCAACACTCTCTTTTGCAAGGTGTGCTTAAAAACCTGCCTGAGGTAGAAGTCACCAAAACCTCCAGAAAAAAAGTCCCAGTCAGGCCAAAGCTGCCTTGCCATTTTCAGCACAGGTGCATCAGGAATTCAGCTCCGAGGTTCAGGATGGATCTTTGGGCCAAGGTATGAAATATAAATGAAATCAAGCCTAACAAGCAGAGGGCAACTCAAACTCCTCCTGGTAAAAGTCAGCCAGGGAAGGCAGCTCAGAAATACAGAATATTCTTCCTTTTGCAGGGATGTAAAGTTTAAAAATTACTATCTCAGACCTTCTGACTCATGTGCTCCCTCTTCTGATTCTCCTGACAACATTTCAGCAAAACTAAACTACAGTGGCTAAACTTTGGCAATCTGATGATCCAAGACAGAAAAATCTGTCTTGGATCCCAAATCCTGTCCCACATTGTTGGATTTTCTCTGATCCAGATCAAGGTGTGTGTCAGAGGCTTCCTAGGGAGTCAGCAGGGTATACAGGCACCTCTAGGAGCTGGTTATTTTTTTTCCTAAGCAAAATGTGTAAAACAGTGAGATGAACCGCACTGCAGATGTGTTATCACTCAGCAGTGGCTTTTAAACTGTTCTCTGTTTAATTTAGAAGTTTAATTTTTAGGCATCTGACTTTTAAAAGTGTCTAAATTGCAGCATTTGAATCCCAATTCAAGAATCCCAGCTGAATCCTATCTCTACTGCATGCATGTGTAAGTGATTTTTTTGTAACTGAATTGCAGCTGAAAGTGGGATGAATCTTTTCTATAGAATAAATTAGGAAGGGGGAAAAACTCTGTAAAACCATTGAGTCAAACAATTAACCCAGAACTGTCAGGCCCACCACTAAACCCCATCCCCACATGATTTGTGTCTTTAAACGCCTTCTGGGATGGGGACTCCACCACTTCCCTATCAAGCCTGTTCCTCTGCTTGACAGCCCTTTTTGGGAAGAAGTTTTCCCTAATATCCAATCTAAACCTCCCCTGGAGGAACTGGAGGCCAAGTTCTCAGGTTCCTCAGGACTCTGGAGAAGAAACTGCCCCACTCTGGCTACAGCCTGCTCTCAGGTGGTTGTAGAGAGCCCCAAAGTCTGGCCTCATCCCACTTTTGGCCAGGCTAAACACCCCTAGCTCCATCACTTGGTCCTCATAAGATTTCTGCTCCACACCTTTCACCCTTTCAGTATCCCACTGCTTTCTAAGGAAACAAGACATGCAGGGCACCGAGAGTGAGAGGGAAACCTAAGGGAGAGGCAGAATGAGGAACAGAGGTGCTCTGTGAGACACTGCAGGAACAGAGGAACAGAAACTGAAAAAGAAATGGCAAATGGAGCTGCCCTCCAAAAAAAAAAAAACAAAAAAAAAAAAAAAAAAAACACCAAAAACCAGAAGAGATAGACCTACACATTAGACAGAAAATCAGGCACTTTCTCTGCAACTGGTGAAACACAGTGAACTTTCAGAGAAGCATCAAATCCTGCTCTGTTGCCCCTTTGTTTGCTGCGTTGCTTATTTCAGTCTCCTCTACAGCAGACTCAGGAGACAGCCCTGGACATGTTCAACAGGTGAAATGCTTAATTTACTCCCCTCACATCTCAGATGTTCAGGGCTGTGAAAAGGAGAAACCTGTTGCTGCATGTTCTGAATTTTTCCAGAAAGCAAACTGAAAATATCAAGCAGATCTGCAACATGAATTGATGTTTTCAATCTGCTTTTCTCTACAGCTCCGCTTGGTCAGTGTTCACGAAATAAAGTTTTACATAAATAAAAAGAAATCGAACAAAGAAAACTTTATAATCTGCTTTATGAATTCTTCAGGATTTCAGCTGTCTTGTTTCTGTTATTCTCTAAAATAAAGTTGCCTTAGAACAAGCTTTTGCATACATTCCTTCCCTGTATATTTCCTGTATGAGCTGTATCAATTTTCATATGAAAACTGGGTTTGCACATGAGGTTTTGGTGATAAGGGCTCTACTGAGGTGGCTTCTGTGAGAAGCTGTGAAGCTTCCTCTGTGGGAATCCTGGATGCTGAGAATTTTAAACTTTCTGTGCTCAAAGGCACAGACCCACAGGAGAACACTGCATTTGACCTGAGGATGTGGAGAAGGCTTCCAAAATTGATTGATAGTAGTGGGATTGTGGGTGTGTAGTTGGTTAGAAGTGTGTAGCACCACAGGGAGGAAAACTTAGAGTTTGGGATTTTGGAATATAGAAATAAATATGAAGCAAGATTGAGGTTTCAGGGTGGAGGCAGGTTGATCTTCTTCTTCCTTCTTCTCCATGGGTTTGAGTGATGTTTTGTAATTGGGCAGAAAAGTCCCCATTGCAGCTCTGTGGGATCAGTTATTGGGTTAAAAGGGAAAATAATCCAGGTGTCCTTTCTTAATTGGATAGCTTAGTCTTAAAAGCCCTTGGAACAAGAGATTGTTGGCCATTTTGTGCCTTCTAATGAAAAGCTGCTGAACTCCCAGCAGTGAGACTGTTTCACTGATAAGAAATAATAAACACCTGAGTCTGAACATGAAACTACTGTTTCAAGTGCCTTCAATCCAGACCCAGAGAAGCTGATATTCCCCCATGTCCAATGTGGCTCCAACACGGACGTGCCACTGTTCAAGGCCAAGCCCATCAGTGACAGTGGGAGTGACTCTGGCATCACAGAGATAAAAAGGGGGGGAAAAAACCACCTGCAACTTCATCCAGAGAAAAAGGAGTGAGGATATGTGAGAGGAGCATCTCTGCAGACCAAGGGCAGAATGGGCCCCACAAAAACTGATCTCAGCCCTCACCCAGTGACACTGTTACCATGGAAACAAGGGTTTCAGTGTTAAGAGTCGAGGAAAAGTTTATTTTATTTTTAATGCCTGTCTGGAGGTTAGAAGCCATAGGCAAGGTTTGGTTCTGGTCTCTCTCTGTAGTGTCTCCTCAAGAGAATGGAAATGAAACCAGAGAGACTTCAAGCATTTCAGAGTCTCAGGAAAAATGAAGCCTGAAAGAACTGGAACAGCAAAAGCTGAAGAAGCAGCATCTTGTTTTATGAAATATTTATTTCGAAGTTAAAATGCAGCTTTGTAAAGAGAACCAAACATAATCCTAAGAACTGGTGGCAGTGCTCAGATGATGAAGGAAATCTGTTTAGTTAGGTATGCAAATTGTGGGGGAATTAATCAAAATTCATGGCCCCAGAGAGCATCTCTGTAGTGTTCAGTCCTCTTAGCTGCTAAAGGCCTGAAAGCAGAAGAGAATCTTTCTCTATGTTTATTGCTTAGGTGGAGGGAAAGAGTTTTCAAAGGTGCATAACAGATGATGCATAAATCTATCTGACTGCATGGCAATTAAACCTACATGGCTAATTGCTGGAGCAAGCTTTAAATCCCAATTTAGACATCACTGTAACTTTGAGAGATTGCCTCAGGGGAGGCTGTGGGAAATGGTGGCAGGAATGTGTTCAGGAAGCCTTCAGAGACAGAAAAGAAGTCACAGTGAGTGATGGAAATAAATTAGTGCGGACAAAACAAGTAAACAGGTGAAGTTCTCTTGCCTTCTTTTAGCTAGCATGAAGTTAGGAACCAGATCTCAGCTGGTTGTGCAGAACATCTCTACTGTCATTAAAATGAAATCCAGTGAGATGGAATCCAGGACTTCCCACCTGTACTTCATCCAACCTCTGCTGGCCACACCTTAGAGGGAGATTCACCTGACATTTGAAAGAGTCTCTGTGTCTCCCCTGACCGACAAATTTGGCTTCAGAAATTGACTGGAATGGAATGGAATGGAATGGAATGGAATAGAATAGAATAGAATAGAATAGAATAGAATAGAATAGAATAGAATAGAATAGAATAGAATAGAATAGAAATTTCTCCACTGGAAGGGACCTACAATGGTAATCCAGCCCAACCCTCTGATGAATTCACTTCAAAAGACACTTTGCTTTTAGATGAAATAAATACAGTTCCACCTATCTGCCCAAAACAATGGGTTTTTCAAAAAATGATTGTTCATTCCCACGAGCAGTTTGCAGTTCAGGACAGTGAACACACAGAGAACTCAATTCCTTCTGGCTACCAGAGGATGTGAACGCAGAGATGAAGAGTTGACTCCAAGTTTATTGCTTTCACCTTTAGATGATTGACATTTTCCTTCTGAGCTTCCACAGATTTTTAAGTTTCTATTTCTCTCAATAAAGAAACCCTCACTCTGTCTGGAGTGAGAGTGCTTTAGAAGCCAGGAAATTCTGCAAAGGACAACCAGAGGAAGATACATCCATAATTTATCTTCCCCTGGGTGAGGGTATGAACCAGATTAATTACTTTTCATGAGCCACTGCTGGCAGATTGACCCCAGCTATTATTATAACCATTAAGCATCGAGGAGGAAGATAATCAATCAGTCAGTCTCTTACACTTGTAATCTTGGCAGCAGAAACAATCGGGGAGCAGCAGATCTATTCATCTGCTGCCTTGTCTGACTGTTTTCCTACGTGTCCATCTCCTCCAGGCAGCAATATCTGTCCATCATCTGGCAGCCACTGCTCTGCAGGACTCGTTGTCAGCTGGTGGCAAACACAGGGCTGCTCAAACCACTTGAACATCAGCACTTTGCTTTCCCTGGTGGAACAGCCCGGAATGATTTCCTCCCTGCAGAGGGAAAGCTGGAGGGAAATGAAAGCAATTCCCATTCAGAAGAGCTGAGTCAGGGAGAGCTGAAGCAAGGAAGCACAACAGAAAACCAGCATGGGAGAGATATTCTCTAAAATTTGTAAGATTTTATATATATAAAGGGTGGGTGCTTGATTTTTATTGCGGTCAGGACTTCACTGCAGATGCAGCCACTAAAAATACCATGGCAAACAGCTGTGGCTGTTAATATACAGCATAAATCATCTCTCCACACGTTCATCAAGTGCATGGAGTTCTGCTCAGAAGGGACTCTTCCTGCCACCTTTCTCCTGCCTCTCCACACCTAATATCTTCCAGAATCCTTTTGTGGAAAGCACAGGAGAGAAAAGCTCAGGGACATTTCCCAGCCTGGAATGCCAGAAAAGCTCTTCCCCCTGCCATTAATTCATGAGAAAAAGGAGCCATTTCCATGCCTGTTTATCCATAGCACATGCTGCTCCAGGAAATCAAGCATTTCCCTTTCAAGCATCTTCCAAGTAGCCTAAAAAGAGCCAATTTATTTGTTCTGTGCTGTTAAATGATTGAAGAGGCTAACGGAGGAATAACAACACGCGTTTGGGAGATCATGCAAACATGAAATTTGAAGCTGTGACGAAGCTCCAAAATGATCATTGTGCATTTTGAGTCATGTAGCACTAACAAGGAGCTCAGCTGGCTGGTTGGAAGCTCTGTGTGCAGCCTGGCTCCTGATTTCCCTCAATTTCCTCTCAATGAAAGCCGTGGCCTGACAGACACGCTCTCTAGATTTTCCTTGCAGCCAAGCACAAAACCAAAAAGATCATTGGAAAGCAGCAGGGAAACCTCCAGAGGTTGCCTATATTCCTTCTCCAAGGGAGGCTCTGCTTGCCTAAAGACTTTTTTCATTAAAAAATTAAAAAATAAAAAATTATAAAATAAAAATATAAAAAAAGATTATTTTATAAAATAATTCTGTTTATGCAGTCTGCCCCTGCTGCAATCCCAAAGCAAAAAAGGCAAATAAAAATATTTGTGTTATGCTTTTTTTTTTTTGTTAATTGACCACACAAATGACAGAAAATAAAGTTGAAAAACCACAAGACTTTCACAATTGTGTGGTTTGGTTTTTTTTGGATTTGTTGCAAATGCAAACCGCAAGATCTTGTGCTTCCCCAAGCTTTAGAGAAGGTTTCAGGTTGATATGTTAATTGATCACAATTAATTTTACCATGAGAGCTCTCAATTTAAGCCACTTAAATAAGCAACATATTAAAAGTGGTTTTGCCTGAGGTCATACTTATAAAACATGAAATTCACCTCACCTAATTATAAATATTTAAAAGTTACATCTCTCAGTCTATGCAAGTCTTCCATTTTTTAGAGTCACTGGGGAAAAATAGGCACCTAAGAAGGCAATTTTTATCTTAAAGGATGACTAATTGAGGCTTTGAAAGGCAACCAGCCTACCTTGCAAAATAAATCTCACCTAAGACTAGAAACAGAAATATGGACATGAAACAAATTAAATTTAATGAGAATTTTCAACCAACCCAGACAAAATCAAAAGGGGATTTACACAAAACCATGCCACAGCTCAATATCAGACTCAAGAATCAAATCCATTTCTCCAGAGAGCCCTCCTGTCGTGGCACAGAGCAACAAGGAATTGTGAATCCCTGGCACTATGGTTGGTTGTTACTCCAGAGTAAAATATTAGGCAGGAGGAAGGGAGATGAGAATTAAAAACTGGTGCTAGATTTTAGAAGCAGTTACCAAAATCAGAAAGTGAAAATTAGAAAGTGACTGGATAGCAGTAGGATAAACCTTCTTTAGGAAAATTGTCTCAAGTATTTGAGATAAATATTGATCTAATATAATGCTTTGGGGGCTAGAGCCAGGCTGGGAGAGCTGGGGGTTGTGGCATTCCCATTTTCTGAACATTATTCCTTCACCCAGGGCTTTTCTCCTGGGAAGCTGAGGAGCCTCAGAGAAAAGGAAAACAATTCTTATCTCATTTGCTTCTCCTGTGTTGTGCTCACATGTGGAATGTGTTTGGAGATTGTTTACCCACAGGTGATTGTTCCATTGGATTCTGCTGTGAGTTGTTTTCACTCTTTGGCCTGTCAGGGCCAAGCTGTGTCAGGGCTCTGGAAAGAGTCAGGAGTTTTCATTATTATCTTTTTAGCATTCTGTAAGTATCCTTCCTGTATTCTTTAGTATAGTTTAGTATAGTATAGTATAGTATAGTATAGTATAGTATAGTATAGTATAGTATAGTATAGTATAGTATAGTATTCTTTAATATAATATAGTATCATAAAATAATAAATTAGCCTTCTGAGAGCATGGAGTCAGATTCATCATTCCTGCCTTTATCAGGACATTCCCTGCAATTACAGTAAGAGGCAATTAATATGACTCAGAACTTCATGTCATTAAGTTCAGCAGAAGTTGTTTATCTGGACTGTTTTTCATGATGGACTCATTTTAGGGAGTCTTAATTCCAGGTAAAATCCCATAACTTAAAAAAAATTATGGAAAACACCATCCACAGATATAATGGGGCTCCAGGAGAGCTGGAGAGGGACTGGGAACAAGGGATGGAGGTACAGGACATAGGGAATGGCTCCCACTGCCAGAGGGCAGGGATGGATGGGATATTGGGAAGGAATTCTTGGCTGGGAGGGTGGGGATGCCCTGGCACAGGTTCTCAAAGAAGCCATGGCTGCCCCTGGATCCCTGGAAATGCCCAAGGCCAGGTTGGACAGAGGTTGGAGCAACCTGGGATAGAGAAAGGTGTTCATGGCAGGGTGTGGAATAAAATGAACTTTAAGGTCCTTTCCAACTCAAACCATTCTGTGATTCTGTGACTTTTTTACCTCTTACATAACCTTCCTTCCTTCACTGCTCATTAGAGAAGAGAAATCTTGTAGCCCTCCCTGTGAGAAACCCTCAGGATAATGTACCCTCTGGAATTTATGGTCTGGAATACACAAAGCAAGAGCTTAAGTGCTCACATCCTGTCCCTCTTATAGATAACAGCAGCCATTATCTCAAAATCAGAGCGACCTTTTCTCCGTGCTCTGCTGGAGAAGGAAATTGTTCAACCCCAAAGAGGCAAATATGGTCTGCAAATATTTTCCCATGTGAAAGCAGACAGGCTGCAGTTCTGATCCCTCTCTCCAAACAGCCTCTTGTTAATGCACAGTGGACACTGTGTCCAGACCCCTCTCCTGATTCTGTTGTGATAACACAGGTGTCAAGTGGCCCCGGAGATGCCCATATGAGTCATCCAGACTGTGATTCACTGGTGGCCCAAGGGACCAAAAACTCCAAAAAACCAAACTCAGCTTGCTGAGGGAGGTGCTAGGAGGTCCATCCTGGTGTTCCATCCTCCACCTGGTGCCTGGCACAGCCCTCTGGAGTCCACAGCACTGATCAGACCTTCACTGGCCAGCAGGAGCACTCAGATACTTTGCACATATGTGGATATCTGTGTTTAGACAACTAAATTTGTGTATTTTAAATGAGAGAACAAGGTTCAAGACTTGCCACTGGATGCATGGGTAGTGATACCTTTCATCTGTACTATTTTCTTTTTCTTTCTTTCCTTGGGATGAAAGGCCACTCTACAGATTTCTTTTCCTTCCTTCCTTCCTTCCTTCCTTCCTTCCTTCCTTCCTTCCTTCCTTCCTTCCTTCCTTCCTTCCTTCCTTCCTTCCTTCCTTCCTTCCTTCCTTCCTTCCTTCCTTCCTTCCTTCCTTCCTTCCTTCCTTCCTTCCTTCCTTCCTTCCTTCCTTCCCTCCTTCCCTCCTTCCCTCCTTCCTTCCCTCCTCCCTTTCCTCCAACATAAATATTTATTAAATGTTTATATTTTCACAGAAAGGAACCAAATACCTCTTTTCCACGGCAACTTTTTTTTTATAAACCTGCCTTTTAACCCAGTTTTGTTTCACTCTAATTCACCCAGGGGGTTTATTAGCAGGACCCTCACTCATTACCCCTCAGAGGTGGGTCACAAAAGGGTTCTCCAGCCCTTGGAGATCTTTGGAGCATCTCTGTGGCCTCCTCTGGACTTTCTCCAAAAACTTCATGTCCTTTTGATGGTGGAGACCCCAGACTGGAAGTGAGATCTCACAAGAGCAAAGCAGAGAGGGAGAATCACCTTCCTTGTGGTTTGTTCAGATTTATAACAGTAATCATACTTTTTTTTTTAGGTGTAGAGTGGCCTTAATTTTTGAGGACTGAACTCTCCCACACAGAATAAAATTAATAGTGTAAATGAATGGGGTTTTTAGTCCAAATAGTCCTGCTCAGCTACTTTTATTTCCATTGAGGGTTTGAACCTGGAGCTATTGCTCTTCTCTTTCAAGCTTCAGTAACCAGAATGAGAGGTCTCTTGTATGCTGTGTTAGAGGGAAAAAAAATAAAAGAATGTGGAGAAAAAGAATGGACTAATTCTATTTTATTGTATGTGAAAAATATTTTAGGAAAATAATAGTCTTTTCCAGGTGAAAGTTGGAAAGGAGCCATTAATACATCAAATAGGACAGTCAAGTTACATTTCACATTACAGATTGCCTACCCAGGAAGCAAAAAATGAAAAATAATTGTCTTTGATACCACAAATCAGAATTTGACCAGGGCAATATGTGCATGACTGAATTCTGAGACATTAAATTGTAACTGAAAGGCATCTGGCTGTCAAAACTTTCAGAATTTAAACCTTCAGAGAAAGCATAGTCCAGCAGATAAGATATTACATTAAGGCTCAGGAAACAGGTTCAGCCCTGCCATTTGCCACGCACTTCTTGTGTGAGAGTTAATAAATCACTCTGTGTCACATGTGGGGTAGTGGATAATGTGCTACTGGTGACAGGGGCCTCAGGTGCCACAATCCAGAGGCATCCAAGCTGGAATTGCAAGAGGAGGAGAGCTGAAACAGACAGTCCTGCCCATAGGAAAATGCTGGTTGGGCAAAAAGTAACTCTAAAGAAGGTTTGTCACTTGAATTGTGAACTGATCTGGAGGATTTCAGTGTTTTATGCTGAACTGTAAGGACCTGTCTTCTCTTTGTGGGGAATTCCCATTTGTGTATGCTCCTGGAATTTAACAACTTAGTCCTTGGTCTGTATAAAAAACTCAAACACACAAACCAAAAATAAGTCCTAAAATAGAGAGGAATTCTTTCTTCCATGGAGGAAATGCTGTCACCCTTTACCTGGGCAGCAGAATCTCCCCCTTGATGGTGTGAAACCCTGGCACAATCCCAATGAACCCTCTGTGTGTGCACAAGACCCTCCAGCCAAAAGGCCCCCAGCTCCTGGGGACTTGTGTGGCGTGTGGGAAGCAGATGTTTCCACTCTCTCCTTAAGCTGCTCCACTTTGCATGAAATAATTCTGCATGAATTGGACCACTGAGAGAGAAATTAGTAAATGTGATTTTGAGCCCCAGAGGCCAGTTACTTACTGGAGGAAAGGGAGCAAGGTTTCAGTCCCACTTCCAATTAATATGTGTAATGTATGCATTCATCAGAGCATGGTGAACATGCAGCTCCCTGTCTCCTGGGTGCATCAGCTAACCACAAATCCTATTCCTTCCTTGAGCATGGGTAACTGCTAATTAGCATGAATAGCAACAAAAAAAATATTGTCAGGAGAATTATAGAACCCACCAGACTTCAGCCTAGTGGTCAGGAAAGGTTTGCGTGGGTTTAGCTCTCCTTGGCTGAGACAAATTTCAAATCTCAGCACCAGTTACTGGATAAAAAAAGAAAAACAAGAAAATGCCTCAATTTGTTGAACCTATAATTCCAGCAAAAATTGTCTTTCTGTATGTCTTTTCAATGGATTGGGAGAAATGATTGTGTTTTAAACCCTGACAGCACATAAATATGAATTACGTGCTTGGCTGCTCTGTGCCATCCAAATGTAGATGGCTGTGGGCACGTCCCAAAGGAAGCATTTATCTGCTCCTGGGAGCTGCCTGCTGGAAGTGCAGCCACTGAAGGAACTCTTTCTGATAGTGGGAAGGCTGATGGTGGTTGCTGCCTGCTGCTTTCCCCAAGATTGGCTGTTCGGGAGCCAGAGGAGTGGCTGATTTTCAATGTGGAATATGGGTTTTATATGCAAAGTTTCATATTTATAGTAGTTATTTATAGTTATAGATATTTATATTTTCAGTATTTATATTTGACCTTTGACTCCCTCTGGCAGTGGAGATTCAGTGGATTGTGTGACCAACTCACCCCTGGCCAAATAAATATCTAAAATAGATTAAACAAAGCGTGTCCTGAAATAACTCTCTCTTTTCCCCTGTTAACTATGAGGGAAGCCAAATTGGCCTTTTAAAAAAGAAAACAGAGTTTTCATGTGATTTCTGTGGAGGTTTAGGTTGAATATCAGGACAAGGCTCCTTTCCCAGAGGGTTCCACTTCACACCACACCTGACAAAGCAGCTTGGACATGGCCAACCACCACTTCTTGGCTAAAGGGCAATATCAAACACTTCCTTATCTTCATGCTGCAGTCAGGATAACAAAAAGCCTCAAAAAGGATCATGGGATGGAATTTCACAGAATGACTGAGGTTGTAAAAGCCCTCAAAGAGTATCAAACCCAATGCCCACCTTGTCCCCAGCCCAGAGCACTGAGTGTCACATTCAGGCTTTCCTTGGACCCCTCCAGGGATGAGGACTCCAGTATTAATTTAATCAGAAATGAGAGGAATTTAGAGGTATTTATGTACCTGGAGAGGAGATCAAGCACCCAAGTCTGTTATGGAGGTCTAGACTGCAACACCTAAATTTACATTTCTGGAGCCTTGTCTTGGTGTGGAAAGCCAGGAGTCTGCTAAGGAAGGCAGGAGCCTCCCCGGAAATGGAGAATGTAAACCCTCCCCACCCCTCCAAATTGCTATAAATTTTAAATTAAGGGGCTCTCAGGCAAAAAAATATGGGAGCAGGAAATAACAGTTCTTTAATAGGGAAGAAAAATGAAAGGATAAAATAACCAATGCAGTACACTGGAACAACATTGACAGAGTCAGAACCCAACCTGACACCCTGTGGGTCAGGGTGTTGGCAGCAGTCCCATTGGAATTGTGGCTCAGCCCTCCTGCAGTGTCAGGGGTGGCTCTGCTGGAGCAGGGATCTTGTAGAGAAGGATGGATTCTTCCTCTGAAGATCCAGTGGAAGGAGAGGCAGCTGCTGTTCCTCTGGGGAATCCAGTGGAGAAGCCGTGCTGGTGTCTCAAAAACCTCTGGATTATATCTGGGTAGGAATGCTTGGCTCCTCCCTCTGGGCTCACATCTCCCAATGGGATGCTGTAGTTCTTATCAGCCATGCAGTGACATTCAATAGCTGTTATCAGCAATGTCCCCTCCCGAGGGAGGAGTGATTGTGGTCACTCAAAGAAAGAGATAAGGCAAACTGCCCACTTGATAAAAGACAACTGCCATACAGGTGGTAATAGAAAACATCTTGCATTGCAATCTGGAACAAACCTTTTGAGAGAGGACCTGAATTGCACCACTAAAAATAAACACCACAACTTCTGTCCCTCTTTTGCCAAGAAAATATTTTCTCTCAGTCCCATTTAAAGGTCTTAAAATTTTAGAATGGAATGCTACCTCACTGGGCAGAACATTCCAATATTTAACAACCCCTTTGGTACAGAAATCCTTTCTGTTATCCAGCCTGAACCTGAGGCCAGGTCCTCTCTTCCTGTCACTGGCTGCCTGGGAGAAGAGGCTGACCCTGCTCTTGCTACAGTCTCTTTTCAGGGAATTATAGAAAGTGATAATTTCGACTTCTGTCCTACAAATTAGGAGCAGTAATTTCACCAAGTCTATTTTTCCTTTGTTCTGCAGTCCTGCAGCTTATCAAAGGTGGTTTAGAAGAGACTTTAATGAGTATGAAGTCATCATGTGATGGGCTGATGCTTTCAGGTGTCAGGAGCATTAATTTGGCCTTGTGGTTACTGTCAGGCAGCTCTTCAGAACAGCCCAGCTCCTCCTGCCAAGGAGCTGCTGCATGGGATTCATTTTAAGAATGAAGGAGCTCAATTAAAGACCTTGATACATTCCTGCTCATTTTCACAGTCTGTCACCAGCGTGGTTCTCCACGTTCATTGCCCTATTTTCTTTGAAAAAGAGAGACCTTACCCTCCTGACTCTCACTGCACATTAAAATGTTCTGCTGTCTGGTTTCAAGCAATCTCCACAGAAAAAAAGGTGGAATGGGAAATGCTGTAGGATTTTAAATGCCACAGAATTTTGTTTAATAAACACAATAGACAAGTGTAGGTTTGACCATTTCTTTGCAACAATGGGTTATTTAAATTATTATCCCTCAGATGTCTCAGAATGTAATAAAGTTTTTGGGGAAATCCCTGAGTCATTAATTTTATCTTCTTTTAGTCACTATAAGCTGAGATTGAATTGTCCAAACTCTAAAATTTTAAGACCTTTAAATGAGACTGAGAGAAAATATCTTCTGGGGAAAAGAGGGGCAGAAGTTGTGGTGCTTATTTTTAGGGGTGCAATCCAGGTCCTCTCTCTAAAGGCTCCAGAAGTGTAAATTTGGATGCTGCAGACTCGACCACCTTAAAGGAGTTGGGTGCTCGAGCTCCTCTCCAGGTCTGTAAATTCCTCTAATTTCTGGTTAAATTAATACTGCAAAAGATACTTTATCTACAGGCAATTCTTTGAACATGGACCTTTAGAGACTGCAGAGCAAGCCTGCACTTCTGCCCCTTTTTGGGATCTAGTTTTGTCTTCAGCAACTTAATTGTATTGAAATATTCACAGTTTTCACCTGTAAATTAGTATAAATCATGCCCTTGGTAGAAAACAGGTAGTGATGTCCAACTAAGGGTCTGTCCCTCCCCAAAAATTAATTCAATATTAAAATATAAGTATTTTAAAGATCTCCTTGAAGAGAAAGCCAAGCAAAATCAGTTTTCACAAAAGCACTGAAGAAACCATATATTCTCATTGCATTAAATAACAAAGTAGGTTGAAGTTAAATAATTTGGGGCTTATCAGCCAGCAGTAATTTATTTTTAACAGAGTACCACTTGGATTTTTATTAAAATTTGATAAAATGCTTCTAGGTAATCTAATGAATTTCCTTATTAAAACTAATGCTCCTAACTTATGCATATGTATTAGCCTTTCTGAATAATAAACTGTGCTCCCGAAATCTTAATTCCACATCTCACACTGCACAAACAGGCAGAGTAATGCTCCTTGGTATCCAAAGCAACTATCAAGGGGTAATAGCTGGCATATGGCTTATTTTTCACTCACTGTACTTCATGCTCTGCAAGTCCTTCCCCTTCCCTCTCTGCTGAAGGTTATAGTCTGCTTGTTTACCCTCACATATTTGTGTTTCTCCAACAGGATTATTCACTTTGCTAGGAAATTAACAGCTACCCATGTGAAACTGATTAAAATTAGAGGAGCATCTCTTCTGAGTGGTTCACACTTATTAACTTGTTTCTGTGCCAAACCCAGTTCATATTTAATGTAATTATTGGAGAAGTGGATGTCTGTGCTCCTAGAAAAGCATCTTCCAGAATTCATCTGAAGGAACATTTTTTCCTGAGCTTTGCTTCACCTTAGGTTGTGCCTTGATGTACAAAACTATCAGACATCTATTAATTTAGGAGAGTGTGTGAAATTCTGGGGGAAGTAACTAATTTTTTTTTAATCTGGAAGACATGAAACTCTTTCCTCTGTGCTTTCTCTGTCAAAAATATCAACAATCACCTTCTGCCCTCTTCCGTCACTGGAAGCAGTTGCCCCCAGAGCTCACTCATCTGATAAATCTTTATGATTCCAAGGGAGTGTTTATTTCCCTCTGTGGATGTGAAAGGCAGTGACTGTCCCAACATTAGACCTCTATCTTTAAATTAGGGCACATCTATCACATCCTGAACTCTTTTTCTCTCTCCTGCTATGAGTTAAGTGGAGTACAACCCCTCCCAAAAT
Organism: Melospiza georgiana; assembly: GCF_028018845.1. Classification (NCBI taxonomy): domain Eukaryota; kingdom Metazoa; phylum Chordata; class Aves; order Passeriformes; family Passerellidae; genus Melospiza; species Melospiza georgiana. Next base: position 3,906,161 of record NC_080430.1, on the reverse strand, counting down.
ATCCATTAAGCTGCACACTTCCACTGTGCCTTTGCACGTGCAAACTCGTCCTCTTTTACATTTTTTAATGGGTATGGTTGGTTTTAAAAAAAATAAAATAAGTACACACCCAAAATAACCAACCAACCAACCATACACTTCCACTGTGCCTTTGCACGTGCAGACTTGTGCTCTTTTACCGTTTTTATTGGGTATGGTTGGTCTTTAAAAAAAAATAATACATACCCAAAATAACCAGCCAACTGACTGACCAACAGACCAACCAACCAACCAACCAACCAAAAATGCCAACACAAAATTGGTTAAAAGTTGAGAACTTGTTTCAAGCTAGAGAACTGATTTTCCCTCCTTTTCAAAGAAAAGCTTGACTTCACCTCATCTCCTTATCTCCTGAGTATTTTGGGCCTTATCCTTATCACTGGGATCACCCAATGGGCCTGTGGCATAGGATTTGGTGCATTATAACCTTGTAGTACAGCCCGGGGTGGTGATGGGTTCATCACAACATGGGGAGGATGTGGAGCTGCTGGAATGAGTCCAGAGGAGGCCACAAAGATGCTTTGAGGGCTGGAAAACTTTGCTCTGGAGCCAGGCTGGGAGAGCTGGGAATGTTCACCAGGAGAGAAGAAGGCTCCAGGGAGAGCTCAGAGCCCCTTCCAGGGCCTGAAGGGGCTCCAGGAGATCTGGAGAGGGATTTGGGACAAGGGGGAATGGCTTCAAATTGAAGAGGGGAAACTTAGTTTAGAGCTTAGGAAGAAATTCTTCCCTGTGAGGGCGCTGGGGCCCTGGCACAGGTGCCCAGAGAAGCTGTGGCTGCCCCTGGATCCCTCGAAATGTCCAAGACCAGGCTGGATGGGTCTTGGAGCACCCTGGGATAGTAGAAGGTATCCCTGCCCATGAGAGGGCGTGGATTGGGATGATCTTCAAGGTCCTTTCCAACCCAAACCATTTTATGATTCCCTGATTTTCCGGATCCTCTACTTCATACTCTGATCCTCCTCTTCATGGCATGGTGCCTTTACATCCATAGGAATTTTCTAGACCCTGTTGAAAATTTGCTTGATGGAGTTTCAGTTTATATTTTGCCCAGCATGAAGTTATATGACCTCTGCACTTTCATGTATATGTTGGTATTTCTCTCTTTGTTTTTCACTTATGTCTCTTATGAGTTACTTCAAAAAGTACAAACTGTGGCCGTTAGGATGGAAATTGTAACAAAAATCACCCTTGAAAGCATGAAAAGGAAAACTATAAAAGAAAAAAGCCTTATCAGTCCCACACGTTGTTTTGATCATTGGGCAGATGCAGTGCATTTAAATTAGTTTATTCAAATTGTATGAAATCTCTGCTTTCCTGACTCTTTTGATGTCAGCCATAATAGGCTTTAGAAAACATATCCTGTATTTGGTTTGGAGCATTCTAATACCAAGTGTATAATGACTTTGGAGAAGCTGGATCCTGAAATGAATTACACTGGAGAGTAACGTGCAGAGTTTCTGCTTTATATTTTTTGCTGTGTGCATATTATGCTGCTTTAAGGGTAACTTAAGAGCACTTTTGGTTTTGGGAGACATAATAACAGCTCCAGGCAAGTGAGCTGGTTTTCTTTCTCCTATCAAAAATACTTTCTTCTCAAGCAAAATATAATTCATTTCCTGTTTTGCATTCCCAGGATAAAAGCATTTCACATTCAAGTGAAAAATAACATTAAAAATGGTTTTCTTATTTTATGGAAACTGAATAGTATAGATTCACCAAAATAGATTTGAGCTTTAGCAGGGCAAAAATGCACTTTGCTTTGAAGTGAGGGTGGCAGTGGCTGTATTTCAACCAAGTTAGTTGTAAATCTCCAAGTCAAGAATCTGTGGGTGCTTCTGCTGCAGTTCTGCCAGAGGCTTTCAAATATATAGAGAGAAAAAAAGAGGGAGAAATCCTGCTCTGAGCATTTCTCTGGGTGTCTGTAACTACAGGAGACATCTGGAGCACAGGAAAATTTGTCATTGCTGCCCTACTTGGCAAATACAAATTCAGGATATTCCAATATACCAGCACCAACTTGGTCTCCCAACCCTTCTGAAAGTGCAGGAGGATAAATATAAAAATGGTGTTTGTTATCCATGAGATTAAAAAGAGAGCAAAGGATGTGGCAAAAACTCAGTAAATCCACTTGTCTTAACCCCAAATCATTGGACAATGATAGCAATGAGAAGATTCCTCTTTCTTTGTGTGTGGCATTTGAGGAGAAAACAAATTTTAGTGGAATCTTGGATTTTGGAGCTACTGATGTTACAACAATGGCAAAATAAAACAATCCAAAATGAAATTAAAAAAAGAACAGTGGATGGAAACTTCCTTCAGTGTTGAGGAAGTTTTTTGGAAGTTCTATACTCACAGTGACAAAACTAAAATGAATAAAAGCTAAAAGAAAGCAAAAGTAATTTGTTTTTTCTTCCATCAGGTCTTGCTGAGGACAAAAAAAATAAAATGGTTTCATTTCTGTATAGCAACAGCAGAGAACTGAATGTTCCTTCTCGGACAATTTTTTAAGTAGAAAGATTCATATCTTACTGAAAATTTCACCAATCTGCTTTTCTCTCTGATCCTCAGCCTGCAATCAAGCAAATTAGAGAGCTGTATGTTGTTACTATAGTAATAAATGTGGCAGTGCATAAAAAGAAATTGGGCAGTCTCAGATACATCTCTCCCAGGGAAAATGGAATACAATTTTTCATAATTTTGACCACCCAGTGCTTTTGTAGCCGAGGGTTCTGAGAAACCAATGTCCCCATGTCAGTGGAAATGTTTTCCTACTCATTTGGCATTTTCAAAATGAGCAGACATTTGAATCAAAGCTGAAAGTTGTTCCCAAATTGGTGGTGTAAGCAAGGAGACAGCACTGACAGTACAATTCACGTTGACTTGTGCTAGACACATCTCAGTATTCACACTGTCTTCTATGCCAGCTTTGTTTTCAAGCTTTGAATTGAATAAATTTCAAAAAGAAATAGAAATAAACTTACAGTTTGGTTTTTAATCTGCATTTCTTTATGGCTACACAGATGGATTTTGTCTACATTTTTATATGTAATAGATGTGTGCTTCTGAATCTTCATGGATAGTTTGTGTGTTTAAAGAGTTGTGTGCTTATACATAGCAGTCAGATTGTAAAGATAAATTACTCTGGATTAAATTGAAATTAAAAACTACCATGATGTCAAATAGAATTAAAATATAATACAGTAATCCTTATTCTAAAATATATAATGAATAAGGATAATCTAAAAAATAGAATTTAATACACATTTTGAATGACAACTCATTAATTGTAAGAATAAAACAAGAGGACCAGAAGCAACAGTGAATTCCAGTCTTTATACTGAAACACAAAATAAAATCTCCTTTCGAAAAATATTTTTTTGGTAAATATTTGCCCATCATAAAGGACCATGAACCCCTTTGGATAAGAGTGTCTGGGTTTGGCACTAAATACAGCAAAAGGTCTCAAGCAGGGATTATCTCAGTGTCCTGCAGTATAGCATACTGAGCTCGTCTCACTCTTTGTCCATCACCCTTGTGAAAAGATTATCCTTATTCATTTTATTTTTTAGAAAGGATTGCTGCATTATATTTTTATTCTATTTGACATCATGGTAGTTTTTAATTTCAATTTAATCCAGACTAATGTTTGGGTTGCATTCACTTTTGGTTTTCCATGAGAAGAATGATCTGACCTGACCAATGAAACCCCCAATGTGAGAATCCTCCTCCACTGACCAGCTCTGCCTCTCTCTGAGCCCCCTCCCATGTTCCAAAGCAGAGCTTTTTCTCCCACAGCAGCCCCAGTGCACATCACAGAACAAAGATTTACATTTGTTTAAATTATTTTTTGTTGGAGCCCTGGCTGCTGAGAATTTCAGATTTCTGTGCTGCCAGGCACTGACCCCCAAGAGAACACTGCACTGACCTGAGGCTGTGGAGAAGCTTCCAAAATGGAATGATAGAACTGGGATTGTGGGTGTGGAGTTTGGATAGAAGTGTGTGATATCACAGGGTGGGAAACTCAGAGTTTAAGGGTTTAGAATACAGTAATGGATATAAAGCAAGATAGAAGCTCTAAATCAGAAGTTGATCCTTCTTCTTCATGGGTTTGGGTGGTTTTGTGTAACTGGACAAAAAAGTCCACATTGCAGAGCATGGGTAGTTGGTTATTAGGTTAGAAATAAAACTAATTTAAGTATCATTTCTTAATCAGACAGTTCATCCTTAAAAAGCCTTGCAGAGAGAGAGATATGTGATGATTTTGTATCTTGTTAAAGTACTGCAGAACTCACACTCTGTGAGAATGTAACATAGATAAGAACTAATAAACATCTGATCTGAACAAAAAATACTGCCCATGATTTAATCCCAACCTTAGCAGAAAAGAAACAAAAGATTGATAATTTTTGCAATGCTCATTTCCTAGATTTGCTCCACCCTGCTGTAGGTCTGTATTTACATTACAACAAATTCCCACCATCGTGCCTGTGACACCTCCCCGTGTTCTAATCCGAAGGCATGAGCAGCACCCTCTGGAGTCATCCCTGCATTCTTCCACCCTGCCTCCCTCTGTGCAGGTCAGATCTATCTCCCCTGACACAAATCCTGCCTTTAAACCCAAATCTCATGTCAAAGGAGCACAGAATTCCCAGAACGACCAGGTTGGGAGAGACCTTCAAGGCCATCGAGTCCAACCCAGCCCCAACAGCTCAACTCAACCCTGGCACCCAGTGCCACATCCAGGCCTTGTTAAACACACCCAGGGATGGGGACTGCACCACCTCCCTGGGCAGCCATTCCAGAACTTTATCACTCTTTCTGTGAAAAACTTTTTGGTGATGACCAACCTGTATTTCCCTTGGTGCAGCTCGAGGCTGTGTGCTCTGGCTGTGTCAGTGCTGCTGCAGACAGAGCCCAGCCCCAGCTGAGCACAGGCACCTTTCAGGAGCTGTGAGAGTGATGGGGGCAGCCCTGAGTCTCCTTTTCTCCAGGCTGAGCACCCCCAGCTCCAAAATGTTGCCTTGCTTCTGCAGGACACCAAGCAAAGGCACACAAGGCTGATCTCCACTACTTTACCTGTGGTGTGCATACATAGAAGGCAGGATTAAAAAAAAAAAAAAAAAAAAAAAAAAAAAAAAAAAAAAAAAAAAGAGCTCTAAAATATTTATTAGGGGAAGGTATTTTCACTGGCCAGAGCTTTCTTTAGGAGAAGATATCTTTCTAGAGAAATGACATCATCTCACACCCTGTTTCTGGTAAAAGGGGCTTTCTGCTTGCCAAATTGCCTGCATGAAGCAGCATACTGCTGACAGAGAAGCTGTCACTTGCATAAAGCTGTCATCAGAAAACGTGCCTGGGTGTTTGAGGAGCGAGGGAAAACACAGCACACAACTTCTGAGTGACTGCATCTGAGTGCTGGCTCTCCAAAATGCTGTTCACTTTGTGGTGCTCAGCTCTGAAGGTGTGCAAAATGAGGCTTTGGGGCTTTTTTCTTCAGCCTTTGGTGAAAAATATTTCTCATATCTTAGATTCCAGTAAAAAAAATAAAATGGGGGGGGTGATTTATGGTTGTCTCTTATTTTTTTAAATATTTCTTTTGTTGGCTGGTGTTTTTAAATATATTCTTAGCCTAGAAGTTAAGGGACCTTGTTTAACTCTCTAATTTTCAACAGACTCCTTGTATAACCTTGGTCAGGGCTTGGCTCTCTTTCCTTCTAGTTGCCCATCTTTACAGTAGGAAAAATGATATTAAAGTCATAATTAAAATTATTAGCAGTTATAGGAGGCTTAGAAATTGAAGTAAAAGTGTCCAGGACAATTACTTAGAGAGATATCTTTGTTGATTTAAGGTACATGGTTCTTTGGTTTTGGTTTTTGTTAATTGGGGCTCTTTTTTCTTTAAAGGATTGTCTTGGTAATCCTTATTTTTGTTTTCCAGTGATTTGAGGGAGAGTTTCAGTTGTCAGCTTTTCATAAGTTTTCTTTCCTAGCCTGGAGAAATTTCTGAGCTTTGCTGAGGATGTACCTTGCCAAAAAAATTGTTTTCCTCACCACCTCTACTTTATCTGTCAGCCTGCCTGCCTGCCTGTCAAGACATCTTGATGCTGAAGGGATGAGTAATGGGAAAGTTTCAGTCAAAGCAGAGTCTCACAAGAAGAATATAAAAAACTTTCCAGTATCTCCAAGACTGGACTGTGAAATCAGTGGCCAAAGCTCTCCTCAGTTTTATGAGTACTGTGTGAAATCAGTGACTGAGCCACTGAAACTTCTCCTTTATATCAGTACTTGAACATAACTAAGCCTTGGGTAGTAGTGAGGTTCCACATTAAAAACTCATTTTCACTCAGTGACAAAGCTCCCATCTTTGTACATTGATAGTAAAAAATCCTATCAGCAAACATCACTTTATGGACAACAATATCTTTGTCACATCTTTTTGCAGAAAATGGTAAGATTTGTATATTGATGATCTTAGAGGTATTTTCAATATAAATTATTTAATGACTATGATTCTCTGGTTAAGGAATATAAACTCTAATGTTTCTTATTTTAAACAGCCTGCATTACCTTTAGCATTTGTGTGGAATCAAAAATATTAAACACAACCTGGATTTTTATGTGCTTGATGGCAAATCTGTTGGGTTTGCTGATGTACTTAGTCAAGTCAGATAATATAGGCTGGAAGATAAAATCCGACCTTTAAGTCAAGTTTTCCATGGCTGAGACCAACCACAGATCTGGTGTGGAAAACAGGATTCAACTTACCTGATTTTAGCTATTGGAAATTAAGCCAGTCATGTAAACTCCCTTTGAAATCCAAGGGAGGGACAGATTTCTTCAGAGTCAGGCCATAGAAAAATAAATATTTAAAGAGAAATCTGCGTCTTTCCACTGGTTGTGAAGGAGTTTGTCTGTGAGATTAGACTAAATGGCTAAACCTGAAATGAGTGAAGTTATGGATTGAAAGAATCACAGAATGGTTTGGGTTGGAAGGAACCTTAAAATCACCCAGTTCTGATCTTCTAACAAATGAGTTCCCTAAGTATTCAATCCATCCATCCCAAGTTCCCAAACACTTCTCAAGTAAAACTAACCTGTGATTCCAAAAAAGAGATCAAGCGTTTAAATCCCATTTAAGTGGTTTTGAAAGCCTAGAGAAGCCTTTTCCATCCTGGTCTCTACCTGTAACTCTGAGACTGTTTTGAACACCTGAACTCCTAAATAGTGGGGGAAAAAAATCTTGTTTTAAGTGGAAATAAGTAGCAAGGGAAATTACAGAGAATGAGCAGTACCTGTGCTATCAGGGATACCAAGGAAAGCACCCAAGCACTGAAATCCAGGATGGATGTGGTAAATTGCTGTACCTGTCTTTGCTCCCCTTTGGACCAAGGTTATTTGGGACTTCTGGCACAATTCAATCTTTAGACTTGTCCACGGACTCTACCCAAAGAACAGTTTGAGAACAATCCCTCTCCCTGAAAATCTAGGGAATTAAATAGTACAGCTGAGAGTGTGTCACTTACCTGGGGGTCAGGTTATGGTGAAATGCATTAGCACAGACACAGCTGAAAACCTTTGCCTAAATGAATATGAATACAGAGTATTCTAAAAAGTTCCTTCAGTAAATTTACACCACATAATTAATTTGGCATCAATCCCCCACCCCAGGAGAAATGTGCTTTTCCTGCCTTGTCACAGGCAGCACTTAGTGGCCAAGTTGAGCATGTTTTGAAGGAGGTCCAATACTGTGACAGACAGTTTTGTTTCTCCGTGTGCTCAACTTGTTGATGCAGAAGACCCTGTTTTTGCAAAAAGCAATCCCTAGGCAGAGCTCCAGCACCCTCATCCCTTAGGCTGCAAGGGCTGTGTGCTGACACAGCCTTTTCACTATCAAGCAGTGCCTGAAAATAGCAGAAAGCAGATGGTGCTTCCTCAGTCTCCATTAGAAACAAACAGCAAGAGGAGCATTCTGGCAGTTTTCACTTTTCACTTAAGCACTGGCACCACTGTGAAAATCTGATCGAGCCTCCTTAGTGGTTAATATGAACAAACCTGAAATTAAACCAGATTTCAGGCGCCTCAGTGAGGGGGAAGGCAGCTACTTAACTACACACACAAACCCCCTGGTTAGCTTTCTTTTCAATTTTAATTTTGAGAGATGCTGTGATTATGCTGATCTTATTAGCAGGGTGTGTAGGGCTACATCCAAAGACTAATTAACTAATTGGAGAAGGACTCCTTCACTCGGCACATGTCCTCTGCAGCACTGTTCATGTCCCATTCAGGTTCCCCTGCACCCAGCTCCCTCCTGGGTGACAGGAGCAAAGGCAGGGCTGGTGGCAGTGCAGTAGTGCCCTGAGCAATCCCTTGTTCCATCCTCTGGTCGTGCTTTTATTCGTGCTCCAAGCCTCTCCAAGCCAATTCCCTGCTGATAATACAGGAACAGGTGAAATCTTTACCATCACGAGCTGCAAAGTTGAAAAGAAACACTGATATAGACCCTCAGATATACAGCTGTCCTGTAGAGGTGAAGTAAAAAAAAAAAAAAAAATCCTTTATTCACTGTAATAGACACCAAAACAACTTTTATTTCTAATAATTTTTTTTTGTGCATTAGAAATATTGTCCATCATTTGTCCTCAATTATCCATCCCCATTGCCCTTCTTTCTTTTTTTTTTTTTTTTCCATTTAATGTCCCTCAGACATTGTCAATTCTATGAGGGGATTATTTCTGGCTTTTACGAAACAGCTTTGTAAGGCATGAGCAGAATTATGGATCAGTTCTCAAAAATGTTTCATTATCCCTGATGTGCTGTAATTAGCTGACAAGAAATACAGCCTTTCATGTGTGTCAGCTGGTTGGTGAAGGAAAAACCAATAGCCTATTTATAAAGATTTTTTAAATACATTTTTTTCCAGAAATAAAACTAGGACATAACTTGAAATGCTTTGATTAATTTCAGTAGGATTCGGACCTAAAATCCTCAAAACAATGGGTATATTTCAATTAACAGACTATGACCTTGCACACTTCCAGTAACTCCTCTGCCCTGTATTTAAATTCTATACTCTGATATTTCAGAAAGATTGTTTTTACATTTTTCTAAACAAAAGGTAAATCAAGCCTTGCCTAGCTCAGACCTATGTACACAAATCTTGCAAACTGCATTAACAGTTCAGGACTTGGCCTTTGTCTGGGGAAATAGATGCTTAAAAATCTGGTGGTCTGTAGGATGAGAGCTGGAAATATAGGTTACTTTTAAAAATTCAAAAGAAATATAGGTTACTTTTAAAAATTCAAAATAGAGTGACTTTTTTATTCTTATTACCTCTGGAAAAAAAAAGAAGTTGTGAGCAGTGGTAAAAGACATCTGCTTGGAATAAGACAAAGGGATTCAGAGAGTTTCAGAGCAAAACAAGCTGACAAAAATCCATATGTTTTCTTGATTAAATCTTTCTGGCTTGGGAGAATCATTCTCTGAAAGAAAAAAATCATAATTCATAACAAGTGGTGACTTTCATCAGTAGAGACATTTGCCTGTGAAGATAAATGTGAGTTTTTTGGTCCCAGGTATGAAGAAATGGCTCCATGTGAAGAATGGGTCAGCAGTGGGGACCTTGCTCCAAGAGAGGCTCTGATTGCAACAGTCTTAGCACAGCCTTGAGATTCCTTCATCTTCTTTTTCCATGGAAAGAGAATTCCTGAGTAAGGTTTGAGAAGAGAAATGCTGAAGCTGCGAGCTGAGAAAGCTTTGTCTTCCCTTTAGGTCTCACTGCTTCTTCCATGATTTCTAACTTCCCAAAATTTTAAGCAATTCTCACCACAATCCCTGGGAATTTCTCAGCACCACTGTTGGAACCCTGGCTGCAGAGAATTTCAGATTTCTGTGCTGCCAGGCACTGACCCCCAAGAGAACACTGCACTGACCTGAGGCCGTGGAGAAGCTTCCAAAATGGAATGACAGAACTGGGATTGTGGGTGTGGAGTTTGGATAGAAGTGTGTGATATCACAGGGTGGGAATCTCAGAGTTTCAGGTTTAGAATACAGTAATGGATATAAAGCAAGATGGAGGTTTGGGGTGGAGGATGCTCCTTCTTAATTGTCTTCTTCTTCACCATCTTCTTCTTCTTCTTTTTCTTCTTCTTCTTCTTCTCCGTGGGTTTGGCTGTTTTTGTGTAATTGGATAAAAAAATTCCCCATTGTGGGGAACGGGTGGTGGGTTATTGGGTTAAAAGTAAAAATAATTTAGGTGTCGTTTCTTTATTGGACAGTTGATCCTTCAAAGGCCTTGTAGAGAGAGATGGGGCTCCATTTTTAGTTTGTTGGAGTGAAGTGCTGCAGAACTCAGGGTTTGTGAGAATGTGACAGAGATAAGAACTGATAAACATCCGAGTCCCAACAAGAAATTCCGTGTCACGCATTTAATCCTGACCTTGGCAAGAAGAAGACAAGACTTGACACACCACGCCATGTCTCCAGGTTGGTGTAGCAGCTTGAAGTGGTTTGCTCATGTGCTGAGCCCACCTGGACTGACCACCTTCTCTTCCAGTCCCCACTTGCTGCTATGCCTGGGTTGCAAATTTTGGAGGAGCTTTGAAGCCAGGCTGCCTTGGTACATTTCTGCTGCCTCCAGTTCTCGTGTGAGGTCAGTTTTTCCATCTCCTTGACACATTCAGTTTTAAATTCTGACCATTAAGGGAGCAGATTGCCCATTATTCTCATATTACACAGTCTCAGAATAATGGTTGATGCTGGAAATGAAATCTGAAGATCCTCTGGTCCAACCCCCCTGCTCAAACAGGTCCACCCAGGACATTACCCAGGGATGTGTCCAGACAGGTTTTAAATATTTCCAAAGAGGGAGACTCCACAAACTGCCTGGGCAATCCATTCCACGGTTCCATCACCCTCAGAGTGAAAAATGTCCCTGAGGTTCAGAGGGAACCTCCTGTGTCTCAGTTTGGTCCCATGGCCTCTGGTCTTGATTCATTGAACAGATTTGTTCTCATTTCAGATAGTTTTCCACATCAATAAATACCCCCTGAGCCCTCTCTTCTGCAATCCAAACACTCCCAACTCTCATTCTCTCTCAAAGGAGAGGTGCTCCAGTTCCTTAATCACTTTTGTGACTCTTAACTAGTCTCTCTCTGGGATGTCCACATGTCTCTTGCTCTGGAGAGCCCAGAGCTCAACACAAGACTGCATAGATATCCTCATTAGAGGGGAAACATCACATCCCTTGACGTGCTGCCATCCCTTTCCCTAATTCAGACCAGGGGGTAGAGCTCCAAGGATGCAATGCTGGCTCTTGTTTGACTTGGTGCTCACCCCCTGGATATGGCATTGCAGCAACGGGTGTGTTCAGTTCCTCATAAATAACTGGGAGGAGATTCCTTGTGGAGTTAGGAGGAGACTTTCCAAAGCAGAAGGGTGAATAAATATATTCAAACAAAAACCCTTTAGCTGACAATCCCATTGCAAACTATTGCTGGCCAGAGGTCTCTGTACAAATCACACATGGGATGGGACTGCTAGGAATACGCCTTGAGCTGTTTTATTTTCCAGCATCAGTCTCATTACATGGTGAGGACAATGGGAAGATGCCATCAACTCACATTCCAGGCAGAAGACAAGGAACTTAATGTTACAACTTACTTTATAAATTTTTTTGACCAATCACACAAAGCAAAAGCACATTGACAGTAGTTCTATCCAACCACTATAAGCACACAAACCTTTGGTTAAACAATGTTTGCTTATTTCAAATACAATACCTGCTTGTGAGCCTTCAAACACAATGCACAGAGCTCCATTATTAAGCTTAAAACTTCCTAATATCTTGCTAGATAAACTTTTCTGCAGCTTAGGGAGTTACTGTAGCCAAGCGTTCATACACAGACCATTGTTCTATTTGTCCTTGCTTTTCTACTTTTTACATCCCTTAGGATGGACGGCTGGTTTAACTTCACATTGAATCTTTAGATGATGCAACATCTCAGGTTTTAGCTTTTATATTTTCACATTCTGTGCTGCTTTAGTGTGTGGGTATGAGCTCCACATCAAGGCACGGTGAGCTCTGTGCACAGAGCAGGGAGACAAAACAATTCCTGCTCCAGCTGGGCACCAAGGACAAATGACCCAAATCTCAGCCCCAGAGCACACACACCGTGGGCTGGAGAGAGAAAAACAAGCAGGGTGGGACTGCCTGGGCTAAAGCTGGAATGGGACAATGAACTGCAAGGTGCAAATGGAGCAGAGCTGATCCCAGGGAGAGACCCCGGGAGCGCTCGTGCATTTTGGGGCCATTTTGGTTCATCTTGGGTGCAGCCCTGGCTGGGCTCTGGTGCTGCCCAAGGTGCATCCATGGAGGCCTTTGAATAAATCCCTGCTTTATTCTTTAGCTCTGTTCTAGTTTCTGTTCACAAGGCTTCAGTTTCTGGTGACCACAAAGGGACAGAAGGCATCTGGAAAGGCCCCTGGACAGAGCCAGAGGAACGTGCAGCTCTTGCCCCACAAGGAATCATCAGTATCTGAGTTACTCAACACAGCCTGTTCAGCACAGTCATCAAGAGAGTCACTGAGATTTGGACCTGATTCATCCCTGCAAAGGCAAGTATTTAAATGTGCTGCATGAATCATGAGCTAAAACACAGATTTTATGTAAGTCAGTCTGGACTCCCCTGCAGACACTGAAATCAGGGGAAGTGAATTCTAGAGGCTCAATGCATTTAGAAGGTAGTCTAAATATCCAGGGCTTCATCAAGAGGTGTTAATTTTGTCGTAACTCTGACCAAACTTTAACCCACCTTCATCTCTTGATTTTTTTCCTACTGAAAGCTGCTCATAATGAGTTATTCTCTTTTAGGTTGTTATGATTAAATCAGTGTTTCTGAGGAAGAAAACTGATACCACCATGCTGATCTCTACATAGGAAATAAACCCTGATTAAATGTAGGATAGAACTGCCTGAGTTTGAGCCTTTGTGGTTTTCTATTATTATTACAGCCACTGTTTTGGGCAAGAAAATGCAACCAGCTGTCTGTGCATATTTAAAACACTCAGAATTTTGTTTTGATTTTTCTCCAGGTAATTTTCCTTAAAGAAATAAAAGCAGGGAAAGACACATGGTTGTTCTTTTTACTATGAATCCAAGTTTTAATAGTTTAGTGTGTCTTAAATAAAAAAAAATTAAAATTTCATATTGCTTTCGATTTTGTGTGTCTAATTCTTCCTTTCCTCTACGGCCATTTATACTCTAAATTTTATATACATTTCTCCAGTAAGTGTATATATTTATTTTCAAGATATTCTTGTCTTTTTTTGTGTATTTTGTGATGCATAAAAGCCAATTTGCTGTTTTCTCCTAGATGCCAACACATCCTTCCCATCTGCCCCTCTCACAGGTGACAGAAAAAAGAGTCAGGCCAGAGCACCATCATATAAAAATTTTAACCAAAAGTGATTTTTTTTCTTCTGGAAATAGGAACATTAATAACCAGGATTGCTCCTGAATTAAATCCCTGCCAGTGCTGTGCTTCTCTTGTAGGTGTCTTCCATGGGAATGGGCTTTGGAATTCTGTTGGTAGACATCAAACTTTTGTTATTTCTTTTCCATTTTTCTTTCAACTTCCTCTCTGCCTAACAGGATATTTAAAATGTGCCAAAATTGATATTTTCCACACAGGAGTCTCAGGAGTCCTCCTGGAGATTTGGAAACCTGTGTTGGTAATTCAGCCAGGCTGGAGGAGTGAATCCCCTTTCCAAAGTACTCATATTCCCTCAGATCAGATTTTTTTACCATTGTAGCAGAAAAAATTACTAAAATCCGAACTTTCTGAATTTTATCTAAGTTCCAGGGAATGTTAATTTTGTGAAGAGGCTGAAAGGGTAAATGACAAGTTCTGATTTTTCTTTTGAATTCCTACTATTTACTGAACTAGCAGGAACAGCAGAAATTCAGGCTCCTGAAAACCACTCTTTGCTGCTTTTCTTCAAAGGCAAAGGGAAAATATGCACACACAGCATTCCTTGGAATAATTAAAGCTCAGCTTTGATCTCCTCCTTCCACCTCATCCCACAACCGCAGCAGGCAGTGCCCACTTCATGGTAAAATTCTTGCAGTCGCCCTTTGGATACAACCTTGAATCATTAAAATAATTTCAAAGCTGTCTTACAAATATCAACTCCTTTATGAAGTGGAGTTTTGGGAAAATGAGAGGAAAATACTTGAAAAATTCTCCTTTAACTGAAATGAAATTAATTTACAGTTAGAGCTCTAGAAATAGGTTGCATTCATTCTGCATTCTTTTCATGGCTTATTTCAGTGTCACATGGAATTTGTGTCTTGTATAGGAAATAAAAATGTACCATTTTTTTTTTTGATTATGATCTCTCTCTGTAGACTACATTTGTGTTTGTACGAGGCCAAATCTCAGCCTCATCAAGCAAAACATTATCCAACTATATTTAAACAAATTCTTGAGCTTAAGATCTTAAATTAAGAACTTAAATGAAATTTTTTTTATATTTAAATAGAAATTACTGAGGAAAAAAAATCAGTGGAAGTTGGAGTCCTTTTCTGCATTGAACACAAAGAATTGCAGATATTCAGTTATCACCTACTCATAAATAAAGATGGAGAAGCAGAACTGTAACTGTGGGGTTATTTTGTGCAGATATTGCTGATTTCTCAGTTTTTAATGATCTAGTGTGAGTTTATGATTCACCTGAATGATTTTATATTTAAGAATTCCTTGTCCAAATCTTTCTTAAAGGAATTCCACCGAGGTCAGAGCCAGTTCCTGCTATCAAAGCACAACAATGCCCCAGGAGTTTGAGGACATCAAGGAAAAGTTCAGCAACCCTTTTAGTCCTATTACCTTTCCATTCTGCTTTCCACGACCAATTACACTCTCCAAATGTGGTCAGGGTGTGTTGTGTTTTACAGGATTGTGGCTCATGAAACCCACATTGGTTAAATGAAATAATCTCATCAGTGGAACCAACACTGACTGAGTCATTTCAGAGGAAAGTTCAAACTCACTGAAATCTCTTATTTTCTCAATTTCCATATTTTTGGGGAATATATATATTTTAGGATCAAAAATACTTGTTTTGAGATTAAGGGTTTCTTGGGAATTTCTCCAAACCCTGCTCTTTTTACCGGGACACAAATCAACAACTTGTGTGTCCACACAGGAAAATCCAGATTTTGATACTGGACCCATTTAAAGACTTTTTAATTTCCCCCTTTTCACTATGAGACCTACATGGTACAGGGTAAAATATCCTCTGGTTCCTGACCAGATCTAGTAAAGATAATTTTCAGCTGAAAATGAAATACAGATCTTGGGACAACGTTACAATATCAAGTGGGAAGTAGGGAGTAACTCCCAACCCAGTGGGATCATGGAATTCCAGAATATCCTGAGCTGGAAGGGACCCACAAGGATCATTGAATACAAATCCTGCCCCTACACAGACACCCCAAAAATTCCACCCTGTGCCTGAGGGCATTGTCCAAACACTTCTTGAGCTGTGTCATTTCACAAAAAGACTCCTTGACTGACACTATTTTACAAATAAGTACATTTGCATAGAATGGAATTTAACCAGTTGGATATTTTACATTTGATATTTGTCCAAGTACATTTAGAAGCACAGGGAATTTATCTCCTTTCTCCTGTTTATTGTTGCCTTCCCTGAAAGCTTATGCTGCACCTGAGAACAAAGCAAAAACAAAAAAAAAATTTCCTGCTTTGCAGATGTGCAGAGTTCCACTAAATAAAACTGTTTTTCTGTTTGCTTTTAAACCCATGAATACCAGGGGTGTCCAGGATGAGCAGCTTGTTAAAGCTGGGATTAAAATAAACAGCAGCAAAGAGGAATTTCACAAAATACAGGGAATTTAAAGGGTAAAACCATTAATACTGGTTAAGGCTTCAATGTGAAAAAAGATGAGATGAACAGCATTTAAAGGACTGTTTCTGTGAAATATTTAGTTTCTCTTCCTGCATCATCTGGCTGGCAGTACCAGGTTCAGCTTTACCCAGCAGCTGTATGTGTTTGTATTTGTTGGTTTTAGGACATTGATTATGGAAAGAGTTTGGCCAATACTGAAATAGGGGCTTGATCCAAGCCCTACTGTAATATTTATGTTCATTCCTGTCAGTTTTGGGGCAATATTTTCACAAATACATTAAATGAATTTAGTAGTGCTGAGTGAGGAAGAGTTAGAATGGAGTGGAAAATACATTTTTTATTAAAAGATCCTTAAAAGCATTAATAAAAGACAAAACAGGAGTTGTTTCAGGCACCACATTCACACCACATTTGTAAGAGAATCACAAATAATGTTTTAGATTTGCAGACTGATCCAGTCAGATTAGCAAATGTAACTGACACCAGGGATGATACAGGAAATTCTGTACTGATGTCTCAACATGGCTTCAAAATGTCTGACAAAAAGGATATTTTATCCTACTGCAATAAATATCACCAACTTTAGCACTTGTGACAAACCCCTGCAATCTGGGATTTTTTTAATCCAAAAAAAAAGGATCCAGACTGTAAAATAATAGATAGCTCTGATTTAGCAAAGATGCGTTCTGGGAAGGAAAAAGAAATCACTTTAATATCAGTTTTTGGACAGGGAGAGGAGAAAACAAGTGTGCAGATAAAAGGAGGTTTCAGAGGGCACCTAAGCTATTTTTAGCTATTCAGGAACTGAATATTTGAGCAATCAGGAGTTTTTTAGGAAGCTTTATTGTTACATCAGCATAGGATGAGCAACCATTTAGCAGCTGAAAAACTTCATTACCAATGCTGTAGCTAGTAAGAAGCCATGACATTCCTAATGGGCCAAACTAGAAGGAAAAGGTTAAAAATTGCATAGAAATTTTAGGAGAAAACAGTGGATCTGATGCCTTCTAACTCAGGATCACTGAGCAGCTCCACGGGTAGAGACATTTCTTCTCTCCTGTTTGTCAGCCCAGTTGATATATGGCAAATTAGGTAACAGATTTTCCTCTGAGGATTGACAGATCTGAAATGAGGAATGGGCTGAGGAGACCTTCCCTATTTGTGTCCCCAGGTGTCCCCTCATTCCACAGGAGGGGGGAAAGGTTTCCTCCACAGATGGCTGAGAGTCAGGCTGAGGTGTGAAATGAAATGAAGTGGAAAATACAGGAGGAAATGTCTCTTACTGAGGGAGCCTTCAACAAGGTTTAGGACATGAAAATAAAGCTTAAAGTCAAAGCTGGGTTTATGGGTTAGACAAGGCAAAGATCAGTAAGAACAGCATAAATGACCAGTTCAGGTTTCTTGGATGAAGCAACAAAGAAGGGAAATTTTGGATGGGAGGGAGTTCAGAAATTGTGACTCAAAAAGTTAAATCCCTTTTCTGTAGAAAAATATGCAGGCAGGGGAAATAAGAGGCTGAGGCATATAATTACATATTTATTTATATATATATATATATATATATATATATAAATAAAATTGTTTTCATGTTTAATTGGTTATAAATATATATATTGGTTATATATGTATATTTTTATATATGTAAATATATATAAAATATATATTTTCTATATATTGGTTATAAATATATATAGATAATATGTATATTTATAACCAATTAAACATGAAAACCTTTTTTTTTTTTTTCATTCCTTGTTTTGATTTTATTTTTTTGAAGTTTTTTTAAACTCGGAATAGTTTCATCACTTCTGTAATGATGTGACCAATTCACTGACACCAAGGAGACTTTACATCAAGCAATTGGCAGCTACTGGGGATTTTGTCACCTCTGAAAACACCTAACCTCTCATTCTGTGGTGTGCTGGGAGTACGCTGAGCCATGGGCAGGGCACTATTTTCAGGATTTCAAGTCAGAAATTCCATGTTTACATCTTGCAGGACAGTGCTGTCGTGTATGCTCTGCACAGAACAAGAGAAGAGGGAAATGAAGCCAAAAATCAGCTTTCATTTCTGAAACAATTTGTTCTACCTACAATTTAATTACTATTTAATATCCTCTGCAGGTATTAAACCCTGACATGTGGCAGCATTTCTCCAGAGCAGACAAAAGCAATTCTCGAGCTGTGGGTGTGCAGCCACTCCAGCCCACAGAAAGCTGCTGCTCTCCGTGGAGCTTTTGTGTTCTGGGATGCACAAAGGAACAGATTAGAAGCTTTACCAGCTGGAAAGTTATTAATTTGGTGTGGTTTTTGCAGCTGAACCAATCCCTCTGCCTGCCTGCAGGAGCACAAGTGGGAAAGTGTTGGAACCCAGGACATTCCTCTGGCTGCCCCGGGTGATTTGAGACACTGGCAGGGGCTCAGAGACCTTGGCATGGAGTCAAAACCACCTGTGCCTTTGATTTTAGCCCAGAGAAACAATTACCAACTTTGTGTGAGGAGTTACAAGCCACAAGGGTTTGAGTAGAATGATCGTGAATTTATCACAGCGTGAAAAAGTAGAATTTTGGGGTTCAGGAGACAAGATGGAGGAATCTGGTGTCCAGCTTTTCTTCTTCTTCTTCTTCTTCTTCTTCTTCTTCTTCTTCTTCTTCTTCTTCTTCTTCTTCTTCTTCTTCTTCTTCTTCTCCTTCTTCTCCTTCTTCTTCTTCTTCTCCTTCTTCTTCTTCTTCTCCTTCTTCTCCTTCTTCTCCTTCTCCTTCTTCTCCTTCTTCTCCTTCTTCTCCTTCTTCTTCTTCTTCTTCTTCTTCTTCTTCTTCTTCTTCTTCTTCTTCTTCTTCTCCTTCTTCTCCTTCTCCTTCTTCTCTTTCTTCTTCTCTTTCTTCTCTTTCTTCTCTTTCCTCTCCTTCTTCTCCTTCTTCTCCTCCTTCTTCTCCTCCTTCTTCTCCTCCTTCTCCTTCTCCTTCTCCTTCTCCTTCTCCTTCTCCTTCTCCTTCTCCTTCTCCTTCTCCTTCTCCTTCTCCTTCTCCTTCTCCTTCTCCTTCTCCTTCTTCTCCTTCTTTTCTTTTCTGCATCTTCTTCTTCTTCTTCTTCTTCGTCTTCTTCTTCTTCTTCTTTCTTCTTCCTCTTCTTCCTCTTCCTCCTCCTCTTCTTCCTCCTCTTCCTCTTTCTCCTCCTCTTCCTCCTCCTTCTCCTCCTCTTCCTCCTCCTCCTTCTCCTCCTCCTCGCCCTCCATCTTCTGCTGTGATGGTGACACTTCTGGATTGGTTTAGAGTAGAGACAGACTGTCTAACATAGGTGATAGGTACTGGGAAATTATTGTAAATAAAGTACACATAGTTTTTAGTATAAAAAGCCAACACCACCCCAAGGCGGTCAGTGTGCCACAGACTGACCTGACAGACAGATCTCAGCCAGTCAGAGAAAGAATGGAATAAATAAGAGAAAATAAAAAAGCTTGAGAACAAGAGCTGAGGAATCTTGACTTCTTCTTTGGCTGTGAGTCTGGGAATAAAGACTTTTAATACCTCAGGAGCCATTTCAGCAACACAAAACCGGAGAGGAAAGGGAAGGTGATGAGATGAGCATGGGTAACTTTCTCCCATAGGCTCCTGGCACAGCTCAAAATGATGTCCAAATTTCATTCCAACACAGGATTTAACTTGATTATTATTGAATTTCTCAAATTGCGAGGGAGCTGGAATATGTGCAGAGATGGAAGGCATGGGAATGTTTATTTATGAGTCAGATTTCTCTTGATTTCTACAAGAGCCCTTAAGTGCTCACCTGCTTCTTCCTTGGCTGGTAAGAAACACTTCAACAAGAAGAATAAAGTCCTTGTTTCGCACCAGGTCCTTATTCAAATGGGTTTGCTTTTGTTTTATTTTATGTCCTCAGTAATATTTGCTTTTCTCTTTGGATTTTGGTTCCTCCTCTCTTTCCTAAACTGCAAATATAATTGAAAAAATGTCCAAATTAAAAAAAATAAAGTTAGAACACTTCAAATCAATTCAGGGTGGCAAAGCCCTCTAAGATTATTGAGTCCAACCATTAACCCAGCACTGCCAGGTCCTCCACTAAAGCAGGTCCCCGAGCATCACATCTTGGTTTTCTTTTCAGTCCTTGAGTAAAGAGGCGCTGTAATGAAGAATGAAACAATCAGGATGTCCAGACTGGGAAAAAAATAGATATTTTCTAAATTTACATAAATAAGGTCAAATTCTGGGATAAAGAATAATTCCAGGAATCTGATTGCATTTTTCCCCCTTATTTTTCACTCTGAATAATTGTTTTATCAACTTTTTAAAAATTTGTCATTATTAAGTCCCAAGCAAACTGGCATCAAGAGAAGCACTGAACTAATATGGGCTTTTTAGGTATTTTTCCTCCCATTTCTCCAGCAGGGAGCACACATAAAAATTATTCTGTAGATGCTGGGGACATGAGTGATAGAGAATCAAGGTGTGCTGAATTTCAAAAACAGTGTATAAGGGGCTTCTGAATCAGTTCATAGCAAGGATTTGTTGCCTCAAGGTGATTTCAAGGGGAGTAGATACATGAAAAGGATTTTGTGTGGATTTCATGGTGTGTTTTAATGCATACAAATGTAAAAAAAAAACCCCAAACACCATAGACATAAAGCTTTTTTTTTTTTAAATAAGAGGGAAATCTCTGTTTGCAGCAAGCCAGAGTTGTTGGTATTTTATTTTTTCCTTCCAGGCAAAGAAGACCACGGGAAGCTGGACTGAAGTAATTCCTGGCAGATTTGCATATCCTGCACTTTAAATCCTCAAATCAGCAGCTGGATTAACTCCCTGCAATGCTGCAAACCCTTGGGTGACCCAGGCTGTGAACCCAGGCCTGGCTTTGTCAATAAACTGCTGCAGCACTATTGACCAGAGCTTCAATGAGTGTTTCAATGATCCAGCTTCAAAAGCTTGCAGAGCAAAAGGCATTAAACGCTCACAAGCTGGGGGCAGTTCAGAGAGCAGACAAACACATTATCCAGGGATGGACTGGTATGTTGGCATACAGATATCCACATCCCTCACAACACTGGGTTTTTTCTTTACTAATCCACGACTGGCTTGACAATTCCAAACTCCTTAAATATTAAACTTTTTCCTCACATTCATGCACGTGTCGTTTAGAAAAGCAGGTTGTTTTACCTTGTCAGTCGCTCTTTTTTATTCCCCATTTGTTTTTTGGTTTTTTGTCTTCCTTCTAATCTATTCCTTCCTATATTTTCTGCATTTTGCCAGCATTATTCAGATGCCTCGTGGGTAATGATAAATACAATTATGTCTTTGATATTTGGTAGGATCAAAATTCATGCTGCATGTCCCAGAGAAAATTGTTTTGTCAATCCCATTTTTACACTTGGAAGGTCCATCCATGATGTCAGGCTTGGAGAAGATTTAGATAGAAATGTAGGCACAGAAATAATCTGGGAATTTTAAGGATGTTGGTGACAAGGACATAAATGAATCAGCTCTATCACTAAATTCTTTCTAATCAGACCTAGAAATTGATAAGGAAAAGATCTCAAAACACTAAATCCCAAACAAACCCCAAATAGGAATTATTTGTTATCCTGAAGAGTTTCTGTGGTGTTTTAAATGGATTTATCGTTCTGAATGTGAAATTTAATCCCCTGCAGTGCTGCTGTTCACTTGTCTTTCCCAGGACCTCAAGAAAGGTGCTGAACTCACAGTCCTGTCCTTGGAAATTTATGTTTTCTGGGCTCTATTTGGTTTAATTGATTAAATCTTCTTTGAATAAATACCTAATGCACTGAGAGGAACTGAGAAGTTCATTAATCTGCAGTCTTAAATTTATGTGTGTTAACCATCCAGGGAAATCCTACCCTGAATTACCAGTTTCTTCTCTGCTTAAAAAAAAAAGCATTTTCACACTAAATTTAGTATTTCAAACTACATTGCAGAATCAGTTTTTACTGTTTTTTACACATTGCTGTTCATTTCCCAGCCACGAACAGAGCAGGTGTTGGACCAGGTGTGCTGTACTAAGAAAATACTCAAAATTTTTAATGAACCTTCAGGAGGTGGGAATATTTACTGGAAATGCTGCAATTATCAAGGTTTCTTGGAAGTTAGGCTGCAGATGCTGACTGGAAACTCATCTGTGCCTGAAGACACTGACAAATTCCCTGGTCCTGCTCTTTTTTCCATTCTGGGATCTTGGGCTGACTGAACTCACAAATGTGAGTGCTGTCATCTCTAAAGATGATTGTAGTGCATCAAAAAGTCCAGGTACACATTAATGTGTTCTTAATGGAGCTGCAATCCCTTAGTTCAGCACTATTTTCTAACTTGTTTTATTCCTCTGCCAATCAGTATTGGGGTACTATGCCCCAAAAATATATATTTTTAATAACTTTTAAATGAATTTAATTGAACAATTAAAAATTAACATTTTATTCAGTTTTCACAGATTTTCATCCACCCAGAAGTTACATTTTCAGGAAAACTGACTTATTTCTTTCAATTTCGTTACCTTTTTTAATTATGGGCCAAATCAGGCCTCTGTGAAACACGTTGAAAAAAGTCTACATAAGAGATTGAAATTTTCCTCATGTTCAGCCCTATAAATTTCCTTATAGGAGCCAGGATGAAAAGATTTTCAAACCTATAAAAGCCTCAGGAACCCCTGGCACCTCTTCTCAAGTGGAAATTTCAGAGGGTGATGGGATGAAACAGCACTCTGCCTTCTCCATTTTCACCTTTCTGCCTGTGGATTTCCATCCCCAGGGCTGAGGTTCAGTGGGGAAAGGGGGCGAAACACAACCAGTGCTTTGCAAAATCTGAGCTGACAGCTGGCCTGGTCGTGGGTTTTATGGAGACAAAACATGGACTCGTTAGTTTTCCATGCACTTCACCTTTTTTTTCCAGCGGAAGTTGCATGGATTTAACTCCTAAGAATATTTCTTCATATTCACTGTTGATACATAGAGTAGAAACAGGTGATCCCCCAGCCAGGGAATAATGTGCTTTGACTCCATGATTCATAATGCTGAATATAAATTAATAAAAATATTATAATATTTAATATTACTAAATTATTCTTATTAATTTAATATAATATGCATTATTTTATATATGTAGCTATTAAAACTATACTATATTACACTAATACTATATTATAACTATACTAAAGAGATACTAAAGAGATACTAAAGAAAAACCTGTGACTGACAGTGGACACAGCTTTGACCTAATTGGTCAATAATTCCAAACAACCTTCCCCAGCTGAGGTTCTCCTTGCATCATCTTTTTTCTTCCTCCTCTGGACTCATTCATTTTCATAACCTCAGAGAAGAAGAGAAAACAATTCTTGTCTCTGCTTGCTGCTCCTGTTGCTGTTGCTTTTGCACATGTGGAACGCGTTATGGAGATTGTTCACTGAGAGTGAGCTCTTCATTGGACTCTGGTGAAGGTTGTTTGGACTTACTGAGCAATTAGGTCAAAGCTGTGTCGACTTTCAGAGACAGTCATGGGTTTTTCTTGTGGTTCTTGTGCCCAGGGCCCCAGAGCAGACCCCAGCACTGCAGGTGAGCTCTCACCTGAGCAGGGGGGGAAAAATTCAGCCTGGTACCTCTAGTGAATTACCAATCTAGCATTAAGTAGAAAGATAAAGTAGAAATACATGGAGAAAGAACCAACCTGGCAGAATTTGGGGGATTTTTGACCCAATATTGCCTGAAGCTCTTAAATTTTGGGCAGAGCTCTTGCTCTTTATTCATTTAGCTCATAAGAGCTCGCTGGGAGTGTATCTGGAGAGATAACCTTATCTAGCTGGTCATTTCTGGAGCAGCAGATTAAACACTCAAATTTTAAAAATTGATATCAACCTGTCTACTTTTGTACAGGAAATCCCTTCCTTCAGAGAGGATTTTTACTGAATGAGGTTGAAGTTCCATCCGGAAACAACGTCTTCCAGCCTGCAGTGCATGTTCTGTTTTAAGACTGCATCTCATCACTTCAAATCTCAGCATCCATTTCCGAAATGATTTCACCTGATTGGAGTTATGTAATGTCTCCTCTTGTGTTTATAGTTTGAGGAGTCTGATGCATTTCCTGAGATCTTTTGGGTGTTCAGAGAGTGAGTAGGCAGCTCTCTGCAAGTTTATTTTAAGTCCTGCATTATCCCATTCTGATCACATTCAAAGCTGCTTCCATAGCAACACCTAAAAATATTAATTTCTAAAAATAAGCAGCTCCTTTAGTCGCTCACCACATGCAATTCTCCTTTTGTGACAAACAAAATAATCGCTTCTGTTATGTGAACTAAACTTTGGAAATGCTGTCATCAGTTTTGATGAGATTTAAATGACTTCCCAGATAAAATTGTCCTTGAGCAGTGACAAAGATCTTTTAATTCTGCCAAAATACCCCTCCTCTAGAAACCTGAGAAACCCTGTAAGTAATGAAGATGGGTTGTTTTAAATTAAGAGATGAATGCTCTTCCTGCTGGAGTCAGGGATGGGTCTCCACACCCAAACCCAGATGGGCTGGAAAGAGGAGGTGGGGCATGAAATCCATGCAAATAATACTCCCATTGTTTGCACTGGAAGGTAGCAGCTGGATTAATTGGATATTAATTGGATTAAGATTTTAAACTCTTAGAGAAAAACCACAGAGAATTAGAAAACCTGTGGGCTTTATGGTAAGGACAGTTATGATTTACATCTCTATAGAGCATGTATAGCTTCTGTCATAGAAGCTCCCCAAAATGGAAAACTATCTAGTCTGAAACCTCAGTAATACAAGATATTTCTAAGTAGTTTCTATTTCTAAGAGTACAAGTTTTAAGCTTATATCAAAATGCTGAACTTGGAGAATTTGTCAGTGATGTTTGTTGAAGCAATTCACGTAGAGTAGATATGATATTTTCTATTTAATTTTTTTAAATCTATTTTTTTCCCTTAAACCCAGCTAAAGTTATCTTGGTATCTCTGAGTGTAAGGTAGCTTCATTTGAAACCATGGAGCACAGTTCTACTGTGTTTGACAGGCACTGTCTGGTTCCATCCCTGACATTGATCCTGAGCCAGGCAGGAAATAAACATTCCCACCGTGCCTGAAGACACAATGTTTTCAAAAATCACTCTTTGCTTGTTGATATAGATTTGTGGAACAGCCAGTTTTGAGGCAGTGCTGTTGTCAGTTATTGATATTACCATTTAATACACTTCACTGATGAGTGGAACTGCAGCTTAAATCACTGACAGACAAACAAGAAACCAATAGGAAAAAAAAAATATAGGAAAACAGCTGATGGAAATGTGAATCCTCTTAATTGAGCTCACCATTCATCTCATGGGGTAGCTAAGACTCAAAGGTCTGTAGGGTTGGAACCCTGGTTACTGAGAATTTCAGATTTCTTTGCTCACAGGCACTGACCCCCAAGAGAACACTGCATTGACCTAAAGCCGTGGAGAAGCTTCCAAAATTAAATGATAAAACTGAGATTATGAGTGTGGAATTCGAATAGAAATGTGTAATATCACAGGGTGGGAAACTCAGAGTTTAAGGTTTTAGAATACAGTAATATATATAAAGCAAGATGGAGGTTTTAGGGTGGAAGCTGGTTCTTCTTCCCCTTCTGCTCCATGGGTTTGGATGGTTTTGTGTAATTGAATAAAAAAGTCCCCATTGCACAGGTGGTTGGTTATTGGACTAAAAATAAAAATAATTTAGATGTAATTTCTTAATTGGAGAGTTTTTCCTTAAAAGGCCTTGTAGAAAGAAGGATACTACTCAATTTTTAGTTTGTTACAGTGAAGTGCTGCAGAACTCAGCGTTTATGAGACTGTGACATAGATAAGAACTAATAAACATCTGAGTCTGAACACAAAATGCCATTTAATCTTACACATTTACTCCCAACCTTAGGAAAAAACAAGATAAAACTTGACACTGTAGCAGTATGTGAAAGGTGAGCTGATGAGCCAGGGTTAGGTAGATAAAACAGGAGGGAAATACAGACACACATTATACAGAAATTTTATGCAGATTTTTCAATAGTGGATTTGTAGGTGAGCCATTAGCACAGCTGCGTGGGAAGAGGGGAGGATTAGCAGTTTATAAGGCTGAGAATTTAGACACACACGCCTACTTTCACATTTGTGAAGTATTTCCTATGTGCTGGTGCACTGCTGTAATGTGAATTCAGCTGTGGGTGTCTGCATTTCATCCCAGCATGAAGAGGTGCTCATGTGTAAGATGGATGAATCTGTCATATGTTGAGAGCAGAGCAGTAGCAAATGGGGCTTGCCAAATGTTTTCAGCTGAAAAACCACTCTGAATAATAACTTTTGTCTGGAAAATGTTGTGGGCTTTTTTTTTTTTTTTTTTGTTTTGTTTTGTTTTTTGGGGTTTTTTGGTTTTTTGTTGGTTTTTTTTTTTTTAATTATTTTTTATTTATTTCTTTTTGCCCAACTAAGAAAATAGTGGAAAATCAGAGTAATTTATCGAAACGCTCTTGATTGGTTCTGAGTGTTATATTTAACTTCACTCACATCTCCATTTTCTCTCTAAAGCCTCTTCTGTGACAATGTGCGTACATTGAGGTATAAATCACGAGAAGTCATGAGTCAGAAAGCAAATTTTGGCCAATGAAGATTTATGAATCTCCAAACTGCAGGTTCAGTAAAAACTCCTTTTTTTAAAAAAAAAATCATACAGCCTCAAAAAACCTGTCAGTGCATATTTGTGCAATGGATGGGTAGTTTGACACATTGGGCAAAAGCTGACACCCATTTTCTTCAAGACTGAGTCTTAGTCTGTGCAGGGAAACTCAGAGGAATGAAAGCTCAAGGAGTCAAGTCCAGACAAGTTTTTAATCAATAACTGAAACACAGCCACAGATTTGAGAATTTTGAAGTGAAATTCTGGCTGTTTTTTCACAGAAGGGATGGCTGTTTGTAGGGTGGCTGATAACCCAAAAATTATTAGTGGATCTGTTACAATTTTTGCCATGATCTTCCACTATAACCTTGAGAATGAGAAGCAAGCAATGACTGGCTTTTCAAAGTCTTGGCTCCCAAAAACCCTTTGATGCTCCTGGGTCGGGGTCACAACCAACTGGCTTTTCTCAAATGGATAATTTCCTTTTGGCTTGCAATGAAAAACTTCTGAAAATGCTTGCATTTAGCCAGATGCAGACTGGAATTTTTAAATAATCCTCAAACGTTCTCTGGGATGTTGACTCCCATTACTTTCCATTGTGTAGTCAAGACTTTCTGGTGATACATGCACCTAGAGGAGAAAAGGTGGCCAGCTGGATAAACAGCACTGATTCAGAGAGAATTGAACCATGGGAAAGATTGTAAATAGGATTTTTTTTCCTGTAAATTTCTAAGTAATTTAATTTTGTCTCCATAAACATGAACATTTTAATTAGTTGGTAAGTAATTCACCATAACCACGTTGTTCTTAGAGTAGTTGTCCTCCAAATTCCTTCACTTAAAGAGGGGTCAGTCATTGGAACAGGGTGCTCAGGGCAGTGTTAAAAAACATTAGGATGGGATACTTAGGGCCATGGTTTTGTGGAGAATCTGGCAGGAGTGCGTTAATGAATGGACTCTGTGATCTTAGAGGGTTTTCCAACCTAAATCAGTCTGTGATTCTAAATTAAGGATTATTCCTCCAAGTGAGATCTTGGAAATACATTGGCCATCTTGTCAGTACTTCGTGTTGACTTCAAATCATTGGGCTTTTTGGCATTTTTTTCCAAAATCAGTATCTTTTTTAAAAAATTCTACCCAGAGTTTAAGGGATTGAAGAAAGCACCTGAAAATACAGCTACAAATCATCTTTCATTTCTCTCTCTCAAGTGTTGAGCCATCATGACATGAAAAAGTTTGATGGAAATGTTATTAATGGGCCATTGTTCAAATATGACAATGTGCAAGTGTTTGTGAATAGGCTTTTCTTGTCACGCTTAATGTGTCACTAAAATAATTCTTCAAAATCTTACAGCAATTGTGCAGCACATGATTGCCCAAATTATCCACGTCTGACACTTAAAACATTCTGTTGCAGTGCAATACCATAATTTCTTTATTGCAGTACATTGTGAAATATCATTTATAATTAGAAGTGTTTCAGTGTGGATGTTTGGCTGGTTGGGGTTTTTTTTGTGGCTTGTTTTGTATTTTTTGTTTTTCTTTTTTTTTTTTTTTTATTTTAGTTCCTTCCTGCAAATAAGCTTTTGAAGAAAACAAAAAGACAGCTACAAATTCAGGAAATCAACAGCAATTGTATTTGTTGTCATAGTAGAACTAATATAATTTTTGACATTTCAATGCATTTTTGTTTGTCAGGAAATTTTCATCCTGTTGGATGCAGATGAGCTGATAGAATATTTTTCACTCGAAATAAGAGAAATGGATTACTCTGTTTTGATTCAGAAGGGCTACAGGATCGGGCAATTCTCAAAAAAAGATCAAGTTAAATGTTCATTTCTGGAAATAATTACTTACATTATACAGCAAAAAATCCTCTCTATGCTTGTAAATCTGTTGCAATTTTCTGAAGTTGGAGTTGCCTCTGTCCATAAACAACATTGCCACCAAGAGCAAGTTTTCCTCTCCATTGTTGGAACCAATTTTCTGATAATTTTATCAAGACATGGGATGTGTCAGAATGAAACATAGCAGCTGTGAGAGCAGCCTTGGAGTTAAAAATGAGTTGTGATCCTTCTGCTCCTCGCTCCCAAACCACAAAAATCTGATGCCTTTGTAATTCTATGGATTCACCTGCTGGCCTTCTGTGCCTCCAGATTTATCTTTATTAAATGTAAGAGAATCACAGGATACTCGAGGTTGGAAGGGATCTCTGGAGATCTCAAATCCAATTACACAATTCAAAGGGGAATCAAGTGGGTCAGGTTGCCCAGGGCTGTTTCTAACAGGGTTTTGCATATTCCTGGGCACAGAAACTCCAAAATCTCCCTAGGAAACTCTCTCCAGTATTGGATCAGCCTCATGGCAAAGAAGGTATTTTACACTTGAGTTGAATTTTCTGTAATTCAGTTTGTGGCCATTGCCTCACATCCTGAAAAATCTCCTGCCTGATGTAGTTGTAGAGTTTGGAAGAAAGGAATCTCAGAGGAGACTTCATTGTTCTGCACAACTACCTGAAGGGAGGCTTGGCCACGTGGAGGGCAGGATCTTCTTCTAAGCAAAAGGACGAGAGAAAATCTCCTCAATGTCTTTGGCTGGAAATGGGGGTGTGTATTCTATTTGCCATCTGTCAGAGCTGGGGCAGTTATCTTCTGTTCGTAGAGCAGTTTTTCCTTTCTCTCTCCCCCAGCCAACCCTCCCTCCAGGAGATCTCTGCTGTCCATGGCCACTGAGTGTCCCTGCAGGGCTGATCCAATCCCAGCATCCCATGGGGAGATGCTCCGCCCAGGGGAGGAGCCAAGCATTCCTGCCTGGATCCAATCTGAGCCTGGCACAGCGCAGCAGCCTTTGCCCCCTGCATTGCCAGAGGAGCAGCTTTCTGCTGCCCTGCATGGCCAGAGGGAGCCCAGGCCCATCTGCAGCAGCCCTGGAGCTGCAGAGGAAAACTCCCCCCTTGTGCAGGATCCCTGCTGCAGCAGAGCCACAGCTGGCACTGCAGGAGGGCTGAGCCCCCCTGGGATGGGGCTGGGACACCCCCTGACACACAGGGGGGCAGCTTCTATTTTGACTCTGGCAGCATTGTTTTGTATTACTGCATTTTTATTTTTATTTTTCCTGTTAAAGAGCTGTTATTCCTACTCCCGTATCTTTGCCTGAGAGCCCCTTAATTTCAAAATCATAATAATTTGGAGGGAAGGGGTTTACATTTTCCATTTCAAGGGAGGCTCCTGCCTTCCTTAGCAGACACCTGCCTTTTTCAAATCAAGACACTGAAGTTCTGCCAGAGGAGGTGCACCTGAAAATTTGGTCAGGAATAGGAATAGGCCGTCCAAGGAAGTGGTGAAATCACCATCCCTGAGAATATTCGAAGAACCTGTGGATGTGACTCCTGGGGACACGGGTTAGTGATGAACATGGTGGCTCTAGATGAACTGCTGGACCCAAACTTGGAGGTCTTTTCCAGCCTTAAAGATTCTGTGATTCTGTAGAAACTGTTCTTTACCATTCCATTTCACATTACGTTGTTTTTGGCTATGTCATAATTATGCCATAAGTCATAATTATATATTTCAGTGATGTCTTATATGGCATTCCTGGCCTGGTCACTGGGAAGAAGTTTCATAAATAAGTAATTTCCTTAAGAATGTTTTTAAAGTATCAACAGGAATTGTATCCCTGGCAAGCCAGCCAAGGAAATGCTGTTCCCTAGTACCTAAGGCAGCATTAATCGTTCCTGTTGATTCCCTTAGGGGAACTTAGAAGAAAGATGGGAAAAGACATTTTAGCAGGCTCTTTTTAATGGGACAAGGGGTAATGGCTTCAAAATGAAAGAGCAGAGAGTCAAACTAGATTCATGGAGGAAGATTCTTACTATGAGGGTGAGTAAACACTGTCACAGGTTTTTCAGAGAGGCTGTGGATGCCCCATCCCCAGAAACACTCAAGATCAGGCTGGATGTGACTCTGAGTCACCCCAAAGGGGCTTGGACTAGAGCATCTTTATAGGTTCCTTCCAACCCAAGCTGTTTTATGACTCTGTGCATGTTAAATCTCCCCCAAATGCCCCATTTAAAGCCAAATGCAGCATCCCTGATGCTGCCACCCACAGTCCCACTCACAGTCAGTAAATCTTCCCTTCAAAATAAAATAAGGCATCCACTTTGAAAACTCACCAAAATCTGGGAGCAATTTATGTTCCTGCACTGGGGGAAAGCCACACATATCCCTGTTTACATGGAGATGACAGTGTGCTGCTTTCTTTCCATTCTTCTGTTGATGTTTTTCTTTTCTCCACAAAACAGCTGAGAAAGATCACAACAACCACAGGCTGGAGTGCTCTTTGGCCAAGCCCCGTTACTGGAAAAGAGATGAAATGGCAACACTGTCCCAAACTTTTCCATGTCTATGAGAAAGGAAACAATGATTTAAGGAAAGAAAGAGGAGTTGGAAGCACGAAAAAGGAGAAGAAAACCAGATAAATGGCTGTGACCTTGGAGACATTGCTCCTGGGGATGAGAAAGAGGAAGGAGGTAAATCCCAGAATGGTTTGGGTTTGAAGGAGCATTACAGATCCAAATTCCTGCTAAGGACAGGGACACCTTCCACCAGAACAACAATGTCAAGAAGTTGCTGCATACCCTCAGCTCTGAAAAGTTCCTGTGAGTAAATACATTCCATTTCTTTTCCAAAGCACTCAACTTCCCACTGTCCATTTTCTAACCTTCCTGGGCAGATTCCTTCTTGGGATGTGGTCTATCATGGGGAAATGAATACAAATTAGACTAAAGGATTATTTGGTTAAAATAAGTGTTTCTCTGGTATTCTGGGATACAGCCTCCACCACAACAGCTCCATTGCAGATTTCCCTCTCTCAAAAAACACATGGATTTTTTTTTCACTATTCCTTTGCTGTTCCATGTCAGCTTGGAGGACGTCTGGGTGAGTGGATGCTCTTAATTCCCTTATATTTAACCCACTATTAGTTTCATTGAAATACTTTTAGGTTCATGGTTTTCTAACTTCAATTACTGCAGTGTATTCCTCCCCTGTTGTAAAATCCAAATTGAATCATGAGTCATTTATAAACCTTGTTTAACTGCACACAGAAATTCTTGAAAAGAAGACCAACATCTCCACATAAATATAATGGAATTGTTGCCTCACAGTCACGTATATTTTATACAAACTTCATTAACCCCACTCCAGCCTTTCCACGTTCTCAGTTACCCTGATCACAAGTGGCATCTAATTCACCACAGTGCCATTCCTGGTGATAGTTGTAGGCTTTTTTTACAAAGGCCATTTTTATAGCATCTCAAAATATTGAACAAATCTGCCCACACCCACCTCCAGCATCCACCTCCTCCCCATCTGTGAGACTCACTCCCTTTCTATAGGCTCATGTGAAGGAACAGTGATGGCAAACACTGGAAACAAACATTTCTCAGCAGCCTCCACCCTTGACACCCAAGTTCTTGGTCTGCTCTTCAGCCCTCTGCATGATGCTGAGGCTGTTTGGCAGCTCAGAAGAGCCAAGCCCTCAATGTCATCTCTCCAAAAGCAGTGCTGGCTAAATGCAGACATTTCCATTACTCACTCAGCCCACACTCTCTTGTAGTCGATGCACTTTAAGTCCACAGAGTCAATATTCAAGGCATGATTCATTTTCTTCTGAAGCAAACCTGTTGCAATGTGCTCTAACAAAATAATGAGCTGCTGAGCAGGTGCTTGGGATGATAGCACAGAAATAAAGCTTTGAAGGGACCTTACCTCAAACCCATCCCATGGCTGGTGTATGCTCCTCAGGGTGCAAAATGTTGTGAGTTAAAGGAAAAACAACATTTAAAGTGAAGGTCTTTCCAAGAAACCTGCATTTCCCACTCATTCTCTGTCCCAGAATTTCCTCCCAGGGCTGGGAGAAGGGTAGGGCAGATGTAAAACCTTTCCCTTAGCTGCTCCACATTTCCAGGGAATGTTGACCTGCTGGTAGGCTGCCAGGGTGTGCTTGTAGGTTGTTGTTGTTCCATCAGCTTGCTGGAAGGAGATCAGATGGAGCAGGCTGATATCTGGGGAGGATCATTCGGACAGGTCCAGCTGCAATCTTTCTCATCACTTCTGTGTAATTCTCTGCTTCACACAGGAAGCAGCGCAAGGACAGAAACTGCTGGATTCTAACACTGCCTCCCTCCATACTGAAGGTAATCTGATGACCATTTGTTTTATCTTCCTCATGGAACAAAGAGTCTGTGGAATTCTGTTGTTGTCTTACTCGGAAAAAAAAAAAAGTCTGAAAAAACTCCTAACCCCAGATAAACAACTTTTGCAAGAATCAGTATCCTGTTCTGCTAAAAATGCATTTACGACACAGTCTTTTAAGTCTGTGCCATTGATCAAATAGTTTACATTTATTCTGAATAGAAGCCCTGATTATATTTCTCCATGATTAGAAATGGGCTGAGAACCAACATTCTAACAAACTTCAGCTGAACTCAGTGGCCTGAAACCAGCAGCTGAGCTGACCCATGAGCTCTTAAATCTTCTTTGTTTATCTGTCCATTTTCTGTCTGTGACAAAAAAAAAGTTTGGTGAAGCTTTGGGGTTTTTTGTGGCACCGACTCATATGAGAAACAGACAAGCATAGAGATTTTAATGTGATCTCTCCTGAAACTTTTGGGAGGTGTGAGCATTCAGAATCTCTGACAAGAAGACTTTACCTCAACTGTAACTCACAGAAAAACATTCCTGCCTACTTCAGGCAATAAAGAGAAATTAAACAGTTAATTGCTCATGGAGAATGTGGCCATCTCAGTCCACACCACATTCCCTTTTCCATGATTTAAGGTTATCAAAAACCATCCCTACTTCAACTTAAATAATCCTGGGTTTCTCCCCTTCTCTTTCAGATGAGAGAGGAGATTCAGATGAGAGCAACCCAAGGCCACAATGTTTGTACAGAGGTGACTAGTTTGGACAATGTTTACAGGAATCATCTCCACACACCCATCTACATATTCTCAAAATTGTGATATCAGAAATACCTGAATTTCTGCCCTGGAGATGTTTTAGCAACTGTAGAAGTTACAAGACTTCCTGATCTCACAACTCATTTATTTATTCAGGAATATATCTGAAAAATGCCATTGAATGCGGGTGAAATCTTGGGCAGTTTTTACACTACCTGCAAATCTCACCCACAGACTCTACAAGCAAATTTTAGTCTCTCTTTGGCTTTAAAATAACTTCCAATTTTCTGAATAGTATCCAAAATTAGATTATGTATTGCTGGTAGAAGTTACTCTGGGTTTGACATCATTAGAAAAGAAACATCCATGCCAAGCAGTTCTGAGGATATGAGTAAGTATATGTGTCAAGATAGATTTAAAAATAAAAAGTGATTATACCAGATCAATATTCCAAATCATAACTGTGCAGGCATAGGAGAAAATAGTAAATCTATTTTTATTTCTTGTCACGCATCAAGTACAGCAATAACAATTACTGCTTTTATGTCTAATCAATTAAATCCATCAGGTACACTAAATCTAATAATTTGGGAAAAATATAGACCTGGATTTTGAGGCTGCACAGAAGCACTGTGACTAAGTGAACAGCACAGGAATACTGGTTCTTGTTTTTATTGATTTGTTCCAATTTGGAATCTATTTATTAGAAATCCACAGTTGGCTTCTGTTGCCAAACAGATTTTTGCTTTCTATACATTTTTCATATATTTGTAGCAGACTGCTAATAGATGGTTGTAGCTTATGGTGTTTTCCTACCCTTTACCCCTCTTTTTCAGATTAATAAGCGAACCTTCCCACACATGGCTGAAATACTGTTTAGTCTTATTTTCAAGAGAAGATCCTCCAAAAGGACATTTTGTTTTCCAGTCAGAATCTGAGAAGACACAAGAAGAAATGGGGCAAAGAAGCCTCTGGACCAACCCCAATGGGCAGAACATGGGAAAATTACCTAATCAACTGTTCTTCTAATTGGATAACATTTAAAAAATATTCTAATTGGTTAAACTTATAAAAACTGTAGAAAATCTGATGCTGGTGTGCCCATTACCATGGGGGCACCTGGAAGCTTCGATTAAAGCCCTTAATTTTTTCTTACTATTTTAACACAGCTGCAAGTTTTGGGTTTTGTTTTCAGAGAATTTCAAGAACAGAGAATTTCAAGAACAGAGAATTTCTCTGCCTCACTCCTCTGGTTATTTAGCTCTTACAACTATTTCATTTGCTAAGGTATGTAGGGATAAATAATAAATGATCAGCTGGAGTCTTTTACTGCCACTATGGTCCCTATCAATTGTTATGTATGTAGCAGAGAGAAAAAAAAATCATCTGTCAGTATCCTGGGATTAGGATTTGCTACAGCTGGACTCTAAAATGATTATGATAGGTAAATAATGTACAGTGACCTCTCAAACAGCAAGGCTGGCTGCTCATTATGAGATAATGGGGGTGAGAAGTGTCATGGTTTGCTGCCACACCGAAGCTATCAAAGCCACCCTGGTGCTCTGGCAGTGTGGAGAGGGCAGAACAGTTCCCAGGGCAGCAAACAAAGCTGTGAGCTGCATTTTATCCTGTGTTTTATCCTGTTCCCCACTCTGCTTTGGTCACTTGCTGAGAGCAAAGCCAAGGATTTCTGCAAACAGGGCAGCACTGTGCACACAGGATACAGCTCCAGAGGCAGCGAGGGCTCAGCAAGAGCTGGAATTGTTGTTTTGTGTGTGCTAAGCCTCTCTCCAAACCGTCTCTGTTAAATATTATTTTTAAGTGCCATATCTTGTCAAAGAGGGATGCATTTAATGGCAGCTCATCTCCTTTTTTTGCAAACATTTATCACTCTCTTCCCCCTTCCCTCCCCCTCAAACCTTGTCCCCCCTTCCTCATCTGTAAAAACAACTGTGCTAAGGATCAATTATCCTAAATCATCAGCAGTACTCCCAGCTGTAAAAACATCTGCATTATAGGCTCTGCTTCTTCCTAAGAGACAGAGATGTAATTGATTCCCTCATTCTGGCTTGTTGAGGAGCTTCTGGTTTGTGTTATGCTGGGGGAGTGGGCGGGGGAGTGGGAGGGAGGCATCTTGCCTTGCTCTAAACTGATTTTTGTTCATGGAACGCATGCCTGGACTGAGAAACAGAGCCCAGACCACACTGCAGAGAGCAGCTTCACCTCTGTTACCTCCCACGGCCCTTGTCTGCTCTTTTAATACTGCGGGGGTAAATAATTTCCCCTGCAGCAAAGCAGGAATTCATTCCTGTGCTCCCAGGAAAGGATTGGTGTGTTAGGGAAGCTGCTGCTATAGGAAAATTGCTCTGTGAAACCTTTCCTGCTCCCTGCCTGCCTGTAGTTGCCTTAGTGACAAAAAGAATGGACACCAGTGCCCCTGCTCCAGTGCAGAGGAGGAAAACAAAGCCAAATTTGTGTTGTCATCTTCTGCAGGATTGAATGTGCTGATTGGAACAACCTGCGAGCCTCAGTGTCCCCGCACCTGTGGGTTTATCCACAGTCAGAGCTGGCTTGAGGTACAGATGTTCCAGCTGGGCTTCTCTAGGGGACTCAGTGCTTTCAGAGAAAAAAGATCTAAAAATCACAGAAAAATCGAAAAAAAAAAAAAAAGGAATCATAAAAAATAATTTTAAAAAAAAGATAAAAAATCATAAAAAATAAAAAATCTTTTTTATTTAGAAAACGAAATGAAAAAAGAATCACAAAAAAATCTAAAAATCACAGAAAAATCGAAAAAAAATCATAAAAAATAATAAAAGATAAAAAATCATAAAAAATAAAAAAAAATCTCTTTTATTTAGAAAACTAAATAAAAAAGAATCACAAAAAAAAATCTAAAAATCACAGAAAAATCTAAAAGAAAAAAAAATCAAAAAAAATTCTATCGCAGAAAAATAAATAGAAAAGAATCACAAAACATCTAAAAATCATGGAAAAATCTAAAAAAAATCGCAAAAATCTAAAAATCATATAAAAATCTAAAAAATCACAAAAAATTCTAAAAATCACAGTAAAATCTAAAAAATGACAAAAAATATCTAAAATCACAGAATAATCTAAAAAATCATAAAAAAATCTAAAAAATCACAAAAAATCTAAAAATCACAGAAAAATCTAAAAGAAAAAAACACAAAAAAATCTAAAAATCAGAGAAAAATCGTAAAATCACACAAAAGAATCTAAAAAGCACAGAAAAAATCTAAAAGAAAAAATCACAAAAAATTCTATCACAGAAAAATAAATAGAAAAGAATCATAAAACATCTAAAAATCACAGAAAAATCTAAAAAAATCGCAAAAATCTAAAAGTCATATAAAAATCTAAAAAATCACAAAAAATTCTAAAAATCACTAAATATCTAAAAAATCACAAAAAAATCTAAAAATCACAGAAAAATCTAAAAGAAAAAAACACAAAAAAAATCTAAAAATCAGAGAAAAATCTTAAAATCGCACAAAAAATCTAAAAAGCACAGAAAAAATTAAAAGAAAAAATCACAAAAAAATCTAAAAATCACAGAAAAATCTAAAAGAAAAAAATCACAAAAATTTCTAAAATTCACAGAAAAAATAAAAAAACCAAGATCATAAAAAAATCGAAAATTCACAGAAAAATGTTTTAAAAATTACAAATAATCTTAAAATTACAGAAAAATCTAAAAAAAAACCACAAAAAAATCTAAAAATCAGAGAAAAATCTTAAAATCACACAAAAAATCTAAAAAGCACAGAAAAAATCAAAAAGAAATAATGACAAAAACTATCTAAAAATCACAGAAAAAATAATAAAAAAACCAAGATCATAAAAAAATCGACAATTCACAGAAAAAATATTAAAAACCCCAAAAATCTAAAAATCACAGAAAAATAAAATAAAAAAAAAAATCAAAAATTCACAGACTGGTTTGGGTGGGAAGGGACCTTGAAATGATCTTGTTCCAAACCCTGCCATGGGCAGGGACGCCTTTCACAAGAACAGCAAGGACAGTGAAAAATCTGCATTCCCTGAGCACTGTGGGTATAATTGCTGTGAGGTAATAAATCCACTTTCCCTTCCAAACACTCTCAATTCCCACTGTCCATTTTCTAATCCTGCTGGGCAGATTCCTTTCAGGGACATTGTCTGTCTTGGGGAAATGAACCCAATTCAGGTGAGAGCATTATTTGGTTAAAATCAGCACTCGCTTGATATGGGTTCAGATGGGTTCAGAACTGGCTGGATGGCCGGGCCCAGAGAGTGCTGGTGAATGGTGTCACATCCAGCTGGCGACCAGTCACCAGTGGTGTCCCTCAGGGGTCTGTGTTGGGACCAGCTTTGTTCAATATTTTTATTGACGATATGGATGAGGGCTTAGAGTCTTTTATTAGTAAATTTGCCGATGATACCAAATTGGGAATGAGTGTAGATCTGCTAGAGGGGTGTAGGGCTCTCCAGAGAGACTTGGAACGGCTGGATGTATGGACAGAATCAAACAGGATGAAGTTCAATAAGTCCAAGTGCTGAGTCCTGCACTTCAGCCACAATAACCCCTGCATCGATACAAGCTGGGGACGGAGTGGCTGGACAGTGCCCAGGTGGAAAGGGACCTGGGGGTGCTGGTGACAGTCGATTGAATATGAGCCAGCAGTGTGCCCAGGTAGCCAAGAGGGCCAATGGCATCCTCGCCAGTGTCAGGAATGGAGTGGCCAGCAGGAACAGAGAGGTCATTCTGCCCCTGTACTCAGCACTGGTGAGGCCTCACCTGGAGTATTGCATCCAGTTCTGGGCCCCTCACTTTAGGAGGGACATCGAGTTACTTGAGCGTGTCCAGAGGAGGGCAACGAGGCTGGTGAGGGGCTTGGAGCACAAGAAGAGCGACTGAGGGAGCTGGGGTTGTTCAGCCTGGAGAAAAGGAGACTCAGGGGCGACCTCATCACTCTCTACAACTTCCTGAAGGGTGCCTGTGCTGAGCTGGGGTCGGTCTCTCCTGAAGGGTGGCCATGGTGAGCTGGGGTCGGTCTCTCCTGAAGGGTGGCCATGGTGAGCTGGGGTCGGTCTCTCCTGAAGGGTGCCTGTGCTGAGCTGGGGTCGGTCTCTCCTGAAGGGTGCCTGTGGTGAGCTGGGGGTCAGCCTCTTTCTCCGGGCAGCAACAGATAGAACAAGAGGACACAGTCTCAAGCTGCGTCAAGCGAGATGTAAGTTAGAATTAAGAAGGAAATATTTCACAGAAAGAGTGGTCAGATACTGGAATCATTTACCCAGTGAGGTGGTAGAGGCATCATCCCTTGAAGAATTCAAAAAAAGACTGGATGTGGCACTTGCTGCCATGATCTAGTTGAACAGTTAGAACATGGGCTGGACTAGATGATCTTATAGGTCTCTTCCAGTCTTGAAATTCTGTGATTCTGTGATTCTGTGATATTCTGACAACATTTCAGCCCAGATGTAAACCCCAGCCTTGTAGTGGCTACTGAGAGGAAAAAACTTAACTCAATCCTGGTCAGAACCTGCTTGAAGGATGGGAGTAGCACAGTGAAAAGGCAGATTGAGGTTCAGAGTTCTGCTCTCAGCCACACCTTGGGAACAGCTGCTTCAAGGCACCGAGTAAATCCATTACAAGCCCACACAGGTGGAAAATTAGGAACATTTATCTTTCACAGCAAAAATAAAAAGACTGCTGGGTTTGTGGTCTATGAGTTTTACTGTCACCTTCACTTCGATCTAATGGGTTGTTTCTGCACATAAATTACTAGCACTGTTCTTTTTCTCTTCTTTTTTTTTCTTTTCCTTTGGGATGTCTATGCCTGGGAAGAGCAGAGATGATCAGGAGTGTTTCTTTCACTGCACAGTGATGTCGATTTCTGTTTCTCCCGGCTGATTTATGACCGGAGATAGCTCAGGGACGCCACTTGTCGGTTTCTCGGCTGTTTAGGTGGCCTGGAAAGGCCCAGGGTGGCCTTGGACAGCCTGGCGCTTCAAAGGACGAGGAGAGACTTCTGATCTTTTCTCGGTCTCGGTGTTTATTAATTGTTTATCTAAAAGATTTTCTCTTGGCCTGACAGAGGTCTGCACAGCAGCCAGCCATGAGCACACTGAGAGCCCCCGGGGCGGTCACCTATCTTTATACCCGAAGTTATGTATACAATATTTATAATTTTTCCCCAATACCTTCTACCCTTATTGACCAGTGCACTTTTAGTAATAACCAATCCCAAAGTGCCAACATCACCACAGAAGATGGAGGCCAAGAAGAAGAAGAAGAAGAACAGGACACGCCCCAATTACTCCATCTTACTGCTCTAGACCCCCCTGTACAGAAATCCCAAACCCTGTGTTTCACACTCTAATTAACTTATCCCTTCACCATTCACCCAGTGAAATCCTCCCATCCTCATACAGGTGTCCTCTCCCGTGCAGGATCAAAGTCCAGCCACCAGACACTTCTGGCAACATTCCAGGACCTCCGAGCCCCCCAAGGGTGGTCTTGGTGACTCTGCACATCAGTCCTGAGGTGCTGAGATCCCACACAGTGAGGCACAGTGGCTTCCCCAGCTCTCCCCTCACTCCTGAGATTCCTTCTTTGAAGAGGTAATTTTCAGGGAGAAGAAATATCTATGGGAATAAATCACACAGACTCCATTTCCTTCATGGTGGAAAAAGCCCATTCTTTATTCACATAACTCCTTTTTATTCCGTTTTACAGACCTTGTGTGGGACTCCAGTTGGTCAGGAGCTTTCTTATTAATTCTTTTTATTGGTTATTAACAGGTTGTTATTCTGTATTGATTGGTCACTCTAACCCCCAATGCATATGTGCAGGAAAAGTTGTTTGTGAGAGATGGTTTTCTGTTTTCTAACGGTGTAAAAAGAGTTTATATGGGTGCAATTTGTTTTTCACCCAGGAATAGATTATTATGTTAATGAACTACTCACACCAGGTTTGCTTTCACATGGGAACTTGCAAAATTCCAGCTCTGACACGGCCAGCCACTGATTCCGGGAGAGCAAGCTTGACTTTGTGAATGCTCTCTTTACGTTTTTTCTACTTTCCTACAACAAATATCTCCTTCTGAGGAGGTGATCCTGTGCAAAGTGCTCCAGGTGTCAGCAGGAGCTTGGGCTGGATGATCTCCAGAGGTCCCTTCCAAGCCCAGCCACTCTGGGGCTCCTTGGAAGGTCCTTCAAGATGGTTTAATGGAAATCCTCCATTTCAGGAGAGACAGAAACACATGGTGGATTTAAAAAAAAATGAATATTTTTAATGGATTTTCTCTTTAAGGACCAAATTCAGTCCTTCAGGGTCACTGATGTCAGAATAATTCAGACTTTAATTCAGGTAAAGGGGGTAGAACCTTCACACATTCACTGCTCAGATATTGGGAGAGTCAGAAGATAAAACACCTGGAGAAGCTGAAATGCCACTACAGAACATATTTCTGTGCTATTTAAAAATATCTCGCCTGAAGAAGCACTTACAAAAATGCTGTTCCAAGTGCATCTATATTTTTTTAAAATGTTATTTTAGAATAAACTATCTCATGGAGTTAGAGTGCACCTACGAAGCAACAACGCAGGGCACCACAAATCTGTTTCATTAAGAGGAAAGAATTTTAGATTTATTGTTTTTAAAAGTTCCATTTTCAGTGTCAGGAATGCCAACATCTGTGTTCTCTCCTGCACTGAAGCTAGGAAGTGAAAGATAATGGAATGTATTCTGTAGCAACTTTCACAGAAGACAACGCAAAGCTGGGTAAAGATTTGAAAGCAATGAATTTACTTCAGCAAACAAGCAAAATATTGTCATTGCAGTTTTGTTTTTTTTTTTTTTTTTCTAAGACAAAATAAAAGAAGTAAAAAATGCATATTTTATTCATTAAGAAATACCTCAGACCCTTTGGGATCATACCTATAACCCATGGTTTTTTAGGAGTTCCAGCTCCAAAACAGAATTTTATTTGAATAGTACAAGGTTAAACACAGAAGGAATATTTATTTATCTTTTATAATCTTAGCAGGAACAGTTTAAAATCTCAGTGTTAATAGGCTGAATTACCAAGAGGTGTTTTATTCATCCATCTTTAGAGGCAAGAGTACATTCAGCAGCAAGGTGATTCCCCCACCCTGATTTCTCGCCACATTTTAAAGCAATATTTCCTTGGAAAATTGCTTAGATCCATTGATTTTCTCTCCTTTTCTTAGTTCTCTGATAACAATTATCAGCCCTCCTGGCTCTTACCAGCATTAACAGCTGCCTGTCCCTGACTTACATTGTGTTTCTTAGTTAATCTTCCTGGGTGGGATTTTCAAAGATAATAAAGTGCATCTAAACATGTTTGGGGGTAGAGTAGGGGTGGAAATAATAATAAAAAAATATTATTCTTAAATATCTCAGTTACGCTGCTGTCGTGAATCAACAAAACGAATCAATTAACAAATTAGGTGGGAATTATTCTGAGAGACTTTTCAAGCTTCTGCCTTTAAAATACCAGTTATTTATTCCATGTTTGCTGTCTGGTAGGGTGGTGAATTAATGCCTGAATAAATGAGGGAGCAGAAAGAAGTTCAGCTGGGTTTTCCACCTGGGATCATGGTCCCACTGCTTGGAGAGTAAAGTTTGATTCCATTTTCCAGGCTAAAAACATTGCTTCTGAGTAGTAAGAGCAGAAATGTTAAGGAGCCAAAACTAGATTTTATATCAGAACATGACACTAACTCCTTCACTGTGTAATAAATGTATTAAACATGACCTAAAAAGTAGCCCCAAATATCAAAATCCCAATTTATTACAATAGACAAGGTCCAGGTGATTTTTAGTTAATTCTTAGCTTCAAATGTAGAGAAGAAATAAAAACTCTAAGCAAAAAGCTTATCCTAAATTTTTTATACAAGATCCAGGTGATTTTTACTTCATGCTCAGCTTCAAATTTACAGAAGAGATAAAAATTCTAAGCACAAGCTAATCCTGATTTTTTTTTTATTCTTGGATCAAGCAAATGTAGCAAACAAAAGCCTCATCAAAATTGAATTATAGTGTAATACAGACATGGAAATGGAGGACATCTGACAAGCAAGAGGTATAAAACACCCCAGGCTTGGATGATCTCCACTGACCTCTTCCTTATTCCATTTTCCATTTGTCAGCTTTGAACAATGAGGGGGAAATGTGCTGTGAAGAAGTTCAGTAAGAATGTTTGGAAACCTATCCTGATCCCAATTATTTCACTTAAAGGGTTTAGAAGAAAGCTAATAGCCATTGTCTCTATATTGTGCCTCTTATTGTTCCACATGGAACATGACAGCTCTTCTGACAGCTCCCAGGCTTGAAATCTCTTGATTAAGAAAAAATATGAAAATTAAACACTGAGAATCAGTGAGTTGAAAGTGAAGGGAAAAAAAACTCTCTTGTTATTTTTCTCCTTTCCATAATCCACTCACCTGTTGTAGCTGCTGTTTTCACTTGCAGGGATATCTGCAGGTTGAATTTATTGTCACAAATTCCCATCTCAGAATCTGAGAGGATATAATTTTGTAAACTGTTTATTACAGCCTTAAGCTTTTCAAATTATGCTAAAAAATCAAACCCTGGAGAGC
Source organism: Melospiza georgiana (assembly GCF_028018845.1). Taxonomy (NCBI): domain Eukaryota; kingdom Metazoa; phylum Chordata; class Aves; order Passeriformes; family Passerellidae; genus Melospiza; species Melospiza georgiana. The sequence goes on along the minus strand of NC_080430.1, from coordinate 3,862,961 downwards.
CAGAATGAGAAGGAGGATGTTTTATATCCAAGAAGTGACTCAGTGTGCAGCCTCTAATGTTTTTGCATTGCACCAAACAACATTTCCTGCTGCATGTTCTCTGAGGAAAGATTCAAATTTAGGGATTTGTTTCGCTTTTAATATAGACTTCAGTGACATCTGCAAGACAAATATTAAATTATTCCTTTGTGGGATGTACAAGACAAATTTGTGCTGAGAACAAAATAACTGTAAAATAATTTATAACCTCATGTAAATATTAAGTGTTAGCTTTCCTGGTGATTGAAGATGAAAACATGATTACAATATATGTGTAATATAAAAAAATGAATAAAGGATAATTTAATATAGAAATAATGAACAAAACCTACTTAATATTAAATAAAAAAGGCTCATATAGATGGCAGTGGGTTGATACATTAATTTTCATAAAGCAGAATTCCACCCTCAAGGGGAAAACACTCAAAAATTTATTTTCATCTGAATTCCAAGAGGTTTCCACAGCCTAACTATTTTAAAACAAACTGTGAGCAATTACCCAAAGATAAAAGTACCTAAAGGAAGGATATTGGTACAGAATGTTCTTCATAAATTTTTAAGTAGAAACCTGTTGAAGAACCAGTTAGAGAAATCTCTGGACTATGCTCCACAGGATGTAAAAGTAGACGATATAAAAAGCCTTCTGATTTTTGATTTATGAGGGGGAAGTTAGTGATGACATCAGTGGGAGAATTATGACAATAATAGGAGCTCCAGTAAATCACCCTCGAGGAATAAATGAGCCCATCTCTTCTGACCACACCAGTGAATCACCAGATTGCACTGGAGGCATTGTGCTGTTGAAAAGCCAAAAGCCACATCCATTTTTAGATGTGGTACACAACAAATTCTGATCTTTCATTTTTATTAACAGCTCTGGGCCTTCCTTTTGTGTGTGACACATAAAACGGTGAGGGATGCATCAGCTCCCTAGAACTGACACCCTTGGCCTCTGGACTTGGATTAAATAGTCAGGTTCTGCAAGTGGTGCCTGGAACAAGTTTCTTTTATCTGTGGAAGAGCTTCAGGGCATCCTGTGACTCCTGAGAGCCAGACAGAGAGAGTCATTCATCCCAAACTGAGGTAAATAATTGATGTAGTAGGACAAGGGGGAATGGCTTTAAACTGACAGAGAGTGGGGTTAGATGGGATATTTGGAAGAGATTCTTGGCTGTGAGGATGGAGAGGTGCCCAGAGAAGCTGTGGCTGCCCCTGGATCCCTGGAAGTGTCCAAGGCCAGGTTGGATGGGGCTTGGAGCAACCTGGGATAGTGGAAGGTGTCCCTGCCCATGGCAGGGGTGGAACAAAAGATCAGATTTTAAAATCCTCCCAACCCAAACCCCTCTGTGATTCTTCGAGCTACCCAGAGAGGGCCATTCGCCCCCAAACTGCTGTAATTCCCAATAAATTATTCTGCCTGGGATTGTCTGTGCTACAAGCATCCAAACCCAAACCTTCCCTACGAGTCTTCTTCCTATGTTCACATGGCAAATGGTTTTTAGTACAACCTTTGTGAAAAGATAAACTGTTCCCTGTTAGCCTATGTGAAACACAACATTCCCATGGATTAGTGATTCCTCCAGCCAGAACCAGAGCTCTGCCCATCTCTGTGCTTGGCAGAAGCCACCATTGTTTGCTTGTCTCCATCCAGACCATCCATCCCCGTTTGATGGCTCCATCCAGCACACACACAACAATCAGCACTTCTGAGGCTCCACAGCCAGGCTGAAACCACATTAATAATTGAGATGGGCCAGGGAGCATTTGCTAGCTCTGATCCATGAAAATCTCTGAGCTTTCCAAATGGGATCAAGTGCCTGCATGGATAAATGGGAATGTTCCTTTGCTTGTGGCAACTCCTGCACCATGCCTGGGAATTATTGGGGAGGATAAATTGATTTAACACATTTGCTAGGTGGTGCCTTGGTCACTGTTCTGGCTGCTGGATTTATTATTTGAGATGATTACCCAATTTTAATTTAGATAATTGTAAACAGAATAAACGTAAGATTTGCTGGAGGTTTGCAATATGACCAGGAATTCTCTAGATATTGTTTTTTTATAAATGAACATATAAAGACAGCTGTGGGCTCAGATCATGATTTATTCAATAGAGGAGGGGATGAGGGTACTGCTTGAAGACCAGACATCAATTAGGTGAGCTGAATAAACTTTCTGACAGCCTTTTTCTCCTCTGCATGAAAAGTGAGGCTGATCCTCTGGGTTAAAGCCAAGCCCATTGTTCCGAGGATGAATTTTATTTATGCAGATTTTCATAAGTTCTAATAATCTTTTATTTATGCTCCTCTGCCTCTAAACTGTTTCTTGGAGCTTTGCATGCAGAATTGAAATAACCTCATTTTTCTCTTGTCTAAAAGACAGATGTCTTAAGAAAGACTCCAGGGTGCCTGGAGAGACATGAACATTTCACTCTCAAGACAATAATGATATAAGGCTGGTGCATCTGCAGTGAGCAGCTCCCCAGTGCTTCCCCAGGGGAGCAAAACCTGCCTGGTGCCCTTTATTCTGAATTTCAAGGGCTGCCTGGGTTGCTGTTAATGGGGGCTGCTGGCTGAAGGGGAAAATAGTCCTAAATAAATCTTCCTCAGGATATTCTCGGTATAACAAGGAGGGCATCCAAACCCTGGACGGGTATTTGGTTCAAAGAAGACATCCCATAATTTATCTTGATCCTGGACAGAGGCCAAGGGATGTAACAGGTGGGGGTGTGCAACAATGCACAGAGCAGGTTTTTAAAGAGAAATAATTAATAAACCTGCAAGAGGAATGCAGGATATCTGAATTACAGGAACTTCATGAAGAAGAATTTGGGTACATTTTGGGTTCTCTTTCATAACCTCCTAGCTGCAGTGTGCTTGGCAGATGTGCACCTTTGGCAGATGTTCACAAATGTGGCTTATGTTCTGAATATTCACCTTCCACTACATTCATGGCTCTGAATATGAAAGTCTTTAACCTCAGTGCTCTGACCATTGCCCACCCTGCCAAATTCCAAAAGCCTTTTTCATTTAAAATGGGATTAAGGTCTTATTTTCCCATCGTGTATTTCTGATTTGCTCTCTTTGGTGGGATTGATGCCTTGTGCAGGCTGACCTAGAACAGAGGCTGGACAGAGCTAAAGAATAAAGCAGGGATTTATTCAAAGGCCTCCATGGATGCACCTTGGGCAGCACCAGAGCCCAGCCAGGGCTGCACCCAAGATGAACCAAAATGGCCCCAAAATGCACGAGCGCTCCCGGGGTCTCTCCCTGGGATCAGTTCTGCTCCATTTGCACCTTGCAGTTCATTGTCCCATTCCAGCTTTAGCCCAGGCAGTCCCACCCTGCTTGTTTTTCTCTCTCCAGCCCACGGTGTTTGTGCTCTGGGGCTGAGATTTGGGTCATTTGTCCTTGGTGCCCAGCTGGAGCAGGAATTGTTTTGTCTCCCTGCTCTGTGCACAGAGCTCACCATGCCCTGATGTGGAGCTCAGACCCACACACTAAAGCAGCACAGAATCTGAAAATATAAAAGCTAAAACCTGAGGCATTGGGATGTCTTTGCAGCATGAGCAGGGGTAACCATAATCCCTGTTTTCCATTCCCTATCTCCTGTTTATTCACCCATTACCATGGCAGGTTTGCTGTTTGAGTTTCGATTTTCCTCTAATGTAGCACAGTAATTTGTAGCTCTCCCTTGAGTCATTGATTATAATTTTTAACACCATCTCCACTCCTTCACTGAGACTGCTAACAGGAGTTATTACAGTTAAGAGGAAAGCTTTCTCCTCTGAAATGTGTCATCAGATTTGTAAAAGCTATTACTGGGAGATGTATTCATATGTCTGTGCTGGTGCCAAGCACCTAATGATCTTTTGGGAAAAATAAAAATTAAAAGAAGAAAAAGCTGAAGGAAGATTCAAGGCAAGTAATAATTTTTCTTTTTCCTTTTCAACAATCCAGTTTCTAAAAAAAGAAGAACCTTTTCTACCTTGTGTTTAGCTACAGGTAGATATGATGAGGTAATTTGAAATAATTTAATTTAAGCATAATCAAGGCAATCTTTTCTGAAGAGTGAACTCCATAATTTCAGAGTGTACAATTTCCAAATCCATTCCTGGTGACACTGTAGAGTCTTCTGATAGGATTGTATTTGCACAGCATAGGAACGGTCTCATATTCACATGAATTCTTATTTTCATCACACACAGCTCAGCTCAGCTCTTCTCCAGGGTATTCCAGTTCTTTGGTCATTTCAGAGATCCATCCATCCTTTTAAATTAACAAATAAAATCTCCGTGGGAAAAAGTGAGCAAGCAAAGTAAATAAAATTATTTGCAACTTCAAAATGGCTTTTTTTTTCTTCTTGTTTTCCCCTTTTATCACAGGAGGCTGCAAGCAATGGGCGCCACCTGAGACTTCCAAGCCCATTGATCATTTCCTCAAACATCTCTGGTGCTGCTCAGGGTTTGTGGCAGCCTAGAAGTGCTGATGGGGAAATACCTGGCTCTAAAGACAATTGAGCACTGAAGGTTTAATTTCTTACATTTCAGTTATCAATTATCATGACACCATGCTTTTCTGCATGGAAAAGCCTTGAAATAATCTGGATTAGTGCAGCTCTTAGTACTTCCTCTTATGACTTATTAATATAGAAGGGCAAATAATGGGAGTCTCCCTTCTTAACTAATTTTTTTACTATTTCTTATTATAAATATCTAAATATTAGATATTTATATCTATTATTATTATCTACATATATACATTATATTATTATCTATATATCTATTATTATCTATATTATCTATTATCTATAGTTAATATTTCTATCTTAATATTTAGATATATAAATATCTAGTTATGAATATATAAATGTATTAATATATTAAATATTATATTGTTTTATTATTTGTATATAATATTAATATAAAATATCTTAATGTGTATACATTTCTTAATTTTTCCTAATATATATAAATAAATAAATTAAGATACATAAATATATTATAATATTATAACATATAACAGTAAATAATAGATTGATATAACATATTAATATATTATATCATTATATTAATGTTAATGTTAAATGTATGTAATACTATATACTATATTTTATATATTGTATATATTGTATTATATTATATAATATCATATATTATATACTATTATGTTAATATAATATATAATTATGGTATTATAATATACATTATAATATCATATAATATATACATAAATTTCTTTATCAGTTAAACTGGGTTTTAATTATACTCCTATGCTCTTGTCTCAGGGCTTTACAGCAAGTTTCTGAAGCTGCGAGATTTGCATTTTAGTTAAAATTCATGGACTCTGACATGTAAATTTAAAAAAAAAGATTTTGTTGATTTCTCTCTCTCTGTAATTCAAAATGTTTTTATTTTCTTTTTTTTCCTGTACAAATAGTGTGTTCCCTGCTGTGGTAATTTTGCCAGGCTCTAGAAATACCTTGTGCACTGACAAACAATAGAAAAAAATAAGTCAGAAACATTTTTTGGTTTTGTTGTTGGGCTTTTTTTTCCTATTTTTTTTCCTTACTGTTTTACTTGTTTGTCAATACGCAGGAGAAATTTGGTTTTTATGTTTTTTTTAAGGGGAGGTTTGTTTGGTTTTGGTTTGGGTTTTTTGGTTTATGTTTTTTTTGGTTTTGTGTTTGGTTTGGTATGGGGCTTTTGGTTGTTGCTGGGGCTTTTTCTCTTTGCTTATTTTTGGGTTTTTGTTTGGTTTTGTTTTTTGGTTTTTTTTTGTTTTTTTTTTTTTTTGAGGGGTCTTTAATTTTTTTCCCCCTATTTTTACTGACTGCTTTTATCCCTTCTTGTTGTCTTTTGGCTTTATCTCTCCAGGACATCCCAGTGAGGTTGAATCCTGCTCTGCCCTTGGCCACAGGAGTTCTTTGCTCCAGGGGGGGGCACCCACTGATGGAACAGCTTTTAAATACCTCAAAAAGATTTTAATAACACCCAAGTCTCAGATAATTTATACGTTCAGAAAATCTACCTGTAGCCTTTACAGGACCCACTTAAATCTTGTCAAATATTCAGCAAATGATGATGCAAAAACCACCAATGTTGGGGCAGTAAAAATTCTCCACGTTAGCTCAGATATCGGGTGGGTACCAGTGGGGCCTGCACTGCTCTTCCCACAAGGTTTTAAGTTTTTCTGATTTATGTGGAGCAGAATTAATCCAGCACCAAGGTGTAACTTGGGCCAAATAAGAGAAGTTTCAGTCTTACTGCTGGAAAAGAAAATAAAATTACAGGCAGCAGAAATGGTTTGATTTGTCCATGACGATTTTCACTAGTTAGCTTCCATGTCAGTTTTGGTACTTCATTGAGTTGGATTGTTCTAAAATCAAGATAAAATATTAATAAATAAATAAAACATCATTAAATAAATTAAATAGTTAATAAACCCTTTCCCTCACAGTGGAGGTGGAATGACCTTCACAAAGGATGTGAACCCAGTCATGCAACACCACTGAACTTTTCACAAGACTCTCTTTTTTTTTCACTCACCACTCTGTGTTTTTTTAGCCATCATTTACATTTTATTCTCCATGGCACCTTGAAATAGGGTAATTAACCTGATTTCCCAGCTAAATTTAGTGCACGTAATTAAATTTTGCATCTCCAAACTTCCCCCATAACATTAATTACAGAGCTTTCCATTTGTTGCTACTGATGGAGAGTTAAGATGATGTTGTGGAAGTCCTGGGATGGTTTGCACTGAAATATTGTCTTTAATTCAGCTCTGAACAAGCTGAGTGCAGCTGATCCACACCAACTGCTCTTCTCACATTAACCTTATGAAGCAATAAAGAGGCCCTGAATAATTTATACCCAGAGGGGGATTGCACAGCTCTCCTGGAGCCAAATGGGAATCACCATGGCAGGGTCATTCAACAATCCTCAAAGGAAGCCTGGAAAACCAAGAGCATCTCTCTTAGGAGCTGGCAGAGTTCCTCAGATGAAATATTGAAATAAGAGAGGGAAAAAAAAAAACAATTTATGCCTCCACAGCAGTGTTCTAGAAAGTGGTTGTGAGTAGGTGAAAGTACCCAGAGCCACATGTGCAGGAGGAATTTCTTAGCCAAGGAAAACAACCTGGGTGTTTGCTGTCAAATATTCAGCAATTCTGTAAGCAAATTGCTTTTTGAAAATCGCATTTTAAAGCTGCCACTAACAAAATGAGAGTATTGATATTAACAGGGGATTGCTGTAACTTTCAGAGAGTAGTGGAAGATTTTATTTCCAGGTTTTTTGTGATAGTGGAGAGCATCAGGGTACCATGACATTGGTTAATGTATGATAAGAAGGAAAACACTATTCAGTGCTCTTCATCATCCTATGAATTGAACAGATTATTCTGTTCTTTGCAGATTCCCTTGGCTTTTTCAGAGCTGGTGAATATAAAATCTGGAAGAAAAGCTCGTTACTTTTTTTTTTTTTTTTTTTTTTTTTTTTTTTTTTTGTTATTTACAGAAAAAAAAGTACCTGAGTAGTGAATTCTTTAAAATGCTGAAAAGAGAATTAACTGTGGATCTCAGGGATAATATTTCAATCCTAGCATTTTGGTCTTTTCTGAGCGAAGTTAGAGAGCCCCTTAGAGGCTTTTCTTGCTTTGTTTTTCTTGTTCATTAGTGAAAGAAGGAATGTGAAAATTGTCAATCCTTTCTGGCCTTTTTTTCCCTCCTAGCTGAAAAACATTTTAAAGGGAAGGGCTGAAGAGGCAATCTGCTACAACTGAATCAAAGAATGATTATTGTATCAAGCCTCTGACCGCCACAATTTTATTCTTTTTTTCAAATTAAATAGCATCATCTGCACATCAGGGCACATTCTTCATGTTGCAGAAGCGAAATGATGCCAGGATTTCATAAATCCACCCTATAAAAGAGTGGTATCTCAAGCTGTGCCATAGCCCTGTGCTTGACCAATTGAAAAAGTCCTAAAACCTTTAGAAATATTTAGGTTCTTAACATTTAAGGGTCAGTTTGATACATGATTTAGATGCCTAAACATAAAAACCTGGTGCAATTTCAGATTTCTGCCATCTCCAGGATGGTTTCTTCAGAAGGGGACAGGTTTTAGTACCAGATCCATCAGCTCTGGGAACCAAACCTGAGACTTTGTGTCAGTGCTCAGGCAGGTAAATCCACCTCTGTTGTATCTGCTGGGACCCTTGGGGCAGGTAGGATTGATGAATCTGACTCCATGTTCTCAGAAGGCTAATTTATTATTTTATAATACTATATTATATTAAAGAATACCAAACTATACTAAAGAATACAGAAAGGATACTTACTGAATGCTAAAAAGATAATAATGAAAACTCCTGACTCTTTCCAGAGTCCCAACACAGCTTGGCCCTGATTGGCCAATGAGTGAAAACAACTCACAGCAGAATCCAATGGAACAATCACCTGTGGGTAAACAATCTCCAAACACATTCCACATGTGAGCACAACACAGGAGAAGCAAATGAGATAAGAATTGTTTTCCTTTTCTCTGAGGCTTCTCAGCTACCCAGGAGAAAAATCCCAGGCAAAGGGATTTTTCCAGAAAATGTGAATGACACACGCCTCCTGGAATTGAAATATTCCTCTAGAAATTTATCTTTTTGTACTGTTTATTACCTGTGTAAGGTTCCCTGTGTGAGGTGTTATACTGAGATTTTTGCAAAGTGAAACCCACCCCAGTATCTTGCTGGTGATTCCTACCTTTAAATCCCTGCCAAGGCTGGACCTAAGCACAAAGCTTCAAATCAATGTGACAATCTGTCACAGAGCAGGGAAGTGACATCTAAATTCCATTGTTAAAGCTCAAGGTGTTGGATTAAATTATTTTCTCAACAACTCCCTCATTGCTGGTTCCCTTCTGATATAAACCACCAGTCACAGGTTCAGGTGCAGATTATAGGGTCAGTTTTTGCTGATTATTCCTTGTCTTGACCAATTGCTGAAATTTTAAGGGGCAAGTTTCCATGTCAGAACTACACACATCCTCCTAAATTCATGTCATCCCTTTTTTACTGTACCTGGTAAAATAAGTCTTACTTAAAGACCCATCATTTTCAAAAGTGTCCTGAAGTCCCACTTCTTCCTGTTTATTCTGCATTCATATTAAGCCATGAGCTGTGTCTAAGAATATACTGAAGATGACAGAAGAGATTAAAGATGAAATATTAGAACAGAAATTGGGGTGTTATTATGGTATTTTGTGCTGTCTGGGCCATGCTATCCTTTATTCAGCTACATGATGACATAAAATAAGGATTTTAAAACCTTCAATTGCATTGACAGATATTTTTATCTTTGATTTTCCATTCAGATTTGTGTCAGCTGGTAAAGAACTGCCATCCTCAAAAATGCTGTTTATAGTTATTTTACAAGGGATAGTAAAAGCTTGCTCCTCTCAGAAATAAACATGTACTACATATGGTTGAAATAATATATATATATTATTTTGAAAATTGCTTGATAAAAATACCCGTTTCCCTTCAATTGTTCAGCCAGATAATGGTGTAAGGTTGCAGATTGTGAAAGCCTGCAAAGATTAAAAGTAAAGGAGATTGTTCTCCAAAATCATACCAAAATTTCTTTATGGTTAATATATTAAGAAAGTGAGAAGATGCTCTTCCTGACTGAACACATCCAGCGTTCTCCAGAATCTTTGAGTCCATAATATTTGTATTTAGTATGGACACTTTTAGGCTACTGTGCTTGTTTTTAATTTTGTGGGGTTAATGTGGGGATTTTTTTTTTGTTTTTTTGGTTTTGTAGTGTATTTGTTTGTCTCAGCTGTACACACTGATTTTATTAATGTAGTCACTTTTGATTTTGCAGCCAGCCTCCCTGACTGCTTTAGTTACACATTCCAACAGCAAAATCCCACTCACAGAGGAATCCAGGGAAGCTTCTTCAGCCTGTAAAGAAGACAGAAATAAAGGCTCAGTGTTGGGTTAGAGCAATTATGTCAAAGCAGCACAAACAGAGGGACACAGAAGGAGACCACAAAAAAAAAACAAATGAAAACACTCATAAGTGACTAGAGGTAATTCCTAATTTTTCTATTGCATTTGGGTTCAACTTTATGTTTTTACACCTGTAAAAATAAGTATATATGGAGCAGCATGCTGGTATAGTGGTAATAAACCATGTTATAGCCAAACCTTTTGCTCTTCTCCACATGAAATTTGATTTTAAGTTGTATTTCAAGATTAAACTGAGAGCATATATTCATTATTTATATAGTATTCTTATAAAAATCCTCAGTTTTTTGGTGAACCACGTTCTCCCTTCTGTGTCAGCATTATTTGAAGAGGAGGAAAATCCACTTGAGAAATTTCCAGCCTTCTGTAATCAAATACTCATCATTAAAAGAACAACTTGAAATATTTCAGAAGCCTTGAATCCCAGCCCGGCTCAGGTGTGTGGATAACTCCAAACATCATTTAAAATCTAGTAGCTATTAAAAACCTAAACATGTCTGTCATCTGTTTCCTAAGGTTCCTTTTGTTGCCAAGTGAAAAGAAGAGAGACAGAAAGGGAAAGGTCCTTCTAGGTACCTCTAGAAGGCATTTTTGTGCAGAAATCATGAAGAAATATTTTAAGATGGGATGGATCACTGTCTATAAGTATCTGTCTCTCCTTACAGACCAATGATGGTACCTAAGAATTTAATTTAAACTAATCAGGTAAGTTGATGATTGCTAAAACCAGCAGGATTCTTCTCAAAATATTTGTCTACTACTTCTTTTCCACCTCCTATTAAAACCTTTACAAATATAATCACCAACATCTTGTTACACCCAAAATCTCCATTATTGATGCCCTTTACATTCCACTCTGTTCCAGCAGGAAGTTTGATTTAATTCCCCAAGCAAACAGGTGGCTCATTTCTGGTTGCCTGATAAAAAATCTCATGTAACTTGCCTTAAACATCACCACTGCAATTCTTCCATTTCTGTTTCACTGCAGAATGCCTTAAAATTTCCCCTCAATTCAGATCTTCTGGAAGCATCATCCAAAAGTGCAGTCCCTCCTTCAGCACTTCCCATTCCTCTGATTCATTAGCATAATTGGGTAGTGATGACTGACTAATGAGTACTTATCAAGAATTTCCTATGCATATGTTGCTGCTAATTTTGCAAATACCAAGGACACAGCTATCCAGTGTGCATCGAGAGTCTGTGTATGGAAATCAGAAGTGCAGGGTTCTCACAAGAATAAGAAAATTATAGTTATCCACTCAGGCTTTTTCTCATTCTTTTTTTCCCCTACTGAACTGTTTTCTTCAGAAAAAAATCCTTTGTTTTTCAAAAAAACCAAAACATGATATTTAAAGGATACCATGAATAATATTGATACCCCTAAAATTTTCCATATATATTACAACAGGAATGGCAAATAAATGAATAAGATGTGAGTCAACTTAACTTGTTATGCAGAAATGCAGATCTTTCTTGTATCCCAGCTCAAGCAGTCAATAATTTACAGTGGAATGAAGACAGAATTCCAAAGAACACAGATGTGATTTATCTGCTATAATGAGGGGTTTTATTTTCCAGCAGAAGTAGTTCCTGTCCATCCATGATCAAGGGATCAAATTTAGTTTCTCATTACTGATCTAAACTCCAAGGAGATGCACAAATATGTTCTGTAAATCACACCTTGTATATATATATATATATATATATATATATATATATATATAAGCGCTTTTTTTTTCCTTTGGCTATCAAATAACAGGTAGTGTGAGTTAGACCTTCCTTAATCAGGGACGACCTGCACAGTGCAAGGGCAAAGATGGATGGGGCTGTGGTTTAAACAAAAAAAAAAACTGTGGTGGGTTAGTATTTTTTGAAGATTGCAATGCAAGATTTTTTCAATTGCCATCTGTATTGCAGATTACTTTTGTCAAGTGGGCAGTTTGCCTTATCTCTCTCTCTGAGTGACCACAATCACTCCTCCCTCGGGAGGGGACATTGCTGATAACAGCTATTGAATGTCACTGCATGGCTGATAAGAACTACAGCATCCCATTGGGAGATGTGAGCCCAGAGGGAGGAGCCAAGCATTCCTACCCAGATATAATCCAGAGGTTTTGAGACACCAGCACGGCTTCTCCACTGGATTCCCCAGAGGAACAGCAGCTGCCTCTCCTTCCACTGGATCTTCAGAGGAAGAATACATCCTTCTCTACAGGATCCCTGCTCCAGCAGAACCACCCCTGACACTGCAGGAGGGCTGAGCCACAATTCCAATGGGACTGCTGCCAACACCCTGACCCACAGGGTGTCAGGCTGGGTTCTGACTCTGTCAGTGTTGTTCTAGTGTACTGCATTGGTTATTTTATCCTTTTTTATCTTTCCTTTCCCTATTAAAGAACTGTTATTTCCAGCTCCCATATTTTTGCCTGAGAGCCCCTTAATTTAAAATGTATAGCAATTTGGAGGGGTGGGGAGGGTTTATATTCTCCATTTCAGGGGAGGCTCCTGCCTTCCTTAGCAGAATCCTGTCTTTCCAAACCAAGACAGCATTGATGGATGCCAGGTGCTCACCCAACCACTCCATCACTCCCCTCCTCAGCAGAACAGAGAGGAAGACAATAGGATGGAAAAATCCTTTTGGGTCAAGAGGGAGGCTCTTTAACAAAGCAAAGCAAAGGCTGTGTGTGGTCCAAAGGAAAATGAAATATGTATTATCTGCTTCCCATCAGCAGATGGAGACTATCCAGTCTCTTCCCAGGACATAGAGTATGTTGTTTCAGAAGACAAAGCTCATAATTAGCAGTATCCCACTTCCTCCTCCTTTTTCTTGGCTTTTATATGAAGTTCTGGCCACCTGTCAGCTAGACAAGGTCAACCCACAACAGGTCATCTGTGAAAGACAGAGAACTAACGACAGGGATTTTTGGGATCCTTTCCTTTACAGAGTGGTTGTAGAGTTGGACTTTTCCTGGCCCTTTTCATAATAACTTGTTTATATTTCATCTCTCTGTAAATCACATTCACACTCACACCTCATAGAGCATCTTCAAATGAGCAGAATTTCTTCCAAAGTTTCCGGAGCATGCCAGGTGCAGAGGAGAACCAGATTGCTCTGAGTCCAGATTCTTTTGAAAATTACTCTCCAAATTTTCTACAAGGAGAACAGGATATTGCCTGAAAGCACGTCCCGCCCTAGTCCTTATCTGCCCTTTGCTGTAAAATGATTGCAATAACCTGAAATCTGTTCTGCATCATAAAACTGGTTAAAAGAATGATGCTTATAATGAGCTTTTAGCATGTTGTCTCCCACAGCCTCATTTGAGTTTATCACTGCCTTGTTTCCTGCTGGACATGAGTCATCCCAGCAAGTCATCAAGCAAATCATTCCAGATTCCTCTCCAAACATCAATTAAAAGTTGTCTTGCCATCAGAATGTACCCCAAAGAGCACCCACAAAGAAACAAACTTATACACAGATGTGACTACTCCAACTAGCTCAAGTATTTTGCGTTTTACTTCATGGGAGTTGTGTTTTTATCCACGTGCAGGGTGCTCCAAGTAAGCCATGACCTTCTTAATCCAGCCTTAGCAGGAACTTTTAGTCTAGAATGACATTGACAGGTTCACAAAACCAAACAAGGTCATGGCAGATCATTTTCATTTGCCAAATACACCTTTCAACAGAATCCTGCTCTGGACAGCAGCTGAAAGCTGTGTTCACACTGGGGGTGTGAACTGGATTTGTGCAGCTGTCAGAGATGCTGTCACTTCTGAGTGACAGGTACAGGTTACATGGTTTGCAAGGATTCTTTGGGCAAATAAATCATCCCTTCAGGTCTCCCGAAGTTTTATAGCTTGCAGTGCCAGTTTCTTTGTATTTTGGGGGCTGGCAGAACAGGGATCTTCCAAAAAAGCAAAGATTTTTTTTCACTCAATTGTCTTTTATTTTCCTGTCATTTAATGGCAGCCCCTCAGGAGTGTTCTCCTCAATTTGGAGGCAGGTTCAGAGCTTTCCACAGTGACTTTACACATTTTATACCTCTTTGTGGGGGTACTAGTCATTGGTTTCTCTGGATCTGGATTGAAGGCACTTGAGACATTAGTTCATGTTCAGACTCAGGTGTTTATTATTTGTTATCAGTAAAACAGTCTCACTGCTGGGAGTTCAGCAGCTTTTCATTAGAAGGCACAAAATGGCCAACAATCTCTTGGTACAAGATGTTTTAAGACTAAACTATCCCATGAAGAACTGACACCTGGATTATTTTCCCTTTTAACCCAATAACTGATCCCACAGAGCTGCCATGGGGACTTTTCTGCCCAATTACAAAATGCCACCCAAACCCATGGAGAAGGAGGAAGAAGCAGCATGAAGAACAAACCCAGGATGACACCCTGTGCCCTCCATCTTGCTGCCATCCACAACACACTAAAAACCCCAAACCCTCAGTTTCTCACCCAGTGACACACCTACACTGCTCTCTATAATCTGTTTCACACTTTTGTGGATTCCAGTCTATCTTGAAGTCCAGGAAACTTTCTCCATGAATGAGGGTCAAGGTCAGTGCTCCCAGAGCAGAGAGAGAAATATTCCCAGTGCCCTGGGTTTCCACACCCCTTCCTCCTCAAACTGGGAGCAAGCTGTGCTTGCACATCAATAGATAACAAATTTCTATCATGTCAGGATGGTGAAGCTGGTAAATTCCATGTCCTTCTGCTGTATGGAGGTAAAGAACTGAAGAAACCACATCCAGTCAGCTGCTATTGATGGTCTTCAGGTAATTAACCATGACTGGAATCAATGATCCAAACAGAACTGATGTGGAGAGCTTCACTTCCCTGATCTTCTGTCAGCTCTTCTCTTTCTGGTTACGTGACTTGTTTTCAGTTTTTTGCTTTGGGTTTTATTTTGTGGTAGAGTCTGGTTTTGTCACTGATTTGGATGTGGAGTTTGGGTAACATTTAAGCTTTTGGCATAAAAAGATTTTCCTGTACATGATGAGTGAACTGTCCCTGATACCCTCATTAATGCACATGGTTGATGCATTTTGTAAATTGAAGATTTGAGGGTTTTCTGCAGTGGGACTCTCTTCATGTTCAATTTTCTATGTACATCATTGTTTCAAGAAGGGCACAGAAATCTCTAAGTTGGAGGAAACCATGACAGAACCAAAATTGATATGATAACTCAGCCACCCCAGCACAGCATCCCAGCTAATTAGTTCCACAGAGAAACAGGATTAATTAGCCCAGACACAACATCACCCTAGTTAAACTTTGGAGTTTAGGCAGCTCCAAACACCTTGTGCTGTTCCACCAGTGTGGAACACAAGCACGAGGACATTCTCTTGCTCAGGAGCCCAGTAGGTGCTTTGCATAATTGAATTTACAGCAGACCCAACAGTCTAGCGAGTCAGGGCGCCAAATAAAACAGAGTGGGCTGGCAGTATTAATTCATGGGTGTGCTGAATTAACTGAGAGATTTTTGCAGCTTTTTTATCAGCACAAAATGGTAAAAGAGCCGGCAATCGGCGCAGTAAAATTTTATGTGTTAATAACTTTTTAAAAGAGTAAAAGGGAAGGAACTTCATAATGAGCCACGTTATCCCTTTGTGTCTGATATCTGAGTACTTACAGAAGACATAATTCTGACTCTGGCATCCTTACAGTTTGGCAAAGGATGGGAAAACAGAAGACTCTAAGAGGAAATTAAAGTTGGACAAATCAAAGCAGAAATGAGATCATATAATAAAGCGGGTTGACAGGGATAGTAAAGATTAGCAAAGTCTTCATGGAGAAAATCTTCGAATCAAGATTGGTTTGAGGCCAGTCACTGGACGGGCAAAATGAGTGGTGGGATGGAATTTTGGGCTGTTATAGAGGTTGGTGTGGAGGAGCAGACTGGTTCTTTTTGGCTCACACAGTACAGTCAGTGTGACAGCTTGTTGGAATGAAGATCCTGACAGGAGCCGAGACAGACAGTGCCTAAATGTGCAGGCAACAGAAACTCCTGAATTAACAGCACAAGAAATTTCCCCTCCGTGCTGGCAAGAACTTCTACTTGAATTTGGAAAGTCTGTGCACCTCCACCAGGCAAGGCAAATTCTACTTCCAATGTACCAGCTGAAGTCTCAAATTAATGAGCCAATTAAAGCTCTATCATCACCTGAGCAGTGGTTACTGATGAGATGCACTCTGTCAGCCACGTGGCACATGTAATGACTGTCTTGTAACTTAAACTCACTGAGATAATTTTAATATATTTCACTTAGCACTCGTGAAAAGGCCAAGCATCCATAAAAAGGAGTTCAGCTTTCAGGCATTAATGTTTCCTGCAGGCTGATGTGGTGCATATGGGCCATTACAACAACTTAGTTAACTTGCCAAATTGTGATAATTAGAACCCAAAACTGAATCCTGAGAGAAAATTATTCTTTGCTCTTTAAGAGTTTGGTTTATGGCGGAGGCCTCTGCATGTAATATCATTCTCTGCTTCACAGCTGGGCTGAAAAACACAGGGGAATTTTGCCTTTGCCTGAAATGTGTGAGTGCATAAGAGAGAATTTTCTGTCATGTACTCGGTCACATACCACAGAATCACACAATTAAATATTATCTTTCTATTATATTTCTATAATAAACATTTATTTATATATTTTATGTATATTAAATTATATATATTATATTTCTTTTAACACCATGCTGTGCTTTGCACCTCTGCCTTTCTCACTTTTGAACAAAAAAATGTTAAAAATCAACTGGAACACTGCTAAAAAGGAAAGGTGTTCACAATTAACATCATTATGATAATTTTATGTACATCTCTCCCTGCAAAGCCTTGACTCAGTGCCAGCCCTAATGTAACATTTAACAATAATATAAAAACATAATGGGTAGAATTCCCCACAGCAGAAAATTAATCCAATGCTGCTGATTTCAGTGGAGAAATGCCAGTTCATAAAAGCTGAGGAGCTGCTGTTTTCATGGGGCTCATTTTAATGATTAATAAGATACCAGATTGGTGTTTGTCGTTGTTTGAACTGATCATTGCCTGATATCCTCACATTATTATTTAATTCAAGCATCAAAAACATTATCACTTCATTTGGATGAGTGTGTGTGCATAAACCCCAAGCCTCACAAAGCCTATTTAGGATAATCCTATCAGCTGGGCAGCCAAGAATTGACTGATTTGTCACCCAGTATGAAGCTGGAATCTCTTTTTCTTTCTTTTCCTGCTTTTATGGGGTGTGCTGCATTGTTGCAGCCAGCTTTTATCCTCCATTGGAATTAAAGAGAGTCTCAGAGAAGATAATTAACTGGACACAATGAGCAGGGCAAGGAAAGGATGAAGGAGGGTTTGTAGGAAAGGAAGATATGAGTGTCATGATCTCTGTTAAGTGCACAGGATGAACAGACAGGTGTTGTTCTAAACTCCTTTTCCTTTCCCCTTTTTCCTTTCCCCTTTTCCCTTTCCCCCTTTTCCTTTCCTTTCCTTTCCTTTCCTTTCCTTTCCTTTTCCTTTCCTTTCCTTTCCTTTTCCTTTCCCTTTCCTTTCCTTTCCTTTCCTTTCCTTTCCTTTCCTTTCCTTTCCTTTTCCTTTCCTTTCCTTTCCTTTCCTTTCCTTTCCTTTCCTTTCCTTTCCTTTCCTTTCCTTTTCCTTTCCTTTCCTTTCCTTTCCTTTCCTTTCCTTTCCTTTCCCTTTTCCCCCTATTTTTCCTTTCCCCTTTCCTTCTCCTTGAAGCAGAAAAGTTTGGGGCAGCAGGACATGGAAAAGGAGCTGTTTAGAAGGTGTTAATGGAGAATTACCAAAAGGACTTTAGGTGCTGAGGGAATCTTCTCTGGAGTTGTGGAGCCCTTCAGAAGTCACAAACCAAGGTGCTGCCACTCTGAGTGATACAATGAGATTCTGATACTGGTCCTCATGGGTTTGGAGCCTTAAATTTGAAATTCGGAGTAGCCCAGATATAAAAGAGAACCACTGCTCCTGAGGACTGCAAATTGTCCCCTGGTGTGCCACTGCTTCCCTCAATCCTGCTGCTTTTACACCACCTTCCAAGGCAGGGTTTTCCTGCTCTGGTCCACCCCAAGGAAGGTTTTGTGACCAGCATGGGCCACTGGCTCCTGCAGCTTTATTTTTCCAGAGCAAGCCCAGGAGATCTCTTCCCTCTTGTGAACGAGGGCTGGGGCAGGGTCAGGAGCCATGGAAGGGTGGATGGGGCAGTGAAAGCTGCAGAGCAGCTCACAAAAGCCTTTTCTGTGGCTAGGAGGTGGAGAACAGGGAATATTGAAGCACAGAGAGTGTGCAGAGGGGTATTCAGGAGGAAAGCTGCTATTCCAGTGTCATGATCCGTCCTTACAAACGGGTTTTGTAATGGTTCATTAACTGATCTCAGAGTGCAAAAAAAAAGCGACACGGAAAGGGGATTTGCAGTAATAATCAAAACAAATGCACCTTTTATTGAATGGCCACTGTGGTGGTGTTCACAGGGGTCCCAGGATGAGGGAAGAGATGAGAATCTTGACTCCATGTTTCAGAAGGCTGATTTATTATTTTATGATATATATTATATTAAAAGAAAATGATATATTAAAACTATACTAAAAAATAGAAGGAAGAACTTCATCAGAAGGCTAGTAGGGAATGGAAAGAATGAATGATAATAAAATCTTGTGACTGACCAGAGTCTGAGACAGCTGGACTTGGGATTTGCCATTAATTAAAAACAACCACATGAGACCAATCAAAGATGCACCTGTTGCATTCCACAGCAGCAGATAATCATGGTTTACATTTTGTTCCTGAGGCCTCTCAGATTCTCAGGAGAAAAAATCCTAATGAAAGGATTTTTCATAAAATATGTCTGACAGACCACAGCAAATGCAACAGAGGGATTAAGGGAGAGAAAAATAATAGAGACAGAGGGTGATATAGCTACCAAATGTAGAGACAAAATCCTTTGGTCCAGTCCAGTTGAGGATCTGCCTGTTATATGTCAGGGAGATCTCGAAATCTCTAGCTAACTCAGAGGTTTTTATTATGATAACTCCACTGAACAGATACAATAAGTAACAGGTAGTCCACGTTCTCAGCAGGAAGTGAGAACCATTGTCTTCTTGGTCCAGTGGTCAGTTAGTGCTTGGCAAAATCTTGCTTTGGTCAGCTTGGCTCTCCCTTGTGTTAGGGGTTTCAGTCTCAGTCCTTGGGAGGGGGAGCTTTGATACAGGGGTTTCAGTCTCAGTCCTTGAGAGAGGGCTTTGTCCACCTCAGTCCATCCATCATGGTGGTTGAAAAGCAGACGAGGGATTCTCCACAGGGAACCACCAAAGGTTGCCCAGAAAGGACTATTTGGCCGAGAGGTGGGGGAAATTCACAAGCTATTGGAGCAGGAACCATGAAGCAGGTGCAAGCACTCAGGTCAAGTCGCCTCCTTCTACCAGGCTCAGTGTTCCATGGCAGCAAACACACCTGCAAACAACCTGGCAAACCAGCAGGGTCCTCAGGATCTTGGTGGGCAAGACCAGAATTCCAACCAGGGTCTTTTTGGTGGTCCCAGTTTCTGTCCTTCCATGACCATCATGAGTCAGAGATGAGAGAAGCTTTGGACAGAGACTTACATCTGCCACCTCCTGCTCTCTCTGCTCCGCATCCTGATCACCCCCCTGGTTCCACAGGGACAGGACAGACAGAGAAACCCACACAAAACCTGTCTCTAATTACTGCTGAGCAGGTCTGCAGGGCTGTAGTAACAAGGACAAAAAACATTAAAAAAGGAAAAAAACCTCACAACAAAACCACCCACAATGTTTTCTTCTTTTATTAATACATTATATGGCATCTCTGAATCCTAAGGATAAAGTAAAGCATCTTGAAATACACTCCAAGAATCTGGTCTTTTTCCTTTTTTTTTTTTTCCACCAAACTGTCTCTCCTGTCTAGAAGATTAAATGATTTCTGGCAGTGTGCTTAAAGCTTAAGGGCTGTGTGCTCTTCCTTAAAGTCAAGCACAGTGCAAAGGGCAGGGAACTGCAGGGATCACATGGACAAGGAGGAAAGAAAATATAATTTTCACTCCTCTGGATTTTCAACACTTTTCATAGAGAGAAGAAAGCCAGGGCAACCCCTGAGAAGCATGGAAAATACTGAATTTGGGAGTTTCTAATGGGATTTAGATGCTAGGAAATAGCTATAAAGGAGCTGTACATAAGCTGCACTCAGTTCAAAGTGAATCCTGAAGAGCCCACTCCTTCCAGTCAGCCTCCACAGATGCAGAAATCCAGTGAAACTGGATTTTGTCTCAAAAGGACATGCAGATTTATCTGGATGGAAAAATTACTGGCCACAGAAAGAGCAAAACTTGATAGGATGATTTTCATACTAAGCAGAGATGGGTAAAACTCAATTTTCTGAGTCACTTTCTTGTTCACTGTGTCCATCCCCATCATCCCATAAAAACTTTCAAGATGAGCAAATTCTCCTGGTGCACAGCAGCATAAAACCTGTGAGAACCTGCATTTAAAGGATAGAAATCTTACCTCAAAATATCAATTATTTTTCTCTCTGTAGAAGTATAACCTTACAGTCTGACCCCATGATTAAATACCTCCCATAAAGTGAGATATCTGCATTGTTGATGAATATGGCTCAGCAGGAGCTGAATTTCTTGCTATGAGTAACACAGAGAAACAGATGATTCCTTTGACTTATTGCAGACACTTATTTCAACATGAGATTAATCATCCCCAACAAATCCCTACTTCCCAGTGATTCTGAAAGAGTTGAGAGAAACAACCAAGGTACAGACATCTATGGAGTATTTTCAGATAAATCACATCCTTTCAGACAATTCTTGGTTCTTTTGAGACTATTCTTTTTTCTCTAAGACCAATTCTGGGTCATAACAGCATTATCATAATAATGATTATTATTCTTCAAAATTAAAAGGAATGAATAATGAAATACCTAATGAATTTCCATAAACCCCTGTGTAAGTCCCGTTTAGGATTCAGTGAGCCAATATTTTTTTGCTGGAATAAAAGAAAAAAAAAAGTGTATTATTTTCATGGTTTCTTGGAACCCTTTTCTTTAGCTCTTAGGAGGACTGGTGTTGTTGCACAGTCCTTGTGACAAAGGGAACCTGTACAGCTTCTTTTTTCCTCCCTCCAATATATAACTCAGGGCTTGGGGAGAGCTTTTCCTGCTGGTTTACTCTTGTATAACTGGAAGCAGAATTAGGTCCACAGCAGGTGAGCCATCTGAGGCAGAAGCTGGTAAATTGAATTGGAAGAACACAACAATATTTTAAACCCTGTGTCTTCTGTGGCTGCAGAGAAGTCAACACAAACTCGATGATGTGCAGACTGCTGGGAACGGTGGGTTCACACTGCTTGAAAGCACACAGACTTCTTGGAGTGATTGTGAACTTCCCCTAAAAGTGCAATTTTTGTACAAATAACAGCCCTTCATGCTTGGCACCTGAACGAGTCTTTGTTTCCAGCAGAGAAACTGTGGGTTTATGGCCTGAGAACGACAATAGGAATGTGTTTATTGCTAGGGTCACAGCTGGGGATGATTATTACTTTTTTCTTTGTCAAAAGGAAATGCTACAGGCAGCTAAATGTGCTTTCAGGTTGCTTTGAGGGGAGGATTCTTGGTAAAATGTCCTCTCTTTTTCTCTCTGCTTTGATTTTCCTTTGCCGGGTCCAGGTTTACTGCAGCACCAGGAGGCTGGAGACCCATCATCTTTTTGTTCTGATGGGCAACCATGCAAAATTTGCATAATTAGCTTTATTGAGGAAGCTGGAGAGACATCAAGGTTAAGGGTTGGGAGGATTAGGGATTATAATTCCTCTGCAAATTTACCTCACTCCCTGTGCATGGCAGTGGGCACTCAGAGTCCGTCTGTGCTTTGTATGAGAGATTTTCTCTTGTTAGAATGTAAAATCTGAAAGTGCTGCAAAAATCTGCCAGCACCAGGCTCCAGTGCTGGTCTGTGGTGGTTTGCAGGGGTCCCAGGACAAGGGAAGAGATGAGAATCTGACTCCATGGTTCTGAAGGGTGATTTATTATTTTATGATCTATATTATATTAAAAGAAAATTATATATTAAAACTATACTAAGAGAATAGAAGAAAGGATTTCATCAGAAGGCTTGAAAGGAAAGGAAGGAATGAAAATGGAATGATAATGAAATCTTGTGACTGACCAGGGTCTAAGACAGCTGGGCTGTGACTGGCCATTAATTAGAAACAACCACATGAGACCAATCACAGATCCACCTGTTATTGTTAATTATTGATAAATATTGTTTACATTTTGTTCCTGAGGCCTCTCAGCTTCTCAGGAGAAAAATTCCTAAGGAAAGGATTTTTCATAAAATGTGTCTGTGACACTGGTCATGTAAGGCCAGCTTGGGGTGGTGACAACACATTCTATAACCCCACTCTGTAGCAAATCCCTCACTGTGGGTGCTCTAAAAAAGACATTCCACCACCACAATTCTGTGGTAGCAGCTCCTCTCTGCAAGCCAAGCCCAAAGGAAAGCATTTTTCTTTCACCTGTCACTTTGCACCTCCCCTCCCAAGCTCAGCAGTCAGCTTGATGGTGACCTCAGCTAATATCTGCTCTCAGCCTTTACATAGCCATGAATGCATGTCTAAACATCATCTTTTTTAATTAATACAGTCCCTCCCTCCATTCTCCCATCGACTTGGGGAGCTGAGATGTAATCTGATTTAATTCCTGTAACATAATCTTGTTTGGTTTTATAGTACTTCCCCCTGCTCATATTAAAATCCAATTCATTTAGGTGTATGCAGTGAGAGATGGATGTGCATCTGTGGGTGCACTGGAAACGTGGAGCAGCTGTTGGATCAAGAAATGCTGAAATTCAGAAATTCAGAGGGGGCTGAAATTATTTTAAGGCTGGCAAAACCTCCAGGAAGCTGAGTGTCTGATATGTCTTTGTAGTCACAAAATTCCCCATATAAAGGCAGCTCCAGGAGCACAAGGTGCTTTGTTCTGTTTCCCTTGCTTGACTACAAGCAATGTTCTTTACATGTAATTCTAATTTCATAACATGGACTTTAAGAGCCAGGGAGTCTCATGTTTCAGACTGAATCATCTGGTGAACATCCAGATTGTAAATATAGGCTGGTGCCTGACCATTTATAGACATCTACAATGTAAACATCTTCAGCGGAGTCTCCTTCGCATCAGAAGGGAGAAATAACTTTTATTGAAAGCAGATCAAGTCATCAGAAGGACAGACATTGCTAATGCATCAGAGGAACCATGCTTTAAAGGGTTTATCTCCTTCTGATTGCAAATTGCTCATGCATCCCTGCACTGCAGATGCTGGCAGCTGCTGAAATCAGCTGAGAACATCTCATGGCTGGAATTGGCTCTGTGGGACCATTTTGGTTTGTAAAGACAGGTGTCTGTTAAGGAAGGCAGGAGCCTCCTTTGAAATGGAAAATGTAAACCCCCTCCCTCTGAATTATTATGATTTTGAAATTAAGGGGCTCTCAGGCAAAGATATGGGAATAGGAATAACAGTTCTTTACTAGGAAAATTAAAAATACAAATGCAATAGTACAAAAAAAAAAAAAAACAACAAACCTAAAGCACTGTCACAAGAACATGCCCTGCCCTCTGTGTGTCAGGGGGTGTCCCAGCCCCATCCCATGGGGGCTCAGCCCTCCTGCAGTGCCAGCTGTGGCTCTGCTGCAGCAGGGATCCTGCACAAGGGGGGAGTTTTCCTCTGCAGCTCCAGGGCTGCTGCAGATGGGCCTGGGCTCCCTCTGGCCATGCAGGGCAGCAGAAAGCTGCTCCTCTGGCAGTGCAGGGGGCAAAGGCTGCTGTGCTGTGCCAGGCTCAGATTGGATCCAGGCAGGAATGCTTGGCTCCTCCCCTGGGCGGAGCATCTCCCCATGGGATGCTGGGATTGGATCAGCCCTGCAGGGACACTCAGTGGCCATGGACAGCAGAGATCTCCTGCAGGGAGGGTTGGCTGGGGGAGAGAGAAAGAAAAAACTGCCCAATGAACAGAGATAACTGCCCCAGCTCTAACAGATGGCAAATAGAATACACACTTATCTTACAACCCAGGACAGGGACATAGGGGAAGGTCCTGGCAGCTCCTCACAGAAGCCACCTCTGTATCCACCTCCCTGCCAGAAGCTTGCCATGCAAACCCACCACAAAGGTAAAGAGGGATTTGGATGCCCAGGAGGATTTTAAATGGCTTCAATCTGGAACTTCACTACCCCTGAGTGAGTTAAAAGCAGTGATAGCTCACGAGTCACCCCATAGGGAGGGGTAATCTTCAGGCCCTAGACATTGTTAGAGAAAAATATCCATCTGACACGTCCCAGAAGAAAGGCAATTACAATTTTAATTTACCCAAACAGTCAGTTTCTGTCTGGAAATAATGAGTCCTTATATGAGAAATTAATATGTAAATACCAGAACCAGCGAATTAAATGGAAAGACCCCTATCATGATGTGAAATCATAACCTGGTATTCTACATCAGCACTTTATGGATATTCCAGCTCAGATGGAAAACACATCATTTCAAGTATTATATAAAAATACAGTGAAGGACAGACCTTGTTTTGGCACTAAAAATACTTGAAATGAGATGACAAGATAAGGGATGTCAGAGGTGAAGAGCCTTTTTTTTCTGAAGCAGATTAGGAACAAAATCATCTCAGACATCAGACTCCTGGAGCTTTCCTCTCCCAGGGGGTCACGTTGCCTTCCTACCCTGTTTGTGCTCAGAAGACAGCAGTGGGTAATGAACTCAATTACTGGAATTAAAACCAGAGCCAGCTCCCACCCCCTGCCCCCTGAGGAAATGCCTGGACTTTACTCCCATGGAATTGTTTGAATACATTAAAATAGTGTGGTACAGATGATATTAAAGTCCTGATTAACCCAGAGACTGAGGCAAAGACAGAGGCACACAGAGGTCAGGGATGTTGACTGGGTCTGAGCAGAACCATGGATCCAACTGCATGTTTATAGAGAAGAAATTTTAAGTTAGGTTTTATACGCAGATTTTCTAAGTTCCTGAGATGTGCTGACCCTTTGATAGTCCGCAGGATGTGGACAGTTCAGCCTGGGACTCAATGCATGTAAACACAGGAATAGAAATAATTATATGATTGGTATAAAATATTAGTTCTTGCATTCTCAAAGCTGAGAAAAAGATAGCAGAATAATTAAAAAAAAATATTTATATTGAAGACTAGCAGAAATGGTTCATACCTCCTCACTTTCCCTCCCTATAAGCATTTTCTGACTGGCATCACTTACTTTGGTTTAATCAGTTTCCTCAAGATTATTATAATCAAGAAAGAAACCAAAAACCCACCTCCCAAAACAAAATCTGCTGATTATGTATATACATGAGAGATGCTGCCTGTACTTGATTTCCAGCAAGCATTTTGTCTCAGGATTCTTTAGAAATATGTCTTAGATAGGATTTTTTAAAATAAAATATGAAATTAAAGCTTTTCTTCTCCCAAAACTAAAAGGACCACAGCTGTTTTGTTTTCTGTAGTGCTGCACTGAACAGCAAGCAAAAATGCAGCTGTTAAATCAGTTGCAGATCAGCGTGGCAGGCCTAAGTACAGCTAGTTCTGCTTGTCTTGCAATTAATGTCAAGTAAAAGGAGGTGACAGTAATTGGGGTTGTTGGGAAATGAGCTTTCCTGAGAAGGGAGCAGCTCTGTGAACAGAGAAATGCTGGGTGCATTGAGAGCTCCATGTGTCGAGGAAAGATTCAGGACTAAGGGGTGGCATTATGCAATTAATGAAACGCACATCTGAGGAATCCCTCTGAAATATTCAGCTGGAGCAATTCCTGGCTCATGTCTGGGAAGGAAAGAATCCCTGTTTGGTGATAATCCTATTGTATCTATGGATGGTGTTTTCCATTTTTTTTTTAAGCTGTGGGATTTTACCTGGAATTAAGACTCCCTAAAATGAGTCCATCATGAAGAATGGTCCAGATAAACAACTTCTGCTGAACTTAACAACATGAAGTTCTGAGGCATATTCATTGCCTCTTATTGTATTTGCAGGGAATGCCCTGACGAAGACAGGAATGATGAATCTGACTCCATGTTCTCAGAAGGCTAATTTATTACTTTATAATAATATATTCTATTAAAGAATACAGAAAGGATAGTTACAGAATGCTAAAAAGATAATAATGAAAACTCCTGATTCTTTCCAGAGTCCTGACACAGCTTGGCCATGATTGGCCAAAGAGTGAAAACAACTCACAGCAGAATCCAATGGAACAATCACCTGTGGGTAAACAATCTCCAAACACATTCCATATGTGAGCACAACACAGGAGAAGCAAATGAGGTAAGAATTGTTTTTCTTTTTTCTGAGGCCTCTCAGCTACCCAGGAGAAAAATCCTTGGTGAAGGAATTTTTTCAGAAAATGTGAATGCCACACCTCTCACCTTTGTCTCCCTGGATGAAAGACAATTGACAGAGGGGAAACATCAGTGCTGGGCATCCTTGTGTCGGTCTGTCCCCTCACAGGGCAGAGCTGCCGTTTGCTTCTCTGGGTTTCAGAGAGTGATTCAGCTCCTCAAACACAGAGAAATGTGTTTTGAGATAAGCACCGGACTTTCTCACGAGGGACTTGATTTTGTTGTCCTCAGAAAATCATCTGGTGTCATTCAAGATGCTCAGAGGTGTCCAGATATCCATGCAAGTTTGATGTATGGCAAAATCATAAAGTCAGGGAATAGTCTGGGTTGGAAAGGACCTTAAAAATCATCCAGTTCTACCCCTGTCGTGGGCAGGGACAGTTTTTTACTAGACCAGGTTGCTCCAAGCCCCATCCATCGTGGCCAGGAAAACTTCCAGGGATGGGGCAGCCAAAATATCTCCAGGAAACTCTTCCAGTGTCTCAGTGCTATGATTCCATGATTCTATAACTCTGTGACTCTGTGATTCTATGACTCTGTTACTCTATAATTCCATTTTTCTATGACTGTATGATTCTATAACTCAGTGACTCTGTGATTCTATGACTCTATGATTCTATAATTCCATTTTTCTATGACTCTATGATTCTATAATTCCATGATTCTATGACTCCATGATTCCATGATTTTATGATTCTGTGATTCTGTGTGAGATGCCAGCAAGGTTCTGAGGATCTCTGTCAGGGCAGGCTATATTTAAAATATTTTTGTATTTGTAATGATTTTAAAGTCATTTTATTCCTCTCAAAATCCCAGATGCCTATGTTCACTGGCAAGGAACTGATAATTAGTGAAAGAAAGCATCCCTGGTATGTTCTGGGATTTATGCAAATTATTATGTAAATAAGAAGGCCTGGGTTAAAAGGGTTCTGTTTGAAGAATATTTCTGTATGAATTTTTGAGATGACTTTCAAAGGTTTTGGTCAAATTGCCTGTTAGACCAAAATAGGTATATAAAAAAGGGGAGAAAAACTTCTAAACGTTTCTCTTTCAAAAAATGCTTTCAGTTTTTTAATCATTAAGTTTTTAACTGCTGCTTCTTGATTTTTCCCAAACAAGTCTGTCATTCTGTGCAACAAATTTTAGTAAGAATGATGAGAGTTGGTGCTTGAAGCATTAACACATGTTAAGTGAGACTTCTCTAATTTTCAACAGATCATACAATGAATGTATTTGATAGGGCTGAATGAAGTGAGACATCATTTGATTTTTATTAATACACTCTATTAACAGAAATACCACTTCTGTCTAATGTACTGGTGATGGAGTGAGGGTTTTAAACAGTGTTCAAGCATGCACAGATGGATACAGATGGTGCATGAAGCAATTCTAAGTGCATCAATCAACAGCTTCAAGTGTGTTTCATACACAAGAAAATACACATTGCTGAGAATGCCTTTGGATTAGCACAATTATGCACTAAAGTGAAGATTCCCAGTACAGCTCCTGTTATGCAAAGAGACTGAGTCAGTCAGGCAGAACTGTTTCCTGTGTCATTTAGGATTGCTATGAAATTCTCCATCTGGACCAAACAGAGGGGAAAATATGAAACAGGAAAAAAAATATTATGTTCTTGCCTTATACCATGGAGGGGAATAGGAAAAGTGAAAGGTGAAGTATCTATCAATGAAACAGTGAAGAACTGACAACAAAGATTCATTTGGAGATGGAAGGAGAGAGTGAAAATTAATTGTGAAGGTCAGAAATCTGTCTGTACTCAGCCGTAAATTCCACATGGCATTAAGCCCTGTCAGGGAAGGTTTAGGTGGCATATTAGGAAAAGGTTCTTCACCCTGGAAAATCTCCCAAGGGAGGTGGTCACAGCACCAAGCCTGACAGAGATGAAGGAGCACTTGGACAACTCTCTCAAGCAAAGGGTGGGATTTTTCAGGTTTTCTTGTGCAGGGCAGGGGTTGGACACACTGATCCCTGTGGGTCCATTCCAAGTCCTGTGGTTCCTTGATTCTGCTGTGTTTAGGCAAGGCAGACATCATAGTTAGTAGAAAAATAAGTACAGACAGACAAGAGCCTGGTACTACCGATAATTTTTTCATCTTTTACCTTGCATTTCAGGACAGGAGAAGCATTCTGATGTGATTGAGCCCCATGCAGAGTCTGCTTGTTATTGGTGTGCTGACAGATTTGCCCTGAAGAATTACTAGGAGCTGTGATCATCAACTTACAAAATCATGGAATCATAGAGGACTCATAGAATTGTGGAATGGCCTGAATTGGGAAGGACCTTATAGATCTTCCAGTTCTAACCTCTGCCATGGGCAGAGATACCTGGGATACCACTATCCCAGGTTGATCCAAGCCCCATCCAACCTGGCCTTGGACACTTCCAGGCATCCAGAGGCAGCCACAGCTGCTCTGGGCACTCTGTGCCAGGGTCTCCCCACCCTCACAGAGAAGAATTTCTTCTCAATATCCAATCTAAACCTACTGTCTGTCAGTTTGAAGCCATTCCCCCTTGTCCTGTCATTCCATACTCTCGTAAACTGTCTCCCTCTCCTTCTTGCAGACTCCCTTTAGGCATTGGAAGGCCACAACAAGGTCACCCCAAAAATTCTCTTTTCACAGAATTCCCAGAATGACCAGGCTGGAAGAGACCTTCAACACCATTGAGTCCAACCCAGCCCCAACAGCTCAACTCAACCCTGGCACCCAGTGCCACATCCAGGCTGTGTTAAACACACCCAGGGATGGGGACTGCACCACCTCCCCGGGCAGCCATTCCAGAACTTTATCACTCTTTCTGTGAAAAACTTTTTCCTGATATCCAACCTGTATTTCCCTTGAGGCTGTGTGCTCTGGGTGTGTCAGTGCTGCTGCAGACAGAGCCCAGCCCCAGCTGAGCACAGGCACCTTTCAGGAGCTGCACAGAGTGATGGGGGCAGCCCTGAGTCTCCTTTTCTCCAGGCTAAACAACCCAAGCTCCTTCTTTCCAGGCTGAACAATCCAAATTCTCCCATCCTCTCCCCACAGCAGAGCTGCTCCATCCCTGGGATCATCCTGGTGCCTCCTCTGGAGTTGCTCCAGCAGCTCCAGGTCCTTTCTGTGCTGGGGACCCTGCAGAGCTGATGGCACAAACTGCATCCACATGGGAACACAAGCAAGGGTGATGAATTTACTGCTCTTACAGCTACCCAGAGCACTGATCTTGCTTCTTGCCTTTGGGATAAATGCTGCATCCCTGAGGAGCTGATGGCCAGCTCAGCCTTGCTGCACATGTGAATAATGTTCTTTCCAGGGATAAAAACGATGGGAATCAGTAATTGAGGAAGAGCTGCTGGCTCCAGCCTCTGCAGCACTACACCTGGAGTGGATCTGTCATCCCAAAGGGAATCTCCATCACAGCAGAGACTCCTCTCTGAGGAGAATGCAAGCCTGCATCACTGAGTTGACCTTTGTTTCATGCTGCTGTTGACTCACAAGAAGGAACCGCAGCACAGAGATCCTTCAGTGTCCAAGCAGAAAGGTTAAAGGGAAACAATGGACCATAAATTCAGATGTGCAATTGAAATGTAGCAGCTGAAAAGGAAACATGCGGTGAGATGCTGAGGCACAGACAAGAAAAATATGTTAGGTTTGAAAGAGATACACTGCGGATTGAGAAATCCGGTGCAGTGAAAGCCAGCACTAAAAAGAACAAATTTCAGAAGCAAACATAATTTAGCCATACAAGCATTGCAGATGAATCATGAATAATTTGGATTATGGAAGTTGACTTTTGCCTGAAGTTTATCCAAATTTGTAAATCTCTGAATTCAGCCTCTTCTTCTCAGCCTGAAAAATTGTTT
Organism: Melospiza georgiana; assembly: GCF_028018845.1. NCBI lineage: Eukaryota > Metazoa > Chordata > Aves > Passeriformes > Passerellidae > Melospiza > Melospiza georgiana. The sequence goes on along the minus strand of NC_080430.1, from coordinate 3,832,581 downwards.
ACCTGGCAAAGGTTTGGAGGGGATGTGCACTTTGCTAATAGCTTTAGATCTGGACAACTTTTTGATCACCTTTACATTTCCAAAATGAAACCCAGGATTGGGTGAAAACCAGGTTTCTCTCTATCTTTCTGATTTTTCAAAGAGATTTGTCTCCAAGGTTTTTGATTTATTTCACTGACTTTATGAATTGAGTGGTTTTTTACTCCTGAATCTTTGTTTCAGGCTTAAAGAACCTCCAGGATGTTGGTATTTGAGATTCTTGAGGAAAAAATAGAGGATCAGAAAAGGGAGAGAGGTAAAAGAAGATGAAAAACCATATTGTAGGGAATTGCATTTATGGGAGGGCAAATATATGTGAATTTCCCATCCGAATAAATGATGAATTAAAAAAGAATAGAAATTTCAGCAAATATTTCAACTCTCTACACCAAGCTCTTTCATTCTGAGGCTCACAAGTGATGTGAGTTTTCAAATTTGCCTCCTGAATTTCCCTGTAGTATTCTGGGAATATTTAGGTTAGGCAAGAAGTTGCTATTCAGGACCATTATCTCCAAGAAGCACCTCCCACAATTTCTCATTTTCTCCAGAAACAGGATAAATTCTGTCTTTGGAGGCAGGACTGAATTAAATGACACATCCACAAGAACTGTGCAGGTTTTCTAACTGTAAGTGTTGTTTTAATCACCAAAGCAGAGAGATTTTGAGGCAGAGAACAATTTCTGTGTTGAGTGCTCCACATGAGGCCAGAGGAGGGAGTGAGACACCCACGGGGGAAGAACCTTTTTGGAAATTATTTAATCACAAAAAAGACTTTGGGTTTGGTGTGGATTCAGCCACTGACTCCATACATGAAATTTATGTGAAGGGCTTAAGGTTGTGTTATATTAGCAAGTAAAATTCACTGGGTGTTGCTTTTCGTCCCTCACTCACAGCTCCCATGTGCCCAAACCCCAGAACCCTCCACGCCCCATAAGGAGAAATATCCAAAGGTAACAAGAGAGTTCCTGGTTTTGTCTTGCTGGTATTTGTGAGAGAATGAAGAGAATCCCTGGGAGCAGATCAGTTATTTCATCTCTGCAGCTGAGCAGCACAGCTGGAGCTGAGATATTGCCCTCACCAAAGCACACAACTAACATTGATCAGCTGAGCTCAAAAACACCGCGGGCTGTGCACAGCCATCCTTGAGTGAGCCTCTCCACCAGGGCAACCTCTTCAGGTTCAGGGTTATGAGGTTCATTATTATTATTATTATTATTATTATTATTATTATTATTATTATTATTAATTGTCATCATCATTATCATAATTATAATTATAATTATTATCATTATTATCATTATTATCACTATCATTATTATAATTAGTATTTACTATATAGTAAATATTCTATATTCTGTATTATATGTATGCATAATAACTTGCACGTATATATACATATGTATATTGTTATATAATACATTATACTATAAATTAATATATAATTATATAAATATACATATTAATTTGTACATTAATATGCATATAGTTTTATGTTTATATAATTGATATTATATATTAAGATAAATTTATATTTATATGAATTTATGTGATTATGTAATTATTATGTGAATATTATTATAATTTGACACATATATAAAATACATATATACATATATGCATATATACACATGGATATGGATATATTTTTATAATTATGTATATAATTATTATATATGTTTATATAATTATTGTAATTATATATAAAATATAGACATAATAAGTATAGATACATATAAAATATAAATTATTATAATAATCTATTATATGTGTTGATATATAATAATTAATTTTTAGATTAATAATTGTTATATTGCTGCATTACATTAATTATATATGACATTATTATTATTATTATGAGGTGCATTTCCCAGACAGTCTGGGAAAACAATTTCCCTGGGCTGTTCAGGGTGGGAAGTGCATTCCTGCTGGATTAGTCCATCAGGACATTAAGGCTGAGCTTCATCTTCCTTCACATCTCCACAGAGTAAAAATTTTCACTTCCAATATATCCACCTGGACTTCAATTACTCCCTTAGAAAAAAAAACCATTTCAGGGTATGATTAGCCTGATATTAGATATTTATTGTGAAACCATCAATACCACAGGCCAGATCACCACTGACTGTAAATTCTTGTCCAGGTGAAAAGCTGGAACCAGATATTCCCTGATGTCCCTTCCAACCCAAGCTGTTTAATGATTCTTTGATGATGACCTCTCCAGTGCAATATGGCTAAATTTACCCCAATAAATTTATTAAAATCCCACTTTTTTTTTTCCATTTGTTCTTTCCCACCATTGATTTAAAACACAAAGCACTCACCTTATCCTGGAGGTTTGGTTTTTTTCTTTTTTTACCACTGTAGGCTGCTTATCAGAGGACAGCATTCTGCTCTAACCCAGGAATCAGTCAGCCACAAATAAATTCCTCACGAGGAAGCTTTGAGCTAAGTTATCAAAAATCTTCACAGGAGCAACTGTGGAGCTGTTATCTCTGCTGATTCAGCTATGGATAAGCAAGTTTTGGCAGAGAAATTATAACAAAAACTCCAGGGTGGTAGTTTTTCCTCCAGTACCTACTTATAGGAAGGAGCACGGAAGAACTCCTTGTGTTATCCAGCCAGTGGAACTACAGGGGTTTAAAAAAGCTGAGCATAAGCCTTTTTATTTTACCCTTTTCAATTTTTTTTGTTTTAGTTCCTCACAATTTCTTTCATATTTCAGTTTTGTTCCAGACCCACAGAAGATTAATCTTCTCCATTCACTGCTGGAAGAAAATGATACTGAGACATTCTCTTTATACACAGAATATTTGGTGTCACGCATGAGAATTACTTCTCCCCCCCCCAAAAAAAACAACAACAAAAAAACGCCAATCAAACAAAAAACTCCAAAAGAATGACATGAAAACACCCCCAAAACCAAACAAATATAAAAACAAAAACTAAACCAGAAGGGAATGCATGAATCAAGAAAGAAGAACAGAATGAGTGCTGAGCTTCTCAAGGGTTCCTAAATACAAATAGAGTATATATTAATATTTTAACAGGGTTCATTTAGTGCTTGTGATCCTTAATTTTGTAGGTCTTCAGTCATTCTCTTCAAGTTTTGCTAAATTTTTAGACAATTTCCTCTGGATTCTGGTTTTTGGTGAGTAAAATGCTCCTCTGGGCAGCCTGTGCCAAGGCATCACCACCCTCAAGGAGATTAATTTCTTCCTAAAAGTCAATCAATTCTTGATTTTAAGGAGTTTTTTCTGTTCCTGACTTGCTGCACTGAACAGGTCCTGCTGAGATGTCAGGCACTCTTTGTATTTTTTGCTTAGGTTTGGCTGCTAACAATCCTGTTTTAGACATTCATGAGAGATTTACGCCACCACTTGTGCATTTATTTATGAGCACATCCTTGGCAGGAATCAGATCAGATCAGACGCTCTTCATTGCTTTGCTGGAACATCATCCTGGGTTATTCTGATTGCAAATTCTATTGATGTGATTTTTCAGATTCAGTGGAAAGTGAACTGGCTGTTTGAGAATTACTAATACCCTCTTCTTTTTGATCTAATTTTTTTTTTTTCGTTGCTTAATTTTGTTTTGTAGTTCTTGAAAGATGATTAAGAGCCTTGCTTTCAAATGTGCTTTCTTCTGATGAACTGTTTGTGCATTACTAACTTTAATCTTTTGAAGTCCATTTCCTGTAGGTTCTGGTAATCTAAACACTCAAAGGCTTGAGGAAAACCACTCAGCCTCTTCTTCCAACATGTAGTAAATTCTGAAAGTCGATTTTTCAGTCAGAGCTGTGTCCAGTTAGAGCTGGATAAACTCCCCAAATTCCTTCTCTTGTAACCCACAGCCTGTGGCTATATCTGTGTGACTCCATTTGGCCCAGTTTGGTGCAGCAGATGTTGGGAATGTGATTTTGAGATGTGAGGGGAGGGCTGTGTGTTAAAGCCATGTGAGAGAAGTTAGATTTTTGACCCAGTGGTACATTCCAGGATACAATAGAATGGACATGAGGAGATATTAAAACCATCAGGGAAGAAACAGAGAACTGAAAGATGGCAAATCAACAGGACAAAGGGGCAAACAGGCCTGGCCAGCAGCCACTTTTAGGGTCATGAGTGCATTAATCTTTGACTTGCTAGAGAATGGACCCTTGCTGTCCACAATGTGTGTCAGCCAAGAAATATTTGCTGTGTGCTTCTCTCTTCTTGATGCTCACTTCATGATTTGTGCTTGGTGGGAAATACCCAACCAAGCTGATCTCCTGAGCTGAGGTTTGGGGGATGATGGCAGCCCCATGGCAGGCACCAGCATCATGTACAAAAACTGTGTGGGAAAGGTCAAAGCATAGGAAAAAAAATAAAGTTAAAGGCTTTAATGGCTTTAAACTGAAAGTGAATAGGTTTAAAGTAGAGATTAGGAATAAATTCTCCCCTGTGAGGGTGGTGAGGCCCTGGCACAGAGTGCTCGGAGAAGCTGTGGCTGCCCCTGGATCCCTGGAAGGGCTCAAGGCCAGGCTGGACAGGACTGGGAGCAACCTGGAACAGTGGGAGGTGTCCCTGCCCATGGCAGGGGATTAGAATGTGGTGATCTTTAAGGTCCCTTTGAACCTAAGCCATTCCATGATTCTATGAATAACTGCAGGAGTGACTGACTCAGGTGTTTTTCCCTGGCAAGGAAGCATTTTTTAGTGATTTTTTTTTTTGATTGACGCTTCGTAATCTTCAATAAGAAGCACAACCTTGAAAATCTGCACCCCTCTTGAAAAGATGAACTTCATTTTGCAGAACAGCCCACATTTTTAATGTCTCTGAAGAGTCACACGTGCATTCAAAAAGTAAAAAATGATATTTTCCTTTGTGCTTTTGATCAAGAAGTCTTACTCTGCTGAGGCTTTTGAGAGCACACCTGATAAATCCATTATACATTTCTTCTGCTTCACTGCTGATCAAAAGCCTCTGACAACTGACAATAGTGAGGCCATTTGTCACTTTGAAAACCTGTATTTTTGAAAGGAACAAAATCAACCTCTTTTGCCCCAGTAAGGAAGTAAAAAACACAGGCAGCTCTTCCCATACATAAACCACAAAGCTGGCGAATAACACATCATTCCCATTATCACAGCTGGGAGAATGGAGCACATGGAGGTGAAGTAACTGATGAGCATTAGGCAACAGCCTTTGACCTGAGGCAGAGAGAGAGCCTGAGTGTCTCACAGAGAGGCTTTGTGCCAAGGGTTTATCAGTGACAAACTGATCTAAGTGTGATTACCACTTTTGCTTTCCTGGAAGGAAGCTGTACTTCAGCTGCCCAGCTGAAATTCAACTTCTTTCATTGCAACTAAAAAATGGGACTGAATAAAGGCTGAAACTCCAGACACTCATTAATTAATTCAGGCTTTGGCAACTTTGGTTCCTGTGCTTCACTGTTTTGTCAAAAGCAGGATTCTCGGAACTCTAAATAGTCATGATGGTTTGGGGTTTGGTGTTATTTTAGCTCTTTTGTGGTTTTTTTTTTTTTTTTTTTTTTGAACAAGGATTGTAAGCATGAGCACTTCATTTTTGTCCTTTTCCTGCACCTTTTACCAAGTGTGCTCTTCTTGCTGTGCTTAACAGATAGGTGTTTTTCAGTAGCACTTGTTATCTTCTTTTCTCAGCATTTTGAAAAGATCACTGTCTTGGTTTGAAAAGACAGGTGTCTGCTAAGGAAGGAGGAGCTTCCTCTGAAATGGAAAAATTAAACCCTTTCCCTCCAAATTGCTATAAATTTTAAATTAAGGGGGGGGGGGGCTCTCAGGCAAAGATATGAGAGCAGGAGTAACAGTTCTTTAATAGGGAAGAAAAGGATAAAATAAACAATACAGGACACTAGAACAACACTGCCAGAGCCAGAACCCAACCTGACACCCTGTGGGTCAGGGTGTTGGTGGCAGTCCCATTGGAATTGTGGCTCAGCCCTCCTGCAGTGTCAGGGGTGGTTCTGCTGGAGCAGGGATCCTGTAGAGAAGGATGTATTCTTCCTCTGAAGATCCAGTGGAAGGAGAGGCAGCTGCTGTTCCTCTGGGGAATCCAGTGGAGAAGCCGTGCTGGTGTCTCAAAACCTCTGGATTATATCTGGGTAGGAATGCTTGGCTCCTCCCTCTGGGCTCACATCTCCCAATGGGATGCTGTAGTTCTTATCAGCCATGCAGTGACATTCAACAGCTGTTATCAGCAGCTATCTCCCTGGAGGGAGGATTGGATGTGGAAGAGATAAGGCAAACTGCCCACTGAGCAGAAGATATGTTTGCCATACAGATGGCAAACAGAATGCAATTTGCTTGGCAATCCAGGACAATCACAAATCTCTGAGGACTAGGTCCTAGCAAAAAGCTTTGTCCCCTGCTACAGGGCTTGAAGGTGCTTGAAGGTTATGGGCAGTGAACAGCCCTGGGTGTCTCTGTCCAATTGTTTCTTTAAATTCAGTGGGGTTGATGAAGGAGCAGGTTGGGGTGCTGTGTTCTGTGATATAAATACAGGTTTATTTCTGTAGCATAAATAAACACACCTATGCCCAACACAGCTGTACTTTCAGCATCCTCCCTGTCCAATTTCACATTGAACTAAAGATTTCAGCCCAGCACATTTCAAGTTGCAGTGATGACCTTCAACACTCATGAGTAGCTTCAAATCTCCAGATCATTTTAAGTATTGGTGTTGGACTTTGGAATATGAGCTGAGCAGAACAGATAAAATCCTGTAAACATCAAAGTTTTGGATGATAAAATACACAGGTGGATCTAATGCTCCAAAGCATCTGGCAGACATTCTGTGATAGATGAATAATCCTTTACTGCAGCCCACACAGTGCTGCCATCTCTTTATTTATTTATATAGAGATACAATTTATTCACATACTTGTACCAGGGAGAGGTGAGTTCAGTTCTAGAAATAACTACACTGAGATACAGATGAGTAATATTATCAAGCCTGTTAAATTATTGCATATTTTTCTCTTTTGCAACTCATTGAAAGTCCTGCTCTTTGCTGATAGATTCAGACATTTTTTTCTGAGCAGTGCAAAGTGAAATTGATGTAATAAATTAAGAAAGTCTGAGCAGACTTTTAAGCATTATAATTATTCCAACTCATCACTTTTTGTGCTTGAATTTTTTAGCAAAATCAGTATGTCAGTGCATTTACTTAATGCTGCAAGATAGATGTCAGGAGGAGTGACTGGTTGTGAGATGTGTCACCTCCAGGAGTTACAGATTGTCACCTGTGCTTCACAGTGTATAAATGTCCCCTTTGTTAAACACCAAACTCTGAATGCTGACTCTACATCCAGTTCTGGGGTCCCCAGGACAGGAAAAACATGGAACTGTCTGAGCAGATCCTGAAAAAGGCCACAAGGATGCTCAGAGAGCTGGAGCACCTCTGCTGTGATGAGAGACTGAGAGAATTGGGGTTGTTCATCCTGAATAAAGGAAACTTTATTCCAAATATTCCATAAATGAAGGGGAGCTTATAAGGAAGACAGAGATTTTTTTTTTTTTTTACAAGAACCACAGTGACAGGACAAGGAGAAATGGTTTTAAACTGAAATAAGGTAGGTTTACATTTGACATCATGAAGAAATATTTTTTTTTACTGTGAGAATGGTGAGACACTGGAACAGGTTGCCCTGAGAAGTTGTGGATATTCCTTCCCTGGAAGTGTGCAAAGCCAGGTGAGATGGAGCTCTGAGCAAACTCATCTTGTGAAAGGTGTCCCTGTCCATGGCAGGGGAGTTGGGATGAGATTAACTTGGGTCCCTCCAAACCATTCTGTGATTTTGTGAAGACATCCTTATTTATCTATTTACCCTTTCACAGAGCATGAGAATGGCCACAAGCAACATAACCCAAGTCTCACCAAGATCAGTATTGCTTTTACACTGGTTCTTGTTCATGGAAGCATTTGAGAGAAGCCCAGCTGTGTAGTGATCTCACCCTGATGTGCTCTCCCAGCCTCCAGTGAATTGTAGTTTGGAGACTTCCTGAAAGAAAATTTTGTCTTCAAAATATTAATAATCCTCAATGGACTTTGTCATATTAAATTTCTTCAGACCTTTCTGTATATGGCAGTGTTTGACCTCTGGAACATCCTTTGGTGAAGAATAAGAGTTTAATAAGAAATTATGTGAAGAAATTTGTCCTTTTGATTGTTCTGTGTGAATCAAAACAAAAGCCTTCACTTTCTTATTGCCTATAAGAAGTAACTGTCTTTCAGAATCTCTCTATTGTTCCCACAATTCAGGTGAATCTCCTGTCATTGTACCTGAAGGAACCTGCATGAATTTTCTCATGCTAAAACTCCATAAGTATTGAAAAATTTGTTTTTTTAATCTCCAAGCTGATATGAATTTCAAAAAGCTAAACTGTCTGGAAAACTTATTTTTCCAGGGTTTTTCTTTTGTTGTTGTTTATTTGCTTTTCTGTTTCTGAATCTTCCTCTCTTCCTCTGATCTCTGTCATCCCTACCATTTCCTGGTATTCCACTGTTTGAATGCCAAACTAGACAAGAGGGATTCTTCACCTCTACCAATGCATATTCAACTAGAGAAATGTGTTGTTTTTTTTTTTTCCCTGGTGCCCAATTTGGATTCAAGAGACTTTGCTGCCCTTAATGGAGCCACCTCCATTTACGTCAGCCAAGAGGCTCAGCTCCTTCCCAGGGGTAATGAGAGCACTGAGTGAATCGTGCCTTGATGTGGAGTATTCTTTAAGCTGGGAAAGCCCATTTGGTGTTGCTGCTAACAGCTCCTCTCTGATGCAGCTGACACAGTTCTCAGCTTCCTCACAAGCAGCAAGCAAAGAGGCTCCTCGGGAACAAAGTACGAGCTGAATGAAATGGAAGTTATGGCTGTGGCGTTGCCATAGCAATCAAAGTTCAAGCCTGATGCCAAAATGGTACCACTATAATCACCCATCAAAGTGTCCAGTTGCCATGGCAACTCTGAAAGGGCCCGGACTTCAAGTTCAGTATCTCTACAATTGAACATAAATAAATAGGGCTGCTAGTGTTTTAAATAATTAGAGTTTACATCTTTACGGTGCCATTCTATGATCATGACATGCTGAAGGCAAAGCCACTTGCTAAACACTATCAATAAATCCCACACTTTGTCAGTAACCATTGTGTGCACCATCAGCACACTGGCCAAAGTTAACTTCTTTTTTTCCTCACATGTGGAAGTGCTCCATGGCCTGCTGCCTGCTGGAACGTGTGTTGAGACATCCTGCTCCGTGGTGTGGGGCTGGCTTTGATCTTGGGGTCTGGGAATACCCAGGGACTTGTTCATCTGAGGTTTCAGTAATGGCAAAAAGAATGGAGTGGAAAAAACCTTTGTTACATAAGAAAATTTTGGTAGAAGTCACTTCCAAACTGCTGTTATTTAATTTTTTTTCCTTTCTGCATAACTTCTGTATGTATATGTATGAAATGCAGCCTGAATGGCAATTAAATGGGAGTCAAAAATATCCCAAGTCAACTGGGGAGAAGAAGAAAATCCTTTAATTTAAAGTGCACATAATTGGCAGAATGCTGCTGAGCAGCTGGACTCTTGCCTAGCTGTAAGTCAATCTTTTCCCTGTGTCATATGCCCCAGTGATGATGTTTCTGACATTAGCATTTAAAGGACTGTAAGAGTAGAAATCTAAAGTGAAAAATGTTTTAATTCCAACTAGCTAATGGGGGAAAAACATCTCTTAATCTCTCCCTTTCCTCTCATCGGTTTCTGTACCAGGAGAAAAGGAATATCTGTCCATTTTGGTTTTGGATGATCCAAACTGGAATCCCATGGCCATATCACAATTCATTTTCAGTTTCAAAAGGTTTTGCCTGTACAGTCTCCCCATTAAATGGCAAATTCTTACAGCATGTCTGAGGATTAGATTTTTTTACTGCATCTTGCAAATATTAAATCATGTAGAAGCCATATATGTTCTAATGAATCCGGGCACACAAAATACTTGTATCTGATGACGAGCTGTTTCTTCATGGAATCATGGAATGGTTTGAGATGGAAGGGATCTTAAACATCATCCAGTCTCATCCCCTGCCATGGGCAGGGACACCTTCCACTGTCCCAGGCTGCTCCAAGCCCTGTCCAACCTGACCTTGGACATTTCCAGGGATCCACCACCCTCACAAGGAAGAATTTATGTCTAAACTCTGAACCAAGTTCCACTCTTCAGTTTGAAGCCGTTTCCCCTTGTCCTGTCCCTCCATCCTTGTCCCCAGTCCCTCTGAAGCTCTCCTGGAGATCCCTCAGGTCCCGGAAGGGGCTCTGAGCTCTCCCTGGAGTTTCTCCTCTCCAGGTGAACATTCTCAGCTCTCCAAACCTATTTCTTAATTTTCTTCCTGTCTGGAGCAGGATGCACTTGTGTACCAATGCAAAATGCCCAAAATTTGAACCACATGAGACAATTTCAGTTAACCTTGATGCTAATTTCTGTACTGATGACCTTGCTTGGATAATAGTTCATAAACGAAAACAAATCCTAGGAGTTTTCTGCCTTCTCCACCTATAGCAGCAACCAATCATTTACTGTTGCCCAAGATTTTTAAAAAGCTTTCTAACACCAGATTTTGATTTTTTTTCTTGTTGGCTAAAGCCACTGAGATTATTGCTAATGAGAGAAAACTTGGTAGGACTCCAAGCAATCATTTTTTGGATATTATATTCAGGTTCTTCCAATCCGCTATTTTTTTGCTGGGAATATTGCCAAAAATGCAAAAGATAGCAATGTTTGGAAAAGATATTTTGGGTCTTAGGCTCTTTCCCTTGTAAGGAGGTTACAGTTAAGCACATGATGACATATGTAATATTTTTTATGAATCTGTAGTGATAAAATCACTTGCACATTTTACATTATTAACACTGAAGGAAACAGAAAGTTAGTTAATAAAGCCACATTGATTAAAAACTTTCACTTTTCCACAGAATTATGCATTGGAATAGAAATAATTTTGCACATTTTAAATGGCCAAGGAAGTAATTATAAATAGTTTTCTCGCAAAGTTAATTAAGTATTTCCTTATTACAATGTTATCCTGTATTCCTCCTTTTCATAAACCATGAATCATGGAGGTGAAAAATCAGAACTTAACATCCCAAGGTCCATGAATCAGCACCATGCTGATACTTTCATTTTGTTCTCCATTATTTTCCTTATAATTCTCAAATTTCGATCTCAGAGTTTATTATTAGTGCTGTATTTTCCTCGTATCCCACTCAATCAAAAGCCAACTGGTATCAAAATATCTTTCTCTAATCCCCCCAGCAGTACTTGATCTTTACTCAATCAAATACTGTCATCAGTAAAATGTCACTTCACCATTTACCCTTTCCTGTTCTAAGTCTGTTATAAATATTTTGACCATCCCAGATTATAACAGAGCACTCTGAAGGATCCCATTTCAATGTCATCCATTGGAAGAAATATTTATTTATTCCTATCATCACTTTCTGACTTTTTACATGACTTTTTATTCAAATAATGTCCTTCTCTCTAATTCAGCCGTGATTATTTTCTCTGACAGCCTTTTAAACAGTCGTTTGGCCGAAGTTTTGGTTTGTAAAAATCCATAGTGAATGGAGCACAAAGGGTAAGGGTTTTTATATAGTGAAAATGAATCAGATAAGGAAAACATGACATTTTTCCCTAAAAAGAGTTTTGCCAACAAATGCTTTGATCCCTCTCATGTTGCTCTCAGAGGAAGTGTTTATATTGATACAAATTGTAGATGAAGAAATCTCTAAGCTGATAGTTCACATTGTTACACAGATATTCACATTTCATTGAAAAATCTTTTATCAACATTTCAGCATTCGTTGTAGAGAAGGTCATCATTTCCTTTCAGTGAAGATTCTGATTCACTACTGCTCCTGCTTTTATTGGCAAGTCTAGGTGGTTTTTATTATTCATGATATTTCATGTCTCTGTATTACTGATATTCTTTTTTTCTATTCATATAAGGTAGTTTTCCAATATTATATTAATTAATTATATTAAATATTGTACACCATGTGTAAGGTTTGTAATGCAAATGATACTTTGTCATTTACACACTTAGAGCATGGTTCCATTTAACAGGAAACCTGAGGAAAGGCATCTTAACATCAGATCAAAACAACCATAACCTCACTGAGCAAGAATATCAACTCACACAGAGCTTCACTTCAAATTTATTCCAAAAACAGAACAATGAAAATTGCAGGGCAATATGTCCTGACAGTCTCGAGGTCAACTCAAATACCATCTGTACCCTTCAGCAGACACCATTCAGTTTTTAGGACAGTATTTGCTATAAATACTAAATCATGGGAGGGGTTTTTGATCATTTTTGATTATTTTGAAAGAAATACAAGTGTGCACCAACACCTGGGTCACGTTAAATGAGTTTTGATGGGCAGTCTGGTGGTGCACACATCTTGCACCCATGGAAGCAGTCTGACTTACACATCACTTTACTCCAAAAGGAGTCTCCTGGGCTACAGCTGGGTCATGATTTAGCCAAGACTTCTCTGTTTGAAGACTCATTTACACCTCATTTTTATCTGGGAGATGAGTATTTGTCTCGAAGTCCTATGGTGGTATTGACAGAATTTATAATTATCACATTTTGGTGCATTGTGTTCTGCCCACCAAAACTTAATGGCATCACAGATCTTTCCCAAATCCAGTGGAGAACGAGCAGGAATCTGTTTCTTCATCAAAATTACACTTTTCCCCTCATTTCCCCTTCCACTGGTCCTGGTGACTCCTACTCTGAGTCATGTGCTGAAGCAGCACAGGAGAGGAGTAGTCAAAGCTTTGCAGGAAGATTCTGCACGGAGCAAACAAGATGCCTTTGCATATCTGTAGTGGCTCAAATGCATCATTCATTGAAGGGGGACAGCTTTCATTCAGAAATAAAAGCTTTGGAGGAAGATTTCAGCTGGCGTGGCATTTTAGTTGAGCTCTGGGTGTGATTCATGTAAGAGTCAAATGTGCACACACATATATTTTTATATATATAAATACATATATCTATATGTGTGTGTGTGCACGGCAGATGATTCAGGCTTTTATTTCCCAGATGGCTGCTGTGACCCAACTTTTCTGAGGCAAAGATAAGATTTGTTATGCAATTTGTTATGCAAGCAGTTTTCCCTGCCACTGCCTCATTAAAACGTTTGTGAAGGGAGGGAGAACGAGCTGAACTGGGTGAATCAAACCTTTGGGTGAGCACTTGGGAAAGGACATCCTTGTAATTTTGCAGTTTTTTTTGTGGAAAAGCTCCATCAGGGAAGTAACTAAAGCTGGTAAGTTGGCCAAAACCAGCATGAGCATTGAGAGATAAAATAGGAAAAAAAAAAAAGGCGACGTTAAAGAGAGCTGGTTCAAGATTAGATATTAGGAAGAAATTCTTCCCTGTGAGGGTGCTGAGCCCTGGCACAGGGTGCCCAGAGAAGCTGTGGCTGCCCCTGGATCCCTGGAAGTGCCCAAGGTCAGGTTGGATGGGGCTTGGAGCACCCTGGGATAGTGGAGGGTGTCCCTGCCATGGCAGGGGGTGGAACTGTATGAGATTTAAGGTCCCTTCCACACCAAACAATTCCATAATTCTGTGATTCTGTGAAAGAAATTTTACCAAAAGAGTGAATCTCCTGCGACTTTCTGAATTCCTGGTGTCTCCCCAGTTCCCTGTCTGGCCTTTATGCCCCTTTTATAAAATTACCTGACCAGAGACCTTAAATTAAAGTACAAACAAAATGTTGAGTGAGTTAGGTGACATTTACCAACTTAGAAAAGTGTAAGGAGAGGGGTTGGGAATGTTTATCTCACTCCTATCCCTCTCTAGGTAGATTCTATGTTTACAAAAATGAGATCCTGTATGGGTTGAGTCCTCTGGGCAATGTGAACACTCTACATGAACATCTAAGTTGACAGGGAGGGAAAAGACTCCAAAACAAGTCCTGCTGCTACATTCTGTCCTCCTCCTGATAAGAAACTTCAAGGCAAGAAGAAAATACAAAGAAGCGAAATAAAACTTTTTCAGATTTCTGATTCATTAATAAAATGGGCTGGGAAAGGAGTCGTGGAGTCACAGAGGACTGGCTTCAACAAGAAAGAGGGAAAGCATTTTGAGAAACTCCCCTGGAGTGGGAGGTCACAAACAGCCAATCAGGGATGGCAGGTAGATCCTTATTTATAGCAAAACTTATTTAATTTGAGAGGAAGATTGAAATTCAACCCTCGGCCAAACGACGCGAGGATTCAGAAAGGGCGCAGAGTATAAAAAATGCTTGGAAGTAAAAGCAGCAGCCCCTCCAACAAAGAGAAAGTGCTCATGCCCTCACCTGTCCTTTGTCTGTAGACACAGCCTGACCCCAGCTGCTAAACTGAGCTAAACTGAGAGAACTGAGACAGCCTGAGAAGGCAGGAACCCCGTGGATCCAGGAGCATTTGCCTGGCTGGGCTGAAAACATCAATGGTGTGTGTGAGAATAGAACCCCAGAGCCATGGAGAATAGCAAATATGAGCCCTTGGGCTGAGTGTGGAACTGAAGATCTGCTGGGAGATTTCTGCTCTTTATGGTTGAGGCTGTTGGCAGCTTGTCCCTGCATGGGAATGAAAGGAACAACTTAAAAGCATTTGTCAAGGTTGATTTTTACAAAGGCAGGTGCTGCTTTGATACCTTGCAGCGATTTCACTTTTCTTTTAAATATTATCTAAACTCCACCTTATCCTATATTTACCCGGAGGGCTTGAAAAGATTGTTGCTGGAAGTGAAAGCTTCCTTCTGAGGCAGCATTTACCCAGGAGAATTCAAATGAAATGAGGTTCCTCCTTACATTGATCAACATGGAGCAAAAAATCTGCAGCTGAAACCCGCGGCTGAGCAAAGTTATGGCTCAGATTAAATCCTGGTGTAGGTTTAAGACCTTTAGGTTAGGTGAAAGCCTTCTGCAGATCCTTTTTTCTCTCTGTGGATTGTGTCTACTCAATAAACCCAGATACAGGGCTATTTAAAAGTGAAATAGAAGCTACTACCTCATTAATAATTATGATCATCAATGATGGATAATTTGAATCCCTACAACCCAAACCAGGTCCTACCTCGCTGTTGACTCAGTGATGCTTTGGATGATCTGGTGTGAAGATTTTGATCGACCCTGTTGTGCTGGATGTCAATGTCTCAGATATTCTGACCTCCCTGCCCCTCAGCTGGCAGCTGGAATGTGGCAATTTTGGGGATGTATGATAGATCTGGGAAGTGGGGATGTGTTGAAACCCCGGTTGCTGAGAATTTCAGATTTCTGTGCTGGCAGGCACTGACCCCCAAGAGAACACTGCACTGACCTTAGGCTGTGGAGAAGCTTCCAAAATGGAATGACAGAACTGGGATTGTGGGTGTGGAGTTTGGATAGAAGTGTGTGATATCACAGGGTGGGAAACTCAGAGTTTAAGGGTTTAGAATGTAGTAATGGATATAAAGCAAGATGGAGGTTTTAGGGCAGAGGCTGATCCTTCTTCATCTTCTTCTCCATGGGTTTGGGTGGTTTTGTGTAATTGGATAAAAAAGTCCCCATTGTGGGCACGGATGGTTTGTTATTTGTCACCCTGTTCTTCTAAAGTTCCTCTAAGCCTTCTGATATTTACATTTTTGTAAAGGAGTTTCTCACGCACTTTTCATGTAAATAATGATTGTTTTGCATTCCTTTCTGGAGGAAGAGAAAATTGATGGACTGTTGGTTTGACCAGTGTGGTTAGAGAGGTGGCAATTTCATCCTCCAATCCACGGTCACTTTTGGAATTCTATAAATATTGAGGCCCAGAAATAAACTAGACTTTTTTCCTTGGACATCTCAGCGTGTGAGTGTAATTCATTTTGTGTTGTATTGCTACAGTTATTGGGTTAAAAGTGAAAATAATTGAGGTGTCATTTGTTAACTGGACAGTTGATCCTTCAAAGGCCTTGCAGAGAGAGAGATGGGGCTCCATTTTTAGTTTGTGAGAGTGAAGTGCCGCAGAACTCAGGGTTTGTGAGACTGTGACAGAGATAAGAACTGATAAACATCTGAGTCCCAGCAAGAAATACCATCTCACACATTTAATCCCAACATTGGCAGGAAAAGAAGATAAAACTCGACAGGGATGATGCCAGTTTCACCGGCAAGAGCTGCATCAGAAATGGCAGACTTTTCACCATCCAGCTGTTAAAATTCCCTTTCTCAAGCCATGCAAACAATGAAGTGCTTGGCTAGGCAAGGAACTGTGGGTCAGTTCTAGCCCGAGGCTGTGTTCTGACAGCAGAGGAAAAATTTCACAACCTCATTCACATTTTATTGCATTTCTGAGCTTCTCCACATAATGATAACTTAAGAGAAGAAGGTGCTAAACTGCCCTCTTCTCTAGAAATACATTCCTGTAAAAGTCAGTTGGTTTTTTTAACCATGGCTTGGGGCCATATAGTCTGAAATGTCCAAGCACCCAACATATTTTTTTTTTATTTTTTTTCTCAAAATATATATTACAGTAGAGAAAATACTGCTATTACACTTCACAGCTGATTCAGGGTTCAATAGCAGAGGAACAACAAATATTTGGCAATTAGGAGCAGCCTTTAATACATGGCCTCAGTGCCCTCTGTTTAAGGGGGATAAAAAATAAAAACACACATTGCTATTTTTGCTGGGATTTATATGTTTCCCAATTTATCAGCACTGCTGTTCTTCCCCATCTTCTTTTTCTGGGAGAAAAGGAGCAGCTGATATTACTGATGAGCACAAAGAAATGGGCTGTTACATCTGCTCAGGTGGCAGTGATTTGTCTTGAAAGGAAATGTAGTTCTTTAGATTGAGTGTCTGACAGAGTTTTCTACCATGTTAAAAATTACAGAGTGAATCCAACTGAAATAAATAGAATATGGGGCCTCTTAGCATCACATAAAAGCTCTGACTTGAAATAGCAGCTCAAGATACCTCTCTTTTTTAGCTTTTTATAGAGTAATAATTGAGCTGCCTGCTCAATTTTAAATTTAAAACCTCTATGAAGATTTAGGCTCCTAAATAAAAATTCTTTTCCTCTTTCCTCTTTAGGTTTTATTTTCCTTCTCTTTCCCTTTGCAATGTACCTGAAATAAACCTATTTTTCAAGCAACCAAATGCGGCTCTTTCCTACCCATCATCTGCTCACTGGTATTGCTGATGCCACTCTGTGCTTTTCTGTTTATCTCAGGCTAGGCTTAAATAAAATTGTTGGGCTAAAATACTGTGAACTAAGCTGTGACTATATTATTTTTGCTTGAAAATCCAAACCGAGTGTGTGGGGATATTTTTAGACAAGTAAACTTTGAGAAATGTGGCTGCCTTGACTCTCTGAAATGATGAGGAAATGAGAAGGGTTTTTGAGTTAGAGTTTGAGCTAGGGTTCAGAGGAGAGGCCGTAAGCTAGGCGTGCACTGTGAGACAACATATTCCCCTAAAAACATACTGGAGTTATACTGGGAAATGAAAAAAATCTTCCCAGTTTTTCACCTTGTTCTAGGAGAGAAAATTCAAGAGAATATCTAAAGGCCAAATTCAAGAGAATATCTAAAGGCCACTTTATTGGATAAGCTGAACTCAAATAACAGGGATTTATTGGCATTTTGAGGCAGGATTTTAATTAAAAAAATATGCAACTGAGCTGAGGGATAAACCCATAAGAATGTAATGCATTGCAAAGCTTAAGCTTAGCTTCCCTAAGATGAGAATGTGCCTTAAAACTGTGATACAATTCTTTCTTTTCCTTATCACTAACAGCTGGTACATCCAAGCATTTCCCTTTGGTGGCTGCAGCACTCCCAGGGAGGTTTCCCTCCAGCATCCCTGTTCCCTGCTGGGTTTTGCTGTGTGCTGATCCAAACCCATCATTAACACAGGGCATCCGAAACGGGGCTGTCTCACCTCTGCTGGCCCAAAGGCATGCTCAAAATGAGCCTTCAACAATTCCTGAAGCAGTTCAGGACCCCCAAACACCACCTGGTCCATCCCCCTGGCATGAGCAGGGACATCTTCAAGCAGACCAGGCTGCCCAGAGCCCAATCCAACCTGGCCTTGAATGTTGCCAGAGATGTTTTCACTATTTTAAGGGAGTCATCAAAAGGAGGGAAATAGACTTCTCTTGTTTTAAACTGACAGAGGGCAGGTTTAGATCAGCTGTTAGGGAGGAATTCTTTTCTCAGAGGGTGGTGAGGGCCTGGCACAGGTGCCCAGAGAAGCTGTGGCTGCCCCTGGATCCCTAGAAGTGTCCAAGGCCAGGCTGGATGGGGCTTGGAACAACTGGGATAGTGGAAGGTGTCCCTGCCATGGCAGGAGGTAGGACTGGATGAGCTTTAAGACCCCGTTCAATCTAAACCACTCTGTGATTTTATGATTCTACTTCTCTGTGTGCCTATTATTGGTGTTCTGTGCTTTCTAAGAAATGGCAACTTTCTACATTTTAGAGCACTTCTAAGCATTGATCCCCAGCTCCCTCTTCCCAAAATCTTCTCCCCATACAGCACTCCAAACCTTTTATGTTTTTACCAGCAATGCAAACACAGTCAGATGCTGAAATCTCATCCTTGCATGACTTTGAGAAAGTAAACCATGAGAAAATAAAAAAGAAGTCATGTTAACATGCCTTGTTTTGACTTCTGAGAGTTTGTAATCGCTGATCTCCTGTGGCATTCACATTCTCTGAAAAAATCCCTTCACCCAGGATTTTTCTCCGGGGAAGCTGAGAAGCCTCAGAGAAAAAGGAGAATAATTCTTATCTCATTTTCTTCTCCTGTGTTTTGCTCACATGTGGAATGTGTTTGGAGATTGTTTGCCCACAGGTGATTGTTCCATCGGATTCTGGTGTGAATTGTTTTCACACTTTGGCCAATCGGGGCCAAGCTGTGTCAGGACTCTGGAAAAAGTCAGGAGTTTTGCATTATTATCTTTTTAGCATTCAGTAAGTATCTTTTCTGTATTCCTTAGTATAGTATTGCTTTCTTTAATATAATATATTATTATAAAGCAATAAATTAGCCTTCTGAGAACATGGGCTCAGATTCATCATTCCTGCCTTCACTGGAGCATTCCCTGCAAATACAATAATCTCCTGCCTTGTGTTTCCAAAGCATTTTCCATGGCAAGGCACTCTCCATGGAAGCACAACGTGATCCTTGCTGGGTCTGCCTCTCCTCTGAGGCTCTGTGCAGTCTCACACGTAGTCTCTTCCACATGCCTGGAATTCTCTGTGTGGACATTTTTGTCCCTTCCCAAAATACGTTTCTCCCATGAAGCACGACACGAGCGTCTTGCCAAAACCCCCTCCCCATTTCCCTTCCCATCTGCCGCGTCTTCTTCCCCATTTGGACACAAGCACCTAATTTTAGATAAATCCTAGCAAATTCCAGGCACTCAGCTGAAGCCTAAGTTTGAATCCTCATCATCAAATTGCCCTCCTGTCATAGACAAAGGGTAAAAAACATTCCTATCTTTCTTTTTCTTTCCTTCTGTCTTCTTTAGCCTGGCTTCTGAGAGTATCTGCAGTGCCGGCCTTGATTTCAGCTGGTTCTTTAGGAAAGATGAGATGAACACAAGCTCAACTGTTTTACTTTTCAGTTTATTTTTCCTGGTGTGCTTATCTTTATACTTAACAGTAAACAGGGAAGTTTTTTATTAGCATGCAAATAATACTGAAATCTGTAGGATTTTTCAAAAATTATGATTGTCGCTGTCAAAGTGTTGATTTCAGAGAGATGCCATGTGTTTTAAATAAAGTTTTGTACAACTTGTATGTCAGATAAACGGAATATTAAATAATCTTAAATATTAAATAAAACAATAAAGTATTAATATTAATCTTAAATAAAATATAATGTTAAATGATAATAATATTAAATATTCCAGGATGGTTTTCCCATTGGTCAATTTTCAGCTTATCTTTTATTTTTGCACCACAAAATTATTGTTGTTGTTCAAAGACAAACCCACTCTAAATTTCTTTCTCTCAAGTCATCCAAAATGTCATGTTCTAAGAAAAGAACAATCCTGAGTCCCTTCTTCCTACATGGAGCTGTCATATAAAATTTCATTTTCTTCTCAGCTAAAAGAGTCTTTTCTCCTTTGGCTACTGTTATCATTTCGGCAAATATCTGCAGTTAAGACTTTGGATAAATCACAGCATTAACTAGAATATATTCAAGTATTGACAGGTAGATGACAGAAAATAACTACTTCTACCTCAGTTCCCTCTGCCTCAGAAATGGCTACTTATATAAATTTCTATGCGACCAATTCCAGTGCTTTTATCCCACATTCTAGTGCTCCAGTTGTCCTAAGGTATGGGTTGATTTGAGTTGGCAAACAGATGGAATCAAGGTAGAACTACTTGGGCTGACAACTGTCATGGAACTGGAAATCATCCCTTTTGTGAGCTTGATGTTTGATGATTTGGGTTTTATTTTTTTTTTGTTTCTATGTGGTTTTCTGTGGGAGGGTTTTATTTTTGGTTTGGTTTGGGTTTCTTTTGATCTTGGTTTTGTTTGTTTTGGGTTCTTTGCGAGGTTTTGTGTTTTGGTTTGTTGCATTTGTTAATCAGTGTGCATATGTTTTTTTTTCCCCTACTTGCTACCAAAGCCTTCTAGTAAAGCCCTCACTCATCATGTCAAATGCACTTTCTGCATGTGAACAATGCTGCAGCTTAAAGGAAAATGTTTCAAAGCTGTCAAGAAACTGTTGTTTTCCAGATGGCTGATCAAATGGGGGACAGAGACACACAGGGACTGGCTCCAAAGAGATGGATTAATAATGGATGTTGCTCACTTGTGGTGGAATGGGACAAAGCAAAGGGAAGAAAGCTGAGCACAAGGTAATCAAGACTTCTAAAGCTCCCTGTTCCTTTTTTGAAAGCCTGACATTCATTCTAGATGTGCAAATGTCTTGATAGATTATTTAAGTGCTACTTGTGTAGAACAGCAACTCAAATTTCCACCGGGTTCTGAAGCCATGGATTTAACAACAGAATATGAAAATCTCAGCTTGAACAGGGAGTCGCCGTGCTCAGAGTGAAAATTCATAAATTAGGGATTATTTTTTGCTCCTTCCCCTCCAGCTGAGCTCTGTAAAACCTCCCTAATGAAACCTTCAGTGGAAGATAGTTCACCGTGGTTTGATGCTTTGCAGAAAAGGACTTCAAAGTGCTGCATAAAGATAAGGAACTTGGTGCCAGATGCTCAGAAGCACTGGAGACCTCCATGGCCATGAAATCCCACTGAGGTCACTCCAAGATCAAGTGTCATGAGGCTCTTGGGAAACCAGGGAGGTGTAAGATGGATTGGATGACCTGAAGCATTAGCTGAAGCTGAGGCCTCAGGTTTGAGCTTTTATATTTTTCAGAATCTGTGCTGCTTTAGTGAGTGGGTCTGAGCTTCACATCAGGGCATGGTGAGCTCTGTGCACAGAGCAGGGAGACAAAACAATTCCTGCTCCAGCTGGGCACCAAGGACAAATGAGCCAAATCTCAGCCCCAGAGCACAAACACCGTGGGCTGGAGAGAGAAAAACAAGCAGGGTGGGACTGCCTGGGCTAAAGCTGGAATGGGACAATGAACTGCAAGGTGCAAATGGAGCAGAACTGATCCCAGGGAGAGACCCCGGGAGCGCTCGTGCATTTTGGGGCCATTTTGGTTCATCTTGGGTGCAGCCCTGGCTGGGCTCTGGTGCTGCCCAAGGTGCATCCATGGGGGCCTTTGAATAAATCCCTGCTTTATTCTTTAGCTCTGTCCAGCCTCTGTTCTAGGTCAGCCTACACAAGGCATCAAATCACTGCAGAGTTCCAATCTGAGTTGTCATCACCTGTCCACTTTGTACCTCTCTGGATATAACATTCCCCTTCACAAAGACACCAGGCGGGAATCCATGCTTGCATCTCTGCTAACATTTTGTCATATTATAACTTTAAGCATGAACAAAGGTTGGTCTCATGCTCACAGGCACTAAATTAATGGTGTTTGTCTGCTTTCTCCTCCATGGTCTTGCCAAACTTGGGCTGAGATGGAAAAATCAGCCCTGGGGTGTTACAGGTGAGGGAGCAGAGCTCTGAGCTGTGAAGAGTTTCCAATAAACATCCACAATTCCATGGCAGAAGCAGAGTTAAATCCCCTCAGGGATCCCCCTGAGTTCATATTTTATAAATGATGCAAAGCCATGTGTCTTCCAGCTTTCATTGTTCTTGTCTCCACTTCCAAGCCTGCCAATGCAAGAGTGAATTCAGCTCAATGGGGAGCTTGATAATAATTTGGATTTCTGACTTATTAGCTGCATTATCCCTGCTATTGCTCCCCTTCACAGCTGTGACCTTCACACATCTCAGTCACACTTCTTGATAACCTCAGAGACACAATCTCAGCTGCAGGTTTTCTGCCCTCTCCTGAGATTAGAAACTGAGATTCAGTATGAAGTTTACTCTGATTTACAGCTGAGTTTTGAAAAGTCTTGGCTTGTTTTTTGGTGGCTTTTTTTCACTTGCTGCACACATGGATTCAACTTTAGTGCAGTTCTGGCTTGATCATTTGTGTCCTTTGACACCAGAAATTCTAAGTGAAATACAGGAGGATGCAGAAATTAATATTAGTTGTGAAAATAACGGTGCTGATTGAAGGATGAGAGAAAACTGACATGAGTTAAAGCAAGAAAGGTTCTGATTGGGTATAAGGATAAATATTTCACCCATGAAATGAGTCAATGAGTTAAAAAGTTCTTCCAGAGAGGCTGTGCAGAAAAAAACCCCTATTATGTATCTATTTAGTGGAACTGTTTTGCCTTGAATCTGGAAGTCTCAATCTACTCAAACTACAAAGAAAATAAAAATGTTTTAATTAAAATATTTGGATTGGATAAATCCTTTGCTACTTTTCTTGATTTGTTCTAAGACTTTAAGAAATGGAAAGGACTTGAAACCTAAAAGTTATGTTGCACTGAACTTCGAAGGGAAAGTTTTCTGTTTCAGGATGAGTTTGAAAATTTCCTTTTCGATTTGGAAGGAGCAAAAATTGAGTAAAAAGTTATAATTGTGGTTGAGATTTTGCAAAGCTCTGTGCACATTAAAAAAATACCTTTCTATTCCTGCCTCTATTTTTTTTTTTTAATTTACAGAAGTCTCTTTGTAATCATTAAATTATCCACTAAATCTAAGTAGGTCTCTTCCCTTCTTTAGTTCTCCGGGCTTTCCTGTACTTTTCCCTGCCCATTATGGAGAAAGGAGAGGAAAATTCATCATCCCCTAGGGCTGCAGATTGGCATTGCCTTGGCAAGGAAAAGGGAGCAGGGGAAGATGGTTGTGTTGCTTTGCTCGTCTGTGCTTTCTCTCAGGGTGCTGCTCATGTTTGATTAGCCTGCTTAATGAAGAACATCTTGTTAAAATTAAAGATCTGTCGTATTTAGCATAATCTTGCCAATTGTTAATTAGTGTATTGACAGGAGACCGGGTTTGGGTTTCGCTTTCCAGCAGCATCTTCTCCCCTCCCCAGGCCTGTCCTGCCAAAATAAAGATCCTTGCAGTCACAACATGTTTGGGAGCCCACATGACACGTCTGTGAAAGCTGCCTTGGAGCACTGGTGCACAGGGAAGATACATAAGCTATTAGCAAAACCCAGTGTGAAACCTCAAAGCACAGGAGACTCAGAGCTGGGGAATCCTTTGTGTCACTAATTTATCATGTAGATACAGATTTCACGTCCTTTAATGCTGTTTTCCCTGGTTTGGGCAGGTTTTCGTTCATGTTTTTGAACAGGAGCCCATTGGTACAAAAGCTGTGTTTATAATCTCTATTTCAGGAGCAAATGTTCTGTTTGCCCTCTTTCTGCTGACTGAGGTGCTTAGAATCTGATCTGTAGCTTCCCCTAAGGCAGATTTGGGGTTTTTAATGGGGTTTCACTCATTTGTGTCTCTTTCCTGGTGTTTCCAAGTTGAAGAGAGAGGTGATTAGAAACAGCTTTGCCCTAAATTGCTGAGAGCTCTGCACAGCATCACTGTCAGTTTGATACAGGATGCAGGGGAGGTCCCAGAGGGTTTTAGAACCCTTTATATTCTTTAAACCATCAGGATTTCTGCATTCAGAGAGCCCAGTGGAGCTCCCAGAGCACCTCAGGACCAGGGGGAAGGAAAATCTTTCCAACTACCCCTAATCCCACACTGGTCTGCTGCTGCTTCATCCATTAAACCCTGTACTACTTCTGTGGTGAAAGGACAGAAGTATTTTTTTATTGATTGTTTTGTTCTACTTTCAGGGAAAATTTTAGTGGGAGTTTGGTTTTAGTTTCAGAGCATGGCTGGTGATGGAGCTGGTACCAACGAGGGACCATCCCTCATGATTCCCTCCTCCTCATGACCCAGGATTCACACATTTGGGAGAAAAACAAATAATGGGGTGTGGAGAACCTTTTGATGGCACCTGGCAGGTGAGGTTAGGTCAGGGTTGCTGTCACTTTATATAAATCAGGAGCAATGCTTTGCCTTTGTCTTTGGGGACAGCTGCCTCATTCCCTGGATTGTGAAATATGCTCAGAACTTCAATGCAAACACCCACCTGCCTGAAATTAAATAGTTTATTAGGTCTTCTATCACCTACCTCTCCTTGGAGGATTTACAATGGCCCAGCCTGATCTTAAATATCTCTGCAAAACTGTTTTCTTCTGCTCTTAAATCAGTTTGCAATTCACTTTACGAATAAAAACATTAAAAGGAAGAATCCTTCAGCAAGCTGTATTTCTTTTTCTTAGCCCTGAGATACCATGGTCACAACATTTGTCAGTTCTATCCATGTCAAATTAGAACCTGGCTCATTAATTTCTGCCCAACAGTTGGTGTCCTAATGGCTCAATGATTGACATGTTGAAGCTATAATCTTCCATTCAGTTTGATCATCCTCAGGCAGGAGCCTGTAGTCATCTCCTCAGTGTTTGTGACAGCTCTTCTGGGTCAGAGTGTGCTCTCCAACGTGACATGGGAAAACCAAGCCTTCACTCACAGGATGGATGTTTAAAAGGAATTTTACTGAAGAAGCATGTGGAGAAAAAAATAAAATTTATAAAAAGGATAAAAGGACACAGTGAAACTTCAAGAAAAGAGTTTGTCTTCTGAAGATATGGGGACCACGGAGGACAAGAACCAATAGTAGCTGAAGTCTGGAAATCCCAGTGGTTGAACATTTCAGGGTTATTTTCTGTGGGAGCTTCAGGACTGAATAACAAGCAGATAAATGGGGCAGGTTATTTAGAAAGCAGTTCCTTTCTGAGTGGTTCAAGATATGATAGGACTTTTACAGAAGAGTGATTTCACACAGCAATGCTCAAGATATTTTGGACCCTAAGAACTGGTTCCATTTGGGAACAAATTGTTCTGTCATGGAATCCTAGAATGGTTTGGGTTGGGAGAGACTTTAAAGACCATCCAGTTCCAACATCCTGCCCTGGGCAGAGACACCTTCCACTACCCCAGGTTGCTGCAAGCCTCGTCCAACCTAGCCTTGATTCTCCTTCTTTCCTCTCTTTCCCAACCCTACATCTCCTAAGCAGAGATGTGAGTTTCTGGTTCTTCTTGCTAAAGCCAAGGTGAGCTCCTCATCTTCCACACCCTTAAGGCTCCGGAGGAATTATTTTGCTGTAAAGAGTTCAGGAAATACAAATCAAGTGCAAAACTGTTCCTAGTGCATCTGTCCCTGTGTGGCAACACAACTTTTGGATTACCAGGAAAGCTGGGTCCCACAGGTGAATTTGCTGTGATTTCTCATTAGTGAAACAAAGGAGACATTTATGTCCTTTATGCTGTTTTCATCTCAAAAAAGGAAAGCAGAAATTACAGCAGGAATGTTATCCCTACGTGAAAACATCTTAAAAACTTTAGAGTGAGTAAGAGAAAATAAACTGGCAATGATCTCTGTGAAAAATAAAACCAATCACTGAACAAAACTGAGAAATCGACCTCCTGGATAGCTAAATGATTTCCTTTGCAGGCTTTTTGGTATAATTCTGCAGTAAAAATGCAATTCACTGTGAGCTTTAATGGGAGGATTTAAACCAAGAGAACCCAACCAGCCAAAGCAATTTGAGAAAAGCTCTCGTTCTGTGCACTGTGCAGGGCTCGGCACAGAGCCAGCAAACATGTGCGTGATGTGTGCTCTGTTCCCTCAAAAATTAGCTTTGGACAGGGGCTCTTAAGCACTGTGGCCTGATCCATGATTGCATCCAAAAATATCTCAACATCTGGTTCTTACAATCTTGCTTTTTAACTCGATTGATGTGTGGACATTTCTGGCTCTCCGAGCAGCAATAAAAGCAAGGCGGGAGAGTTCAGTCCCTCTTCCACTCCTGGCTTCAAGCAAAACAAAGTTTTGGCTCCAAGTTCATGCAAGTTTTATTGTAGAGCTCAACTGAGAGCTTTGACTTGCTTCATCACCTCTTCCTCCTGCTCTGTTCCTATGCTGGAGTTGTGCAGTTCTTGTGGAGAGACAGGGAGAACAAAGAAAGGCAGATAAGGACAAGGCAATCTGGCTTTGGCTGGAGGAGAAAAACAGGTGGTGGGATTGGGGATGTTCTTAGAGGGCCCCATTTAGTGCTGAAAAACTGCCCTCAGTTCATAGAAACAAAGAATCACAGAACCACAGAATTCAGGTAGAGACATTAAGCCCCATTTCAATGTTGTTAATGTCACTGTCATATTTTCTGAAAAAGCCCTTCACCAGGATTTCTTCTCCTGGCAAGCTGAGAAGCCTCAGAGAAAAAGAAAAATAATATTATCTCATTTTCTTCTCCCTGTTTTGGTGCTTTGGAATGTGGTATGGAAATTGTTTATCCAATATGTGAATTGTTTTTACTTAATGACCAATCACTGTCAAGCTGTGTCTGAGGAGTCAGTCATGAGTTTTCATCATCATTCTTTGTAACCTTCTGTCTGTATCCTTTCTCTATTCTTTAGTATAGTTTTAGTATAGCATTCTTTAATATAATATATGTACACAAAATAATAAATTAGCCTTCTAAGAATATGGAGTCATATTCTCAATTCCTCCTTTGTCCCGGGGACCCTGAAGACACCACAGTTAACAGCCATCCCCTCACCCATGGAATTGTTTGTAAAGCCATCAGCACACATCTTCCCTATCAACAGGATCCAAGGTGCAACTTCAAAAGTGCTGATCTCAGGGGAGCAATCCCTTCCAAACTCCTTGTTCTTGCTTACAATGCAGATGGATGGCAAAATGCCTCATGCAAATCCAAAGGGTGCCTGGGAGGAAAGGAAGAGAGGATTTTAAATCTGATGGTAATACGTGATATTTGCTCTGGGCTTGTTTCTTTAGGTAGCTCGGTTTTATCCTCTTATGAAGAAAAAAATAATCTTTTCTATCCTGTTAGAATTCTGCCTTCAGAATCTGAACTTTCTTATTTTTATCATGCTGAAGTGCTTCGGTTCGGGTTTGTTTTTTGCGGTTTTTTTGCTATTTCTTCCCTTTCGAGGTATATTCATTGCCGCAGTGGGTGGAGATCAAACTGTGTCTGCAATTTTTTGTGTGAGTCTGTGTCCTCTTCCTCCATTTTATGTATTGTTCTGTACTACTCCCTTAGAGGAGGTTATAGCCAGGTGGGGGTTTGTCTCTTCTCCCAGTGATAAAACCAGAGAAAATGGAAAAATTCTCACCAAAAGAGGAGTCAAGCACTGGTACTGCCCAGGGAGGTGGTGAAGTCATCATCCCTGGAGTGATTTAAAAGATGTGGCACTTGGGGATATGGTTTAGGGGTGGCCTTGTCAGTTCTGGATTAATGGTTGGACTTGATTCTCTTGGTGGTCTTTTCCAACCCAAAAAATTCCTTGATTCTGTGATTTTTAAACAAGAACTTTGGCATGTAATAAAAGCTTTTGTTTGTTATTATAAAAGAAGTGGATCTAGGAGTTGGAGGTTTTTTATTGTGGCCTTTAATCTGGCAGTGTAGGAAGAGGAGTGAGAAAATGAGCCCTTAGAATGAAATTAGGAAGGAGAGAGTTCTTGATTGATTTGGACATCTGAAAATAATGCTTTGTCATCTCATAACCTGTGCAGCCTCTGATGTGCCTAAGGAAGGAATCCATCACCTGACAGGTTTGTACTTCATTTTCCACTCCTTACTTTGTTTACCAATATTATTGACCTCTGTAAAAATACTGTGTGTAAAACTAGGAGTGAGAGTTGGAAAGAAGAAGAAAAAAGAAGGGGTTCAGGGAAGCCTTTCTGTCATTGTTCTGAGCTTTATGATTTAAATTGCTTCTGCAAGCCATTAATCATGACAAGGAGTATTTATTACATATAGTAAGGTATTTGCATGTAGTCTGTAAAAAAAACCCAGCTTCTACCTGTGGATTTATATGTTTATTCATATAATTAATGTAATTATTGTTGGTAAATATACTCACAAAATTACTTGTTGACCTTGGGGACTCTGCAGAGCTGGGTAAAAATATGTAAAGTATGAAGGAACTGGATAAAAAACCATAAAGGAGCTGTGCAATATTTACTCTGATATCTTCCCTGCTACTACCCATGGATTTTTCTGTGAAAGGGTTAAAAGTTTTGTGCCAGCGCTCCTTCCCCTAGACACAAAGCAAGTAGAAATTTTCTGTGTGGAAATTTGTGTTTGGTCTGGCATCAGATTTTCAGAGGGCATACAGAGTGTGGGGGAAAGTCATCAGCTGGGTTTTGTTACAGATGAATAATATTTAGAGCAAGAAAAAAAGAACAGACCACTGAGGCTGGTTCCTTGCACAAGCTTGCCATAAAAAAATTGTTTATTCTGGCTGCAGCTCTGCTGTCCAGCTCTAGTTAATAAATTCCAGGCTGGGGGTTGAGATTTAATGTCCTAAAGGGCATGTGGTTCCTAAGAGGAGGACCTGACAAACACCTGCTGCAGTCTAAGTTGCAGACTTGTTAAGGCCAAGTAGTTTTCCCTTTCTCTAAAATACCTGCCCTGCATTTTTATAAATGGATCACACCCTGTAGATGAAAAGCACCGATTCCCAAAGAAGAGCATCACACAGCTCATTTGGTGAAACCAAGCTAGGAGGTTCCTGGTATTTAAGATGCCATCAAAATTGCTCCAAGTGCAGGATGCAGCCTCAGCCTTTCCCTGGGCCTTGCACTAACACTGTAAATACCACATCTCATTGATATTTGGGACTGACACGCTGAGAGCTGATGGAGGCTTTTTTTTCTTGTTGTTGTTGCAGCTTAGCAACAAGCAATGACTGGCAAATTTTGCTGCTCTTCAAAATCAATGCCACTTTTCTGGATCATTTCCTCATCTTCACGATCATCTGTCAGAACAGCAAATTGACAATGTGTTCCCAGGGACAGTGTGGGGTCTGCTGCAAGCCTTGATAGTTAGAGGGTGAATTTAACCTTTCCAAAGTCAAATGTGGTATGGGTTTGGGAGCATTAACTTGCTTTTGACACTGTTAATCAATCTGGATGTGTTTTCTACTCCATTAAGCTTTTCCTTTATATTCAAAATATCACCGTGAGGACATGCACTGCTTGACTCATTCACCAGAAATCCATGTTTGGTGTGGTTGCTATTGGAATTGTTGTAATACCTGGGAAACTTCAGCATGGATTGTGATCCTGCTGCGTGAGCCCAGAACTGAAAACAGGCTCTGTCCCTGGGAAGTGTGTGTGATGATAAAAAACAGAGAGAGAAGGACACTGGGAGTGAGAGAGCACAGAAAAAATTAAGAAAACAACTGGTTGTCATTGCAGGTGGGATATGGCTGGCAGTAGCCACATGGGGTGAGCATTGTTGGGGGTTTTAGTGGGAACTGGAAAGAAAAGAATTACGTCTACAGGTTTGTGAGCAACTTCAGAAGAGGCAGAATTGTCAGTGCCCTTGTTTGGAACCACCCCAGGCAATGGGCACTCAGGACTCTGTTGGAAGACAACTTTAAAACCCCTGCTGATACTCAATCATTCAACACATTCATTAAGAGTAATCAGGGAACAATGCTTGATTAGGACCACCTTGCTACAGAGAGATCAGGTGCAAGGCAAAACCAGGAGGTTGTGTCTAGAGTGGAGAGAAAAATCACATCAAAGTTCTACAGCTGAAGACCTTTGTTTTTGTTTAGATGAGGTATGAGTTCAGATTTTAAATTTTTTTTTCCGACATCCTGTTCCTGCCTATCTCTGTACAAAACTTCCCACTTAAACTACATTTGGCTGCTCTGTTGTGCTTATTTATTGATACTGGAGGAGACAAGTGATTGATATTTGATGGAATCAGAAGGATCATGCAAAAAGATGAGAAGATGGTGTCACTTTGGATATTGTAGTTGGCCAACCAAAAACATAAGTGATATCTCTGATTACTGTGAGGAAATGTTTGGCCCAGCCAGAGAGGAGTTTTTTGGTGCTACTGAGAGAGAAACGCTCTTCCAGAAAATTTTCCCAGAACACTCTTTGATAAAAATTTGCTGTCTAGGCTGGAGGCTCAGCATTTGGGTAATGTGACTTTCTTCTGATGGAAACAGGTGAGTGTAGCCAATACAAAACTTAGCTTGTGCCCCCATCATTGCAATGAGACTCTGCATGCTCTCAGATGTTTCAAAAGGCACATGTAAATTTTTCTTTTTGCAGACACAGTTGCAAGGCAGCTGGGAAGAAAATCTGTCTTCCTGGAGTGTCTAAATTGTAGAATCAGAGAATGGTTGGGGTTGAAAGAGACCTTAAAGATCATCCAGTGCCACCCCTGCCATGGGCAGGGACACCTTCCACTATCCCAGGTTGATCCAAGCCCCATCCAACCTGGCCTTGAACACTTCCAGGGATCCAGGGGCAGCCACAGCTGCTCTGGGAACCTTTGCCAGGGTCTGCCCACCCTCAGACTGAGGAACTTCTTCATATTGAAGAAGAAATTTAAATCTAAACCTTCCCTTCTTCAGATTGGCTATTGGATGTCGCCCATCTGAGCTCCTGCAGCATGGGATTTCGACCTTCTTTGGTAGAGATGCTGTGGTCTGTAAGGTCACCACTGGGCATTGCTGAATTCCATGCTACTGGGAACTCATAAACTGGTCAGTTCTCTCGGATCTTGAATATCTCAAGGACATGAAGACAAATTTATCCATCCCAAGAAAATATCAGGATATATATATATAAAACTGTTGATGAGGCTGTGCTATCACTCTCAAAGTAATTCCTCCAGGAAAACTTGCAGGGACCATCTTGGAAGTTCTCGGATAGTCCTCTTGGAAGTTCAGTGGATAATCCTTAGGCTGCTCCTCCTTTTTAATGGGTAAAGCAGTTTTCATAAATGCAGCACTATGAATGAAATGTATCATTTGATGAATACAAGCAGTCAGAGTTTGTGCTTCTGACAGTGAAACTTATTTCAGAAATTAAAATCCTTGCAGCACTGAGCTGCAGGGACAAAAAAGGATCGCACAGTTCAGTAATTGAAAAGCAGCAGCTTTGCAAAATTGCTGGAGAAAATTCCAGCCTTCACTTGGAAGGTGTGCTGACCTCCCTGGGCTGAGGTGCACAACAAAAATAAAAGAGGAATTTTCATCTTACACCAAGTTTCCCATCAGAGAATAAAATAGTGGCCATACTGTTGCCCTTTGCCTTTCTTTTTTTGCTTGATATGATAACTGTGAGTGAGGAAGACCAACATCCTCTTTATGTTTTCAGACTTTTTACCTTCTCTCTGGTAGCAGAAAGTTGTTGCTGTGAGTCACTTTTTTGCTGCCAAGTTGATGTTGATGATGATCTGGTATCCCGTGGATCTGAATTGTCTTGTGGAAAACAGTTACACTTTGAAAAGTAGCAGATTTTAGCTGCCTAAAATTCAAGCAGACATCATTTACAGATCAGAAGTGCACTCTGAAAGTGACTCTCCCAATTCTCCATGGTTTCCAGGCTGTCTTGTCACATCATGGAGCCATGTCAGAGAAAATAAACTGAATTTCTTTTGGGTGCAAATTAACTGGATGATGTAATATTGACAAACATGTAAAATGCCAGTGGACAGTAGGAGAGGATAATTCAAAATAAAACCTTCTGAAATGCACATATTGTGAACACTGACTCTTCAGCACCAATTATTTTGCTCAACAGAGCTTCTCTCTCCAGAGCTGCTGGACTTGTTAAAGTAGACATGGGCTGGAGAGAAAACATGTCAAGAGAAATGCTGGCAATTAAAGTGGAACCAGAGCAGTCAATTGAAGTGCTGTGCCTATAAAAGAATACCTGACTTTAAAACTTTCAAGCTCTTCAAAAAATGGCTGTGTGATTGACCTCTGCAGTAATCAGCAGATCTGATTCAGAATTTTTCACTGGACTTCTCATGTTGTCTTTGAAGACTTGGGCAAGATTATTTTTCTACTGAACTGAATCTCTGTCACCAGTCCAGAGAGGGAGGGAAAAAAAAGGAAAATTACTTGGAGCTTTCATTGAAGATGAAAGGACTTAGAAGTATCTCTGTTATTCTGCTTTCAAAGGGAGCATTTCAGAAGAGCTGGGCTGATTTCTGGTTCTCAGTGTCACAGGGAAGTGAGCACATCTCAGCATGGAATAGGGAGTGCCTGGCTTGGAGATCATGAGCTACTTCTGAGTAAACTGAGTAAATTAAACAAATTGCACAGCTGCCACTTCTTACACTTTTTTGCACTTTACACGGTGGCAGTCACATTTTCTGGAAAAATCCCTTCGCCCAGGATTTTTTTGCCTGAGAAGCCTCATAGAAAAGGAAAACAATTCTTATCTCATTTGCTTCTCCTGTGTTGTGCTCATTTGCAAATTCTCATTTGCTTCTCCTGTGTTTTGCTCATGCAGAATGTGTTTGGAGATTGTTTACCCACAGGTGATTGTTTCATTGGATTCTGCTGTGAGTTGTTTTCATTCTTTGACCAATCAGGGCCAAGCTGTGTCAGGACTCTGAAAGGAGTTATGAGTTTTCATTATTATCTTTTTAGCATTCAGTAAGTATCCTTTCTGTAGAATAGAATAGAATAGAATAGAATAGAATAGAATAGAATAGAATAGAATAGAATAGAATAGAATGGAATGGAATGGAATGGAATAGAATAGAACAGAATCCTTCTGAGAACATGGAGTCAGATTCATCATTCCTCCCTGCCACGAGGATCCCTACAAATACAATATTTCACTGTTCAGGTCACCCTGGTGCTTATTGTGCCATCTGACAGCACAATAAGCACAATGCCAACAAGCCCAATGCCAACCTCTAAGGGGAAAAAAAATCCCCAGAAATTCCAATTCTTTGAGCATGTGGCCTCTGGGAGACACAAGGGCTGAGTGCCACTTGTGGGTGATGATACTTCAACCAGCCCAAGCACTTGCCCTTTGTGCTGAGAAGCAGGAGAAGCTTTGCTCAGCTTGTTCAGCTGCTAGAGCACCTTTCACAAGTTCTCAGGTGCCATGTGGCTTGTGAATATGTTGGGGGGGCCTTTTCCAGCCTGGAAACACCACTGAGGACAAAGGCAGAAAGCCTTGGCACACCCAAGTGTAAGATCTTCTTCCCAGGAAATTCCACAGCTTGGAAAAGAACCCTGTGCTGTGGCTCACCTCACTGAGAAAACAAGTATTGATTAGACACAGCCTTGCTAATTAGTTTGTGTCTTAACAGAGCCACTTAGATGGCTTAAATGATCTTTTTCATCTTCAAAATCACTTGTATAATTGATAAAAATCATGAGGCTATATTTTTAATATGATTTTTGCTCAAATTTGGCATATTTCTGTGAAAATTGAGTAAATCTCTCTGAGACCCAGAGCTGCAGGACAAGAGTGTCACTAATTCATTTTGTAAGAAAGTCACTTTCAATTAAATCGTGAGTCTTCAGCAACTTTGTGTTTGCAGCTTATTTCCCTCAAGCCCTATCCATGGTGCTGTTAATCTTTTTATGGCATTACTGATGGCTGCAAGTAAAAATGTACTTTTGAACAGCAAAAATCCTGATCCAGCTGCATTTATCACTTCAATTCCCAGCTAAGAACAAAGAGAGAAGTCTGTTAAAAAAAAAAATAAAAATTGAAGTGTTTTGATTTTGCCAGTTTTATTATTAAAATGAGAGAAAAAATGTCATGAAATATTGAGATCTGGTAGAACTTAGAATTGTGTTTTGGATTTGACTGGGAATGTGCAGCTCCAAAATTCTGACAGTTCTTGGCTGCACTGCCATGGCCTCTGTGCTGTGGGACACCTGATAAATCACAGTCAGTGCTGAGCAGATAACTGGGATGTGTTCTGTGCTTTACACTGCCTTAATTACTCAAATTGTGCCTTTATTTCTTTTAAATTGTCAGTTAAAAAATTTTACTTAATTTGATTTTGTGAACCACTACAGAACACTACTTTATTAAAGGAGGGGGGAGAAGGATGGGGAAGGAATACAATAACATTTGCATCTAAACATATTCCCAAAAACAAACCAAGAAAGTCCCTTCATTTTTCTGCAAATAAATGAGAATTTGGCCCTTTTTTTCTGGTGAGGAGACATTATTACAGTTCTAGGTTTCAAGACATCAGTCTTAGGGTATATTGAGTTTCTTGTTGCAGATCTCCCTGTGAATGCTTTCGTCAGCATTTTCAAAGCTTTTCCTCTCAAGTTTAGGGATTCAGTTTGCAAAAGTTGGATTTTCAATTTGAACACCCATTATCTATCAGTTATCTCATCCTTTTATCCCCAAAATGTTGCAGTGGATTCCACAATTATTCCATAGTTAAAATCTTACTGAATAAATACACAAAGTGAGGTTATACTGTCAGTTTTCTCCATTTTCAATTTGGATAATTAGGAACCATGTCCTGAATTGATGTGGACACATCTAATTATCCACAAATGCCTAATTTGTTCTTAATTTGTTACTTTATTTTTCCTTTTGATATAGTTTTAACTCTCTGGCTGCTGGAGCTAATTTACCTGTTTAAATCCATTTATTTTTTTTTTCCTGTCTGTAGGATTCTTTTTCTCCCCAGGCCAGGATCTTGTAAATCACCATTCCATGCCTGGGATTTGCTGTGCTGGGATGAGCTCCTGCTAAGGGCAGTCAGGATCTTCAAAGTCAGGGTGAGATCAAAGCCCGGCAAAGCCTCTCCCTTCCAGCCATTCCCCAATCCCCTCTGATGAGTTTGGTTGCCCAAGAGGAACCAAATCCTTCAGATGCTGTCCCTGAGCCCTCTGGAAGGGCATAGAGGACAGGAGCTCTGCTCAGGAACCACTGGAGCAATAATCCCAAGGGAATTTTGTGCTTGTGGGTTCTTGCTCCACAGAAATCCTGGTCAAACTCATAACAAATAATATCCAACCAAATAACATCCAAATAATATCCAAACTCATAACAAAAAAAAAAAAAAATCCAACGTGAAAGTTTTGGGTTTAATGTGAAAGTTTTAATGAAATTTTTTGTTACTCCCTGTCGGAAACCAAGAAATTCCTCTGGCTGCCCTGGAGGACTGGAGACCCTGCAAGGGGGATCAGAGACCCTGGCACAGAGCCCAAGACCCCTGTGCCTTTGATTTTGATCAATAGAAAAAACTGCAAACCTTATATGAAGATCTGCAAGCCATGAAAGTTTGAGTAGAATGAAAGTCAATTTATCATGGGGTGAAAATGTAAAATTTTAGAGTTTTTAGAATGGGGGCTCAAGAAGCAAGATAGAAGAATCTGAGCATGTCCTTCTCCTTCTTCTTCTTCTTGGCCTCCATCTTCTGCTGTGATGTTGGCACTTTTAGATTGGTTTAGAGTAGAAACTCACTGTCTGACACAGGTGATAGGTATGGAGAAGTTATTGTAAATAATGTACACGTAGTTTTTAGTGTAAAAGATAACACCGCCCTGAGGGTGTCAGAGTGCCTCTGTCTGACCTGCTGAACAGATCTCAGCAGGCCAGAGAAAGAATTTTATAAATAAGAAACGATAAACAACCTTGAGACAGAGAATAGAAGAGTTCTGACTCCTTTTCAGCGGCAAGCTGAGAAAAGAGACTTTCTGACGTATCTGGGAGTCACTGATGAGCAGAAGTCCTGAGAACTCACTGCATTGACTTCTGGCTTCTTTGAAGAAGATCCTAAGACATGCTTTGAGGGCTCTGCTAACACCTCAAATAAATCACACTGCGCTGCAGAATGTGGGGAAGATCTTGACAAGGAGGGTATTGGAGAGAGGGGGGACCTGAGCTTCAGGCAGGACCTGAACCAGCCCCTGCTTTTATTCACATTAACTGCTGGTTCAGAATGAGCTTTCGTTCCAGCTAGAGAGAAAGACTTCACATTTTCCACTTCAGTTTGCATATTTGAATGATTTTCTCATTTATGAAATTTGAAATGTATATGAAATGATATATATTTATACATGAAAACAAATGCATTGTTTTGTTTATATATAAATGGTGTATTTTATATCTTTATATCTTTTATATATAGAAATATATATTTTTATTTATATATTTATATAGATATTTGTTTGTTTACATATAAATAAAGGTATTTTATTTACCACTCCCTTTTCAGTAGACTTCCAGTAGCCTTAAGGCTTCTCTTTCCAAATCAGAAGCAGATGTAGATCTTTATCTTTCCTATACAACTCATTGAAGCAGATTTGGGAACTAAAAAACCCCAAACACACAATTTTTGAAACACAGTCCCTTAGGATCTTTTTAATTCAGTTTTCTGAGGTTTTGGTGGTGTTTTTTTTAATCCAGACAGTATAAAGATAGTGAAATTGGTGTCTTGAGTCTGAAATATATACATGAATTATTATATTAATACATGAAAACAAAAACATTGTTTTGTTTTAATATAAATTATGTATTTTATATATTTTATATATAAAAGATATAAAATTGTTTCCTTACAAATAAACAAAGGTGTTTTATTTACCACTGTCTTTTCAGTAGACTTTCAGTAGCCTTAAGGCTTCTGTTTCCAAATCAGAAGCAGATGTAGACCTTTATCTTTCCTATACAACTCATTAAAGCAAATTTGGGAACTAAAAAACCCCAAACACACAATTTTTGAAACACAGTCCCCAGTTATCTTTTTGTTGGGTTTTTTAAACCAGACGGTATAAAGATAGTGAAATCAGTGTCTTGAGTCTGAAATATTTCATGACAGATACTGTGGGACAAGTCTTAAATAGGTTCAAAATCTTCCTCCAAGCTCCAGTAATTTTAATTTTCTTATTAGCAATTTTCAACCTAAGTAAAGTGAGAACCTATATCAGTGTCTGTTTGGTATTTGTGAGACAGGCTGAGGGATTGCTCCTCTCCACCACTAAAGCATTTTGCTCTTGGGTTCTCATCCTTGCTGGCTCAATATGTTAGTGAAAAGTCATTTCTTGTGCTTTTTGCATTGTCTCAAGCATTTTGCTCTTGTGTTTTCATCTTTGCTGCATCCATGTGTTTGTGAAAAATCATTTCTTTGTGCTTTTTTGCATTGTCTCAAGCACTCTGGAGCTGCCTGAGCATGTGGTGATCCAGTGTTCCTCAGGCTGCCATGAAAACATCCCATTATCCCAAGGGAAAAGCTGCTCTTGCAAGGGTGCCAGAGTTCAGTGCAACCTATAATGCACATTTCAGCCCCAGGGGTTCTCCTGCTGCTGTTTTGGGGCCTCACTGGGTTGATTTTTCAGCAATTCCCCCAAACCAGAAGGGCTCTGCTGAGCTTTGTGTCTGCTGGGGATCTGTGCACGAGCAGAATTTTCTGTTTCCCTGAATGGCTGTGGGAGCAGATGCAACATTTGAGGTGTTTTATTTATTTATTTGTAATAGCAAAAGGGGCTGATGTGAGCTCCTCTGATCTGCTCTGACAGCATGAAAGGGATGCTGACGGTCTGGATGTTATCCTGCATTTCCTGTGCTGGGGGAAAACCAGTATGGGAGCAATCAAAACTTTTCAAATATATATTCAAAATTTATGTTTTCAAAGAAATTAATTGTCAGGAAGTTGAGATAGTTTGGTGATTGGGTTTGGGGTTTGTTTCTTTGTTTTTAATTGAAATGGAGGAGGTGAAAGAGACTCAGGTAAGAGTGCCTGTATTTGCTATCACTATTAACTTGTTGCAGTAAGGTAGAAAAATCTTAAAGAAAAGCTTTATAAAATCAAGCTTGCTCTCCTGGAATCAGTGGCTGGCCTTGTCAAAGCTGGCACTTTGCAAGTTCCCATGTGAAAGCAATCCTGGTGTGAGTAGTTTATTAACATAACAATCTATTTCTGGGTAAAAAACAACTGGCACCTGTATAAACTGTTTTTACACTGTTAGATAGAGAAATAAAAACTATCTCTTACAAACAACTGTCCCTGCACAGAGACACCAAGAGTTTGAGTGATCAATCAATACAGAAAAACAACTTGTTAATAAGCAATAGGTAATTGGCAAGAAAACTACTGACCAATTGGAGTCCAACATGAGGTCTGTAACACTGAATAAAAAGGAGTTCTGTGAATAAAGAATGGGCTTTTTCCACCATGAAGAAAATGGAGTTTTGTGTGATTTATTTACATATTAACTTATCCTTTGGGAAGCTGTGCAATGAATATTCTCTTTCTGTGTGTATAGGTACAGAAACATTAAGAATCAGCTTGTGTTCAGTGTGAACCACAAACTTAGTTCAAATTGAGCAAATACATATTTTTTAAGAACATATTTCTCTTGTCCTCTGATCTCTTCTGCCCTTTGTTCTCTGCAATGGCATGGAGACAAGAGCTAAGTCTAACCAAATACCCAACACTGCCCTGCTCTGTGTCTTTCTAATCCTCCAGAAAAATGGATGCAAACAAAAGCTGAGTTTCTAAAGGAAGGTTTGTGCAGGTTGCATTTCATGGGCGAAGAAACATCCCTTGCTTTTCCAGACTCACCTTTTGTCCCCTGAAACTGGGAGAAAGGCTGCCTCTGTGTGGCATGATGGAGTTAGCAAAATTCAGGGTTCAGAGTGGGCTGCTGGTGTCAGGATCTTGGGTATTTTCACTGCCATGCAGGAAATCTTAATTCCAAGTTTATCTTGGACACAGAGCATTGGAAAGAAAGATTCTCTTCTGCTTAAATTAAGGAGGATTTTTGAAGGGACTGGAGAAAAACCCTTTACATTTCTGAACGGGGATACAAACCAAGACCTTGGGTCACAGATCAGTTCTGAAACCAACATTCAAATTCTCTTGTTTGGGTGAGGGGATATTCCAGTATTAAAAAACTGAGTTCTGGACATGAGTGTGAATTTTCAGTCATGGTTTGGGTGAAAGAAGTGCCCAAATCAGGCTCAAAGTGGCTGGGAAATGAACAGTGGATGTGAGAGATGACAGATTGCTGGTGTCTGGACAAATAATTATTCCTTATGGTGAGAATTCTTTATTTCACCTGCCCATCCTGCTCACCTTGAGAATGAACAGAGACAAGATAATATTATTAAATCAGAGTCAATCTGAGAAAGTTTTCTCCTGAGCACTGGAAAAAATGTCACTGAGTGCAGTTTGAGTATTTTACAATGTCTGTCTTCCTAATGTCTCTCTTTTCTCCTAGAAGATAATTGAAGAAAAATTGACTACAAAATGATAATGAACATGTACTGGGAACATCCTCAGTCCTAGACATGGGAGCTTTGTGTTTGCTCTTTTCCCTGAACATGACTGAGATTCATCCCTTGGGAATCTTTGAGGCATCAAGTGGATGTGGGGGAAATAAAGGAGAGATCCTGAATTTGTTTTTTTGGGTCCCTTTAGAGAAGGCTGAGGAAATTTTCAGCTGATGTGACAAAAACTGCACAATGCACAGTTCTCCCTTCCATTGCCTGTGACCCCATCAGAGCAAACATCACTTTCTCGACTTGCTTTTCTCATAGTGGAACAAGGCAGTAGCAGCTGACTTGAAATTCTGTGAATTTTAGGAACAGAGCTGTAAAAATTCCTAGTCATTACTGTCATGATGGTGCAAATTAGTCAATATATCTTGAAATAAGTGACCTATTTCTCTCCAGGGTATCTGAAATCATGAGTGATGCTGCTTGTTGAGGTTTGAGTATTCTACTGCCTACAGTGGCAAACTCACACTGCTGAATGTTTGTAGTTTTCCTTCCATGTTCTTGCAAGATGATTCTCATCTGCTTGCAGCAATAGCTTCAAAATTTATTTCAATCTTACTCTAAAATATCCCCATATTTGATCCTCACATCACTCTCCAGCCCATTGATATAAATTTGGTTTACATTAAAAACCAATGTATAAATGATGGCCATGTGTTCTCACTACTATTCCTTACCTTTTCCTTCTGGTGGAAAAAAATATTCCAGTTTTTGAGATATGATACCTCTATGGATGAACAGTCAAACCAAAACGCAATATGACAATAGAGGGTGTTCAGAGATTTATTTTTGTTTACAGAAACAATATAATTTCCATCTGATTGTTCATCTCTGAAGAGGATCATAAACTTTTTGATTTAAAATACCCAAACCTGTATGCTTGTATTCAGTTTTATTAGTATTATGTTGCTTAGGTTTCATTAAAATGATTAAAATTCAATCTAAATTCCTCTAAATTGTGAAATACACAAGAACTGCTCGGGGTAGGTGCTACTACAGCTTTCCAAAGAGTTGATACCCAGTGGTTGTTTTGTTGTCAACCAGTCTGGGCTCACACCTCAATCTGGGCAGAGTTCATGAAAGGGGAACACCAAGGGAAGGATGAGCTGCAGGCCTAACCAGCAAATGGAATCAGAGGGACAATCTGGGGAAATCTGAGATTTCAATAGGGTGATAAGCTGGAAGACAACATGTGAAACATCAGGTTTTGTAGAGCTTGGAAATGCCATGAGCAGCCTCCACAAGCCTCTTTATTCTGATCATCTCAGAACGTGTCACCCACTTCACACAGCCACTGTTTATGGAAAATTAAATCCTTGACTCCACTCTCCTCCAGCACAATGCAGGACGTGCAACCCACCCAAACTGTAAATACATCTAACCCCTAATTAACCCTCTCTGAATTAATAACTCTCCTTGTTAATATTTTTTTCTGGAGATGGAATATTCCCTACTTGTTCAGAAGCAATGCTTTCAGGCAGGCATGGGACAAAGGCAGCCTTGCTATTGAGGCCTCAGGTTTGAGCTTTTATATTTTCAGATTCTGTGCTGCTTTAGTGTGTGGGTCTGAGCTCCACATCAGGGCATGGTGAGCTCTGTGCACAGAGCAGGGAGACAAAACAATTCCTGCTCCAGCTGGGCACCAAGGACAAATGAGCCAAATCTCAGCCCAGGAGCACAAACCCTGTGGGCTGGAGAGAGAAAAACAAGCAGGGTGGGACTGCCTGGGCTAAAGCTGGAATGGGACAATGAACTGCAAGGTGCAAATGGAGCAGAACTGATCCCAGGGAGAGACCCCGGGAGCGCTCGTGCATTTTGGGGCCATTTTGGTTCATCTTGGGTGCAGCCCTGGCTGGGCTCTGGTGCTGCCCAAGGTGCAGCCATGGAGGAGATCCTTTTAATAAATCCCTGCTTTATTCTTTAGCTCTGCCCAGCCTCTGTTCCAGGGCAGCCTGCACAAGGCATGACCACTGGAATGGACACTGGCTTGTGTTGATTTCCTGATTAATCCCTTTTCCTTTGTGTCTGGGACTGATGGGAATGGCCAGAGGTTCATAGCTGAGACAGTCCCAGGCAGCCTCAGGGATCACTGCAGCTCATTTTGTGTTAATCTCAGGAATTTCCCTCAGTGAGCATGGAAACTCAAGGATCTTTATGGAAAAAAACCCTAAAACATTCACATCTTGTATTTAACCCTGAAGCCAATCTTCCTGCCAACATGGCATCAACAGAAATCCTCTTTCTTTTCACAAAGTAATTTTTTTTTTGTGTCCAAAGGGCTGTAATAAAAAAAGCCTGGAGTTTTTAGGGATGTGACAATATCATATTCTGTGTGTGTATACACATTAAGAAAATAGCATTAAATCAGTC
Source organism: Melospiza georgiana (assembly GCF_028018845.1). Taxonomy (NCBI): domain Eukaryota; kingdom Metazoa; phylum Chordata; class Aves; order Passeriformes; family Passerellidae; genus Melospiza; species Melospiza georgiana. The sequence goes on along the minus strand of NC_080430.1, from coordinate 3,790,535 downwards.
CCTACTTTCTTCCCACATTATTTTGAGTTTTCATGGAAAAAACCCCAAAACTCACTGATCTATAATAAGACTTCTGTGTATTCCCCTCACCTGCAATTGCTTTTACTAAAACCTTTAATGTTAAAAACCAGATTCATATGCACTAAATTATTTGCTCTTCCATGAGCTTTATTTTTGTTATCATTATTTTCTTTCCAGAGGAAGGAATGCGTTTACTTTCCACGATGGAGTTAATAACTCTCAGAGTACAAAAGTTCATATTGTTTTTAACAGCTTCATAAAATTAGATCATAAACGTTTCTGGACTTTGTCATAAGATTTTTAAATACAGTCGTTTTTACAAAGGGAAAATGGACACAATACAGCAATTTTCTAGTTGAGGCAAGAGTTGTTCTTTAGTATTTGATTAATTTCTTTTACCTTTTGCATTAATTAAAAGTAGAAAAATCTGTCATTTGCCCCAAACCATCTTATTTCTCTTTTCAGATAACATCTATGTTGTATTTTTCTTATAATATTGTCGTTGCTGCTTTAACCTTTTTTTCACAATTATTTTGGAAGATCTTGCCCATCCATTTTAATATCTTTTTTAACATATATTGTAATCGTGTCCCCTCACTGACTTCCATGTCATTTCCCAATTTTCTACTCATCCTAATAATGATAACAATTATTCTGTTGCCCTGCATTTTCTCTAAATATGGACATTGACTGCTGATAGTTAAATATTCCCATATTCACTGAGTAGTGAGCTCTGCAAAATTACAGCAATAGATCATATTCTGGATATTGACAGCAAGGGAAATGTTGGCATTTTAGGCCACAACCTTTCAATTCCTGAATTAGAACAATAAGTTTCCATCAAAAGTCTCCATTTTCTTTTGTGCTTCTCTGCTGCTCTTATTTTTTTACCTTTTCTTATCCATTTTCCTCTTCATCCATTTCCCACTATTAGTTTTCTTTCCTGCATTTCTTTTCCTATCTACTCCTTCTGTGTTTATTTTCTTGCCCTACTCCTAATAGAAAATTTTAGTCCAGATTTGCTCTTCTCAAAATTTCCTTAGATAATTCTGTAGCAGACAAACATCTTTCCCACCCCAAACCAGGAGAGATCTGACAGGAGGTTGACACATCACATTTCTCTGTCAGTTGAGAGTTATTAATATTTCTTAAAATCTCTAATATTTTTTGAGGTTACTTCCTTCAGTAACTGTTTTGAGGACTGTGTGCTAGTATGAAGATTTTTTTTTCTTTAATTTCTCAGCTCTTGGTTGAAATATTTTGGGATGGAGAGAAACTGGATCAAAATTCACATTAAAAACTCACTCCCAACCCCATAGTTAATGACAGACCTCCTGATAATCTTCCTAAGGATGAAGGAATTTTCTTGCCTGTTTTTGTGCTGATATTTCGAATAAGACTTTCCCTTCTGTGAAATTATTCATGTGGATTCCCTAGTTATTTAATTAGTACTTATCTGTACCTTTCAGTAAAATATTTTATTGTGGTTCTAGCCACTTTTTGCTTTAATCCTTTTTTCATAAAATATCTACATAAGACATCAAAATTATCTTTGTTCATATAATAATTTTTAACAAGAAGTAAAGAAAAACAAACCTGTTTGACACATGAAAGCTCTCTGAATATTAAAAATAATTCCAAATCACGGTTTCTTAGAAACCACCCAGGAGTTCAAAAACAGAAATATTGAAGTCAAGGACTCGTGCTGGGAAAAAGGAACTGTAAAAAGGAAGTGACAAACATTATCACGCTCTTGAGTTTCAGCCTCTATACATCCTGGCCAAGAGGAAAAAAACTAATTTATTGTCTTTAATGCCTCTAATTTTCTTCAACACAGCAAAAATTAAACCACCAGCTTGTTATTGTCATTTGAGTCTTCTCACGGAGCTCCTGGGTGTCTTTCTTGGTGCTCACAGAGTCACCTGGAGGACACCAGCAATCTCTGGAATCACCAGACATTACAGACTTCCTGACTCAAAGTGCCATCTTGGAATTTGATCTTCACTTTGATTATTTCAGTAGATTCTGAGCTTACTCACAGGATGTTGTGTTTTTGGGAACATGGAGCTGACTTTGTTTTTTGGCACAGTAAAATGTGTAAAATCTCCTTATTTTTCTAACAATAAACAAACTTGTTTCTGATGAAAACATTTGCTTTTCTTTTTGCTCCCCAATTAAGGCTTTTCCTCCATTCCTTGCCATATCATCACATTCTTTTCTATTCCTTTCCCTTTCCCTACCTGTGTATTTGGAGGACTCAGGAAGAAGAAAGTTTCCACTCTGCTCCTCCCCAAGCAAAGCTGTTCCAAAAAGACCTTTGAAGTCCAGTGGCTGCTTCCTTTCATTTGCAATAAATGCTCCTTATTAAGGTCCTTCCTTTTCTGTTGCTCACAGCGACATTCTCAAAAAGGGAAAATGCAGAACATGAAAAACAGGGAGGCTTTGCCTTTGTTCCCTTTGATGGCTTATGAAGGCTGACCTAGAACAGAGGCTAGATAGAATTAAAAAATAAAGCAGGGATTTATTCAAAGGCCTCCATGGATGCACCTTGGGCAGCACCAGAGCCCAGCCAGGGCTGCACCCAAGATGAACCAAAATGGCCCCAAAATGCACGAGCGCTCCCGGGGTCTCTCCCTGGGATCAGCTCTGCTCCATTTGCACCTTGCAGTTCATTGTCCCATTCCAGCTTTAGCCCAGGCAGTCCCACCCTGCTTGTTTTTCTCTCTCCAGCCCACGGTGTTTGTGCTCCTGGGCTGAGATTTGGATCATTTGTCCTTGGTGCCCAGCTGGAGCAGGAATTGTTTTGTCTCCCTGCTCTGTGCACAGAGCTCACCATGCCCTGATGTGGAGCTCAGACCCACACACTAAAGCAGCACAGAATCTGAAAATATAAAAGCTGAAAAAACCTGAGGCATCACCTCTATAGAGGGATTTTGTTTCACAGTGGGAATACAGAGATGCTCCATCTCCCCCAGTCATGATGCTCTCCCCTGCTGGACCCTCCCCAGGAGTTCTTTGCCCATCTTGGAGAGCCCAGGACTGGCCACAGGTTCAGGACAGAGCAGAGGGGCAGGGTCAGCTCCCTCCAGCTGCTGGTCACTGTTCCTGATGAACCCCAGGATCCCAGTGACATTCTTGTCCACACTGTTGGCTCATGGTTGACCTGCTGGCCACCATGACCTCCACGTCCTTCTCCTGCTCTCCATCAGGTCACCCCCAAACCTGTTCTCATCCCTGGAGTTATTTCTCCCCAGGTACTGCACCTACCACAGTCAATTTATTTACAACAACTTTCCCATTTACCAATTTTGCTTTATTTTCAATCTTTTTAATCATTCTTTCCTTGTCTCTAATCTTTATTAAGGTTATTTTTTATTTTCAAGGCGTATTAAATGGGTATAGCACGATCATAATTTTGCTTTTAATTTCAGCTACACATTGTTTGCTTTTATGGCCTAGAAAATACAATTTAATTTGTTTTTCCTTCCTTCCTTTTAATGTGCATTCTGATCAGTTAGAGTTACAAAAGGATTCTCAAGCTGTCTTTAGCATAACTAAATCTGTCAGAAAAATCCCTGAAAGTGAATGGTTTTTATTTGCACCTTCTTCTTGAATCAGTAGAAAAGGAATTTACATTGGTCCTCCAGTTTCCAGTGTTGTGGAGCCAATGAAGGGAAAATAGAACAGCCCATGATCTAATGAGGAGTTGCCAATATTTCAAAATGCCAGATTATCCACCTGATCTTTTTACATCCTTAAAGGTGACAACAGTTAACAGAATCTATTTGGTGTGAAATGCACCTGTTGGAGCACAAAAGGCTGAAACACAGATGCGTCTTGAAGCAACACGATCATGTACACCGAAATGCACTTTGAATTCTTAACAGCGCTGAGAATAAAACTGGCAGATTGAATCTTGATTATGTTTTGTGCAATGCATAAAAGCATCTTGTCAGCTTTTATTGTTAACAGATGTTTGCATCTGGGTCCTGGTTTTTATTTTCTGAAGTTGCTGTTTTAAGCGCATGGAGCTGTTGTCCATCTCTTGGGTAGATTCTGATCCTGCTGTTTTTACTCCTGAGAGCTAAAGCCTCTTTGGAGTCATGGTTGGTCAATATCAGGTAATTTCCACAGCTCCACCCATGCTGGAGGTTGTCTAACTACAATTTTAATCTGGTGTGTCACCCCTGAAGAACCGTGCTCATAACCAGTTACCAGTTAGACTTTGATCCATTCATGGCTGCCTGTCATGTCTGCTAATCTGGTCTATTTTCCAGCCACCTGGAAGTTCATTGGCAAAAAAAGAAAGTGTTGGTTTTTTGTTATTTTGGGAGGGCTTTTTTGTGGTTTTTTGTTTTGTTTTGTTTTTTTTTTCTTTTGTTGTTTTTTTTTTTTGTTTTGTTGGTTTTCTTTCTTTCCTTCCTTCCGCCATTTCCTTCCTTCCTTCTTTCTTTCCAGGTTCCTGCAGTTTAATTTTAGGAGCCAAAGTTTGGCCACTAAAAATTCCCTGCCAAAAAAATTTGGGGAGTTTCTCTATCCAATCTGGAGCTTCCAACAATAGTGATACTGCTCCAAAAGCAAAAAATTGTCAGCAAAAAAAATTCCTCCTCCACTCCAGGAGTGCAGCAGTGCAGTGATAAATAGCAAACCTCCTTCCAGCTTTGTGACAGCCTCTTCTTTGTGGATAAGGGAGTTAAAAGATGATATCAAAGCTAATTTAAAGAAAAATGTAGCTGACACCAGCCACACACTTTCCCCCAGTGTCTGACTTGCTGAATTCACCAGCGTGCTGGATAAAAATTTTGGATGCTGGGTTGCTGATGTTGCTAGGCTACAGCCTGATGCAGAAGTTTGCATGTAAAATTCACATCATTGCTTCGATTGCTGTTCTCCCAAAATAAAAAATCTCATAAAGGCCTTACAAAACATAAAGTTCTGCAGACATTGCCAGTCTATTTCCTCTTCCTTGCAAAGGGAATCGTGCCATGAAAATCAGATGGCACAATCTGCAAGGTGTCAGAGCTGTTTTCCTTCGCTGTAGTAGCAATGTGGGCTGCAATCTCTTGTGTCTGAAAAACATCCATAAAACTGACTCTAATCTAAGTCTATCCTCATTTAGTTTCAAACCACTAAAGCCAGGAGTCACAAAAGACAGTGGTTCTCTTGTGTTATCACTGGACAGGAAAAGAACCCTGGAAAAGAAAGCATTTATCTGTTTATTATTTGTCCTCCAAGTCTATACATGCACTGAAAACTTTTCACAGAGTTACAGAATATTCTGAGCTGGAAGGGACACAAGAACCATCAAGTCCAACTCTTACAATGGCCTGGGCAGGGAGGGATCAGCAATCTTGCCATTTTTAAATCCTGGGCTCCAACTGAGCTCAGTGACTCCTCTGCCCCTTCCTCATGCTTCAGATTAGTTATAACAAATAAATTCTTCAGTATGAGGGTGGTGAGGCACTGGCATAGGCTGCTGTAAACACTGTGGATGCCCCAACCCTGGAAGTTTCCAATGCCAGGCTTTATGGAGCCTTGAGCAGCCTGTTCTGGTGGGTGGCATTCCTGACCATGGCAGGGGATTGGAACTGAATGATCTTTAAAGGTCTCCTCAAACCCAACCATTCTATGATTCTGTGATTGGATACAGACCCACTCTTCCTCTTTAAGAGAGGAAATCTCTCTTCAGTTCTTTGACTTCTTGAAAAGGTACCTTTGTTGTTGCACAGGGTTTTTTAAGATCTGACACCTCTGCAGATAATTCCTCAATGGACACCCTGTGCTACAGATGTTGGATATTTCCACACTGGCATTCGTCACAAGCCTGGTGTGAGTATTAACTCCTGTATTTTTCACACCTGTGAATACACAACATGTGGTTCACCTACAGTTGTCACTTCAATTAGAGTTTACAGTGATGTTTTCACTCTCTCTGCTATAGGGAATGAAACTGCAGCCCACATACAAAATCTTTTCTATCCAACCCCACAGTAAAACACATTTTATGTCTTTGTCACGTCTGATTCTTGTTTATCACTGTCACTTCTTTTTTTTAAATGCTTTTAAACAGCATCAGCTTTCTCCCATGCGCCACTCTCTTGGCAGGATCACATTCCTTGAGGTGAAGCAAAGGGGAGCTCATGGAAAGAAGCAAACTTTCAGACAGAAAGAGTGAAAGCTTCTTTCTTGCTTATGAACCACTGAACATGGCCACTGAGACCTCACAATCTATGCCAGAAATACCAAAATCATGTTGCATAAAAACCAAGTGAGGCCCAGCCAGTCCCCAGGCAGTTATCCCTGGACAACCTTTCCCTGAGTTTTATTGCTGAGCATGATTTCCCAAGGCCTGAATACCCCTTGGACCAGCTGGGCACAGCTGTGCCAGCTGTTTCCTGGTGTCATTATATTGCAAGAATTCTTATTGTCATTATATTGCAAGAATTCTATATTGCCAGAGTTTTGTACCGCCTTGATGTTTTCTCATAGGCAGCTCCTCTAGGCACTGACTCTTCCTTGTCCTCACAATAACCAACTGACTCCTGTCCCCTCAACCAACCAATCCACTCTTTTTTATCACTCTTCTTATTTGCTACAGCTGTGGCCTGTTGACATCAGGCCTGCTCCTAATCTTTAATAATTAACCCAGCTGCAACTCTTTAGGGGATAAGATTACATTCTATACTACCTTTATTTACTTATATTCTATCCCCCTACAGTTTTCCCTCCCAATTCCCTGTGCACCCCCAGCCCCGTCCCTGGTGGGGTGGGTGAGAAGCACAAAAGGCTCTGTCCAAGCTCTGCTCAGCCTCAACAAAACCATCCCAGAATTATCCACACCATTTGCAGCACAGACCCAAAACTTAGCCCTATATAAAGGAAATAAACCATACCCAATCCTCCAATATTTTTCCAGGATGTAGGCACTGATGTGAGGACATTGCTTGAGGGATGTGCATGGTTTTGGGGAGAAAATTGTGTCACTTCTCATGTTTGAAGTGTCACTGAGGAGCCTCTCACAAAAAAAATATGGTAGGTTTTCATTCTGCCTTATTTCCAGCCTGCCACTGGCTCTGCTTGCCTGACTGAGAGTAAAAAGCTTTTCATTTCTTTGAGAAACTCTGGATTTTAAACTTTTCTTCACTTCAGGGGCAGACATCCAGCCCTAGGAGACAAAGCTGTCTCAGAACATGCACTTGCCATTTGACATGAATATTTTGGGCTTGCAGAGTGACTTGATTTTATTTGATTATTTTAAATTTTGATTTATTTATTGTCTTTCAGAAACCAGCTTCCCCAAATCACCTTTTTCTTCTTCCGTTTTCTTCCTGTGGCTCATTGAACCAGTGGATCAATGCCACAGTGAGTACATTATAATTTATATTCTTCTAGATCAGCCTTGATGGACTGGAGACTATTCCTGTGGCAGCAGTGACTGGATGCTTTTGGCAAACCTGTGGCTCTGTGGGAAAGCAAAAAATGAGGCAGAACTGAAGGGCCAGGTGGGAATTAATCCTAATTCTAACTTTCACAATGGCCATTCCTTTGACCTGAGGAATTTTCCACAGTTTCTTCCCTCATCTCCAAAGCAGGCTCAGAAGTGAAAAAAGCTTCATCTCCCAGCCCTCCTCTTGAGCTGGCATCCTCAGCCACCAAAAAAAAAACAGCATATGCAGAGGAAAATCTGTTGGCAGCTCCTTCATCACTTGCTCTTTTCAGAGGTTTGTGTGTTTGGTATGGATCACTCTCTCTGCCACACCATGCTCAGAGTAAAATCTCACTTTTTTTTTTTTTTGTTTTGGCCAAATGAATCCTTTTGTGCTCTTCATTCCAGTTCACCTCTGCTTTGCATCCCAGTGTATATTTTTCCCATTTTCTCCTCATGGCAATTTTTTGCTGTTCCCATCCTGACTCCCTTTGCTCAGCTCTTGATTGATTATCATTCAGCTTCTCCTCCTTCACATCACTTTATTTTCCTTTCAATTTCCCAACTGACAGCGTCTGCCTTCCCCTGCTACAGGAGGGTGACAGAGCCTGTGCTGAGCTTAACCAGTGAGTTTTTGCTTTGTCACTCTGCAGTGACAAGGTTAACTTTCCCCCAAAGCTAATCCAGCTTTTCAGAACACCCATGTGCTGCAGAATTGATATGTGCAGTTAGATATTTTCATTTTTCAAGTGTAGCTCCCAGAAGAGCTGTGCTAACGGGGTCAGTAAACTTCAAATGCCTTCAATTCACAGGGGGAAAGAAAGATGCACAGTCTGAACGCTGAGCATGGGGTGAAAACATGCTCATTTTACTTTTTTTTTTTTGTGAGAGCATTTATGCTGTTGCCTAGGATAATTATTAACTAGCAATCTAAAAAAACCATTAGACATGACAAGGAGAACAAGTAAATTTTGAAGTGTTGGGAGTTGTTATTATGGGATTCAGTGTGCTGTACAACTGGATGGAATAATGAACCATGAAAGCCATTACAGCACAGCACAAAGTTTCAAATGGAGCTGATGAAAAATAAAAGCACTGGAGGAATATCTGCAGTGTAATTTTCCAGGAGATGATTCCTGGCAGCCTGCAAGGTTGTTCTCAAGGCTTTCTAAGAAGTAGAGAATTCCATGAGGGAGACAAGACTTTTCTAGATTTAACACCATGTCTGAGCAGTGCCTGGTGAGTAGAAAATGTGAAATGCAGATCCATGGGAGGAGCATCCTCATGTTTGTAGGATCCCCCTCTCTTTGGTTTGCTGTCTCCTGCATATCAGAAAATATCCTGAGTTGGAAAAAACCCACCAGGATCATCACAGGCCAACTGCTGGTCATGTAGAGGTCAGCTCCAAAAATCACACCCTGCATACATTTATAAATCTATATGTTGTAAATGCAGGGTGCCCCCAATGCAAGGAATGATTGGTGTCTGACTCCATTGATTCAGAAATATGAAAAAATATTATATTATATTATATTATATTATATTATATTATATTATATTATATTATATTATATTATATTATATTATATTATATTATATTATATTATATTATATTATATTATATTATATTATATTATATTATATCATATTATATCATATTATATTATATTATATCATATTATATCATATTATATCATATTATATCATATTATATCATATTATATCATATTATATCATATTATATCATATTATATCATATTATATCATATTATATTATATTATATTATATTATATTATATTATATTATATTATATTATATTATATTATATTATATTATATTATATTATATTATATTATATTATATTATATTATATCATAATTTATTATATCATATTATATTATAATATCTATTTTAAATATTAAATAAAAACTCATGACCGACCATCTGCCAACAGCTAGGACACAGCTTTGACTCTATAGGTTAATTAATACAAACAACTATTATCAGAATCTAATTACCAAATCCCTTCAGATAAACAATCTTCTTAACACATTCCACATGTGCAAAGACAACAGGAGCAGCAAGTAGAGATAAGAATTGTTTTCTCTTTCTTTTCTGTGAGCTTCTCCAGGAAAAACCCTGAGAGAGAGAATTGTCTCTCTCTGTTCAGAGAATGTGAATGCCACATCTCTATATATACACAGTACTTTGATAATAAATATTTTTTTTTATTTTTGCTGGTCATTTTGCTTGAAGAATAGATCCAGGCAGGTGTAGTATTCTTTATTATCCTCTGGAACACCATATTTCTTACCCACAGAGATGTGGATTGAGATGTGGAGCAGCACTCAAACCAAACTGATTTCCTACCAAAGAAGAGCAGCAGCTTGGTTTTATTGGTTTCGCTGCCTCTGAAGGGATTCAAGGAGTAGAAACCAGGATCCTCATCAGTGCCCTCTGAAACACTGATTTTACTGAGTCCAGAAAAAACACCACTTCATTTGTGGAGGAGAACAGGTTGCACTTAGATAACTGAGTTGCACATAATTTAAATTTAATTGTTCACCTATCCATATATTCCTGCTCTGAAAAAGGCTTATGGGAGAGTCAAATTTTCCTGCATTTTCCAGGACAAAGTTGTTGAATGAGAGAGAATTTGGGAGATAAATTTTGTACCAGTATGCACTGCCCTTTTGCAGGACCCATGATATTACATCAACACGGAAATATGGAAATATAAAGCCTTTGATGGCAGGAATTTGATGACCATGTGCTGTGGAAGGAGCATTTATTATCACACTATTTGAAAATTATCTTTAAGGAGCTGATTGTGGGAGATCACTGATGGAGAAAATTACTTTAAGGGAGTGTTATTGCTTTCAGTTGGTGCTGAATGAAGACGAGATCAAGCTCCTTGTACTCACACAAGTTGTGTGAATCAGTAGCATGGAAGAGCTCCCAGGTAGAGATGCACATGAGGAAATCAAACTGCAGCAGGACTCAGCAGGGTGGTGTGTTCAGAGTGGCCTTTATTTTATAATTCTTACCCATCAAAACCTAAATATAGTTGCGACTAAAATAGATTCTAAGGAAACTTTTTGTGTACTTTGTTCATTTTGCTTCAAGACAGTGGAGATGCCCCAGTTCTTCTGCCTCTCAATTATCTTAAGAATAGACCTGATGTAAATACAAGTTTCAATACATGAACCAGTCCTCAAGAAGCCTAAAGTTAAATCATTAGGCAGTTTCTGAGCTTGCTCTGAGTCTTCAATGCTTTTAGAGCCTGAGGGGGAGAAATCACAGCCTCTAGTCTGTCCTCCTGTGTACAGTGGGTCACATCATTTTACCCAGCATTATAATTTTTATAAGACTTTGAAAAATGAATCAAGATTTCAAAATTACAAGGAAAAAATGCTTGTAAGAGCATCTGTGATATCTCTGCCTATTACTTTAAAAAAAAATCAGGTCTGGAGAATAGAGTGATTATAGCAGAGAGGTTCTTGAGGATGAGGGAACTGGCGGGTTTGGAAATGGAGCCCTTATCTTTGAAAAGCAAGCAAGTAGACTCGGGGGGAATTTTCTGTGCCACAAACTGCTCTCTAATGATAGTCACAGAGGGAGGTGGGAGGTATTTTTGCAAATGGCAGTGCTGTTACAGTGTGCACCCTACTTTTCTATCTCCTTTCTTCTTTTCCTTCTCACTAATGTGCAGGAAATGAGTGAAATAAGGAGCACATTTTGTGTAAAATAATCCAGAATGATTGGTGGCATTAAACTGAGAGGATCAGGGCTCTCCTCTTGAAATGGAGTGGTTGATGTGATCTGCAGGCAGGGATGGATTAATGATTGGACTTGATGGTCTTAGAGGTCTTTTCCAACATAAATGATTATCTCATTCTGTGTTTAGCCCTTCTTTTCCCTCACTGCTATCAGCTCTGTTCCTCTGTAGAGCACAAAGAGAACAGAGCCCATGGGAAGAGTTAGATCTTGCTTAATTACAAAAGCATGACATTCAAACATGAAGGAAACCCCTTTCAGAAGCATTTTATTAGAAATAAAGCTGGCTGAAGGCTCTTTAGGAGAGGTTGGGCACACAGAGCCTGGCCTAGAAAGAGAGCCAGTGGTGCTCTGCAGAGGCTCAGTGTGAGCTGCCCAGGCAGGAGCACCTTTGAACATCACATGACAGCACAATTTCAACCTCATTCTATGCAAACTTAGAGGTCTCTCTTAATTTATTTGTTCTCTCTCACCTTTTGTCCCTCTCTGCACTGCTTGTCTGATGTTCACATGCCCAGTGGCTTCAGTTCTGCAGCAATAGCACCTCAGTGGTTTGCTCATGCTTTGGTTGAGTTTTAATTCTCCATAATATTTTTTCCCATGCTCATCTGGATCCTGCTGTGTTCCACAGGATTCTCAGAATTCACAAAATTACTCTGTTGAAAGAGACCTTCAAGACCATCGAGTCCAACCCAGCCCCAGCTGCCGAAGATGGGATGATAGGAATTATGGAATCCCTGACTGAAAAAATAAATGCCTTTGAAAGCAGCAAATGAAATAATCCTGTACACACTGCTCAGTAATGATATTGAAGTTGATCTCCCAGTTTTGATAATCCTGTGTGTGTGAGGGAACCAAAGAGGATCATCTCCTACAGACAGATAAAGCCATTCCTTATCCCTGGAAGTCTTTAAAAGATATGTAGGTGTGGTGCTTAGGGACCTGGTTTAGTGGTGGATGTGGCAGACTTAGCTTAAATCTTGGACTTGATCTTAAGGGTCTTTTCCAACCTAAATTATTCCTTGACTCACCTTCCCAAGAGCTCATTGCATTGTTAGTGTTGAGATAATGACTTGATTAGAGGAGGAGCATTAGCCCTTGCTAATTGGGATGTTTCTATCAGAAGGGAAGAGGAACGTATGGAGAATATGCAAATCCCAGTGAAAATTTGGGAAATAATCTTTCTGGCACAAAATCCCACTGCAAATCTATCAAATATATTAGATACCTGGAATTAGATGGTAAATTATGCAATTCCTTCCCCCATCTTCTGATTTTAAAGTTCTGGTATTTGGACAGAGGAAGATCATAACCCTCAAAGTCAAGTTCTTCTACCTTTCACTTTGTTCTGCAGGACTTTGGCAGCATGAAGTGTTGCTCGTGGTTTTGGATGTTATCTTTGGTATAAACTGCTCCCTGCACGAGCTTTTCAGATGGCTGAAATTACTGTAACAGGGTCTCTGTTTTCTTTATAGTGTTATTAAAATCGAGTCATTTGACAGCACAGCACCATGATCTGTAATGAGCTCAATTATTGGCAGAGTTAATGGGCCAGCAATTCTCTCACCTCTGATTTGATAATGGCTTTACCATCATGTCATTGAATATTCTGCTGTGGACAAAAAGCTACTGTACATGAAGCTCTTGACCGTTTTCTCTTTGTGATCCAAAAAAACACCGGTTTTTCCAAATTTGTGGCAGCACTGCTCAGTACTGGCTTTGCAGATGAAGCAGCTTATGTTCCATTTTGTTCCAAGATATTTGCTCTTCCATGATAATGAACTGAGTGAATGGGAATTCCCAGATTTCTAGGGCAGACCTGTGTGTGCAGGAAATTTCCAATAGCATCAAGCCTTTGTTTAGGCTGGTAAAGGTGTCACCATGACATTTTCTGCAAAAATCCCCTTGCCCAGGATTCTTCTCCTGGGAAGCTGAGAAGCCTCAGAGAAAAAGGAAAACAATTCTTATCTCATTTGCTTCTCCTGTGTTTTGCCAATTTGGAATGTGTTTGGAGATTGTTTATCCAACAGGTGATTGTTTCATTGGCTTCATGTGAATTGTTTTGACTTAATGACCAATCAGGGTCAAGCTGTGTCAGGACTCTGGAAAGAGTCACGAATTTTCATTATTATCTTTTTAGCCTTCTGTAAGTATCCTTTCAGTATTCTTTAGTATAGCTTAGTATAGTATTCTTTATTATAATAAAGCATGCTATACTAAAAAATATAATATTTAAAAATTTAATATTTTTTTAAATTTTATTTAAAAATATTTTTTAAATTAAAAAATAGATTTTTTTTGAAAACTACACTAAAAAGATACTATACTATAAAAAATTCTTTATTATAATATAATAATTACAATATAGTATTATAAAGTAATAAATTAGCCTTCTAACAACATGGAGTCAGATTCATCATTCCTTTCTCCATCTGGGGAACCCAGCAGATACAAGAGAAGGTATATTTTTTTCAGTTCTCTCCAAATCTGCCTGACTAGACAATTATGTTAACCTAATCCTGATGCACTGACATCCCAGAAATTTTTTTTTAGTCTTTTGAGCAAGTCTGTTGCCCATTATCCTCCTGAGGATTTATGTAACAGCATGAGAAATGAGGTAGCAGGGTGGTTATCACAGTGTGAGCTGTCACCTTTCTCTTCATGGAAGTGGATGATGTTTGCATCCCGGGGTTTCTGAGCAATGATCCTGTTATCCCGGCTGACAGTAAACAACTGCACGACTGCTCTGCCAAAGCAGACGTGTTCCTACGTGTCAGCAGGGTGCCTTCACCCTCTCACACTCAGAGCTCAGCACTTCTGCTGCTGGTTGCTGGCTGCTTCCCACTGGGAAACTGGGAAGTTTCAGTCAGTGCATCAGGAAAAAAGGCACACAGAGATATTAACCAGCTTCCAAAATGCTTGTGGAAGAGGCAGATCTGTTTGACAGCTTGTCCTTCATCAGTGAAAATTGGGAAAGGCTTTTACAAGTTGAGAGGGTTTTAACTCATCTTTTTGTGCTCTCTTCCTTTCATGCCATACCTGTGGTACCTGCTGCCTGCAGGGCTTGTAGGGCAGGGAGAAATGCCTGGCATTAAAATTTGCTGTAGCAGGGCAGAGTGATGCCCTTTGCACTGAACTTACCCCAGGTTCAGCTGCCCTTCATAATGCAGAGATGCCCATGATGCACCCACATTCCCAAAATGTACCCAAAATAATGTGGCTCCTCTGGGGAACCTCAGTCCAGTTTCTCTGGTCACCTGGCAGCTTGTATGAGTGATGTTCTCTTTAAACAGGAAAACCTTCAGAGGAAGTGCTGAGAACTGAGATGAAGCACAGAGAGAGCCACTCAACATCATCAATGTGCTCACAGCCATAATTCACATTACAGTGGTTTGTCTGGAGAAACTGTTATGGATCTGGGGTATCAGCTGGAGAGCTGCTAAAAATCAAGGAGGAGATATTAGCCTGTGGCTAAGAGAAAGTTCTTCAAATGTCCTCTCATCCATGTGGCGAAGAACTTCCCTAGAAGACTCTAAAAGGTTTAAGACTTTAAAAGATTTTTGGATGTGGCACCTGGGGACAGGGGTTAGTGGTGAACATGGCAGCACTGGGTTAATTCTTGGAAAATCAATTATCTCGGAGGGCTTTTTGGATTCTACGACTCTGTAATCAGTATTGGGATTACCTCTCCATGTGCTACACCCTTCACCTTTTGATAGCATGAACTAGATTTTGTCCTGAACATCAGTGAAGTGCCTGACAAGTGGAAGTCAAGGATGTTTAGATGCGGTAAATACTCCTTAAAGCTGACAGGACACACAGACTTCTTTGTTCTGTAGCTGAGGGATGTTGCTTGTAGGTGCCTTGTGTTCTGGAGACGTAAGAAAGATAGAAAGATGTAAGGTACTAGTTCTTTAAAATTTTCCCAGTTTTATGAGGCTCTGTTTGCTTTTACACTCATAAGAAAAGGAAACCACTTTTATCCATGACATCCATGTGGCTCTCTTGCTTGTAGAATTCCCCTGAGAGCAGATGCATCAGTGCCCAAATGCCCTTGAAAAGCATTTGCTCAGATCAGGGATTTTGACACAAACAAGATGTACTAAAGGAACCTGAAATCTTCCACTTAGTTTAAAATGAATCTCACTGCCTGGGGTCTCCTTTCGTAGTCCCACCAGAGAGCTGAGGAGCTCAGTGCCTCCAGGAGCAGCTCTATTCCTTGCCAGAGCTGGTTTCTCACCTAGATCTAGCTCAGTGTGTGCAGGAGGCACCATCAGCCACTGCCCTGCTCAATAAACTCCAGCAGGATCAGGAGAGGTGGGGGATTCTTTGGAGCAGCTATTGATGTTTCCTAGGCAATGCTGACAAAACCACACTGCCTCTAATTGGCTCCACTACAAATATTTACAGCTGTGAAAAGGAGTTTGCTGATCCCATGACTGTAGCCATGGTTGCCTATCTTTTTAGCTGCTGTTGTGCCGGTGAGAAACATGAATAGGTTGCAAGAATCCCTCGCTGGCTTTGTAGCAGGAACATTTGCTGACCCAAATGTAGAAGCCAATTAAGCTCTAAAGCTTCTGTGTGTTTTTCTGGTGAGCTTTGCCATTTGTTCTGTTTATTAGTGAAAAAACCCAAAGCTAAAAACAACCAACGTGGTGAGTGAGGGCTTGCAACAAATTCAGGGCTTGTTACCGTTTATATTGGTTGTGTGGATATAAATAAAATATTATGTTTAAACATCATATTAATATATGACTCTGTGAATTTGAATTCCCATGCTGGCAGTGTCTGTTTGCAGCCCTGTGTACTCAATCAACCCCTTGAAGTAGAAATGTTGATGCAATATGTTCTAATATTTGTTCTGAAATTGCCTTTCAGATTGAATGTGTACTTACTTCTCCTGTTGGGAGGAAGGGAAAGAAGGTGCAGCCAGGCTCTTCCCAGTGGTGTTCAGTGGCAGGACAAAAGGTAATGGGCACAAAAAGAAATACTGGAAATGGCTTTTAAATGCAAGAAAAGATTCCTTACTGTGTGGGTGGTCTGTAACAGGTTTCCCAGAGTGGTTCTGGAGTCCCCATCCTTGGGGACATTCAAAACCTTCCTGGACACTGTCCTGGAACAGCTGCTGTAGCTAATCCTGCTTGAGGAGAATGGTTGGAGCAGGAGACTCTGCCAAGCTCAAATATTTTCTGAATATGGAGCGAAATCTGTGGTTTCTGTTTGTCTTCTTGTCTATTTTGTTTGATGTGTCTCATTTTAAATAAATAATGGATCTGAAGTCCCTCAGGAGGAACCTGCAGGCACAGGACATACACTGACTCCTTCTTCTAATGGAGAAGGGCTATGCTCAGGCTTTAAACTGAAAGAGAGAAGGTTTAGATTGGAAATTGGGAAGAAATTTCCTGTGAGGGTGGTGAGGCCCTGGCATGGGTTGACCGGAGAAGCTGTGGCTGCCCCTGGATCCCTGAGAGTGTCCAAGGTCAGGTTGGATGGCACTTGCAGAAACCTAGATAGTGGAAGTTGTCCCTGACCATGGCAGGGAGGTGGAACTGGATGATCTTTAGGGTCCCATCCAAGCCAAACCATTCTATGGCCCCATAATTCTATGAAATTGTTTGTTCTGCTTTCAAGATTCTGAAATAACCCCTCGTTTTTAAACAGAGGAGTGTTCCTGAGGGTTTCTATTCCTTCCATGCTTCAGGCTTCAGAAAAAAAAAACCCCATTTTTTTGGTTTGAAAATCCAGGCTGGAGAATTGCTTGGCAGACTTAAGAGCCTTGCTTGCTAATCAAGGACCATTAGGTTGAATGTTTGTATGAGCTTGTCACAGGCACTGTGAAAGGCAAGATTTTACATTGACACTCAGAACTAAATGTGTTTCTTTTCCATCAGGTAAAATGTGGGCTGCTGCATTGTGCTGGTGTCTGTTCCCCCTTTCCCAGGCACTTCTTGAAAGCAGCTCATGAATGCACAGTGAATTATTTACACCTGTTTACTTCCAGCAGAGCTCCAGAAGTTTCTTGTGATGTTTGTTCCTCCCAATGTTGTCACTGTCATATTTTCTGAAAAATCCCTTCACTAGGATTTCTTCTACTGGGAAGCTGAGAAGCCTCAGATAAAAAGGAAAACAATAATTATCTGACTTGTTTCTCCTGTGTTTTGCTGCTATGGAATGTGTTTTGGACATTGTTTAGCAACTGGTCATTGTTTCATTGGTTTAATGTGAATTGTTTTGACTCAATGACCAATCATGGTCAGGCTGTGTCAGGACTCTGGAGAGAGTCAGGAGTTTTCATTATTATCTTTTAGCCTTCTGTCTGTATCCATTCTCTATACTTTAGTATAGTTTAGTGTCACAGGCATATTTTATGAAAATTCCTTTTGTTAGGATCTTTTCTCCTGAGAAGCTTCAGCTTCTCCATGTTTTGCTGTTTTGGAATGTGATTTGGAGAATTGTTTTATTTGATGACCAATGACAGCCACCTGTGTTGAGGCTGTGAGCAATCACAAGATTTTATTATCATTCCATTCCTTCTTTGCTAGCTTTCTGATTAAATCCTTTCTTCTATTCTTTTGGGGTAGATTTATAGTGTAGTAATATATAATTTCTTTCAATATAATATATAACACAAAATAATAAACCAGCCTTCTGAAACATGGAGTAAGATTCTCATCTCTTCCCTCATCCTGGGACCCCTGCGAACACCACCACAGTTTAGTACAGCATTCTTTAATATTATATAATATCACAAAATAATAAATCAGCCTTTTAAAAACATGGAGTCAGATTCATCTTTCCTCCCAATGACGGGGACCACAGAAAATTCCACACAACACTGTGTTTGGATGGGCTCTGCCTGCCCTGATTTTGTGTCACTGCTGAGTCTTGAGCTCAGCCTGATGCTGCTGCAGCCTCCACACGTGGCAGGATGTGAGAGTTTTCTGTAAATATTTGTTGTCTTCCCAGACTGCAAATGGAAGATTCAGGCTGTGTGTTGGTTTTGTATGGCAGCAATCTGTCAGGAGGGACTTCAGGAGTGATTTAGGATGCGTTTACTTGGGGAAATTGTGAATTAGGGTTTAACTGGTGATGGATGATCCAAAAGCTGCCTGTGTGAGCAACCATGATTTTGGTGGTGACTCAGAGCATGAACAAATGAGATCATATCTCTTTGACTAATTAACAGGATTGCACTCCATTTCCCCCCAAGCTTCTATTAATCTATTCGTATGTCTAATGGCTTTGGAACACTTGGGAATTTTTCACAGAACCACAATTCTGCCTTGGCTGTGTGGGGTTGCATTTAGTTGTAAGAGTTCACTCTTTCCTTTGTCTCTTGGACTGTAAAGCAGCAAGCAGAGGACTCCAGGAACTTTAAAACTTCATCATCTGTTGTATTTGTGTGGTGCCTTGACGTTGGAAGGCAGGAATGATGAATCTGACTCCATGTTCTCAGAAGGCTAATTTATTACTTTATGATATTATAATATATTAAATAATACTATACTAAAGAATACAGAAAAGATACTTATAGAATGTTAAAAAGATACTAATGAAAACTTCTGACTCTTTCCAGAGTCTTGACACAGCTTGGCCCTGAATGGCCAATGAGTGAAAATAATTCACAGCAGAATCCAATGGAACAATCACCTGTGGGTAAACAATCTCCAAACACATTCCAAAGCAGCAAAACACAGGAGAAGCAAATCAGATAATTATTGTTTTCCTTTTTATCTGAGGCTTCTCAGCTTCCCAAGAGAAAAATCATGGGTGAAGGGATTTTTCAGAAAATACGAATGTGACAATCATCCTCTTTTTTTTTTTTTTTCATTTTTCTTATTATTTTTCCCACTAATCTTTCAGATTTGTTGTTCCTCTGCCTTGAATTCATTCCATTCAAAATCAAAACTTAAATGATATTTTTGACTTGAGGATCTCCAAATGACCCTTGGTGCTGGAAGTCCTTACTCTTCCTGTGTAATGTAAATGGACATAGAAACCAACTTGACTGGAGGGAGAATATGTCTTGATAACAATCTTTGCTGGTCTTAAAATGATTGTTTTAGAAATCATGTTTTTCAGGTGTATTTGCATGTTCTTTGTGAGGAACATCCCATCTGTCTGCTAAAGGTAATCCCCTCTTTCTGTCACATTATATTTGCTCTGGCTGAGTTATTTGCTTGATGTTTATTAATTACCAATTTTGTTTAAGTATCTGCTACATGCTCAACAGGTTTTTTGTTACAAAAGAAATACAGAGAATGAGCTCAAACTAGACTTTTAAAAGGTTAAAATAATGGGGAGTGAACCCAGCTTTAGATCCATTATAGCAATGGAAGAACCATAAGTTTTGATTCAGGCAATATATAAAAGAAAAATCCTGATTGTGGAAGGAATGAGAGAAGAAAAGCAGTGTAGTGATACAGATTTTCACATCTTGCAGCTCGATATTTCTGTTGTGGTTGAGTTGTGATTTTTGTCTTGAATTTAGTTGTTAGAAACCTATCAAATCTCACTGAGGCAAGACCACATGGGGTGATGGTGGAATTTAATAATTCATAGAGGAATTTAATAACATCTGAAGGCAATTCTGAATGATTCTGAGTTTGATGAAAATCACCTTATCTCACAACACCAGAACTTCTCTGTCTTCATTTATAAACCAGACAATAAATACACTTCAGTGCGCACTTGGGTTTTAGCAGCTTTTCAAGCAAGGTGATTTCAGTGCTGGGAAATCACTTTTTTTTTTCTCTCCTTTTTTCTTTTGCAAGAAAACTCTGTGACTGGGCAATTGAAACTAAAAACCTGTGGTGGGTCTTCAGAAAGCAGAGAGAAAAAGCTTTTGAAAAGCCAATGCCAAGTGGAGGCATTCCACAGCAGCACAGAGAGGCCTTTGCAACAGAGCCTTGCTTCCTGCAGCGAGGCAATCCTGGGAACCAGGGAAAAGGAGAACGACTCACAAACCACAGGACAGAAATCAATACATGAGAGGGGAAAATACAGTGTGGGGAAAACCAACAGCATTTTTTTTTCTGACTCAGTTGTCTGAGCAAGGCCAACAACAACATTATTGGAAAGGCAGGATGGTGTATGAAAGGTTCATGGAGAGGTGGGACTTTCTAAGTCACGGAACCAAACTGAATTTCTACAAACATACATGAAAAAAAAAATTATGCTGGTAGGAGAACACAGAGCCAGGTCCTGGGCTTTTTAGAAGATATAATTTTTTGGATGAGACCCTATGCAACTATAGCAAACAGATATTACCAAATACCTATCTTTAGAAAATTTAAAAATATTCATGTGTCTCTAAATACTTTTTCCGGTGCAGCTTTTACTTCTGCACTCACAGGGGAAAGAGCTAATTATGCTTATTACCATATTTTCCAAATTTTTTTTGGATTATACCCTTTTCTGACCCAAAGCTGGAGCAACTGAGAGGTGTTTTAAAAACTTTTATTCCATTTTCAGTCTCATGAGAAGGGTGGGACAATACAAATGTTACAATTAACACCATCACAATCAGAAGCCAATTATTTCCTAATTACAATACATTATAAACATTTCTTGGTCTATCAGCTTTAGCCACACCATGCTGTAAATGCCTTAAAGCCAATCATCTCAAATTACCCCTTGTGGGTCCTGCTACAATATATTTTTCATTTTCTCTATTTTCTCTTGTTCTATTTCTCTAAAATATCTAATTTATTTACAAAGCTATCCTCTAAAACTTGTTTCTAATTCAATTTCCCTCTCAGCAATGTCTATTGTAGTCCATAACACTTCTAAATCAACATTTCTTCTCTCAAAATTTACAGACAAATACACATTATGTAAACCTTCTGTCAAATTTTAAAAAATTTCTTTAAATCCATTTCTCACAGATGAGACTCTTAAAAACAGTTGCCATGCAGTATGAACACTTCATTATGATAGAAAAAATGATGTAAAACAAGTCTTGATCTTATCTTGGATACGTCCCCTTCTGTGCCCGGTGCTGGTGTTAGAAGTTTTGTTGCAGAGCTCTGCACAGATGTGGGGTAATTATTTCATTTGTGAATCTTTCAGTCTCATCCTTCAGACTAATCATCTCCCCAGCTATTTATAGATTTCAGCTGC
This sequence comes from Melospiza georgiana, assembly GCF_028018845.1. NCBI lineage: Eukaryota > Metazoa > Chordata > Aves > Passeriformes > Passerellidae > Melospiza > Melospiza georgiana. Next base: position 3,769,188 of record NC_080430.1, on the reverse strand, counting down.
CAACTGGAAAACCAGCAAAGATGGGAATGGGAGAGAAAAAACATCTTTTCTTAAGTTCCTGTGGGCTGCAGCTGAATGCTTTAACTGATCTTGAGGCAGAGGTAGCTGATCCCTTGAGGCACTGTTTCCTTGCCAAAAAAGAGCTTGTGGTAACACCACAATAAGCCTCGCTCCAAAATACAATTTTGAAGTTATCCTTCCTTTAGTATTATATATTTCCTTACTCTTCTTGCATTTAAGGACAATATGTGATCTGAAAAGAATCACACAGAGGAGGAGTAATTAAAGAATTTTCCTCCATCATTGCAGTGGATGGGAAAATGCAAGCATAAAGATGTATTTTTGATTCTGTTTCATGACTACACATTGTGTTTGCCAGGAAGGTAATGGGATTCATGCAGAAGTGCTACATCAAAATGCCTTTGTGCATGTGTGTGAGGGTGTTCACAGGGGTCTCAGGATGAGGGAGAGATGAGGATCTGACTCCATGTTTCAGAAGGCTTAATTTATTATTTTATGATATATAATATATTAAAACTATACTAAAAGAATAGAAGAAAGGATTTCATCAGAAGGCTGGCTAAGAATAGAATAGGAAAGAATGATAACAAAGGTCTGTGGCTCAGGCTCTCTGTCTGAGCCAGCTGACTGTGATTGGCCATTAATTAGAAACATCCAACATGAGACCAATCCCAGATGCACCTGTTGCATTCCACAGCAGCAGATAATCAATGTTTACATTTTGTTCCTGAGGCCTCTCAGCTTCTCAGGAGGAAAAATCCTAAGGAAAGGATTTTTCATAAAAGTTGTCTGCCACACATATGTCCTTCCAAAGAAACTGGAAGAGAATGCTTTTAGGTTTTTTGTTGTGGGAAATGATTTTCAGGAACAGGGTCAAAAAATTACTTTTTTTTTCCTCAAAGCATACCAAAATCATAAAATGGCTTGGGTTGGAAGGGAACTTGGAGGTCATCTAGTTACAAACCCTGTCATGGGCAGGGATAACTTCCACCATCCCAGCTTACTCCAAGGTCTGTCCAACCTGGCCCTGGACACTTCCAGGGCTCCAGAGGTGGATCAGCTTCTCTGGACACCCTGTGCCAGGGTCTCAGCACACTCCCAGGGAAGAATTTCTTCCCAATATTCCATCTATCCCTGCCTTCCTTCAGTTTGAAGCCATTCTCCCTTGTCCTATCACTCTAGACCCTTGTCCCAAGTCCCCCTCCAGTTATCTTTGAGCCCCTTTATGCCCTGCAAGGGACTCTAAGGTCCCCCCAGAGCCTTTTCCTCTCCAGGCTGAACAAACCAAGCTGATACTCCAGAATGCTGATTTTGAAAGTTCCCTTTTTGTGAAGGGCAGTGGTGCTGCACTGCCAGTCCCTGTCAGGACTTCAGAAATTCCTTGGCAAGTCTCACGAGCTCTGCCCTAAGCACTAAACCTAGACATTGTTATTTTGAACATTTTCTTCCTCAACTGGAAGGAACAATCACCATAATTTCTTTTGTTTATGTTCATACTTAAACAACTGGTACAGGAATCAGGCTCAGCCCCTCTTCCTTTGTTGTTTTCCATTCCTTTCTTTGTTTGTGACAAAGACATAACCAAATCTGCTCATATTTGCTTTCAGTAGATCAGACCAAAAGTGGTTTAAGATCTTCTAGAAACTTCTTTCCCTTACTGACACAAGTGTTTGGCACTAGGAGATAAATCTGTATTTGTTTGCAAGATAAGAGGGATAAGACTGAGCCTGATTCTGAGACTGGGATGAAAATTATGAAAAATTTTTGGAAAGGCACTTCAAGAGGGGAGATATATCTGCAAGAAATCAGCTGGTGGGGTTTATTTTTTGGGTTTTGTCTTGTTTTGGAGGTCTTTTTGGGTGATGTCCTGCTTAAAGCGGAATTAAGGTTTCCCTGTTCTCTGCTTCTCCCAAAGAACTTGTCCTGGCAGTAGGCAGGACTTATTTATTCCCATTCAATGTGGGCAGCTTCAGATCTCTGGTGGCATCCCCACCATTTCTATTTTTATCTCAAGACACCACCAGGCTGATGAGTCAAACCAACAGAGAGGTGAACCAAATTCATCCAAAATCCAAACCAAATCCACCTCTTTTGCAAGCCAAAATCTTGAACCTGGCCTTATAACCCAGAACCTCTCCCTGCTGTTTTCATTTCTGCCTCTACAAGGTGCCTGTGGATGTTGGGCTGAATCAATCAATGGCTTTCTAGGCACTGACTAATGACCTCCTGCCTGGCTGTGGGGGCAGAGAATCAATTATTTTGTTAACTGAGAACTCCTTGCTGTGTCACCACACCTACTGTGTTCTTCTTTCTCTTAGGAGCTGTCCAGAAGTTCCCACAACTCTTGGGCTCAGTGGCTGACTATGTGACATGTAGGGTGGAATCAATTTATCCCAAATTTAGGGACTTGAAAGTTAAATGTCAATTTTTAGGTTCGCTTTAGAGACAGAAATATATTTTTGTTTTTTTTTTTTTTATGAGGAGGCAGTTTCTCTTACTGTAAAACAGGTGATTTTGGAAAAAACTGCCAAATCAGCTCTAGTAGTAATTATTCCAGTGACAACTGAATAACAATTAATAAACCAGCTGTGCTGTTATTTTTTCTTGTTTTTCATGTCTGAATCCTTCAGGAAAAACATGTGGATTAACACCTTTTTTTGCTTAAAACTACTTGTAAAGCAGTGGAGATACACGTGCCTTTTGTTCATTTCCTTTCCAACAAAAGGGATGGTGATCATAATTTTTATCTACTGATCATAATTTTATCTGCTTTTGATCATAATTTTATCTATTCCTTCTGCAAATCACAACTCTGTCTCACAATTTATATTGGGAATACCACAGTAGGGGAAGAAGTAGAGCTGATTAATTTCCTTGTGTGCATGAACATGGAATAAGACCCACAAGCCCTAATGATGCTCTCAGCATTTCCTGTAGTGAGACTCAGTACTTTATCTCTTCATTGTTTATTCATATCAAGGAGCATGTGTTCAATATGCGAAAATAAAAAATACATCAACATAAATTTAATTATTAAATAAAATTTTCAAATAAGCCAAGAAAAATAAATGTAACATTCGTAAAAAAGTAAACAGTTGCAAAACGTCTATTTATTTTTAAAGGTACTCTGGATCAATAGCATTCACATAATCCTGTTGCTGTGCCAACATATCAGGCTGCTGAAGATGCTCATTTGTCTGCTTTAAATATGATTCCTGAGCTCCTATTAATAGCTGTACTCATCAGAGAGATGAGTTGAGTACTAACACAGGCAAGTGTGGGCTGGTTGTACAATCAGGCAGGGGAATGGGCAGGGCACACACTCCCTGTGCCTCTCAGTCAGTAGAGGCTTGTTTGTGACACAAATTGGAAGGTGAAGATGCTCTCCTGTCTTGGTTTGAAAAGACAGGTGAGTCCTAAGGAAGGCAGGAGCCTCCCTTGAAATAGAAAATGTGAATCCCCTCCCTCTGAATTATTATCATTTTGAAATTAAGGTCTCTCAGGCAAAGATACAGGAGTAGGAATAACAGTTCTTAATTACGGAAAAAATAAAAAATAAAATAAAATAATGCAGTAATACAAAATAAACTCCGGCAGAGTCAGAGCAGTCCCTGCCCTCTGTGTGTCAGGGGGTGTCCCAGCCCCATCCCAGGGGGGCTCAGCCCTCCTGCAGTGCCAGCTGTGGCTCTGCTGCAGCAGGGATCCTGCACAAGGGGGGAGTTTTCCTCTGCAGCTCCAGGGCTGCTGCAGATGGGCCTGGGCTCCCTCTGGCCATGCAGGGCAGCAGAAAGCTGCTCCTCTGGCAATGCAGGGGGCAAAGGCTGCTGTGCTGGGCCAGGCTCAGATTGGATCCAGGCAGGAATGCTTGGCTCCTCCCCTGGGCGGAGCATCTCCCCATGGGATGCTGGGGTTGGATCAGCCCTGCAGGGACACTCAGTGGCCATGGACAGCAGAGATCTCCTTCAGGGAGGGTTGGCTGGGGAGAGAGAAAGGAAAAACTGCCCCAGGAACAGAAGAGAACTGCCCCGGCTCTGACAGATGATAATTGAATACACACCCAGCTAAACATGAGACATCTCCAAATAAATGAAGGCTCTGGATGGAAGGATTGACCGCCTGACCTCCAACTGAACACTTCCCTGCCATTAAAGCTGGCAACCATGTCCAAAGGATGCGCAAATCCAGGGTAAGGTTTGTCATCAAACTTAGGGATCCAGCTATTATTGGCCGGTTTCTGAGCCTGTAGGAGGTTGATTTATTTTTCCGTGTAGTGAGAACACATCCACTCTTCACATCTCCACCATCCATGATATTCTGAGCCATGAGCTTCCTACCACGTGTCTGCCAAAAGCTCCTCCAGGTTCCCGTGCCAGTGCTCACTGCTGAAGATCCAGTTTGTTCACTGCTTTATGGGGCCACTCAAGAGTGGGGTTCACCTGACTGAAGGTAGATCTCCCCATCTCAGGTATCTGCAGTGGACTCATTCACAGGAGAGGACTGATCAGCATCACCAGGGTGGAATTTTTCTCAGCTGTGTGGAGATGTAGAGAACTCAATACCATTTAAGTGCTCTTCAAGCCATACGTTCACACTCTGTGAGTGAAGAGGCTTCTCTCTCCTTGTACATCTTCTTTGGAAATGTGTTTATATAATTCCAAAGAAAAGGGCTTAGTGGGTTTTCTTTTCTCATCGATGAGAGTGCTTTTCTCATTGTCAGCTAAACAAAAATTCCTCTGGGGAAACCTCTTTTGATGCTTGGGAAAGATAAGTTTGCCTTGTAAAGAAATTAGCATTGTAAACATGCTTATAAATGTTTTATATGTGATACAACTAAAGAGGGATTGTAATCTAAAGCATTTTGTCAGGATTTTTAGTCTGGCTGCAGGCTCTGTGGGATGTGGGCTTGAAAAAGACCACCCAAGTTACGGCTGAGAAGTGATGCACATGGTTTGGGAATGACTCCTACAAACCAGGATTTGAAGAAAAGCATCACATCCAGCAAGAAAAATACCAAAATGTCTCCAAAAGTCACCCATTTGCTGCAGTGTGTTCAGGGAGGCCAAGAAGGGGAACTTCGCCAGGAAGGGAGAACCAGATCTCAGAGATCTCCCTTTTAGAGAAGCTCCAGGGATGTCTTTTTTTATCACCTTCTTTGTGGCTTCATGCCTGCCTTAACATATGGGTTTTTTGCTTTGTCTCTTTGTTTCAGAGTTTTTTTTTGGGGAGGTTTTGGTGATTTTGGTGATTTTTTTTGTGTTTTTTTTGTTTTGTTTTGTTTTGTTTTGTTTACAGTTTGTTGTTTTTTTTTGTTTTTTTTTTTGGTGGGGTGGTTGGTTTGGGTTTTTTTTTGTTTGTGGTTTGTTTTGTTTTGTTTTGTTTTTAATTTTGTTTTTTGTGGTTTTGTTTCCAGACTTTTTCACTGTATATGTGAAGGCTGGTCCTACTGTGGGCAACACAACACAGGATTGATTGACATCTAGTGACATATCTGACATATCTTCAGGGCATGATTAGCACATCAAGTGTTTCTTCTCCATTTTATTCCAATTTTTCATACCCTAGCTAAATTCCCCTATAATGCCTCACAAATTGCAGCTGCAGTAGGAGGTGATCTTTGTGTTATTATTGTTAAAATGAAGCAAAAAAAATTAGATAAACGCATCATACCAAGGCTAAGTTATTATGCTGGAAATGAAATTTGATCCCTTGTTCACTTTGGACATCATAAGGAATGGTTGTGGCTCTGGAAATGAAAAGTAGAAGCCTTTATTTTGGGGAGTGAAGCAAAAGCTGAAGGGAAGAATCTGCTGAGATAATAGCTGTGATTGATTTCTGTCCATAACTCAGATATCAATGCCAATGGCTCAGTGCTTGGGTTAGATGTGTGCTAACACAGCATGGAGGTTGAGGCTTTGTCTAGCAGGGAGCCCTAAATCAGCCTGTTTGTCCCTGTTTGGACCCACATTCCCTTTGCTCTCTGAATATTCTCCCTGCCCAATTCCAGCACCACAAATGCCTCGTTGGTGTTGAGCAGGGGAATGCAATCTGTCCCCATGCAAGAAGCAAACAGAGCAGGCTCAGAAAACAGCAGCACAGGGAAGAGCAAACAAACCTGGGCACACTGAGCCCACTTTATTCACTGCCTGCCACTCTGAAGAGTTCTTCCTTCTCAGCTCATCCCAGGGGCAGGCAGAATAAAAATACTGCTCCAGGAATATTGAAGTCAAGTTGTTCCCTTCTCCCGCTTCCTCTTTTGCACATTGCTTGGAAGAGGAAAGGAGCTGGAACAGGGCCAGATGTCACTGCAGAGAGGAGTCCTTAGCTGGCAGGGAGCCTGCAAAACATTTCCTACAACCTGGTTCTTTTTTTCTTTTTTTTTTTTTTTGATGGGATTCATCTTCCCTAACCTTCACCATCTAATAATTAGGCATCTAATCCAAGCCCTTCATTATGTCTCTCTGGAGCTGATGCAGAGAGGTTGGATGAATTGCCCTCTGGGGTTACTTGTCTCTGTGTGTTGACAACAAGAGTCAGCCTGAAAGGCTGGCTCAGAACAGACAGCAAACTTGTTGGCAGCTAAAATTAACTGGGATGAGCATCAGCTGCACCCCTGTGACTGGCAGACTGACTCAGAGCAAGTCACAGCTCAGTACAGCACTGGAAATGCTCAACAGGAGCCTGTGTATTCCTGCCTCTGTCTCACTGTGTGCATCCTCAGCTCTGCAAAGGCTGGTTTAACATATATTCTTTACATACACTGGCACAGGTTGTCCAGAGAATCTCAGAGAAGCTCTCAGAAGTTGCCCCATCCCTGTAAGTGTTCAAGGTCAGGTTGGATGGGGCTGGAGCCACCTGGGATAGTGGAAGGTGTCCCTGCCCATGGCAGGAGGGTTGGAACTGGACGGTCTTTAAGATCCTTTCTAACCCAAACCATTCCATGATTCCATTATTCTATGATGTGCAACTTTTTGGGGCAGCTGATCAGATCCAGGAGCAAATCAGGGAGCAAAGATGGATGGACTGTGACTATATGAACATGGAATATAAATATACAATGAGGTGGACTGAAAATGGGCTGAAATAGTGAGATCAAAGGGATGTGATCAGCAGCAGGAAGGGGGGCAGAAGGAAGTCAGGAATGCAGAACCACAGGTGTTGATTTTGGGATGGATACCTGTCTTGGTTTGGAAAGCCAGGAGTCTGCTAAGGAAGGCAGGAGCACCCCCTGAAATGGAGAATGCAAACCCTCCCCAGCCCTCCCAATTGCTATAAATTTTAAATTAAGGGGCTCTCAGGCAAAATATGGGAGCAGGAAATAACAGTTCTTTACTAGGAAAGGAAAAAATAAAAGGATAAAATAAACAATGCAGTACACTAGAACAACACTGACAGAGCCAGAACCCAGCCTGACACCCTGTGGGTCAGGGTGTTGGTGGCAGTCCCATTGGAATTGTGGCTCAGCCCTCCTGCAGTGTCAGGGGTGGCTCTGCTGGAGCAGGGATCCTGTAGAGAAGGATGTATTATTCCTCTGAAGATCCAGTGGAAGGAGAGGCAGCTGCTGTTCCTCTGGGGAATCCAGTGGAGAAGCCATGCTGGTGTCTCAAAACCTCTGGATTATATCTGGGTAGGAATGCTTGGCTCCTCCCTCTGGGCTCCCATCTCCCAATGGGATGCTGTAGTTCTTATCAGCCATGCAGGGACATTCAATAGCTGTTATCAGCAATGTCCCCTCCTGAGGGAGGAGTGATTGTGGTCACTCAAAGAGAGAGATAAGGCAAACTGCCCACTTGACAAAGGTGATCTGCCATACAGATGGTAATTGAAAACATCTGGCATTACATTCTTCAGCAGTACCATGTAGCATTTTTATTAGTGTTACAAATGACTGGGACATCTGCACTTTTGGAGACAATAAAAATCCAGGGGGAGTGATTGTTTTACCATTCAGTGAACCCTGTTGGTCTGGGAAAATGGGCAGAGAGGATTCTCATGAAGGTCACTGAAGGGAAATGTTGATCCTTCACCTGGGGAGGAATGAACCAGTGCAGTGGGCTGGCAAGCAGCTTTGCAGAGAAGCCCTGAGAGGTCCCAGGTGACCATAAAACAGCAGAGTGTCCTTAGAGTAAAGTAAATAACACCTGGGGCTGCTTTATGAATGGCACCAGCAGCAGGTGGAGGGAGGGGATCCTTCCCCCTGCTCATCTCCACACTGGGATGTTCCTGGGGTCTGTGCCCTGTGCTGGTCTAGAGGTGCAAACCAGGCATGGACAGGCATGGACAGTCTTAACTGAGGCTGCTGCAGCTCCACAAAGGTGTTTAAAACCTCAGTCTCACAGAGCTGGCCCAGCAAAAGGACAGAAGGGAATTTATCCGCATCTTACCATTGGAGATAAATATCTTGTGGGGGAAAGAAAGAAGGCAGAGACAGGATACTCTAAATAAGACCAAGAGAAAGAACCTGCAACCTGCAAGAAGAGGAAATCCCATCTGAACTTTCTTCCAGAGCACATTTACTGTCAGAGAGATCAGCCACAGTTCAGAGAGGTTGTGTAGCCTCCATCCTGTGGAAGAGGTTTTACAGCGACTTCTGTGAGCCAGAGAGAAGCTGGATCACAGGATCCATGTTCACCCCTGAATCTCCTACCGAGGTCATTGACATAGAAACCAAGAAAGAAAGGAAGATAAATAAGAGAAATCTGCAACTGCCTGTTCCAATGAGCATTTTCTATGCCTCTTCTGACCAATGAGTAAAGTGTAAACTTAGGAGTTTTTCAAGAATGTATAAAAAGCATGCATGCTAGAATAAAAAGCATGCATAACCAGGGTATTCTAAATAACACCAAGAGAAAGAACCTGCAACCTGCAAGAAGAGGAAATCCCATCTGAACTTTCTTCCAGAGAACATTTACTGTCAGAGAGATCAGTCACAGTTTGTCCAGAGAGGTTGTGTAGCCTCCATCCTGTGGAAGAGGTTTTACAGTGACTTCTGTGAGCCAGAGAGAAGTTGGATAAGAGGATCCATGTTCACCCCTGAAAGAATTTTTTACCAAGGTTGTTGACATAGAAACCAAGAAAGAAAGAAGGGAAAATAAGAGAAACCTGCAACTGCCTGTTCCAGTGAGCACTTTGTCTCTCATGACCAATGAGTAAAGTCTAAACTTAGGAGCTTTTAAGGATGTATAAAAAGTATGCATGCTATAATAAAGACAGTTTTGAAAGCTCCTGAAAATGAAGTGTGTTGCTTTGTATTGTTTCTGTCTCAACTATGACACCATCTCTGGAAATATTCATAATCCAACTGGAAAAAGTCCTGGACAAACTTTCTCTGAAGAGATGGGGTGATCAGGATGCTCTCCAGAAGCCCCTGACAATTTCAACCACCTCTATCTGTTAAATCTCCTTGCTGCATAAATCAGAATCTTAAAATAGTTTTGTTTGGAAGGGACCTTAAAGATCATCCAGTTCCAACCCCTGCCATGGGCAGGGACTCCTTCCACTCCAAGCCCCATCCAACCTGGCCTTGAGCCCTTCCATGAAAGAAGAATCAGCTGGATCCGACATATTTCAAACTTTGTAAAAAGTCAATTATTTTGATGCCAGTTTTATAGAGTGTGGATAAAATTATGCTCACATCCACTGCTTCCTTTGGGTCCCTGCCTGATCTTCTCTAATTGTTCAAAGCTGGTACAGCACTGGGGCATGAAAACCTGCTGCAGATGACAATGAAACTAATGAATCACATCTAGAACATGATGCAAATGACATAACAGATATTTTGGCAGAGTTAATACCAGAACTTGTTCTGACAGGTCCTTGTACATATTTGAAATGTTTTTCTTTCAGATCTGAAGTTTGTGATCCAGAAATTCCTGTCTGAATTAATTCATGCTACTAGGATTTTTTTAACTAATCCTCTCCCGAATTGTTTATCTCAGTGTGTTGTTTATTTGCAGACAACACTTTTAAGTGTTGGAATAGGATGATGTCTAAATTCCCTTATATCCTAAACCATTCTATGATTCTGTACTTCTCTTTCTGTGGGGTATAGAATGTACCGAAGGACATTAGAGGTGTAATATCTACAGTTCACTTCATTCAGTGATTCATTCAAGCCTTTAAACTCTGAGTTCCCCAAAACATTTTATTTCAAGACTCAGAAATGCTTCCTTTTCTCCTTCAGGGTTTAAGCATTCACTTAAATTCATTAAAGCACCTGTAGAAATGATGATATGGAACAGGTTAATGGTGAATCATTTTTTGCTAAGGATAGCTGCGGCTCTCATGTTTGGATTCCTATTTTTTAATTGTAAGAACAGTTTTAATTCCATATTGCTGCATATATAATTCTAAGGTAATTATATAACGAGTAGATTAGGCTCTTATTTGCTTATCGTGCCTGAAGATGTCATTTAACAATTGTTTAATATTCACCTAATGTAGAACTACCTTATTAATTTGGTGCTGAACAGCAAAGACCTTTTATTAAAAGAAAACATTCACAACTTCATGAAATAATAGAGGTGTGTGAGGCACGTGATTTTTATCTATTACAAATTAGCTTGGTTTACTTAAAAAAAAAAAAAAAAAAGTAAGTGAGCATGTGATGTGTATTTATTGGTACTGAGCCTGACTAAAGGGACCTCAGAACCAATCCCCTCCCATTTTTATGGGGTGTGTGGTTTGTGAGCTTCCAGCCATAGCACAGAAGCACCTGTGACAGTGTCCAGAGACAAGAAGTGACCAACTCTTTGCCCTTTGAACCATCCAAAAACTTCTCTCTGAAGGGCTTTTCCCACTCTTATAAGGAACAGAGAGAGGAAGCACCAGCTTCCCTAGTAATCACCTGAGGAGGAGAAACCATCTGTCTTGGTTTGAACAGACAGGTGTCTGCTAAGGAAGGCAGGAGCCTCCATTGGAATAGAAAATGCAAACCCTCTCCCTCTGAATTATTATAATTTTGAAGTTAAGGGACTCTCAGGCAAAGATATGGGAGTAGGAATAACCGTTCTTTATTAGGGAAGAAAATAAAAAGAAAAAATGCAGTGATACAAGACAATACTGACAGTCAGTTCTGCTGCAGCAGGGATCCTGCACAAGGGGGGAGTTTTCCTCTGCAGCTCCAGTGGAAGAGGCAGCTGTTCCTCTGGGAAGTGGAGAAGCTGCTCTGCTGTCCTGAAACCTCAGATTGTATCCAGGTAGGAATGCTTGGCTCCTCCCCTGGGCGGAGCATCTCCCCATGGGATGCTGGGATTGGATCAGCCCTGCAGGGACACTCAGTGGCCATGGACAGCAGAGATCTCCTGCAGGGAGGGTTGGCTGGGGGAGAGATAAAGAAAAAACTGCCCCATGGACAGAGATAACTGCCCCAGCTCTGACAGATGGAAATAGAATACACACCGCCAGCCACATCTTTCAACCCAGGACATCATCTCAAAATGAATAAACACCCTTTAACATGAGGGAAAATCCAAGCAGAGGAGATGATGCAGGTGATCAGGGCACCACCACTTTCCCACTGCTGCTCCCCGGATCAATATCTAATCTTCAATCACTTTATCCTGCATCCTGTGCCTGAAAGTTGCCTCCAAATCTCCCCACGACTGGAGGGGGATGCACTAAAGCAGGTGAATGGCATAAATTTCTAGGTGTTTATGCCTAGAGGATTAGTGCCTACTATGAAAAAAATTGCAAACTGAAACCTTGGAGTATTTTTGAGGCATTGAATGCTCAATAAATGATCAGAATTTCACATCGTCTGCTTTGGGGGCTTTATGCCAGGTAGTCTATAGGTGAACAAAACCACACTGTGATCAGGAGAGTGCTCATAGCTCAGACTTTATATAATTACATGGGCAAATTCTAGTCTGAGTGTTTCAGAATTTCACTGATGTCAAGCACCCAAAGATTTCTGTAAAACAGGGAGTTTGGGTTCTTTATTAAAGCCAGACATTTGTATCAGAGTTCAAGTACATCTACTTAAAAAAAAAAAATTAAAAAAAAACTTATTAGCACAAATAGGATGCAGGCTTTGCACTTTAATTGTGTTTTGGCTCTATCCAATCCCAGATGTGATAAACAGTCCTGACTTATTTTTAGGGTTTATTTGCTTTTTCTGCAATTTAGATTGTTGAATGAATCCTTTAAGCAGATGACAGCTGTGAGGGAAGATCTATGAGCAGCAGGACCTTTCTTACGATTAGACTGGAGCCTGCAGTCCTGATTTGTGTTTTACATATAAGTAATCTACTAAGCCATGATTCACTGACAGTGGCTAAAGGACTTAAAATTAACCAATTAATTCAAGTTTTATCCTTTCAGAGAATAAAAATCCTGGTGATCTATGGCCATACCTCTAAACCTTGAATAAATAGCCATGAATCAGCACAAACCAGGCCTGTCCTGTTTCTTTCCTGCAGGCACAGGACTTGTTGACTCAGTTGTTTGTGCAGGCTAAGCCTCCCAAATCATGTTTTCTAGAAACAAAGAAGGCAACCCGAGCATTCAGAGCAGGAAGCACAAACTAATTTATAATAGGATTAACTTTGCTCCATCACCCTCCCCGTGGCATTGCTGGATTTTCTGCGCTGAGATCTCCGCTGCAGCTGGTCTGATTGCAATTCTGTCCATGTCACCTCTCTCCTGCAAGGCAGGGGCTGGTTTTGTGTTTATTTGGGTTGTTTTGTTTACCCCAGTGACTGTACACAGCCCCCTCCACAACAGATGAAGGTCTCTTAGCAATGCTGGGGAAAATGGTGATATTCACACAGAGCTCTTTGGGAGGCACAAGTGCTGCTCTCCTAATTTGCCATGCAAGGCACTAAACTCAGGGAGTTTCTCCATGCAGAGGAAATCCAGCCCTGGGAGCTGCTGCTGAGGGTGTTGAGTTTGGGTCTGCCTGCATGAGCCCACAGGCACAACAAGTGTGGTGGGATTCAGCCAAAGACAAAAACAACTAAATTTAAATAAAGATTCACGTATTAGGTGTGTGCATCAATTCTCTGTGTGCTCACTAGACATCACAGTCTGATTTATTTGTTTCCATTTTTGTGTCTGTTTGTCATATCCTGCCTGAACTTCACTTGAATTTTAAAAGGATTTTCCCTATCTGTGGTGGATCTGCCACCTCTGTGGGGCTGGCTCAGCTATCCCAGCCACAAAAGCTGGTACAAGTAAATAAACCTACACCCTGATCAGGGTAGTTCAGCTTTCCAAATGCCAGAATCTTGCTAAGAGTGAAATTTAAAATAATCTTTTTGGTTGAAAACATTCTTTGGTAAAATTTCAAAGCTCTGGCAAACACAGTCTTACTTCAGACCTTTGTTGATTTTGTCTGTTGGCTCATGAGAAATTATGACAACAAAAGTGTGATTGCTACTTTTTTACTAACCAGGGATGAATTTTTGGTTCACCAAACATAAAACCCTGTGAAATATCCTAAAGTATCTTGTATTGTATGTGATATTTAGCAGTGCCGTACAGCAGTTGTTTGAATATAGCACTTGGTGCCATGGTTTATTTGAGATGTTGGCGCATGGGTTGAACTTGATGATCTTGAAGTCTCTTCCAATTCTGTAAATTCTGTGAATTTTGTGAGAGTTAACTCTTAACAATAGTATTCTTCTATAAAAGCCTTAGAAGAGGAGAGTGAAAAATCTCTATCTGTAGAAAATATGCAAGTGAAGGCTTTGTCAGGGTTCTTGTGCACCACATCTCATCCTAACTCGTGTCTCATCCTGACTTCATGATTGCAATAAAATGAATAAAGGGTTTCCATGGCCTTTTGTCACTGACACTGATGTTTAAAGGATTATTTGAGGCACTGTAGGAATATTTGCTCTGCTCAGATGGAAGTTCTGTCCAACTCAGCATCGTGTCTGACAAAGTTCTAAAGAAACAGGGCAAACATGACCTTGTCTTTGCGGTGTTCTTCAGCCATTTAGGAAGATGCATGTGCTTCTACACAATAAAAGTGATTATTTGAAAGTATTGCTTGAATTCTTCACTCAGAGTTGAAATAACCTTCCTCTGTCTGTAGCCTGAAAATGTATTTTTAGAGAAGAAAACAGAATTCTCCTTTGGTTATGTCTTGAAACTACCAGGGCACCAAAGAATCCAAGAAAATTCTGATGGCAAATGTTTAGTCTTTATTTTTTTTCCCTGCAAAATAAGATAACAACTATGCCTGTCAATAACTGGTTATCATAGAAACATAGTTATTTTCATTGTACTTGTATCAACACTGTCACTCTGATTCCACAGACATTTTGTGCTTTCAGAATTTCTATTTAAAATGTAACACGGATTAATCTTTATTAACTTTTTAATACATTTTTTCCCCCCCAGTACTGCAGCTAGAAACTAAAACCAAAATTATTTCACTGAAGGACATGAACAGGATGTGTGCTCATCTCCTGGAGATACATTCCACCAATTCTCAGTCATAATTCTGGGTAGGACTGGTATAACACTGGACGACTGTTCAATATTTGAGTTAGTATGAGAGAATCATCTTACAGTTAAATAACCACCAACAGAAAATATTTCAGGTCGTGCTAACCCGAGTGCCAAAGACACCAACAGACTTTTAGGTACCGTACACATCTCCTTTTATTAATTAAAAGGGAGTCAGGAATGATGATCCCTGAAATAGAGACGTACCCTTTAGGAGCCCACCTTGCAATAGATACATCTCATCTTTGGCAACATCACAATATGGAATTAAAAGGGCACTTTGACCACCTAATGTGGCAAAATGAGGGAGCCACCTGAGTGTAGGAGTGGAGATAATACAAGGAAAAGTTTCTTGTCAGTCACTGTGCAGAGAGCATTAAGCAGAAAAGAGACTTAAAGAGATTTTTTTCAAGGCAAGCAGAGAAAAAAATCAAATAAAATTGACTTAAAGCAGGGAAAAAAGGGAGGGAGAGAATAAAAGAAAGGCTGGATCAGAGGAGAAGGGTTTAGAAATGCTTGAAGAACTGCCCGTAGTGATGAGGACTATAAGGCAGGAAAACGCCTGCTCCTGGAATAAATTAATTTCTCTTTTATACTACTTGAATGGAAGTAATTAGGCTTGGAATGAAGTGTGAAGTGCCCTGAATGAACAACCTTAAATGTGTCTCTCGCTGAAGTTTTGGGGATGGATCTCAGAGACAGGGTGAAACTTCACAGGCTCTCAGAGGGGAGCCTTTGTTCTGTGGAGAAGCACAAAAGGTTCATCGTTGCTGTTCCACAGCCTGGTCAGGCCCAAGGAATGTGGAGGGGACAAAAAGAATCCTGATCATCAGAAACCAGGAGCATGGTTGAATTAGGAAAGCTCTGTTCTGGTTGTGTCCTCTCTTTGGGCAGTTTCAGCTGTATTATCTCCCTGTGTGCCCACAGTTAACTCTGGCTGATGGCAGTGAATGTGAAAAATTACCTTTATGATTTTGATAAAAACGGAGATTGCAAAACTGTCTCTCTCTCAGTGAGAAGAGTTGTCACAGACATCTTTTATCAAAAATCCTTTCCTTAGGATTTTTCCTCCTGAGAAGCTGAAAGGCCTCAGGAACAAAATGTAAACATTGATTATCTGCTGCTGTGGAATGCAACAGGTGCATCTGGGATTGGTCTCATGTGGTTGTTTCTAATTAATGGCCAATCACAGTCAGCTGGCTCAGACTCTCTGTCCAAGACAGAAGCCTTTGTTATCATTCTTTCTTTTTCTCTTCTTAGCCAGCCTTCTGATGAAACCTTTTCTTCTATTCTTTTAGTATAGTTTTAATGTAATATATATCATAAAATAATAAATCAGCCTTCTGAAACACGGAGTCAGATTCTTGTCTCTTCCCTCATCCTAAGACCCCTGTGAACACGGTCACAAAGGGTTTCTTTTTTAATAGTCTCCTTGGAGGGAGACATGCACATTCCACACCTTTGGAGCCTCCAAGTTTCACTTCAAATTCACGATCACAGCATGGCCAGCATCTCCTCCAGCTCCAATTGTAGGCTTGAAAAGGAGCAGATGCTCCAAGGAGATGCTGCCATGAGGGGAAGCTTCCAAGACTTCTGCTTTGAGGTGGTTTTTCTGCAGAATAAACACAGAGATATCACCATGCCAGCTGCCAGCACCTGATCTCCTGTGACAGTGTTCACAGGGGTCTCAGGATGAGGGAAGAGATGAGGATCTGACTCCATGTTTCAGAAGGCTTGATTTATTATTTTATGATATATATTATATCAAAACTATACTAAAAGAATAGAAGAAAGGATTTCATCAGAAGGCTGGCTAAGAATAGAATAGCAAAGAATGATAACAAATGTCTGTGGCTCGACTCTCTGTCTGAGCCAGCTGGCTGTGCTTGGCCATTAATTACAAACAACCACATGAGACCAATCACAGATGCACCTGTTGCATTCCACAGCAGCAGATAATCAATGTTTACATTTTGTTCCTGAGGCCTGTCAGCTTCTCAGGAGGAAAAATCCTAAGGAAAGGATTTTTCATAAAAGATGTCTGCGACAATCTCCTACCACCACAGCCTCTGGCTCAAAATTTGGGCACACGAGGTATTCCTCCTGCCAAACCATGGTGTCAGTGATAGACCAGGAGTCCTCTGCAGAACTGAGCCCTGATGTGTTTGAAAAGCACACACTGGAACATTTTAAAATTTCCCAAAAAGGGATTGGTGGGAGATTCCTGAAATCTGCAGCCATGGTCAGTGCAGCACATGGAAACAGTTAATTTTTTTTTTTTGTATAGCAGAGACTGCCTTGTCAAAGTTACTCTTTGCTGTGTTTCTAGGGCAACATCTCTGCTGCTGAGGCAAGGCATGAAGCACACAGCTCCTCCTCTTCCACAGGACTTTCTTTTTAAAAAGATATTCTGGTTTGGGCCCTGAGGGCAATCTCAGAGTTACCTAAAATTAGTGATATGTCAAAAAAAAGGGTCCTTTTAATTGTTTCTTATTCTTTTTTATTGTCCATAAAACCTAGGAAATTCTCTAGATTCAAGCTACCCACAGTCTCAGAGCTGCAGATCAGACCAAACATGTCCTAGTGCTCATTAGCTTGAAAATGTGACAATGGATAGCAAAGCAAACCCAGTGCTCTGCCATCTGTGCTGCCACACTTCTCTGGGGCTATTTGAATAATGATCATATTTATTGGGCCACTTTTTGCAGCATTGCTCCAGCTGTTCTCCTTCAGCTCTGTCTTCATTGGTACAGCCTTGTACTCATAAGGAACAATGAAATTAATTTTAAATGCCTTTAATAGAAACCTGGAATGGTTTGGGTTGGAAGGAACCTTAAAGGTTCTCTGATTCCACCCCCTGCCATGGGCAGGGACACCTTCCACTGTCCCAGTTTGCTCCCAGCCCCATCCAACCTGGCCTTGGACACCTCCAGGGGCAGCCACACCTTCTCTGGACAACACATCCAAGCACCTTCATCTGTGGATCTCAGGCAATTAACAAGTATAAATCATTCTATTTTAATTCAGTGCTGTCTGTGAGACTAATTACCATAATGGCTCAAGAGAATCTTTTGATCACTGAAGGTGAGAAGGGACACCAATTTCTTATAATTCTGAAGGAAGTGCAACCAGCCCTCCACAAAATCAGACCTTTCAAGTCCAAGATCAATATGCTGAAGCTCTTTGCCCCAAAGGGGATTTTTGTGACTTTTATTATTCAGAAAGTACTTAAACAGATTCCTGAGATGAGAGACTTAGAGACAAATAACAGTTTAATTTTTTCTATTTCTCTTTCGGTTAACGAAATAGACATTTGAAATAATTTCTAAGAGCCAAGAGATAAATGGAGAGCAATTAAAATCTTGATATTTGTTGTTCCTGGTAATTGCTTTTAGTTGAGTATTCACAGCAATCCTGGTTCTAAACGCAATGAATGCAGTGGGTCAGGAAAATGATTCAGTAAATACTGAGGGTTTCACGTGGCAGCATTAGGAGCACGAGAGGACAGAGGCACCAAAGAATTCATTTTACCCAGTCCATAAATAAGGGCTTATTTTTCATGTTCAGCTCAGCTCCCCCGGTGCCCCTTATCAGCAGTGTGCAAGGAAAGGCAGAATTCCAGTCCCAAAATTTGCTCAAAAACAGCTGTTTACCAACAGAGCTCAGGTGGAAAAAGCAGACCAAGCAAAGAATGATGAATGGATGGACAAAACTGCAACACCTGGACAGGTCTTGCAGTAGGATCTGCTTGACAAGAGCAGCCCAATATTTATGTTCCTAGCACTGAAGGAAGATTATCCTTTGCTATCTTATCAAGGTGTATTGATCTCTTTGCTTAACACTTAATCACTGCAACAGGGGCAAAGCAAAATCTAAACCTAAAAATGATCAGAAAAACTATAACTGAGGCTAATATATCTTTTTTTCTGATCTTTTTGAGAGAACTTTTCTGACAAATTCCAAGTTATTTGAGTCCTAAAAATTACCCTTAGGCAAGGAGTTTCTGAGCTTTGAAGCAGAATGGATGCAAATAAATTTTGTGGCAGATTTTTTATCTGGAAAATGGTTTTAATGATACTTTTCTCTCTCTTTCAGTTCTGGCATTTAAATGTTTACATGATGGTTCATATTAAATCACTGGGACAGGATCAGGCCTCTTGAGAGGAAAATAATAAGTCATGTCTTTAATGAGTGACCATGTCAGTGTGTTATCTTTCCTCCTGAATGATCTTATAATTATTATTTTTTACAAACATGCTTAATGGAAAAGGAGAACAAATATTTCAGCCTTGGGATCTCATCTCAAGGTTGCACATTGCACAAAAGTGCATTATGAAAACTCTTTTGTACCAACTGTAATTAGAGATAATTGCCAGCAGCCTGGCTGTTCATTTTCAGGAGCTAGGCACAGGTTATCTCTGCTCAAAATGCCCATTTCATTGTGCCTGCTCTTGTATTTTCATAGCAAGGACCTCTCCAGTTTTACTTCAGGATGTGAAGGGGTAATTTATAACCTGGCTGAACACTGGGCACTTAAAAATGTGCAGTGTGGAGAGCCCACTCCAGCTCTGCTGCTCGCGAGGTGAGAGTGGTGCTGCTGCATAAAATTAGATTGTGCCTCATCAAATGAATCCAGCTATTAATTCTATTTTATGGGGTCTGTCCTGGGTTGTAAGATGTGACAGGGGGTGTATATTCTATTTCTATCTGTCAGAGGCAGTTCTCTGCTGTTCATGGGCAGTTTTTTCTTTGTCTCTCCCACAGCCAACCCTCCCTCCAGGAGATCTCTGCTGTCCATGGCCACTGAGTGTCCCTGCAGGGCTGATCCAATCCCAGCATCCCATGGGGAGATGCTCCGCCCAGGGGAGGAGCCAAGCATTCCTACCTGGATCCAATCTGAGGTTTCAGGACAGCAGAGCAGCTTCTCCACTTCCCAGAGGAACAGCTGCCTCTGCCACTGGAGCTTCAGAGGAAAACTCCCCCCTTGTGCAGGATCCCTGCTGCAGCAGAGCCACAGCTGGCACTGCAGGAGGGCTGAGCCCCCCTGGGATGGGGCTGGGACTGCTCTCACTCTGGCAGTGTTTATTTTGTATTAGTGCGTTATTTTATTTTTTTTCCCCAATAAAGAAGTATTATTCCTACCCCCATACCTTTACCTGAGAATTATTATAATTTCAAAATCATAATAATTCTTAGGGAAGGGAATTTACATTCTCCATTTCAGGTGAGGCTCCTGCCTTCCTTAGGACACACCTGTCTTTTCAAACCTAGACAGGGTCTCAGGAAAGGAGCTTTGCTCTTTGTGTAACTTGAATAAAGCTACTCAATTCTGGCACTATTAATTTGCATGCAATGGAAAAGTCAGGTTGTACATCCTGGACATTTTTTGGGGATAATTGTGATTGAGAATTTTGAGATGATGATTATATATCACTATATAACTATCATATAGTTCTATAGTGATATATAACTACCATAACAACCTCCAGTAGAATATTGGCTATTTTTCCTGCCAGTCTCTCTGGTATGCTATGAAAATAAAACCATTAACACAACCTGAAAGAGGAAAAATGCAAAATGCTTTTTAATCTGTTTTTACATCTCTACCTGGGTGTAGAATCATTGAATCCTGGAGTCACGAAAGTTGGAAAAACTCTCCAGGATCACTGAGTCCTGCTATTAACCTTGCCCTGCTGGGCCCAACCACTAACCCATGTCTCTAAGTGCCACATCTAAAAATGTGGCCATGTCTACTTACAAACACAATACTACACCTCATATTTCTGCTTTCAGTGGCTCTTCAATGCAATTAAATTTCAGTTCAATCTCTTACAGTCATGAAAATAAAAAAAAAAAAAAAAGTAGTAACCTCAAAGAACTTGAACAGGCAAATCATGGAGTCATTATATAGGCTGATATTTGTTTGTTTTGCTTTGGAGGAGGAACTACTGTTTCCTGTGGGCTGTATTTTAAGCTAAAAAATATAAAATTAAAAATAAAAATTAAAAATAATGTTTAAAATTAAGAAAAATAATTAATAAAATAATCTAAAATTAATTAAAAATCTTTTAAAATTAATCTAAACAGTCAGAATGTTATCTTGAGAAAAAGCTATTACAAATGAGTGCTCAGGAAATGAAGAGCTCAGCAACTGGAATGAAAAATGGAGACACAATCTGTGACTTACGAGGTATTGGCAACAGAAAGGTGAAATTTCACATCCCTTTGTAAATATCCTTTTATCTTTGCCCTTAGGAAAGATCAAAGGGAGTTTATGTTATTTTATTCATGCTCACAGCTTTATAAGTTGTACAAATATTTTGCCTAATGCAGTGTTAGAGCCCTTTGGGAGCTGGACTGAGTCCACTCAACACATTGCTCATGATAATTTTGTCCATGCTTTTTAATCTCTTTATGAAACAGCTCTTGTTCCTCAGGACAAATTCTTTGCCATATTATTGTACAGACCCAGAAGCCAAAAAAAGCAGTAATTAAACAGAAAATGAGCACATTATTTGCAATTTCTTTGCATAAGATTTTTTAGAAGAGCCTAAAAAATTAAGCCCCAAGATTGATGTCTTGAGCATTGCAAGAGTTGTTGCATTCATGACTTTCAAGACTCAGAGAACAACACTCCTGGAAGCTTATAAGACAGACAGGTCCTGATTCCTGTCTTTAATTAATTAGAGATCCTTAAATGAACTGCCTTCTGCTGGGAATGTCCTTGAGGTTCACACTGGTTCAACACTGACAGTGGATAATTCAGTTTTTTGCAAGGTGTTGCACAGCGAGGGGCGAAATGCAACCTGAAATTTACAGTCCTTGCAGTCACAGGGAATCAGCAACATTTGTGCAAAGCAGCTGAAGAATCACATTTATTTAACATGGCAAATTCTGCTGGAGCAAAATTATCTGTGCCTGCCTCCCTCTCCTGTGACATGGTGAACCTTTTGCTGCTCCGCTGCTTTATTCTGCATCCCAGTCGGCCCAGCTATTCATTTGTGCTTGGAAAGGATTATTTTTGTCCATTAGCCCCCTTTATCTCCATGTGAGAAATATCAGATCTTGAAATCCCATCCACCCTCTGTACATGAAAAGGTTGCCTAATGAAAGCTTTGGTGAGACACACTAATTATCCAGTTGGATTTCTAACTTGTGCTTGAAGTTCAGCTGCAGGAGGAGGCTGAAAACCGCAGCACAGAGCAGAATTTGGGACTCTGGTTCAAAAAGAAGGGTAATCTACTGAGCAAATGCTTAAAGTCTGGTTGTGCATTTGCTTGAGGCTGCACACAGGTTGTGGTGGCCTGAGGAATCACGTGTGGAAAGAAATCCCTTCACCATTTAATTTCCTCATTCAGCCAAGTGAAATGTTTGCTGCATTCTTGTCACTGGAAAGAGCAGTTCAAAAAATATACAATCATCTTTTTTTTAAAATGAAGAAAGCCTCTGTTTAACAGAGGGTAGATTTTATTATGTTGAGCAATGCAGTTAATTAAATTTATGGTAACTTTTACTTACATGACCATACTATTACCTTTCACACTAAAATATAAATTCAGGGAAGAAATGGAGTTCATGAAATTACTGAAAATGGCTTTCTTAATGATTTTCATTCCAAATGTCTTTGGAAACAACCTTGATAGCATTTTGAATGGGTTTTAAATATTCCATAGCAATAATAGAAGACTTAGCCCTACACTGTAAAGAAAGGGGAGATTATATAGCTAAAGAAATAAGGAGAACCTTTGAGGTAATTCTGATTTCTGTGTCTGTGCTGGAGGAATGAACATTGTAAGCTTTAAGTAACTGCTTCAGTTTAATGAAATGAGAAAAATAATATACTGAGAAATTAGAAGTATCTTGATGTGGTTTTAACAACTTGAGGGAACAGAGTAATTAAACAAATAACTTTATTTATACAAAATGAAAAACAACAACAAGTTTAACCATAGAAATGTTCACCAGATTGTGCTGGTTGCCCAGGGGATTTAAAAATAAAAGAATAAAGATCTTCATTTGCAAAATCTAGTTTATTTTCCATTCTGAAGATTCTCTGGTGTCAAATATTATGATTAAAATCCTGAATATCCAATTCCTATAATTGCAGCACCAGCTGTTGCCCATCTCCTCTTTCTTCCTAACCATCCTTAGCAGACTTTAATATCCTTGAAGCGTTCACCCCTCGTCTAATGATGATTGAACCTGGCCAAGGTATTAGATGAATAGTGGGGACTGGCAGACATGCAGCAGGGTTGGAGAAACCTCCTTTCCCTTAGGAAATCAATTTAAAAATGATGAAGGCTTTGTTTGTGCCTTGCATTTGATGTGCTGGTGAAAACAGGACAGGAAGCAAAGTTTGCTGTGGCATTTGAGAGAAGAGGTGTCCAGAGTTTTATGGAAGAGTTGCAGGGCAGCAACCTGGTCTGGGGGAAGATGTCCTTGGTGGGAACTGAGTGGTGTTTGAGGTCCCTTCCATCCCAAAAAAATCTGTATTTTGATGCTGTGGCTCTACTTACAGGCCAATAAATATGAGGAGAAGTCCAGGGACTGTCTATCGTGTGAGCACCCGCAAGAACATCTCACCTGAGCCAGAGCTGCTTCCTAAAGGCCAAGGGAGGGGATGTCTGAGAAGCCAGACAGGTTTTTCTAAATCTCTGCCAACTCCTTTCAGCCACGGGAGCCCTGCAGAAACAGCTGCTGCTTTCCAGCCCTGACATTTCAGAGCTCACACAGCCCCGGTGCTGGGCGGCCCAGGAGCAGCTGCTCTGAGCAGCCTCCCATGGGGCAGGAACACCTGCAGGAGGTTCTTTTATCTGGCATAAAAAAAGAAAAAAAAAAAAAAAAAAAAAACAAAAAAAACCAAAATGGAGTGGAGAATCACAACCTGTCAGACACGTCTGCTGCTCCTTCCTCCTCCTCCTCCTCCTCCTGCAAAGCTTCCTCTCAGTGCGGCAGCCACGTCGACCTTGGTAGGTTGGTTTAAGAGGAGAAGAAAAATGGAAAGGTTTATCTGACCTCCATGGTGGTTCCCATCATTTCAGCATGGAAACACACGTCCTGGGGATGTCTGTGGAACAGCCATTCCATTAGAATTCCTACACTGCTGTCTCAAAAAGTGGTTGTGTTTCCCTGTTTGGTCCATTTCTCGGGTGTGGATATGGCTTCCATTCCATCCCACTAAATAAAAAATCCCCAAATGTGGTGGTGTTCACAGGGGTCCCAGGATGAGGGAAGAGATGAGAATCTTGACTCCATGATTCAGCAGGTTGATTTATCATTTTATGAAATCTGTTATATTAAAATGATATATTAAAACTATACTAAAAGAATAGAGAAAAGGATTTCCTCAGAAGGCTAGCAAGGAATAGAAAAATAATGGAATGGAATGGAATGGAATGGAATGGAATGGAATGGAATGGAATGGAATGGAATGGAATGGAATGGAATGGAATGGAATGGAATGGAATGATAATAAAGTCTTGTGACTGACCAGAGAGTCTGAGCCAGCTGACTGTGATTGGCCATTAATTAAAAACATCCACATGAGACCAATCAAAGCTGCACCTGTTGCATTCCACAGCAGCAGATAATCAATGTTTACATTTTGTTCTTGAGGCCTCTCAGCTTCTTAGGAGAAAAAAAAATCCTAGCAAAAGCATTTTTCAGAAAATATGTCCGTGACACCCAAAATACGAAGAGTTTGGTTCATGCCATAGCCAGAGATAAAGATTTCCTGCTGTTTGAGACTCCTTTTGCCACCTGCATGTAAGCAACTGTAATGATCTTGAAGGGTTGATAGCTTAATCTCCTGGGAATAGTAAAGGTGAAAGGAAAATGTCAGGCTCTGACAGTAATTGCATAAGTATGATTAAGCTAAACTGCTGCCTACAAACTTTGATTGTGGTACAGCAAAGGAAAATGAAAATTATTTCCTGCTTCAGAGCAGCATGGAGGGAAAAATGCATCCTAATTTTTAATATATCAAATGACAGAGGAATGATACCTCAGCAGTTTATTCATACAAATCCATTTGGGGATTTAGAATCATAGCTCAAGGAGAGTATTTTCATTGTGCATTACCCAGAGCCATCAAGGCTATAATTTAATTTGGGAGAATGGAAAGAAGAGGAAAATGTGGATTTAAATGGTGCTGTGTGTGTAAATAAAGCAGTGCACAGTGCTAAATTACAGCAGTATTAGGAGTAAACCATGATTATTTTGGAAGCTGTGGAAAGACAGCTGAAACATGACCTGATTTTCTTTTCCTTCTCTATTCTGGAGGGCAATGGGAATACTTAGTTCAGTTCAGCAGTGTTTTCATCTGCCTTTGATTCAGCAGTGCTCTCACATACTTATCCTCTTCAGTCCACATCCACAACTCAGATTAATTTGACCCAGCACCATTGACTTTACTGGAATCTCACCAATTTACTCTTGAGAATTTGGCCTGCCCTGATTTCTTCTTCTTCCTGCAGCAGTTTGTGGTCTCTTGTTGCCTTGGCTCTTTTTTTATTTTTTTTTAATTAAATATGTTCTTTCACAGCTTATTAAACCCTCTTTTTTTGCAAACATTTAAGGCAACAAAGGTTAATGTGTCAGGTTTTTCTTCCTGATACAACACATAAGGCTTGACCAAGGACACCGGGGAATTACTTTTACAAATTGCTCATTGTTTCTGTGAAAAAGCCTAATAACTTCAGAAGAATCCAGCTAATACATATCAAATAAATCCCCATGGTGAAACAAATGGTTGATAAAAAAAAAACAGAACACACTCTCTGCTGGAAGATGAAAATAGTTCAGAGTTTTATCCAGTCTATAAGCTTTGTGTGTGCTGGAATGCTCAGAATGAAATATTTCAGACAAAAGTGCACAAAATGTGAAGCTGACAAATGTAGCACAGTTTCAATTGTTTAAAAAGGTCCTGACTTTTTTTCCTGGAACTCTGTTATCCATAAGTTTTCCTCAAAATTCCCAGCTCTTTATCCTGCGGAGGGCAGCTGGGTTGATGAAGAGTTGGGAAAGTGCAGAAGCATTTGCTAATTGATGTATATTACACCCAAATTATTGGTTCTAATTTTGCTTTTACAAGAAGGACACTTTTTTCCAGAGGAGAAGCTTGTAAAATGTGAATATAAATCCGAGAAAAATAAATCACAAAGCCTGATTCAAGAAGAAAAGGTCAAAATATCTTTTTTGAGGGAGAGAAGAAGGAGAGGAGGAGACAGTTCTGTCAGGGGAGAGGAGAGTCCTCCTTTCCCTTTCCTGAGCAGCTGAGGTTTGATCTGGAGCATAGCACTAAAAGCCCAAATGTCTTGGAATGAAATAATTACATCCTTGGGCCAGCTTCTGTGTGTTGCAGCTGTTGAAGTGAGGGGAGAACGACCAATCCTTTGATGCATTGAACTCGATTTATTGATCGATCAGCCAGCTTAAATAATAGTGTTAACGAACTTCATGCATATTCCAAAATCCAGATTTATGATAGGCTAACAGAGAAAACTCTAACCACACCTTTTGTTTTACTATACCGTTGATTGTTTACACAAAACAAAACCAGTGTTCACACTGTGATATGAACGGTTCCCAAAACTTCCACATCTGTTCTCAGGGTGCCATCTTTTCCCAGAGAGGGTGTTACACTTGTTATGGGAAGACTGCCTGAGAACTTTATTGTTTATACAATGATGCCTGAAAGAGTCTAATTGTTTATAGAAGTCAGGCTGGGAACTGCTTTGGAACTGCTTTGCAACTACCTTTTACTTTTCTCTCAATTGTATGGCTTCATGGCCTTTTTCTTTAAGCCATGCTTGAACTAAACTCCTGACATGCAGCATTCAAAATAAGGCAATTTTATAGCAGTGTCATATTCTGGTCACTTTTTCAGCAACCTTTGCCAGGGCTTGGAGCAGCCTGGTCCAGTGG
The DNA here is from genome assembly GCF_028018845.1 of Melospiza georgiana. Lineage (NCBI taxonomy): Eukaryota > Metazoa > Chordata > Aves > Passeriformes > Passerellidae > Melospiza > Melospiza georgiana. Next base: position 3,742,791 of record NC_080430.1, on the reverse strand, counting down.
AAAATGTCCCTGCCCATGGCAAGGAGTGGAACTGGATGATCCTGGAGGTCCCTTCCAACCCAACCATTCTGGGACTCCATGAAACACGAGGCGTGAGGAGAGGTTGTATCACATCTTTATCTTCTTTTTCCGCCTGGTTAGGGTTGGGATTAAAGCGCTTGAGACAGTATTTCGTATTCAGACTCAGATGTTATTAATTCTTGTCTATATCACAGTCTTACTAAGCCTGAGTTCTACAGCGTTTCACTAACAAGCTACAAAATGGCCTCGTATCTATCTTTGCAAGGTCTTCTAAGGAAAAAATAAGAAATGATACTTAAATTAGTTTTACTTTTATAACCAACCACCCGTGGCTGCAATGGGGACTTTTTATTCCAATTACACAAAACCACCCAAACCCATGGAGAAAAAGTGCAGAAGGAGAAGAAGAAGGAGGAGAAGAAGAAGGAGGAGAAGAAGGAGGAGAAGGAGAAGAAGAAGGAGAAGGAGAAGAAGAAGAAGAAGGAGAAGAAGGAGGAGAAGAAGAAGAAGAAGAAGAAGAAGAAGAAGAAGAAGAAGAAGAAGAAGAAGAAGAAGAAGAAGAAGAAGAAGAAGAAGGATCAGCCTCTGCCCTAAAACCTCCGTCTTGCTTTATATCTATTACCACATTCTAAACCCTGAAACTCTGATTTTCCCACCCTGTGATATCACACACTTCTATCCAAACTCCACACCCACAATCCCAGTTCTGTCATTCCATTTTGGAAGCTTCTCCACGGCCTCAGGTCAGTGCAGTGTTCTCTTGGGGGTCAGTGCCTGGAAGCACAGAAATCTGAAATTCTCAGCAGCCAGGGCTCCAACAAGGTGGCACTGATAACCCTGTTTTATGAAGTGTTAATTGGCTGGCCCTGCTCTCTTTCCCCTGGTGGGATTTTCCTCCCCTCCTCAGATCCTGAGGCACAGATGTGAGTGGAAATTTCATCCCCCAGAGCTTCCCTGGCCATCACTGGACAAACCCCAGCAGTTTTTCAGCATGGCTTATGTCACCTAGACTGGATGTCTAATTGAGGATGAGAGGATTGGATCTCACTGTCCATTGACTGAATTGATCAAACCTTCCCAAGGAGCCCCGTGGGAGCAGCTCAGGCAGAAATGTCTATTTTATTCAGCTGCCTATGAATACTAAAAGTAAATCCTTTGTGATAGATCTTGTCTCCTTTTTTTATCACACAGATACCCAAAATAAGCTTTTTAGCCCAGAACCTCCTATTTACTTCTCTTTTTTTCCCCACTTTTTCTCTTTTTAAAAAAATATTTTAAAATCTATATGCAAGACCTGTGTTACTCTGGGAATTTCTCTCTGTCATTCTGGGAATTTCTCTCTTTCTTTTCCAAATCCCCAGCAAGAATTGCCTTTTTTTGTTTTTCCCCAGGACTCATCATTATTTCCACAGCAACCAATGGAAATTCTCAAACAAAGAGTTGTTATTTCAGCTGAAAAATCACCAGCAGAAGCAGATCCATGACTGCAGCAGCAGAGGTACAGTCTGCTCTCCTTTCCAGAGTTTTTGAGCATCCCTTTTTCTGTTTTATTCAAAAGGTATGACTCCAATGTCAGCCTGAGCAAATAAATGTTTTCTTACTTACCTTGCTACTAAAAATCTATAATTCAGTCGACCTTGAAAAAACAAAAAAGCTCTTAAATCCTAAAATATTAACTTGAAATTTAAATGTGGACTTCTTGTTCAAATAAGCAGGAAAACTAATGATAATCCTCCATCAGTATGGAATGGTTTTAATCCAGTTTATTTTCTGATACAGTCTGGAAGGGGTAGGTTATGATGCTGCTGCCAAACATTTATTAGACATGAAAGGTCTATTAAAAAAATTAAAAAATATCATTTTAACATTTCACCAGAATGAGAATGAAGGAAAAATTAGTGCTTGCCATGGGTGAGGAAACCAGAGTGTTCCCAGTTGTTATGTTATTTACTGTAAGTCTTAGAGAGTGAAATTCATTTCACTGAACTCCACAGAAGTATCCTCAGCTCCCTCCATAGTCACTGAAAGAAAAAAGGCATCTCCAAGTTGTAATTTTACCTAGACACCTTATAAATAATAAAAATTGGTCCTGTAATATGAAGAATTAAATTTAAATGAATGCCCAAATTATATTTATTTTTCTCCGTAAAGTTCCAGTTCCTGTGTAAATATGAAGAGAGAAAAAAATGAACTATAATTGAAAAGGAAAATAAAAGTTTCCTCCTTTCCTGATTGTCACAGAAAAGAAGCAAAATAAAACATGTTGTGATGTCTCTGTAGAAATCAAGAAACAAAATAAAAACTTTTAATTGCTTTGGAGGTTTCAGTATTTATTTATACCTGTGAGGGATTTCCTGCCAAGTAATCCCAAGGAAAAAGTGATAGGACAAGAGGAAATGGTTTCAATGTGGGCCAGGGGAGGTTTAGATTGGATATTAGGAAAAAATTCTTCATGGAAAGGGTTGTCAAGTGTTGAAACAGGTGCCCATGGAGTCACCATCCTTGAGGGTATTTAAATGATGTGGCACTTGGGGACAGGGCTCAGTAGTGACCCCAATGTCACTGGAGCAAACACTTTTGACCAAGACACCTCTTTTCAACTTCAGCTTACCAGATTTCCCCCAAAAGTTTTTGGGAGATTTCTGGGATTTCCTGTCCAGCTGGCAGTGGGGTGACCTGGTTGGGGACACGAGTGGGGACATGAGTCACAGATCAGGTAAAGGTTGGAGGGGGCCCCCATTTTACCAGGAACAGCAATTAACTGTGCTTGTATGGTTGTGGTCATGGCAGTGGGAAATTAAATAAAACAGTTGCTGAAATGGGGCTTTGCTGGAGCTTTGCCCAGGGTGAAACTGCATGTACAGGGATGGTGGATCATCTGCTTTGAGGCCAGAGCATCCCAAGTGTCTGTGGTTGGAGAAGTTTCCATCTTCTGTGGCACAGCTCGCTGTGCTTGCTGTCACTCCAGTGTGCGGCCCAAATTGGCCACATTAGGACCAAAATGCCTCATTTTACTTTGAATTTCAAGAATTAGAGCTGCACACATCTCCCATAGTCACTGCTCAGCTGTTAAGGGGGTTCATCAGCTCAGATTTTGTGTGTGTCATGGGCACCCCTCAGAGAATGGGATGTGCTCATTTCTCAGCTCCCACCTTTCCATCCATGTTTCCATCCAAATTCATGAGCTTGACAGATCAAGCAAAAGACCCTTGAGAATACCACACCTCTCCTTGATGCCTATAAAAGGTTTAGCTTTTCTATTTTTCACATTCTGTGCTGCTTTAGTGTGTGGGTCTGGGCTTCACATCAGGGCATGGTGAGCTCTGTGCACAGAGCAGGGAGACAAAACAATTCCTGCTCCAGCTGGGCACCAAGGACAAATGATCCAAATCTCAGCCCCAGAGCACAAACACCGTGGGCTGGAGAGAGAAAAACAAGCAGGGTGGGACTGCCTGGGCTAAAGCTGGAATGGGACAATGAACTGCAAGGTGCAAATGGAGCAGAACTGATCCCAGGGAGAGACCCCGGGAGCGCTCGTGCATTTTGGGGCCATTTTGGTCCATCTTGGGTGCAGCCCTGGCTGGGCTCTGGTGCTGCCCAAGGTGCATCCATGGAGGAGATCCTTTTAATAAATCCCTGCTTTATTCTTTAGCCTCTGTTCTAGGTCAGCCTTCACAAGGCATCATCCTGAGTTGCTGAAGGAAGTCTGGCAGAGTGGAGGCAAGGGATAGTTAATTATAAAACACTCAAAATCGTCAAAAGAGTGAGGTCAAGGAAAAGGAAGTCAAGAAAAATGAGAAACAGGAATGGATTCCCTCAGTGCTGCATTGTCCAGTCTAAGGCAGCATAAATCAGGTGGCCAGACTGTGTTTCTTCTCATCACAGCTGGGTTTGTAGTTCGGGAATATTTTAAGACAGGACTTGGAGAAACAAGCATTTCCCAGGAGGAGAGGGGTGAACTAGAACTGTGGAGCAGGTTCAGAGGAGGACTATGAAGGTGGTGAAGGAGCTGGAGCATCTCAGTGATAGCAAAGGCTGAGACAGCTGTGGCTGCTCAGCCTCAAGAAGAGATGACAGAGAGGGGCCATCCCTGTGTGTCCCTGTCTGCAGGGACCAGGCCCTGCCCTGTGGGGCACCAGAGGAATGGGCAGGAATGGTCCCAGGAAATTCCTCCTGGACATGAGGCAGAACTTCTTCTTGTGCAGTGATCATGGGAGGGTTTGCTTCATTCCCAGGGACTGTGATAAGGCAAGTGCCACACAGCTCTCTAAACTCTCTTTGGTTTTTTAAAAATTTTATTTACACTTAAGACACCTTTTCAGCACAGCAAACTCTCAGCGAGGATGAGAAGTGGCAGTATTTTGTCAGCCAGCTCCCTGCTGGTTACATCCCATCCAGCTGCAGCACTTGTACATGTCCAATTTACCAGGAGCAGGGTTTTACTACACTCCCAGATCCCCAACCCAGTGCTTAAATGCCCTTCTCTCTGAGAAGAGAGACATTTTTGTTTTGTTCCTCTCTGAATCCATCAACCTAATTATTATGAACAGCTACAGCTGAGGCAAACAGCATCTACAACATTTCAATTAATGCTGCATTGAAAACACTTAGGACTGCATGTATCCACTCCAACCCTCCCATCCAGTCACATTTTTCCCCTCCCAGCCTTCAAACAAGCCAGATGGAACAAAAAAAATTGTGTGCAGCAAAACTCCAGGTCACCACCGTGGGGCATGGAAAATGGATTGACATTGCACACAGCACAACAAAAGCTAATTTTGCTCTTCTCTTTAGTCCCTACTGAGCAGCCAAATCTGTGCCTGACAGAAAACAGCTCATGGTGACAAGTGGCTTTGTCTCTCAGTGTGGCCTGATGCTTAACTCACCTTGCACGGTCCAAATATTTATTCAGAACCAGCGTGGGTTGTGGATGCTGTTGTTGATGAAGATTGGAGGATTCTGTGGAAATTTCTAGTCCCAGCTGGCATGTAGCCCTCAAAGGCTGTTGGAGACCCCAAAAAAAGTCATGAAGTGCAGCTCAGCCTGGAAAGGGAGCTCCTCATCTTCCCAAAAGGAAGATGTAATGATGTGGGATTGATTTTTTTCCCCCAGGTAACAAGGGACAGAACAGAGAGGAAATGATCACAAGTTGCACCAGGGGAGGTTTAGATTGGGTTTTAGGAAATATTTCTTCACAGAAAGAGTGGTCAGACATTGGAACAGGCTGCCCATGGAGGTGATGAAGTCCCCATCCCTGGAGGGATTTAAAAGATGCATGGATGTGGCACCTGGGGACCGGGTTTAGTGGTGGACCTGGCAGTGCTGGGTTAACATTTGAACTCAGCGATTTTATAGGTCCTTTCCAACCTAAATAATCCTTTAACTCTACAAAATCTCACCTTTTTTTTTGGCTTGAAACACGGTGGAGAAAGCAACAACAATCTTCTTTTCTGATTTGAAGGGAAAGAGAAGCATTGGAGAACATTACATTTATTTCACACCAGAAAATTGCCTCCCTGAGGTGAAGAATTCTCAGATGAAGTGGCCCCATCCTCTGTGCCAAAGCTGCAGACTGAAAGGGCCAAAGCTAAAGAGGAATCTGCTCCATCACCTTCAGATGATGGTTTGCACAGTTGGAAGTTGGGGATGAGCAGGATCCAGCTCAGTAAAAATTGACACTTATAGAAATTTCACTCTGGGGTGGGCACCAGATCTAGAATAGGGTTCTTATTCCTAAACCAAATTTCTTGCCCTCTCACCTTCAGAGCTGTGCTCCAGAAGGGCATAAAATTCCTCCACATCCTGCCAGGTTTGCCAGGCCTCTGTGGATGCCTGGTACCCACAACAGGTGAGCATCCCCAATGCCAACAGGCACTTCCAAAAAGGCAAATAAATGGATTTCTCCCCTAAAGTCTGGTGGAATAAATCTTGCCCACATGGAATCATTCATTCCCATTCCTGGCTGTGTTTTTAATCAGTCCCCACAGCGTTGGAATAAAATTCCTGTTTTGTCAGAAGAGACAAAAAAATTGCTCTTCGTTCAAGACATGACTTTATTCCATTCCCTAAATGAAAATAAGCTGAAAAATTAACAGTGACAAATGTGATTAATATGTTGGAAGAGCTGGTCGTTTTATTGTCTATTGGAAAAACTTTTTCATCCAAATAATGGAATGAATTTTTGGTGAAAAATTAGTCAGCGGTACTATTCTAACCATCTTCCATTTCCTTCCTAGAAACATTTTTTTCCATAAAATGGGGCGAGAGGGGAATTATTTGTTTCTTTGTCTTTCTAGATAATAATTTCATATTTTTATAACACACTGAGTCATTTGCTTGTCATGGGAATGAGATATTAAGTGCATTACAAGAAAATACTTGCAAGCAACATCTTACAATACTGATATTTACTTTAGTGAACACCTTAGGAAAACCTCCCAGGAAGATTAAATCAAACCCTCCCTAGCAATTGCAACAAGGTTCCCTGATAAGCACAAAAAACCCATAGACAACAGTGAAATTCACTTCTACTTAAGGACTCTATAAGTTCTACCAAACAACAGTTGGATTTTCATTATTTTTCCTTCAATTATTTCAAGAAGGGTCATTATATTATTTTTTTTGTATTGAAATTGGTGGTGATGATGATGATGATGATCCCCAGTTCCATGGGGATGCACATCCGAAATAACCCAGGGTGCTGAAAAACCATTGGACTCTTGCATTTAGGACAAAGCTCTGGGAATTTAATGTGTGTTAAAGGTATTAAACTTTTAGAAAAATTGTTTGTTAGTCTTATAAAGAGCCTGAGCAGAAGGGAATAAGAAAAAAAATATAAAACCAAAAATATAGAAAAGCTAAAAATTCAAAATTAGGGCAGACTGGAAAACTATATTTAAAGAGGGTGTGCTCAAGGGCTCTGTGTATTAGACAAACCTTTTGAAAATCTTATTTTCCTCCAGAACAGGACTTGAGTTTGAAAAGAAGATAGAAGTAAGAGGAAGTTCTACAAGGGAAAGCAGCAACAACCTGCCAGAAGGTAGAGACAGGAACCAAGATGATGAAAATAAAAACTTCCTGTGCATGTGAAGAAGTTGGCAATATTATTGTTATTTATAGAGCACAGGGGTGTCTGGAGTGCTGGCCATAACTAAGCACTGTGCTGTCAAGTTATTGGCATTTTAATGAACAAATATGAAACCACAAAAGCCATTTCCTTCCAACAAACTTCCAGCTCATTTGATTTGATATCTAATCTGCAGCTGTTTGTTCCCAATAAAAATGTTGTGTCCAGCATGGACTGAATAAAAACACTCACTTCTGGGTTAAGTTTACACCCTTCTCTGGTTGAAAAGTCACTTTTTTGAAGCATAAAATCTCATGCACCAGAAACTATTTTCAGGCATTTTTTTCTTTTAGAGGGAAACGGTGTTGACAGCCATAATATGAACTTTGCATGTCAGAAAGATGTCTGATAAACTGAAAATACTCTGTTAAAGGTATGACCAAAATTAATTTTTTTTTTTTTAGACCAGGGAAAAACAGAAGAAGAAAAGGAGAGGAGAAATAATATGAGCAAGAGCTCTTGTTATATGGTCATACCTATAAATCCAGACCCTGGGACAGTAAGGTCTTAAGATCCATCAATTTATCCTGCAAAGGGAATTAAAAGTTTGGTTTTTGAAGAAAAAGAATGAACTTGATCTCCAAAATGCACACATGGAGGCCATCACCCAGAAGTGATGAAGATTCACAAAGATTTACAGGGGAATGACCTTCCCCTGTGATCTCTCTTGGGCTCTCCCTCGTGCTTGGGAAGAAGTTCTTGTAAGGATCCAGAGTATCTCATTATCTTGCTATAAATGTTCTTTTCACAGAAACCTGCAAATACTTTGTAAGTCTGGTCAGCTGGGGATCATGACCCTTGCTGCTGATATTTAATATTGACTAATAACTTCTTTAGAAATTAAATAATCTTCAAATAAGGTTTTCTCTGTGTTCTGCTGTTTCCATCATACGGTCCTAAAACAGCAGTGTCATGAGAATGGAGGGACCAGCAGAGGCAGCCAAAATCTGCATTTCTTGTTTTCACAGGAGTTTTAGGAAACACTCAGCAGTGCAAAAAGCTGTAAAATATTCCTGCAGGCAAGGGACAGATAATCTTGTTTATCTTGATGTTGGAGTTTGCTGGATAACGGGACAGAACACACACGTACCTCTAACAAGGTTAATGGGTTTGACAAAATGGCAGAAGCAGTCTTGTCAGACACGAGGCTGTTTTCCTAATTAATAATTTATAGCAGCTTAGAGGAGATTTAACAACACCAGCCAGTGACAGAAGGGAGAAGAAATAGATGTTTGCTGGGACTTTGAGATGTGTGTAAGTGGAACGGTCATTACCCAAACTGGGTGGTTGAATTAGTCAAAGATATTTTGTGGATCTCTGCAGCCTCTGAGGATAAATAGGCAATGTTGAGTTGTGAGCAGTACCAAAATTCCTTCCCTGAAGGTCAGGGAAAATGCAGAATATGAGATTCTGCCCCAGACTCAGTGAAGACACTTCACTGAGTGTCTGGTCTGAATCAGCACAACAATCCCTAAAGTTTTGCTAGGTCTCGTAGCAACCACTAAATCTGCCAAATACACATAATTTCAAGTTCATATTTTGTATTGTCCTCTTAAAATGTGTGATCTCTGAACCACGTAAAGAATAGGAGCCTGCTGAAGTGAAGATATTCACTTCTCTCTAAACCTACACTATAAAGTCTTTTATTTGCTTTTAGTTTCTTGTGAGCATTGTTACATCCCACGGTTTAATATATATGTTAAAAGAATTGTTAAAGAACCAAACCCAGAAATAAAAACAAATCAAAAATAAAACAGCTATACATGACAACGTCTTGTAAATGAAGAAAAGATATTTTCTATGAATAAGCAAAATGACCTGACCCATTTCTGTTACACACCATGTAAAGAAAGAGAGAAGAAGGATGAGGAAGAACAGAAGGTGGGAAAAAAACTCAATCATCTTTATCTCAGGCAGCAGTATTTGGCAAATACTGGCAAATACTTTAGAGATAAAGAAGAAATGTAACACTTTGGTTTTTAACCTTGACTACAGGAGAAGGACACAGAAAAAGGAGCTCAGGGGGGACCTTCTAGCTCTACACAACTCGCAGACAGGAGGAGGCAGCCAGGGGTGGGTCAGGCCCTGCTCCCTGCAAACAAGTGATAAAACAAATGCAAATGGCCCCAAGTTGCACCAGGGGAGGTTTAGTTTGAATATTAGGAAAAAATTATCCCTGGATAAGATGTCATGCATTGGAAGAGGCTGCTCAGGACAATAGTGGTGATGCCTTAAGTTTCAGCTTTTATATTTTTCAGATTCTGTGCTGCTTTAGTGTGTGGGTCTGAGCTCCATATCAGGGCATGGTGAGCTCTGTGCACAGAGCAGGGAGACAAAACAATTCCTGCTCCAGCTGGGCACCAAGGATAAATGACCCAAATCTCAGCCCCAGAGCACAAACACCGTGGGCTGGAGAGAGAAAAACAAGCAGGGTGGGACTGCCTGGGCTAAAGCTGGAATGGGACAATGAACTGCAAGGTGCAAATGGAGCAGAACTGATCCCAGGGAGAGACCCCGGGAGCGCTCGTGCATTTTGGGGCCATTTTGGTTCATCTTGGGTGCAGCCCTGGCTGGGCTCTGGTGCTGCCCAAGGTGCATCCATGGAGGCTTTGAATAAATCCCTGCTTTATTCTTTAGCTCTGTCCAGCCTCTGTTCTAGGGCAGATTACACAAGGCATCAGTTCAGTGACAATCCCTGCAGGGATTTGAGGAAGGTGTGGATGTGGCCCTTGGGGACACGGCTCTGTGATGGGCTTTGCATTGTGAATTTCATGCCCAGCCTCAACAATTTTAGGGGTCTTCTCAAAACTTAATAATTCTGTACGTCTCAGGCATTCAACCCACACTGGGCCTGTGCTCACTGATTTTTCCTGGCTGAAGCATCTCCTTCAGAAAGACATTCCGTGTTTATTTGACGGCATCATCAGAAAGGAAGAATTCATAACTCAACTTGAAATTGTTTACTGACTACTAAAAACATGCTTTATTTCTAATGTGAACTAATCTGGCTTCAGCTTCCAGCCACTCCTCCTCTGTATTTTGCAATTAGGTTAAAGAGTTTATCAGGAGGCCTTATTTCCTTCCAAGATGTTATATTCATATATTATCTGACCATTATCAATCTGATCTTAGTCATGTTGTGACAACCAAAATGGACTTTTTTTCTTTTTTTTTTTTATTTGTCCTTCACACCATGATTTATACAACTGAATATGAATTTTTTTCAATAGAAATATCTCTGCTGGAGTTATTCCCTCTTGACTCTTGGCAGCCAGTGAAGAGCCAGTGAAAAGAGTCAGTGGAAACCAGGACACGATTTATAAATATACCCTAAAATAAATATCTGAAATAGCTTCACACCTGAAAAGGGCCTGTTCCTTCCCACTGACTATAAAATGAGCTGGGTCTGACCTGTTCAGCAGCAAATGCCAGTTTTGCAGACGAACAGTGCTAAACATATCTTTAGTAATTTTTATTTTTTGTCAGAAGCAGCGTACAAGGACGTGCAGTTTTCCTGGATGAATTCCACAGGAACAGTATAGAGAGCAAAAATAACACATTATTCTCCTCTTCACACAGCCAATAACCACTCCCACTCTTTTTTTTTCTTGCACAGACAGACAAAGAACATTACAATGAATCTTCTCTCTCTCTGCAACCTTTTTTTAATAACTGCTTGTCAAAATGCACACATACACACACTCTTCTTCCATTCCTAAATCTCAGGTGTTAACTCTCCAAATTACAAGGAACCATTGCACTGGTTCTCTTGGATTCAAGTGCCTCATTTGCTGTTATTTGATTATTTGCTGGGAAAAAACCCCACATTTAAAAGTAACTCTTCCTCCCTCTTTCCATGAAAGCACAGATTTAATAATGGTCAGCGTCACTGTTAATGCTGGTCATTAGAATTATCTTGTTCCATCTGTCTCTGGGCCTGCATTTCATCTTCCATCAGCTCTTATCAGGATGCTGCAGCTGTCAATTAACCTCATTATCTGCCAGGGGAAGATAGACCCAGAACTGCTGGCTCATGAGATATCTGCAGTGGTGACTGAAAGAAGGTTTGGCCATGTGAAAACAACTTTGTTTACAAGTCAGGAGTCTGCATTTTGTATTGCAGCCCTGAGCTGCCTCCCTAATCCATCCCTTTGTGTGAGGCTGGGGATACCTCTGCACTGTTTGAAATCATGACCACATTTATCATCAGTGAGAGGAGAGGAGCTTTCCAAGCCTCCCTCTTCAAGACCTTTTATTTGTTGGCTTATGAACTGAAATGCTTTCCACATCCTTAATCTCCTTTAATAGATTTTTAAGGCTGCCTGCTGCCAGTTAGGATGGATAGTTGCAGTATTTTAATATTTATTATATTTAGAAAAAACTTCCCTTATTGCTTTAACGGGAATGACGTCTTTGATTCCTTCCAGACGTCACCCTTACATCACTGGACCTCTAAACACAGCAAGTAAATGCTGGTACTGCTCATGAGTGATGTAAAAAAGGAAAAAAAACCACATCAGAACCACAAACCAAAGCTGTCTGCCATTTCTGTGCCATCATTTTTCTGCCCATGCTCACACCGATCTGCTCAGGCTCGTGATGCGCAGCTCAGGGACATGGCCAGGTGGAGATAACGAGCACAGCTTGAAACTGCCAGGAACCAGACAAGCAAAACCCTCTGTGACAAATCCCAGGGGCTCAGGGACAGCCCAGCTTCCATTCGCTGTGTGTCAGAGCTGTTGGCTGTTCCAGAGTGGCTGCAGGGTTAATTCTCTGATTTTAGGGATGATGTTTTTCACAATGAGGGTGCTCAGGCCCTGGCACAGGTGTCCAGAGAAGCTGTGGCTGCCCCTGGGTCCCTGGAAGTGTCTTAGATCAGGTTGGAGCACCCTGCTCCAGTGGAGAGGGTCCCTACCCATGGCAAAGATTTGGGTGAGATGACCCTCAAAGCCCAAATTCTTCCATAATTTCCATTATTCTTTCTCCATCCATCAGATGCCCAAGATAAAAGAGGCTCTTGTGATATTGGACCCATTTACCAGGCCCTTGGAGGACAAGTGGATATTTCTCATATTCTCCTGATGCAGATGCAGGTGCACAAGTCCTTTGCTGAAATTCTCACCTGTACCCACCTCAGGAAGGGTTTAGTTGTGGGTGAGGAGTTATTGCTAAGCAAGGTACAGCTGGATGTCACAAATTATTCTGTAAAATAGGCTGGGAAGAGTTGAAGATTCTCAGGCCTGACTGGAAGACTGAAACACTCCTTGAAAATGAAATTTGCCAGAGTGAGAGGTTTAGAATCATAGAAACATTGAGGTTGGAAGAGACCTCTGAGATCAATGAGTCCAATGGTTAATCCAACACCATATCCAGCACTAAACCTTGTCCCCAAGTGCCACATCCATGTGTCTTTTGAACATTTCCAGAGATGATGGTTCCAGAGAAAATTTGCTGTTCTCAAAAGTTGTCTCAAATGTTACGTATCCCCTCAATGACTTGTGTTCTGGAGTTTTCTCTCCCCACATCACCTTTTAATTAGCTAATGTTCAGATTGTGCTGCTCCTTCCTCCCAGTCGGAATGTGATTAATTTGAAAATGCAGCTTAATTGTCCCTTGGGCACACCAGCCCCAGCCATTACACTGAACAGAGTGTGTTTGAGCCCAGAGGATTTGTTAGCATTGAGCCAGAATGAAGGCAGTGATGCTCCTGATGCCTCCAGGGTCACCTCTGGTCCAGGGGATGATTGGAGCCCAGGTTTATACATCTGGAGGACCAAAGTTTCTTGGTAAATCCTTTCTGTTATCTGGAGGAGGAAAAAAAAAAAAAAAAAAAAAACCAACCAGGCAGTCTTCCTCCCTCTTTTCCTGGTCTTCCTTGTAATTTTTCCCTTGGAAAAAATGATAACTTTTTGAGGGGTTTTTTTCCATGCACATGGACCTGAGAGACCTTTGAAGGACTGGCACAGGGGCTGACACCATCATTTTCTGGTCTAGTCTTCATCCCTTCCAAATTTGGCACTTATTAAATGACTTCTCTGTCACAGACATCTTTTATGGAAAATCTTTTCTTTAAGAGAAGCTAAGAAGCCTCAGGAACAAAATGTAAACGTTGATTATCTGCTGCTGTGGAATGCAACAAGTAGATCTTTGCTTGGCCCATGTTGGATGTTTGTAATTAATGGCCAATCACAGTCAGCAGGCTTGGACAGAGAGCCGAGCCACAAACCTTTGTTATCATTCTTTCTTTTTCTATTCTTAGCCAGCCTTCTGATGAAATCCTTTCTTCTATTCTTTTAGTATAGTTTTAATATAATATATATCATAAAATAATAAATCAGCCTTCTGAAACATGGAGTCAGATCCTCATCTCTTCCCTCAATCCTCAGACCACTGTGAACACCATCACACTTCTCCTTCCACTCTCCATGCAGCCATGAATATACAGTTCTCAATTTCCACACAAAATGTGACTTTGGGCAGAGTTAAATCCATCCTTGGTTTGGCACCCAAGGCCTGAAGGTGGGGTTGGTATCATTGCACTCCTCCTTTCCTGCCTCTGCAGTTTTCCAGTGGCCTGGAAAAGTAATAATTTTGAATGACTCTAAAATTACTTCTCACCCATTTTCCCTGATTGTGGCAATTACACAGCTGAGATGTTTTTTTAGGCTTAAATTTGCCACATAGCACTGGAGAGGGGAAAAATACCCAGGGGTTCACAGATGATCAGATACTGAAAATCACTGCTGAAGAAACACGCTGAAGGAAACAAGGACATTGGCAAACTGCTTTCTTGGGTTTTCTAGGTTCATTCCTGTTGAAAATTAAATATGGGCAGCATTACTTCTGGTTTCCAAGGCCAAGATATTATGAAGTTCTAGGCCTATAAATGCCTTTTCCAAAAGGAAATGACCTCTAGCTGTTCCCTGGGAGGTTCAGGTGGGATTTCAGGGAGAATTTCTGCCTTGAAAAGGTGGCCAGGCACTAGAAGGGGCTGCCAGGGAAGGGGTGGAGTCCCCATCCCTGGAAATGTTCAAGGAACAACTGGACATGGCACTCTGCTATGGTTTGGTTGGCAAAAGGGTGTTTGGTCAAAGACTGGATTTGATCTTGGAGGTCTTTCCCAACCTTAAAAATTCTGTGAATCTTTAAAATAATTTTCTGGTCATCAGCAATCTCAAATCCATCAAACACTCCCCTCTGTGAAGGTGTTCACAGAGGTTCTTGGATGAGGGAAGAGATGAGGATCTGTCTCCATGTTTCAGAAGGCTGATTTATTATTTTATTATATGCATTATATTAAAACTATACTAAAAGAATACAAGAAAGGATTTCATCAGAAGGCTGGCTAAGAATAGAATGGCAAAGAATGATAACAAAGGTTTGTGGCTCAGCTCTCTGTCTGAGCCAGCTGACTGTGATTGGCCATTAATTAGAAACAACCACATGAGCCAATCACAGATGCACCTGTTGCATTCCACAGCAGCAGATAATCAATGTTCACATTTTGTTCCTGAGGCTTCTCAGCTTCTCAGGATGGAAAAATCCTAAGGAAAGGATTTTTCATACAAGATGTCCGCGACACCCCTCTCCTGCTGTTTTCATTCTCTGCCACATTGACATTTATACTCATCTGTGCAGGAAAAGAGCTTTTCTATTTGGAACGAATCAAAGCACAAAGGAAAGAGGGTGTGGGGCTGTCAGAGCTTCCCCTTGACCCTCTATCCCTCCTCTAACACTGAATTATCCATGTGCTGAAGGGCTGCTTGCACCTTCTGTGCTTCTCTCCCCAGAACACAAACCCTGCTCTGGCTGCCTGAGGCACTGCAGGGCTCTGTGCTGAACCATCTCCCAAGCACTGAGGGTAATAATTATTATTTCACCAACACTTTGTTTGCTATTCAGGAATCCCCAGGCTGTTTTGCTTCCCCCATAGAGCCAATTCCCACTCACATTGCAAATTTCTGCCTAGTATTTCTGAGGAGATGCTCTGAAGTGCTTCAAATGAGAATGATCACTGGCAATTTTACTAGGAGACAATTCCATGCAATCTAAATGATTGTGTTAAGCCAGCCTGCTTTCCTGACATGATTTGGAAAGCTGTTTAAAAAGAAATAAACCTGAAAGAGATGCCCACAAAAATTGCAGCTCTAAGGCTTATACTGGTTATTACCAGTGCTGACTTCTCTGATTGGTTTTTTTCCTAGATTTCCAATCCTTGTTCATTCAGAGCATTTCATTATGGCCCTAAAGTGTAAAACATCAGAAGTGATAGAATGATGGTTTTTATTGCTCTTGAAAAAAGAACTAGAAATGAATAAAAGGAACATTCAAAGGCTCTGTCGCTGGGTTCTGTTTGTGTAGCTCGTAGCTGAAAACTGGCTCCATGTTCATGGAAATATCTTTCAGCAGAAAAGATCCTTCAGAATTATCTGAGGTAGTCACAAATATATAGAAAACCAACTTCAACTTTGGGCTCTCCATGCTGATGGCAAAGCCTTAATTAAATGTGGGTAGCCCTGGGCTGAAGTGTCCTGGGAAAATATACAGATATATACAGAAAATATACAGATCCAGGGATTGTGCAGTTAAAAGTTATGTGTGTGTCAGCATCTGCTTCCAAGAGATGGAGGAAAAACACTCTGGAGTTCACAGTTGTGTTTTTGGTGTTCTCCAGGGGAGATCAGTTCCACCATTGCCATTTCTAAATGGGCAAACTGAGGAAAAGAAGGAAAAATGACATCACACCATCACTGTTGTAACTTCAACTCAGGTCCTCCATTCATCAGCACAGCCATCACTTAGAAAAAGGAACAACCTCCGTTTAATTCTTAATGTATTTGCAGATGTATATTTATTGCTTTAAAAAAAAAAATCACATGGAGAAGTTGTTTTGAAAGATGAAATGGTGCTGCAGCAATTTTGCAATATGTAAATTCCTGCTGCCTGTAGATCTAATGGTATTAAGTCTGCACGTACTTGGTGAGAAGCCAAGGATGTCATGGGAGACATCTGAGGGATGTGCTTTATCTTTGGCTGTAAAAGCACTTAAAATCAGCATGAGCAATGTGTATTATTACAGGAATTATTGACCTTATTTGCACTGGGTGGATGTGCATATGGAAGAGGAGGCTGTAGTGATAGTCCTTCCACATTTATAAATGTAAACATTTATACTGCAGACATCTTTGCTTGGTGGAATAAACTCATATTTTCACTTTCAGCAGAGATGAGCTATTTTAAGGATCTCTTCACTAAGGGAAAATGGGTTGAATCCCAGGCTTGTATCTTTGCCAACGTTTCTAAACCTTTCATTCACCACTTGTAAGGATGGAGTAAGTTTGCTCCTGAGGGTTGTGAGACACTCAGTTACCATGGAATCATGGAAACACAGAATGGTTTGGGTTGGAAGGGACCTGAAAAAAACATCCCATGGGTAGGGACACCTTCCACTGTCCCAGGTTGCTTCAAGCCCTGTCCAACCTGGCCTTGGACATTTCCAGGGCATCCAGGGGCAGCCACAGCCTCTATGGACACCCTGTGCCAGGACCTCCCCACCCTCCCAGGGAAAAATTTATTCCTAATATCCCATGTAAATCTACCCTATTTCAGTTTAAAATCATTCCACTTTATCACTATCTGCCTGCGTTAAAAAATCTGATTAGATGCCAAAAGCAGCATCCTCAAAGCAGCAGCACAGGTGGGGAGAAGCCAGAGGGATGAAAAAGGGAAATGCAAACGGCTGCAATTGGATGAAGTGCAAAGATCAGGGCTGACTTGGGAAAGGATGCTGCAACCTTTGTACAAGGGTTTGGGCTAAATTGGGTAGGAGAGGAATTAGGTTTTAAGGCAGGCATTAAGTGATTTGTGGCATGCTGATGGGATAAAAATAATAAGACAAAAAATATTTGTCTTGGCAATAGGCAGACCTGACTCTTGCTAATCTTGCTAGTGCAGGATTAAAAAAAAACAACAACTCTAAACCACCAGTTTTTAGGATGAGGATGTGTTATATCCACCTTCTGTCGTGTCAGCATCTTAGAATCAGACAATGCTTTGATTGAAGAGAGAGCAGAAACAAAGCTGGTATTTAAAATAAGCAATGTGTGAGGAACTATTAATTTCAAATGTAAAATATGTGCAGAGTTACTGCGAATTCTGAGACAGTCTTGCTGTGACAAAAATACAAAAGAAGTGATATTAAACCCATTGAATTTATTCACTGTTTATTGTAAAGCAAGTATAAATGATTAATAGAAATGGAAGTGAGACAGTTCCAAGATAAAAGAAAGTGCAAAAGAGTCATTTTTGGGGAGCTTTTCCCTGAAGTGACACTGCACCATGCCTTTCTGCCATGTGAAATACGAGGCCTTTTGTTCTGCATGACTTTGATTTTTGTAATTAACTCATGCTCTGATTTGCTTTCTGTAACAGGTATTTCTCTGTGTAACTCTAATAATGATCCTTGTTCCTGTTGAAAAACTGCCAAAATCAGGTATCTACCAGCTGCTTAAAAAAAAGGTAAGTAACTCAAATAGTGAAGTGATAAATTTCAGAATAGAGTGGAAATCCAGATCCAAATAAGAGGAGAGTGTGATGGTTTTGTTTATTTGCCTGTTTGAATATTATTAATTACCTCAAAATTAGGATGAATGGATTTTCTTTTTCATATTTTGAGAATATAGGATATTATTGAGAATGTTTTTAGAATATTCATCAGATCCCTTTCTTGTCTAATCCCATCTTCTCTTTGTCCAGAAAAGGTAAATTAGATAAAAATATAAGAATCTTTTGTCTAGGGTAATATATTTTGTTATTTTTGCCTTGACCTTTAGCAATTGCAGACTGATTAAAGCTGTCAAGTTGTAACATACCCTGCTAAATTTATTTCAATATTATTAATGTTTCCTCTGGATAATTTTGACTTTTTAAAAAAAATTCCAATTCCTTTGGTTTTAAACTGTACTCTTGCTCTCCGTCATTTTTTATAGGAATGTGTTCCATCACTGAAAATTGTCTCATGAAGTATTCCCCTTTATCAGGGTTAAGTTCCACCCCTTCATATTCATCTGGAATCATTATTCATATTGCAATTTATTCATTTATTGAAGGCAGTGATTTATTTTTGAATAAAGCATCTCCTTTAAGTGGCAGACTTGTCTTGGAGACATCCAGAGTGGGATTCACCTCATGCACCTTTGGATGTTGACAGCACAGGTTCCTTTGAAGCCAGTGGAGAGAAACAGCACTTTTAGGATATGATTTTTTTTCTCGTTTATTTTGCATGCCTGCCTTAGGTTGATGCAATTCCTGCTCTGGTTTTGGTGACTGTAAAGGAGATTTCTGTGACTAGGAAGGGAAACAAGGATTAGCTCAGCTGCAGGCACCTCCACTGCAGATATATCCGACCTTCGATTAGGGGAATCCCTTAGATATTTCAAACCTTCCTCTTTCTCTGGTACTTTATTCCAGCAGTTACTACTTCTTCTTCTTCTTCTTCTTCTTCTTCTTCTTCTCCTTCTTCTTCTTCTTCTTCTTCTCCTTCTGCTTCTTCTCCTTCTGCTTCTCCTTCTTCTCCTCCTCCTTCTTCTTCTCCTTCTTCTTCTCCTTCTCCTTCTCCTTCTCCTTCTCCTTCTCCTTCTCCTTCTCCTTCTCCTTCTTCTGCTTCTTCTTCTTCTTCTCCTCCTCCTTCTCCTCCTCCTCCTCCTTCTCATTCTTCTTCTCCTTCTTCTTAGGATTTTTATTTCTGAAATGCATTTGCTTGGCTTTTGCTTCCTAAATTTGGCTTTTGCTTTTCTCTTCTAGGTTTGACAGAGCCAGAGGAGAAAGTGTTCTCCTGTTGTGAATATTTTATCTAATTTCATGTTTTTGTCATATTCATGTTAGAGGAGATGAAGACAGACATTTTGGATGAACCTACCTTTGGTTGTTTGCACAGAATTTTGTGGCTGTCCCATCCCTGGAAATGTCCAAGGCCAGGTTGGGCAGGGCTTGGAGCAACCTGGGATAGTGGGAGGTGTCTGACCATGGCAGGGGGTGGAAATGGATGATCTTTAATGTCCCTTCAAACGCCGGAAATTCAGTAATTCTGTGATTTTTCAGGCTCAGATAAGGGAAGGAAGGTCACAGTCTCCTGTAGGAGATCAGATTTTATGTCAATGCAAAGGGGTTTGTGCAGCATGGGAACAGCAGAAGGGATTTCTACAAGAGAAGGAAAAATGATTTTTAGCTTTGTCATATCCCATTTAAGAAAACTGGCTTTCAGCCAAGTGCAGGGGGAGAAAATTTGCAGAGAAAATAAAAAATACAGGGAAAAAGCAGGGAAAAAAAGGACATATCTGAATGCAATTAGCAGTTACACTCCAGTGACAAAGCATATTCCTTATTTTGCAGTCTGGCTTCCTAAATGATGATAAACTACCAGCAGCAGCAGCAGACACAGCTACTCCCTTAGTGTAAGCACAAGTAGGAGATATTTTGTAATGGCTAAAGCTGCATTTTCAAACCCTGACTTATCTGGGGTGTTGCTATTTCACATATAAATTCTATATACATGCAGCACCCAGGACCCAAGACAGTGTATTAAGGAAAAAAGAGTGTAATAAATGGAGTAAGACATTGAGACAATGAAGTTCTGAGAGAAATAGGAAACAAAGAAAATTTTCTCTCTAGATAAAAGACGATTCCCTCATTCCACAGAAAGAATTGCAGCAGATAAAACAGCAGAGGCATCAGTTCCTCAAGAGAAAACTCCATGAGTTGCATTTGCAAATGTAGCCATGAGCTCCTTCCATTAAAACCTGGCTTGGCTAAACCAGACTTGATGCTCAGGCCAATCACAGACCTTTGCAGTCCTCACCGGAGAGTCATTTGCTTCCATTTGAAGGAAAAGAGATTTTTTTGGTCTTCTATGGCTGAAAATTTTCCCACTTCTCCTCCTACAGCAGTGGAGAGTGTCGCAGACATCTTTTCATGAAAAAGCCTTTCCTTAGGATTTTTTCTCCTGAGAAGCTGAGAGGCCTCAGGAACAAAATGTAAACATTGATTATCTGCTGCTGTGGAATACAACAGGTGCATGTGTGATTGGCCCATGTTGGATGTTTGTAATTAATGGCCAATCACAGTCAGCTGGCTCGGACTCTCTGTCCAAGACAGAAGCTCTTTTTATCATTCCTTTCTATTCTTAGCCAGCCTTCTGATGAAACCTTTTCTTCTATTCTTTTAGTATAGTTTTAATGTAATATATATCATAAAATAATAAATCAGCCTTCTGAAACATGGAGTCAGATCCTCATCTCTTCCCTCATCCTCCTCAGACCCCTGTGAACACGGTCACAGGAGAGTCTCCCTCCAGAGTGGTTTGTGCAAGGAGAGAAGACCAGATGTAAAACTGAAGGTGTTTTGAGAATCAAAGACCTTGAGCTGCTGGATAATTAATCCTCACCTCGCCAGGAATGCAGCAAGGAAAGAACTCAAGACATCCTGTCAGAGAAATTAAAAGAAAAACACTTCACTGCAGGGTTAAGGGAGCAATATGTCTGTGCCTGCAGATAAAGGAAGGCAGAACTGTCCCAAGTGGCAAAACCAGTTCATAAATCAAGGGAGTTCAGATGGGGAGCGTGACCTTTGAATTTAGCCACAAGTTGGTCATTAGTAATTTTAGTAGGAACTGTCTAAGGAGGATGTACTGCATCTTCCAGCTGCTGTAGACAAGCCTGGAGACTTTAATTTTGGTTACAATGCATTCTATACTTTCCTTTGCTGAATATCATAATGCATAAGAACCAATCTATACCTTAACTTTTACCTATAGCCTGTCATAACTACTGTAATTACCATATTCATGTTACTGTTCTCCAATCACTAAAAGTTAGTGCATTACAGTTTAAGCTAGAAGTTGTTTTTCAGTTTTCTTGCAGTGGAAAATTCAGAGACCTTTTTTCTATTTGCAACATTGGCATGTTTGTTTGCCTGTGCTCTCTTTGTGCTTGGTAAAAACATCTTCTTGTTTGAGGTGGGTTTATCCTTTGCTCTAAGTCATAAAACCCCTTCTAACTAACAGACCCTTTGCCTCCTTGGTTATCCAGTAAGACTGGCTCAGCAATTCTTTTCTTCTATATCAAAACTTGCTTCCATCTCGATCCCTTCTTCAGATTCTACATTCAAAACTCTTTCTGCCAAGCACAAATATCTGTGAGGCTTCCTTGTCAAACTTTCATCCTTCCCAACAAGCTGCTGAAAAAGGTGGCTGGAAGATGAGGGAAGGTGTGTGAGTGAGTTGGAGGTGGGAGCTGGAGAGATCAGTGACCTCTTCCTCAAATCTGCTTCATTCCTGTCTTTATCATGCTTTCATTAAGGAGAAATTGTCTTGGCCAGGACTTGGGCCACAAATCCTCAGAGATCCATCTGCAGCACAAAAACTCTCAGGTGGAATCCCCTTCAATCATCTTCAAGGTTTTAAAATGAGTACTTTATTGGGTGGCTTTTAAAGGAAGATTTAAAAGATTCTGATGGACATCCACACTCTTTGGATAGATTAATGCACCTGAAAGGAGACTTCTGCCTCATCAGTCACACTCAGATAAATGTGCAGGAATGCCTGAATGCTTGGTGGAAGGATTTTTCAAGGAACCACAAGACAGGAACCACAGACAACTTTCAGCCTTCAGAGAACATTTATTTCTTCAAAAATTTCTAGTTTAAGCTTCTTATCTCACTGCAATCAATATCCATATCTCACTACAATCAATATCCATCATTCTAAGAACTGATAAGGAGTACTGCTTAGGCCCGTACTTATTTATGGTTTCTTTTCTTTAGAAACAATCACAAATTCTTATTAAACACAAAAGCTTTGTGTATATTGAGCTTCTTTATAGTTGTAGGTGGAAATTCCGAGTAATCAATCAATCCTTTTGAAAATCACTCATTATAGATATTTGAAATATCAGAGAAGGCACAGATTAACATTCTTTGTTATTTTAATGGGGTTTTTTTTCCAATTCTTTCTACAGAGTGTCAAAAAACTTTGGTCGAGAAATGAATCTCTGAAGTAAAACTTTTAGAGAAAAAAAGGTTTTGAAATTCTGTTCTGAGAAACAAGAAACCAATATGTTGGTAAATTTGGGGCTTTTAAATTAAATATCTATTTGGGAATTTGGAAATATCCCTGATTAAAACCCTGGCTTCTGGTGCTACTTAAGGACAAGCCTGTCATTGGGTTATTTCACCACCCCTCCTGCAACCACCAGCCCCTAACAAACAAAACAAGGCAAGAAAAAGAAGAAGATAATATTCTTCTTTTAACAATATTTCACTGGAAATTTCAATTTTCTCTTTCAAACCTCCTGCTGACACTCAGGGGGACATAAGTGACATCTCAGAGCTTTACCCTTAGAGCTTCTCAGCACTTTGTTGTGCTTTCCATTCCTGGCCAGTGCTGCCAACACCCTATCCATCTTCTCCTCTGTGTCCCTACAGACTGCCCAGAAAAGTGGTAGAGCCATCATTCCTAGAATCGTCCAAAAATCATGTTTACTGGCAATTGAGGACACAGTTCAGAGGAGAACATGGGATTGAGTTGGTTTGATTGGTGATTTTGAAGGTCTTTTCCAACCTCATTGATTCCATGACTTCTAGAAGGCAGAAAGCTTCACTCAGCAATGATTGTCCTTGGATGGAAATGGTTGGAGAATTGGACTTGCAGGAACAAAGCAGCTGAAGAGAAATCCGTGGGCTGGCTCTCACCTCAGCTGTGGGAGTGGCTGGTGTCTTCCATTTGGAAGCTGAACATCTCTTCAGATACGGCAACAGGAGGTTCACAGGCTCCTCATGACAAAACCCAGAGCCCCAGCCTGGGCTCAAAGTGTGGTTTGAGCAGCAGGCTCCTTCCACACTCCCGTGGAACTGGAAGTTCTCATCGTCAGCTTCATTTTCTGTCAGACACAAAGAGCCTTTCTGTGCTCTTTGAGACTCTGCATGTCTTTTCCTCCTGATAAAGAGGTGCTGTCAGATAACAACATGCAATTCCTTCAGTGAGTGCCAAGTATGTAAACACAGTGTAAACGTT
Source organism: Melospiza georgiana (assembly GCF_028018845.1). Lineage (NCBI taxonomy): Eukaryota > Metazoa > Chordata > Aves > Passeriformes > Passerellidae > Melospiza > Melospiza georgiana. The sequence goes on along the minus strand of NC_080430.1, from coordinate 3,719,578 downwards.
GTTGGTCTCCCTTCCAATTTCAGTTTTATCCAGGTTTTGGAAGGAGAGAAATTCCCAGATGTTTCTGAAATCTCCTGATGGTCTCAGGAGGCCTCAATCCCCAGAAACAGAGGACATAGAACACAGAAATTCCTCAAAAATTCATCCATCTAAACATCTAAAGTGTGGTAAGATGAATCTTGGCCACGTAGCAATAGAGAAGTTATAAGCAGAACTGCAAGAATGCTGCAGCTTTTGACTCAGATTGAAATAGAAATTTATATAATAAATTACATAACACATATTTAAGGGTATATTAATAAAATATATTCCTGTAAATTACATATTTATCTGATAGTCAAGTGCAGTCCTTGGTGAATGGGAAGTCCCTTGGAATGGAAAAATGGGAAACTTGAAAGAATTTTTTAAAAAGGTAGAAAGGAGGGCCCTGGGAACTCCGGATCTGTCAGCCTCACCTCTGTGCCTGGGAAGATCACAGAACAGATCCTCCTGGGAGCTGTGCTGAGGCTCCTGGAGAACAGGGAAGGGATTCAGGACAGCTTTACCAAAAGCACATCCTGCCTGACCAGCCCAGTGTCCTTCCCTGATGGGGTGACTCCATCAGGGGACAAGGGGAGGGCTGCAGACATCATTTATCTGTAATTCTGTAAAGCCTCTGGCACATCTTATCCCCAACACCCTTCTCAGGAAATAGAAAGAGGTGGAATTGATGAGTGGATAAGGAATTGATCACGTCCAGAGGGTTGTGGTCAATGGTTCAATGTGGTCAGTGGTTCGTGTTCTAATGGACATCACAGGTGTCCCCCAGTGGTTTTATTGGGGTCAGCACTGATGAAAATCTTCATTAATGACACAGAGAGTGACACTGAGCGCAACCCTGGCTAATTTGCAGCTGGCACCATGCTGAGGCTGCAGTGACCTTCCTGAAGGATGGGGCCATCCAGGGGGACCTGGACAAGCTCCAGAATCACAGAATCACTGGGTTGGAAAAGGCCTTCAAGATTGAGTCCAGTGCATTCCCTGACACCTCAACTCAACCCTGGCACCCAGTGCCACATCCAGGCTTTGTTAAACACACCCGGGGATGGGGACTGCACCACCTCCCTGGGCAGAACTTTCCAGAACTTTATCACTCTTTCTGTAAAAAACTTTTTCCTGATATCCAACCTGTATTTCCCTTGGTGCAGCTTGAGGCTGTGTGCTCTGGGTGTGTCAGTGCTGCTGCAGACAGAGCCCAGCCCCAGCTGAGCACAGGCACCTTTCAGGAGCTGCAGAGAGTGATGGGGACAGCCCTGAGTCTCCTTTTCTCCAGGCTGAGCACCCCCAGCTCCCTCAGGGGCTCCTCACAGGGTTTGTGTTCCCAGCCCCTCTCCAGCCTCGCTGTCCCCTCTGGATGTGCTCAGTGTCCCCAGGTCCTTCCCGAGCTGAGGGGCCAGAGCTGGGCACAGCCCTCGAGGTGTGACCCCACCAGTGCCCAGGGCAGGGGCACAATGAGCTCCCTGCTCCTCTGGCCACTCCATCCCTGAGCCAGGCCAGGAGCCATTGGCCTGCTTGGCCACCAGGGCACACTGAAGTGACCCATGAGGTCCAACAAGGCCAAGTGTAAGGTCCTGCAGGTGTTTGAGGCAACCCCTGGTATCAACACAGGCTGGCAGGAGAATGGATTGGGAGCAGCCCTGTGGGGAAGAACTTGTTGATAAGGTGTGACAACGCAAAATGTAAGAATGTCTGCACTGAGTTAGACCAGAAATCAGCAAGTCTAACAAGGTCCTATGGAGAATATGAGCAAGGGGAAAGAGTTTACATAGAACTGTCCTAAATTATCTCCCAGAATCTACTTTAAAGTGTTTCACAAACTTTCTGAGCCAGAAGTGGTCTCATGATGTTTACTTGCCTTTATGGACTTTTTCTCCATGAAGTAGCTTTGAATCCTTGGAAGCTTATAGCATCTGTCAGGTCATGTCACGTTTTTAGTTTAAAACTTTTTTGTTGCTTTGAACCAGGCCTCCCTGATATTTTTTCTTTTCTGGCATCTTTCCATCCTTGTATTTGGAAGGACAGTGGATGCTTTTTTACTTACTTTTCAACACCATTTTTGTATGTTCACACCATTTTCTCAGTTGTCTCCACTGAGAGTTGAAGGCTCCTAATCCAGAGCAATTCCACAGGTGTAATTCCCACAATGACCTTCTGTTGTGCCTTGTTCATCACTACTTTACCTGTTTTCACTGTCTCAGAGGAGCTCACACACATTCCCTTCTGCTGACTCCCTTCAGTGGGGATGGAAGTTCCATTGGAAGGATGATTCACACAATGTAATGTCTTTAAACAGCTGATCATGAATCACAAGGGGTTGTCAAAGGACATCTGTAGCTTATTTACCTGAGAAGAGGAAAGAACAAATTCTGTCCTTGTGCCAAGCAGGAGCTCCAGAATGAGGAGGGAGGTCAGGTAGGGAAAAGAATCCTGAATTTATCCGTGATTGTACTCTTGACTTCAAAAGCAGTGGTAGACTGGAGCCTTGCACTTGAACTATTCACTCTTTCAGTAGATTTTGTGGATCTAAAACATTCCTAGAGGAGCTGCAGGAGATGAATGACTGAGTACAGGAATCAAGGGGTTTGTTTCAAATAAATTCATTTTGAGGGTATTGAGCTCAAGAGCCTTCTGTCCAGTGAGCTGGGATGGAATTTCCAGCACTCAGCTCTCACTGGTGGTTGCTCTGACACCTTCCAGCATCGTGAGGTGCACAGCTCTTTGGGATAAGCAACGATATATTTGCTAGAAAAGTTGTCTTGGTTTGGAAAGCCAGGAGTCTGCTAAGGAAGGCAGGAGCCTCCCCTGAAATGGAGAATGTAAACCCTCCCCACCCCTCCGAATTCCTATAAATTTTAAATTAAGGGGCTCAGGCAAAAATATGGGAGCAGAAATAACAGTTCTTTAATAGGGAAGAAAAATAAAGGGATAAAATAAACAATGCAGTACACTAGAACAGCACTGACAGAGCCAGAACCCAACCTGACACCCTGTGGGTCAGGGTGTTGGCAGCAGTCCCATTGGAAATGTGGCTCAGCCCTCCTGCAGTGTCAGGGGTGGTTCTGCTGGAGCAGGGATCCTGCAGAGAAGGATGGATTCTTCCTCTGAAGATCCAGTGGAAGGAGAGGCAGCTGCTGTTCCTCTGGGGAATCCAGTGGAGAAGCCGTGCTGGTGTCTCAAAAACCTCTGGATTATATCTGGGTAGGAATGCTTGGCTCCTCCCTCTGGGCTCACATCTCCCAATGGGATGCTGCAGTTCTTATCAGCCATGCAGTGACATTCAATAGCTGTTATCAGCAGATGTCCCCTCCCAAGGGAGGAGTGATTGTGATCACTCAGAGAGAGAGATAAGGCAAACTGCCCACGTGACAAAAGACAACTGCCATACAGATGGTAATAGAACACATCTTACCTTGCAATCTGGAACAAAAGTAAAAGTAGCCACCCAATAGGTGGGGAATGGAATACCTGCTGCTCTTCAGGTTCAGGGTTTGAGTCACTGCCTTTTAGCACAGTGGTGCAGACCTTTGTCTACCCACCAGGAACAGTGGGTAGACAAAGGTCTACCCAGGGACCACAGCAGGTGAGGGATTTAGGATGCTGCATCCCCCTGGCTGTGAACACAGTTCTAGGAGCAGAAATGTCTTCAAACAGTGCTGCTTGCTTACATGGCTAAACAGGGATCAAGGGACTGCACTGTCTGCATAATACTCCCAGTAGATCTTCTCCTCAGGAACAAGGAAATGTCTCTTTCTTACTGTTGGGAATCTTCTGCTTGGTGGGAAGTGACGCCAGAGGGTCCCACCTGTCAGGAGGTATTTTTCAACCTCACACTGCACAAGAGAATTTTACTTTCCTCTGGGTGTCCTTTGGATGCCCAGCAGAGCTTGGCCATCCAGCAGAGGATCTGCAGGCCTGGCAGGAGGATCTCAGCGTGGGTGGGAGGCTGGGGCACTGTCTGGGGGCAGTCCTTGTCCAGCAGAGCAGAACAAACCGTGTGGGCGAGCCTCAACATTCCAGGCTTGTCAAACCTGATAGTGAAAGAGGAATTCATCTCTTTAACCCTTAGAGGTCTAGAGTGGAGAGAAGCAGGCACATCTAGGAAACAGCTCCTTGGAGCTGCTGCCAGTATCTCCTTGGGATGGATTATTCCACTGGGATGGATTGTGCCTGAAATTCCAGTGGCTGCACTGATAACACTTGACCTTAACATGAAGGCAGAGGTGCTTGGCCAGCTCAGACCTGGTTGTCCAGATAATTAAATCACACCTCAGCTGTCAAAATGAAAGAGCAAGAACCTCAAATAATAAATAAAATATTTTGAACCCAGTCTCAGCAAATATTCCTGCAACCAGCTTACCTGAGGAGGAGGATGGATGAATGGAGGGATGGATGGATGGATGGATGGATGGATGGATGGATGGATGGATGGATGATGGATGGATGGATGGATGATGGATGGATGGATGGATGGATGGATGGATGGATGGATGGATGATGGATGGATACAAGGATGGATGATGGATGGATGGATGGATGGATGGATGGATGGATGGATGGATGGACGGATGGATGGATGATGGATGGATGGATGGATGGATGGATGATGGATGGATACAAGGATGGATGATGGATGGATGGATGGATGATGGATGGATGGATGGATGGATGGATGGATGGATGGATGGATGGATGGATGATGGATGATGGATGGATACAAGGATGGATGATGGATGGATGGATGGATGGATGGATGGATGGATGGATGGATGGACGAACGATGGATGGATGTAGAGGTCATCAGTAGGAGCTCACACTTTGCCCTCAGGAAGCCTCCTCCTGCCCCCTTCAGTGCCTCACAGCAGCCAAAAATGGTTATTGTGCTTTACACACACTTAAATAATAAAGACCTATTTAACTGACTGCTCAGGAGGATAACAATAAAACACCACTTGCCTGAGAGTCGCTTAATTGTTTTTCTACTCATAAAAATGGACTTCTTTGGGGAGCAAAGTTCTTGGACAGCCTCTCCTCACCACTTCAGTAGGAAACCTGATACTAAAATCAGCTGAGATCATCTGAGGCAGTCCAACTGCTGCTGGATATGGGCCACTGGATGATTCTCTTGGCCCACTGCCCTTCTCCTGGGAAAGATAGGGAGCAGATGTTGGATCAGCACACAATAATTGAACACCTGGGAGTCTTCTTCCCTGCTTAGCAAGCTAAGGCAGCATCTCACTGCGGGGCTTTTGAGGTAGGACTGCCATAAATTCTGGAAGTTTTGAGAGAACACAGAGAGGGCTTTGTTTTTGCTTTCTTGTGGGTTTTTTTGGAGCGGGGGAAGAGCTTCCTTAAGTCTGCAGAGTGAACGCAGATGAGTTTTTGTGGTAAGAACAAACATTTTGCTGTGAAGTTTTTCCTGTCCTACATCATCTAATGCCCTCATCATTATAGAGTGCATCCTCAGGAACTGGGCCAAGGACAGTGAGGTGGTGGTGTGGTGGACATTTAGGAGAGCAGAGAAGGTTCCAAAGGACAGGCTGGAGAGGTGGGACTGTACAAACCTCGTGGAGGGCAACAAGGCCGAGTGCAGGGTGCTGCACCTGGGTTGGGGCAATCCCAAGCATAAAAAAAAAATCTTGGGCAGGGAATGAATTGAAAGCAGACCTGAGAAGTGGTGAGAGGCTGGACAGGACCCAGCACTGAGCAGTCCCAGCCCAGAAAGTCAATCATGCCCTGGCTGCATCAAAAGAAGGGTGAGCAGCAAGTCGAGGGAGGTGATTCTGCCCCTCCACTCTGCCCTGGAGAATCCCCACCTGCAGTGCTGGTTCCAGCTCTGGGATCTCCAACATAAGGAGGACATGGACCTGTTGGAGAGAGTCCTGGGGAGCACACAAATTTGATCTAAGGGCTGGAGGCCCTCTGCTCTGGAACAGGCTGGAAAGAGCTGGGGGTGTTCACTTGGAGAAGAGATGGATCCAGGGAGAGCTCAGAGCCCCTGGCAGGGCCCGAAGGAGCTCCAGGAGAGCTGGAGAGGGACTTAGGAAAACAACTGGAGTGACAGGACAGAAGGAATAGCTTTAAACTGAAAGAGGACAGGGTTAGAGGAGATATTGGGAAGAAATTTTTTACTGTGTGGATGGTGAGGCCCTGGCACAGGGTGCCCAGAGCAGCTGTGGCTGCCGCTGAATCCCTGGAAGTGTCCAAGGCCAGGCTGAATGGGGCTTGGAGCAGCCTGGGATAGAAGAAGGTGTCCCTGCCCATGGCAGGAGGTTGGAACTGGATGATTTCTAAACTCCTTTCCAACATAAATCGTTCTGTTATTCCATAATCTCTAATTTATTTTCTTTGTGAGATGTGACTAGAGAAGACAACAGACCTGCAGGAAAATCCACAAAGCAAAGCTTTGGAAGCTCTAAGTTCCAGCTGATTCTTCAGCCTGCTCCATGGTGCTGGAACAAAACCAGAGCTGAGTGCGCTCGCGGCGTGTCTGTACAAGGTTTTCTCCAGAGGAGGCATCTGTGCTGCCCAGGGGCTGTGGCTGTGCCAAGGCGCTGCAGCAGGGCTGGCTGGGCTGCTCTGCTCTGGGGCTGTGCCCCCCAGGCTCCTGCACGTGGGCCCAGAGCCACAGGGGCACCCCAGCAGCCGGGACAGGGCTCTTCATGCTGGACACGTCATGGATTCAGTTCATTTTATAACAAAATTGCCTTTTTTTTTTTTTCCTCCTTTGTTTAAAGGAAGGAGGGTGTGTTGGTTTCCTTAGTTTTTACAGAGATGGGGTAACTGAGAGGTTATTTAAAACATTTTATTCTGTTATCAGTCTCTGTGAATAGTTAGACACAAGAGATGTAAAACTTAACACTATTCTATCAGAAGCTGACTTATTTCTTGGTGTCAATACCTCATAAATGTTTTTCAGCCTCTTAGCTTTTGCTACACAATGCTGCTATTACTTCTAACACCAATTACATGTATTTTTCTCCACATAGTTCTGCTACAATGCTTCTTTCACAGTCTAATTCTCTAAAATATCTGGTCTTTTCACAAAGTCGTATTTTGAAACTTGTTGAAACTTATTTCTAGTTCAGTCTCTCTCTCAACAATGTCATCTCTATTCCGTAGTCTTCTTAAGTCAACACACCTTATCCCAGTGTTTACATACAGATGTACAAGGCTGTGTGAACTTTCTGTCAGGTTTTAAAAATTCTTTACAAATCCATTTCTCTCAAGGGTGAAGGGAAGGAGGATTTGAAATTACGTTACGTGCTATGGGAAATAGAGGATGGGAGATGCAGAAAATGAAGGGGAAGGGGTAAAAACCTGGAGAAAAGGAGGCTCAGGAGAAACCTTATCACTCTCAACAACTCGCTGAAAGAAAGTTGTAGCCAGGTGGAGATTGGTCTCTTCTCCCTGACAAGCCCCTGGACAGGAGGAAAGGGCCTCAGGATGTGTCAGGGAAGGTTCAGGTTGGACATCAGAAAGAATTTCTGCACTGAAAGGGTGGTCAAGCACTGGAATGGGCTGCCCAGAGAAGTGCTGGACTCTCCTTCCCTGGAATGACTGGAGGTGGCACTCAGTGCTGTTTAGTTGGCAAGGGGGTGTTTGGTCAGAAGTTGGCACCAATGATTTTGAGGTCTTTTCCAACTTTAATGATTCTGTGATCCTATGAAAAGATAAGCAGATAAAGGGGCTTCCACAGCTGGAAGGGCCTAGGCACACAGGTGTCATGGAATTTCAGGGTATTTAGAAGAACCTCATTAGCAGGCAGCTGCTCTTCCAGCACATCTCACAGAGTTTGGTTAAGGATGGGGGCATTCAGCACCTCAAATTCTCAACAGGGATCTGTGGGGCCTGAGAGCAGCACAATCAGCGTGGGGCCAAGTGTCTCCATGGGATGTCCTGGCAGAGGACTCCTCTGGGCCTGCTGTGGCTGCTCAGGCTCCTTCAGTGCTCATTTTCCAGCTCTGGAGAGCCTCCCCTCAAGCCCTGTGCGGCAGGGAGCAGTGCCTGGATGCTCTTCTGCAGTTACTGGACATGGAACCACAGAATCCACAGAATTCCCAGAATGACCAGGTTGGAAGAGACCTTCAAGAGTCAACCTGTTCCCTGACACCTCAACTAAACCCTGGCACTCATTGCCACATCCAGGCTTTGTTAAACACACCCAGGGATGGGGACTGCACCACCTCCCCGGGCAGCCATTCCAGAACTTTATCACCCTTTCTGTAAAAAACCTTCTCCTGGTATCCAACCTGTATTTCTCTTGGCTCAGCTTGAGACTGGACACCCCTTCCCTCTCTCCAACCCTCCCCACAGCTCCTCTCCAGTCATTTTCCAGCAGCTGGTGCCACTCCTGCATGGCTGTTCCAGGGGTCCTGTGGATCTATGGCACTGCAGGACAGTGCAGATGCTGCTGCTCTGTGCAGACATTTCCCTCCCTGGGTGTGCATCTCCTGTGGAAGATTGGAAGATGAGAGAATCCTCCCTCCAAGCTCAGAGGGCTCAGCCCGGACACAGGCCACCTTCCCATCTGCACGCATCGTCTGCAAAATGGTGTTTCCAGCTGAAATTCCTGCTCTGCTCCCCCTCAGTTCCCCACCCTGACAACTCCAGCTACTTTATCGCTTCTCTTTGCAATCAACCCTGCAGGTCCGGGGGAAATTGGCTCCTTTCATCCTCCCTCGCACAGCCCCCGCTCGCTCCCAGCAGCGATGCCATCCTCCCTCCCATCGCCGTGCGCTGCTGACCCTGTCACGGAAATGAAATAAGAAATAAAAATTTCCGAGACAGCAGAAACGGGTAAGGCGACAGGGAGAAGGCAGATTTGGGGTACGTGGGAAAAGGAAAGGAAAAAAAAAAAAAAAAAAAAAAGGGAGAAAGGGTGTTCGATTCGGGAAATTTGATTTGAATAAATCCCTCCTCCCGCTCCTCCTCATTGGTTTCTTTTTCTCCTCCATATTAATGAGAGCAGCCAAGGAGAAGCTATTGGTTCCGTATCGCTTTCCCTTTGCTCAGGCACTCGGGGGAGGAGGTGTTTGCATTTCTCCGCAGGACCAGCTCGCTTTGCAGAGCATTGTCTGGGTACGAGAATCACACACAGGCACAGGGGCAGGGGCGAGCGCACCGGAGCATCTCAGCCCGGCACAGCATCCCAGCCAGCCTGAGCGCCCCTCTGGTCCCCCGCCCCGAGCACCCTTAAAAAAAAAAGAAAACAAAAAATAGAGGAAAAAAAAAAAGTTTTAAAATATCCCACCTCCCTTCTTGCTTTTATTTTGTTGTTGTTGTTTGAGTTTTGTGGTTTGGTTTGTCAGGAGGTTCGGTTTGTTTTTTTTTTTTTTTTTTTTTCCCTGATTTAGCGATGGCAAATTCCTTCACGGCCAGGAGCTGGCCGCCCATCCCCTGAGCAAAGGCAGCCTGGACATGAGCGGCAGGCGAGGGAGGAGGAATTTGGATTCCCTTCGGAGGCCGGGGGGAGCCAGCGCGGGCAGCGGGGCTGGGACCGCTCCCCGCGGCCACTGTCCCCCCGCGGGGATGCGGCACCGCCAGCGCCGGGACCGAGCCCTGCTGCAATGGTGAGTCCTTCCCCAGCTCCTCCCGGGCCATCCCCACCCCCCGAGGATGCCACAGGAACCGCCGGCTTGGCTGGCATTGATCGCTGATTTTCCGGCTCGTCCCCAGCTCCTGGGGACGCTTCTTCTTCTTCATGCGGGCTCGGAGGATGCGTCCTCCAGATTTGGTTCTCTGCAAACAAAATCAATCTCGCTTTGCTGGCGGGGACAGGTTGAGGCGCTCGGTATGGGAATCACGTCTGGTTTTTAACACAATATGGCTGGTAAATAAAACCTGATTGCTAAGAGCCCCGCCGCTGCTGTCGGCGTTTCCCGATGCAGCTCTCTGCATCCTCATCCTCACCTGCCGCAGAAACTCTGATTCAGCCTCCGAGCGGTGCAGCGGGACTTGCTTGGTTTTAGTGTGGGGTCGGAGGGAGAAACTGCGGGTTCGTGTGCCTTTGACCTCTGGGCACTTCTCCTTATCGGTGTTTGAGCAGCTGGCTCTAATAATACCATCTTCATGCCGAGCACATCTCCGGTCAGGGGGATGGCACGCAGGACAGGCTCCTTCCCTCCCGCTGTGCTCTGAATTTAGGATGGGAAGCGTTCAGGTATGTGTTGGAATCTGAGGAGTTCGCAGCCAGAATGTGGTAATGCAGCTTGCTTGTGCAGAACTGGGGGGAAAAAGGGAGATTTGATTAGTGGCACGCCGGTGTTTATGGCTACATGATCGTCCCACTTACACAGCAGCAGATCTGGAAGAACTCCCTGGAAGTCAGTGGATTTCTTCTGCATCTGATCTGCAGGTAAACAGAATCTGGCCTTTAGCTTGAAGGATGTCTTGGAGGTAGCTGTAATAAGGAGAAAATCTTAACTAAAGTGAATAAGGGCAGCAAAGTGATGTGATTCTTTCTCAGGGAATTATCAATTACCATCCGTCTGGTGCATGTTAATTACAGTGTGTGTGGTGGACTGGTACAGCAATATGTGACTGAAGCAGCGTGTTGGATTTTTCTGTTTCATCTGTTGGAGTAAAGAAAAACAACAAATTGGTTTGCACTTGCTGTTATTTGGGTACACAGCCCCCTCACTGCTCTGCCCAGCCTCTGCAGCACTGGTCAGGTACAGCAGGGAAATGTTTCCATGGATAATCCAGGGGAATGTTTGATTGCTGGAGGTTAATGATAGCACAGAGGCAAACTCCTGAAAGTGCTCCTGGTGTAGCTGCAGAGAAAGAACGTGTTATACAAGCATCTCTCTTTGGCTGATGCCAGACAGCCTGGAGCTGGCTTGGAGGAACTTGTCCTGTAGGATGGGTAAGGCAATATTGGAATTTGGTGAATAATTAAGGAATGCTGGTCAGGGCAATAAGGGGAGTTGGATTAGAGTTGATGGATCAGAGTTGATGTGTCTGCTTGTGTGTGGGTTGCGGTCTCCCACTTTTATTCCCACCTGTTTCCATGTGCTGTGGGCCAGGGTTGCTGCTTTGCTGTCATTCAGGACAGCTCCAATTGATCTCATTTTGTCCCGGGCATTTATCTCAAGATTTCCGCTGTTTTGTTCTCTCCAACCAAAGACGCGTGAATGGTCGGGAGGATAACCACAGCCTTCAAGGTCAGGAGGAGGGGGCTTTTTGTGGGATAAACACACGTATTTCTCTTTAAACAGGCTTTCTGCTCCCTCCTTGGCTTTAGATTTCCATCATCAGTGGGCATGCCTGCAGGAAATTGGGGGGCCCTTTCCTCACTGTGGGTTTAGGAATTCTGCTGCTGGGGCTCTTTACTTGCTGTGGGTTTAGGAATTCTGCTGCTGGGGCTCCTTCCTCACTGTGGCTTTAGGAATTCTGCTGTTGAGCCTCCTTCCTCATTGTGGGTTTAGGAATTCTGCTGTTGAGCCTCCTTCCTCATTGTGGGTTTAGGAATTCTGCTGTTGAGCCTCCTTCCTCATTGTGGGTTTAGGAATTCTGCTGTTGGGGCTCTTTCCTCATTGTGGGTTTAGGAATTCTGCTGCTGGGGCTCTTTCCTCACTGTGGGTTTAGGAATTCTGCTGCTGGGGCTCCTTCCTCACTGTGGGTTTAGGAATTCTGTTGCTGGGGTTCTTTCTTTGCTGTGGCTTTAGGAATTCTGCTGTTGAGCCTCCTTCCTCATTGTGGGTTTAGGAATTCTGCTGCTGGGGCTCTTTCCTCATTGTGGGTTTAGGAATTCTGCTGTTGGGGCTCTTCCCTCATTATGGGTTTAGGAATTCTGCTCCTGGGGCTCTTTCCTCACTGAGGCTTTAGGAATTCTGCTGCTGGCACGGTGGTGCCCCAGCCCCACAGAGCTGCCCAGAGCTGCTGCTGCTGTCTGTGAGGATCACAAAACAGGGAGGCAGGAGCTCTGTTGTGGGATGCTACCAAGGAAAGAGAAAACCTGAGATTTCTGAGCTGGTGGGCTGCGCTGCTGAGCACATTCAGACCTTTGTTCATCACATCTCTCCTCGTTTGGCTGACTGAGACAGCATCCTGGAGATATTTTTTTCCTGGGGTTGAGTTCCATATGTGCCTGTGCCTTTGCTAAGTTGAGCCCCGTGTCCCCGAGCTGATTCATTCCAATGTAGCAGATTTTGTTTGCCTTTCCTTCCTTCTGAGCACACTTAGTACAAACAGTCTAATTCCTAAATTAGCTCAGATTATCTTTTAATGAAAGCAGAGTATCTGAGTTAAGAAGAGCTGAGAAAAAAAGTGAACTCAGGGCAGAATCATGCTGCAGCTCATGCCTGGTGGGGAAACCTGCAGAAATATCAGGTCTTGCAGTTGGTCCGGATTTTAACAGAGAAATTGCTTATTTGCCACTGCTCCCAGGAGAGGAAAACTGATCTGAGGATGTGGAAGGCAGCGGAGATGATCAATTTTATTTCACCCCTTTCCCTGGCCCAGAGAGCGCAGCCACAATCTTTAAGTCAAGGAGGGGAATTTGTTTGTTGGCTTGTGTTTCCTTGTTTCCATTTCCTCTGCTCCTGTCACGTCCAGCCAATCCCATACCATCTGTGCTCCAGCACACACACTGCAGTCAACAGGATTTTGGAGTGAATTTTCCACATCAGGACAGAAGTGGAACAGCTCTGCTGAAAGGGATGTAAATGCAGCAGTGAGAAACTCTTTCTCTCTCTAATTTTTTGCTATCCACAACTTGAAAGTCATCTTTGCTGACAGTGTCTGGTCAGGGTGAGCTGTGGCACCACTGAGAGAGGCTGCTCAGAGCATCCCTGAGGAGACTTCCCCAGCTCCCTCGGTGCTGAACTTGTTCTGATCTTAGGGAATGCTTTGCATACAGAAAGGTGTTTGGTACTTTTCCACAGCACTAACAAGTTCTAGAATCCCTGCGTCTGTCGTGGCTGCTGAAGCGCTGTTTGGATTGTAATGGAGTGGGCACAAATATATGGGGAAAAAAGGCAGATTTATTTTTATTTTTTCAGAAGCTTCATGGCAGAATGTCCACCCTTCACCCCATTGCTTTGCTGGTATTTTATCCTCTGACCACCTTTTGCTCTCCCAATTTATTACCTGTCTCCTTAGGCTCGCACTTTTAGCTGCACAAGGCAAACTAGGAGTGAGTATAAAACTCCTGGGTTGTTCAAGCCTTGTTTATGTAACTCACTGCAGATCAGTGATTTTGTCCCCCTGCAAGCTCATCTCCAGAGGGGCCAGATTAATAATTTCAGGGCTGAACTTCTCAGGACAAGCTAAACCATTCCATCTCCCAAAGAAAAGGCAGAAGCATCACCACACAGAGGATTTAACGCCAGTGTGGCTGCTGTGCTGAGGAATATTTCCTCAGAAGGGTCCTGCAGAAATAAGCAGCTGCAGGGACTCTTGTTTGCTGCTCTTTTGTTAAATACAAATTATTGTTAAATACAAATATTGTTAAATAAAATTTTGTTAAATGCAAATAATTTGTTAAATACAAAATTATTTGTTGAATACAAATACTTCAGTTTATCTGGAGAGACCCTGAAATTCTCATCCCTGCTCATTCAGGTGTCATATCTTACTCCTTGATAGAGAGCTACAATCTGAAACTACTTTGATCTGTTTGACTGCCGTAGGATTTTTTATAATAATAGTTTTTAAAGGTGGAAAAACCTCTGCTTAATGCCATTGTTAAAAAAACTCAAACTAAAACAAGCACAAAAAAAACCCCAAACTAAAACAAGGACAAAATACCCAAACAAATAACTCAATAATTTTAGATTTTGTTAATATAATTCATAATTCACTCTAAAACTGAGAGAAAAGGGGACAAGTATGTATATGGTCAAATTCTTCTTAATAATAATTACAGCAATAGCAATAATAATAATTTATTTTGTAACACATTGGGAGTACTGCTGTCTAAGAGCTCCTTCCTGAACACACATTAAACATCTGCCAGGTCTGTTTTCAGGTTTGTCCATTCAGTTGGAGGCATTTCACAAGAAATGTGCCTCAATCACAGTGGCTTTTGCACCCCATTAGAGGTGCTTGGGTCACGATTTCTTGGGAACTGCAAATGGAAGGATAATTATGGTCTGTTATCTATGATTTGTTGCTTTGCTAAATGGAGCTGAGGGTTAGGGCAGGAAAAGATGTTTTAATCTGTGTGGGGGGTTAATAGCCTGGATTTTTTAAAATTTTTGTTAATTTGTTGCTCAGAATTAGGCAAATTTTGCTACTTTCTGTCCCTGCAAAGGACAAAAGGGACTGTCCAGTTTGATTCTGTGAGGAAGAAAAAATTGTTAAAAATGAAGGGAAAAAAAATAAATGGGAATGTGACTGAATTAAGTTCTTGGTTTCTGGGCAGCAGATTCATCATTAGGTCCATCTCTGAGGGCTGGAGGATGTACAAATTCACTCATTCTCAGGAGGAAACTTGTCCCCAAAGGATCCCCTGGCAAAACTATTGCTCATTTTGTGTGGAAGGAAGGATTTCTCACTCGGAAGTGTTTGGCTGCCTGGAGGATGCTCATCTACTCTCTGAAAGCATCTGAAAACGAGATTCTCACATCCAAGCCAATCCCCCTAATTCACTGTGTTGGGAATGAGCAGAGTGGCTCATGCCATCCTGGAGGGGGTCAGATGAATCAGCCCGTGGAGGTTCTTGCAGCAGCTGACTCAGACACACATCCTCAATCAGGCAGATGGAGCCTTCCATGGCATCTCAGAGGCATCCCCAGCAGTGAAATGCCTTTTCCCTCATTTTTCTTTGGAAGGGAAGGCTGCTGATGTTTTGCTAGCCTCACAAATTTTGATAGCTGGCAAGTTTTATGAAAAGCCCAAGTTTTGTGGAAAGCCCAGGACTGCTGTGGTGGACCTCACATCTTCCCTTTTTTCCATGAAGGGCAGATACAGCTGCTGCAGAATTAATGCCACATGTCCCAGACAATATCCTACCTAGATTATTTTTTAATTACTCATTGATTTTTGAGATCTGATAGGCTTCCTTGGTGTATCATCACTTTCTTCCTTTGTCCAGTGTGACAGTGGTCACAGGGGTTCTTGGATGAGGGAAGAGATGAGAATGTTGACTCCATGTTTCAGGAGGCTGATTTATTATTTTATGATATATATTACATTATAACTATACTAAAAGAAATAGAAGGAAAGGTTTCATCTCAGAAGGCTAGCTAAGAACAGAATAAAAAAGAAAAGAATGATAACAAAGGTTTGTGGCTCGGACAGAGAGAGCGAGCCAGCTCTGCTGTGGTCACTAAATCCAAACATCCCCATGAGACCAATCACAGGCCCACCTGTTGCATTCCACAGCAGCAGATAATCAATGTTTACATTTTGTTCCTGAGGCCTTTCAGCTTCTCAGGAAGAAAAATCCTAAGGAAAGGATTTTCATAAAAAGATGCCTGCGACGCTCCAGTTACTCGGAGGGATTTGCCAGCAGAAGCTGGGCTGTGATTTTGTGGACGCACCAGCACAGGGACACATCTAGGACAGTGCCATGATTTTCTGCAGGCACACACAAGCTGGCTCTGCCTGTTCCCTGAGCCAGGCAGGGGCTGTGAAAGCTCCAGATTCATCTGCTCTGCCCTGCACGGGAATGGCTGCACTGGGAGCTGCACGGAGCTGGGGATGAATGCTGACCAGACCTCATTAGCTCGGGGCTGGCACCTTGTGAAATACATTTTGACCAGCTTGGAGCCCTTGTGCTCAGAACTAGGTGACCTAAAAGGCATCTTTTTGCCATGTATCAATAGCTCAGTGCTTTTTTATTCTAATGCTTTCACCCTCTGTCCTATGCTAACAAAGTCTGCTGATAAATAGATTTAACTAACATCCTCCTCCTTCGCTATTGCCTTTAAAATTATTTACTGAAAACTAAATAATGCAAAAAATAAAAACATGAACATCTCAGAACACATTGATACATAAACTGGAGTTAAAGTTGTAGCAGTAAGGGATACATCTCTCCACAGCAGAAATAAATTATATATGTTTGGAAAGGGAGTTTAAAATAGCTAAGATATCTTTAACTCTGAATTCCTTTTCCTGGAATGGAAAGACTTTATTAAATCACAACATTTCTGTTTCTGCTCTTACTGTCACATTTTTGAAGGAGGTTTAGAGAAGGTTCTCTTTATTTCTAGCAAAAACAAAGTGACACAGTCATGGTCAAAAGTAAAAAACAAATTCTTTTAAAACAAAATATTTGTAATAATGACATTTCACATGCAACTGCATTCTTAAGTTGATGCAATTAGTACCAAAAGCCAAATATGAGCTTGGGCTTAATTTGCATCTAAGATTTTGGACACACAACAGAACTTTCTCTTGGCCTAGAAACAAATTCTATAAAGAAGCCAGCACAAGTGCATTATTTAAAGCCCCAAGTTAAAGTTAGTGAAGTTACTCATTTCCTGTGTTTTAGAGAGCTGGATCTTTGGATTCCTTCCAGGAGTTTTGTGCTCTAGCTTAAAATGCAGAGGAGATGAGAGAGCATCCGAAATACCGCAGATGCTTGAGCTCTTCATGACTAAGGCTGGGAATGTGTCACAGCTGTCACTGCAGCCTTGGATGGCACAAGCCACACTCATTCATTGGGGATTCGTGGCTTTTGACAGCCTGGATGGGGTTTTTGTGCTGCTGAATGGGTTTGGGAGCTGAGATGATTACGTACAGTGGGCGAACAGCTGGAATGAGCTTCATTAGAGAATAGCTCGTGGTGGCTGCAGGGAGGGAGCGGAGTGGGAAGCCAATATTAGCCATGTGGAAGTTGTTCCTCTGCACCATCCAAGCCTCTGGATGCTGCTCTGTGTTCTCCAGCTCTTTGTTCTCCGGCCTGTTGCTTGTTCCGCAGCTGGATGTAGCAATGATTGTCATGGAAAAGAGATTTCACAGGCTACCAAAGCCTGAATTTCATTCAGAAGAGGAGAAGGAAAACACATCACAGCCTTTTTGGTGCCTCCAGCAAGCGTGTCCCTGGCAGATTTTCACCTCTAGCACTCAGCTCATTTCCTTTTCTCTGTATGGAACTTGCAGGTCCCTTTTGCTAAGATAATTTTCATGATGCTGGCCCCAAATGGGATCCAGCTCTCAGACAAGACGAGTGTGGGTTTTGAATTGTCTGCTGTGTCTGAGTGCAGAAACTCCTGTTAAAATAAAAGGAGATTTAGGATATGATTCAGCCACTTAAACAGAGGTGCTAAGTGCCATTTGAGATCCCCTGGGGTATCTTAACATCCATCAGGGATTTGTCAGCCTGGTGTTTATCTACAGCACATCATTTCCCCTCTTCCTGAGGGCAGGTTAAATACCCTGGGGTGCTGCTGCACCAAACACCAGCGTTTCAGCTACTGATTCTGGCCTCTGGCCAGTGCCCAGTCAATGTGGATAAATACAATTATCTACTACAGACTGAGCTCTGGAGCTCTCTAGCCCCAAAAGTCTTCCATAAATGCCACTGAGATGGTTTCGTTTGCTGTCTGAGACCTGTCCTGGCTTTCCGATCCCTCGTCCTGGTGGTGTAGAGTGAGACTGATCAAATCTTGGCCTCAGTGCTCTCTCTCACCAAACACACAAAGAATTGGTTAATTTTCATATACTCATGCAGGGCTTGAAAACACCATTTTGAATTTCTGTATTGAATCACAGGTAAGGGCCACAAAGAAAAAAAAAAAAAAGCCACAAAAAAATAAAAAACACCAAAAGCCAAAAAGCACACAAAACCAAATAAAAAAACTACACAAAAACAACCAAACAAAAAACCAACCAAACAAAAAAACCTCCAAAGAAACCCAACAAAAAACCCCCAAAAACCAAAAAAAAACCAAAAAAAAAAAAAAACCAAAAAAAAAAAAAAAAAAAAAAGAAAAAAAGAAAAAAACAACCCCTCAAAAAATTCTACATTTTAGGTGTATCTATTAGTTCCAAATAATTCCTGGAATAATTTTTTCCATGAAACAGCCTCGAGACTGCATTTGACTTTCTCCAGATTCAGCTACCACTGACAGCTCCTGGCTTTTGTTGCCCAGGTTGCTTTCTCCTGTTAGGGTGAGAAAGAATTTCTGGATTCTTTGAATGTTTGTGATTCACCAGCTCCACTCTGGAGTTTTTCCTTGCAGCTCCCTTTCCCAGCTTCCTTGAGGCTCCATTGCACGTGGTTTTGCATTTTTAATGTGAAAAAGCCTTTCTGTGCAGGTTCCAAAGTGTTGCTGGTTTTACTACCAGGTTGTTTAATTTTCCCCAAACTCTCCTGTTTGGAATGAGCAATGTCAGCCTCACACTTTCTCTGGGGAAGGTTTGTGTGGCTTTTGTCTGCTTTCGTTTTTCTGGCATGTTCTCTGTCTCCAGAAAACACAGAGGTGGGTCCAAGGTGATTAAAGCAAAACGTGGCCTATTTACAGCAAAACTCTTCAAAGCACCAGGCTTTAATATTCTCCTGACAGACTCAGCATCTTCCAGGTCCTCTGGGGAGCTTTATGTGCATTAATTTGGAAATTTGGAAAACTTCTCATGATACTCTCCCTGAAAGAAAAATGACTTTTTATCTTTCCAGGATCCATCTGGAAAAGTAAGTCTCATATCTTTATAGCAGAAATAAAAATGCCTTCTCCAAACTAAAAGTCTCCCTTCTGACATAATATTATGTCAAATTATTAATTTTTTTTCTCCTGATGGATCATTACATCGACCTCTTGCTTTCCTTCCCATTGTCCCTACTGAATTAGAACAAGGACATAATTTAGTTACTCTGTTATTTCCAAAAAGCTTCTGAGGCAGACCTCAATAAATAGATTATGCATATTTTCATGTACTCTGTATTATGCAGTACCATGGGTGTGACCCTTTGCCAAATCCATTCACAGCCAGAAGAAATTTAGTGTGTAAAATGTGATGAAAAATATGGATATGAAACCAGCAGCATGATATCTCAGACACTTAGATCAGATAATTTGGAACTCACATTTATTTTCTAAAAGGGTGAGAAGGAAGTTCACCTGAACATTAACATGCAGTTCATTTCTTCACTGACTGCAGAAACTCTAACCTGATATTCTGCTTAATGAACTGACAGACTGTTCCATAATGAATGTCATTCACTGAAATGTTGAAGTTTAAAAATGCTTTCGTTTAAACCAGGGGTTGCCTGAATTTTCTGGCAATCATATATAATTTTATGTAATTTCCTTTTTGCTTCTTTTATAACTACTTGCTGTAAAATGCAACCTTTTTATGTGTGCAGTTCTGGGTGGAACTAAATGGTGTTTATTAAATGTTGTCTTTACAACAATGGAACCTGTGGAATACAGATTTAAATGATTTTGATCCTAAATCAGGGTTCTAAAATAATTCATTAGATTGGGCATCCTTTTTACCTCCATTCACTGTGGGGGAATACTGGGCAGTGAGTGCTGTCGAAGAGCAAGATAAGCCAGATAGGGTGATCTGAAAAAAGAAAAGTTAAAAGAAAAGTTAAAAGAAAAATAAAAAGATCTCCCCATTCCATGTAGATTGGCCAGACTGGAAGGATAATGCAGGAGTGTCTGAGTGCATGGCCAGGATAATCCATGTCACTCTCTTCAGCAGCATGTTCAAACTGGCATTTTATAAATCAGCTCTGAGAGCTTTAACCCAAAATATTACAGCTTCTGATTCACGGGCTGGTTTCAACATGCCAGATTTTTCTGTACTTGTGCCACATCCTTGCCATTTCCAAAATGCATCCCTGGAATGTGCTACTGCTTCTGTGTGACTGAAAAATCACCACCTCTGGTGCCTCTGTGTTTGCATTTAGCCTGCAACAGGCAGAAGATCAGACCACAAAGCAAGACCTGTATTCATCATTTTAGTGCATTTTTATCGGGAATGGCAAAGATAAAGAGGACAGACTTGAGGGTGGCTGAGCTCACCTTGTTCTTTCACATCTCTGCAACTGCATTCAATGTGGAATCAGATAATCAGTTGTGGAATCAGAGAATCAATCACAGAATCAGAGGTTCATGGAATGGTTTGGGCTGGAAGGGAGCTCAAAGCCCATCCAATTTCACCCCTGCCATGGCAGGGACACCTTCCACTGTCCCAGGTTGCTCCAAGCTCCATCCAACCTGGCCTTGGACACTTCCAGAGAAAGGGAATCCACAACTTCTGTGGGCAGCCTGTTCCAGTGCCCCACCATCCTCTGAGTAAACAAGGCAATTAATCTCCAAGGATTTCTTCACTTAAAGAAAGTAATAATTTCTATCTTTCCTCAAAATACATCTCAGGACTTTGCTTCCTTTGCTGCTGGAGGACCAAATACCAGGGTGCTGTCCTAACATCCTCCCGCCTTTTTTTTCAGCCCTTCTAAACATTGTATTAATCTTTGAGGTAATTTTTTTCTCCTCTAAGTTGAAGAAGGCTAAGAAAATCTGATGAAAGGGAACATGAAGAAAGAAAAAGTACTAATGTGCTCTAAATTGCACAGGTGGTATTGACACTATCTAAAGCTGGACTTAGCCTTCAACAAAGTTCTCATCTCTAAGAAAGACATGAACTCCTCCACTCTCAGTGAAAGGAACCCCAGTGATTTGCCAGTCCATTTAATAATGAAATGTGCAAAAGAATAAAACCATGCACATTCCTCCCAGTGCCTTCCACTCCCCTCTGTGCTATCATCACCCTCTACCCTTTTTTTGCTGTATCCCCTCTTTGTCCAGCTGGGATTCAGGCTGTTCTTACCATGACTTCAGCCAGCATCACCATGACCTCCATGGCTGGAAGCTCTGTGTTTTCAAACCTGGTTTTATAAAATCTTCTATAGGATCCCACACTTTATTCCTTATTCCCTCTCTCAGCAGACTGCTGCCTGCAGTGACCCATGAATTACAACACACAGCAGGAGGGGCACAGTGTGACCCACACCTTTCTCCATCTGCTGGTTTGAGTTTTCCCCTCTGAGTTTCCTGTGAGCAGCTCTGGAAGAGCTCCTTCCTACTCGATGTTGTGCAATGAGCTCAAGGAAGGAACCCATGTTATTAATGTCAGCAGTGCTGAAATCTTTGTCAGGTATATTCGTCCTGCTCGTTGCAACTTGGCCTTTCAACAAAACCATGGGATGAGACATGAACCCAAGTTCTTAATATGTCTCTTAGCAAATATTCTACTGATGTTCTTTAATTTTTTTTAGATAAATCATTTAAAGGAATCAGTCAAAGTAGTGAAACTTGTTTATTTGGGGATTTATTCAACGTGCTGCTACAGTAGCAATGAAATTCCATTGCAAAATCACAACGCCCTGTGTGAGGCACCTGGAGAGGTACACTTGGAGTAAATTTCTACAATATATCATTGTCATGGAATAATAAAATTATTTTGGTTGGAAGAAACCTCGAAGATTATCCAGTTCTACCCCCTTCCATAGGCAGGGACAAATTCCACTATCCCAGGTTGCTCCAAGCCCCATCCAACCTGGCCTTGGACACTTCCAGGGATGGGACATCCACAACTTCTTTGAGAAACCTGTTCCAGGACCTCACCACCCTGAAGGGAACAATACCTTCCTGATATTTACTCCAAACCTGCTTTCATTCCATTTAAAATCATTGCCCCTTGTCCTAGCACTATGGGCCCTTTGTAAATCTACTGTCTCCATCACATCTACATAAATATAAATTTCTACACTGTATCTACAAAGCATAAAAATATGAAGTTCAAATAATTTTTTTTTTTTTGTGAAGCAAAAGTTTTAAATAAATCAGATGTCTTGTGTTGCATAATAGCTTTACTCCCCTTCCCCTCACCACTGTCCATTGCAGGAGTCTGGTATGACTTGGTTATCTATAAACATCCACAAAGTACACATCTGAAACTACTGCAGGAAAATCCACTTTGATTTGTAAAACATTCTCTTAGCTCCCCTTATGGATCTACAAAACAGAGGCTTTCCATGTCAAGGATGGGACATAGGGTTAATAGATTTGAAGCAAAAAAAAAAAGAGATCAAAATATTTCCTGCAGGAGTTTATAGAATTTAAAAGCGAATACTTACTCTTCTCCCAAAAGATTTCTTAAAAGTGTCGCTGTCATTATCCTAAATTGGTAGTTAAGGAATTATCTGAGGAAAACTCACGTCAGAGAGTTCTTGTGTGCTCAGACAGGCACAGACTCGTCGCCAAACATTTTTCTATTGCTTGGATTTTGCATTTGTGCCTTTTATATCTCCACGCTGCACAGTGACAGAAATTTCTGTTGTCTTCTCGAGATGAAATGAATCTCCCTAGATGAGGGAAAACTGTTTTCATTAAGATCTCTTCAGCAGAGGTGCTTTTGCTTGACAGCCCTGGCATGAATACCAATGAGACTGGAAATGGTGAGGAAGGCAGATAATCATTTACAGGGCTCTGAAGGGAAGGGAACAGTAAGAATCTGCAGTAGCCTGGGAGAATCTGATCTCCAAACTCTATGCAGCATCTAAATGAGGGATTTAGTGAAGGCATGAAGGTATTTAAATGAAGGCAATCAGGAGTTGCAAACTTCGTGGCCCAGAGGGTGTTTTCACTGGCACTTGGGATGAGGCTGTTCTGGTTGGTGCTGAAGCAGTTTGGCAGAGTGAACAAGAATGATGGCAAAGGCATTACTTGACCTCAAGGCCAAGAAAGGTTCCAAACCTGATGCATTTCACATTGTAGTTACAATATTAAAGCCATTTTTCTTGCCTCTGCTATGAAACCACCACTGGTGGTTGTTGGCTCCTCCTTGAGCTCCCTCCTGTTCACAAAGAGGTGGCTGAGAAATCACTTCTGTCCAAAGGTGGGTGATGAGTTTAACATAAAAGCAAAGGCTCCTTGCTGGCTGCACAGAGAGATTTTTACCCTGGTAGGGCATTGCTCTGTGGTTATTGATTTGCTGCCATTGGCAGATGGATTCACTGAGGTCCAGCTGTTGGCTTGGACAGAACAGCTTTGCTTTTGGATCTTTTAAGCACTTTTGGTATATGTAGCTAAAAAATAAGAGTTAAAGAGAGCCAGATTACCCTTTTACTCAAGGAGAAGGGGAATAGAAGACTGCAAGAAGATAAGGACACTCTAGAAATAAACTTGTCTACAAAGACATGTTCTGGTTCTTGGATAAAAGTGCTTTAGTCCTCCAAGGAGCCTTTGAAGTCAGATCTGACATGGACACCTGTCCATGATAATGAGAAAATATTTTCAAACTTCAAAATGCTCTGAAATGATTTTATATTAGTGAAGCCTTTACACAGATTCTATTTTACCAGTTTTCTTTACATCTTGGCTTAGTCTCCAGTAATTAAAAAAAAAATATTCTGTTCCTTAGTTGCTGCCTGCTCTGTGCTGTCTCTTTTCCATTAATTTAGCCACGATTTTCTCCTTAGTCTGCAGCAGAACTGGTGACAGGGAATATCTGCTCTGCATCTCCTGTTGGAATGTATTCCAGCAGAATTTGTTATCAAGGTTTCTGGGATGTGAGGGACTCTACAACTCAGGAAAACGTTGGCTGTGCTGATGCTGGGAAATGGAACACCACTAGGGAACATCCTAAACTCTGGGAATTTGGTCACTAAACTGTTATTAAATTATTATGGAATGAATGATAAATAATTTGCATGTTGAATGGGTTTGCAGGTCAGCTGAGATTCTCCTTTACAATGCCCTGGGCTCAAATCAGAGATGCTCCAATCTTTTTCATCATTCCCAACAGGCAGTATGCAGATGGCCACGCTGCTTGAAGGGCTGAAGAGGTTAAACAATTTCTACAAACCCATTTGCCTCAATCCAAACCCAGCACACATCTCAGCCACTGTGTGTGTGGGTGTGTGAAGTGTGACTGAAAAAAAAAACCCACCCCAAATGAACAGACAGAAAAAATTCTGCCTTGTGCCTCCCACATTCCCCAGCTCCTGTGCTATTCTAGCTCTCCTGGCCGTGCTGTTGGATTGCAGAAGTATCTTAAGGCAAAATCCCTCAGTTTAGTCACGGCTCTGTGCTTTGATATTGTCTGCTGTGGTGAGTCTGGATTATGGTTTTTCTAAGCATCAGAGTTCAAACCCTGCACAAAGTGAGGCCTCAGCTGAGATCTCCCTTGGTGGACAGACCTGATTCACCAGAGATTGGGAAGTGTGCTGGAAGAGGGAATTGGCTGCACATCAAAGAGCCTGAACACTCAACTTGCAGATTCCTGGGAAGTTGTTTCCTTAGTGACAACAACAACAAGAGCAATTTTAAAGCGTTTTCTTCATGTCTGTTTTTAGTGCTTCGGAGGTGTTCAGAAGTCAGAGTACAACTGGCACTTCTCTTCAGAAGGGTTGTTTTTTTTTTACTGTGTTGTCTTTCTTCTCTCTTTTTGTAGCTCACCTTGACATATCAGAATTATGGTAATCATAGGGATCTGTCTTAAAACTGTTGGCATTTTTAAATCTACCCTGGGAGCTGAAGGAACAGGTCTTGGAGGAGTTTTAATATGTCCAGTCAATGGTAGCAAGCTGCAAGGTTATCCCTGTGACATCAGTGCTGGGGGTGGACACTCCTTAAAGCCAATCCCACTGCCATGGAAGGGACTCACCAACCCCAAAACTGGGCTTGTAAAAAGAAAAATTAAAGCAGTGAAATGGGAAAAAAAAAAAAAAAAACCCAACACAAAATCATGCTTAAGACACAAATACTGACAAAAGTCATCAACGTCCATAGTTGTCAACATCCACTAAATAAAAATAAATTTTTAACATGGTCTGGGGGGTGGAGGGAAGAAAATACCATAGAATCCCAGAATGGTTTGGGGTGAAAGGGACCTTAAAGTTCATCTCATGGCAACCACGGACATCTCCCATTATCCCACTATCTCCAAGCTCTGTCCAACCTGGCCTTGGACACTTCCAGAGATGGAATGTCCTTGCAAGAGAATGACCTGGAAGGAGCTGAAAAACAGGACTGTTGCAGCAATAAGACCAATTTTTCAGCCTTTTCTGAGGAAACCATGCAGGGTGAACACCACTCTTCATCCTATCAATTAATCCTGAGCACACTCACAAGAATTAACTTTTGATTTCCAAGAAACCAAGGCTGACTGAAACTCTCATGAAAATATGCAATCTGGAAGCTGGGAGAACATTTAGAGGTCACGATCTGAGGCAGAACATGGGAAAAAATAGTACAAACTCTATTATTTCTGAATGAGAAGGGCAGTCAGTACAGGCTTCATCTTTAACCAAAGAGACCAAAGAGTGACTGAAGTCAAAATATGATTCATGCTACGGAGGTGTCAGGCTCTTTTTATTAACAGCAGAGAGAGACTAAAATATCTCTGCTTATAATTTAAATGCTAATAATTAACTGGGAAGAACTCTTTGTCCAGGAGCTGTACAGTCAATTCACTAACACCACGATTCTTTCCTCGTTCAGAGCGTCACATAATTCTCAATAAATTTCAATGTCATGAGCAACTTTGTTTTCCCTTGCTCAGTCAGGGCAGGGAGGCTTAGAACATCGTGTGTGTGCATTTCCAAATGTGCTTTTAATTTCTGTTCAATTCTTAGACAGTAATTCTTAATTAAATTATGAATTGCTAGAAACTAAGTCAGAATGAACCATGTGGCATGGTCCAGTATGGAAAAATCAATGAAAAAATAGAAATTAAAATGTATATCCACTTAAAATATTCCTGAAATACCTTCCCCAGTTATAAAAAAAAAAAATAAAATTGCCAAACTCTCTCTTCCAACTCAGTTATCATCAACTTTTTTTCAGGGTGGGTAAAATAAAAGCTAAAAATGTAAATGACAAACAAAAATAGCATTTATAGTTAAATATAGATTGTCCATTTGCTATTTTAACACTTTAATCTGGATCATTAATTTAAATGGAGATCCCCAATAATGAAGCTGCAAGGTTAATTAAGTTCTAAGTTCTGCTTTGGACAGCTTGTGCTGATATCCACATTTCACACCAGTGCTTTGGAGCCAAATTTCAGTCTCTTGTGAACTGTTCCTTGCTGTTATGCAACTGCATTTTCTTCAGTATCTCACCATTATTAAGTGGTTCCAGCCTAGACTTGAATCTTTATCCCTTCATCAAAAACCTGATCAGGTTTGACTCAGCTCTGCAACACGTGGCTGATAAAATCTGAGATCACAAACTGTGCACCACATGTGTATTTTACATTAAACCACTCGATAGTATCTGAGAAAATGAAAGTGATTTTTCTTAGCTCCAGCCTTCCGGGCTCTTTTCATGGGTGAATCTATTAGAGCAGAATACTGAATTAGGAATTAAAAGATTTACTAGGTTAAAGCAGAGAAATCCCACATGGGATGCAAAATGATACGTTGGTTATGTACTGGGGAGGGGGGAAGGAGCAAGGAGGGGTGAAAACAAGTAGCACAACAAGAGTTGAACAAATTAAACTGACAGTGCACCATTTACTGAGCATGATGTGAACACATCGATTAAATGGCAGATTAAAGAGCAGGAGAATTTGTTGCATATTTTATTACAGGAAAATGTTTCCAGTCAGAGAATTAGAATATATGCGTTGCTAAGACTCAGCTTCACCTGCTCTGTTAAGAATGACAAAATGAGTCTGCTGTTTCAGAGTTAAAATAATAAACATCAAGAGTAAGAAATAGCCTATACAAGAAAAATGGGGGGAAAAAATTCCCATAGGATCACAGGAAGAACTCGGGTCCATGAGTTTTGAAGTGTTAAGTCCATGAAATTTTGCATTTCTGGTCTCCCTGAAGACACCAGAACCTCCAGTCAGCTGCACCATCTCATCATCACCCCTTGAATCTCCCCACTGAGCTGCTGAGGAGAGTTCCCTGACCTGATTGTATCTCACTGGCCTTGGCTGGCAAAGATTTATTATTTCATAGAGTCACAAAATCATAGATTCACAGAACGTTTTGGGTTGGAAGGGACCCTAAAGCTCATCCAGTTCCACCTCCTGCCATGGGCAGGGACACCACCTACTATACCAGGTTGCTCCCAGGCCCTGTCCAACCTGGCCTTGGAACCTTCCAGGGATCCAGGGGCAGCCACAGCTTATCTGGGCAACCTCTGCCAGGGCATCATCACCCTCTGAGTAAAGAATTTCTTCCTCATATCCAATCAAAATCAACCCAATATTTAAGCCAACTCACCTGGAGTAACCTGGGGGTCATGGTTTGAAAAGATAGGTGTGTGCTAAGGAAGGCAGGAGCCTCCCTTGAAATGGGAAATGTAAAACCCCCTCACTCTGAAGCATCTCAGGCAAAGATATGGGAAGAGGAATAACAGTTCTTTAAGAGGAAAATTAAAAATACAAATGCAGTAGTAAAAAGAAAACAACCACTGCCAGAGTCAGAGCAGTCCCTGCCCCCTGTGTGTCAGGAGGTGTCCCAGCCCCATCCCAGGGGGGCTCAGCCCTCCTGCAGTGCCAGCTGTGGCTCTGCTGCAGCAGGGATCCTGCACAAGGGGGGAGTTTTCCTCTGCAGCTCCAGGGCTGCTGCAGATGGGCCTGGGCTCCCTCTGGCCATGCAGGGCAGCAGAAAGCTGCTCCTCTGGCAATGCAGGGGGCAAAGGCTGCTGTGCTGTGCCAGGCTCAGATTGGATCCAGGCAGGAATGCTTGGCTCCTCCCCTGGGCGGAGCATCTCCCCATGGGATGCTGGGATTGGCTCAGCCTTGCAGGGACACTCAGTGGCCATGGACAGCAGAGATCTCCTGCAGGAAGGGTTGGCTGGGGGAGAGAGAAAGTAAAAAACTTTGGAAAAGATAAATGAGGATTGGTTGGAAGATAAAAAAACCCTGCCCCGTTAACAAAAGATAACTGCTCCACCTGAGACAGATGGCAATAGAATACACACCCTCAGACACATCTTTCATCCTAAGACACTTGGCCAGGCAGTGATCCTACAAGGAGCTTGATGGGGTTAGGAAGCAGTGCAGCATGGATTGGTGTCTCCAGGCTGACTGGGGGTAATGTCCTTTCCATCACAGCCAGAGCTGGGGCCAGGGGTGTCTGTAGCCCTCTTGAGGTATTTGAAGCATTCCTATGGAATTTGTACCCAATGGTGGACACCTCGTTTCTATAGAGGGTCAGCAGATGGAAAGAATTCACATCTTCTAATGAAGAAATTTCAATTTACTCTCAGCTAATGCAAGCAAACACCATTAACTTAGAAGTAGTTGAAAAGAAAAACACTGTGAAAGAGTGAAAAAGAGAAATTGGTGTTATTCCCTTTGCTGGTGATCAGAGAAGGTACAGCAGGTACTTGGAGCTAAATTAATCCTGTGTGGATCTGAAATACTGAGGTTGCCTCAGTGTGAAGCACTCAATGTCCTCCTTTCTCACTCAAGGCACTCTGCAGAAATTGTTGCTTTTGTCTTCAGAGATGAAGATTGCCTTGAGGAGGCCTCTACGTGTGGGAGCAAGCTGGGGCATTTGCTTTGCTTTGGGAAATGCATTAAAAAGGCAAGAGAAAGAGAAAAACACATTAATTTCCATTTTAGAGAGATGCCAATCATGGCCCTTTGGACTGGAGCTGGATGACTGTCACTGAATAACTATTAGGTTTTATTCACCTGCTTATTTGTGACCTGTAAGCCCTGATGTCCTGGTTTGGGTTTGGGATTTGTTTATTAATTTGTTTTGCTTTTTGCAAGAATGTTATCCTACCTTATTTTGATTTAAAAACTGTCATTATTTTCATTGCTGACTTGAAGATAACACAGGATACCACACTCCTTTGCAGAACATGAGCCAGAATTATTTTTATAAATCCTGTGATTGTTGTCCATCAAGGACGATTTTGTGATCAATTACAGTCAAGCAGTGCTAGATAGAATTAAACAATCCAAAAGACATCTAAACCCATGCCACAACACTTTGGTTTCATCTAAGTGGGAGATCTGCACACACCCAAAATGTGCAAAGTATTACTGGAAAAATTATTCTCTGCCTCACACAGCATTTTCATTTTGTGCCTGTTTCTGAATAAAACAATCTTCAATAAAATACCCAATTCTCTGGATATGTCTAATGGCAGCCAAGCTGTGCCCTGGAGAGTCCTCTGTGCACCATCCTATCCAGACTCCAGCACAAAATTTATTCTGCTTGTCCAAAAGAGGCTCCCACTGTGCCGACTCCAGGTTATCACACATTTCGTTTTATTTGCTGAGAGAAGATCATTCTCTTCCCTTCCTTTCTGTGTCCCTACCCTGCTTTCCCCAGTGAGTTACATCTTTCAGAAAAACACACAAACTCATCCCATGCCTCATTTGCTGCAGCTGGCAGCAAACTCCAGGGACAGAAGTGAACTCTGGGATATGAGGGAGGAAATACCATAAAATGCAGATTCACCTTTTCTAGTGCGTGTGGAGGGTTTGGTTGGGGTTTGTTTGGTTTACGGTGTGTTTTTTGGGTTTTGGTTATTTGTGGAGTTTTTTTTGTGGTCTTTTTTGTTGTTGTTTGTTTGGGGTTTTTTTTTTCATTTGGTTGGTTGGTTTTGGGTGTTTTATTGGAGTGGTGCCTTACAAGAAAAGCTGGTCTTTGGTGCAGAATATATTGCCAGGGAACAACAAGAAAGGACTGAGATGTCTGAACCAGA
This sequence comes from Melospiza georgiana, assembly GCF_028018845.1. Lineage (NCBI taxonomy): Eukaryota > Metazoa > Chordata > Aves > Passeriformes > Passerellidae > Melospiza > Melospiza georgiana. Next base: position 3,689,951 of record NC_080430.1, on the reverse strand, counting down.
AAATGTTGTGAAGATAACTCAAAGTTATGCTGTGCTACCAGTACCTAATTCCTAGGATTGCTTCCATGTTTAAACAGAAGGATATTTCCAAGGTTAGCCAAGGCACAGATAAACCATTAAAATTTACCCCAGGTTTTGCCAGCTAACACTCATGTACCATTAATGGTTTCTCCTTAATTTTCTGGTCCTGGTCCACCTTTAATCCTCTCTTTAATCCTCTATTTGGATGAGGAAGCCCAAGGAGGCCACTTGAATGCAGCTCTATGCCATTTGAAGCCATGAGGGTCATCAATAATGCAGCCTGCAGAAATGAGGGCTTTGGGACAGCTGGATTTCTTGTCTTAAATAAATTGCATCCTTTGGAGGCTGCTGAAGTAGATCTCCCAGTGCTGGAGATCAATTAAGCTCTCTCTTTCTTAGGTTGCTTTTCTTTAGATTGGATAATAGGAAGTGTTTTGATAATTTTTAAAACATTTTGTCAAATGCTGACCTGTGTTTCCATGAGAAATCAGCCTGGGAAGCTCTCCCTGTCTACAGCACTGTTCTTGTAGTTATCCCAAGAGCTTAGAGGTAACCCTCTCCACAGATTATCCAAGGAAATAAGGGAATAATGTAGAACTGATAAATTATACACCATGATGCAATTGTGAAATCTGTGGCCAAAATCCTTTGTCCTAAAGAGTTTCTAAAGGATCAAACCTTCATTACCTGACGTGCTTGAAAGGCACATGGTGATGATCACGTTTTTTCAGTGCCATTTCAGCTGAGCTTAAATTACATATTAATCTCAATGTGGGTGCAAATGAAGACGAGAACAGAATTTACACTTGATCAAATGTGAGGAAAGTAAAGGGGAGGAAGTTGGAGCAACAAGAAAAAAACTGTTGCTAAACACATCATTTAACCTTAATTTGCTGCCCACTATAAGATGCTACTCATCAGCTGAGTGTAGCTTTGGCAACTTTTAATGTTTGGACTGAATCTTTTAATGTTGTTTCTCAAATCCTTCTCTTTCCCTCCCTTCCTCCTGATAGAAAATATAGAGAAATAGGATGTAATTAATCTGTTGCTCTGAAGTACATAATTTAGGATAATCTAACATATGCTGTGGACTCTCTGGGATGTGCTGATTACATCTCAGGGACTATACAAAGAAATCAGTGGAAATTATCTCGGGTTTAGAGGTACACATTTTAATGAGATAAGTCTCACCCAGGGCTCTGAAGGACCCCCCAGGGGAAGGGAGGCATTTTCCCTGTGTCTTTGAGACATGAGTCAACCTGTTTCAAACCGAGCAGTGGGCACGTTGGAGAAGAAGGGATTTCAGCTTGATTGGATTTACGTGTTTATATCCTGGGCTTTACTGGGATGCATGACCATAAAATGACAAAGCTATCCAGTGGAAAGGAACGGCACTTTGATTGTTTTCTGGGCCACAGGGGATATTCCAGTTCCACATGACACCTAACAGAAAATGTGAATCATAGCAAGCTGGGTTGAGTCTGATCCGATGGCCATCCTGTCAATTTATAAACTTCCTCATCAGATAGCTTAATATCTGTAACCAGGATTTCCAGCTTTCACTACAATAGACACTTGCAAGAGAGGAAAATTACCCATTTTTTTTTTAGTTTCCATTGTCTCCTGTTCACACAGGATCTGTAGATGAGATTGCTGCTGTAGTAGCTTGGAATTTGATGGAAGTATAAACAATGCTATAATGGATACAACTGACATCTAGTTGTGTTTTGATGAGTTACTTTTGGGGTTTTTTGACACCTCTAGAACTGATAAAATAAGGGAACACATCATTTATTGGCCAATGAGTTCTGCATGTACTTGTATGTCTCTGTGTGTTCATATGAAATTGTTTTGGTTCTGCATTGTTCTGACCTTAGGGCCATATTCTCCTACCCTATAGAGCACCATAGGGCCAGCTCGTCTTCTAGAACTCTCTGTGGAGATCCATGAGCTGATAATGAAGATAAATGTAGAGGTAGTCATAATCACTGGCTGAAAAGATGGTTGCATGGAAATGAATCACTTCTGTTCATTTATATTTGCTTTTATTTTTTTCTAGAAGTGGTAAAGCTACTTTATTCATAATAATTGTGAATTGGTGGTGTGTGAATTAAGGTGAATTATTATGGGAGGGAGGGAAGGAGGAAGGAAGGAAGGAAGGAAGGAAGGAAGGAAGGAAGGAAGGAAGGAAGGAAGGAAGGAAGGAAGGAAGGAAGGAAGGAAGGAAGGAAGGAAGGAAGGAAGGAAGGAAGGAAGGAAGGAAGGAAGGAAGGAAGGAAGGAAGGAAGGAAGGAAGGAAGGAAGGAAGGAAGGAAGGAAGGAGAAAGAAAGAAAGAAAGAAAGAAAGAAAGAAAGAAAGAAAGAAAGAAAGAAAGAAAGAAAGAAAGAAAGAAAGAAAGAAAGAAAGAAAGAAAGAAAGAAAGAAAGAAAGAAAGAAAGAAAGAAAGAAAGAAAGAAAGAAAGAAAGAAAGAAAGAAAGAAAGAAAATAAATAAATTTCTCTGGACTCACTCTTTTCTCTAGACAATATTTTCTCTAGACTTATTTCTTTCTGTGTCAGGCTGTGACTGGCACTTGTGTCAGAGCTTTTAGAGTCATAGAATCTTTTAGTCTGCAAAAGACCTCCAGGATCATTGAGTCCAACAATTAACTCAGCATCATCAGGTTCATCACTAAACCCTGTCCTCAAGTGCCACATCCATACACCCTTGAAACACCTCCAGGGGTGCAATTTTCCTCATTAGAGTTTTCCTAATTGCAGAGACATGAGTTTACTCCGTGCTTTCAGGTGAAAGGTGGGACCCAGCTCTGAGGCAGAGCCATGTGGTTGGGAATCTATTAATCTGTATCTGCAGTGTCTTCATGTGCCAGAGAAATTGGTTTACAAAGTATTCACATTATATGGAGTCCTCTCAAAATTCTAAATTTATTTTTAATTTCCTATTCTCTCTGGAAGGCACCTTCAGGTCATTTTTCTGCTGATGGTTCAAAGTGTTCTTCCAATTCCCAGCTTAACCTCTTGACCCAACAGTGACTTTGATTTCAATCACTTTTTTTCCTCTTTAGTTTGATACTTCTGCCATTCTCAGGGCTGTGCCTATTCCACACAGGCTCTCCTGAGCTAATCAAAGTGATTTTGTGCTTTATTACCCTTCTCTTTGCCAAGATGAGTAGCACATTGTCTGGATGCAAGGCAAAGCCATGTGCTGCTGAGGACAATTACTCGTTTTCCATTTGCTCTGGAATCAGCTGAGAGAAGCCAGAGTGGATAGAGATGGTTCCCTTTCAGACAGCCACATTTATGTGCCTTGGATTCCATCCCTGGTGCTGCAAGAACACGTGCTGTGGAAGGTCCTAATAATGTCCAAACGTAATGAGTTTATTAGGCACAATATGGGACACAGCTGGGAGCCCGGGCTGTCAGAAATGCAGTAGGGAAGGAGGACAATAGGAAATGTGGAGGGGAAAAAATTACACAGTTTCCAAGTGCTCATGCAGTGTCTTAACCTTGTCTTTCAGTGTAGTAGAGAAGAGTGAAGCTGTTAAAACAGAAAAAAGGGATTTTCACCTCCCTAAGGATGGAAGAGACAGGACTGTAGCCCCAGGCCTGCTCTGGGATAGATTTCCTTCACAATATTTGCTTGAGGAATCACAATAGGGGAAGTATCTTTTTCTCTACCCAGAGAGAAGTTGGGAAACACATTATATCTGTTCCTTTATCAAGGTGGGCTGGAGTTCGGCCCATGAAAGCTTTTGATGTTGATTAGAGGTGGGTGAAGGAGCGTGGATGTTCACCTGGGCCCTCACCACAGACTGCCAGCTCAGAATGTTCTGTGAGGTCCAAGCTCTTGTGTTCAGAATGCCTCTGACTTTGCACTGAGGTGACAAGGAATTGTACACCTGAGGCAAAGAAAGATCATTTGATCATCCTCTCTGAACAGCTTGGCAATTTCCCCACACTCCCAAGCACCCTTTTCTCAATACCAAGGTTGTGTCAGACTGGTTTCTTCACATCATCTTGTATTTATTCTTTTGGCATCAGGAGATACAATCAGTTGCTAATTGTATTCACCACCTTCCAAACCATTTCCTATTTTATTGCTTTTTCCTGCTCTGAAACAGGAAGGGTAATCTTGTTTCCCAGGGGTGATAAGGGTTTCCTGTGCTGTTTCTGGAGCTCCAGGACTGGAGTCTTGCCTTGGGTCCATCACCAGCTCCAGGAACACTCCCATGGAGTCTGCCCATGCTAAATAAAGAGTGGAATGTTTTGTTAAAGATACATTTGGCACTTCCTCACAGCTGAGAGCACCTTGCATGGAGCCTGGCTCAGGTCTGGGGAGCAATGGTGGCTTTATCATGGCAGTTTGATATTAAAATAATCAGCTCAGCACATCAGGAGGGCTAATTGAGGGTGTTAACAGTGGCATCACACTCTGATAAACAGAATATTTTGAGTTAAGGAATTGTTTTGAAGGTTCTGTCTGAGTACTGCGCTTGGGAAGATCCTCAAAGACAATGGGAATAAAAGGCTTTGGTCCAGAGCTGCATTTTCTGCTCTGCTCTTACTCTTTCCTATGACCACACATGCTGGGCTTCATGTTCAAAGCAGAGCTTGATGGACAGGTTACATAAAAAACAATATTTACGCCTACAACAAGGGAAGGAAACACAGACCACCAGTCAAAGAAAGAAAATTAATCAGGGAGCTGTTGCAAAACATTGATATGCTGGGTAGAGATTGTGTATTCCTGGTTGTGGAGTAATAATTCTGAATTCCCAGCCAAGCAGCACTTAAAGCCCTGCTGGAATGGAGCAGCACGTCGTTATCTTTATGATGCCAGTATTAATTTCATATTAGCAATGAAGTATCACATATACCACAGATGCTTAAAAAGGATAATTGATCTGCTGTGAAAAGGGAATCTCCTCACATGAGGTTTTTTGGTTTTTTTCTTTGCCTAAAGCTTCCTGAATGTGTGGTAGTTTGCAGTTCTTTCCCTGCTTTGGAGTCTCTGTGGTCTTTAGTTAGGTTTTGTCATTTCACCAGGCCTCTGGGGGCATCAATAACGTAAGGGCACAATAAATCTGATGGATAATGCAATAGGGAAAATAATCCCAATCAAGGCAAGAATTTTATTGATGGTGTTATGTAGGAGACCTGCCAAGAAAAGCAATTCTGTGCCCAGGGAGGGAGGAATTGTGTTCCATAGCCTCTGCTATCATGAGCCCATCACTGCAAAGATAAGCTAGAAAGTCTTGACCTCTGGATGCAAGATCCACTCATGTCCACTTGAATTTTCAGAGAGCCTGGAGCAGCACCTCCATCAAACAGACATTCAAAGTTATTACAATGTCAAAATACTCAGATATCCAGAGTTGAGATGTCATTAACCTTCAATGTTTCATCATATCTGTACTGGTGAAGCAGCATATGAAGGAAAAGAATTGTTACATTGTGAGAATTTATTTCATTTATAAAATTCAGGCATTTTAAATGGAGTTTGTTGTAAAAATATGTCAAGTCTTATTTAGTTTTATACATATGTCCCTGAAAAGCATAAAATTTCAAAGCTCAGGAAAGGCTGGGCTTTATGACATCTATGAAGGAATGAGATACAGAGGATTAGGACTTTCAAAGAGTTTTTGATAATTTGCAGATCTTCAAGAAATTAATCGGATCTTCATATAGTGTAAATTTGAATATCTTGAATTTGCTGAGCAACACTTACTAAAATACGTTTTGCAATAGCTTTAGATAGGTTTATTTTTTAATATGTTAGGAAAATTCTATAAAATTAGAGGACTACAAAATGCAGGAGCTGTCAGGTTATACAGAAGTGATAAAGAGTGTACTTTGTAAGGACAAATTACAATGCTCATATCTTCAGGGAATTTCAATTTAATTGAAACCACTCAAAGGAAAATAATAAAAAAACCCAAAAACCAACACTCCACCAAAATTGTAATGGGGACAGCTGAAGTAAAACATACATGGGAGTTATTAGGCTGTGTTAATAAAAGGAACTAAGATAATATGGAAAGAAAAGGCTGCAACATAGAGGGAAGCCAGGGCTCTGTTTTGCTTACCATTTATATTTTGGAGTCTTAAACTTTGGGAATGGAATTTTATGTGTTTGCCCTCATCAGGCCTGAACAAACAGAGGAAAAGAAAATTGGTTTTTGCAAAGCAGCAATTCACTTGGTCCAGAATTAGGTAGAGTGTCATAGAACCACAGAATAGTTTGAGGTGGAAGGGACGTTTCAAGTGTCACCCAGTTCACTTTCCACTAGACCAGGTCCCTCCTATCTGTATTTAGGATACAGAAATTGCTCCCTGAGGTTGCCTGCATCTCCACTGACTGTAGAGAGAGCCTGGGCAGGCTGGGCTGAACTATAAGGATCTTTTTGATGTGGGTTAATGCCCTCAATAATGATCAGGATGATGGGACAGAATGCACCTGCAGGAAGGCTGAGGGTTACACATATTTAAGAGGAGTGGGTGATAGACCAAGAGGGTGATTGTGCTGCTGCTCAGAGGGAGCCAGAGAGGTTTGGGAAATAGGCAGAAAGATGAAAAAGAACAAGACATGCAAAAGATGAAGAAGAACAAGACATGCAAAGTCCCACACAGAGAGGTTTGAAAAATAGGCAGAAGCATGAAGAAGGACAAGACATGCAAAATCCTGCACTGGGAGAGGAATAATTCCATGCACAAGGGCAGACTGGGTGTGGGATCTCAGCACCTCAGGACTGATGTGCAGAGTGACCGAGACCACCCTTGGGGGGCTCGGGAGTCCTGGAGTGTTGCCAGCAGTGTCTGGTGGCTGGACTTTGATCCTGCACGGGAGACAACACCTGTATGAGGATGGGAGGATTTCACTGGGGTGAATGGTGAAGGGATAAGTTAATTAGAGTGTAAGACACAGGGTTTGGGATTTCTGTACAGGGGGGTCTAGAGAAGTAAGATGAAGGAATTGGGGCGTGTCCTGTCCTTCTTCTTCTTCTTCTTAGCCTCCATCTTCTGTGGTGATGGTGGCACTTTGGGATTGGTTCTTACTAAAAGTGCACCGGTTAATAAGGGTAAAAGGTATTGGGGAAAATTGATAAATATTGTATACGTAATTTTGAGTATAAAGATAGGTGACCGCCCCGGGGGCTCTCAGTGTGCTCATGGCTGGCTGCTGTGCAGACCTCTGTCGGGCCAAGAGAAAATCTTTTAGATAAACAATTAATAAACACCGAGACCGAGAAAAACCTGAAGCCTCTTCTCGTCCTTTGGAGCGCGGGCTGCCCAAGGCCATCCCGGGCCTTTCCAGGTCATTGAAACAGCCGAGAAACCGACAACTGGGAATCAGCTGCTGGGAATCAGTTCTACAGAGAAGGACCTAAAGCTCTGGGTGGACACAAAGTGGATCCTGAGCCAGCAAAGTGCCCTTGCAGCGATGAAATCCGAAAGCATAATCAGCTGCACGAGGAGGAGCCTTGGCAGCACGTCAAGGGAGGTGATAATTCCTCTCTCTCAGCCCTGAAGTGCCTGGGCCAGGGCTGGGCTGCTGAGAGCATGAACACAGGGGGCTCTGTGAGGACCCACAGAGATTACTGAGGAATTACAGCAAGAGATTTGGGGGGATTTTATCAATATGTAGAAATCCCTGATGAGAGGGTGCAAAGGAGGTGGACCCAGGTTCTTCCCTGTGCTGTCAAGAGGCAGCAAGCACAGACACCCAGGAAATTCAGCTGTAAGATAACACTTGGTTATTGTTAGAATGGTCAGATACTGAAAGAGGTTGATCTGATAAATTGTTGAGTCCCAACATTTGAGATTTTCAGAAATCATTGAGAATGGGTTTTGAATAACCTGCTGTTGGACTTGACAATCTGCAGAGGTCCTTCCTACCCCCACTCTGTAAATCCTCTTTAGCAGCCATTCTTCTTGCAAAACCATGTTGCTTTGATTGATTTCCTACATAAGTCTTCGTGGAAGTAAATGAAATTGATAATTCTGCTTCATATAGAAATATTTGGACGCCTAAGCTCTCATTTACATATGAGAGTCTCAGCATCTGCAGTTTACAATTTTCTACTTTTGTAATCACACCTTTATCTTGACTTTTAGAAAGGGTGTTCTTGTAAAATTCACAGGTGTTTTCTGAGTTTTATGCAAGGAAAAAATACCAAAATCCAGAAAGTAAAAGGATTATTACTGAGAATTGCTAGCAGACTTGGATATTCATTAAGCATATTCTTATATGCTTAAGTCAGGCAGCAGCTTAATCTATTTCTTTCAAATATATCCATGCAAAATTGTTTTAGTGCTGTATCACCTCCCTTTTAAATGTTGTTTTCTTAAGCAGCAATTTTCCTGCACAGTGAAAAAACTGGATACCAGCAGAGTCTGCCTGGATGTATCTGTCATGAATGGAAATATTTCAGCCCGTGATTCCCACACCAGTTCACGTGTTAGAACAACGGGCAGCCTGCATCCATCCTTGTGGACCATTCTGTGAAAAAAATCCATGGTTTTTGTTGACAACTCTTTCAGGCAAAGGTGTGCCATTTTTGCCTGAGACCCTCAAGACATTCATGTGCAGCTGAAAAGGGTTTTCTCCTTTGTAGCAGTAAATCCTGTCTGAAAATCCACCTCTTAGACCTCCTGATGTAATGACCTTTTGAGTCCTGTTTTGTCATTGACAACAGAATTGGTGAGTGGGAACAAGGACTTGGGGGATTTTCCCAATTAAGTACACAAATGGAGAATAAAAGTTTATAAAAGCGAGTAGAGTCAGACCCTCGGCTGCTGTGACCCCATCAAGAAGCTTTAATTTCAGCAAATTTAGAAAACAGGTAAACCCAAAATATTTAAACTTCAAGAAATAATAACTACTCTGTTAAAGATAGTGGGAAGATCATGATGTTCTTTTCCTTTGCCTTAGTAGAGTTGCTCTTTATGGAGTATTTTCCATGGGAAGCTTTAGAGCTCTTGTTGTCTGGTATTAAATCTTCTTTTAGCTTTTCTGTTTCCTTAAATATATCAGCAACAATTTATTGACACCCAAAACAATCCAATTCCATCTCAATCCTTTGTGGTAGGTGAACTTTCACTGTTTTGGGTTTCATATTGCTGATCCATGTGTTTCAGACTGGAGATGGGATTATTCTGTCCAGATTTAGATACCCACAGTGTAGATGTCAACAAACAAGCTCAGAATTCCTTTACACTCTGGGAGAGGAGCTGGAGGTTTAAAGGAGATGGTTAAAATAGGTCAGACAAAACACTTCCTTCACATGTCTGCTCCTCTCTGTTGATAAAAAAGGAAACTTGACAATGAGCTCATGTGTGAGGATGTCTCTCCCGGGTTTCTAAAATTAGGAGACATGTCCTGGGTCACTGAGGGGTTGATTTCCTAATTCTGCTCATTGCTGGTGAGCAGGAACAGGAGGAAGGGGCGCTATGCCTTTTCAATAAATGATGTAGCTGGAATACCACATTTAGGAACTTAGAGGAGGGAAATAATAAAATGCAGTGTTTCATTGAGAGCCTAAAGATAAAAAAAAAAATTATTGGGTGCATAATGAAAGGTGTTCCAGCCCTCAGGAGAGCTGGTCAGGGGGCTGGAACACCTCTCCTGTGAATTCAGGCTGAGAGTTGGGACTGTTCATCCTGGAGGAGACAAGGCTCCAGGGAGACCTCAGGGCACCTTCCAATGCCTAAAAGGGTTAAAAGAAGTCTGGAGAGGAACTTTTTGTGCCGTGAAAGTCCAACGGGGAATGGCCTTAAATTGAAGGAAGGTGATTGAGATTAGATATTAGGAATAATCTCTTTACTGGGATGTTGGGTTGCACTAGAACAGGCTGCCCAGAGAGGTTGTGGTGTCCAAGGCCAGAAATCTGAACTAGTGGAAGGTGGCCCTGTCCATGGCAGGAGGTTGGAATGATGATCTTTAAGGTTCCTTCCAACCCCAGCCATTCTAGGAGTTCATAATCACCTGTTCATATATTTTGCACCCAGTAATTCTCCACCTGTGTTTATTCTTCATAGGGGAATGTTCTTCATGTCTCTAAGAAGCACTGGATTTACTGTGCGTGGGATGGTTGACTTTTCTGAAATGTATTCTGTGACCGTGTTCACAGGGGTCTTAGGATGAGGGAAGAGATGAGGATCTGACTCCATGTTTCAGAAGGCTGATCTATTATTTTCTTTATTATTTTAAAACTATACTAAAAGAATAGAAGAAAGGATTTCATCAGAAGGCCAGCTGAGAATAGAAAAAGAAAGAATGAATAACAAAGGCTTATGTCTTGGACAGAGTCCAAGCCAGCTGACTGTGATTGGCCATTAATTAGAAACAACCACATGAGCCCAATCCCAGATGCACCTGTTGCATTCCACAGCAGCAGATAATCAATGTTTACATTTTGTTCCTGAGGCCTTTCAGCTTCTCAGGAGGAAAAATCCTAAGGAAAGGATTTTTCGTAAAAGATGTCTGTGACAGTATTGAGTCTGCAAAACCTCAATTTCTCCTGCACGTCGTCAGAAGCTTTCAGATTTCCTCACCTGGGCAGGAGCTTGGTCATGGGGCAGGAAGAGGGTGGGATAGAAGGCCCTGGACACTGAAGTGAGACGAATTAAGTGATGAATTCCCATTTGATCATCACTGGTCTAAAGCGTTGTGGGTCATTTTGAAATGTGTTGCTTTCCTTTCAAACCTCTGCCACGCGTCCCAGAGGACCACAGGAAAGAGCCCAGCAGATCAGGTGGCTTATTTTGCGTGAGATCTCAGTAAGAGCTCATAACTGCCTTGGAAAGCCACAAAAAAATCCTTTCATTCATCAGAAAAGTTCCTCAACTTCATTCATCCAGAGGGTGCACTCTGTGATGCTGTATAACAATTTCACCCATATTTGATAAGGGGACTTTTTTATCCTTTTGAGAAGTGATTTATTAACTTTTTATGCCTCCCTGGGAGTAGTCCCGTGGTACCTTGAAAGGTCTCACTGTGTGGTTTTGTTCATTATGGACATCAGATTGTGCACCTATGGGCTTCTCATGGAGGAATTGTCCTCACCAGCTTCCAAAGACCTTTTTAGATGGAGAAAGAAATGGGGGCTTGCAGCAGAACAAGTTTTGTCAGAGCTTTTCCAACCTGCCCTTGAAGCAACTCAGATGCTTTCATAAAGAATCTGCTGTGGCACTGAAAGTGTTTCCAGTGGACAAATGAATTCACCTTCAGAGGGGATGAATTATTTCCTTAAGTCACTAGGTGACCAGAACAGTATTCTTTTACTTTTTTCTTTTTGTATATCAACCATGCTTGAAGTAAACCCCTGAAACCCATTCTGTTTTAGCAAAAATCAGCTGATTTTCTGTCTCAGACACTTCTACAGCCCTTCTGTTCCACCAGAGATAATGGAAGATTGTTTTGAGGAACTGTTTATCCATAAGTGAAAGGTGCAACCCCTCTGTTAATGGCTCTTCTGACTTCACTAATTTTAATTACAGTGGCAGATAAAACAACCGCATCAGTAATGAAATTATGGGATTTATCAACCAGTGACATCAGAAGAAAATATAATCATTCAAGCTTCCCTTCCAAATCCAGTACTGATATAATTATTTCTTTTTCTCAGCACTGAGTGGTAATGCTTTTTCAGCATTACCTATATATTTTAAAAAGATTTATTTTTCTAGTATAACATAGGTGATAGTTATTGGGGAACTAGCTGGGCTTTAATTGGTGACAGAGATACCTTTTAATTGATAATAGAGATAAGTAGCCTTTAATTAGTAATAGGTAGACTCTGAATGTATGTATAATACACATGACAGGACGAGCTCAACATTATAAAAGGTTCTGCTGCAGGTCCAGGGCAGAAGTTCTGGAAGCTGTTATTCCCTAATAAACACTCCAGTCTCCCTGGATGACACCAAGGCCTCAGCCCAGTGTTTGGTGCAGGTTTCCATGACTACCTTGAAGGCAAAAAATGAAGTGGAGTCTTTTATTTTCCCTGCAATATGTGAGAGAAAAGCCATGGAATGGTTTGCAGATGTTCCTGTTGTCTCTTTAGAGGCTCCTTTGACACTCAGACAAGACAGAAAACAGTCACCCTCTACTTTTCAAACCTAGAAATTGCCAGGTTAAAGTAAAAAGGTGTTCTAAAAGTCACCCCTTTTCCCCCAGGGCATCTCTATGTGTCCATCTATCTCCCACCCTTCCACTGCATTTTGATCATTTCCTGATGAATTACAGAATGAAAGGGCAGAATCCAACCTCCCCACCCCTCTCTGGCTTTTCTGGGCTGAGCTGCACACAGGAGTGCAAATGATCAGGAAATAATTTCAAACCCAGTGGCTGCTAATGCCTCTGTCTGGTTTTGTCTTGCTGCTGTTAATGGAATTCCAGGTCCTCAGGGCTGAATGTCACCAGGGATGTTTGTTGTCCTCCTCAGCTGAGATCTTATCCATTGCTCATTATTTGATAAACCATCAGAAATACAGTTAAGTAATTAAATTCAGTGCCAGAACAGAGCGTGAGTGACTGATCAAGTGAGGATAGGAGAAAACAGATCAGTTTAGAGTGAATTTCATGAATCATTGTTCTCCCAAAATTTAGAGAGAGATTAATTTTCCTCTTTTATTTTTTTAATTGAAAGACTCTCTCCTTTCTACATGCTGATGTCCTGGCAGTGTGTTGCAGTCTGTATAAAACTTGAGTGTCAGTATAAAACTTGAGTGTCCTTTGATTCTAAAAGTTATTTTACAAATCATTCCTTTACAAATCAAAGTAGGATAATGAGAAATAAATCCAGATCTTAAATCACATTCCCCCCAGTCCTCAGTTCTTTCAGGGCAGAGGTCAAGCAATGGAAGTCACAGATATGGATGACATTGTTGTTCATATAAATCATTCCTGATTATGTCCTGGGACGAATCTTTAGCCTGAGACTACGATTCATTCTTTTGCCTCCTACTGCCAAGTTCTCAGAAAAGTTATTAACAAGCCTATTAACAGGTTGTTAACGAGTCTAGCAATGGATTTTGTTATCTGGACAAACTATATTGGGAACCAGGCCCCTAAAAAGCCCCCAGTTTTGCTTTTAAGACAGCACTGAAAATGATGAAGTGTGAACCACAACTTCAGAGATGAAGCAGAAAGTTCTTTTTTCTTGTTCTAAATAATCCACCCTTGCTCCTCTCCTGGGTACAATTTAGGTGTTTGCCACTACAGAACCTATTCAGCATTTCTTTGACACAAGTTACTGATCACTTTTTGCCTTAAAATTAGATATCCAAGACCACCTTTAACATCTGCAATAGCCTTGTTGATCTCTTATAAGTGCCACTTGCAGTTCAAGTATTGGGTTCTCTGTTTTCTGTCCATTTCTTTTTCATTCTCTCTGTGGTTTACATATTTATAATAATTTCTCTCTTTTGTTGCAGAGATCTTGATGTGAAGACCTCAAAATATCAGCAGAGCCTTTGCTTCAGTTGTAATCTCAGTGTTAATGAACAAAACTTGTCCAAAATTAGGAGAGAAGATGGCCGTCAACTGGAAGGTCTTCTTCTTCAGCCTCGTATTGCTTCCTGTGGTAAGGAGAAATGATTTTATTTGCATTATTCTGATATAAATCCATGTTCTCCAGGCCAGCATTTGACAAGAAGGAAGGATCTGCTGCTGCCACTGATTCTGGATTTTTCTGGGTGGTCTCATAGTTTGGGTTAAGACTTTTCCAGCCTCCTTTGTTAATGAATTAGGGCTGCGATCATTGCTCATCCTGAGAAGGGCAAGTCCATCCCTTGAGGGCATTTGTTCACTGTTTTTAACCAAGATTTAAAACAAAATAAAGTCATAATTAGAAAAAACCGAACAAAAAAACCAAAAAACACAGTATGTCTTCTGTTTCAAATCCATTGGTTTAAAAATATTTTTATTTCCAGACAGAGGGATAAAATTAAATATTCCCTTTATCCCCTGCTATGAAACCTAAACCTTGAGATATTCCAGGCAGTGCTTTTGGCGGCCTCCATTTTGAGAGGAGCAATTTTAAGAAACAATACAAATGGGCCTCTAAAGATACTAGAGGCACTTAAAGTCATCCATCATCCTTCTGAAGATATTCAACTCTTTATGAAGATGACAGGGATTAATTTCCCCCACAAGTCTTTACTTGCTAAACAACGTGCTCTTCCATTAATAACTCTGTGTTAACACATCTGGGAATTGTAACTCTCCCTCTCCATTGTCCCCACACACAAAACCACTGAAAAAAGATTTTTTTTTTCCTCTCTTTATAGCTGTGAGGATTCGTACACAAGCCCTGCAATAACCTCTTGTTGCATTCAGCACAATTCTATGTTAAACCCTTGCTCACAAATGTGCTTTTCAGCTCTTCTCCAGGAGCATTGCTCACAGGGATTCAGTGACAAACAGCACCAGGATTTCCATCCTCCAGCTCATTCCCCCACAGAGCCTTCTACAACTTCCATGTGAATGCTTTACACTTGCTTAACACACAGAATATTTTCACATTTGCGCACTTTAATAGTCAGTATTTGAAAAAATTCATGACATTTAGTTGGTTTTATTTTTAAATGACAGCTGTTTATTGTGATGCTGGTGTGACCAGAGCATCTTTCAGCAGTTTTTGCAGAGTTTTTTGCTCTTGTGTGTCAATTATGTGGCCTGTCTTCTACAATGCATAGCAGGCAGCGCAGAGAACTTGGTTTTACTTTGGCACACAAAAGTACATTTTCTTTCCTTCTGGCTCTTATTTAGAGTCCATTTCACTGCACATCTGAAACGTGGCATAATTCAGCTAAATTCTGCAGAATTGGGTTGGAACTGGTACCATAGTTATGTTCATCCAAATAATACAGTCCTTTACATATAAATATATGACCTTGGAATTTTTATCTAGAGCATGGCTCCTGTGACTTTTCCTTTGATTTCCTGCTCAGGTAGAAATGATAACTTATTAAAAACTGAGTATGTTTAATTTTTATAATACATTTCTATCTAAGTTAATGGGGAGAAACCCCCCCAAATTTAATCTGATTTAGGTGCTGTGAGATTCCTGATTATAAAAGGAGTTTAGCTCAAATTCAGATGCTGGTTTTGGACATAGAAGTGTTGATGACATGGATCCTGCTGGGAGAAACTGGAAAGCTGAATTCCTGGCCATGCAAGCATATTTTTTCAGACTGCAACCAAAATAATTAAATGATCAAAAGACAAAAGGCATTTTTGTTAAATGACCAACAGCCTTCAATATTTTCAGTGCTTGGCTCGAGACTCTTGAAAGGTGTCTTGTTATTTAGAGGTGAGCAGTTTTTAATTAAGGGAAATAAATGAACAAATCTCTAGAGCTCTGAGATGGGTGACCTTCCTGGCAGATGGAGAAGGACAGCAAATTCCCAATTGCTCACGTTTCAGGACATCACTGTGGTTGCTGAGCTGGATAATTAGTGATCAGCTCCAGTTTGTGGAAAGAGCAGTTCTTAATGAAATACCAAATAGCAAACCAGAGCTAATAAGAAAAAAAAAAAAAAAACTGTTTTGTTTTTTTTTTTGCTGCTTCTGCAAAGTTTGTGATTTTTTTATGATTATAAAGTTTTACTGCAGTCTTTTGCAGGAATCCAGACATTAAAGTTAACCATTTAAACCATGTGAATTTGTGTGTTTGCTCACCACAGAGATTACACAATAATTTGTGTATAAGTATTCATTTCGCATTGAATCGTTACATTTCTTTTCACAGACCAGATTTCAGGAATGGTATAATGTTATTTCTGTTTCTTCCCTTGCTGTCATTATTTTTGCAGTTCTTGTGGTAACACGTTTCTCTCCACTGGGGCACACCCTTTCCCTGTGAACCATCTGCAATGTGCTGTGCTCCTGACCTCAAACTGGCACTTTCCTCTCATGCAGATTTTCCAATTTTCTACCAAGGGAGTGGATGCGACTTTTAAAACAATTGGAGTAATTGAAAGTCATTTAGACTCGACAATGTTCCTGGAAAAATACTGTTTGTAAAGCGGTTTCCTCCAAGCACATCTGGTCAGACCCATTTAACCCCCAAAAGCTCCAAAACTGATGTCCACATCCATAAACAAATCAAGAAAAGACAAAAAGTGAACCAAGTATGAATGGGAAATTCCAGGTGGCTTCAAGTATAGGCTCTGACCAGACAAAAAGGATATAATGTGCTAAGAAATAATTAGAAATGAGCATTTTAAGCCAGTTCTAAGTGGCAGAGTCAAGGGTGGTTCAGTTTTTCATGTGCTTTACACAAAAGCTGTTCTGCATTAACCTAATCTATGAACCCCTCAGGACTGAAGGCACCATGATACCTGCAAGGCCTTTATAGGAATTCTTGAACTTTACTTTTTTCTGCCATTTATGTGCTTTCCTAGATTTAAGTGCCTACATTGCTGTTTTAGCTGGTTTTAACCCATTTCTTCTGTCTCAGCTCTTCCCAGTAATTTCCATTCTTTGCTTTGGATGAAACTGAACATCCTAGGATAGTGGGAGGAGTCCCTGTCCATGGCAGGGGGTTGGAACTGGATGATCTTTGAGGTCCCTTCCAACCCAAACCTTTCTAGGATTCCATCATGTCATTTTTTTGGCATTATGACTTTTCTGACTGGCATTTGGATTGACTTTGCATTCCATTCATCTGTGATAACATCAGGCTATGTGTTATTGGTTTGGCTTTTTTTTTTTTTTTTAATTGGAAAATATTAACAAAAGTCATCATAAAATTATGGAGAAGAAAGGATCCCAAACCATCATTCCTTTGTCTGGTTCCAAATGTACTTGAGAAAACAATGAGTTTCATGACTCACAAAGTTGGCTTGGTGTATGAACTGAATTTTAAATGTAACTGCAATGCAGGTGTTCTAACTGTCCAGAATAATTCCATCTGATGCATTTCTTTACCTAATACTTGGAATTTCTTGTGGGTACGTATTTAATATTGCTACACTTAAACGTTTCCAGTGGCAGAATATTCTGGGTAATGTTTGATCAGCTGGGGGAAAAGTTCTCTTTGATGGTGTTCTCGGGTTGAGGGAAGAGATGAGGATCTGACCCCGTGTTTCAGAAGGCTGATTTATTATTTTATGATATATATTACATTAAAGCTATACTAAAAGAATAGAAGAAAGGATTTCCTCAGAAGGCTGGCTAAGAATAGAAAAAGAAAGAATGATAACAAAGGTTTGTGGCTCAGACTCTCTGTCCGAGCCAGCTGACTGTGATTGGCCATTAATTAGAAACAACCAATGGGCCAATCCCAGATGCACCTGTTGCATTCCACAGCAGCAGACAATCAATGTTTACATTTTGTTCCTGAGGCCTTTCAGCTTCTCAGGAGGAAAAAAACCTAAGGAAATGATTTTGCATGAAAGATATCTGTGAAAATTCTCCCTTAAAAAAAAGAGAGAAATATGGAAAAGGGAAGGTGCAAGTGATGCCTCTTGTGTAACAACACTGAAGTGTGATCTCTTGAGTGAGAGTCAGGTGGGCAAACACAGATGAATTTGGAGGCAGCACCTCAGAGAGCAGAGAATGAAACTGGATCTGATGAGAGTTAAGTAATTCACGAAGAGCTGAGGAGAGGAGCTCAAGCGTTTGCTCAGCCCCTGTTTGCTGCAGGGGGGAACGTTTCTCCATTTTCTCAGGGCGTGCCGAGGCTGCAGAGCAGAGAACTCTCTGTATCCTCCATTATTCATCCCTGGCTGTCACTGCCAGTGCCAGGCTGCCTTCAAATAGAATCATCCACCTTCCAGCCTCTGTTATTTTTAAAAGATGAGGCACAGTGTATTTCAGACACAATATTCTACGAGTTTCTCTCCAAGCCTGCAATGCTTTTAAGCCCAGCCCAAACATGAGACTCCTCAGGCACAGACAGAAACGCTTGGATTGGTCCCTGCTCTTCAAGCAAACCATTTTTTCCATTCCAGGGCTTAATGAGAGAGCTTTTAATGAGTTTACCTGCCTGGTGATTTGTAGCATCTCATAACCGTGTTAGAGAAGTCAAGCTCTCTGTAGGACTGCAGGTTTCTCAAACACAGTGCAGAGTTGCATGAGTCTTCCCTGTTATTTATGTAAAGAAAAGATAAATATTTTATATACAAACACAGCCTGGGGACTGCTGGGAATGTTCTCCATAGGAGATAAAGGCTCAGCTAACCAAGGCATTAATGCTGCTGGAGCTTTTCCATTTTTATAGGAGGAGCTGGTGCTGGGGGCAAGCTGGAGAAAATAGCAACCTCTTACAAGGCTTGTTTAAAATAGAAAAAAACAGAATCTTTGGATGTGAAATACTGGGTAAAACAGTTCCAAAGAGAAGGTTCAGAATTCTGGTATCACAAAAGAATCATCTGAGAAA
Source organism: Melospiza georgiana (assembly GCF_028018845.1). NCBI lineage: Eukaryota > Metazoa > Chordata > Aves > Passeriformes > Passerellidae > Melospiza > Melospiza georgiana. The sequence continues at coordinate 3,671,541 of NC_080430.1, read as the reverse complement.
ATCAGCGTGGCCAAACCACAGAGGTCTTGCTACCAACCAACTTCAAGGATATTCCAGAGGCACAAAAATTAGGATTTCAAGTCCCAGATGGTTGTTCCCATGTTAGTTAGGTGGGATAGGAGCTTACAGAGAGTGCCAGAGTGAGAGTGGGATTTCCTCCCGCCATAACTCTGAGTCTCTGTAGATTATTTTTTTCTGAGAAACTCAGTGTTTTTACACTCCTGAAGTCAGGATTATTGCAGAAGCTAAATAGGAAAGAAACCTGGTTAAAATGTAAAAATTTTAAAATGTTTTTTATAGAATTATAAGATGGTTTCTGTTGGAAGGGACCTTAAAGGTCAGGGATCCTGGGCAGGGACACCTCTCACTAAACCAAGATTTTCAGAGCCCTGTCCAATCTGGTCTTGTAGATTTTTAAGCTCTTTAAGCTGATTTGCACAAAAGATGAATGGCAGGAGGAGAAAAAAGTCTAAAAATACACATATTCTACCCAAATGTGGTTCACAACACCGTGAGCAAACACAAATATCTACCAAAACTTTCCTTTGGACAGACAAAGTATCTCAGTCTTAGAAATGCAAAGCAGCAGGTAACAAAGCAAAAAGTACTTGCCCTGTTTTATATTAAATTTTCCATTTTTTACCCTCTGGAAGCAGCAATAATTTCTGTGAGAGGCAAATAAAATGATGACAAAACTGATTTAAAGGCATTAATCATTGTGATTTTTTTTCCCCTGCTGGTTTTGCATTCACGAGCTTGCAGGAGGGTTGGATGAGCAGACAAATAACAAATGGGGAATTAGAAAGAGTTCTTTAAAAAGGAGGCTGTAAAAAAAAAAAATAAAATCAAATCAGAATCAGTGATTTTTTGGTGTTGCTCAGCTGTTAATAAGCAGCTCCTGGAGGGATAGTTTTCAGTTCTCTAGACTTTCAAAAGTGCTGCCTACAATTCCTTGGGTTTACTGACTCAGCAGCCCAGGAGGATTTCTTGAGGAGAGAGCTGTGATGCAGAACCAAAGCTGCATGGAGAGCAGGGGGAAATGGGAGCAAAAGGGCAGGAGGAGAGGACAAAACTATGAAAAAAAAATCCCATTTACAGCACTATTCCTCTATCAGGGATTTGTCTCTTGTATTCCCTCCTGTCTCTCTCAGCAGGGCTTGCAATAAAGAGATTTTTCCCAATCTGTGAGATGAACCCTGCTGCTTCTCAGAGTGAATTTGGGTCCTGCCTGGGGGTCAGGGGGTGATGCTGGAATCCTTCCTGGGCGACCCCACAAACTCTGCAGGCCAAACTCCCAAAGATGGTCTGAGCCCAGCCGTGGGGCTGGGAAAGCAGAGTTTGCCAGGATTCCAATGTGCTCTGCTCCTCACCTCAAACTGGCACTTCCCTGTCACGCAGAGTTTCCAGTTTTCTACCAAGGGAGTGGATGCGACTTTTAAAATAACTGGAGCAATTGAAAGTCGTCTTGGACTCCACAATATTCCTGGGAAAAAACTGTTTATATAGTGCTTTCCTCCAAGCACATCTGGTCAGACCTTTTCACCCACGAAAGCCCCAAAACTGATGTCCAAGGGAATAACAACAACCTGGTTGTTCAACCTGCCAGCTGTTTAACCTCTGTGAGGCCCCTTAGAAAGCTCTGCCAGCACTAAACCCTAAAGTTCCTGTCCCTGCAGTCCCCAGGGCACAGAAGCCAACCCCACAAACCCTTCTCTGCTTCCCTGCGCCAGGGGTGAGTTGCTCACTCCAGGGAAACCTTTGCTCCTGACAGGAAAGTTGTGTTTCTCTCAGATTCATTTTCCACGTGTGGAAATGCAGATTTTGGAGCTGCGGGTCCCGTCTGTACCAAAATCTGATGATGCCTTTCTTGCGTGCCATACAATGCCAGTTTGGCGTAAAAGGACGCCATGAATGAAGCAGAGCTGACTCTGAACTTTCCTCTGTGTGTGAGTTAGGGCTGAGTTCTGCATCTAAATAAGTCAGGAAATTCGCTTAGAACCATAATTAGCCTCCTAAATTCTGGATATGCAGATTAGAATCAGAGAATCCAGGAATGGTTGGGGTTGGAGGTGACCTTAAAGCCCATCCAGTGCCACCCCTGCCATGGGCAGGGACATCTTCCCCCATCCCAGGGTGCTCCTAGCCCCATCCAGCCTGGCCTTGGACATTTCCAGGGATCCAGGGGCAGCCACAGCTTCTCTGGGGACCTGTTCCAGAGCCTCAGATGAAGATGTTTATCTATATTTATATATGATTTTGATTCTTCTATATTTCGTATTCTTCTGTACTTAGTGATTGAGACCTCTAGACACTGGTAAAACCCATCCTAAAATCCCCCTGATGCTCTCTTTACTGCAAGGCCCTAAAAAAATTATTTTAGGCTAAACTTTGGTCCCTTTAGCTTTTTGGAACTCTCATTTTTATTGGGCATGTATAATAAATGTTATGTGCATCAGGAATAGATGGCAGTAACTCACCCTTGCCCAATTGATTGTCTTGAATTTTCAGTATCTTGTGACTCATCTTGGTGGGGAGGTTTGTAAGGTTATCACAAATGCTGTTTACTACTCTTGGTTCCGGGAACACATTTTTAAAATTCAATATTAAATGTATGTTCTTGTATGAGTGAGGGCAGATGCCAATGGATCTTTATGCCTGGACTAAAAAAATTACTATAAATGCATCCATTAAATACTTCAGAATCATCATGAAAACACCCCAAACCCAAAGATGATCTATTTTAAACAATACAAAAAAAATATTTTCCCCACAGAACAACATTTAAAAAATATTCTGTAGTACTTTCACAGAATTATTACTTCCAATAGAGTTCAAAGAATCCAATCTCAATTCAAACCGCTTTTCCCCCTTTTTTTTTTTTGCATCTGAGATTTCTGAATACTTACGTTTTTCAAACAAGAAACAATATGGAAATGAACACTTTTTAACACTCCTCAATTCTTTTAATAAGAAACAAATAACAATTGCTTGTGGTTTTTGGTTTTGGGGTTTTGGGGTTTTTTTTGTTTGTTTGGGTTTTTTAATGTTTTTTAGGGTTTTTTTTGTTTTGTTTTTTGGCGATCAGTATGGTTTAGACTGTAAATCCAATCAACATGTTGAGGGAAAATAGTCTCAAGGAACATCTTTGATACAGATTTAATTTACTCTGGGGAGTTTTATGGTTTCCCAACCTTTGTACATGCTCAGTGCCTGACCTCACTCTTCCACCCTCCTCTGGATCTGGATTTCTCTGGAGGATTTCACAGTGATAAAGGATTTTACTGTTCCTGCCCTTCCCAATAACACATTTCTGCAGTGCTCTTTTCTTGTTCTGTGGGCTCCTTTTGGAGTGCAGAATTCTCTAAGGGAATGTTAATTCTCTAAGAGTTTTAGACAGAAGAAAACACTTTATCTGCTGTCTCCTCTTTCCAAATGATTTTGGCTCCACAGTCTCTCTCCAGCTCAGAATCTGTGACCAAAATGTGTTTTTGAGGAGTTATTTAGGCTTAAATCCTAGATTTCCTTGGGTTTGAAGACTTCTACAACCGTTTGTCCCACTGATAATTTCATATTTGGGAAGGGCAAGTCCATAGATTTTAATTTTCACCCACTGATAATTGCATATTTGGGAAGGGGCAATCCAGAGATTTGAATTTGGTTTTTTTTCCTTCCCTAATAGCCACATCTGAACATTTTTGATATTTGACATAAAACTGTTTTTTAGACATTTACTTTATGCTTTCTTGTTTGCCAAAGGCTTGCAAGATAACAGATAATGCAAAACGGAGATTGGGTTGGATTAGGGATATGCTAAAGCTCAAGGGTAGCAAGTTGTTTCCACTTCCTCAGAGATATTAAAATGTTCTTTTTCCTGCTGCCCTCTGGCTGAGCTGGTTTTAGTTATTAGGTCTCTGCTAATTTTCTCCATTATTTAAAAAAACATAAAAGAAATACCAGATTTGCTCTGCAACAGCAATTGAATTCTCATGTAATTTCAATCTGAGTCAATTTGAGCACCTCTTCCAGCAACATAAATATGTGATATCTAAGCCTTTTGGACATGATGTGTTGTTTATTTTGTCTGAACTCATTCAGGAGCACCGGGTGAACAAACTGCACCTCATTTAAAATAGCCATTTACTCTCACTGTGTGTTTTCAGTTTAAAATGTTTGCCCCCCAAAATGACGAATTTACTGTTCATCCACAAGTGGCTGCAGCTCTGGGAATTCCCAGGAAATCTTCATTTGCAGAGCAGCTGTGGGAGAGCCAGGAATTTTGTACAGCATCATTGGGAATGGGTGGAAAGATGCTGAAGGGCTTTTAAACCCTTAGAACAGGAAACAAATATGGTCACATATATGGAAATATATTGATTTTTCTGTTCCTCCATGTACCCTACAAACCTGAATGCTGTGGGTCAGTTCAACTGAATTTGACAGAAGAACCATATTCTCAGAAAAATTGAATTTCTAACAGTTTAATGTGAATGTTTAGGGCGAGATTTTTTCTTATTTCCTCACTGAAAGATAAATTTCACAAGAAACTCAATAAACTGCACCTGTGGGAGAGCCAGGAATTTTGTACAACATCATTGGGAATGGCTTGAAAGATGCTGAAGAGCTTTTAAATCCTTGGGACAGCAATTAATATGATCACATATATGGAAATAAATTGATTTTTCCATTCCTCCATGTACCCTACAAACCTGAATGCTGTGGGTCAGTTCAACTGAATTTGAGAGAAGAACTACAATCTCAGAAAAATTAAATTTCTAACAGTTTCATACCAATGTTTAGGCAGAGTTTTTTTTTTTCCTATTTCCTTACAGGAATATAAATTTTCTTCTTTACAGAAAGATAAATTTCACAAGAAACTCAGTAAACTGCATCTGTGGGAGAGCCAGGAATTTTGTACAACATCATTGGGAATGGCTTGAAAGATGCTGAAAAGCTTTTAAACCCTTGGGACAGCAATTATAATGATCCCATATATGGAAATATATTGATTTTTCCATTCCTCCATGTACCCTACAAACCTGAATGCTGTGGGTCAGTTCAACTGAATTTGACAGAAGAACCACAATCTCAGAAAAATTAAATTTCTAACAGTTTCATGTACATATTTGGGCAGAGATTTTTTTCTTATTTCCTTACAAAAGATAAATTTCATTAAAAACTCAATAAGCTTGTTAGACAGAAGAGTGTCCAGACTGGAGCTCATCTTAGGACAAGGGTTGATGGCTTTAAATGGAAAAAGAGGAGATTAAATGGGATATTAGGAAGAAATTCTTCCTTTTTAGGGTGGTGAGGCTAAGGAGCTCTGGCTGACTCTTCTTGCCTTTTAGAGATTCTGAGTTTCACATCTTCAGTATCCTGAAATGATTTTTTTTTTTTTTAATAAGGGGAATGTTGGGTTTGTGTATTCCATCTCTTTTGTAGCTAAAACCCTTAAAAAATGTCATTGGTTGGATGCCCTCAGGTCATTATTTCATTGCATGTGCCTATTTTTCTGCCTTTTTCCACACATTTCTTTGCACATGGCCTGGTATCCAAATTATTCTCACCCCCAAAATCCATGGATAGCACATGGCAGAGCAGCTTGGGGACACCCTGGGTGTTCTGCAAAGCAATGCCTTCACTTTTGCATTGATACACTTTTTCCTTCTTCACAGCAGTTTGTTTATTCTATTTGTCCAGCTGTTTGCTGATTTTATTTTAAAACTAAAGGATTTTTTTTCCTGTGAAATAAAACAGAAGATGGGGGCAAAAAAATAATAAAATTTATTTTCCATTGTTTTTCACCTGGTTACAACATGAATTCAGCAGCTATTTTATTTAGGGAATACAAAGATAGAAATGAAACTTTTCCCTTTTGTATCCCTGGATATTTTGCTGCACCTCTGCTAACAAAACCCAAAATGATGCTTTGGGAATGAAAATCAGTATTTTAGGGCAGCTTATCTTGTACTGAGGGAAGCTCCCCTGTCGAGGCTGTGAGCAGTCACAAGATTTTATTTTCTTTTTTTTCTATTCCTTTCTCTTCCTTCTGATGAAATCCTTTCTTCTATTCTTTTAGTATGGTTTTATTATATAATTTTCTTTTAATATAATATATATCATAAAATAATAAATCAGCCTTCTGAAACATGGAGTCAGATCCTCGTCTCTTCCATTGTCCTGGGACCCTTGCAAACACCAGCACAAGTTGTGGTGGCACCAAGCCCAACGAAGCTCAATAACAATTTTGGACAATTTGGACAATTTTGGACAATTTTCTCACCTGGGTGGGATTTTTTGGGGTGTCCTGTGCAGGGTGAGGAGCTGGACTCAGTGATCCTTGGGAGCCCCTTCCAACTGAGGATATTCTGCAATTCCGTGTCACGGATGAAGTAGGATCTGGAATTTTTAAAGCTCAAATACCTAAGATTGAGGTCTCTTAATCAGCAGTCAGGGACCCTGTGGTGGTGTTCAGAGGGGTCTGAGAATGAGGGAAGAGATGAGGATCTGACTCCATGTTTCAGAAGGTTTGATTTATTATTTTATGATATATATTACATTAAAACTATACTAAAAGAATAGAAGAAAGGATTTCATCAGAAGGCTGGCTAAGAATAGAATAGTAAAGAATGATAACAAAGGTTTGTGGCTCGGCTCTCTGTCTGAGCCAGCTGTGCTGTGATTGGCCATTAATTAGAAACAACCACATGAGCCCAATCACAGATGCACCTGTTGCATCCCACAGCAGCAGATAATCAATGTTTACATTTTGTTCCTGAGGTCTCTCAGCTTCTCAGGAGGAAAAATCCTAAGGAAAGGATTTTCCATAAAAGATGTGTGTGGCAGACCCCACTGATGTGGCATGCACAAAAACCCCAGCAGAACTCTCACCTCTTCCTCCAGGGTGCCAACTCATTGGCACTTCTCACCTTTAGCACATTAAATTTAGGAAGAGATGCTTGAACATATCAGCCAGCACTTCTTATCTGTCATGCAGAGCTGCAGCCATTTATACTTTGGCTCTAAACCCTATTTTTTTTTTTTTCCCTTTTCTTGAAAAAGAAAAATTGTCGCTTGTTTAAATATGCAAAAGGCTGTGATTTTCAAAGGCTGTGCATTGCAGGCAGCTGCAAACAGCACAGCTGAGGCTTCTGCTACCCTAGGCAAGTTCCACTAGCTCTGCATCCACAATATCCCTGTACCTGCCAACACTTCAGAAAGGTCTTTCCATTAACTTTTTCCAAAAAAAAAAAAAAATTAAACTTTTTACTTTTTTTTTTTAAATTTTCATTTTTCTTTTTATGAAATGCAGATTAGCTGCTGCAACAGCTGAGAACAACACTTGTGCTGCCAGGTTAACAAAACCCACCCTTTTATTTAGCGACATATCCCTTTTCAGTGATTTAGTGACATATCCCTTTCAGTGAAATCTCCTTTTCAGGGAGATTTCAGTGTGGCACAAAAGGCAGGAGATGCTGGAGCAGAATCTGGGTCACGACAGGGCTCTGACAGCGAGACCTGTGGCTGATCCGTCAGGGCCTGAAAGGCAGCCAGGCCCTGCTGGTTTGTTGGGAATGAAGTCACCCTTTAAGGGGGAGATCTGCTGCTAACACCAGAGCATCTCCATCCCGGCCCGTTGTCCCTCCTTAAATCAAACCCTGCCCTGCGGTGATATGGGAGTAAAATAAGGATTTGAGGGTGGGTGAGCAATCTGGCACCGGGTTTGGTTCGTTTGGTTCGGTTTCTAGTAATTCTGCAATGCTGTTTTGTAATATTCTGTAATATTCAACATTTCTGAACTTTTTGAAACCTCCTGCAGGTTCAGCTCAGGAAATGTGTGGGGTTTTCTAAGGAGGGTTCATGAGCAGTGCATGGGAGATAAATTCATTTTTGCACAACTTTTATGCTCCTATCCTGATGCCATGTGAAATGAAGCATTCAGATAAGGAACCACACATGGTTAGGAAATGCACTTTTTGCAGGATTAAGTAATAAGTTGCATTTTTACATCGTGGTTCATGAGAACTTTGAATTGCAGTTTGTAATGGCAGAGTATTCTTGATACAGCAATAGTAAATAATTAGATTAAAAAATAAAATGTTAGGAAAAGGGAAAAAATACAAAAAAAATTTGAAAGAAAGAGTGAGCTGGATGTGTAACACATGGGCAACAAGAACTGCTCTCAAATACGTTGCTCCATGCTAGTCCAGATTTTTACACAGTAGGTTATCCTTCCAAACCCTCAAATTTTGAGGATCTCATCCCATAGCAATATGAATAAAATTTTAAAAATATAAAAATCAGGAGTGTTCAGGGGCAGCTTCAGCCAGGGAAGATTTTCCAGGGTATAGGAAGGCCCCAGCTGTTAATAGGAAACATTTCTGGATATTCTGCCCGGGCTGTGATGTGGACCAGAGGTTTCATCTGTTTTTTCTAGTCATTTTCTGTTCCATCTCTGCTCTCCTCCTGCATCTGCTGCTCTCAACTCCTCAGAAAAGGAATTGAGGTGGATGTGTCTGAATTTTTCATAATGTGTAAAAAGAAAAGCCCTCTAATTGTCACACCTTGTCTGAGATGTTCTGGAGTTCAGCTCTAGTGATTGAAGAAAGGAACTGGGTGTGATTGTGTTTCCCTGTCTCTCCAGCCCCTGTGAAAATGGCAGTAATTAATTACTGCTTATTTTGGTTTTATTGTGGCTAATGCACAGGTCCCTGCTGACTGTGAGTCTGAGCCTCTTTTTTATGTTGTCTCTGAAAGAATTTTATGGTTTTATTGTTTATTTCAAACGTCAGGGATGGGGAATTGAGGTCCAAAGTTATTTTTCATCACCTGCTCACTGCATGTCCTTGAGAGGGGCACATTTGTGCTGCATCCAGATCACAAGGCATGATCCTAATTCAGAGCTGCACGTTCTCAGGCTCTAAAAATATATTATATATAAAACATAAATAATTATACTATAATATATATTATAGGGTTAAAGACAGAGGCCAAATCTCCCACTGAAAGTCATTATTTGATAATATGCATTAATGGAGACATTAAAAGATTTAATGAGACAAATACTATAAAACAGGTAATGTGTCTTCCTAATCTCAGTGGTGTCCAGAGCATCATTAAATGGCATCAAATTGTCATTTTAAAGCTTACAGATGCCCAAGACCGAAATGCTGAATGTGGTTAAACAAAAAATGAATTACCAACATACCAAATCCCCTCTGCTGCATCAGTGGGGGAATTGTGTTGGTGGAACTGATCACTCCTCTGGCAGGGATTTATCTGCCTAGAGTTTGGTTATTCACTGTCAGGAGGCCACTGTGCACCATCAGAGGCGTTGTTTCCTGAGAATGGCATTGAAATGTTTCTGTTCAAGAGCTGTTTCCAGATACTTAAATCCTGGTGCTCAACCAGCTGCCCACTACTTCCACTGGCTTAATGCCTTGTGTAGGCTGCCCTAGAGCAGAGACTGGGCAGAGCTAAAGAATAAAGCAGGGATTTATTCAAAGGCCTCCATGGCTGCACCTTGGGCAGCACCAGAGCCCAGCCAGGGCTGCACCCAAGATGAACCAAAATGGCCCCAAAATGCACGAGCGCTGCCGGGGTCTCTCCCTGGGATCAGTTCTGCTCCATTTGCACCTTGCAGTTCATTGTCCCATTCCAGCTTTAGCCCAGGCAGTCCCACCCTGCTTGTTTTTCTCTCTCCAGCCCACGGTGTTTGTGCTCTGGGGCTGAGATTTGGATCATTTGTCCTTGGTGCCCAGCTGGAGCAGGAATTGTTTTGTCTCCCTGCTCTGTGCACAGAGCTCACCATGCCCTGATGTGGAGCTCAGACCCACACACTAAAGCAGCACAGAATCTGAAAATATAAAAGCTAAACCTGAGGCATCAGGCCTATACAGTCTGGAGTGCTGAAGGTGAAAAAATAAAGCAAAAATCAGAGTTTCCAAGCAGGAGGATGGGGATGGGATCCACCAGTGCAGGATCTACAGCCACTCCAGTCACCTTGGCGTCCCAGTTTTGTTACCAGCAGGGCACAAACCCTGACACTGCAAGTCTCCTTGTCTCTTTTTTTTTCACCCTGATAACTTAAGTCATAAATATTGATCAAAATGAAGTGTCCAAAGCATTACTTTGCTATGAGAGGTGTTTCCTGATGCTCCTCAGCACCACAGCTCTGAGACAGCCCTAAAATTAGAGGTAAGGTGCCCATCAATAGGCAGGAACCCTAAAAGAAGGAACTCTGCTTGGCTAGATCACCTAATAGAAGTGGCATGAGCAACACTCTCTGTGATATAAACCCAGACTGAGAGATCACAGTGTATGGAAGTTGGAATTCTTTATTTTGTAGAAAATAGAGAATTTTGTGGAAAAAAACTGTTGTTTTAGTATCTTTTGTCATCCTGCAGGAGTGTGTTAATATATCTCAGCTTTTTTTCTTCCTTAGTTTTCTTTTTTCCCCCCTATTTTGATGTGGTTTTGTTTGTTTGTTTATTTTCTTCTAGGGTTTTGTTTGTGTGTATGTTTGTATTTTTTTCTTGGTTTGGTTTGGTTTGTTTGCTTATTTTTTTTTTTTCCCATGGAGGAGATTGCATCACCTTTTAAAACTCAAATTAAAAATTTTCCTAACCCTTAAACTGGACGACTTGAATGCTACCTCTGTGAGAGCTGGAGAGAGACTTGACAAGGGCTTGTAGTGACAGAACAAGGGGGAATGGCTTCAAACTGCCAGAGGGCAGGGTTGGATGGGATTTTGGGAAGAAATTCTTCCCTGTGAGGGTGGGGATGCCCTTGCACAGGGTGCCCAGAGAAGCTGTGGCTGCCCCATCTTTTCCTTTCTGATCCCTTTAGCTGAGCTCCGTGCTGGTGCTCTGACATCCCATTCAGTCTGCTCCCTTCTTTTCCTCAGAAAAATGTGCTTTAATCCCCTCCTTGAGTTTTCACAGCAAAATAGTGATGAAACCTTCCAGAAGCAAGAAGGAGAAAGAAAGGCTGGCTGAGAACACAAGTCTAAGCACAACCTTTTGTGCAAAGATTTGATTCCTTTGGGGTTTTTCCAGTTGTGAAGCGATTTGTTTTTCATCCTCCACTTCAGCACAATATCCAACCCAATGTCTGTGAGCCCTGAAAGGAGAAGGAGGGAAGCTGAGAATAAACTCAAGCACTCCCAATTACCACTGCTCTAATGAGCTTTTTGCCTTCCTCCTCCAGTGGTCTCCCCATTCCCAGAGCCCCTTTGGGGAATATTGGAGTAAGAGCTGCAGCACGAGGCATCCACTGGAGCTGCCTGCAGGGAGGAGAGAAAGGGAAGAACGTGTGCGTGCTAGCTGAGGGCAAACAGCTTTAATTTAATTAGCAGATTAATTAAAGCTTCCTCCCCTGGGCAGGGTAAGTGTGTGTGGAGAGTGTTTCTGCAGCCTCCCGTAGCTGTTCATCAGCGCGTTCCTGTTCCAAGTGTGACTCAGATGGGGCTCCATGAACTTGCTGGGAGCCTCCACAAAACAAATTTCCTGTCAGGGACCTTCTCTCTTCGGGGTTTTGTTTAAATGCAGCGAAGTGTAAATAGGCAAATAATAACAAGTAATGACAAGAGCTTGCTTTGCACACGAACGTGGCATCCAGTGGCACAACAGCTGCAGAGCTCCTGAAAGCTTCTCTGTTTCCCAATGTCCCCACAGTGAGAGAGCCCTGATGCCAGCACAGATTCCCTCAGTGAAAGTCCCCAAAAGTTCTTTGCAGTGTGAAAAAAAAATACTCAAGAATTTTTGGGAACCTTGAGTCTGCATCTTTCTGCACAGGTCCTGAGGAAAGCAGAGAAGGCCAACAGGGTCCTGGGCTGGATTAAGAGAGAGCAAAGGCAGGAGATGCAAGGAAATGTTTATTCCCACCCACTCAGCACTTGATGGATCAGTTGTACATCATAGAATGACAGAATGGTTTGGGTTGGAGGGGAACTTAAAGATCATCCAGTTCCACCCCTTGTCCTGGGCAGGGACATCTTCCACCGTCCCAGGTTGCTCCAAGCCCCATCCAACCTGGCCTTGGACACTCCCAGGGATCCAGGGCAGCCACAGCTGCTCTGGGCACCCTGTGCCAGGGCCTCAGCACCCTCACAGGAGAGAATTTCTTTCTAATATCTCATCTAAATCTACTGCTTCTGGAATATTGCATCCAATTTGAGGATCCTCAATGCATAAAATACCGCAGTCAGCTGTAGCAAGTTCAAAGGAGGGACAATGAGATTGCCTGTGAGGAGAGGATGAGGAAATGTGGCTTTTTTTGCCAGGTGGAAGGAGAGAAAATTAGGGCTAACCCTGTGGCAGCCTTGTGGTAATTATGAGGAGAGCATCAGGAGGAAAGAGCCAGGGTTCTCATTGTGATGTGTGTCTGAATGTTGGTGTAACCTGAAACAAGGGAGCTCCATATTGGAGAGGATCCTTTTTACTCTGAGAATAAGTGAGCACTCAAGTTAATTCCACCTAGGTTGTGCAGTCTTCAGAACTTCTTCAGAGTTTTCCAAAATGCAGGTGGAAAAAGCCAATTAACCCTATATTGGTTAATTGGAATTAACTGTTTCCATTGCTGCCCCTGCAGCAATATTTGTTTGTATTTTGTTTAGTTTGGTTTGTTAGCTTAAATTTATTTTTTCCCCCCATGGCGGAGATTGCATCACCTTTTAAAACCTAAAGTAAAAATTTTCCTTGCCCTTAAACTGGATTGCTTGAATGCCACCTCTAAGAGAGATGGAGAGAGACTTTTGACCAGGGCTTGTAGTGATACCTTTCCACCAAGGTTGTGCAGTCTTCAAAACTTCTTCAGAGGTGGGAAAAGTCCAATTAATCCTATAGTGGTTAATTGGAATTAACTATTTCCATTGCTGCTCCTGCTTCCAGTGGAAAGTTGTGCTGGTTGGTTCTGGAGGTCCCTTCCAACATGAATTATGCTGTGCTTCCATGGATCTCCCTGGAAGGCACATGTGATTGTTGACATCATTGAGAGAAAGCCACCAGAGACAGGGATGGGTGAAGGCAAAGAGTGGGACAGACTGAAGCTTTAAACATAAAATCTGTAGACCAGGAAGAGAAGGGTGAAGCTCTAGGTTATCTTTTATATCCTATTGATTTTGGGTTGCTCTGGCAGCTGATACAGACTCTGCTTTAAACAGGGGACATTCCTGTATTGCCAGTGCTGCCTAAAGAGTGAAAAAGGTGTGCTTTTCCTGAAAATCCTCTGGAGAAAATAGGAGAGGAGGAGATGCCTTTCCATCTGTTTCTGATAGAAAATACAGCTGTATTTTCCAGGACCTTCTTAAGGATCACCTGGAACCCCCTATTCAGAGTTTATGTGGAAATTTCAGAGTTCAGAGTAACCAGTAATTTTGCCAAGGCAGCAGATTGATCTAATAGAGAAAATCTGGGAGCTGAAAAATCAACATCATTTTAAACCTAAAGATTTACCCCTCTGGATCAGCAGTTCCACAGATTATATGAACAGTGTGCCCCAAATTGCTCAGAAATTAAAGTGTTTCTATTTCAGCTCCCTCGTTTCAGGTGTTCAGCTGAATCTCAGCATCTCATCCCAGATTTATGCTGATAGAAATCCTCACTTCTCAGCCAGGCACAATGTGTTAAAAAAACATAAATCCCACCCTCCAGCTTCCCCGCCCCCCCACCCCCAGTCATTTTTTATTAATTGATTAATCTGAACTTCTGTGCTAAATCTGAAATGGTTACCTGAGGCTGCAGTAGTAGGACCACACAGGAAAAAAAAAAAATCATTATTTTTCCTCCTTTGTCAATCACAAATCCCAGCAATTTACATTTGCATGACTTGCCTGTGACCCCCAGCCAGGAAATCTCTTGCTGTGACAGAGACTTGGCCAAACCCTGGATCCACGCTGGGCTCTTCTCTTGCCAACGGTTCTGCCCTGCCACAACCTGTGCAAGGAGCTGGAAAGTGTCCTTGGAAGAGGTTGTCAGTGATATTTGCATGTCCTGCAGCCCTGATATCCTGCAGTGAGGCCATGCAGCCCAATCTTGCTCCATGCTAAAAGCTCTCAGAGCAGTGAGAATCTGCCCGTAAAGCTTTGTGAGGGAGTAGGCCCTTATTTGAACACTTAAATTCCCTTTCTTTTGAACAATTTAAAAAATAAGTAGGAATTGCAATGCTATCAGCTTTTCAGGCTGACATTGTCCTCTAAGCAATAAAAGAAAGATCCAAACTGTGCTGTTGGGAGTTGTACTTCAGAATTTTATCTTTGGAGAGGAAATTCCCAGGAATTGCTAGAGAAAGCCATTTTTATGCAATATAAAATCAGCAATCAGGAGGGCTATTAAACCCTTAGTTTCATCTCAAGCACATTATGTCTAGCAGGATTTTTAATCACTTTTCCAGTGAAAAGTGATTCATCCTGCCAGTAGAATGCTTTGAGAAGCATCACCTGCTATTAGAGATAGGGGAAATGGATATGTTGGTTTAATCCAAAATTATACTTCCCATGGAAGTCTTCAGCTATTCTGGGAATGCTTCACAATGCTCCAAGAGGGGGTTTACAGCTGATTTCTAAGATAAGGGAGCTTGCAAAAAGATATAGAGAGGTTATTAAAAAGAACATGTGATGACAGGTCGAAGGGAAGTGGCTTCAAACTGAAAGGGAGCAGGTTTAGATTGGATATTGAGATGGAATTGTTCCCTGGGAGGGTGCTGAGGCCCTGGCACAGGTGCCCAGAGAAGCTGTGGCTGCCCCTGGATCCCTGGCAGTGCCCAAGGCCAGGCTGGACGGGTCTTGGATCACCCTGGGATAATGGAAGGTGTCTCTGCTCGAGACAGGAAAATTGGGAAAATATCTCTAAAGTCCCTCCCAACGTAAGCCATCCAATAATTCTGTGACTCTACAAAAATCCAGTTCAGGCAGACTCAAAAACAGTTTTACCCCTCGTTGTGTAACACCTCTTTTGTCCAGCATTCACTTCAGAAGGCATCCACTGAGAGAAGGCAGCTGTTGATTGTGCTGCTGCTATTTTCTAACCTGCACTGGGATGTGCATCTCTCCAGGAGTGCAGGAGTGTCCGAAGGTTCCCAGATCTTAAATTTCCATCAGCCACTTGGAAAGGGATCGATGCCTTTTCCTGGCAGAGTGTTCTCCTGCTGGGTATTTTATTTTTTCCCCGCACAATTTGTTTAAAGAGTGGTGTCCAAGCTCTGCTGCAGATTGTACATTTGTGGCTGGGATTGAAGGAGTTCCCAATGGCTTTTCCCTTTCACTCAGTGTGAAGTGTTCTGAAATCACAGGAGTTTGGATACCATTTGCATATTGCTGGCTGAGGTTTACGTACAAATCACAAATGGGACAGGACAGCCAGGAACGTGCCTTGAGCTGTTTTATTTTCCAGATCAGTCTCATTCTGTGGTTATAACAATGGGAAGATCCCATCAGCTCACATCTCAGACAGCAGACCAAGAACTTAATGTTATAACTTACTTTATAAGTTTTTTGCCCAATCACACAAAGCAAAAGCACACTGACAGTAGTTCTATCCAACCACTATAAGCACAGGTACCTTTGGTTAAACAATGCTTGCTTATTTCAAATACAATACCTGCTGGTAAGCCTTAAAACACAATGCACAGAGCTCCATTATGAAGCTTAGAACTCCCTAATACCTCACTAGATAAACTTTTCTGTGGCTTAGGGAGTTATTCCAGACAAGCATTAACACACAGACCATTGTTCTATTTGTCCTCACTTTTCTACTTCTTACATGATTTTTCTGCTGACCAATCTCATGGCTACTGCTTAGCTCTAATCACAGTTCTGCTGTCTCTAAAGCCTATCTTTTGCAACTTTCCCAAAACCCTCTGATTTTATAGATTCCCACATTTGCACAGGAAGGCAAAAAACGCAATCAAGTGGCAGGCCTCAGACGTTTCTGGGGACAGCAACTTGTTGGGCCGCCAAGCCAGTGTTGTAGAGCCCAGCAATGATGGAAATCAGTTCTGGAACAATGTCCAGATACTCAGAGCTCCTTCCCAAACCCCTCTATTTATAACAGAGCCTTTTGCAAGTCTTGGCCCTGGTGTGGCCACTTGAATCATTGCTTGGTGGGAACAGGGACTCAGCAGTGGTGTTTCCATGACAAAGTGAGCCTCTTTTGGCAACGCTCACAGAACCATTTATCATTTTTGAAGCTAACTTTTCAATACTGGAAGTCATAATAGAATTAGTAAAATGTGTGTAATTCAGCTTGAAGTGAGTGATCTCATCTACCTTGTGGATTCAACTCCTCTCTTGCATTATTTTAGGAACAACACTTAGGCAAAAGTTGAATCACACTCTAATTCCTCTTTGTGTTGATGTAAAACCATGGCCATGGAGGATTTAATGAGGATTTGCTGTTGTTGTTGTTCTTGATTCTTATCTGTCCCCTCATTACCCCTCTTATTGTCAAAGTGCCTGATATGGCATATCCTGAATGGAGTAGAAATGTTCCCATTTACTTAAAAAAAAAAAAAAACCTAAAAAAAAATCAGGAATTTAAAGACTTAACACAAAAATGCAGAAAAGGAAAGAGCAGTTAGTGGTACTGAATTGCCATATTTGATCTGCCCTTTATAGAAATGCCAAGTGAATTCCCATTTCACCATCACATCATTACAAGGACTTCAAAGCAAATTTTCTTATCCTGGAGGTTCTCAGGAGTGCTGGGGACATCTCACTTCTGAGTAAACTCATGTAGAGAAATCAAGATTTATAGCAATTGTGGATATTCTTACTGAGAACAAAATGAGCAAAATGGTGTTTTGTGAATAACTGAATGTAGCCAGAGACCTGGTTGCTGAGAATTTCAGACTTTCTGTGATGACAGACTTTGATCCTCAACAGAACACTGCATTTGACCGGAGACCATCAGGTCAAATGAGCAAAATTAGCAAAATGGTGTTTGGTGAATAACTAAATGTAGTCAGACAGTTCAGGTTTTCTTGGCTGGACTGTTCTGCATGGTTGATGTGTATATAAAATTATACAGACCAAATTTATAATATATAAATATATATGAAAAATATAATTATCTCTACCAAATTTATTCTAAATACATAAGTTGTATCATAACATGATTGTTATTAATTTTACCATAAGTTCACGGGAACAGCAAAGAATTAAGTACTGGAATTTGCACAAAGCACATACCAGTTTGTATTTGTGGTGGCCACCTTAATAAAAACCACGCAAGGGAAATGAAAGCTCTGAATTTGTTGAACCTCTGCATGTCCTGCCAGCTTCTTGTGCTCTCTCAGAACCAAACAGATATTGAATTTTACTGTCTCTGTATCTAAATGAATGTACACATTCTCTAAACTGATGCGAGTCAGAATCTTTCACTTCATTGAGAGCAATAAATTTTTCAAAGACCTGCGAATTTCATGCGCTATCGACTCGGATTCTTGATTTTTCCTATTATGTGTCAAAACACTCTTTAACTGCACATATCACTGATCTCTTCTGGGAAACTGAGACCAGGCTGTCTCTGCTGAGCACAGGAAATTGCAAATGTCCTCGAGGCGGAAGAAATGGGATCACAAGGACTGGATTCAGGCTTGCACTGCCATTGGAATCGGGCTCTGCCTTCACTTGTTGAAGCCTGACTTGGCAAATTAAAGGCTCTGCCACTCCATGGTCGATGGAGAAGCATCAAACCCCCGGATCCTTTCAGGGAAATGTGATAACATCAAAACAGGCAACATTCAACAGACAAACAAGGTGATAACATTCAACAGACAGACCTTTATTGTGGGAAGTGGAAAAACAGAAACTTCCACAGACACAGGAGGGTTTGATTTGCAGCCTTGGGAGAAGCTTGGATTGATGTAAAAATACAATACACAGATATTAGCAGGAAAATCATAAACTTGTGTTTCTATAGTTGTAAGTAGGAATATGCCTTAAGCAAGTAAAAACTGTATTGATAAGATGGTGAAGGGTTTATAATGTAGTAATGTGGTTGTACAGAGTAAGCTGAGTTCAGAAGTTGTAAAAAAGCTCATATAAGTGTGATAGAAGTTCATTGGATAAAAGTATATGTAATGCAGTAAAATTAAGTCAAGGTGACGGGTTAGAAAAGCAAAATAAACTTTGTGGCAACTGTCCATTGGGTTATAAAGTTATATATTGTCTTGTAACAAAGAACTTGTGACTAGTTTGAGCTATAGCTGACTGCCTGCTCCTCTAAAATCTCACAGCCTCTGAGACTGATGTCTATCTGAGTAATAAATCAGGTTTTTGTGGTCCCATCCCTTCAATTAAAGCAGCAGTAATAATTCCTTTTGTTATGAACAATTCAAGCGCTTTTGATTTTCCCAGATATGGAATTGCTTGTTAGCAGGGATGGCAGGCAGCTCCTGTTCTCTCCTTTGACACTGAGATTGATGCTTCCTCCTTTGCTTTCTGTTTCGGTTTCCATGTTCCCCAAAATTATTTTTTTTTAAAATCTGTTGATGAAGTGCTATGAAATGGCACAAAAATGCTGATGGGAAGTCACATCAGAATATTGTGGCAACAGTGAAAGCTGGAGGAAAGCTGCAGGGAGAGGAGAACCATGTGGCTCTTTCTGTCCACACCTGAGCCTCCTAAGCCAGACTTACTGGGATACAGTTGACTAAATTTAATCATTTGGCCAAATTTAATCATTCAGTTTAGTCAGAGACCTCTGAATAGGTGTGCCAGGAGAACAGTAAAGTCTGAGCTTTTAACCTTTGGCTTTCTTTACAATCAATCATGCCCTGGCTTTGATACACCTCTAGCAAAGAGGATAACAAAAGAAAAGTAAGGATAAATCACACTGTAGATTGAATCAAAATTTTCTTATCAAATGTCTCTGAGAACAGGGGCATGGTGGGTTTCTTAATATTCTAGAGTGGAATCATAGAATGGTTTGGGTTGGAAGGGACATTGAAGCTCATCCTGTTCAACCCCTGTTGTGGCAGGGACACCTTCCACCATCCCAGGTTGCTCCAAGCCCTGTCCAGCCTGGCCTTGGACACTCCCAGGGATCCAGGGGCAGCTGGAACAACCTGGAATAACCTGTTCTGGTGTCTCTAGCCTCCATCCTTTGATAGACTTTGGATAAATACATGCATCCATGTGTGGCATTGAACATCCACTATTTCAAGCTGAAGAGTTCTGCAAGTTAGCAGGAAGTATGTGAAGAAATATTTCCTTTTGTTTAGTCACATCCTGCTTGCATAGACAGTGCAGAATCATTATTATTATAATTATTATTAGGGCAATATTTGTACTAAATGACAGCTTTTCTAATCTGTACTGGTGAAATGCATAGAAACTGCCACATTTGTGTTTTGAGTCGACCCCTGGACACTCCTCTCAGACCTGGGCAACTGTGGAGGGTGAACCTGCACTAACAGCACAACTCCGGTTTTCTTGTTATTTCCCTTTTATCTTTTTAAAAATATATTCTATGAACTTGAATGTCAGCCAATGCAATTTTCTCTGTCTTTGGGGATGATGTAGCAAAAGCCCTTATGTTCTTGGGAGATCCTGGAGATCTGTGACAATTTATCTTTTCCAGGCACCTGGGAGCCCTTAAAACAGGATTGTGTTTGTTTTGAAGACAAACAAATCTAATATGGTTGTGCCTGGTGTGTCCCCTGGGGGAAAACAGCTGAAATTTATTACTGGGGTCTTGGAGATGATGAAACTGTGCAGCATTATTAGTTCCTGAAAATGGTGAGGAAAGATTTCCAGGAGAGTTCATCAGGAAACCCTCTCTGTCCTTGAAATAGCAGTGGTGGCTTTTAACATTTACACCAAAAAAGAAGTGTGCAGATGGTTCAGAGCATTACTACACAAACAAAAGCACAACACAGGCACCACCAAACTGGATTGTCACAGAGCCACTGAATGGTGTGGGTTAGAAAGGACCTTACAGATAAATCTCATCCCCTTCCATGGGCAGGGACACATTACACTATCCCAGGGTGCTCCAAACTCTGTCCAACCTGGCCTTGGACACTTCCAGGGATGGCACATCCACGGCTTCTATGGTCACCCTCTGCCAGTGACTGCCCAACCTCACAGGGAACAATTCCTTCCTAAATATTGATCTGAATTGCCGAGGTCTCTGGTGTTGAGATGACCCTGAGGTGTTAGAAAGTCTCTTTTTTCCCAGCCCCGAGACCAAAGAAGAAGTCGAGATTCCTCAGCTCTGCCCTTCAAGGTTGTTTATTTTCTCTTATCCATTCCATTCTTTCTCTGACCTGCTGAGATCTGGCTTTTTATACTTAAATCTACCTGTACTTTATTTACAATAATTTTCCAATACCTATCACCTATGTTAGACAGTCTGTCTCTACTCTAAACCAATCCAGAAGTGTCACCATCACAGCAGAAGATGGAGGGCAAGAAGAAAGAGGAGGAAGGACAGGACACGCCCAGATTCCTCCATCTTGCCTCCTGAACCCCCATTCTAAATCCCCAAAATTCTACTTTTTCAACCTGTGACAAATTCCCTATCATTCTACTCAAACTCTTGTGGCTTGTAACTACTGGCACAAAGTTGGGAATTGTTTCCATGGGCTAAAATCAAAGGCACAGGTGTTTGTGACTCCGTGCCAAGGGCTCTGAGCTCTTTGTCAGGGTCTGGAGTCCTCCAGGGCAGCCAGAGGAATGTCCTGGGTTCCAACGCTGAATCTCCCCTGTCTTATTTTAAATCCATTCCTCTTGTCCTGTCACTATCTGCCTGTGCCGAAATTTCTCTTCCTTATTTTTTTTTAATCCCCTTCAGCTGCTGGAAGGATTTCACCTGCCCTGGGATTTGCTCTCGGGTTTTGTTGGGTGCTGCATCCCTGATCCAAACTGTTCGCCCCATTCCCTGGGGTGTGAGGGAAGGAAAGCTGAACTGTGCAAATGGAGCTCCAAAGGAACCAAAAGTGGATTAAATTTGGGGATTTTTATCCCTGTTCGCTTGTTCCTGCTTATCAAATAAGGGGAAGCAGATCCCACAAAACTTCCTCTGTGCTTTTCCATTGTCAAGAGTGAAGGAAATGGGATGAGAAATAAAATAACAGAAGTGCTCCAGTGAACCACAGTTATTATAGTTTTTTTAATTAAAAATTCACTTTTATTTTTGTTTTCTATTGGGGTAATACATTTCTTTAATATTGTGATGGGTTTTTGTATTATGAAGGGATGGATGTTTATTGGGGGTTTTTTGGGAGATTTATAACAGTAATTATGAATTTATTTCATAGATATAAGGTAATTTTTTTTAAAATTTTTGTGAGACTATTTATGTGTGTCACTAAATTTCAATTGTTTGATTAAAATGTATGAGAAATCATAGTGATTTTTGTTTTTGTGATGTTTGTTTTTGTTTTTAGAAGACTTGTAATATGAGTTGTTTTACTAATGTGTGTTAGAATGTCTGTTAGCTTTGATTGTTCATTGCTGATATGTTTTATCTAAAGGACATTAGGTGATGGGTTAAAGTTTTTAAAAGCTATTTTTTGGTATATAACTTCTTTATTTATATTTATTGGTAATGTTATAGTATTAAGAAGGGATGGATGGTTGTTGAGGATTTTGTGAGGGATTTACAACAGTAGTTATGAATTTATTTCATAGATATAAGGTAGATTTTTTAAATTTTTGTGAGAATATTTATGTGTGTTACTAAATTTTAATTGAGAAATCATAATGATGTTTGTTTTTGTATTTAGTACACTCGTAATATGAATTGTTTCACTAAGGTCTGTTAGAATGTATATTTGCTTTGGTTGTTCATTGCTGGTACATTTTATCTGCAGGACATTAGGTATTGGGTCAAAGTACTTAAAAGGTATTTTTTGGTATATAACTTGTTTATTTATATTTATTGGTAATGTAATAGTAATAGTAATAGTTATTGTTGGTTTTGGTTGAATTATTATTGGAGTTTTGTAAGTAAGAGCTGAAATTATCAGCTCTTAATTATAATTTGTTGAGATGACAGTTGGAAAAGTTGAAAGTCTAAGAATTTTCTTAGTCTTTGTTTATAATTAGAAAGTTGTTTGTGTTGTGAAGCATTAGTAATTCTTGTGGGAATGTATTTATGGTAAAAATATTTTAAAAATGATATTAATTTGGAAGTTGTAATTCTAATTGCAATGATGTGAATTATAACATGTGTATTGTATCACCCTTCACATGACACTGAAAATGGAATAAAAGTTTTTAAAAAACCTCTCAATTTCCCCAGCTTTGGGTTGGAAAAGGGAATAATCCAACAAATCATCTTCAGCCAGGGCACTGATTTTCACTGGATTTGAACCTCAGCCATGCCCCTATACAGTGATCTCATGAAATCTGAGGTTTTATTCTCCTTTAATTGATATTCCTTGGCCACTGTCTGCTATAGGAATGAAATCCTGTATTGATTTCCAGAAATGAGTCACATCCTTATTTTGTTGCTGCTTTGGGATTGCCTGGATTGTGTTGGCTGCAATGTTCCTCTCATAATTTTTTTTATTCCCTTCTTTTTCCCCCTTTACTTTTTTCTTGTGTTTGGCTGTATTAGAGAGTTAAAGATAGAAAACAGAAAAAAAGAAAGAAAATATTTGGATCAAGTCAGCCTGATTTATTTGACATTGTATTGTTTTTGACAAAAGAATTTGCCTTGAATTCCCTGGAAATAAATAAAAGCAACACTGAGGAATGAACAGGGTGACAGAATAAGAGAAACAGCTTTTAATTTGGTTTAGATTCCAGAGAGATTTTAATGAATTGTGCAAAGACTCATAAGAAACTGGCGGAAGATCAAACCAAGAAGAAATTTATTCCTAATTCTTCTTTAAACCAAGAAGAAATTTATTCCTAATTCTTCTTAAAATTCTTTTTGTATTTAGAGATACCCTTGTTCAGATATATGTGAAGAAGTAATTCAATAAAATAAAACAAACCTGTTAGAAATCACATTTTGACAGGGATAATAATAAAATATAAAACCCTCAAATAATTTATGCAAGTTTTAATTACTTAATTAGGCCTTAGACATGCTAGGAAAAAAAAAGGAGCAAAAGTAAAGAAAAAAGAGAAAGAAAATGAGGTTTGTTACACTTTTGTCTCAACTTTAAATGAAATTTTTGGGTTTTTTCTTTCTTTTTCCTTGCAATGGGTTCTTAAAACTTACTGATCACCTCATAAACTATTTTATTTTTGTAACTGGTTTTTTTTTTTTTTTCTTATTTTCCCCCATATTTCAGGTTGCAGCAACCCATTCCAACTGCATCATCAAAAAGGAGCAAGAGACTTGTCTGGAGAAGATCCGGAGGGCGACGGCCCTGAACCCTCTCAATGATTCCTCTCCAGGTGAGTCTCAGCCCCTGCACCTTGAGCTGCCCATTTAAAGGGATTTTCACCATTTCCTGGCATGCCTGGAGGGTGAGAGGGGTTTCATGGTGAGAGGAGCATCAGTGCTGCTGAACGAGCTTGGGGAAATTAAAAAACAAAAATTCAATCAATGGGGGCGCATAGGAACCATTCCTGGTTGTTATCAGAGGTCAGGAATTTGTTTCTTTGCTTAAGGTTATAATATGTCCGTAAAAATAATAATTAAAAAATTAAAAAGAAAGGATTGCTGGATGATTTTTGCCTGGGTGACCGCAGCTTTGGGGACAGGATGTGACACAGCTCATCACAGCAATAATTTGGGTATCTCTCCCGTGATCTGAGGCCCTTTGCAGGGATTATCCTCGTGGTGTCTGTAATCTTGATGAAGGATGCTCGTGCTTTTGCTGAGATAAGAAACTGAGGCGGCGAGCAAAGAAATTTATGGTTTAATATCCTGTCCCATTTCCTTCTGGCTGGAACTGTGGCCAGCACCAAGGGGAGAAGGGCAAAGAATGACAAAGAAACTAATTGGAAATCAGGGTCCATTCACTGAGCCCTGTCCAAGCTGCCTCTGCTGTGACTGGAATTGATAAAACCACAGAGAAAAGCCGATAGAACACGTTGTGTGTGATAAAAGGGGGGAGCTCTGTCTCCCCTTTTCCTTCTGCATTTCAGTGCAGAAGCACAGGAGGTCAGAGTGCAGGTGCCTGTGCTATCACTGCCCTCTAAAGCTGACCATAAAATTCAGGAATTTTAGCTGCTTGGAGCGTTTCCATCAGAGAGGAGGGTTTCCATCAGGGTCCTGCTATTTACCTCATGCATTAATTTATTTCTGTCCTGCTGCCCAGCTCTGGGCAGAGTCACTGTGGGGTGTGGTGGAAGTGAGGAAAGCTCAGTGTGTGCCAGGCAGTCCATCCCACCCACAGGGATGTGGTTTTGAGACCCTCTTTGTGCTTTACAGGAAAGCTTCCCAATTTTTCCCTGCTCCAGAAGCGGCATGAGCCAAGGAAAAAAGGGGAAAAAGGGGAAAAAAGGGGAAAAAAGGGGAAAAAGGGGAAAAAGGGGAAAAAGGGGAAAAAAGGGGAAAAAAATGGGAAAAAAAGGGAAAAAGGCCTTTTTCCTGCCTCTTACCCCCAGAATGGTGCCAGAAGCTGATCATGAGACCTATTCCTCATTGTTTGGGTTCAGGAACTCATAGAACTCCCCAGGTGAGAGGAGACCATTTCACCAGCCAGCTTTTATTCCTTTATCGCCCGAATCCAGAATAACCCTGACAGCTGGGCACTGCTCACACTGAACTCCTCCTCCTGCCTGTTCCCAGTGGAAAGGACACAGCTCAGAGATGGAGGAAGCCCAGAGCCCCTGGAAAAGGCTTTTTCATCTCAATGTGATGGAATTGTATCACCCACTCAGGCAGGAAGGGACTGGATCCTCTCAGGCTCTCACTCTGAGCAGAGCCCAGCTGCTCCCTGTTCTGCTCCCCCAGTGTCTGCAGGCTGAATCACTGGGAGGATTTTCCCAGGCTCATTGAGCATCTCTGAGTTGTTCCCCACATCCTGTGGCAATGACTCCCACAGCTGACGTGGCTTAGAGTAAAAAAAAAAACCCCATATCCCCTCTAAAAGATTAATTTTGAAGGATTCTGACGTATTTCTTGTTTGAAAACCCTTTCCTTCCATGCATGCTACTTGCTAGCCTTTTTCTCTGCATATTAATTTTTTTTTTTTTTTTTTTTTAGATTTTTTTGTAGACTTGTTTTAAATTTATTTCATTTCACCTCTGGGACTGCAGCAATTCACTCTAAATCCTGACCTCCAGACTCATCTTTCTTTATTTCATGATGCTTACTTCAAGCCAGATCCTGCCACCCTCATTCTCAACAAAGCTCGATCTCCTAAGTTAAAAAATATCAACAAAATCCTACCACCTCCTTACTGGTTGAATTTGTAGATGTTTCACCACAAAACCCCCTGAAGATGAAGTAATTCCCCAGAAATTAAGCAGTCATCAGTGCAGGGTGTTGATTCCTCTTGAATTTCTCCTGCTGCACACAAATTATTTTTTATTTGTGAAAAATGAAAATTTCTCCATATAATTTTTTTTTATATTCAGCACTAAGACTGAATGATGACGGTGGAGAAATGTTATCAGCTTGTTTCTCTCAAAGAAAGATAAAGACAGGGAATAACTCCCTTGCTTGTCAGAAATAGCTGAAAGAAGCGAGAAATCCCTCCTGACTGGTGAACAAAATTCTGCTAATTCAAAGGAGAAACACACAATTTCCTCTTTGACTATTCCTGCCTGAAAATTCCAATATATAAATTTTTTGAGAATTTCTTTCTCCTCAGTGGGGCTGCAAGGTCTGAAATG
The DNA here is from genome assembly GCF_028018845.1 of Melospiza georgiana. Taxonomy (NCBI): domain Eukaryota; kingdom Metazoa; phylum Chordata; class Aves; order Passeriformes; family Passerellidae; genus Melospiza; species Melospiza georgiana. The sequence goes on along the minus strand of NC_080430.1, from coordinate 3,645,797 downwards.
GGATCAGGAACTTTTAGGAAGTCTGTAGGGGGTTGTGAACATGACCAAGTTACTGGGACTTAAAAGAAAAATTCATCATTTATGGCAGGTGACACAAAAAGGGTCAGGTACAGAAAGTGGGTCTGGCACATGAACAGTCTCTATATTCTGTATTTCTGCAGTATCTAGAATAATATTATAAAATATTAGGGTTCATGACTCCTTCTCCAAGGTTCCCACATGGTGCACAATGGTAAAATCTCTGCTCTTTAAGGACCTTGTTTTCTGTGCTGGTATGAGAAGCCCCATCTTGGGTGGCAAGAGAGGAACAACAACTCCTGGTCCCTCCATTTTGCAGGAATTCAGCCCTGCTGCCTTTGCTTTACCCCCTTGCTCTGTTCAGTGAACACAAACATCGACCAAATGGGGTTTCTGATCTGTTTCCTCCTTTCTCTCCCACTCCACCTCTCATGCCCAGATGTTCTGCTCATTATTTCTTTATTCTTCACAGCAGTTTTCTCTCCTTCTGCTGCTGGGCCATGCCTTTAATGCTTCAGAGGCAATGATTGCCTTGAGATTTTTTGTTTGGTTTATTTTTTTTCATTAGTTTCATGATGGATTTTTCCTCTTAAATGCTTTAAATTCTTCAGGAAACTTTATATGAGAAGAAATAGGGGGCACATGCTGACCCTGTGTGTCCATTCCTGTTCAGTCATCACTAACAGCCTGAATGGAAAAGAGAATTTGAAGGAAATGAAATCTCAGCAGGACCCAGAATCTGACTCCCTTGCTCTGGAGGAGGAATTAAACTGATAAAGGGGAGTAATGAAAGCCAAAGGCAGACAAGAGAGGAAGGAGAGCAGTGATTACTTCATACTCAACTTCCCCAGGCAGTGGTGCCAGGCTATTTCTTACATCAGTGTTTCCAATTTCCTTTGTTTGAGTTTTCATCCCCACTGTGGAGCTCCCCAGTTTGTGCTGGGCCCTCTTCTAGCTCTCACCAGCCCTCCAGGTATTTTCTGCCAGATCAGAACTGATAAATCTCACTGCTGATCCACATGCATCCTTTTTTTTTTTAATTTCTATTTCTCCCATCCAGACTCTTCTGACCTGTTCCCAGCCCTGGGGCTAGGAAAGACTGACACAGGAGTTACTCAGATGTTAGTGACAGTTTCCTGGGTTAGGTGCATTTAGCAGGGGATTTATCTAATTAGATGTTGATACCTTCAATTGCATCTGCACTACCAAAGGGCAAGTCACCTTCCTCAGTTTGTAGCTCTGGATGTCTACCAAGCAGAGCCCGAGAAATCATTTATTTCATCCTCAACATAGATTAGATGATGTCTATTTTTTCTTTCTGGAGACATGGAATAAAAGGTGGCCATATGAGCTCTAAATAATCACATTTCAGTGTCTACATTTGATCACACAACTCACCTTTAGCTTCTGTCTTTGTTATATTGACTAGGTCATGCTGGAGGTCTGCATTACCCCAAAAATCTCAATGGGATTTAGGATGGAATTCTTGCCATCTCAATGAATTTTGATGGAAAGAACCCTGCTGATGAAATGGAGAACCATAGATTGGCCATGAAATACTTTTTCCCAGCTGTTCCCTGTCTTGTTTTCCACTGTTGGAACCAAATATTCCAGACTTGTCCCTTGAGTGTGGTGGGAAAATTCCTTGAGTGATTTGCAGATTTGTGTTTAAAATTTAGTGTTCAAAGCGCCTGAAATGCACTAACTTGGAAAGAGCTGAAGTGAAAAAAGTGAGCTCAGCACAAGAATTTGAATGGAAGTGATGAGGCCTCCTCAGTGATTATGTGGTGCACGACATGGAACCAAATATTGCAAACTTGTCCCTTGAGTGTGGCTCCCTCTCAAATTGTGGGAGAGTTCCTTGAGTGATTTGCAGATTTGTGTTTAAAATTTAGTGTTCCAAGTTCTTAAAATGCTCTAACCTGGAAAGAGCCAAGGTAAAAAAAAGTGAACTCAGCACAAGAATTTCAATAGAAGTGATGAGGCCTCCTCGGTGATTATGTGGTGCACGACATGGAACCAAATATTGCAAACTTGTCCCTTGAGTGCGGCTCCCTCTCAAATGGTGGGAGAGTTCCTTGAGTGATTTGCAGATTTGTGTTTAAAATTTAGTGTTCAAAGTGCCTGAAATGCACTAACCTGGAAAGAGCCAAGGTAAAAAAAGTGAGCTCAGCACACAAATTTGAATGGAAGTGATGAGGCCTCCTCGGTGATTATGGGTTCATGACTCACTGTCAAATCAATCTTTACCTTCACAACTCCATCATCTCTTGTTTTCCTGTCCCATTTCTCCTGTCCTTCCTCTGAAAAATCTTGAGAGGAAGCAACATTCCCGGGCATGTCAAGGAATTGAAAGGAAAAAAGGATTTGAGGGGATGTGATGGTTCCTGCGAGGAATCACATTGAGTTCTTGTTAAAAGTTACCCTGTAAATCAACAGGAAAGAAACTGGTAAGGGCACCAGGGGGTAGGAGCTGGTAATTAGGAGGCAGTGTGGTGATGCAAGGAGAGATTTTGAATTATGTTTCCATCGCACAAAGATGATGGAGCAGGTTTTTTTTTTTTTTTTCAGTTTCACATTTTTTATTGAGTGTCTCATCATCCTCCTGTTCTCTGAGAGCCTTTGAATTATCTGCTGTTATTTCCCCTGGCACCACTGGGAAGACATTACTTCACTGTGTCTCCCTCACTGAAGCAGCTGTGCCCAAAAACAACAGGACTAGGATGGAATCCAAGCTGATGAATTCCTAGAGCTGGAAGGGCATAGATAAGAAAATGTCTCCACAACCTGAAAGTTTTCTCTGTGGCTCCTTTTAAAGTAGAATACAGACCTAGATAGCTTTGATCTCTATGGATACATCTCTCCTTGGTCAAAGATGCTTTTTTTGGGCACTGATGGATTTATCCATGTGACACTGCATAAAATGTCTTCTACTAAAATCATATTAGAGCTGGTAGGAACAAGGAGGAATTTCAAGGGAGAAGCCAGGGGCATGTGATGACAGACACGGGGTCTGTGCTTATTTCTGGTATCCATTCTGTAGAGTCCTTGTCTGAACAAGTCTCCTGTGCACCCTTTGGGGCCCAAGCTGTGATCAAACTTTGCTTTTTCTCAGGCAAATGCAAGGAAAAGTGCTTCACTTATCTCTGTGTTCCAAGCATTGATTCATTCTTTAACTCTTTGCTGAATTTCTCTGACTTTATCATCATGCTTCTTAGATGTTTTTTGGGAAAGAGGGAATGGTTTAAGTGAAAAATGGGAGATTTAGATTAAATATTGGGTGGAAATTCTTCCCTGTAAGGGTGGTGAGGCCCTGGCACAGGTGCCCAGAGAAGCTGTGGCTGCCCCTGGATCCCTGGAAGTGTCCAAGGACAGGTTGGATGGGGCTTGGAGCAATTTGGGATAGTGGAAGGTGTCCCCATGACAGGGGGTGGGAACTGGATGAATTTTAAGGTCCCTTCCAACCCAAACCATTCTAGAATTCTGTAAAATTGTTCACCTAATAGAGTGGATAAATTCATGTCACCTCAAAGTGGGTTTATAAAGTAGAGAGATCTTTATCAGTGCTAGATACTGGAACTGCAATTATAGTCAAGAGCTCAAAATCAGAACTTGGAACTCCCTGACACAAATACTTACAGAATTTACACTTGTCCTGTTTTTGCATCCACCTTCTGCTGAGAAGGTTGTATGATAAATGCCCATTTTTCTGCTCTGCCCATTAACACAATCATTGTGGAGGTCTGAAGTTGGGTTGAGTGCATTCTGTTGGTGATGATGACCAAAATCTTCATTTTCCAGGCACAAACCAAGGTGCTGGCTCCATAAAGAATCTTTTCCTCAAATGGAGCAGCTGAAGCTGAAATGGCTGATGCTGACCTACTGTGAATTCAGTCACATCAGTGAGGCTGAAAGCCTGGAAGGGCATTGCCATTGGGAAAGTTCAGGATCAGCTGAGCAAGGGGAAAGAAAGGTGTCACAGTCAAGCTGCCCTGGAATAATTCAAGGAAAGGGTTTTTTGCTAGATATGGGTGCAGACAGGATGAACCTCAAGTGGATGAACCACCAGATTTCTTGGAAAAGCCTCCAGGATGTTTCTTTCTCTTCCCTCTTTAATACACAGACAGGCTGTATTTACCTAGATGCTCTTCCTGGGGAGGAGGCCAACGGTACAAAAATAGTTTTTCTGGTGGAGAATTCCTAGAAAGAGGGATTCAAATACCATCCACACTGCACCCTAGACATTATATTAATGGCAGATGAGCAGGGATATTCCTTTGTAACTCTCATGGTGCTGGGAGGAGAAATAGAGAAATACAGCTTTTTCTTCCAGGCCCAGCTGGATTGCCACTAGACTGGGAATCTCTGGACCATCCTCAGTCAGGGATCACAGTGTGGCTGGAATTGTGTTGTTGGAGCCCTGGTTGCTGAGAATTTCAGATTTCTGTGCTGCCAGGCACTGACCCCCAAGAGAACACTGCGCTGACCTGAGGCCATGGAGAAGCTTCCAAAATGGAATGACAGAACTGGGATTGTGGGTGTGGAGTTTGGATAGAAGTGCGTGATACCACAGGGTGGAAAACTTAGGGTTTAAATTTAGAAAATTAGAAAACTTGGGGTTTATATTTAGAAAATATTAATATAGATAAGGCAAGATGGAGGTTTTAGGGCAGAGGCTGGTCCTTCTTCTTCACCTTCTCCTCCATGGGTTTGGGTGGTTTTGTGTAATTGGATAAAAAAGTCCACATTGCGGGCACGGGTGGATGGTTGTTAGATCAAAAGTAAAAATAATGGAGGTGTCATTCCTTAATTGGATAGTTTATCCTTCAAAGGCCTTTAGAGAGAGAGATGGGCCTCTATTTTTAGTTTGTTAGAGGGAAGTGCTGTAGAACTCTGATGTAGAGTGATGTAGAACATCTGAGTCCCAACATGAAATACCTTCTCATGATTTAATCCCGACCTTGGCAAAAGGAAGCAAAATCTCCTTCATAGTGTGGGTTTCATTTTCAAGAAAATCATTCCTTAACATTGTGCCCCCTTGTCTTCAGAGCTGTGTGCCATCATGGATAAACCAAGCCATGGCAAAGAGGTGGAGTTGGCAGGGCCACAGGTGCGTCCTGCACCACCTGGGCACGGCTCTGCCATGGGTTCCCCACAGCACACAGGATAGATGTGGTGACCTCAGTCTCTGCCATAAGAATCTCAAACCTTACAAGTTCTTTTTCACTGCTTTGTCTTCAGGGACAGAATTTGTCTCTCTGGACTTTACCACCTCTATTCTCTGACCTAAAAGAAGTCTGAACCCTGTAGAGCTATGGGTCCTTCCTTGGAGCTGTTCCTCTTCAGCTCTGGGTTCCTGTGTTTGTTTCTCTGGATTTTAATGAATAACACCTCAAATCTCTGACCTAAACAAAGTCTGAACCCTTTAGAGCTCCTTCCTTGGAGCTGTTCCTTTCCAGCTCTGGGTTTCTTTCATTTGGGGATAAATTGTTTTCCGTAATGGCCTTTTTCTCTCTTCTGATTCAAGAACAGGATGAGTTGAGCCCTATGGATTCCCTAACCTGGTTGAAGCTGAGGCCAGGTGATCATCAGCCTGGGGATGGTCAGGGAAGATGACTCAGAGTAAAAAGATGTAAAAATTGCTGTAATGGGGCAGAAATTTTCATTATCTCCTCCGGCAGCAGGAACACGCTTTGGTGGTTTAAACAGGGACTGCCACCTTTGCATGCCCTGCTGATAAATCTGAGTTTAGTCACCTTCTCAGCATTTGCTGGACTTCCATTCATAAAAAAAAAAAAGGAAAGAAAACTACTGGAATTTAATACTTACATCTCTAAAAACACCATTAGCTGTGAAACACATGTATGAGCTACTGTTCCCTTCCAATGATGTATTCATTGTGATAATTCCCACCTGGTTCTTTCAAAACCATTACTTTTGTCATCTCCAGAATTGCCAGGAAGTCCTACTGTAATAGGCAAGGAACATGAGTTTAAAGAAAATGAAAGGTGAATTAGAATTTGTCCAGGCAGCTGGGTAAGATAATGACTCGGATAAGATGAGTTTCTGGGAACCAGATTGAATAAAAGTATTTCTCTGCGAGCAGTTCAGTCATTGAAAAATGCAGGTTCAGGTTACATGTTAAAATAATTAAGGGCTGAAAAATAGCAGCCATTAACAAATTTGGAAAATGAAAACATATGGCCATTTCATATTGTTCTGTTCAACAGAACATTGTTTCAGAGGTATTGGTGCTTAAATTGAATTAGGGATAAGAAGTAAAGAAATGATAAAATTCAAGATAAAAAAGCTAAAAATGAAATTTCCTCTCTGCCTGTCTGGCTCTTTGTTTTCATGTCAGACAAGATGAAGGAAAAACTCTCACTTAATTGAACAGAATGGGATTTTTGTGCATGGTGTGCTTAAAAATAAAATATGCATTGTTTACACAGTTCCACCTGTGAGTTCCTTGTTTCTATGGTGACATCCAGTTTATTAAATCCTCTCTTTTATTTAGTCCAGACTTAAATATTATCAAGAAGACCACTCTGACCATCTAGTTCATGGTGTACACGATGATCTAGAGCAAAGGGAGCAGTCTCTTTCCAGTTTATGCAGAGATTAATAAAGCCTGAGTGTTTTTCCCATCAATTTCTTACTTTCAGTGGGGTGTTTAATTTGTAGGGTTTTTTTTTTTATTTTTGCTTGGTTGGTTTGGGGTTTTTAATGAACATTTTCAAATACACAGCATAGTAGATGCAGCCTGGTCTAATGTAAAGTGTCCCTGCCCATGGTGGGGTGGAATGAGGGGATCTTTAAGGTCCCTTCCAACCCAAACCATTCCATAATTCCTTGATTTAAGATGCTTTTGCAACTGATTTTACTTCTGGGACGTGGGTACTCTTCTAATTCACATTGTCCCAAGCAATTGTGAGCAGCACATGTAATTGCAGTCATGTCCTACCAGGCCACTGCAGTTAGAAGATTAATGATGAGCAGCAATAAAACTTACCCAATTAATGAGTGATGGTTTAATCTGTTGCTATCTGTAGTCATGAGCAGCTGGAAGCTGTGATAACATGCACTCATCGAATTTTTAATGTCTGTAGTACCACAGCTAAAAAAAATCCCAGAAAACTGTTAAGGAGTTATCTGAATTATGAGTGAGTGATAATTGATAAGGGAATTATAAGTGAGTGATAATTGATAAGTGATCTGTGATTGTCAACACCTTTTAAACCACTGCTTCATCCCATCAGGCAGCTCCTGCACTCTTCCATAGTGCTGGAAAAAAAGTGTTCCCTTGCATGGAAATTGTGTTTTCCTGAAGGTCCTGCAAATGTGTTGTGCTTCTGTAAATGTTGTTGTAGAGATGGACAGAAAAAACACACTGAGCAATGTGTCAAAGGCTTTTTTTATTGCTGCATGTTCTCCTTTTTTATACAGTTTTACAAACTACAATTGGTTAGTAGCTTTCTTGCCAATTACTCTTGGTTAGTAAAAGGAATTTTTTTCATCCATCAAATCTCTCTATTCTTAAATTGTTTACATATTCTTCATAATTGTTTACTGATTTAATAATTTCTTCATAATTTCTTCCCTGATTCTCATGGCATAGATTTAATGTCTATGTAGGTGTAAGGTGTTTTGCACCCAGAAATAGATTGTTGTATTAACAAACTGTTCAAACCAGGATTGTTTTCACATGGGAAATTGCAAAGTGCCAGCTTGACAAGGCCAGCCACTGATCTAACAGAGCAGGCCTGATTTTGAGGCCTTTCTTTGATAATTTTTCTACCTTACTGAAAGGTAAAAATGAGTGAGTCAGGTGACAGACAACTGGATCTTCTTTTCAAAGGGAATTCAGTGAAAATCTCTTTTGTTCCTGTTCCCATGGCTCGTTCTTGTGGCTGGCTGCTGGATTTCCTGATGTAGCCAGGCTCTATTGCTGCTTCAGATTGTTTGTGTCCCTGAGAAAACACAGCAGTGAGAGAGAGAGAGGGCTCCATCCTGGCTGGAGGCAATGGCACAGTTTGGTTTTTAGGATCTTTATTTCCAGGGATGAGACATGGAGCCAGACAGCGCTGATGGACCTTGGGCTTCACCTCTCTGGCAATGAGTGCATTTCAGAGGAACCCTGCATGGACTCTAGACTTTGTAAATTGCTTTCTAGTGTCCAATAAGCTCCTGAAGTGAGAGAAATAGAGAATTGATATAGAGACTTCTAGGATGAGATGAGGTGCACATAAAACAAAAATCCCTGTTTTCCCTAGGATATCCAGACTTTCTGACATGAGGCCTTGAGAAGATTTGTGTCTCTCCAGACTGGAAACTAAAAAAAATCTAAGGTTGCGGTAAAACCTTACCTTTGTTAAAAGAAATTAAATCCTCAGAGTCAAAATACCTGAGAGAGCTTCCTAAAAACCCCATGTCCAGTCTAAGTCAGTCACTCAGGCGCCCTGAATAACCAGTGATGGAAAATAGAGGACTTCAAAGTGCAGAGCATTGCCCAGAGACATCTTCATTTTAACCCTGGAATTACCTTCAAAGCTTCAGTAAATATATTTATTTCAGGGACTAGAGTGGAAGGTGAGACACTGAAGATGTGTTAAAGTTGTCTGTGATTATTGCAGCAGATTTGGACTAGATGATCTTTCAAGGTTTCTTCCAACCCCAACCAATCCATGATTCTCTGATCTCAGTGAAAAGACAGAGAAGCTGTCATGTTTTCTAAGAAAATCCTAAAAAAAAAATAATTTTGTTTTGTTTTGGTTTTTATTTTTTCTGGAGGATGTAAACCAAGCTATGAAAAAATGCACTAATTGTAGACACAAAGAAAAGAAATATATTCCTAAAGTGAATAATTCTGAGCACCTGTTGTTTGTAACAGAGAAAACACAGGATTACTGCACAGCACATCCAGGAAATTTGGTTGTTTTAGTCAAATTACCCAAAGGCAAGGAGAGGACAATAAGCAGGCAATAAAGGACTGAACAGCAAAAATTTATGATCCCTGCTTGAGTTTATAAAAGCCTAGAAGGATGTCAAAGATGCTGATATACACATTAATATAGACAAAATACAGATTTTGATCCTTTCCTTAATTCTTCAGCTGTGGGCTTCTGCAGCTAATTAATTCATTAAATATGGCCAGTGAGTATAACAGGATCTACCAATACAGGCTGAAATCATGACTGAAATTAGAAATTAGGGCTCTGGGCTGTGTTAAGGGCACATTTATCCCCCTGATGTGATGGTAAATCTGTAACATCTGCCCATTCCCACTGTGCCCTGCGAGGGCTGATCATTTGTGATGATGTTCCCTGTTTCTGGTGATGACAATCAGGATCTCAGCTCCTCTGGCCTTGTGCTGGGCAGGAGCACAGAAAGGGGCAGAGTCACTGCAGCAGAGACTCAGTGTGTGGCTCTGGTCTGCAGGGCCAGCAGCTGGACCCCATAATCCCTTCTAACTCAGGATATTCTGGCATTCTGTGAGTTTTCCTCACAGAAATTGAAGTTTCTCCTCCTTAGGTGTTTCCAGCTTGGCTGTTGTCCCAAAGCTGCCTCCCCAATCCAAGGACAGAAGCTGCTTTTTGGGGGAGTGGCTCATGGGGTGCATTTTGAACATCTGCTTTCCAGTGAGGACAATGTTCTCCAGAGCTGCCTGTTCATATCTGATGCCTGAAGAGGCTGACCTGGAACAGAGGCTGGACAGAGTTAAAGGAATAAAGCAGAGATTTATTAAAAGGCTTTCAAAGGATACACCTTGGGCAGCACAAGAGCCTGGCTGTGGCTCTGTGTAAGATGGACCCAAGATGGACCCAAGATGGACTCCAGTCATGAGTTTTCACACTTTTATAAGTTTTGGTCCATTTCCATATTGGGGTTGATTGTCCAATTACAGCTTCAGGTTATGCAGTCCCACCCTCCCAGTTTGGTCTCCTCAATTTGCTGTTTTTACACTTTTTGGGCCTGAAGCTGCAACGGTGTCCTTGGTTCTGGGGCTGGAAAAGGAGTGTTTTGTGTGACTGAACTGTGAGGAGAACTTGCTAACTCTTTATGTGAAGTTCAGAGTCACACCCTAAGGCAGTACAGAATCTGGAAAATGCAAAAACTAAAACTTGATGTGACGGTGTTCACAGGGGTTATTAGATGAGGGAAGAGACGAGGATCTGACTCCATGTTTCAGAAGGCTGATTCATTATTTTATGATAAATATTACATTAAAACTATACTAAAAGAATAGAAAAAAGGATTTCCTCAGAAGGCTGGCTAAGAATAGAATAAGAAAGAATGATAACAAAGGCTTGTGGCTCGGGCTCTGTCTGAGCCAGCTGGGCTGTGATTGGCCATTAATTACAAACATCCAACATGAGACCAATCCCAGATGCACCTGTTGCATTCCACAGCAGCAGATAATCAATGTTTACATTTTGTTCCTGAGGCCTTTCAGCTTCTCAGGAGGAAAAATCCCAAGGAAATGATTTTTCATAAATGATGTCTGTGACAACTTGAGGCGTCAATCTACCCCCACAGAAACTTCAAGGGTCATTCAAATGCAGAGTTTGGCAATGGTCCATTAAATGCCAATCTGGAAAGCACATTTGCCAGGTGCTGCTTCCTCTGTTCATGGAAATGGGTGTCTGTACTTAGACCAGTGCTGGGAAAACAGTAAATGGATGGGATCAAGAATGGGCTGGAAGAAATTCCCATGGCATTCTGCTAATAATTTCGAGGCTTTCTTTTCATAACTTTGATTGGAAGATTTTTCTTTGCCCACTTAAGAATCACCTCTTCACCAGCACTTGTATTTCTGGAGGAACATTCTGACCTTTTATTTAAAATCACTTCTTTTTCTATTTGCCTGTACTGTAGGATCACTTGGAAAATTCTAGCTGTGAATGAAATATTGTTAGACTAAAGCCTCAAGAGAATCTTCTTAGCCTGTTCTTACCATGAAATGTTTTTTTCTTTGAGATTTCACCCCACACTGACATTCTCACAGAGGTGGCCAGTGCTTAAAACTGCCCAACTGTACAATTTCATTTCTTGTTGCAGCTTCTTCTGTGCTACATCCACTACTTCTTAATATACCTCACAAACTTAAGCCAAGAACTTCATTACAGGGAACTGCCTACTCAATAATACATGCAGCTGAGTAAGTGTAATAATTTGGACTCCTGACAGGCTTTGCATATTGATTTTTCCTCAGCAAAATAAAACTGAAGCCCAGTAAGTTAAATCATCTTCAGATGGACGAGCAAGTTACAGTGCTGTAACAAGTTTTTAACTGCTCTGTCTGCTAAGTGGGAGGAAAATCTTTGTATGTACTTATCTCAGCCTGGCAAAAATGAGATAATTCAGCCCTGTTTACCCTCAAAAGCAGCTGCACAAAGTCACATTCACATACTCTGTGCCCATGGCAGGGGATTTGGAGTTAAATGGTCCTTAAGGTTCTTTCCAATCCAAATTGTTCAATAAATATCAACTCCCTGAGCTCTTAATAAGCTTTATTTATTTTTTTTTTTTTTTCACAAAGTTCTTGGCCTTTTCCACCAGGGAAAGAACAAGGGAGGAGGGACTGCAGGTCCAGTCTTCGTTGTATTTTTTTGTAGTTTTTGTGCAGAGGAGGATGAGGGTGGGGAAGGGAGATCCTTGGTTTGCCCATCAGCTGCTATCCAGCACTGCTGGCTCAGAGTGGACCTGGTAATTTGTTCCTCGAGAAAAGGCAGGGATTGAAAAATGTGCAATTCCTTCCCCAAATTCCTCAGAAGAAAAGGAGGGAACAGGGAAGCACAAAGGGAAAACTCTGTCGTGTGATTTTTTTCCTGTCCTTTGTAAGAGAAATAAGGGAAAAAAGAACTCTTATTTTGTTTTGGGGGTCATAAATCTTAATATGTACCAATATTTCCTTCAAGAGAGAAGAATTTTGCATTCTGTGCAAGAAAAAAATTAACCTGGCCTGTGCTGTTCTGCTTCCCAGCTTGAGATTTCATTTTCTAATATGTGTTCCCCCACAGAAACAAGTTATTCTGTGGTGCAGGAATTCTTCAGCAATGTCACTCCTGGGTTTAAAGGTGAAATTAATCTCACTTTAGCTGGCTGAAAGCAGAATATTTGTCTAAAGTGGATGTGTAGGCTCTCCTATGAAAAAAGAAAAATTAAAAAAAAAAAAAAAGAGGAAAAATTTGATTTGACCAGCCTATGTTTTTTAATTATTTTAAGAAAATATATTAATTTAAGATACTTCAGAAATAAGATAGAAGACTTTCTGCCCTATTGATGTGGCATGTGATTTTCCTTCATTTCCTATCAACAGGAATGTTGAATGTTGAAGTCCATTTTCTCCCCGGTATAACCATTATTCCTGCAAAATAGTTGGAAAGGAATAGAAATTAGAAAACTTGCCAACAAGACTTCAAATTATTCTGTTAAAATAAATGTTCTCTCCTCCTTTTTTCCCTTTGTGAATTTTGCTCCCATTTGCCATGAAGGCTCACGATTTTGACAGCTCAATGAATGTATCATGTCTTATAAATTATTTACAGATGAATGAAAGCAATTACCTGTCTCTTGCACAGCATTGTAAACATGGAGTTTAGAGGCATTTTTAGTTTTAGCTTGAATATTTTTGAGCCTCAAGCCATGTGTAAATACCCAAAAAGCCTCACTTCCCAGCTAATAAAATATTTATAGCTATGATCAGCTTGTTTTTTAAAAAGATCTTTTGACAAGTCACACCTTTAAAATTTTGATGATTCCTTAAGTAAACACATTTTTTAACAAAATGAGAGCAGTCAATCCCCAGCTGGCAGTGGAAGGGTTCTGCTGTCAGCAAGAACAGGTGGAATTCTCCTGCTTTCAATCCCATCTCAGCTCCTACTGAATCCAACAAACATTTTATTTTTGGTGTGTGTTTCAGTGAAGAGACCTGTGCTGGTCTCTGTATTTAGGGGAAAAATGCCCCCCTTGGGGAAAAATTGCATCACTGAATGCTAGACATCTAAATTATTGGCTAAATTAGCTGGTGAGTCTCCCAAGACTCCTTGTAGAGTTGATAGATACAGAGATTTACATCCAGTTTGCATATTAAAAATCTTAAATTAAGGTGCCTTAATAAGCAAGCTGAAGATGTATCCATAATCTCAGAGAGCTGAGCTGCCTATTGCACTTCCCAGTCCTGGAATTCCTCTTATTTTCAGTGTTCTTAGAGATTATTTTGTTTTTCTGGTTGTGTTATGGTTGTTGAGTTGTTTGGGGTTTTTTGTTTGGTTGTTTGGGGTTTTTAGGTTTTATTATTTTGGGGGCATTGTTTTGGTTTATTGGGTTTTGGTTGGCTTCATTTGGTTTTCTACGGGTTTTTTTTGCTTGGCTTTTTTTTTTAGTTTTTGTTGTTGACGCTGTTGGTTGGGTTGTTTTGTTTTGTTTTTGTTTTTGTTTGTTTATTTGTTTGTTTTGAGGGTTTTTTTGTTGTTTGTTTTTTTTTTTGGTAAACCAAATGGGAACCCTACACAAATAGTTGGACATTGGTTGAACAACGTCATTTTCCACCTTCAAGAGTTGAGTGTTGAGGACAAGCACCTGCAGATGCTTTCCTTATTGATCCTTTTCCTTGCCTTCCTGATTATCCTAAAAGCCATTTCAGGCTTCCATGGCAGCTTGCACTTTTGGTAATCAAGCCATGCATTTCCTGCTCCCACAGCTGCTGGAATCGATGGGTTTGTGTCCTTTTGCAGCAAAACAAATCGAAGGGAGCAAGAGTGAAACAACACAAGTGCAAATCACAACCCAAACAAGAGGCAAGGCTGGGAGGATCCATCACTGAGTGACCAGGAAAAAATTACTGGACACAGAAGTCAATGCACAAGGAAATGCTTTAGAGGAGAAAAAGCAATTATTGGAGTGCGTAATGAGTATGCCCAAGCCATATGGCAAGAGTGAAGCCAAACTGAAATAGTGAACACAAACAATTAATAAAATGCTCTGAAGGGTTGTTGGGCGTATTTTAAGAGCGTGCCTCAATCCCAGACAGGAAAGGACTTGAGTCTGTTCCAGGTTTTTGGCCATAAAAAATAGTGACTAATGGAATTCCACCCCTTCTCTGCTAACCTGCAAATTGCCCACAGCAGAACCAGTGTTATCACAACTGAATAATCCTGAACAAAATTAAACAGAGTGCTCCCAGTCAGCAAGACCATTTCATAATTATCTTCATGCGGGACAGATCAGAATTGCTGATTTGTTTCCCATTATTCCACTGGATTGAGAACTGATAAAGAGATTTTCCAGTGGTGTGGCTACAGCAGATGAGCATTCATGCTCACATGGATGAGATTTCTCACTTGGGTTATAAACTGAGTGGCTTTTGTGTGCTTTCTAATTTTTCTTCCACCTGTGTCTAAAATAGACTGTGGACAGATTAGTCTATCTGAAGATAGATATAAATATAAACCCATACTCTATACCTGCATAAATACACACCTACAGCTATAAAAACTTATATTTAACTGAAGTTTGCATCAGGATTTAATTGTAAATCTGCTAAATAACACAGAATCTGTTGATTCACAGAATATCAGGAAGAAATTTGTTCTTGTCTTTATATATGACGCTGAAGTTATTGCCATCCCTGCAAGTCAAAAATTCCCAGGTGATTGAAACATGGAGAAGTTTCTGGGTCTTTGTAACTCAAGCACACAGAATTGTACCGTCATACTTTTTTTTTTTTTTTTTTTCATGCTTAGTCCAGCTAATAAAAATGTCACAGACAATGAGAACTCCCCAAATTCCTTTCAGATAATTCAGTTATGGGGGGTTTTGTTGGCCTGGGTGCAAGGAAGGATCTCTGTGAACTCCCCAGGTCCCTTGAGAATTATTTTCCATTTTTCCATAATGATTCCATATTCCAATTAAAAAATATTGATCAGATGTATGCAAATTTTCATAGTTATTTATTACTTCATATGGCAGGGTAATTACCTGCCCACACATATTTGTGAGAAAGAATAGAGAACAATTTCCTTCCTACCTGTCTTTAACTCTTTCTAATAGGAGGAGGGAGAAAAGAAACAATAATATACTTACCTAATTTTCATATTTCTGTTTTAACCCATCTCTAAATTTTCTGAACCAATTAATCCCTGAATTATAGCAGCTTTAGACATCGAGAAACTTATTCGCTCTTTTGGAATCAACTCTTTATTTATTTACAGGAGTAAACTGTACAAAATTGAGGATGTGCAGACTTTTTTTTTCACAAATACTGTTAAAATCCACATTCTTTCCAAAATACTTCTTCCTTCAATGGAGATAGTGAGTTCCTTTTATGGAGTTAGTGACTAACCCAGCACTGTTGAAGATTTGGTCCATATCTCTGTATGTTTTTGGTGTTACTGCTCCTGTAAATTCACCATAAATTGTCAAGTCCTCTTGGCAGCCACTTCCCATTTCTTCCTGTATCCTGCCAGCCTTTAGACATAGAAAGCCAGACCCATCACACTCCTTCTGGTCCAAAGACAAGCAAAGAGGAATCATCTTGTCTCTATTTATTCAGGTTTTGCATTAACACAACTGTAACTTTGGGTCTTCCTGTGGTTTTCTGGGCATTTTCCCCCTAATGTGTTCCCTGTACCTAAATATCAGAAATACTTCTGACATCTTCTGTGGCCGTGTTCACAGGAGTTTTCAGATGAGGGAAGAGACGAGGATGTTGACTCCATGTTTCAGAAGGCTGATTTATTATTTTACGACATATATTACGTTAAAACTATACTAAAAGAATAGAAGAGAAAGTTCTCATCAGAAGGCTGGCTAAGAATAGAAAGGAATGATAACAAAGGTTTGTGGCTTGGACAGAGAGGGAGCCAGCTCTGCCGTGATTGGCTGTTGATTGCAAACATCCACACAAGACCAATCCCAGATGCACCTGTTGCATTCCACAGCAGCAGATAATCAATGTTCACATTTTGTTCCTGAGGCCTCTCAGCTCCTCAGAAGGCAAAATCCTAAGGAAGGATTTTTAATGAAAAGATGTCTGCAGCATAGACAATCTTCTATGCTGTTCATACCGTTTCCAATGAGGCTGTATCACACTGAATTTGCAGTGTTATTTTTTTTTTCACTCTCTGAATACGTTGTGGGCACTCAGAGAAGTCCAGTATGGAAGAGGAGAGAGGCTTTGTTAAACTCGGTGTTAAAATTTGTTCCTGCTCAGGAGCATGAAATGGAGCACATCCCCTTAACAGGGCCTGGACTGGCTGTTGATAATGGATTTATTTCCTTTGTTTCCTCCACTAGACCATGAGATCCCACGAGCTCTAACGAGGAGTTGTTTGACTCACCACTAGAACAATTTCCAGGACAGATTACGGAATTTGCACGCTGGAGGAAATTAAGTTCTTTAATTCAGTTGTTTCTCATCCTCTGAGGGCTTGAAGGAGTAAACAAGGAACGAATTTCTCTCAGGGGTGTCCCCGCTGGCGTCACTCTGCTGACATCAGGAGTGGATTTGGCCCAAAATCAGTTAGAAGTTATCTTCTCCTACATTTTCCACTGAGAAAATTCTATTTATAAACACCAGAAAAGCAAGAAGATGGGGAGCAGGAGTCAGAATATGAAGGGGCAGCTTGATTTTACAATGCTGGCTCTGGAGAGCCATTTAGATTTCAGTGTCACCATTTGTTGTGGTTTGTTTGGTTTTCTTTGGTTTTCCAGCTTTAAAAAAGTGCAGAAAATCTTTTTAGCACCTAGAGCTACCCTGAAACAAAAAAAAAGTAATAATTTGTTAATTCCTTTTGAGGGATCTTAAATTGTACCACAATTTAATTTAATTTCTGAAATTATCAATTATATAGACTGGAGGTCAGTTACTCTTTTCACTTGTTTATTGCTTGCCTGTTTTCTTTGGTCTGTTTATCCTTTTAGAAACAAGTCAAAATTCCTGACAAATGTTATTGACTGGGCAATTATTAACCACAGGCTTTGCCTGAATAATTCCCATTAAAAATCCTGCTCTCATGTGTTGGGATTTTTTTAAGACTCAGACTCAGAGACTGTTCAAGGTTTGTGTCCCATTTTAGTCCCACTCCAGTGCTGTTGTGGGATTAGTTAGAAATGAACAAATCAAAGAAAGATGTTATCATTCTTTTCTTTTGAGACAGAAAAGATTTGGAGCCGTGAATTTATTATTGTGAATAATAAAGGCTCAAGGCTCAAGAGACCTGCTGTTCAATTTTCTCCTCATCTCCCTCCATGCCGTTAAATCCTGTCTCCATTTTCAAAGGAATGCAGACTCCAAATTACCAAAAAGACAGTCTGAAAGAATTTCTACTTTCTCTGTCTCCATGGCAACTGTTTATCCCAGAGATCTTTCCAGATGTCTTCTTCAGAGGCCCATAAATCTCATAATGGGCCAAACATCACTCCAAGGGTGGCAAAACTGTCAATGGACTGTTCAGCTCTCCAGGTTGGGAGGATTTTTTACCTTTTTAGCCTTAGCTGAAAGCCAGGTTCACTGTGAGGCACATTAATACTTGTGGGGAAAATATAATAAATATGTGTAATATTTTACAGGTATGTATTTATTCCTATCCAGCTACTTCAACACCACAACCAGTTGCATGCTTAGATAATATTAATTAAACTATTAATTAATAGCTGACAGTGCTCCACCCTGCTGTCCTTGCTCAATCCCTTTTTATGGCCAGGTTGTGGCCATAGGATGTGACCAAGGAAAGATGAGGTTTTTGTGGAAGAGCAACACTTTTTTATGATTATTAACCCATTTCCTCCTCAAACTCTGCCTTGACTGTGCAACCTTCAGGCAGGGTTTTTTATGATGCTTTTCCCAGAAATTACTCTGAGCCATGTAAGGATTAAAATTTGTGGCAGTGTGATGTATGGAGCTGCTCCCTCTCCCCATCTGTCTCAGGCTGGAGAATTAATGAAAGACTGAGCTGGAAAAGTGCAGGATGCTGTCTCCTTCCCCTCAGAAGGGAGGGAAGTGAGTCAGAACTGGTGCTGGGGGAGAATGATGATGTTCTGGCTCTCCCCAAAAATAAGGGAGGAGAACTGTTGGAACCCTGGCTGCTGAGAATTTCAGACTTTCTGTGTTGAATGGCACAGATCCTCAAGAGAGCACTGCATTTGACCTGAGGCCATGGAGAAACTTCCAAACTGGAATGACAGAACTGGGATTGTGGGTGTGGAGTTTGGATAGAAGTGTGTGATATCACAGGGTGGGAAACTCAGAGTTTAAGGGTTTAGAATAGAGTAATGGATATAAAGCAAGATGGAGGTTTTGGAGTGGAGGTTGGTCCTTCTTCTTCACCTTCTTCTCCATGGGTTTGGGTGGTTTTGTGTAATTGCACAGAAAAGTTCCAATTGAGGACTTTGAGTGATTGGTTATTGGGTTAAAAGTGAAAATAATTTAGGTGTCATTTCTGAATTGGATAGTTTAGCCTTAAAAGACCTCATATAGAAAGATAGTGAATCATTTTTAGCTTGTTAGTAGAATGCTGTAGAGCTCAAGCTGCGCCAAGGGAAATACAGGTTGGATAGCAGGAAAAAGTTTTTCACAGAAAGAGTGATAAAGTTCTGGAATGGCTGCCCGGGGAGGTGGTGCAGTCCCCATCCCTGGGTGTGTTTAACAAAGCCTGGATGTGGCACTGGGTGCCAGGGTTGAGTTGAGGGGTTGGGGCTGGGTTGGACTGGATGATCTTGAAGGTCTCTCCCAACATGGTCATTCTGGGAATTCTGTGAATTCTGTTAACTCACAACTTGCAATATAGATAAAATATATAGATAAAAAGTAATAAATATTTAAGCCTGAATGTGAAATATCATCTCAAGTGCCTTCAATCCCAGCCTTGGCAGGGGCAGAAAAGAAGCTGAGAACCAGGAGGGGATGGGGTGGTCCAGCAGCTCCCCATGCTCTCCCACGTGCCATGTCCTGAGCAAGGATGGATTTTCTGCAGCTGCTGAGCCTGGCACTGCCTCGGCTTCTGGCAGCTTGAAAGTGTCCTCCTGTCCTCCAGCAGTGATGGGAAAAGAAAAAAACCTCCTGATTTTTTCAGTGATTTCACAGAGTCTCCCTGCCTCCCAAACAGTCAAGCGGGGACTTTCTCAGAGAGGACCAGCCAATCCTTTTTATTATATTTAAAGCAGGTTTAAAAAAAACAACAACTCTGCTTGATTTCACAGCTTATTGGCTTTTTACTCTGCTGCCTAATTAGACAAAGAAATGTTCCAGAGATTTTGCCAAATTGAAGTTCTCCTTTAAAACTCTTCAAGGCTCACCTAAGGCCAGTTGGCTGGAAGCACTTAAAAGATTCTGGAGATTTTCTTGGATGAGGTTTTCTTGGCAGGTATCAATACAAGAGGAGCAATAAGTGTGACCTTAGGAATAAATATCCTGTGACTGAAAAGAACTAAACAGCTTTATAAACAGAAAAAGAATTCTCACTTCTCTGATTGTAAATAATAGCTCCTGTCATTTAAAAGCTGATCTTTGCCATGTATAAAATCTTCAAGGCATAAAAAAGTTATAAAACACACCATATTTCATATATCAAGTATATTTTGTAAAAAATTTCACAATATTTATAATATATAAATGAATTGATAAATAATAATATAAATATTTATAATATAATCAGGATATTAATGTACAATAAATGTGTGTTTATAATTAAAATATATGTTGAATTTATCACAGTAGTATTTTATAATAGTATTTTTAAATATGAAATTATAGTTTTTAATTTTATATTTAAAAAAATATAAATCAGTATATTTTAAAATATAAAATAATATTTATCAATAATATTAATTTTATAAAAATAATGTGCTATAAAATCCAGTATTCCAATCAAAAGCCTCAGTGTTTTAAGTGTTTTCCCTTTTAGTTTTAATATAATCTATTACTAACGCAGTGCATTAGAAGTGAAATATCTCAAGTAATCTTTTCTAATGTTCTCTTTTATTAATTGAGGTGATATTTTAAAAGTTCTCTGCAAACAGTGCTGCTCTTGGATCTCTGAGAATGTCATCCCATAAAACAAGTCACTTTACTGATAATGCTGCACCAGTAGAAATTGCTTTGCTGGTTTATAAGTCTCATGACATAAAAAATGGATTCTAAATAATCATAATACAGTTCTGAGTAACTTTATACTAAGGACAGCTGATGGAAAATATTGAGGTGGGTCAAGTGCTGGCGAGTTGGATCAAAGTTTATTGTTCTTCACATACTACTCTGGCAGAGAAACTTGGACTATACCATTGGAATTCCCCTAATTTCAGTTGGTTTAAACTTAAAATTGAGCTTTCTCTTATTGCCTTTTCTAATAATAATTTATTTTAGAACAGGTTGCCCAGAGAAGTGGTGGGTGTCCATCTCTGGAAGTGTTCAAGGCCAGGTTGGACGGGGCTTAGAGTGATGCCTCAGGTTTTAGCTTTTATATTTTCACATTCTGTGCTGCTTTAGTGTGTGGGTCTGAGCTCCACATCAGGGCATGGTGAGCTCTGTGCACAGAGCAGGGAGACAAAACAATTCCTGCTCCAGCTGGGCACCAAGGACAAATGATCCAAATCTCAGCCCCGGAGCACAAACACCGTGGGCTGGAGAGAGAAAAACAAGCAGGGTGGGACTGCCTGGGCTAAAGCTGGAATGGGACAATGAACTGCAAGGTGCAAATGGAGCAGAACTGATCCCAGGGAGAGACCCCGGGAGCGCTCGTGCATTTTGGGGCCATTTTGGTTCATCTTGGGTGCAGCCCTGGCTGGGCTCTGGTGCTGCCCAAGGTGCATCCATGGAGGAGATCCTTTGAATAAATCCCTGCTTTATTCTTTAGCTCTGTGCAGCCTCTGTTCCAGGGCAGCCTGCACAAGGCATTGCTGGGACAATAGAAAGTGTCCCTGCCCATGGCAGGGGTAGAATGAGATGATCTTGGAGGTCCCTCCCAACCCAAACCATCCCATGATTCTGTGGTTCTGTGATAATTAGAAACTTTCTATCAGTGCCCTCCACAGTTGTCTGGTTTTTGGTTTTGTTTTTTTTTTTTTTTTAATTTTGTGCACTGTAAAGGAAATGCAGAACTTCCCTTAGAGGAACACATGAAGCTTTTATGCTGATGAGGTGAATGAATACCAGGTTAGACAGCACAATGTGCTTCCCTGGGCAGAAACAGCATTACCTGGATAGAAAAAATACTTCCTGGTGTAATAACTGGGCCAGATGAAAGAACAGACTTGGTTCTCATAATTCCAAAATTTATCAGGAGCAGAACTGGGAAGAACTGCTTTTGTCTCTCTGGGCTGGGAGTGCTCAGTGCTGGGTCTGAAAGAGCTCCAGGGTTGGTGCCCAACTCCAAACACCCCCAGGAACAACATTTCTGTGACAGGAGCTCCTCAATGACACCTGCACTTTGAAATGTCAATTACTTTTGGAAATCATATCCCCATACCCAGGCCACGCTCAAGCCCTTATTTATTTTGGTATTTACCCAGATTTATGAAGGAACAGAGAGCTCCTATCTCATATTCCCCTCTCTCTGCAAGGCTTTATATGTAGTGTGCCCTTTAGAAGTTATTGTGCACCACATAATTCAGTTTAATATGCTGCTTTGTTACATTACCTTTCCTTTGATATTACTCTCCTGAAGGCAATACGACCTTGAAGGTGATATTTTAAACCAATAAATGAGGAGAGGAACTGAAAATCAAACTGAATGCTGTAAGCCAGAAGGCTGGATTTTCATCTCAGGCCTTTATTTCCCTACGTGAAAAATACAGAAGTCTAACATTTATGTAATTACATTTTTTTTCTTGATTTGCCAAGGGGAACAAATTTTATGCAAATTCTTGTCTATTATGAATCCTCCTGTCTATGTATGAATCCATAAATTCCATTGCCCATTGCACTATTACTCCTTTGTGCAGCCCCCCATTTTTGAAAAGGGGGTGCTGGAGATAAGAAAAATGTCAAAATAATAATTTTGATAGAGAAGGCTTTCTGGAGACAGCCTTAGCTTGTGCCAGGGGAGGATTAGATTGGATATTGGGGAAAATTTCTTCACTGGAAAGGTGGTCCAGCATTGGAACAGGCTGAACAGGGAAGTGGTGGAATCACCATCCCTAAAAGTGTTTTAAAAATATGTGGATGTGGCACTTGGGGACAGGGTTTCGTGGTGGAATTGGCAGTGCTGGTTTCATGTTCTGAGAGGGCTTTTCCAACCTTAATGCATCTCTAAATCTGTGATTCTTTTGATTCCAGGACCACTACCTGTCATTCTTTTTTCATCCCCTCCCACGTGAAATCTTATTCCTTAAAACTATTCCTTGTTATTACTGATTTCCTGAGACGCTAAAAACTAGGCAAATTTATCCAGCTTCAGTTGGAGTGTGTGAGCCACCTCTTTCCAAGCCTTTTTGGGCATCCCTACGTCACTGGGCAGTGGGGAGACCCCATCAGTGCCAGAGGGGCCCCTGCTGGGCAGTTTCACACTCAAGTCACTTTGATTTCCGTGGGCAGATTTCACCCAGCAGGAACTGCTGGCTGCAGCATGGTTTACAAATGTAGGGAGATTGTGCACGCTGCCCTTTGTTCCATTTAATTTTTATTTATTTTTTTTGTTGTCATCCTTTTCTTTGCTCTTTTAAATTATTTGTTTCAAGTTTTCAAGCAGGATTAGACAATGTTCTTATTGATGGGGAATCCTTTGCAACCTCCATCTCTCCCCTATTTTAAGGTAAATTACTTGACTTGCTGCTTCTCTCTCCCAATGTCAGCACATCAGTGTTTTCTAACACAATGAACTTGTAATTTCTTTTTAAATGGGGCTGGTTTTTATCTCTGCATGGAATTGCCACAAAATCAGCCACCTGCTACAACTGAATTTCATCCACACTGCCATGGGATATTTGTACTCTGGATGTTCCTATTCTGCAGCCTGAGGATATTCTTGCATTTCTCTGATTTGCATTATCCATTGCTGGATAATATTGGAAAATATCTATGTTGAAATAATAATAAGAAATAAGAAAGTTTTCCTATTCCTATTCAACACAGTTAATTCAAGCAAGACCAACAGGTGTTTCTCCAAAGATCTCATTAACCACTGATTATCTCCAGCATCCCTTGTAAGCAAATGTCTCATTAACGTGAATGTTCACACATAATTTCCTTTTGTACATAGTGCCACACTTGAGTGAGCCATAAACCTGTCGCTGCATATCCTCAGATTTACATGGAAAAGGCATTTCCTGCTGCATGGACACACACAAGCTACCAAAGATGATAAAATCTAACAGCACTCAACGTGGTCGTGATTACCATCCTTAGTACATAAACGGTACCACAACATTATACAATCAGAATATCCTGAGCTGGAAGGAACCCACAAGGATCACTGAGTCCAAATTCTTGCACAGGACACCCCAATGTCCCCACCACGGGCTGAGAGAGTCCAAACCTTTCAAATCCCAGGTTCTGAGAATTTTAGAAATATTCTACTGAATTATAGCACTCATGGGGTGAGATCCTCATCTGGCAAATGAAACAATCTGGGATAGGAGTGGGAACAGAGAGGTAGAGGAGCAAATGTAAAGGATTCCTTTATTTTTTTTCCAGCTCCTGTGATGATTTAATGAGCATTTTTGCCACAATTTTATATTTTGGGGGGTCTTCTTATTAAGATGGTGAATATCACAACAACGTTGTTTGATACTGACCTAATTTTTTAAAACACCAACTTACTCAGGTCTGCTCTACTCACCACACGTGGTACTCTCAGCCTTCTATTTTTGTGACAAAAATAAAACATAGGACTGGAAAAAACTAAAAAAAAAAAAAAAAAAAATAGGAGTGGATTTGCTACCACTGAAGCTGATGGGGAAAAAGAAAAAGACACCAAATCCAGTGCTGAGAACATCCCTGAAGGGGAGCTGCTGAATCACCAGAGCTGGGGGAGCCCACACAGCTTTAACGAGCTCATCACCCACATCTTGGGTTACATTGGACCCGTGCCATGCAGAAATACTTGGAAGTATTATCTGCTTTTCCTGAAGGTTTTATTTCCCTTGGCACGCAGTCAAAGGGAGAGAATTTTGACAGAAAACCTCGTAGAAAATCATTGAGCTGGAGGCTCTTTTTCAGTTGATAGGATTATTTGCTCAATCTCAACATCAAATGCAAAGAAGCAGTGGAAATGTTTAGGTTTGGTTCTTCTTGATTTTGCTGCTGAGGTAAAAGATGATTTTTATTTGAGATTCATTCATTTTAATATTAGTAGGAAATTTGAGATATTTCTCTGAGTTTTTATGTACACTAGATAAGTCTTCTAGGTTTGTGAGCTGGTAAAAATGGTGTTTGCAGAATTACAGGAAGATTTATTCTTGAAAGCAAATTTTTCACACCTCTGGCACAAAGACGAGAAAGAACCAGGAGCTGGGTTCCTTTACTGTATTTACAATAAATTTTAAATTAATTTTTTTTATATCACAAGAGAAGACAGCTCCCACCCATAGTCCCATCACCTCCTCTTCCTGCATTCATGTAGCAGGAAATTGGGATTTTTTTACCACTCAGACCTTTGCTTCAAAGTTTGTTACCTGAGGCATCATCTTTGAATTGTTATTAAAGACCTGCATCTATTTTTAGCTTACGCAAGAAATCATTAGAGGTCAAAAAAATCCTGTTTTGACATTGTGAGTTTATATTCTCTAGAGCAAAGGCAGCAGTAAAAATAATGAATGATGTTAGGACAGTTCTTTGGTGAGGAAGGACATTTTTTTAAGAAAATTACTAGACTGAGTTTGTCTCGCATATCCACAGAAATGGCTGCAGGATGAAGCAGAAACTGCTTTTCAGTTTTCAGACAAATTCCAAAATGAGTGAGTTCCCAAACCTTCACACGGATTGAAGCCAACAGAAATTCATTCTTTAATCAAAGATATGATCCATAAAGTTTTTGGGGTTTGTCTTTTTTAATTAACCCAGCACTTCTGAAAGATGATACCTAAATGGCAGCAGGTTTCATACTCAAGGGAAAAGTTGTTTCTGGCATGTTGGAGTGAATTTGGGACTAAGGAATGTCATCTTCTGGGAGAGTAAAGCCTGCCCATTACTGTGTGATGCCACTAAAGATTTTGTGCTATTTCTATAAATAAAAAGAAATCCCAGGGAAATTCACACTGTTTGTTACTCTAAACAAGAATATTTTTACTTTTAGAAGGAAGAACCAACCACAAAGCTCAGCAACAGTGTGAGGAAAGGGATGGATTTCCACCACTAACATATTTTAATTTATCCCTCCTTCTCTTCCCCAGGTTGCCCAGGAATGTGGGACAATATCACATGCTGGAAACCTGCAAGTGTGGGAGAAATTGTCTTTGTCAAGTGTCCTGCACTCTTCAGATTTATCATCTCTGAAGATGGTAAAGTATTTTCTCTTTCTTCTTCACCTCTGCCTGGTAAAGCCTCGTGGCCAGCACGAGTGTAAAACCTCACTTAGATCCTCAGACATCAAAAACCTCCCCAGCTGGGCTCCAGCTATAAATAAATCACAGAAAATCAGGATATTTGTGTGTAGATATGTGAGTGTGCACAGGGTGGGAGGGAAGGTGTGAACAAAAAGCCTTCACAGATTGCACAACATGAAAATATCACAAATTTGAGCTGCTAAAGGGAATATTCTGCCCTTGGGTCTCACTGAATTCAGTGGGGACCCAAATCTGTGTTTGGGTCTTGGGGAACACAGTTGGAATCAATTTTTGGAAATAATTAAAATGTAGAGCAGGTTCTGCTTGTGCTGAAGGAGAACATAGGCTTGAGATGAGCAGTGAGGAGCTCCATGTTGGGGTTCAACCCAAATGAAATGGGTTTAATTCCCATGTTGGCAATGAAAGCTTTCTGGAGAGAGGCAGAAGTTCTGTCACTTTTTTGTGTGTGATGATTTTTGTTTATGTCTCATTAAAAGTAAACATAAACATAGATATAAACATAATTATGAACATAGACATAAGCATCCTTCTGTCCCTGTGCTGGTAATTAACACAGATTGGAACATTTGCTCCCAGCACCCACTGCAGATCCCTTAATTAGCACTGTCCTTTGAGGAACAAGTTCATCACTGTGGATCCTTTTTACCAAAATTTATTTTATCAATTAATTATTCATTTAGAGCCTTGAATCCAAAATCTGCTTACAGACAGAGCACCATTTTTAAGAGACAGTGTTTCATACACTGCTCCAGGAATTTTGAAATCCTCACATTTAACACATCCATTCCAGCATGTGCAGGCACAGACATCCCCAATGTCACCTAACCAATGACCCACTTTAGAAATAAGATCAACTCAATTTGACCTGTTCCAGGTCTTAAGTAAATGGTTACCTTTTAATGGAAAAATACTTTTAAATAGAAATATTTTTTTAAATTTGAATTAAATTCTTTCAATAAGAAAATTAGATTTTTTTATTATATTTATTTTATACTTACTTTAACCAAAATATTATAGATTTAAATAAAATCAAGATTTTTATTGTATTTATTATATTCATGGCTTCTATTTATTTAAATAAATATTTAATTTATTTACATGAAATTGTTTAAATAAAAACAATACTAATTTTTTGCATTAAAATATAATTTCTTTCAATAAAAATTAGAGAGCCTTTAGACAAGCAAATAAATAAATAAATGTTATATTAGATATTATATACATTATATAATATAATATAAATAATATAATATATAATATAATATATATAATATAATAATAATATAAAATGTATATAATACCTAATATAATATGTATTTATTTATTAATTTATAGAATATACATATAATTATATACATAATATTATATATTATGTATATTATATGTAATTATATATTATATATATTCTATTCTAGTCTATTATATATTATATAATATATATTATATATGTTATATAAACTTATAATGTAAGTTTATATATATAAGCTCTGTTATTTATTTATTTATTGCTCTATTTATTTTCTCTATGTAAATTAAAGGGCTGAAACAACATTTTTAAATATTTTTCCCAGGATTTACAGATCTCCTAACACACTGTACTTCCCATTTGGCCTGTGGTGGGGTGACAGCACAACCCTAAGGGAAGAATTTTCCATCTAATGGAAACATATGTCCCATTTCTTTATCTCCTCATGGGATCCCCAATAAAAGTGGCAGCTGTTACCTCGTGTAGGGCTGGGTTTGAGGGGATTTTGGGCATCTGTTCACCAGGAACACACCCAAAATTCATCATTCATTAGATAAACAAATAAACATTTAACCTGAAATCTCAGCAGATGTGGCTGGGGTTGCACTGCTGACCGCAAGGTGGAATTATCAACATCCCATTCACTCTCCTGGGTGAATCAGCATCAGCTTTGCCATTATTGCTGCTAATTTTCATTAGCCAAGTGTATTTGTTCAATGAGGGTTTAATGAAAAAAGCCACATTTCATGATGGTTCCCTAAATAATGGGTTATTACAGAACTCTGATGTTTCTAAGACATGGATAATCACATTTTAGGGATTGTTATGGTGTCCTCTGGCTGCTGCTCTGTTTATGGAGCTAGGCTGGGCATGGACACTAATATTTATTAATAGCAAAATCATTCCTAGTACAGCAACATTTTTATATGGCCATAGATAATTTTTACAAATGCAAAAATAACTTTAAATTGTACTTTTAAAAAGTTTGTGCTCTGAAGCAGCTGAAGGTACAACATAATCCCAGGGCAATCATGGGATGCGCTGATCTTAAATAGTGGGTTGGAAATATCTCACCTGGCTTTGGGTATTTAAATTTATCTGTGAATTTATGAAGTGATCACATGGATTTCTGGTTCATTAAATAGAAATCAACGGGCTCTTGCAGAAGATGCTTTCTCTGACCCCCCTCAAATGCTTGCCTGGGGGTGAGAAAGTCACTGCTTGTTTTCTGAATTTCATATAGGAATCTGACTGCCTTTACTTGCATGTCTGATTTCCATATGGACTAAAATGGGGAAAAAAAAATAAAAGCGACTACAAAAGAAAAATTAACTAACTAAGCTGTCATCTGGAGGGATGCTTTTTGGAAAAATTAGCTGTGTATTTAGCTAAAAATACCAGCTGTTGCTGGTTCTAATCTGCTCTGCTTTAACCTTCACTGCAATTAAACCAAAGAGTAATTTTTGAGCTGCTGTCAACATCCTGCAGAAAGTTCAAAGTGAAATTCTGTGTGCTTGGCAACCCTCCCTTCTAAAATTTCATTTCACCTCTCCAATCCTCCAAAATCATAAAGAATTTTTCATTCCTTTCAGATGCAAGCTGTGAACAAAAAATATCATTCTCAAAATCTCTCCACTGGAGATTCCTCTCCTCCAATGGACAAAAGTTCATTAATTCCTAAGTCTTTTCTCATCTTGTAAATTAGGGATTACAGTGCCTTTCCTTCTAGATAGTTCCTAAAAATTTTTTTTTTTTGCCATCTTCCACATGGATTTCTGTGATTGATATCAATCAATCATTATTTCTACCAGGAGCTGTCACTTCCATGACCTCTCTGTTGTATGTTACTATTTCTCCAGTGCCTTTCCAATCACCCACTCCAAACCAGGACATATTTAAAGCATTCTAAGGCATATTTGAAGAGGTAGAAAAGAAGAAAACCATATTTTCTGTGATGTTAACCTTTCAGTAGGACACAGCAAAACCTAGAGATGGCCCTAGCACAGTGATCTGCACTCCCAGCTGGAGAATTTTCTCATTTTTGTTTGGTTTTTTTGTGTTTGGTTTTGGTTTTTTGGTGGGGCTTTTTGTGTTTTTTTTTTTTTTGTTTTGTTTTGTTTTGGGGTTTTTTTTGTGTGGGGGTCTTTTTTGTGGTTTTTTTTTGTATTTTCTTACCTTAATTTTCTTTCCAGAGAGAGGTGATATTGCCTGGCAATGGAAATCTACAGAAGCAAAATCTTTGTTTTTTTTCTGCTTGGCACTGTACATCTAAAATATTCTGGAATGTATAAGCACACCCAAATGGATCTCAATCACCAGATCAGAAATGAGCACATTTTCAGTCCTTTGATTTGCAGTAAGGAATAATACAAAGGATAATTGACAGTTTCTGAGCGTTGCCATATGCGCCACATTTGGAAAACGCTTTCATTCACAAATCCAAATAATAAATATTAGCAGCTCTTGCTGAATCTTCCAGCAATTCAGGCAGTTTATGTGATGCTCAGTTGAGAACACTCCCTGCTACATTTACCACAAAACATGGTTCACTGTGTACAACAGAGAAAATTCTCCTAATTTTTACCAAAGCCATAAAACCTATCCTATGTTGACACCAGGATTAAGGGTTCCTAATTAAAATCCAGTAGCATAAAGAATGTAATCAGGTATTAGAGAGTTTAAGAGGGAATTACATCCTCTGCTCACATTTCAGAACCAAACTCTTTGCCTTGTTGCTTCTCTGGGTTGAACACAATCAGTGCTCAGGCAATGAGCTCTGTTATGCCAAGAAATTGGAAATAGTCTGTCACTGATCCCATTTAAACCACAGGGAAACACTCAAGTACTTTGTTGAACTAATTAATTGATTAATTGATTGTGTAAGAAACTCAGGCCTCGTAAGTGCTGCAGTAGGGATGCCAAGGGTGGACAGTGGGATTAATGAACACGGGGTTAATTGGATTTGGGAAGCAGTCTGTGCCTGAGTTTAGATTTATCCCTGATCAATTAGAATAGGATGACAAGAGAAGAGTTAATGAGAAGGGAAGTGATGCTCTATTCTCCAAATCCTTTTGTGTCCTTTCTGGGGAGACAGTCCTGCTAAAGGGCTTTAAAAGCTGACATGGAAAAACGGTACAAAACCCCCAAACTGGGTGAAAAGACAACAAAAGTCACTGACTTCCCAAAGTGAAAGCTGTTGGAAATATTTGCAAATTACAGTTTCTATTAGTTTGGGTCATGTATTGATAGTTTTTTGTTTAGACCGGAACAAAAAGTGACTGATAAGGATCAGGGGCCTCCTAAAAACCTGAATATCCCTGGAAGATTGTGTGCTTATTTTCTCCTGAGGTAAAAGATGCAGGGTTTTGTTGCTACTGCTGAAATTAAGGTCAGCATTGCAGCAGAGGGAAATTGGAAATTGCATTAGCCTGTCAAAAAGGCAAAAGATCAATGCAAAGGTCCAGATTTCTCCTAAAGGATATTTTGCCTGGATGAGTATCCCAACATCCCTCTTGGAAACTGAGGGAAAGAAAGCCCTGTGACCAAGTTTTCTCTGGAAAACATGATGATCCATCCCAGCATTCTCATCATGGGAATAATAATGAACCATTGGAGCTTATTTATATTTATTTATTGAAGCAACCAGGACTCTGAAACCTTTGTTTCATCCTTAATTTTATAAAAGATCCTACACAGAAATCATCATCAAGTTCAGTGCAAATGAACTTGATGATGATATACATTTTATATATATATAATATATATATTATATATATATTATATATAAATATATATTATAAAAATTTATATATATATTAAAATATTAAAATATATAATTACATATATATATAAATTATATATATTATATATTTTATATATACCATTTCATATATAAACCATAAAAAATTAAAAAAATATATACATAATGGCACTTTATAGATAACAACTCATTTCCAGCTGGTTTTCTTCCATGGGTTTTGCACAGGCAGTAAAGCCATGGGATTACTCCAGCTTTTCCAAAGAGAGGAGGACAAGCTATAATTAAGCCTCCATGGTCACAGCATCATGAAGTCCATCTGCAATGCAGAGAAAATGGGAGGAAAATGCTGTCATCGAAGAATAGTAACTGGATCTGCAATTCTATTCAAGTAGCTGAGCCTCTCAGATGTTTTCTAGCAGAAAAAAAAAGTACATTTTATGGCCTTTCCCACCAAATTATGGGGACATAAGGCTCTGTGTCTCTGGTACTCAAACATGCAGTATAAACAAGAGCAGCTTGTTTATATTTCAGCTGAAGATCAAGTCCCTCGTCCTCTGCATGGGGACATCCTGCAGTGGTCAGGGGAAAGCTGCAACACAGCTCAAGATCTTTGATCTGAGAGTTAATTTGGCCTTGGTGGGAAAAAAAAATCCTGCATCTTTGGGAAGAATGCAAGGGTGGAAGATGCTGAGAGCTGCTGAGTGGTTTGGAGATCACTTGGACTGCAAAGGGTGATAGATTGAATTATCACTGTAGGGGCAACATGAGCAGATCCTTCAGCCTTTCCGAATTATCTTTGCTCTGTTCATCTTTGTCCTTTTAACCCAAATGACTGGGAAAAGAGTTCCAGGTGATTGCAGAATTTTAGGTGTGGTGGGCACCCATTCATGCTTACCTTTGAGCAAGGCATTTAATTTGCTTTCTTCTCTAGGAGTTATTCCAGAACTGACAATCTCTTTTGGGCAATGTTTCAAATTATTTCATGGTTCTTGTTTGAAAAAAAAAAAAATTGTTTTTCTCTCAGATATGATCCCTGCCCTCTTCAGAGCTAGGAGACCCTTCAATAGTAATTGCATTGATCCTGCACTCTGATGGATGCTCCTGTGACAGCCAGACTCAAAGGAAGGACTCACATAATGTTTAGATGATGCTTAGTTGCTATGGTGACCTCAGTCCACTTCTAGTTTCACATCCTTTAACAGGAAAGAGGAAGAAAAGAATAAAGCCATGATTTCCCTTAAATGTTATTGATCATATCTGTGCATAATCCTGCCTTAGCCAGCCCTGTGCGCTCTGGCCTTTCTGTTCTCCTTGTGGGACCTCACTGGAATTCTCCCATGATTTCTGGACCTTGTCCTTTTGTCCTGAAGGTAAACTGGGATATAGGAAGAAATAAATTATGTATCAGTCTGTCCCTGCCTTTACTGCAATGTCTTGCACAAACCTCTGGGTAACAAAGAATTTGCTGAAGCTTTTTCCTCTCAAAGTAGGACAGAAATCTAAACCCAACCATCCCCTGGAAATTCCAGTGTTTCTGCCCCTTATGGGAGAAGACTTAAAATCCAGGTGAATTTATCTTCAGGTAGATAAACTGGATGGAATGAGTTTGCCCCACAGGATCAGTTACCCAGATGTCCTTAGGCACCAGCTCTTATTCAAACACACAAATATGAAAAAGGCTTCCCAATCTTACCCTTGATTATCCTCTGCCCCAGTTTTCTTGTTTTCTAAATAAAACGAGCACCACTTCATTTTGTGAGCGTTCTCTGTGGGAGCATTCTGTTCACAAATCCCTTTGTCAAGGCAAATGGAGATCTGCAGTAAATGACAGAATAATAGGATCTCAGAGTGGTTTGGATAGGAAGGGACCATAAATCCCTTAGAAGTTCCTTAAAAGTCTTCTCATTTCCACCCTCTGCCATGGCAGGGACACTTTTCACTGTCCCAGGTTGCTCCAAGCCCCATCCAACCTGGCCTTGGACACTTCCAGGGATCCAGGGGCAGCCACATCTTCTCTGGGCACCCTGTGCCAAGGCCTCAGCACCCTCACAGGACAGAATGTCTTCCTAATATCCCATTAACCCTGCCCTCTGTCAGTTCGAAGGCATTATCCCATGTTCTGTCATCTTCTGCTCTTGTATAAATGACTTTTAATCTGTAGTTTAAAGTACTGGCCATGGGTCATGAGGCTGGAGAGGCCCAAACCCCTGGAAATTGTTGTGGGAAGGATTTAACACAGAGAAAGGTGTGCGCACCTGTAGGGCCATTACTCTGTGACCTTGCCTGCCTGCTACTTCCCACAGATTCTGCTAATTAAACTGTAAAGCCCAAGCAGCTAACCCTAGATTAATCAATCAATTATGGAATCACAGAATGGTTTCTGTTGCAAATGACCTTAAAGAACATCCAGTTCCTACCCCCTGCCATGGGAAGGGACACCTTCCACTATCCCAGTAATGCCTTGTGCAGGCTGCCCTGGAAAAGAGACTGGACAGAGCTAAAGAATAAAGCAGGGATTTATTTAAAGGATCTCCTCCATGGATGCACCTTGGGCAGCACCAGAGCCCAGCCAGGGCTGCACCCAAGATGAACCAAAATGGCCCCAAAATGCACGAGCGCTGCCGGGGTCTCTCCCTGGGATCAGTTCTGCTCCATTTGCACCTTGCAGTTCATTGTCCCATCCCAGCTTTAGCCCAGGCAGTCCCACCCTGCTTGTTTTTCTCTCTCCAGCCCACGGTGTTTGTGCTCTGGGGCTGAGATTTGGGTCATTTGTCCTTGGTGCCCAGCTGGAGCAGGAATTGTTTTGTCTCCCTGCTCTGTGCACAGAGCTCACCATGCCCTGATGTGGAGCTCAGACCCACACACTAAAGCAGCACAGATTGTGAAAAATACAAACCCTAAAACCTGAGGCATCCTCAGGTTGCTCCAACTTCTGTCCAGCCTGGCCTTGGACAATTCCAGGGATCCAGGGGCAGCCACAGCTTCTCTGGTAAACATAAAGAGCCATAAAAAAGGAGCTCTTTTTGATCCATCCATCCACTGTGGTTGGATAATGTGTCTGTGGGGTCGTGTGTGTGCAGGCACAGGACTGGCACAGGGCTGATGTCCCTTCTAGGGACACAGCGGGCAGGGTATGGAACCAGAACCCGTGTGGGGAGCTCAGAGAGTGCAGAAAAGCTGCTAAGTAGCCTGCTGCTGCTGACTGTGGCTTTGCCAGCCGGCTGAACAGATTGCTGGAGCAGGAGAGCAGCAGGCAGCCACAGGGAGGGCAGAGAGGAGGCTCGGCGTGGTGGATGCCACAGAGTCGTGCAGGAGAATTTGATGGTTTATTTTGTATTTAGAAATTGAATGTAAAATTTCTAATCATTGCCGGATAAAGCAGGAAAGAAAAAAATTCAACTCCTGCCCAGCCAGGTTGTTATTCACATAGCTGGACAGCAGAGAGGAGGCTCAGCGTGGTGGATGCCGCAGAGTCGGGCACGAGATCTCACTGGGTGATTTCGTATTTAGAAATTGAATGTAAGACTTCTAATCAGTGATATATAAAGCAGGAATGAAAAAAATTAAACTCCTGCCCAGCCAGGTTGTTATTCACATAGCTGGACAGCAGAGAGGAGGCTCAGCATGGTGGATGCTGCAGAGTTGGGCGCGAGAGCTTTCTCGTTCATTTCATATTTAGAAATTGAATGTAAAACTTCTAATCAGTGATATATAAAGCAGGAAAGAAGAAATTAAACTTCTGCCCAGCCAGTGTGTTATTCACATAGCTGGACAGCAGGATAACAAGGGGTTGTAAATTATTTTCCACAGCCTCTCCCTGCCCCAGTGGCTGCACTTTCTGTAGGGGCACAATGTGCAGTAAAAACAGTGCAGGCTTCCCATGTTGATCTTAACACTGTCAAAATCCAAAACCTTTTGGAGAATTACCTCTGTGGAGCAGCCCCTCAACCCACAACACAGAGATGAGAACAACAGGACTGTGGGAGAAGTGTGGGCAAGCCAATTCAGGACTGAAGAGCTTTGGAAGCCTTTCATCCCCTCCTGCCCTGCCACTAATAAGGGACAAACGCTGGAACAAAAGGGTTAAATGCGAGCTGTGTTCAGATAAACAAAGCCACGGGATGCCAGGCAGGTGGAGAGCAGCCAGCACAGATTTGGCACCAAGGAGGAGATCTAAAAGGCTCTGAGGCTCATCGTGCACAGGCTGGTTCTTGGCTTCAGCTTGCCCACCCCTGTCCGCTTTAAATCAGGAGCAACTGCTGTCGTCGAGTTTCTCATCAGTTGTTGCATAGTGAGGGGTGAATTACGAGTTCTGGGTCTCAGTAAATAAAAATCAAAGAGGAAAGTCTGATAAATGTGCAAGAAAAGGGCAGGAAAGGTCTGGGTCTCTGCCACCAACTCTGTGGGGAGCCATTGGCAAATCCTTGGATTATTTTTCCTCCCTCTCTTACCTCTTTCTGCAGAAAACAGAAATAAGGAGTATTTTCATTACTTGGTCTATAGAACTGGCAACTCAGCATTCTGATAGATCTTCTCTAGGAACTCTGAGCAATTCCACAAATAACATCTAATTACCAATGTCAATTAAAGCATTAATTGTAAATTTGCTTCCCAAAGAGTGATACTTACTTAAGTCTGGTCAAACAGCAAATAACACAACCTGTCAATACACTGGGTAAACCTTCCTGAGTCGAGGAAATCAGCAGCTTCCTCAGGAGTTTATTGACTGATAAGAGCAATTATTGATTTCATAAGTGCTGTTCTAAGGCACTGTTTTGTATCTGCTGTCATGCCCATATTTCATAGTTTGGGTTTAACTACATGTGAGAAGCACAGATGCCATTCAAATAAGTCATAAAATCGTGATATTTAAGATGTTGCCATCATGGAATAAGAGAATTATAGAATGGTTTGGGTTGGAAAAGATCTTAAAGCTCACCCAGTGCCACCCCCTGCCATGGCAGGGACACCTTCCACTATCCCAGGTTGCTCCAAGCCCCATCCAGCCTGGCCTTGGGCACTGCCAGGGATCCAGGCATCACCAGGACACTTCCAGGCATCCCCACCCTTTGAGTAAAGAATTTTCTCCTAATACCCAACTAAACCTGCCCACTTACAGTTTAAAGCCAATTCCCCTCATCCCGTCACTACATGCTCTCCTCAAAAGTCCCCTGTAAATGTAACCCTTGAATTAAACCCCTGAAAAAAATGTGTTTCCAGTGGAAATGCAGATGAAAATCTTATTTTATTTATTCTTCATATCTGAGAGAGCAATGCATTTTATTAGACCATTGCATAATCATATTAAAGGGCTTTCTCTTCTTCATCATTGAAGTCAAACCCACCCCTTTCTCATTGATTGTGTCCTAAGAGTAGTAAAATAAGAAGGTTTGTGGGATTCAGTGAGGGGTCCTGTAGTCCTGCCCACTCCATCACTGAGAGCAGAGTAAATTTAATGAGGTCACTCTAGAGTCTTAAAGGCACTAAAGTGAAAATATAACCCAGAAAATAATGTTGTGAAAAATGAGAGTGTGTCTGGGATTCCTTACAACCCTTTAGATGCAAGGTCAGGTTTATGTAAACATGTTAAATGTTGTGCACAAAACAAATCCATTTGAATTCCATTTCATTCTCAGACATGTGAGGAAGCAGCACCAATGCCATGGATTTCTGTCAAATAAATTTCCATATTTTAAACTTGCAATGTCTGAGGGCAGGGCAGCAGCTGCAGTGTGCAGGAATTCAAAGGCATGTGGTGGCTGTATGTTCCCTCATGTCCTTTTAGATACATACATATATATATATATATATATATATATATATATATCTGTTTATATATATATATATATATATATCTGTTTATATATATATATATATATATATCTGTTTATATATATATATATATATATATATATATATATTATATCTGGGTTTATATATAAATATATATTTATACATAATATATATTTTATATAAATATATTTATATATGTGTATATAAAATATATATTATATACATTTTATATATAAATATATAATATATAATATATAATATATATCATAAAAACATATACATATACATTATACACACATACATAATATATATGTATTTATATATATTTATATACATATATGTATATCTGTTTATATATATAATATATATATAAAATATATACTATATATTATATATGTGTTTATATATTAAAGTTTATTATTATATATTATATCTGTTTATATTATATATTTATATATAATATAAATGCAAACATAAATAGATATATATTTATACATGTATATACACAGATATATTTTATATGTATTTAAATACATGTATTTAAATAATTACATAGAAATACAAAAATATATGTCCATACACCCACAAATATAATTGTGTAAATGTTAATTTTATCCCAACACTCAATGGATGAACTTTGACGGTTTTGTTGAAATTCAGGGCATGATGTACAATGTAAATCTAATTAACTTCCCAGTATCTTAACTTATTAGTGAAAATTGAGTTGAATCAATCCTAAAAGCCTGTACAGGCAAATGTTGTACTGGAACTTTCTTTAGTACATTAGGTAGGACTGAGATATAGAAATATATGTTAATAAAAGGCTTGCTTGATCCTACAAATCAGAAAATTAATGTTGTTAGAAAAGTGAATCCCTTCATAAGGTCCAAACAGAGTGAAATGCAATAATAATTTCAGTATATATACAAAATATTTCTATAACAAGCCTATTCCTTTCAGAAAAAGTGCATTCATGTGTTTTAACTGTTATTATGGCTGTCATGAAATTAAAAATTAACTAAAATTTATTATTTTAAGATCAATGAGACTAACTGCTCTCTCTGTTAAGAATTAAATGATGATAAATTTTATGTCATGCTTTTTAGATTGTAGGGGAAAAAACAGCTGCATTCAAAACATTTAAATTTAAGAGAAATGTCTTTTTTACAGCCATCACTGTAATAAGCAGGATGTCAGGAACATCAGGCATCCATCTACACAATACTGGCCTGGTCTTTCTCCAGAAAGAATTCTGCACAGTTTTAAGGTCAAATTGCAAATAATAAACTAAAACTGGATTTTTATGAGGTTTTGGGGAGCTTTTCTTGCAGCTTTATCTGCCGTGCTTGTGTGGGTCAGTGAGAGGCACAGGCTGCTGAGCTGGGTGACCTCACTCAGAGTACTCAAGTTCCATCAGCGCTGCTGCTTGGAGTGGCAGATGCTGTGAAAAGCACCATGAAAGAAGTGATAAAGGAGTGGTGGTTTGCTCTTTGATCCTGTGGTACACCCACAGATAAAAATTCCCATACTACAACCTGATATCTGTGTTCTGAATTCAGATTTTGGCAACACACATCCTGATTTTAGCAACAAATTCCTAAAACTGAGCTGCACAGCTGCTAATAAACCTGGGGTTGGATTAAGGAGGAAAAAAGGTCTCTCCAAAATATTCTGCAGAGCAGAATAGATAAATATTCTATTATTTAATATTCTAATATTCTGATATTGACCATCACTGAACCCACCAGATCATCCCTGATATTCTGCCAGGAATGTGGAGCATGGGCTCAGCACTGCTGCAGAATCTGAACCACCTTGGCCGCAGGAAAATGTTTGCTCAGAGCACTGGAGACACCTCCTCAGAATTCAGAGACCTGCCCAACATCTGCAAACACCCAGGAATTAGAGTCACAGAATATCCTGAGCTGGAAGGGACACACAGAATCATCCTGTCCCTGCACAAAATCCCAGCCTGTGCATCCCTGGGAGAAATGTCCAATCTCTCCTGGAGCTCTGGCAGCTTTGGGAATGTGACCGTCCCCTGGGCTTGCCCCATCACCCTCTTTGCCTAAAATCCAGGGTAAATTCTCCCCGTGGAACCCTGGGAGCAGCAGGAGCTGGGCAGAGAAGGATGGGGACTGTGGGTGTTCTCACTGTGCCTTCCAGGATCAGCTCTCCAAAGTCCCCAGTGGGTTGGATGTGTAGGATTAATATTTAATAATCCATCCAAAGTCACAATACAGCCTGCCTGATGCTTCAGATGAGTTTTTATAATCTCACCATCATTTTCACATTAAACCCTCTTTTTTTTCTGTCTTAAAAGCTATAAAAGCACATCAGATTCACTTTAGAGGAGACACAGAAATCAAGGAGTTTTATAAAATAAAACCCCCACATTTTATGCCATGCTGAAAACCCTCCTGTTATTATTTTATTCCTTTAGATGCCGTCTCCTTTCCCACAGGATCAAAGTCAGTCTTCGCTTGGATTTCACTTTTAACAAAACCCTTCTCACACAATTTGGTTTTTCCAACCCCTAATTAACATTTGACCACTGGGGTTAAAAGGGGAACAACCTGAAGCCCTGTTGGGGCTCCAGAGGGTGCAGAACTAAACTGAAATGAATATTTCACCTGCTGTAATGGTCAGTGAAGTGCTGGGAAGGTTTTTTGAGAGTGAATTGCAGCAGCTCCCTGAGGCTCCTCTGTGCACGGTGCAGCAGCTCCACTCCCTGGCTCCAGGCAGCTCCAGCTGAGCCAGAACCCACCCAGGGGCCAGGAAAACCTGATTTCAGCCCAAATCTGATTAAACATTGAGCACAGGGGGTTGGGAGGTTGGTTTGGCATCATTCCAACAAATTTTTTTTTTTTTTAAGAACAAAAGAAAGGGAGATTTCTAATGTAAGCCCATAGTTTTGTCATTTCCCATTGGGATAGTTGTGTTTTATTATATTGAGCAGCCATATTTAATATTTTAGGATATAGGTTTGGACACAGTGTTTTGGAAATGAGTCTTTCTTTCTTCAAGACACTCCCCTAAAAATAATTTTTTTTAAAAAATCCACAAAAAAGCTCCTACATCCATTTTTCTTATTCTTCCTAGAGTCTGATGAAACTTCATGAAACCAGATAATTAACAATATCCCATCTTCTGAAAACCCTTTTCCACACATAAATATGCAGCACTGACACAGAAATAAAGATTTAAACCTGCAGTTCTCCTCTGGGCTCTGCTACATCCATTCCTTTCATGGGAGTCAAACTTTTATAAAAATTAAATTGCAACCTATTATCATTATGAATTAATTGTTTTCATTCTTCTAATTGCAGGTTGGGAAGTGGATAATTTGGGGCAAACTCATGCAGGTAAGAACCACTTGTGCTGCCCATGTCCTCAGTACTTCTGTTCCCCAAAATGGTGTGCACATGTTAATTTCAGATTATTAAAAAGTTGTCTGTGTATCAACAATTATGACAATGATACATTGGTATTTAACTATAATACTTGCACAAAAAGTGAAATTAAAAATCTCATAAATCTCTATAAATCAATGATTTTATCTAAAGCCACAAAATTATACTACCTTATTTAAAGCAATTAATTACTGCTCTTTGTCATTGACGGATGGAAATAATTTTTCATTAATTCTCTGAAAGCTGGTCATATTTAAATACCTGAGCATTATAAATGTAAATTCCTATAGAAACCATATTTGACTTCTATTTTTTTACAAAAAATTTTGGCCCTGTTTATTGTCTGTTTTTAATTCTAAATTTAGAGGTTCAGCTTTGATTTAAACTCTCAAGTAAAGCTGTGTTTACTTCCTGAGAAGACATCACCAAGTATTTATTGCCTTTGGGCCTGATCTAAACAAACAAAAATCAATTGCACTCCATTCACTGCTTTCCACTGAGACCAGTTTGGGCTCTAATAGAAAACACAATCAAAACCATTTCATACCCAATTTCCACTTTTGTAGGTGATTATGACCTGCTGGAAAGCACAGCCCAGTCTCTCCTAGGTAAGAATTAGAAACATGGAAATTTTTGCCTCTCTTTTTATTTATCTCTCTGTTTAAAGAGAAGATCTTAGTTTTTTTGGTTGTTTTTTTTCTTTTTTTCTGCAATTTTGGCATTATTTTCTAATCAGTTCTAATTGTTATGACGTATTTTCTGCTCTGTTACTTCTAGCAATGTTATGAAAATTTATTCCTCCTCTATTAAGCCTTGCAATCTAAGAAGTGTGCTGCTATAAATTATATCCACCTGCTTAACAGTAATTACTAAATAGTGTTAAAGGAAGTCAGCACCATGATTCAGTGCTTTTTATTTCCATAGAAAACTGGGGGTGAATGTGCAAGAATAATTTAACAAAATTTGCCGAGTAATGCAATGTTCTTAAACGAATGCTGTGATTAAAGAGATATATTCTGCTGCATGCATGGCAAACAGATTCTCTTAAATAAGGTTAAAAATAAGGTTATGAGAGACTAAACTGCTCTAAGAATGCAAAGCAGCATGACTTTAATAGCAAAGAGCAAATTCAAAACTTGGAAATTTGCATCAATTTTGGTCAAGGTGCAACTGAAACTCCAAAAAGTGGGATAATTTTATAAATTGATGCTGTTCCTTTGTGCTGGAGAGGAAGAAGGGCAGCAGCAGCCCATTCCTAATTTTTGGGGAAAGCCATTGAGCTTTGAGAAGAATAATGGTGCTTCAAAAGAGCCCCACAGGGAATTCCTACCTCAGGCAGCTTTGTAGGTAAATGAGCATCAGGAGATTTTCCCTCTTCTGCCCCCAACTCTTCATTCCCAGTAAGGTTTTAATGCCTAAGTTTATCAGTGAAACAATTTAGGAGCTGCTTCTCATATGAGATTAGCAAAAAAAAAATTATGGATTTAAGCCAATATTTGCTTAAAATTAAGATTATAAACCAGGATTGGAATAATTAATAGACAGTGGAAAGTGAGAAGCTCTGAATTCACCAACTGAGGTCAACCTGGGCATCTGGAGATGGAAAAGAACATATTGCCATGAAGACAGGGAGAAAAAAAAGGAACATGGACTAGGAATTTCCCAGTCTGAACCGAGACTGGGAGAAAAATTCCCAGTTCCTTTGTTTTCTCCAGATCATTCTCACAAAGTCACTGTGAGATCAGAGCCTGGGCTTGGATATAAATGAGTGGGATGTGTCTTATCTGCCTCCAGGAGAGCAATCCAGCTGCCTCTCCATGGACAAATAACCCATGATTATCTGAGATAACCCACAGCATCCTGACTGGATTCCAGCACCTGGACCAAAAAAATCATGTTAGTTTGATGTTTCTCAGCAGTCCCATGCATGTGCCTCAGATATAAACCATTAAAAATAGCACAAAGGGCTTGGTTTTAATCACTGGACTTCCCCTTTGGCCATGTGGAGTGGAGATATCTCCATCAAAGCTGGAGTCACCAGATGCTTTTTTGAAAGAAATGGACATTTAGTTGATCCCTGGTTTAGGAACCTTCTTGAGAAAGAGATTTTTGGTGGTTTGGAGACACTGAATGTACTGATTAAATACTTTTTGCTCTCTGGTGACCAACTGTGGCCTGTTGTAGGACTGGATCATTAACGACCTCATTAAATTTCCAGAATTAAATCTATGGGTAGGCAGATAAACAGAGCTGCCAGTAGAACTGTGGGGTTTTCTTTGCATCACGGGGAGGGAAGGGATGTCCTGGGATTTTTTCTTGGGATGTGACATTCCTACTTGCCCTTGGCACAGGGGACATCAGCAGGAATTGCACTGAAGATGGCTGGTCTGAACCTTTCCCTCATTATTAC
Organism: Melospiza georgiana; assembly: GCF_028018845.1. NCBI lineage: Eukaryota > Metazoa > Chordata > Aves > Passeriformes > Passerellidae > Melospiza > Melospiza georgiana. Next base: position 3,603,657 of record NC_080430.1, on the reverse strand, counting down.
GATGCCTGCGGCTTCGATGAGAATGAAACAGAGTCTGATAACCAGGTGGGAATTAATCTCATAATTAAAAACAAATGAAGGGGAGAGCGGGGGGAAGCAGCAGACTGGTCTCTGTCCAGCCTCTGGTGATGTTCTGATTTGATAATGATTAGAACAAACAGTGGTACATGGGTATGGGAATAAATCACACGGAATCAATTCTCTTCATGGTGGAAGAAGCCCGTTCTTTATTCACATAACTCCTTTTTATTCAGTTTTACAGACCACATGTGTGACTCCAATTGGTCAGTAGCTTTCTTGCCAATTACTTTATTGGTTAGAAACAAGTTGTTATTCTGTATTGACTGGCCACTCAAACCCCTGGTGTGCACCTGTAGGAAAACTTGTTTGTGACAGATAGTTTTCATTTTTCTATCAAATGGTGCAAAAACACTTTATACATGTGCCAGTTGTTTTTCACCCAGGAATATGTTGAATTTGTTGTTATTTGTTATGTTAACAAATTGCTCACACCAGGATTGCTTTCACATGGGAACTTTCAAAGTGCCAGCTTGCCTTAGAACAAGCTAGCCAGGGCAGGCCTGATTATATAAAGCCTTTCTTTATTATTTTTCTACCTTTACTGCAACACATGAGTATAAAACTGTGAGATCTGAATCCTTCCTGGGCCTGTATTGAATTTTTATAGAAGATGAGCTTTTAGTGTTGATGTAGCTTGGAACTTCTAGAATCACAAGCTAACTCTCAATTCCATCCCTGCTGATAAATAATTTCTTAGCCAACTGTTTTTTTTTTTTCTACAGATACTTATAAAAAAAATATAGATAGCCTTTGATAAATGATCTCATATAGATAAATATAGATAAATACCTATATATAAATATAGATAGCTCATTGATAAATAACCTCAGGGTGTGCAGACCCAGCCATAGAGCAGAGCTTGGTGCACAAGTGAGATTTCAGAGGAAATTAGGAGAAACCAAAGACACAAATCCTGCCTCTGGTTCCTCCTGCACGTTGGCAGCTGTGTGGCTGTGGGTGAGCCCTTTAACCCTGTGGTTTTTTTGCCTCCCAAGGATTACTACTATCTCTCAGTGAAGGCTCTGTACACGGTGGGATACAGCACTTCCCTGGTTTCCCTCACCACTGCCATGGTCATCCTGTGTCGCTTCAGGTGAGTGGGGACAGCAGCAGGGAGATGCTCAGGCCCTGGAGGAAGGAAGCTGGAGCTCAGCTGCCCCAAGCTGAGTTCAAGGTTTTATCTCACCAGAGGTAGAGTGGCATTTGCTGGGTCCCCAGGATGAAGGAGAAATTGATGTATCTGACTTGATGTTCTTAGAACATTACATTACATTATATTATATTATATTATATTATATTATATTATATTATATTATATTATATTATATTATATTATATTATATTATATTATATTATATTATACAATACTCAATCTATACTAACGAATAGATAAAGAATACTTAGAGAAGGCTTAACAAGATAATAATGAAAAACTCGTGACTCCATCCACAGTCACAGGGATGTTGATTGGTCATTAAGTAAAAACAATTCACATGAAACCAATCAAACACCCACCTGTTGGACAAACAATCTCTAACTACATTCTAAAGCAGCAAAACACAGGAGAAGCAATCAGATAATTCTCTGAGGCTTCTCAACTTCTCAGGAGAAAAAATCCTGGCACCGGGATTTTTCAGAAAATATGACAGTGACAGTAGAATATGAAGGGGAAAATCCTTTAGCTGAGTTGCTCCCCCAGCTTGGACTCCAGAAGTTGCATTTCAGCAGAGTGTAAATGCAGCAGGAGAAGCTGTGGGTTTGATTTATGAAACTTCACAAGCTGCATTTGGCTTGTTGTGTTTTATGCTTCTGTTTTATGTTGTCTATTTTATGCTTCTTTGCATACTTTTATACAAAATCCCCAAATCCTCCTCTTTCTTAGTTTTAGGACCTGTACTCTTGGGTTTGTTGTTGGTGAAATGAGGTATTAAAAGCTGAAATGGCTCCCATGGTACTAAAAGTCTTTTTTCCCAGCCCCGTGCTCGACGAAGAAGTCGAGATTCCTCAGCTCTGGTTTTTAAGGCTGTTTATTTTCTCTTATCTATGACATTCTTTCTCTGACCTGCTGAGATCTGTCTGTCAGGTCAGTCCGTGGCACACTGACCGCCCTTGGAGTGGTGTTGGCTTTTTATACTAAAAACTACCTGTACTTTGTTTACAATAATTTTCCAATACCTATCACCTATGTTAGACAGTCTGTCTCTACTCTAAACCAATCCAGAATTGCCACCATCCCAGCAGAAGATGGAGGAGAAGAGGAAGAAGAGAGACAGGACACGCCCAGATTCCTCCATCTTGCCTCTTGAACCCCCATTCTAAAACCCCAAAATTCTACTTTTTCACCCTGTGACAAATTCACCATCATTCTACTCAAACCCTTGTGGCTTGTAAACCTTTACACAAAGTTGTAAAATTTTTTTTCATGGGTTAAAATCAAAGGCACAGGTGTTTTTGACTCCATGCCAAGGTCTCTGAGCCCCCTGCCAGGGTCTCAAATCACCCAGGGCAGCCAGAGGAATGTCCTGGGTTCTGACACTGTACTAACACAGTCTTGCCTTAGATGTTGTTGTTCTTAGCACCAAGGTGCTCTGGCCAAGTGTATTCAGGCCCAGTGTGACATTTCCACGAAATAAAACTATTTTCTTCTTTATTTCTCTTTTTACCCCCACTCCCCTCCTCAGGAAGCTTCACTGCACTCGGAATTTCATCCACATGAACCTTTTTGTTTCGTTCATCCTCCGTGCAATATCTGTGTTCATCAAGGACGGGGTTCTTTATGCTGAGCAGGATGGAAACCACTGCTTCATCTCCACGGTGAGTACAAGTGAAACCAAATCCTTTTCCTTCTCTTTTTTTCAGCTCAAGATAACAAAAAAGCAGTGGAGCAGGCAGCATTCTGTGGAGTATCATGATTATTAGGGGGAAAAATAGTTGGTGTTTAATTTCCTCCCAGTTCTCAGCCAGACTGGATGTTTCATGTCGTGATGTCACCAGTGTCCTTCAGAACAAACCTACAGGTTTTATTTTCTAGCTCTGCCCTGACTGTGGGATGAGAGCAGACACAAGCAATTTCCTTCATCTGAAGGTCTGGTTTTTCATTTGTTCAGGATGTCAGTCAGAGTCACGTGTAAACAGGGTGACCATTCGGACACAGATAATACACCTGATGGCCACACTCAGGAAATCATCAGCATTACCCACATCTTTATCTCTTAAATATGTAGTTTCATGCAGAGAACTCTTTCACTGATGCATTTAGCATTTATTATGTGTAAATCCCAGTCCCTTTCACATTTAAGGCTATTATTTGGTATGATAAATCAGTTCACTGGGTGTAATTATGATAGAATTACAAACTGAGCTCTCCTTTATCCACCCAGTTATGAGCTAAACTCCCTGTGAGTCACTTCCACAAGGCAAGTGCAGCTGTGGAGTTTCTTAGTCAGCCTTTTCTTTGTCATTGAAACTAGTTTTTTGCTCTCAGTTCTTCTCCACAAGAAAGCTGAAGCCATGTTAGGTCTGAGTTTGCTCCTCCCACTCTTCCAATGGTGGCATCTGCCTCTTTGTTTGGAAACACTTAAAGCATAAAACACATTAAAATCAGCCATTTTATGACCAGATCTTCAGCCTGGGTAGAGCTTCCATGAAGAAACTCAAGATCTGATGGTTTAAACACCTTGATGGTAGATTTGGCAAAGAGGATGAAGTCAAAGTGCGAGCTAATCATGGCTTCCAGCAGGAGCTTCCATTTTATCCACAGATTCTGCTTGGATTATGCCCTTTTTTCCTCACACAAAACACCAATTTATCAAATTATACCCTTTTCTAACTCAAAAATAATCAAAAAGCATTTTAAAAACTTTTATTCTGAGTTTCATGTAAAAAATAAAATAATGCAAATATTCTAATTCACACTATCACAAACAAAACCCAACTATTTCCTAATTACAATACATTATAAACGTCTTAACCTATCAACTTTTACCATACCATACTATAAATACCTTACAGCAAATAATCTAAAATTACCTTCATAAATCCTACTACAGTACATCTTTCATAATTTTATTTCTCCAAAATATCTAATCTTATTTACAAAACCACCCTTTACAACTTATTTCTAATTCCATTTCTCTCTCAACAATATCTATCCTCTTCCATAACATTTCAAAATCAATGTTTTTTTTTCTCAAAATTTACATACAAATACATACTATGTAAATCTTCTATCAAACTTCAGAATTTTTCTACAAATTCATTTCCCACAGGATTTGTTGGAAAATCCTACTTTTGTAGGACTAATGGTGTCTCACTTGGGTGCAGCACTGGAAAGACCAGTGTGTCCTACTCTCACAGGGTAGAGCTTGGTTGCCACCTTAGGCCTTTGTCACAGAATTATTTAGGTTGAAAAACCTCTAAAATTGAGTCCAACCATTCCCAAGCACCGCCAAATTCACCCCTAAACCACATCCCCAAGTGCCGCATTTCCACATCTTTTAAACACCTCCATGAATGGTGTCTCCACCACTGACCTGAACACTGTTCCAGTGATTGGCGACCCTCTCAGGAGAGAAATTTTCCTTAATATCCAAACTAAACCTCCCCTGATGCAATTTAAGACAATTTCCTCTTTCCCTAGCATTTGTTACCTGGGAGAAGAGACTGACCTTGTTACCACCTCCTGTCAGGGAGTTGTAAAAAGCAATAATGTCCTCCTTGAGCTTTTCTCAAGCTTTAACAAATTCAGTTCCTTTTTTTTTTTGTTGTTTTTTAAATTCTATTTTTTTATTCTATTTTTATTTTATTCTGTTTCTATTTTAATTTTATTTATTATTTTTATAATTTTTATATTTTATTTTTATTTATAGTTTTTATTTTTAGTTATAGTTTTCACTTTTCTTTAGTTTGCTGCTTCCCCCTCCTGTCCATGAATGAAAGTTTCCATCTTTATTTTTTCACAGCTGATCACTCAGCCTCCTTTTTCCTCACACTTACTTCCATTTTCTATCCTTGAGTGACAACACTGATGATGGATGGCAGAGGAGTGCAATTCCCAGCTGCACACAGGAGGGTTCATCCTTTCAGATCCCACTCTCAGGGCTTTCTACATTCATCCTGCCATTTCACATCCTTCTCTGGGTTTCTCGGTACACAATTGGCTTTTTTCTTCTCTGCATTTAATCCTGAAAGGGGGTTTAAATCCAGCAATTGGTGTTCACTGGGGCTGTGAGCCCTCAGCAGCACAGGACGTGCTCAAGCTGCTCTAAAATGTTCCTTGACCTCTTCCCACTGGTAAAATTGGCTTCCTCCCCATCCAGGCTTTGCGGTCTAAGTGATACCTGCCATTCTTCACATTCTTTAAAACCTTTACCATTAAAAGAGTGTAATACCAGCCCCAGCTCTTTCCACTGAGAGATCTGGAGAGGCTGAAAGCATTTTTTTTTCTAGGCCTAAGCAATGCAGAAATAACTTTGTTCTTCTCCATCCCCTGCAGGTGGAATGCAAAGCAGTGATGGTGTTTTTTCACTACTGCGTCATGTCCAACTACTTCTGGCTGTTCATCGAGGGCTTGTACCTCTTCACTTTGTTGGTGGAGACCTTCTTCCCAGAGAGGAGATATTTCTACTGGTACACAATCATTGGCTGGGGTAGGTGGCACTTCTTGTCTCCAACGTGTCTTGGCGTGCAGGATGGCTCCACAAACCACGCGTGGTGTTATTGTATTTGTGGGGTGCGCCGTGGCAGGAAGGAATGATGAATCTGGCTCCATGTTCTCAGAAGGCTCATTTATTATTTTATGGTACTATATTATATAAAATAATAACATACTAAGCTATACTAAAGAATACAGAAAGGATAAAAAAATAATTATGAAAACTCATGACTCTCTCCAGAGCCTCGACACAGCTTGGCTGTGACTGACCAATAAGTCAAAACAATTCACATGAAACCAATGAAAAAAAACCTGTTGGTAAAAAATGTCCAAACACATTCCAAAGCAGCAAAACACAGGAGAAGCAAATCAGATAATTATTGTTTTCCTTTTTCTCTGAGGCTTCTTAGCTTCCCAGGAGCAAAATCCTAGGTGAAGGGATTTTTCCAGAAAATTTGACTGTGTCCTGGTAGTTTCATGTCAGGTTTCAAATTATAATTTTAGTCTTGATAGTGTTGAAATTACGTCAGAATGATGTGGAATTCAAAATGCAAGAAACTCCCAGAACTTTGGGCCTGTAAGCCAAAGCTTAGAACTAAACCCAGGATTTGATCTGAGACCTTGGAAAAGGCTCCCAAACTTAGGTGACAGAAGTGAAAATGTGGATTTATAAAAGTCCAGATTGTGGGCACGGGGGGTTGCTAATTTGTCACCCTGTTCTTCCAAAGTTCTTCTAAGCCTTCTGATGTTTACATTCTTTAATGGATTTTCTCATGCACTTTTATGTAAATAATGATTGTTTTGGATTCCTTTCTGGAGGAAGAGAGAATTGATGGACTGTTGGTTTGACCAGTGTGGTTGGACAGGTGGCAATTTCATCCTCCAATCCATGGTCACTTTTAGAATTGTATAAATATCAATATTTATAGTTTAAAGCAGAGACATATTAAGCTAAGGAAAATTTAGAGTTTTAGAGTTTAAGAAATATAAAAATTAAGCAGTTACAAGAGTAAACAAGGGGTTTAGAATGCAGTACTGTAGGTTTGTGTGCCATAACATGATTGACTAAGAAACACATGGCCCATGCTTACGAAACATATGGACCCAAGCTCACACTGTAGCATGGGTACATAAGACAAAATATTTAGGGATTAAGTCAAAAACATAAATATCTTTGTGGGCAGTGTTTTATTGGTCAATAACTCCTTCAAAGGTCTTTAACTAAAGATCTTGCGACCTTCTGAACCATGTAGTAAAGATGTGAGCTGAACTCACCCTTCCTGCCCATGTAGAAGATGAGAAAATAAACCACATCATCAAAAACAATTCAAAGGTCCCATCTCAAATCCCTTCCAAAATTCCCCACAAGTGAATTATCACAGCACAGAATTACCACTGCAGCCCAAGCTGTGTTGTGATTTTTTGTGTGAATAGAGTTGCACTGATATCTGGAGGACACCACATCTCTTGCAGAGGAGTAATCTACAACAGAAAATTGCCTCCTGCAAGATATGATCTTAAAATCAGCTTCTTCAGCATAATCAAATCTGCAAGGCTAAGTCTAGTCTATTTTCTAAGGCTTCATTTGTGCCTTTCTTTCAGATAATAACTAAATTGAAAATGTATCCAAAGGGTATTCACATCTGCTTATCCTACCTGGATGGGAAATAAAAACCTGCACTGGGAAGGAACAATATTTATATCAGAAAAGCCAGTTAAATGATGATAACCATGGTAATTATTTTCCATTCTGGCCTTCTGGATATAAATTGATTCCTGTGATGTGTTAATGCAAGCAATTCTTTGCAGATGTTTTTTGTGCAGAAGTCAGATGGTGAATGCAGAAGAATACATTCATTTAAAACATTCCCTGAGAATGTTAAACTCAATTTTTATACTTACAGACACTTTTGAAGTAGAAATAATCCTGTATATTCATGTTTTGAAACAGAAATAATCCTGTATATTCATGTGTAAAATCTACACAAAAACCCCATGCCATAAATTACTCTCCTTTGAAAAAACACCCTTATGTAGCCTGAACCTTCAAGAAATCAACAGATGGTCTTGTTTTTTTCGCTCCTGAAGCAGCTGTACACAAACCAAAATTTTCATCTCCTGGCAAAGACTCCTTACAGTAGAGAGAAAATTTTTCTAGAAGGTTTAGAGGTAGAGAAGGTATAGAGAAAAAGGAGTCAACAAATTACCATAAATAATCTGTGCGTTAAAAAGGCTGTTGGAAATGGATGGTTACTGGAAAAGGGCTTTGGGAAAGAAAATGTTGGAAAGGTGTTTAGGGTTCCTTTTGTACCCTCCAAGCTGTATAATCACATTTTAGCTCAGAGAAAAATGTGTTTCCAAGGAGAAACTGGGGGTTATGTACATGGAAATCTGACAATTAGAGAAGAAAGCAACGCAAAATTGCAATTTGTAAAACCTTTTTAATCTGAACATAAATCAGAGGTTGAGTTCCTTTAACTAGGTTTGCACAATTTTCATATCTGTGGATTTGTCTGAATGTGAGAATAATGAAAACCAGCTTATATTATCTGACTTCAGTATTTATTAAATCAGTCATTGTATTGAATAAACTTCCCAGATGGATTAATTCTGTAATGCAATCTCAAAATATTTAGTTTGCAGTTGAGTGCCATGGATGATAACTGGCATTGAGCTAAACACTGGACTTCACAGAATCCCAGAACGGTTTGGGTTTTAAGGGACATTAGAGATCATCTATTGCACCCACTGCCATGGCAAGGATACCTCCCACTGTCCCAGGCTGCTCCAAGTGTCCAACCTGGCCTTGGACACTTCCAGGGATCCAGGGGCAGCCACAGCTGCTCTGGGAATTCCATCCCAGCCAGGAATTCCCAATCCCCAATCTCCCATCCATCCCTGCCCTCTGGCAGTGGGAGCCATTCCCTGTGTCCTGTCCCTCCATCCTTGTCCCCAGTCCCTCTCCAGCTCTCCTGGAGCCCCTCCAGGCCCTGCCAGGGGCTCTGAGCTCTCCCTGGAGCTTCTCCTCTCCAGATGAACATTCCCAGCTCTCCCTGCTTTTCTCCCCAGTAAAGGGGCTCCAGCCCTTGGACCATCTCCGTGGCCTCCTCTGGGCTCACTGCAGCAGGTTCATGCCCAGCTTGGATACCTGGTCCAGGTCCAGCTTGTGTTGGTGGACACAAACTCCGATCACTTCAGATTCAAAGCAGCATCAGCAATAACCATTAATAACCCTCCAGTTTGGACAGTTCTGTTTTGTTTTTTTTTTTAAAAACACAATTATTTTTTCATTTCTCACACGTTTCAGCTGGACTCACAGTTGCCCTGATCTGGTGGAAGCAATTGGCAATTTGCAAACCCATCAGAGGCACCTCCAGACTCCTGATTCCATCCCTGGAGGGCAAATGCAGCCCCTCAGCTCAGGGCTGGTGGGGAGGGAGATGCACTGAAGCAGTGAGAAAGAAGAGCTCAGCACTTTGCAGCATCTGGATGTTGATCTGTTCCTCCAAATGTGCTGAGACCTCAGTGTCCTCATCTTGAGGGATTAATGAGAACTACATATGGCTCTGTTGATCCAGGCAGTTTTTCCTTCCTAAATCTGCAATGTGCTGGGGAATTCTCTGGATGGACTGCTGTCTTCCTGAGCTTTCTGCTAATGCCTGCTCCTAATGATGCCTCAGGTTTTAGCTTTTAAATTTTTCAGATTCTGTGCTGCTTTAGTGTGTGGGTCTGAGCTCCACATCAGGGCATGGTGAGCTCTGTGCACAGAGCAGGGAGACAAAACAATTCCTGCTCCAGCTGGGCACCAAGGACAAATGATCCAAATCTCAGCCCCAGAGCACAAACCCCGTGGGCTGGAGAGAGAAAAACAAGCAGGGTGGGACTGCCTGGGCTAAAGCTGGAATGGGACAATGAACTGCAAGGTGCAAATGGAGCAGAACTGATCCCAGGGAGAGACCCCGGGAGCGCTCGTGCATTTTGGGGCCATTTTGGTTCATCTTGGGTGCAGCCCTGGCTGGGCTCTGGTGCTGCCCAAGGTGCATCCATGGAGGAGATGCTTTTGATAAATCCCTGCTTTATTCTTTAGCTCTGTCCAGTCTCTGTTCTAGGGCATCCTTGACAAGGATCACTAACTCAGGGCAGCACCAGTCAGCAAGAATAAATCTCAGCCTTCAGGGCTTGTCTGTTTCCTAACGTTCCTCAGAGGCTGAAAAGGAGGCGATGGAGAGATAGAAACCTTTTGATGTAAAGAAAAGTAGTGTGAGGATTTGTATATTCATGCAGCAGATGGTTCAAAGCTCCAAGCTGATCTGAAACATGGGGTTTTTAAATGCATTTCTATGACACATTTAGTTTTAATTCTGCCTTTCTGCGCATTTTAGAGATTTGGAACGCTATTCATAGCATCAAAATTTATATAGAGGAAACTAAATAAAACATGAGACCCATGTTTTACAAAACCAAAGAATGGTTTGGATTGGAAGAGACCTTAAAACTCATCTCATTCACACTCCCCCTTCTCTGGACACTTTCCACCATCCCAAGTTGCTCCAACCCTCATCCTTGGACACTTCCAAGGATGGGACACCCACAGCTTCTCTGGGCAAATACTTGATATTTTAAAGTTCATTTGATACAATTAAAATTAAAGTTTGATATTTAAAAATTAATCTTAACTCTTTTAAGGGCAAAAATATTTTTTCTCAGTGTTTTCTATGTCTTCACCTGTGAGAAAAGCAGACTTCAACTGAAATTTAATATGGATGATTTCTTCTTCCCAAAGCCTGTCATTTTATTTCTATATATAATTTTCCTTTCAAATTCTTCTCTTTGTGGTTGTTTGAAGGAGGAGGGCTCCATCAGTCACCCAGGTCTAACAGGGATATATTTATTTCTGATGGTGGGAATTTGATTAGACAGAGGCTCGTCTAAGTGGTTCAAATGACTGATTAATTAATGTGACATCAACAGAGTCTTGCAAAATGTATTAAATATAATTGTTCCTGTCAACTCACCACAGTCTTGTTCAAGGTCCTTGTTATCAAGGTCCTTGTTTTGTTTGGGTTTCAGCATTTCATTTTTCCAGTGGTGCCTGAACAGATGTCAGCAGTTTCTTGTCAAAGATTTTATTTACCATAGAGTGGAGATCCAACTTACCCAGAGTTGTCTTGCATAAATGCATTAATAAATAAAAATATTTCCACGGCGGAAAAAAAAACCAACACATTTCTAGGATTTTCAGAAAGCAAAATAAGTCCAGGTTTCTCAGTGAGTTCTTACTGTTTCAATTAAATTTACATTTAACATGCATTTTTTGAAAATGAAGAAACATCTGAAATAGGAATTAAATCCTTACCCCAATACTCTTTTTTTTTTTTGGAGTCTGTTGTTTTGTTCTGGTATGTTTTTAATGGAAAAAAATTAAATATTCCAGTGAGCAGAGGAAACTTCTCATCTGTGAATAACTAAAGAAAGATCGGTTATTTACACTGTACCAGAGAAAATGCAACATATGTAAATAATTTACAACAATACCACTGAAGAATACAGAGAATCCAATAATGCTATTCCAGCTCAACATCTGGCACTGCAATTCTTGCATGATTCCAGTAGCTCTAAACATGGATGTGGTTGATTCTCCTCTGTCCAGGCTTTGTTTTGTTCTTCATGCAGTGAGATGCAAAGCAAAGCACTGAGCAATAATGACCTGGCACAGCATCAATTTTTTCCTGTTCCCAGTTCTGCTCCTACAACCCCACCCCTGACTGACAGGGATGTTTCTGGAGCTCTGAATTAACTCAATAAAATGCTTTATGCCATGCACAAATGCTGTTAGGAAATAAAACCTCAGTGGAGAGTTTGCATAAATGCTCATTGCTGAGTATCAAGTGTGTCTGGACTGTTCATGTGTTGCTGTCTTGTCTCTGCAGGCACCCCAACAATTTGTGTCACTGTCTGGGCAGTGCTGAGGCTCCACTTCGATGACACTGGGTAGGTGTTGCTGTGTGGGAAATGGTTCCAGGTGCATCCAGCACTGTGGCAAGGGTGCCACAGGAGTGAGGGTGGTGGTTGGAGAGGAATCAGAGTGAGAGAATCCTTGAGGTTGGGAAAGGCCTCCAGGGTCACTGAGTCCAAGCTGTGACTGATCCCCACCTTGTCCCCAGCCCAGAGCACTGAGTGTCACCTCCAGGGATGGTGTCTTGGTTTGAACAGACAGGTGTCTGCTAAGGAAGGCAGGAGCCTCCCTTGAAATGGAAAATGTGATATTACCGCACCTGAGTGGGCGCGGCTGGTGTGAGAGAGACGGTGAATCTTGTTTCTTGAATCCGAAGGCTTGATTTATTAAGATATTATATATAATACGTTATTACTATACTAATAGAATATAGAGAGAGGTTTGCAGAGCAGCTAGGCTAGCTAAGAATAGAAAGAAAGAATCTATAACAAAGTTGTGGCCAAGGACTCAGTCCCCTAGCTTGCACTGGTGATTGGCCCTTAATTATAAACATAGGAAATGAGCCAATCAAGGTGTCCCTGTTGCATTCCACAGCAGCTGATAACAATTGTTTACCTTGTCTTCTGAAGCCTCTGGCCTCCAGAAGACGCAGAAATCCGAAAGAAAGGATTTCTGTGGAGAAATGTCTGCGACAATGTAAAGCCCCTCCCTCTAAATTATTATAATTTTGAAATTAAGGGGCTCTCAGGCAAAGAAATGGGAATAGGAATAACAGTTCTTTAATAAGAAAATAAAAAATATAAATGCAATAGTACAAACAAAAAACCCACATCCCTGCCAGAGTCAGGCCATGCCCTGCCCCTGTGTGTCAGGGGGTGTCCCAGCCCCATCCCAGGGAGGCTCAGCCCTCCTGCAGTGCCAGCTGTGGCTCTGCTGCAGCAGGGATCCTGCACAAGGGGGGAGTTTTCCTCTGCAGCTCCAGGGCTGCTGCAGATGGGCCTGGGCTCCCTCTGGCCATGCAGGGCAGCAGAAAGCTGCTCCTCTGGCAATGCAGGGGGCAAAGGCTGCTGTGCTGTGCCAGGCTCAGATTGGATCCAGGCAGGAATGCTTGGCTCCTCCCCTGGGCGGAGCATCTCCCCATGGGATGCTGGGATTGGATCAGCCCTGCAGGGACACTCAGTGGCCATGGACAGCAGAGATCTCCTGCAGGGAGGGTTGGCTGTGGGAGAGATAAAAGAAAAACTGCCCCATGGACAGCAGAGAACTGCCCCAGCTCTGACAGATAGGAATAGAATTCCCCTATTTCCAGCCTAAGACAGATGGGGACTCCAAACCTCCCTGGGCAGCCCCATCCAAAGTTCAAAAACCATTTGAGTGAAAAAAATTTCCTGATGTGCAGCCTGAACCTCCTGTGGCACAACTTGATGCCATTTTCTCTTGTTCTCTTTTCTCCTTTCATTTCTCACACCCATTTGTGTACTAACACAATTTAGGTCCAGAGGTTCAAGTACTTTTCTGTTCATAGAGTTGCAATTTGATGTCTGTGCCACCACTGCAGTGGGGAATTCCTAAAAGATTAAGGCATCAAACCTGTAAAATTGCAGCTGGCCCCATTCCCTGCTCCATTAATTTACTGGAGTGCAGGATATTGTTTGTCTTATCTTACAAGTGGAATCCCACGTAATTCTCTGGTTTTTTTCCCACTGATTGTGGAGTAGGATGAAAGTGATGAGCTCACCTGTAGAAATTATTGGAGATAAGTCTAGTAAAATGAAAGAAATCTGCACAAGGCATTGCTGAGCTTTGATTTGCCAGGGCAATTGGGAGTTTAGCTTCCCACTGAGGAAGATTTTCCATGAATTTTGCTAGGGAGATGAACAGAGATGAAACAGAAATCCACATTCTGTCTTCTGTGTGGAAAAAAATTATTTCATAAAGAATTCAAAAGGGTAGGTCCTTTCCAAATTGTCTCTTTTGGTAGAGAAACAAAGGCTGCAAATATCCTGTTCTAAAGGACCAGAAGGAAAAGCTGCTCCCAGAGCTGGACCTGCATGGTTTGGTAGTCAGTATCTGCTCCCATAGAGCAGCAGGTGTGGCAGGTAGGATTGGATGTGTATTTACACCTTGAAAACACAAACTTGGCAATGTTTTTAATGAGCTATGCTTGAACCTGGTGAAATGTTAGAAAAAATGAGGCAGACTGAGAAAAATTTCAAAAATCAGTCAGTGGTTCTTTGAAAACACAGAACTGATGGAAAGGCACTTCATACCAAAATCCCATTCTCAAGTCATTGAGGCTTATGCTTTAATTTTGCCTAATTTGGAAATACATCAATGCAAAATTTCCACAAAACTCTTTGTTCTGTCAGGTTTTCTTCATCCTTGTCCTTTCAGAATCTCTCTGGAAAGCAAATAAAGCCTTTCCTCCACTGGGGATGCCAGTGCTGTGACCCAATGTTCTATTTTGACATTAAGACAAATTAAATCATTTATTTCCATGCAAAACAAGCCAGAAACCCCTGTTGTGTCATTATTAGGATCACAGCACTGGCCCTGAAAGCACTAATTTCTCTTACTGGTCCAAACAGCCCTTGCATTTTGCAGGTAGGGAGAATGTCTCGCAGAAGGAAAAAAGAAGAAAAAGAAACGAAAAACCAAAGCAACCGAGGCAATTCCTATTATTTAGAGAAGCTATTTAGCATGCAAGACATTTAGACAGGTTCTAGCTGAGAGTCTCAGTGGTTACTTCTTAAAAATCAGCTGGCATTGTTCTGGGAGTGGGGGAGAAGCCAGCATGAGCCCGAAAATGTGGAAATTACTGAACTGGAAAACCTCAGTGGCAAAGGCATGGACTGAAATACAGGCTCAGAGCTCCTGCCTGTTCCTTACAAAACTGGCAGAGCTCCCTCAAATTCAGCTCCTGACTTCCATCCCTGGAAGTGGCAGGATTGAGGAGGTAAATGCAGCTCTGTTGATCCAGAACTCTGCTCCTGATTTAAGCGGAGTTATTCCAGACGTGCACCAGAGATCAGACTCTGCCCTCTGAGAATGGAAATCACATCCCTTCCCCAGCCCCCTGGCTCCCTTCCCTTCATCCATCCTGGAAAAAGTAATTTCTTTTCATCCTGCACTGCGGGGAAGCATTTGACAGAAATTAGGGAGCTTGTTTTTGCGGGAAATCCCAAATTTTCATGCGTAGTGCAGAAAATTCCAAACGTTCTGTGGTGCATTCCCACTTTTTTTTTTTTATCTGAGGAGGAGATGGTGGCTCCTTCCCCCACATTTATCCTGTAGGTGGTCACAGGGACTGGATATCCTTGGAAATCCTTGAAAATCTCTGTGTGAGATTGATCTGCTTCATTGCTGACATCTACAAGGTGGAAGTTGGGAATTGAGCCCCTGGAAAAACAGGGGAGTGGTTTAAGTAGAAGAAAGGGTCTAAGAAGAGGAGAAGGAAAAAGCAGAGAGGTCTGAGAACAGGAATTTGTAGGGGATGATGTATCAGAGTGCACATTTAAAATATATCAGTGTGGGGAAAAAATAAAAACCAAAACAACCTCCAAGGTTCTCTTTGTCCCAGCCAGATTCTGGGATAATTAACTGGGCTGTTACAGTCCAGATAACTGGAATTAGAGGTGGATTCCTATCCTTGTAATTCCTCATCCCTACACAAATTGCCATGCATCAATATCTGCTTTTACGGCTAAATTAATAATTAATAATTTGCCCAGATTCTTCCAGTATTGGTCAATTCACTAAAGACTTACGGGGCAGATTTAATGTCCATCATAAGGAGGTTGAGCTCTGCAAATAATGGGTAATTTTCAGTGGACAGCACCTAATTTATAAATGCATAAAAGGAATTTAAAAGATAATTGGTGATTTTAGTTCCATATCGTTGTTGATCACTGACAAAAAGCCTGATTTCCACACTGTGGCTGAGGAGATCCCCCTGAGCATTTATCTCCTCTCAAATATTTTAAGTTGGGCATCCAAAGTGAGATAACTAGGAAATATTAATTTGCATTTAAAAATCTCAGTCATCAACCCCTTAGATTTTGGGTGGTTTCAGGTTTCCATGTACAAACAGAAGGAAAATTACATAATTTTGTGTAAATTTTCTCACTTCTCACCAGCTGTACCATGCAAATCCTTATTGTTGGTTTTAGGGGAATCCAGTAAAGTATTTTCCATCTGAAATGGATAAATATTGTTCATCTGAAAATAATGAAAGAATGAAAAGAATGAAAAAGAAAAGAATGAATATTGTTCAACTGCAAATATTTAAATGAAATTTCCAAGCCAAGCATCACTCAGCCATTTGGGATTTCTCTCACACACACTGTGATGATGGGATTTTAGCTCTGCCTCCTCACTTTTACACATGTATGTAGTTTTGTTTGAAGATTTTCCCTTTTCCCCCAGATGCTACCACACAACCATTTAAATGACACTGAAGTTGTAGTAAGCTCTCATGAGACCAGCAGTGTTTTATTCCTGTGTGTTCTTCCCAATTGTTTTTTGGCATTTGACAAATGCACCATGACAGCTTCTGCTGGGACTTTGGCTCATTTCCCAGTGGGAAAGAAAAAATTCCTTCTCAGAACTGCAAGTACAATTTAGACAGATTTCTGTGATTTTATATTTTCTAGAGAGAAGATCGGGGGAAGAAAGTGGAGGCAAATGAAAGTTGACAAATTCTTGATGACTTAAAAAAGTCATGAAGACATTTCTCAAAAATAAATAGCAGACATTATATTAGTGTAGCCTGGAAAATAAGATTATTTTCATTATTATTTGTTTTCTAGCTCTAAAAATATATGTTAGCATTAAAACTCTCTTTGAATATAAGCCATATATTTGAATATCCTAGTGCACCTGTGTGAAATAACCTTCTGCAGAATCCTTTGGTGATTTCAGAGGAAGATTTTAAATTTTGGGGCCAAAATGTCATTTTATTTATGATTTACTCACTAGCAACAGCTTAACAAAGGAGCTGATCCCAACTCCTGCCCAGTATTTGATCCTTCTCAGATGAATCCTGGATAGGACTTGCAACACAATGACTGGAAAATCATTCCAATATGTGAATACAACCAGGATCTTGGTGTACTGGAAATGTGTAAAAATCCTTGTGTCAGGGCCAGAAATCAACATTTGTATCTGTTAACCCTGGAAAAGTAATTGAGACATCAAACTTTGGAATAACCATCAAAAAACCCCAAATCCATTGACTTATCTCTTTTTCTTTTCTTTTGAAGGGACAACTTTAGGGTTGTATTACAGACACAGAAATACACTTAAAGGGTTTTTCCAAAATATCTAAGCTGTTTAATAGGAACACCATCAAAACTGCCACAAAAATACTTATTTTACTTCCAAATGATTGTGGAAAGGCTCTAAAAGAAAGCTGCAATAAGACAAAGTAAAGAACTATCACTTTGAATTAGATATAATAATTTAGCTGCAGAACCAACCTCCCACATTCTGCCCCCTTAAAAACAGTTGTAAGTTCATTAATTTCATTGTTTTGTCTTTTTTTTTTTCTTTCTCTTTCCCCATCCCATTCTTTCCTCAATGATTGCAGCTGCTGGGACATGAATGACAACACTGCCTTGTGGTGGGTGATCAAGGGTCCCGTGGTTGGGTCCATCATGGTGAGTACAACTTGGAGAAGACAATTCTTCTTCTTTCCTGAGGACAAACAACCAATTTAAACACCTTCAAATACTTTACAAACTGTGCTGCACCCCTGTGGAAAAATTCTCTAAATTCCCATCATTTGTCACCCACAACGCCAAGGAATTTAATCATTAAGAAGGATTAATACAAATTTAATGATGGAGCACTGCCTGCAAGCCAAGGAGTTATTCAGTTAAACACAGACACAAATGCTCTAATTAAGACCCCAGAGCATGAGGGACATTTGTCTGGGGCTGGCAGAGGTGTCATAGGATGTGTGGAAATTCTGGGCCAATTGGGGCGGCAGCTGAAGGCCAAGTGGGACAATCCAGGGCGCCTAAAGCAATAGTAAATTTTAAACAGTGAATTTAAGAATTTAAATGTAGTAAATTTAAATAGTAAAATAGTAAATTTTCCCTGGTCAGTGACCTGAAAAATGTACTCTGCCTGCTCAATGGGATTAACTTCACAGCTGCATGTATTTATCTAATATTAGATTAAAAATAGTACTTGGTCATAGTGTATATTGTCAGCAAGGTGTCTGAGCTCTCTTTAATTGATGGAACTCTTGGATTTAGCTCAAGTTTTGTCAGATACCTGCACATGGAGGACTGAGAGGTTCTAAAGTGCCCTGTTTGGCCTTAACAGAACAGCTAAACTTGGAAAGAATTACTGGAAGTCATTTAGTCCAACCTCCCTGATTAAACAGGATTTCCTAGAACATTAAATTCAGGAGTGTGTACAGATGGATTTTGAATATCTGAAGAGAAGGAGATTTTCTGGTGCTCCAAATAATATGAGAATTTTAAAATGCTGTTGGTCTCCTGCATTTAGGAAAATAAATCGAGCTCCTGGCCAATATGGTCAGTGGCACCTGAAAATCTGTCAGGCTTGCCACATGGAAGTGTCTCATTCTGAGCATTCTAAGTTGGTCTCCACACTCCACAGACATAATTGATCAGGTTTTCAGTGGGTTTTGTAGGAATTCAGACATCCAGCTCACGGGTGACCAATAAACCAGGAAGTTTCATCAGGTTTGGTTTTTCTCCTTTGAAATCTTTGGACAGCTCTGTAAAATCCAGCAGCTGTCAGAGAAATGAAGGGAAATTCAGCAAATTTCAGCACCAAAACAGAGAGGGTTCAATGATCCAAGGTTTTTGTCCATGTGTGAATTTCCATGTTTTACAGGCGTAGTCTATGAAGGATCATGTTCTGCTTAGAGAATCAGTTAAAACTGGTTTCTGTTGAAGGCATTAAAGGACCAAAAAACCAGCAAGAGACAACTGGGCTTCTCCAGCCCTTTGCAGTCCTCAGATCAGATAGAAACTTCTAGAAGAGAGTTCTAGGTGCTGAGAATTTTAGACTTTCTGTACTGACAGACTCTGACTCCCAAGAAACCAATACATTTGACCTGAAGCCATAGAAAAAGCTTCCAAAATTGGTTGATGACACTAGAAGTGTGCAGTTTAATTAGAAGTGTATAATATCACAAGGTGGAAAACTTAGAGTTTGGGGTTTTAGAATATAGTAATATATACAGAACAAGATAGAAATTTTAAAACAGAGACTAGTCCTTCCTCTTCTTCATCTTCTTCTTTATAAGTTTGAGCAGTATTTTGTAATTAAACAGAAACAGACTTTGAGTGATTAGTTACTATGTTAAAGTGAAAATAATTTAAATTTAATTTCCTAATTAGATAGTTTAACCTTAAAAATCCTTATAAAAAAAAATAGTTAACCATTTTATACCTTGTTAGTAGAATACTACAGAACTCCCTACCTGTGAGGCTGTAACATAAATAAGAAAAAATAAACATTTGTGTCAAGTATCTTCAGGTACCTTCAATCCCAATCTCATTAAAAAAAAAAAAAACACAGAACAAACAAGCAAACAAAAAAGTGAAAACAAACAACAACAACAAAACCCACACCAACAAAAATCCCCCAAAAAACCCCAAAACAATTCAAAAAACCCCACAAGCCAAAATCCAACATTATAATAGTGCCCCATGTGAGAATCAAACTCACAATCTTCAGATTATGAGACTGATGCTGATGCTCATGTTCAGTTTCTGATCTCCCTGTAGGAGTGTAAGATTTTATAATGGACCAACTTAAACTTCCACTGCTCAGGCTCTAAGAAGCTGTGGAGTTGGTGACAGCCAAATCTCAAGCCAAAGCATTGAAATAAACTAATTTTATCATTCTCCAGGTTTTTAAAACTAGTGGAAGCTGTTAAACTGAGAAGTCTGTTGGTCAGAGAATGAGAGTTAAAAATGCCTTTACTCTCAAGGTTTTTATTTTAGTTGTTTTTTGTTTGTTTGGTTTTTTTTTTTTTTTTTTTGTGCAGGGGTCTTGCTTTTTGCTCTGCACAGGTTGATAATGAAAAATGTTGAAAATTTCCATTTATGTTTCTCTTCTCTTGTCTCGAAACTGTAGAAATTGTGCTTCATTTTAGCTGCAGCAAGGGGAATAAGACCCTTGTGAACTTTTCCCATTACTCCTGGCCCTATAAAACTTTCAGACTGTGTTTTGGAGAAGAAAAAGGAAATCTAACCAGCAAGTCACTGGGAATGTCTCATTTTCATAATTTATAAAAGTATGTCATGGTCACCATTTTTTATTTTTTTGTCTTTCCCCCAGATAAACTTTGTGCTTTTTATTGGCATAATTGTGATACTTGTGCAGAAACTCCAGTCACCTGACATCGGGGGCAATGAATCCAGCATTTACTTGTAAGTACGAATAAAGCAGTAATCAATTTAAATTATTGATATACACATAGGAAAAACCCACAAAGTAAAAAAAGAAACCTCAGTTGAATTAGGCTGATTTTTGAAAAGAGTTCCAAGGTCTATTAAATTAATTTGATTTTTACTTTAATTTTTCAATCCATCAGCCATGAAAGTGCATTTTAATGCCAGCTTTCACATTTCTTTAAAAGGCCTATTAAATAAGCATAAATACAAGATTAAAACCAAACCCAAACCAAATCTAATGTTTTTACATGTGAGTTATCTCAAAATTAATATATTGGTATGAAAATTGTTGTTATCCTCATGGGATGGTTGGTTTGCTGTGCTTCATAAGGTCCAGGACATGGTTCAAAGTTCACTGAAATCAATGAGATTTGGTGAAAAGTTTTAATTAATTTTATGCTGAATTGCAGTGTAGGAAGATCCCCTAGACATACTTACGTCCATATTTCTTGTAAATTTAAATACATTTCACTTAAGCCAAACATTTCACACACACCCCCTTAAAATTGCTTTAGAATTAAAATTAAAAACACGAATCTTAAAATTTTCCTCTAGATGTTTGCAGCTTTGTGATTTACATGTTCTTTTTAAGCTGGAATCCTTTTTATTAGTTTCTATCTCAAAAGAGAGCAGAGGCTGACCAGTTGAGGTGGTTGTCATCATGATTTTGAGAGCATGCAGTCATTCTCCATATAAAAATTGTATAATCCTCCAGAATAACTGGGATGTGGGGCAGCACCTCTGGTGCTGGCCTAAACACCACACACATTTGGTTTTGGGAATTTTTTGTGAGCTTGAGTGTTTTCTTGCACACATAGACATAGGTAGGACTATTTAATTTAGTACTAAATTCCTGATGAAAATAGACAAGCGATGAACACCTTAAATAAAACTAAAAGATGTTAGGGTAAAGTAAGAGATGCTTATTTTGGTAGCGAATACAATTATCCAGTGATTAGTTTCACCCTAAGCAAGCACAATCATAATATACTGATGTCATCCATCTAAATGAGAATTTTCAGGGAAAAATATGTCCTCCAGCTGCCTATTTTTCTTGTTTTTTTCCCCCTTTATCTAGTTGAGATTTGCATTAAATAATAATATTTTCCACATCAATTTTCATGTCTGTAGCCAGACATCCACTTACTGAAAGCACTGCCCCCTTCATCTTGCTCTAAACTGTGTTTCCACAGCTAAAAATAATGTTTTAAATTGATTCTGTGGGTGGATTTACCTCAGAAATAAAACTGAGGATGAGACTTAGTTAACTTGTGCATGGTCTGCCTAGGGCTTGCATGAAGGCTTGTATGTTCTGCTAGGAAGTCATCCCTGAGTTTTTGGAACTTAATGAACACCTGAGATGTGCAGAGCTGGTTCCGAGTCTGAATTTTTCAGTGCATGTTTGGTGTCTGCTGCACATCTCACAATATGAAGCAAAGCATGCCACGGACTCCAAAGATTTAACTGGATTATCAAACATCCCTCGTCATGCTGGATCAATATGGTGACTGGGTTTTGCTGGTGTTTTTCCTATGTGTATAGTTAGCCACCAAAACCAAGAGAAAACATCATATTTTCTGTTCCATTCGCTGCCATTATTTTTTTCCTCATGTTTTTTTGCAACTTTTATAACCGGGTGTGTATAAATCGATCTCGCATTGATGTATGTGTTATGGAGTGGAGTGTTGTTTATCCAAACAGATTTGACAGCAGAAAAGTTCACACAGGGACGATAAAAAGGAATCAAATTGAGAATTCTGTGCAGATATCCACCAGACAGAGTCAATATTTGTGCACACATACCCTGTAAAAAGAGAGTTTGTAAGGAAGGAAGACAATAGATCATAATCTGGTTCTGTCACCATATTGAAATATCTCACATTTAGACTCATATCAAGCATTTTCCGTGTTCCATTTTGCTGTTTCAACCTATTGTAGCATCATTCCATCAGACCAAATTCCTCATGCAGATCTTTATTCCAGAACATCTTTAAGCACTTTCCCTTTAGTAGGTGAGGAACGATGAGGTTGAGGAAGGATTTTCAGCCTGTTTCTGACGGTAATACCTCATGGATCTGCAGCAGGGATTGAGATTTATTCCAATATCAGTCTTCCATTTTTTGGAATAACCAGACAGCTTGTGCTTCCATCATCAAAAAAAAAGAAAAAGTAAAATAAAATACCCCAAAAACTTGGCTACTTACTTTGAGCAGGATTTTTTTTATATGTTTGGTACTTATTTAGGTTCAGGTCCTTGTAATGTTTATTTTTGTTAGAAAAATCTACCTCTGGTTCTATTTCACAGACATGGTGGTGATGGTTCTGCAAAGCACTTAAGCCTGTATTTGATTTTTAAAGCCCCAGGGATGGGCTTAAATTCAAAGATTAATCATTTATTGCTACCACTGTGCATTCATTATTAAAATCTCCCGCTGGAGAAGTTGGCTGGGAGCTATGACAGGACCATGGCAGAAGAGAGCACTGCAGGGGAACTGAGGCTTAATTAATGCAGTGCAGCCACTGGAGAATATAAGATCTACCTTAAAATAAATGAAACAATCATTTGTATCATGTGCCATGCATTACCAGGGTCTTACTCCCATTAAAAAAAATTATAGACTTCCTCTCTAAACAACCCAATCATTTAGGCTGACAACAACCTGGGAACACGTTGTTGATTCCTCACAATTTTCCTGGAGTGGCCAAGAGCTTTGGTGGTTATAAACTTCCATTTTACCCACTTGTATGTCCAGTTATCCATCACCAGTCTCATTCCTCCCCAACCTTTCCTCATGCCTTAGTTCCCCTCAGAGCTGCCTGCATGCTGCTGAGACCCCAAAATCCCACCAGGTTCTGGGAGGGCAATCACTCCATCTTTGCTTTGCTGATGTTTTTGAGAGAAACTCCTCTTTACTGCTGAAAATACTGGGGGTCTCTAAAATACAGATTCATCAAAAAGTCTAAGCAGGTGAGGCAGGAATTCAAGAATAGAAGACACCTCATTAATGATAATTTTTATTATTTTGGGTTATTTTTCTAAGAAACTTTCACACTTCCTCCCAATAGTCATCATAACCCTGAGTTACTTTTTAGTGTGAGGAGTGCCAAAGATGCAAGATTTTTTTCTTGAAACATGTCTGGTTTCAGTTAATCTTGTGTCAGTCCTGAATAATCCTGCCAAATTAAGCATTGAACCAAAGCAAGATCAGTAATGCAAATGGAATAGATTTTTAGCTGAGGGATAAGTTCTGAGATCCCCAGGAGATGGGGAAACATAAAGAGCTATTGATTGTACTGTTAGAGTAATTAGGACAGCTATTAACGAAGTTCAGGCAGGTTTCTCACCCCAGCTGGTGAAATAAACAGCAGTAATGTCCCATGGTTACAGACATAAAATGGTTTGGGTTGGAAGGGGCCTTCAAATCATCCAGTGCCACCCCCTGCCATGGGCAGAGACACCTTCCACTATCCCAGGTTGCTCCAAACCCTGTTCAACCTGGCTTTGAACAATTCCAGGCATCCAGGGGCAACCACAGCTGCTCTGGGCACCCTGTGCCAGGGCCTCACCTCCCTCACAGTGAATAAGTTTTTCCCAATATCCAATCTAAACCTACTGTCTTTCCATTTAAAGCCATTTCCCCTTGTGACATGTCCTATTTAATCTCACAGAACAAATGGCTATGTCTTGAATTGGTGCCAGTATTTTCCATGCAGTTATAAATTAATTAACATGATTCCAAACAGAAAGAACCCCCTGATTTTAGCAGTCTTCAATTGCAGTTTGTAAATATCAGTGAAGGCTGACCTAGAACTGAGGCTGGACAGAGCTAAAGAATAAAGCAGGGATTTATTAAAAGGCCTCCATGGCTGCACCTTGGGCAGCACCAGAGCCCAGCCAGGGCTGCACCCAAGATGAACCAAAATGGCCCCAAAATGCACGAGCGCTGCCGGGGTCTCTCCCTGGGATCAGTTCTGCTCCATTTGCACCTTGCAGTTCATTGTCCCATTCCAGCTTTAGCCCAGGCAGTCCCACCCTGCTTGTTTTTCTCTCTCCAGCCCACGGTGTTTGTGCTCCTGGGCTGAGATTTGGGTCATTTGTCCTTGGTGCCCAGCTGGAGCAGGAATTGTTTTGTCTCCCTGCTCTGTGCACAGAGCTCACCATGCCCTGATGTGAAGCTCAGACCCACACACTAAAGCAGCACAGAATCTGAAAATATAAAATCTCAGACCTGAGGCACCAGAAGTAGCAGATTATTTAGGGTTAGTTACCCCAATATTATGAGAGCCAAGTAGCACCATATCAGGAGTCCATTAATTAAATGGGATCTCACAGTCCTGAGGACTGCAAACACATATTCACAACCCTACAATGGCTGGTTCAGCACCCAGAGCAACCCATCAAGCCCACACTATTTGCATGGATTTATCATCTCTCAGTTTCTTCCCTGGAATTTTAGGAAATTGATAATAAAGTGATCTGGCAAGACTTCACTCTTTTTACCATGAAAAATCCAGCCAACAGTGTGTAAACTGGTACATCAAAATCTTTTTTTCAAACATCCTGGTTTTGGCCAAGTTGTTGTAGAAAGAGTACATCACCCCTAAAAAAAAAAAAAAAAACAAAAAACCCCCATATTTCTACAGAGATGCCTACACAAAGCTTAAATTCACGCTGTTATTTTCACAAGCATTGTTGCATTGCTGAAATATTCACTCTAGAGAGAAAATCATCACTATCACTACCAAAACCCACCACTATTATATTTTAGTAGGTGCATGATGTAGATGCATGCTGGAATAGCCCTTAAGATTAAAAAGACCCACACATTTCCATTAAATCTTTGTTTTTTCATTCATTTTCAAATATCAAGCACATATAACTGAAAAAAAAAAAATTCTTCTTTTTATTTTATTATGATTTCCAGTTTATCACGACTGGTATAATTTGGGAGGGGGAAGCTTGTTTCTGCTTTTGCTTTGACAGATTCTTCATAAATTTTGTATCACATGTTGAAAGCTCAATGAAAAGAAAACAAACCCCACATATATAATCTAGCTAATTCAGGTCTACCTCATTCCTCCAATCAGCATCTTGCTGGAAAGAAAGGAGAATCAAGGCATATATCATAGGTAGGTATGATTTTACCTATGCTGCAACCTAGAGGGTTTAGGGCAGCAGAAGCAATGTTGTAACCCAGATGTTTTGGTAAACAACACTCCTCTAAAAATTCACCTCCAAAGTCTCTGGAATCGCAGTGATTCATTCTGCTACCGCTTTGTCTTGCTGCAAGTGCTCAGAGTGCCAGAGTTGGTAATCACTGACAGGGTCCTGGTGCCAAAAGGCTGATTTTTTGACAAGCAGATGGCAGATGTTGGATGGACAGCGTGTTCTCTAGGAGGGCACTGCAAATTTCTGACCCCCAGGTGCTGCCAGACGGGTGCTGGGGGCACCCAACGACCCAGCAGCAAAAGGAACTCGTGTCCTTGGGGTAATCCTTTCCCACCACAGGAAAATGCACTGGGAAACACTGATGGTGGTCATTTGATGTCAGTGCATGGTCAGCAAGGACCTAGTGCTCATTTCTGAGGAATGCCAGGGGAGTAGATGCTGCTTGGATCGACATTAATTCTTGATTTCTTTATTTAAACTGCTAAAAAAAAATGTGCTCATTCCCTCCTAGACTTTTCATGTGAATTGCCCAAGGCAAATTATTATTTTGGGTACTGGTTTGATTTTTTTTTTATTATTTTTTACTTTGGACGTTTTGGGTGGAAAGGATGGGGGTGTTCATTTGTGCCAACCTTTTCAGGCAGATCAAACCTCAGTGTACTCATTAGGAATTTAAGATCATGCAGGCTTTGTACCATAATTAGCAGGAGTGCAATTAACAGGGATTTATTTATTTTCAGATAAAATAATCAAAAGCCCTATTCTGCTTTGATTACCTATCTGTGGTTTCAATTGCTGGAAAATCAAACAGCACAGAATATTTAGTGTGTTTATATAATGTCCCTGGGAGCTGTTATTGCTACTGAACAACTGAGGGTAAAATGCACCTAAATCCCTCAGGTGCCTGTGGCAAGGATAGGAAGGTGAATTTTTAGTTGTCAAATCTACTTTCCCAACATAAACGTTGCCTTTCACCCAGTGCATCTTTTACATTCTTACATAAATGATGAGATTCAATCTCTTTCTACCTGGAAAAGGGTTTTGTTATCTCATGGGCCACCAGCCAGAGGAATATTCCAGAAGAGCAAATCAATATTTATAAAGGAAATTCCATTTCCAATCATAAACAAGCACCTGACCAGAGCTTTGGCGAGATTTAATGTTGAAATCATGGATCACAAATCTTATTTCTTGTTCATGGAAAAGGGTTCTGTTTCTATTATTTGGAAATCTTTAGAAGGCAGATTTTAGGGTGCAAGGCCTTGGCCTGCACAGGTGGTGTCTGTGTGGTGGAGGCTGACTCCTGTCCCTTTTTCTCTTGTAGAAGAATTGAAAAATAGGCTGACTTTGTCTTTAACACTATTTCTGTGGCTGTAAGGCATTTTTATGGGAAATTTTATGGTATCAATGGATATACAGACAGACAAAAGGATACAATGGTGATTTTTGTTGTCAATGAACTCATGAGATTTTGAAATCTGCCTGGGTTTCATGTGTAAGAATTCTCTAATGATGACTTAAAATTTCTCCTTGGCTCCATGATCTCCAGCCTTAAGGAACAAAGTTCTTTGCCCAAAAGAGCAAAGCACAGACTTTTTACCCCCCATTTGTCACAAGAGCAAGCCATGAACTGAAAAAGAGCAATTTTGCATTAGAAGAGAAGCCACTAAAAGATGCTCCTTCTCTTGAAAGCTCAAGGAGGTGTGCAGGTTAGTGAGGGAGAGAATAATGCCAGGCTTTATCCAACACTGCAATTCTCTTTATAGAAATGATTTTTTTCAAGAAAACACAGCAAAGCTTGCTGCACTCTCAACAGTTCTATCGAGGGTTGCATTAGCCCCAACAGCCCTGTTTCCACAGAGTTTGAGGCACCAAAAAAAGGCTAAAGAGCATTTTGTGAGTTTCCATTGAAATGTTAACGTCATGTATCTGGAAATTTCAGATATAAACACTTTTCAAAGACAGCACCAAAGCCATCATGGCTTGATTGCCATAACTGGTATGGAACAGAGCTCAGAACATCCAGGGGCTCAAGCCAGAGGGATTTATACATAAATGCTTGCATCTGTAGGGTGCCTGTGTAAATTTAGGCTTTTGCCCACGCATGTGCTGTCTGAAACATTTTAAATATCTAAAATTGTTCCAGCCTTGCTGCTTTAAAAGGCCCCAAATACTTTAGCAATGTGCACAATATAAAGCTTCATATCGTAAAGGGAGAGTGGCTGCATTTCACTAAATTTGCTGTAACCTTGTACATTTTGCCACACACTGGAGCTTCCTGATTAGCAAAAATGAGGTAGCTTTCAGGAGGAAAATGCAGAATGGATCTCGAATGTGCTTCTGAAGTCACTGCACTTGGTCAGAGTGAAAAATCTAATTTTGATGTGTATTGATAGGCTTCAGTTGTCATGGAGATCAGCAGGATGGGGAACGTCCAGTGCCCAAGGCCACTCAGCTTTTGGAATTATCCACGAATTTGGGTGCAGGATCTTTTATCACAGCAGCTTGCTTAGATCCTGGGAAAAATAATGGGTTTGGAGGATCAGAAAAAATTTCAGAAGTTTCAAATTGAGCGTTTGTGGTATTTTTGAGGTCCCCAGGATGAAGGAGGAATTGAGAATCTGACTCCATGTTCTTAGAAGGGTAATTTATTATTTTATGTACTTATATTACATTAAAGAATGCTACACTAAACTATACTAAAGAATAGAGAAAGGATACAGACAGAAGGCTTAACAAGATACTAGAGAAAAACTTGTAACTCTTTCCAGAGTCCCAACACAGCTGGCTGTGATTGGTCATTAAGTCAAAACAATTTACATGTTGGATAAACAATCTCCAACCACATTCCAAAGCAGCAAAACACAGGAGAAGCAATCAGATAATTA